>NC_135120.1:12107793-13357793 GCF_050908995.1 Andrena cerasifolii | reverse complement strand
TGACATTCCCGATGGAATTAATACTTTGTATTCCGCGGCCGCGCGCTCGCTATTACCCCGGCAATTACGCATAACTGGTTTCGCGAATGATTATCGCGATTAATACGCGGCGTATTAGCCGGAGAAGAATGCGGGGGAATGACTTACAGGCCTTGACATAGAAACGTGTGACACAACTGCACTTTGCACCGCGAGTCTTTAGGACGGTTCTCACCGATCCATTGGTTACCTACAGGGAACGAATTCGTGTCATGCATCTTATGCTGAGTTTATACCTGACGAATGTTCGGCCGAGTGAGCCCACTGAGCCGAGCGCTCGCCCAGTCTGAACGCATATTCTAGTACTTGGAAGAGTAAGGTGAATGTTCCAATTTCTGCTCATTTAAGAGATAACTCGTCATAAAGAAGGTGTAAAAAATTTGTTTGTGATGAAAATTTGCAGAGTAATTGATTAATTCTTTAATAATAAATCAACCAGTTCAAAAACTATTTAGGAAAGATATTTCAAGATTGTTAACTATTAGTAATTTCTAATTAAATAATAATCTAATTAAATTTTAGTGCATTTTTATTATTTTGAAGTCGGTTTAATTTTTTTTTTTTAATTTTTTTATCTCAATGAATGGAACAAAATAAATATCCACGATCTTTAATATAGGTATGCACCTTTCTCTAGTGTGTATAAAAGTAATTATATGGGTGACTTAAAAACAACTTATAAGTTTCATACTAAGTTCAAGAAGTTTCAGGTACATTTTCATTAGTTTTTATTGACGTAATCTTTTCTTTGTACCAATTTTACCGCCCCTAAATTTGCCGCTCTGGGCAATTGCCGTGCTTGCGCCCCTCTAGATCGGACCCTGCTCGAAGAAGAACCAGAAACCTCAAGAATCACGAAAACTTCATTAGAATCTATCATTAATGGGATACAGAGTGGGGCCAAGAAGCATTAACATCCCCAAAGAAGGGGCTTCGTAAGAAGAAAAGTATATAGAATTCTATTCTTTAAATAATTTTGTATAATCACCTAAAAAATGTTATTGAATTGGCATTAAAAATATATTTATCCCTTCAACTCGGTTCCCCCCAAGATTAAATCCTGAGTGCGCCACTGATGGGATAAGTACCTACATATTTATTTACTCAGAGTACACGTGACAGAGGAAACAAGAGGAAAGGAGAATCGAGAAAAGCCCATGCTCATTTCCCAGCTACCGTGCACGAGCATTCCTCCCAAGGAACGCCTCGAGTACCCTGGGTTGAAGGTTGGAGGCACGAGATTGCAGAGACCGGTAGCGATGTTACCACGTGGAGTAAGCTCGTTAAGCTCGTGGCTGTAACACGGGCGGAGAATGACAGTCGGGTCTCAGTGTGGGACCCGGTGGAAGCGTGTGTTCGCGGGTAATAAAGTCGCCGGACGTCCAGGCAGAAGTGGGTTTTGTCCTGTGTACCGATAATGGCGGCACTTCATCAAGGCTCCTCGGCAGTAACCCCTCTTCCTGCGGGACACACGTACTCCTCGCGCGTCCTCGTCCCGCAGGAGGCCATCTGTTTCGTCATTACCGGCGGGCAGTAAACCACCTCCCCCCTTGTCCACGTCCCACGGGTGATACATCGTGTTTTCTTATTTGCTGGACGTGCTGCGGGAAAATCGTCCGAGAAAATCGAGTGATTTGTCCGGGAGGTGTTAATGGCCGGTCGTATACCCCTCAGCCGCCTGTGTCTTCAACTTCGTACGTCGTCCTCTGTGTTTTCCCGCCCTCCTCTTTCAGTCACGTAGCAACGACGATCGCGCGTTTTTCCAGCGATTCTTCTTTCACGCTTAGAGTACTGTTCTCGGCAAATAATCTGCCTGCAAGATTGAAGAGTTCTCGGTCACTGGAAGATGACTTACATCCTCTTCTTCCTCTTCGGAAGGCCCATTAACCGCGACGAAGATCTGCCTCGTAGCGTCGATCACGAGGATAGACAGCCTCGCGGTGCAAGCCTTTCATGTCCACCTATTTCGAGGATGACGACAAGTTCAGTGGTCGGAGCGACGAGAGGCGAGTAGTCATCGAGTGAGGCAGATGGAAAGGGAGAGGGGAATACGTGCCGCGTATACCGTAGCAGAAGAATATCGTCGGGAGCTGTGAACCTGTCAATAAGGTGGATTCCGAGCTGCTTCTTCGGTAGTGATGGCCCAAAAGAAGTGCCGCTTGCACAACGCCGCTAGAGAAAGAGAAAACGAGAGGGAGAGGGCCAGGAGGAGGTGGAGGTGAGTGGATCTGGTCGGTCCCAGCGATCTCGGAAGCTCGACTCACCCTTCTCGGGTCGGCGTGACTTGCAGCTCGAATTCTGGCACACAGAACTGACGGATGCCTGGTCCGGTGCTTTTCTTCGAATGCCGTATCGGGACACCATGATGCCCAGCGCCGCTAGTCATTAGGCGGTATCGGCGCGAGAGATCGTTAAGAAGCAGCCTGTAAAAGGAACGCGTCGATACCTCTAAGACCCGAACGCTCCGAGACACCAAGCCGCGCGCTGCGTACCCTCCTCTCGAGCTTTGCCCGCTTTCTATCCCCTCGGTGACGTTATGTAATTACCGCCGATGAAATACGCGTCGATCGATGATACCTTCTCGCGGAGGACCCTTGTCTCGCCGTCTGATCTGTCGGTCGTGTCTAACGCAGCTCAAGGTTCCTCAGCTTCAACTGTTTTAAAGATCTTGAGATTTTCTGTATAAAAAAGATCTTCCATCTCCAAACACGATCGAGCCCACCCTGTATTTACCTTCGCGCCTTTCATTACCAAGGGCGCAATACCTAAGCGCGCTCAGCTCCGCCGAAAAAGAAGTCGCGACGCGAGTTAAATCGCCGCGCCTAAAGAAAAGGAGTCCCTCCAGTAACCATGGCGCAAACCGTAAACGCTTCTTGCCGCGATACCGCGATCGTTGCACCGGAACGGCGACTTTGTATCACTCTGGGACGCGTCCTTTGTCCGCGGGCCGAGGAATTAACGCGCGATTATGCCCGGTGCATTATACCGTGCCGAATGAAAGACGCGATCACGCTCGACTCATCCCACCGATCCCCGGGGCCCCCTTGATGTCGTCGTCGCGGAGGAATGCCAGGGAGTCATCCGTCCAGGATCCATCAGCCGCGATACCAGAACGCTCGGCTTCCACCGGCGAGCAGTGGAAAAAATCAACTGGTTTTATTTGTCGGGGCAAAGTGGAAGCGGGAGGGGAGGCGGGGCAGCGTGACAAGAGGCGTAATTACGCTAAACGATTTCCGAGAGAGGCTAACGATTGTAAATGTAGTGGCAAGAAGGATAGTCCCTGTCGAGGTGAGCATTGCACCTTTCAAGAGGCCGTTCCACGTCCTTGCCTCGTGTGAATCGCAAGATTAGCCGATTCACGGTGGTTCTTGTATCGGTGACTCGATTATACACCGGTCACGGTGACCGGCCTAATGGAACGCACCCCGCTTTTCGACACGCTTTTCTTTGGGGCCCACGAGAGAAGCGCGAGTCCACTGTTGACCGAGCCGAGCCACCGTCCGCACATCGACGAATGGCCCGCCGCAACGATCCTCGAAAGTGAACGTCCACTTGAATGTTAGCCGGCTATGGAGCCGTGTCCACGGCATCGCCCGTCGGCTAGCGGAACCAAACTGTTTTCGGTCGATTAACGTTGTCTCGCTGAGCCGAGCGACTCAAGGGAGTCGTCTAATTCTCTGCCGATCAAATCGAGCGAGTCCAAACATTAACGGCGGGGAGTGAAAGAGGATTTCTTTTTCAGGAACAGTGTACGCTATCGCACCGCGGAGCGCTCAGCTCTCCTGCAGGCCCACAACGGGGATCGTTAATCGTTAGTCAACGTCGCAATTTGCGGGTATCACCGATAAATAACGGCAAGAAGCTGAGCGGCTGGATAACCCGCGAGACACGGACGTATTAGAATCAGAGAAGCGAACTTTCGATCGACGATACACGGGCAGCGCGTCGTGGAAGCTTCATTAGCCGACTTTAATTACAGGACGACCAAGAGATCGTTGTCACGAGAACAGGATGGTGGTCGGTTCAATAGACGCCCGACTCGCCGGCCATCATTTATCATCCCGAAAGCAATTATCGTAATTAATATCGCCGGCGTGGCAATCGTACACGCGGATGTCGTGGCTCCGATTTTTCTTCCGGTATCAACGATCCGCGTCCGCTCGCGGCTACATCCTTCCCCGTTAATCAACGAATTCATCGAATCGCGGGTATCACCGAGGCGTCAGGGCTCACCTCCCAACCATCTCCTCAAAAAGGACACCGGGGAAAACGGGCGAGAGATCGTTCGCATCTCTGCATTTTATGAACCGTGACCAGGAAACGAATTAAACCGCTGGGAAAGATCGCTGAACCGGTCTTATTACAGTGCCTTTAGCCGACAAATAAACAGGCGGCTCGAGTGAGTGATTTATTCGTTCCGTGGACGTTTCCCGTAAAATGGTGAATTTGCAAACTTAGCGTACTTTGCTTCGATTCTCAACAACGATGTATGTAAGTATCAGGGTCATTATCGTCATCTTTATCAATTCTCCAGTGACTGGACCGCCTGGTTACTTGCAAGACACAGTTTCTTGACGGTGTGAAGATCGAGCTAATTAAATCACAGCCCGCAATTTTAGGCGAGGAGGGAAGTGACGTGTGTCGTCGAGTCCGCGACCTCGCCGAGCCCAGTCGAGTGGACGTGACCGAAGCAATAAGATTAATCCGGTACGGCGCAGTGGCCAGAAAGGTCGTCTCCTCGTGGTCTGGGTTCGGTCCGCGGAGAGCAATCCCTGGTGGCATCCTAGTGGCGGTCGAGTTGCCCGTATAAAGCAGCCCCGTGGAATGGACTCGGAGCCAGCTCCCCCTCGCCTCTGGTCACGAGCTGTCTTGGCCCTGTCGCGGTTTGTCCCTAGACGGGATGTGGTTGTCCCTCCAACCCTCCGCCACTCCACCTCTTGCCCCTCTGTAATTTTAATAAGCCATATTACGAGCTCGTGCCTACGGAAACAGCTTCCTTTTGTGGAGGACGCGTCCCTCGGCTCCGTTAATGTCCCTCGGATACCGAATACGTTTCCCTTGAACACATCCCAGAGCCTCGATATCGATTTATACGTTTCTAGGAAGCAGTTAGAAGTCGTAGGCACTGCGTATCGCGTTCTGGGGGTGGGTTTAGAGTTTAGGGTCTCGGTTCCACGAGACACTGGCGAGAAAAAGCTATTTAAGGGGCGGAGATTAGCGGATCAAGCACCTGAAAACTATTCTTAATTCATTAAATATCCCAATAGAAAATTTTTTTGGAGTAATTACAGATGGAGCTAGAGCTATGTGCAGTCCGAATGTTATTCGTTATCACTGAAATGTTCGATAAGATAAAAGCCTTTGAAAGTAAACTAAGAATTTGGAATCGGCAACTAAAATCAAATAATATGGTTCATTTTCCAATTCTGAAAAAAAATCATCTCAAACGAAGAAGTGTGCGGAGGAGATACAGAGATTACAAAAAGATTTCAGTTTGCGGTTCAAAAACTTCCGCGAAAATCAAACAAATTTTTATATTTTTTCATCACCCTTTAATATAAATGCTACAGCTAAAAGAATTCCTGAAGAATTCCAAATGGAGATAGTCGAATTACAAAACGACACAGAATTAAGGAACAAATTTCAGAATGCTAGTCTTCTTGAGTTTTATAAGCGTTATTTTCCGGCTAATAAATTTCCTTTGCTAGCTACCCACTCCAGGCAAATAATGAGATTTAGCAGTACGTATGCGTGTGAGCAACTACTCTCAAAGATGAAAATTGTAAACAGTGATCGTCGTAATCGACTCGATGACGAATGATTAAATAATTGTCTTAGAGTAGCAGTTTCAAATATTGTCAAGCTCGTTCATGAAAAACAGAATCAAGTAGCTCATTAATTAAATCTGAGTGGTTATTTACGTTCATTTAATTAGAAAAATATAGGTACATATACCTGTTTAGATTATAATATATAAGTATAATAAACAGTACATCAAAGTTAAAAAAAAAAAGTTTTATTGTAAATCAATGTCAGAAATAACAAATTCAGGCCGAAAATGAAAATTCTTGGATTAGTTATATTTATGTATTTAATATTGCGGCCCGCGTAGAGTAGTAGGTTTCCACTTGTGGCCCACTTCTGACAAAAGGTTGCTCGCCACTGGCTTAGGAGGCCACGGGGGCCGTTTGGAATAAATGGGATATCGCTTTAATGAATTCTCCGGCGGAACGTCAGGAGGCGTCATCCCCAGCGCAGAAGGCGGTTGCTCGGGGATTAAGTGGGGCAATCTGCGGCATTTTTTTTCCTCGCAAACGGCCAGATTTTTATGCCTAATTAATCGTCGGTTGTACGAGGGTCCGGGCAACGGGGATTACGCCGAAATTCGCGCGATATACCGTCTTTCAGCTGGGGCGATGCGATGATTTGTGTCCACGATTACGAAATTATACCCCTCTTAATTAGATTTTATAGAAAGGCCCGTGGTGGATCGTCGATTATCCGGGGCCGAGATGGTTATTAATTTCGCTGGTCCCACCGATGATTCATAGTCACGGAGTGGTGACGATAAGCGCGGCACAGTGGAATTCCGTGCGACAAGAACGAGTTAGAAACTACTTAGCGACCATGTGCATTTGTTCTTCCAAAGGGTTAATCGTGGACGAAGAAGGGAACACCCAGGACACTTTTCCCCCGTGATTTATCGGTCGCGAGGCACGGCAGCGAGGAACGCTACCGGCGAGAGCGTTTGGTAACCAGGGAAGAAACTGCAGGAGCCCAAAGTTATCCGCGAAGTTTCGAGTGCAGAGCCAGTTGATTTATCGGGCTCATTACTGCCAGGAAAGAGGGAGGGCTACAGCAACAGCCACCCCAGCGGCGTGTTTTACAAGACGGCATTAATTGCTCGAATTAAATATGCACCTCTCTCCGTGGCGTAATTTATTTCGGTTTCCTTAAGCACTTTAAGTCGTCGGGAACTCGCCGCCACGGCATCGCCGGAGCTTTCCACGGACGTTAATAATGGCCGCGCAGGATATTAATTGACGCCGGTCCTGTAAAAAGCTCCCACTACGCTTTAATCTTGACCGCGGACCGCTTCTTCCTCCTCACTGCTATCTAAGTAGTTCACCTCGCTTCTCTCTTCTGCTTCAAACGCCATATAAAGACGATCACGCGGGCGTTATTCGGAAGATTTAATTGAAGAATCGTTGTCAGGAAAAAAAAGATTGGAACTCGTACTTTTACATATCGACATGACAAAGCGAATAGTAAGTAGGCTTTAGACGAATCATTTCTCTGTGTGTATAGCTAATTGTAAGTAGTAGGTGCAGTTAATAAGTACTTGGCAGTAGATAACAAAAAAATAGCTGTTAGATATTTTTGTTTATAATATGAAATTCATGGTGGGCCGAATTACCAGCAGGGGCCATAATACCACCTTTTCCTCTATTAATATCTTGGTATCACTGGACTCTTTTACAAACCCCTAAAATCTATGAAATATTGGCTCGGAGCAAAAGCTAGTTCGCTTTGGTCCAAAGTCTATTAATAGTAAAAATATATTACAACTTTATTTAATTAACCTCGTACTTGAACACCCGACTGACTTTAAGACCTCGCCATTCCTCCGATATCAAGAATAATCCTCTATGCATGCCTCACCCTCGAATAATTGTTTCAGAAACGCCTGGGACGAGGAGCGCCGAGCGCAGAAAGCCCTCTTCTTGCTGAAGACTCGAGACCGCCGAATAGCCTTCCTGGAGAAGCGCGTCGCGCAGTTGGAGGACGTCGCAGCGGACATACACCAAGTCAGCCTTCGAAGCTCCTCGAGGGTGTCGACCCTGCAGGGTGACAAGGATGCAGCCTCCGACCTGACGCGAAGCGAGAAGTCATTGAGGACGAGCGACGAGACGGACGACACCGCCATAGACAGCTTCGACAAGAAAGTAGACGAAGACTGCCCGACCTCGTCGGAGAATCGAGTCTCGGTGCCGTCCCTGAAGCTGTCCAAGTCCTCCAGTTCCAACTCCGAGATGGACATCTTTTCTACCCCTGCGATGGATCTAATTCTCGAGAGGAGAAAGTACCTGGCCACTAATGAGCGCGTTTCTAATCGAGATCAGATTTTGGAGAAAGTAACCAAGGCAGAGAAACTGGCCGAGAACATGGTGTGCTGCAAGAGCGAGTCGAAGCTGAAGACAGTGAATACCCAACGAGCGTTCGACGTTGATAAGAACGATGCTGCAGAGGGACAGGGGGAAAAAGTAGCTTGTAGGACCAACGTTGAAGAGAAAGGTGGTGCTAGTGTGTCAGTGAGAAAGTGCGACGGGCACAAGAGCAACAAGCAACAGCGAGCGAACTTGCCGAGGACCTCCTCTAGCGTTCCGTGGATCCGAGCGAAGCACAGCTTCCGGAAGAAGCTCCGCGGCTTCGAGCTGAAGACTGGAAGAGGAACAGAGGAGCTGCACCCTGGAGACGGACACATAACGTTCGCCGCGTTCGGGTGAGTGTGGATCGTTATCGCTTTACTCAGCGTTCGCTCGCGTCCGCGAGGAAACCACCTGTTCCATTAGGGAGCGGTAACTCGCATGACAAATCGATCCTCCAAGCGAGGTTGGGAAACACTGATCGATCCAGTAAGGCACCGGCCAGAGTCCAAGGGATGGATGTGCTCGGTCGGCGTCACGTAGGGGTCGATTTTTCCACGAGCGATCCAGTCCGCGCGCATAGACATGAAAATGCATGTAATTAGCTGAAATTGATGTTGAACCGCGAGCACGGCCGCAATTTTAATCGGCTGTCGTATGATAATTACGCGTGGCAGCCAGCCCTCGACCCACGCCGGATAAATCATCGCTCGCTGCCGCTCGCGCCGCACCGTCCACTAGCCCGCGCAACGATTCCCAGGTATTCATTTACTTCGTATTAATCAATGCGTGAAATTGATTACGGCTAGTCGAGCTAGCCCGTAACGAGGGTTGCCCCGATCGGCCGGGGAGAGACGTTGCATGGGAAAAGAGGCGTTCTCTGGCACCCGCCGCATAGGAAACCTTCTTCTCCCTTCAGATCCGATGAGGCAGGAGGGACGCGGACACTTATTCTTCTCGATTTTCTATGCTTGACTTCTATGATGGTGTTTTGGCGGGGGTGGAAAGTATAGTTGGTAGATAGGACGGGAGAGAAAACGAAGGTGCCGTTTCTCTACCCAGCTGACCCTGTCTTCTTTTCCAAAAACGTTTTTTTTAAGCCACAATTATTTATACAATGTTATAAAAACAGGATAATCATACATTTCTTTGTTATTTATGTAAGTCTAATAGCCGTGGTGGCTCTGATAGATGTAAATCGCTTTTTGGGGGATCCTTATCGGGTGGTCTTGGCAATTTAATTTGCTTGATTGCAAGTTTTACATATATTCATACGATATTTATTTTTGTTTAATTTATGTGGCCGAATTAATTTAAGTTGGCTTAAGGTTAGGGAGAAAAGGGCGCTTCTCTGGGTTGATGTTAATAAATAAGCTTAGGAATAATATACCATTGCTATACTTTATGTTTCGTTACTTTAGATTCAATTATTTAAGTCCGGATTAAGTTTAGATCATACCAACTTATTTGACTAATAGGGAAATCTTATGTGAGCAGACCCTGCCTTAGACGCGGGGATGTTAGAAGTTAGAATGAAAGGGTTATATATAGGAGAAAGTAAGGTGAATGTCCCAATTTCTGCTCATGTCCCCATTTCTGCTCATTTCGTATTTTTCTTATTATTATACATATGCGTTACGTTTGTACTATAGTTGCAACAAAATAATTCTAAATTATTTAAACATTTACGCGAGTGTTGCACGAGCTTGGGGCAATACATACATCGCTATTTTTCATGAGCAGAAATACGGACATTTAGAACATTATACAGTTAATTACAAATTACTAATAGTTAAACATCTTGAAATATCTTTCTTAAATAGTTTTGTGAATTGGTTGATTTATTATTAAAGAATTAATCAATTACTTTGCAAATTTTGATCACAAACAAATTTTTTACACCTTCTTTATAACGAGTTACCTCTTAAATGAGCAAAAATTAGGACATTCACCTTAGATGAAGGAGAACTTGCGAGAGAGCGGGATCGGTCGAGAGGCCCTCTAGTGGCGGAGTCGGAGGTATCGCTACAGTGTCTCAAGATATATTGTACAGAGAAGAAATCGCAAGCATGGAATGTGCATAATTTCTTGCTTCGCTTCTTCGTTTTCAAAAAATTTACCGAACAGTTGGCGACCTCTTCTTCGCTTCCATAGCCGATTCGCGTGCGAGAGTGCTGTTACACTTTCTACCAGAAACGACGCGATTGACGGGACAAGTCCGCGGTATTTTTGCTTCCTCGACGGGTGTCGCAACGAGGAGTTAGAGGGATCGAATCGATCGTCGTCACGACTCCAGAAAGACGCTCCTTAAATCGTAGACTCGTTACCCCGATCCGATCTCCACGATAGCCGAGCCTAACAGGCATTACGAGCGGCGCGGCAAAATTGTCAGCGGTGACGAAATCAAGGGGTTTCGGACGCGTCGTGACAGCCAACCACTCGATGACCTCTGACCTTGGCAGCTCGCGTTCGCGATCGCCGATCTACCACTTCGTTCCCGCAGAACCGATTCAGAAACCAGGCTCGCAGAGGAGGAGTCAAGTAATTGTCTGAGACTATTGTGACAACGTTCACCCAGAGTAAAATATTCTTCTCCTCAATCGAAGAATTAAGCTTTTTCCTAAATTTGTGCTAACGCTGTTTTTCTACTATGCATCATTCTCACCCCCTTCACGAGAAAGTAAATAAATAAATTCAGGCCCCCGTAAAAAGCGAAAACTAATCCCAACATCTGTTACCTCACACTGCCTGCAACCCGCCGCAGAGAAGAAGGCCTTCCCTATGCGTCGATTTTCCTCTAATACCCACAGCTTTAAACACACGGTAATTAAGCGGGCAACAGTCAATGCCCCGCCACGTATGCGATACATCCAAGCTAATTGCACGTTCCGCGCGTTTAACGCGCAACAATGAAGAAAAAAAATCGCTCGCATCTTTACGAGCTTCGTGCGCGGCTAGATCGCGGCGAGCCGATCGAGTGAAGCAGAGGCGAAAAAACGATATCGAAAAGGAAATGGGTTAATCGTCTGGGATCGGCATTCGCCTCGGAGCCGGGCCCCGTAAATAATATCTTTATGGGTCGCATAACGCAACAATTAAATTATGCGCGTGCCCGAGTCGCAATTTGGGTGGAAGGGCTGGTCCTCTTATTTACATTATCACCTCGGGTATTCCGCGATGTCCGCGAGGACGCTCGCTCGCGATATATCTTTATAGCGCGCTCGTAATTCGCTGTCGGCTCGGTTCCTGGATATTCGCCAGTGGTGGTCAAAAGAAGCTTGCAAATAAGAGCTTTCGCGCGCCCACATCGGTAACTCCGGCGCTGATTCATAGCCCCTGTGTGGATATCATTGGTAATCAAGCGAGCGCTGAGAGCTATCCCGACTCTAGGTTAAACAGAATTACGCAGCAGCTTCTGCTGAAATTCCCGTACTTTAATGCCTCCTTTGACCACCACTGTGTATATTGGTTACGAGCGTAACACGAGCGTCGGTTCCACGTCAAAATTAATCCCCGCCGCCGAAACCGAGCGAGCCGCTCGAGTTCCAGGAGGGCGCACACGGCGCGCAGGATGTTAATTGACGACGTTCCGAGGGAATATTATGAAAATGCGCGCGTCAGTTCGACCGACCGGATCGGCCGAGGCAGCGAGTCGTTTGCGTAATTTGTTATTGCGTACGCGAAACGCTCGGTATATGGAATTAACGAGCGGGCCCATTAAATTTAACGACCATTGACTCGGACGTCCACGTGGATGGTCGCTGCTGTTAACTCGATCGTCAGAACGCGATCTCCTCTTCCCTTCCCCGGGGAGATTCATTTCTTCTGCTTTTCCTGCCGCGAACCTTTTTGCCACTTGTCCATTTTTCTCTTCGCTTCGATTCCTATCGCGTCGCTGCTGATTCGTCTCTTCATCTTCGGCGACTCCAGCAGTTCACAATTTGTGGCCCGCATCTGATAAATTAAAGAACCTTCTCGCGAGGATTTCAGTCACTTCCAGCTCCATGTCTCGCCGTTTCGCTCCGTGTCCTCCTTTTAGCCACTTCGACTCCCATCTCGATCGCCTGCCCCGTTTCCCGTTCGCCGTCCAATCTATGCCGTCCAATTAGCAGAATCTCGGTGACACCGTGGCGGACATTAAAAGAGGCGCTGCGGGATGGACGGACACGGTGACAAAGGTAACGGGGCGTCTGGAGTGTCGGTTATCTCGAGGAGCCGAAGGCGAGTGGCATCTTCACTCCGGGCACGTTTCGCGTTTCTTTCAGCCGTGAGCTGCCGAACCTCCAATTAAAGCTAGCCAGCGCGGCCGAGCTGGCAGCTACTTGTCCCTCGCGTACGCTTCGATTCCCGAGATTCGAGCAAGCAGATAACGCGCCTGGAAGATCGAACTCTACCGAGCGTGCACGTGAAATCGGAATCGCCCTCGAAGGCCGCGTTAACCTCCAGCCACCTCCACCGCTCGAGGATGTACCAGCTGCAACTATTTATTAACCAACATCTCCCACCAATTCCAATCCCAACCGCGCAGAATTGAAATCGAATCATCGGATCGCTAAAAACCGCAACCACGCAGCTAAACGCCCCGGTATTTGCTTATCAGCGGGTCACGGTAAGGAGCTCCACTATCGCAGCGCTGCTAGCAAAAGAACAGCTTCAAATATCGCGATTCCCTCGAATTCCACCGCCTCGATCCGGAGATAATCGCTCGAATTAGAGTCTGAAATTAACGAGGGGCAGCTCGGAAGCGTATCTGCGGCTCTCGCGTGGCGGCCAGCCACCGAAGAAGCCTGATACAGTGAGGAGACAGCCGCTATCTCTTTGCTGGCAGATTAGCGATCTTCCGGGCGTTCGTCCACGACGAAAATGACCGACGATCGGTGCTTTTATCGGCCGGCGAGGGGGGGGCCGGGGTAGCCGGACATCGGTGGTGAGCAGCGATTTGCATAAACGTCCACGGGGACGTTGTTACCCCATCGCGACGCGACACGCATCTCGTCTTCTCCGCGCACGCAGACTGACGCGTGTTCCAAGCTTATCCGCGACCCCGATCGTGATTCATCGATCGATCGGTCTCGCTCCTTCGCCCTGTTTCGCCGGTAGCCGGCTGATCCTCTTACTTTCACCTTCTCTTTCTCTCCTCCTTTCTCTTCCTCCTTAATTCCCCTCGATCGACCAACTAACGAGAACGACGCCGCCGGCGCCCAGCCAGTGTATACCTAAATTACGCGGCGAGCTGCTGCGGGATGCACCAAGCCGTTTCAAGGTCCGCTAACGGTCCACCGTTACCAATGGGAGTCGCCTCGAAGGACGAACCTTCCACTCGCGGACCTTTTCTCCTTCGCCGGACGTTCTCCAGATCCTCAGCTCATTGGAAGCTACAGAGTCGTTCTCCTAGCCACGCGGTCGACTGAGTCCGTTAACTCTGAAAGCGCGACAGGATTACACCCCGCTCGTAAATCTCTCCAACTCGTTTCAGGTGATCGCGAAGTGGCGTAAAAATAATACAGAGGGCACTGTGATTTTAAGCGGACACAGTTTGCGCCTGCTAGTCCTGGGACTCCGCTAGGCGGCCGCGCAGTCATCGGAGACTGCGAACGGTGTAATCCAGGAGGGTCTATAACCCTGGAAGAATCCTGCTTTCCTGTACCTGTCTCTCGAGCTCGTTACGCATGCTAACGCGCGCCCGCGGAACGGGGGATTAGTTAATCACGAGTGATCGAAATTGTTCCTGTCTTGTATTCGAGGAATCATTCGGATTGGATGCTTCCTTGGTGTTGTTCCATTCGAGGATCGTGTGCTCCCGAAATCGGCTTCCAGAGAGCTAGTTTCATCGACTTTAGCGCGGACTAAGTAGCCGTCGGAAGACAATGGCCGTGCTACCTTCGCAGCGAAACGCTATACGATTATTTCGAGCGATATATCGCCCCCGTGAGGCTGGCCGCTGGCGAGACGGTAAAAGGACCTTTCTGGAGATCGAGATAGAGCTTATTGTCCTGAAACGACGCCGGGGCAGGTGTGTACGCTTAACAAATCGACCGTCGCTGCGGCGGAGGCCGAGTACGACTCTCTCGCGTCTCCCTTTCTTTGTCTCTCGTCTCTTACTAACCGGCTCCGCTCATTTCTTCAGCGAGTTTCCTTGATTAATCGCGTCTGACGGAGCGTGGCTGCGGGGCCACCGAAAATTTGGACATCGGGGACACCGCTGACGCGGAGGATGCAGCTGCTTGTCAATTTTGAAATTCTCGAGGAATTCACGGACATTGATGAATGAAACATACACTCTGTTCTCTTCCCTGGCGCCCTGAATGCTGCAATGTTGCATTCGGAAGAACTGAGTTCCTGCGGCGATAGAATTTCGGTAGATGGGATTCTGAGATATGTTTCGCTGGGAGGGTGGGACGAGTTGCGATCGAATGATAAATGGAATCCGCGAGCGCGGAGTCGCGAATGTGGCAGATGTTGCGAATTCGCGGCGCACCGGTGGCAGGGAACTCGGAAATGCCACTATGTTACTCTCGCTTTGTAAGAATTTCATCGAGGCCTTAACGCTGCGTTTGAACGTGCCAGTTAAAAATAGATTATTCCCATGAAAATTCATGAAGACGTTATTAACGCGATGCTCGCCGGATAATGTATGAAACGCAAGGTTCGCTCAGCTGTGGCGCGCTGGATCTTAGCCGGCTGTTCCGCCCTTGCCTCCTCTCTTGCCTCGTGTCACGGGAACCAATTAAAATCTGGAAAAGCTAAATCCCGTTTACTCGTCCACGGCGCCCGATTAATTCGTCGTCAGCCAATTAAGCCCGCGATAACCGCTGCATTAATTTCATCGCGATTTAGTTCGGAATGGTATCAATTACCCGGTTCCCTCGCTAATTAACAGCCGCGATCTTAATTGATTGGCAACGCTGACCTTGGCAGGAAAGTAAATTCGCAACCGCGTGTTGTCGGTAATTACGCGGTGAAAAGGCTGTGCGTTTCTGCACCCTCGGTGAGTTGCGTGGATCCTGAAGACAATTCGGAGATTCAACTAGAACGAGCTGCAACAGTTTACCCCGAGTACTCCTTCGAGACTTACAAGGGAACGTATCGAACCCGCACACGTCGATTTTTTATTTTATTTTATTTTATTTTATTCTATTTTATTTTATTCTATTTTATTTTATTCTATTTTATTTTATTCTATTTTATTTTATTCTATTTTATTTTATTTTATTTTATTCTATTTTATTTTATTCTATTTTATTTTATTCTATTTTATTTTATTCTATTTTATTTCATTCTATTTTATATTATTTTATTTTATTTTATTTCACGGGATAATCCCTTTAAATACAAGAATATCTCAAACTTAACATGAGTCTGAACCCACTTACAACCCAATCTGTATATTTCGCAATCAACAATGCATCAGGTAGCAGAAGTGCTTAGATGAGCACAAATTTAATTTTGCGAGATTTTGATGAGACTGCAAATTTGTAAAATACTTAAAGATATTTCACACGTATTTTTGTTATCGGCAACCGTTCATATTGAAGGAGTGAAAGGAGCCCCTAAAATTGGGTGTCGAAAACAAATTTTCTGACATTTTCTAAGAACTAAGTAGGATGCTGGATTGGTCTTTAAAAAACTCATACTTTAAAAAAGGAAATTTCGTTCTAGTTTACCCTACGCCTAATAGTTCTCGAGATATTCCAGAAAATATATTTTCGATCCCAACATTAGGGGCTGATCGCACCGCTTAACAAAAAATACGTGTCAAATATTTTTCACTATTCCACAAATCTGCAGAGTCTCGTCAAAATCGGCGTGTGCAGGTCCGATATGTTACCCTGTTAGAACATGTACCGAGAGAACGAAGAAGAGGAGGAGAAGTAGGAGGCAATAAAAGTTCCCAGGGGAGGGGGATGGTTTTTAAAGCAGAATCCAATGTCAGTGATTGATGAAGGGTCGGCAGCAGGGTGGTCGTGGCACGAGCAAAAGACAATGCAGGAAAATTAAAACTGTCCTCGATGGCAGGAATTGATTTCGCGCGTCGCGTGGTCACGGCCCGCGGAGAACAGGTGAGCGAGTATCGCGGCTGGAGAGGTTGCAAAAGTACAAAGTAATCTAGCTCGGTATGCCGAACGTGCCGAGGAGAGCGATCCTCTCCTTCTCCGCGGAGAGTGACTCCTCTGCTTTCACGATAACGAGCCACCGTCTATAAATCATAGCCGCGCGAGGATCGTTTCCGTGTAGGCCGCGGCCGGTGCGGAATTCTCTCACCCGCGAGTCTAATGGCTTCGTTTCCTCGCGCGCTGGACGTCGCGCCGCCTCGAAATTCAGCCACGTGGGAGGAAAGGAAACGGAGAGGGCCCTGTAATGGATGTACGTTGATTCTTTTCGCGGCGAGTATCACGAGTGTCCACTGCGAGCACCTCTCCCAAGCGAGCATAGAACTTTAGAAGCGTTACATTACGCCCAGCGACCGCTATAAATGGGAAACCGGCGGAATTGACAGGAAGAGGTATCGCGGAGAACACGGAAGGAATCACTCTTGCTAAAATGGCAAAAGGAAGCCGAGCGGCTCGGCCGGGTGGATCCTGGAGGCGATTTAAAATGGAAAACGTCCACTCAACAGGAGTCGCGCGTGAAAGGCGACCGTCCAGCTGCGCTCTGCTTCGGATAACGCGCGAGAAAGTTGCAGTTCGCCGCGGCGATTTGCGAACGATCGCCGCGCCTCTTTCGCGAGCCTTTTCCACGTCTCCAACGCGAAGAGGGGCCCCTGGTGAAATCGTGGAAAAGCGACGCTCTCCGCTCGGTCCCCTGAGCCTGGCCACGAGCTTCTCGCGAATCTGGCCGCGGCGATCTCGCAGCCTCGGGAATTAAAGCGGCGTCCTTTCGAGCTAGAAAGTGTGAAGCCGTTGCGTGTCTTCCACCCGCTGGAGATCGCACGGTTAAACGACGTTGCGTGCGCCCAGCCGTCGAACCCTCGCGACAATGAATCGTCAATGAAATCTTATGGGAAGATAAGCAGGTAACAGATTTGCGCCACGGCTGCAGAGATTGCTTCCAAGCGCATCCTCCTTTCGCCACGAAGATACATTGACAATGCGGAGCTCGGATCGAGCTAGGCTCGACGAGGCAATCATTGATTTTTGGATTCGAACTTGTCAATGATTCAAGGGAGCATCGACGGCCCCTCGTTCCACGGAAGCGCACCGCGAGACAGTGCAGAACAGAGGGCGATTTATCAGAAGGTAGCTAGCGATGCGGCTAGGGATGACTGGTGCATCGCGAAGTCGGTGCGCTATGCACCAGAAACAAATCGAGACCGCCGAGACGACCAGGAGAAAAGCTTATCTCGCGTGGAAGATGCTCCCTGGACCGCGATCGCATAAATCCAGGTCAAATCGAATGACCGGCGTGTTCCGCGGTGATCGCGACTGGCTTATCAGGAGCACCTTGAAGGGAACAAATCGCGCGTCTCCAGTAGACTTTTCTAAGGCTGCCTGAGAGCGTCCGGGGGAATGTTATTTAAATCGCGGTGAAAACTGGGCGCGAGGCTGGGCGTATTCCGTGTAAATAGCCTCTGCCGGTGAAAAATCGCGGGACTTCTTAATTCCCAGCGATTAATCAGTGCCAATCAATGCGATGGTTAATCAGCACCGGTCCGAGTCAAAGTCAATCAGATTCAATCGGGCGGTTCGCTTCTTTTTGTGAAATCGCGCGTCGTTAGGAGACGCTGATTATGTAGATCGTTTCGGTTCGACAGATAACTAATCGCAATACGGTTTATCGTAGTAAAGCGGGCTTGTACTGTTACCTGCTGTTGCGCCAGAGTTGATTAAAATTAATACCCCCGCAGTTTTTCTCCGGCCGCGAAACACAGTGAATGACAGTAATTATTCCGGTAAAAAGCAGATGATCACTGGCGCAGTTAACTTGGAGTGAGTTTTCGCTTGTACCCGGACCGAGCAGCAATCGATCGGAACGAAACCGATCGAAGAAATCGATTGGCTTTTCTTCCAGTCGTCCCTTTTTCGTCGCGTGCCTGCCGATGAGCCGTCGTTGACAGCTGACAAAAACGATCGGCTTCGTTTTGCCTCCTCTGCTACATCGACTTCGTCTAGAGAGCGAGGCTTTATCGAACGCCATGTCACATTGTGCTCAACTGGCTTTTCTCGAGCTACCACTTGCCGTCGATCGCTCCGCGAAATAAAATCACCGTGGTGCTCGAGTTACTTGGTATCGGCGCTTCGCAAAGCCTAGCTTCCTAGGAGCCTCGGAGAATATCCATAAAACTATACCTCACGCTTCGAATTCTCGAGTATTCAGTAGTTTCAGGAGTAACAGGTCAGACACGCGAAGGATCAGCGTTTCAATCTCAGCCCGTCTTCTTCGTCAATCCTTTGTCTTCCGCGAATCTTTCTACGTTAAGATCGACCTCGCGCCTTCAACTTATTATGAAAATGAACTTTCTGCAGGCAAACTTTCGAAGCTTCTTAATTTCAGAAGAATAGCTCTGTTTGTCAAAGATTCGTGCTAACGTTCTCGTTCAGTAGTCCTATCGATCCAATTCCTCTGCTTCCCAAAGGACAGCGCAGATTTCTGTTTCAAAGAGGATAACAGACTTCCCTATGGACTAGAAACAGAGTAAAGTAGAGCACCGCTGTAGCAGGCTTTCCAGTAAATATTTCTGCCCCAGTGTTTCCAGCTTTGTAAGCTGTCTGCAACGTTACCGCGCTGAATCCGTCATACGTTTCGACGTCCGGCGAATGTTAACACGACTTAGCCGACCGCCAGCGGTTAGGTGTCTAAAAATGGCCACAGTGGTGCCTTAATTGCGATTAACTTGCAAGCCTCTAACGAAGCCGTTCTACGCGTATGCTCGTTGACAGGATCAACGAGCATGAAACATCCTCTTAACCGGTTATTAGTCTCTCAAATCATCCTCGGCAACTGCATAGGATCTCCGAAGACAAGCTTTTTCTTTGCAATTTTATCAGCACGTGTGAGGAGGCTTTAATGTAAATGTTTAACGTTTTGTATCGATTCAAAGACACGGTACAGAGATACAGAGCTTTCGCGTAACCATGAGATACAAAGAGAGTACGAGAGAAAACAGGTAATATATCCTGCGAGGGAATGATACACTGGGTTCCCGATCGATCAAAATACCAGCGAGTCCATCAGAAAGTTGTCCATCACGAGAGGCGTCGAGGTGGGCCCAAAAGGCCGTCCAGATTACCCAAGCGGCCGCGAAACGCGACGCCTTCTCACAGAAAATTCGTCCTGGGACTCGGATCGTAGTCCTTAAAAGGCGTGTCGCTCCTTGACCCGCGTTCTTGCCCATCCGTCACGCTTGTCAGCTTTCGGGACACGCGTATCCCCCCGCTTCACACTGTTACCACCCCGAGTCTCCCACGGAATTCATAAAATCGCCAACGAGACACCGCTCCCATCGAAGTGAAACGTTTTACGCGTCCTCGCTTCGCCCGGCAAGGAAGATCCAAGAGATCCAGCCAAATAAACGCAGGAAACCCGGGGAAAACGAATGCGAGGGCCGAGGATCGTTCGGCGAGATGGCGAGCGATCCAGCTCGCAGGAAGAGGGCGGCAAAGGAGGTGTCGATAAGTCACTGTTAAACGGAAATCGCTGGGAACCGGTTGCTCGTCACCGTTTCACCGCGCCGCCAATTATTCCACGGGGATCGAGCCAGCGCGAGGAGGAACATTGTATAAATCGTGGCGGAATCGTCGTCGCGCGTAATCGCCGAGGAAATTGCACTTTTATGGCCGCCTCGTGACGCGGAGCGGACATTACGCGCGCGATCCCGCTCGCGGATAGGAGGCCGGTCGCTTGACAAACGCGGATCCCGGCCGCGGTGACAGCCTCGCAATTTCCCGGCGCGAGCGTCCGCCTCGATTACCCGCCGGGTCGAACGAGTAATTGATTCGGCGCGTTTAATTTCACGAGAATTGCCGAGACTGAGAGCGAGCGCCAAGTGCCGCTGATGGTTATAATTTACGGAAACGGGACTGGTCGGCTGACCGCATAAAGCACCCCGAGAGAGCACCGTTCATTATTCAGCCGGGCTTGCTTCTCTTTGCCGAGGATTTTCGCCGGGAGGTGCGTCTTCCCCAGCGCTCTCTACGCAGCGGCTTCTTCCACGGAAACTTCCGGTTTGCTGGCTGCAGCAAGGAGGAATCCCTTGGCCTGGCGCGGTGAGAGTTTTCCTTCTGGGGACGAGCACGGATGATTCCAGGGAATTTGTTCCAGAGGAGTAGTCGATTAACCTTTAGAGACGTTGGTGGACACATACACTTACAATGTTTATTATAATATGTAGGCGAGAAAGAGATCCTCGGGCGACGGGACTCGAACCCTAGATCGGCGGGACCTCTGCTTACTGGCCGGTAGGGTGGTCCTTAGCTATAGGGGTCAACATTTTTTATGAGTGTTTTTTATCGCACCCCCTAAATTGTGACACTTAGTGAGAAAATGATATGTGCAAAATTTCAAAGTGATTGGACAATAGCAACCCCTGCCACATTTGAGTTAAAGTTTGGAAATCTTAGTGATTTCTCGTCAGTTTCGAACATAATTGTTTTTGGCTATTTTTGAAGTATCAGTGAATATATTTTAATAGAATCACAATTTATTAGATGCATAATAATAATATGTATGTTACTTACAAAAATATATACGAAATCTTTGAGTTTTATCGCTTGAAATTAGTATACAATGCAGAGTATAAGCTACTGTACGCAGTCGGGTGGTTGTTCGAGTCAAATTACAGTTCTTTTGATGCACAGAAAGTTTATTATTTGTTTTTATAATAATGATTATAGTATTAGTACTTAGGAATGAATTTTAGTTGTAAACGAAATATTCTCTATTGAAATTTAATTTATATATTATAGATCGAAGGTAATAAATTAACATATTAAATTCTATGTATTTTTCAATACATATTCTGTGTTTGTAAATTTGCTTACATTAGGGTAAAGTCATACGCAAAAAGAATTATGTACTTCAACCTATAATCTAAACCATAGCTTATATACTATAGTTTATTTATTCCTTATTTTAAGTAAAATAGCTTAAGGTGACAGTAATTGGTTACGTGTCAGTAATTGGGTCCTTTACCCTAGGCCCACAACCGAAAGCAACGGGGCGCCGCCTATCGCATCATAGGCCGTTCTCAAGCGCCGAATGTCAACAACTACAACGTACCGCTGATAACGTTTACGTACACCTGCGAGTGTACCGCTGCTAGAGGCCTTGAGAATTGAGTCGTGTACTTTTCATGTATTACTGGCCGCGGGAAGATCGCGCGACTAGGCTGGACAAAGACGATGGACCCGATCCTCGGTCGCTTGTACCTCCTGATTGAATCGGCTCGATAGGTACACGTCCTCCCTTTGTCACGGCGCGTATATTCGTACAGACTCAATCGCCATTATTCCCAGCCGGCTGGCCGTGTAAACCGGTTATCTTGATTTAATAACCGTCGATGTCATCCGAGTCAATCATCGAGCACGATCGTAGGTACAACGCGCGCGGCGCGGCGATCGGGATAAAGGCGGACGACAAGGCTCTTCGCGTAGCGATGTTTCGCGAGGTTGGCTATGCGACAAGGCGAGGAGGACATGAAACGAGGACGCTTTAGAAGCGCTCCGGTTGGCAAGCTTTCTTCGGGGCAGCGCGCTGGAGATGGCGGGCACGTCGGCTCCAGGACGGCTAGGGACGGGACAGGTTTCACCGTTTACGCTCGGGTCCACGATTTTTCATATTCGATTAATCGACGCGGCCCGAACGTCAGCCGAAACGCTTAATCGCCGGCCGCGAGCCGCTGTAACTTTATTAACCCGCGGGACCTCTCCGCCTCGCCGACGCGGTTATCTCCCGCTTCCTTCGGGATTGATATGCCAATTAAGCGGTACCTCGAGGCTCGGACCGCCACAGCCACGCGTTCTCCGCCGGACGACATGCGTTGCTCCTTGCGTTGTACCGTTTCAACCGGCTGCAACGAAAAGGGAACACTCCTCGTGTCGCTGCGGCGGTGCTTACGGATTCGAAGATCGTATAAGTCCTTGCCGCTTCTGCTGCGAGAAAACCGGGCCACGCAGCTGTGTCACTGATGTCCAGAACTATTTACTTTCCCCATCGCGAAATGGAAGCGGACTAAGCTTCGAAACTGTAGGCGTTTGTTTGGGAGATGGCCTATCGTACAGGTTTTGGCAGATAGGTGGTTGTGTTTAGAGTATGTTCAATTAGAGAGGAAGAGTTGTCGTCCGCGGTGCGTAGCTTAGTGGTTAAAACAGTAAACTATAAAAGTATAATTCAACTGTAAAAGTATATTTTCTTCTTGTATACTTATTAGCTTATAATGGGCGTATTTTTCTGGTCTTCCAGTGCTTGCGTTACTTTGTAAATATTAGTTTTCTAAGTTTATTTTAATTTTAGCATAGTTTCTTTTTTTGTCTTTTTATTTATTTTTTAGTTTAGGCTTAAGACTGAGTTCGGGGTTTCACCTTCCTTCCGGGTTGATAGATTTTTTCCCCTAGTTTCTTCATGTATTCTCAAGATGCTGAGATACTTTAAGTGCAATTCCTTGTAGGAGTACCAGTACCTGATAATTTTAATTACCAAAGATGCTTCAACTGCTAATGACTACTAAGAGATTCCAATATGTGGAACGATTAGTTCTTTTATTATTAAGATTATACGTCAACTTTTTCCTTATGTTTTTTACAGCTTTATATTTATAGCGAATGTACAAAATTCTTGACAATAAACATATTTAAAAAAAAGTGGTTAAAACAGTCGCCTGGCAAGCGAAAGATCCCGAGCTCGATTCCCGGCCCAGGCACCATCACCACCGGAGATCGGCTGGAGACTCTTTCTCCTACGAAGCCGATATTCCTCTCGGCTAAGGAATCGCACAGCAAAAATTGCGAAGCGGAAACAAGACTGACAAACCAGGGCAAAGTTTAGGAAAAAATACCTAGCCGTCCGTTTGGCAGTAAAAATATACGGCCGGGAGCAAAAAGCTTTTAGCCAGATACGAGATTGCCACATTACACGGCGGACACGCAGTCGCAGTTGGCGGACGTGAAGTGGCAGGCGCGAGGAGGGGGTCTTTAGAATTCGCGCGGCCGGCAGAGAAAAATATCCGAGATGAAATCGGCGAGGGTCAAAATGCATGACAAATAACGCGGCTTGTCCACCGCGGAATGAAACAAAACCCCGGCGAAGACGCCACGGCCGCTTTGTTCCCATTGTGGCTGGTGTCACTTCAAGGTAACGTTGCATTCGGCCGGAGCGCGCGGTGTCGGGTCGCCATCAGATCACGCTTGATAAAGGGACGACAAATTGGTACCACCCGAACGACTGCTGCTCTTCGCGGAAGATCCGACCGCGATAACGTTCTTGTCGATAAACACGCTACACGGGCCCCGTCTCTCGCGATTTCATGCACGGCCGTGCGCAATTTTCGTACGTGTTTCCGGTACGTTTGAAAAATTGTCGCTCTCTGCGCGGCGGATCGCTCGGGTCGCTCCGACGGAGGGCTGCGGGGCAGGCATGCGGCGCATCTGGTACAGCAGAGGGGACGGTGAGAATTTACGAGTCAGTCGCCCGGTGGAAACGGCAGACACAGTGAATAGACTGATGTGTACAACAGGCAGAGCTTCGAATGACGACCGAGTTTCGCGAGATTTCGGTCATATAATCGCCGGCGATTGTATTCAGGAGGTTTCTAATTGGAAAGGGACCGCGGACGTAACGTAAGCTAAGCATCTCTTACACTCTCATTTACGTCAAGTACCGCCACTAAAACTGGACCCATTGTATTAAATTCAATGGAATCAGACACAATTCAGCAGCGATCACAGTCGTAATCTGGCATTGTCGTGGCCGCGCTGAACGTCGTAGCAAACGCCACAAAAGGCAGTCACGGTGTCGAATGGGAGGAAAATTGACGTCAGCGGGCTCGATCCTGCCACCGATATATCCGTTATAAAGTCGTCGCGACACGGCAGCGCGATATCGATACACCGGGTCCGAGGAGCACTTTGCAGAGATATCGATCTGCGGTGCGGTACACGATCCGATCTCCGGCTCCGAGGTCGTTTATGGTCGCGACTCGTGTAACAGCGATGCCGATTGCTTCCCTGTACGATGCAAATTAATCGCCCGTCGTTATTACCCCGGCGACGGTCCGCTTTGCTCGGCCGGAGCGCCCTGGAATCACGGGGGCGCCCTTTCCTAGGCTGCCTGGATCCCTCGATTTATACCCGACGATCGCGAGCACACTCTCTCCGGCAGCGAGGGAACTCTTCTCCGCGCTGCGATAATTCTAAACCGAGGATCCCGCTTTCTTGTTCGCGTCAATCGCTCGGTTAAACGCGACGCGTCGGCTCGTTACTCAGCGACGCCGATTGTTGCGTCCAATCGATTAAGCGGACCGCAGGAAATCGCGTGGGTGTCGGCGTAAAAAGCGGAGAACGAAGGGATTGAATATTTCTGAGCGTTCCCCGAGAGACGATTAACCTTCGGCCTCTCGCATAGTTAGCCTCCGCGAAGTGACGTCCATGCGGAGGCGCGTATACAGCGAGACCTCGAAGCGTCCGTTCGGCGGTGTTTAGGGGAACGCGATCGGCCGAGTTTCGAAAGAGGGGGCCCACGTTTACGCGCACGATAGCACGTAACGAGCAATTGGCAGGGGCGTTTTGTTGGCCGAGCTAAAGCGAGAACACCGGGCAGGGCTCGGGTATTTTTGAGTAATTGCCGGTATCACGCGACGCCGAAGGTGTTACTTGGTTGCAAACCCTCCCTCCTTGACCCGGCCGTCGTCTTCCACCCGGTGGGTTGCCTGCTTTTCCCTCGGCAAGCTTGCTTGCCCCCCCTCAGACACGGCAGTTAAGCAAAACTTGGAAACTGGTAGTTGGACGGTCGTCGCATGACTCCGATAAACGATTATGCCTTAACGGACCTAGCGGCGGGGCCCTTAACGACCGGTTGCTTCAGTGCTTTCTCACGGCATCGCAGCGCCCTGGCTGCTGATCGACGCGACGCGACGCACCGCACGGGCCTGCTCCACGACGTTGGAGAAACCGCTGTCGATTGCCTAGGTGCCGAGTTAATTCGTCGAACTACTGAAATTGCGAACTGCACGAGTGTCTTTTTTAGGATTCTTCGCCTCTACCTCGACTTCCATTTTAGTGCAATTTATAGGTATTAACATAGTGTGTACAGAGTTGAAGATGGTAGTAGAAGGTGTTGTTCAAACAAAGCCCCGAGTACTTCAAGTGACCTAAGTCTTCCCCTAGCTTTAAGGGGTTATACCTAGTCAAGCGGTCGAAAAGAGGCGAATGTTTGTGATTTTTTTTTGAAGAAGCGGAAGCGTATATTTTTACAAAACGTTTTGCGCTTAAAAGAGCAACGTTTAAAGAACATTTTGTCATTTTTTTGTAGAAAAATATTTAAGTTTATAATAAAGTAACAACCGACATCTAAGAAGCCTTTTTTAAAAATTTGGTTTTACGGTGAGCACTGCCATTCGCGTGATTTTTGCACGAAAAAATCAGGATTTCAACTTTAAATAGCAGCCATTTTGTTTTAAATTAATATTTCGGAAAATTCTCACCGTCAACCTGAGGATACATTAATATAATAACGAAATCTTTTTTGTTTTTTGATTTTAGATAATGTGTTAATAAACTTAAATATTTTTGTACAAAAAATTACCAAATGTTCTTTAAATTTTGCTCTTTTAAGCGCAAAAAGTTCTGTAAGAATATATGCTTCCGCTTTTTCAAAAAAAAATTCACAAACATTCGCCTCATTTCGGCCGCCTGACTAACAAGCGAAGATCCCGAACCCGAAATAAAAAAATAGCCGAATGTTCAGGGGTTAATTTCACTCCCTTAGTGTGATTTTAGGCAGCAAAAACAATGCGCTGTAATCAGGACGAAATTCCCTACATATCCACAAAGTTTCAGAATTTCTTGAATTTTCGGGTTTGGGATCTTCCCTTGTAAGTAGGGGTATAACCCTTTAACAGAAATTGGAACGGAGAATGAGAATAGCTACATATCTCATTACCAAAATTGTAGGATCTTCAAAACGTCCAAAGCTTCCCTTCATCCAAATCGCGACCTCTCGGATGAGACCAATAGGTTCAGCAGATTATGGTCAAGGACGCGAACGCGTCACGAAAGCCGCATCCTGGTCCCTCGATCCCGCAGCAGAGATAAAGCCGCTGGCAGAGGACGATCGCGAAGCGATGGCACGCAAGCTTTTCGCCTTTGCCTAGCAAGCACCGGCAAAGTGGAGCGTACGCAATTGGCGGCTCCTCTCTGTTGTGGTGCTCCGCGGCGTCACGCATCGTCGGTCACGCCGCAAATCCGCTCGGGCCGCGATCTCGCTTCGGCGTACCCAGCATCCTCTGCAAATTGATTGCACCGCGCCATCGAGGACCCTCGCGCCTGCTCGATCTATCGCTCGCTCGGTCGTTGTCCAGGGGACCAGGATCCTCTACAAATACGAGCTTTTTGTGCCGTTCTGCGTGAACCAGGACCCGTTCAATGCGTCGGCGTCTAATTAACCCTTGGCCTCTCGGCGAGTAAATCATGCGTTCTCCTTTCCTGGGGCACTATCGGACAGCGTGATTATTTTCAAAATTTGCGAATGAAGAAGACACCTTCTTTACCGTTGATGAAGTTCGCTTCGATATTTTTTAATCCCGTGTCCTTGCCTGTATAATATGATTCGTCAGAATATAAGCGTTACCTGACGCAAACATCTCGCAGCAGGTATTACTTCCGCGAGGAACGACTCGCCAGCAGCCGAGCACGAATCCACAGCACCAAAGCCTACTTTGTAACCACAGATACGATCGTCAGCGTTTTTCCTCAGCCACCGATCGCGGATGAGATCGACCAAGCTCGATTAAGTTCTTCCACCAACGGTGCCGTTGGATCGATGAAAAAGCTGTTGGCATCCGGCGAAACCGACTCCGCGGCCGAACGAAAATTGACCGATTTCAGGCAACCGAGCGACAACGTGTACGAACTGCACGTGCACCTCTTTAGTGGTTTCCATTCCCTGCCTCTCTTCGCTTCTCATCTCCATCTCTTTCCTCCTTCTCGCCCGTGCCTCCCCCTCTGCCTTGTTTACCATTTTGTCAAAGTGGATTCGATTTGTTCCAAGCGGGAGCCAGTATCCACTGATCGCGGTGCTCGAGAGCCTTCTTCCAGGAGGCTGCCGGGACGATTCCATCAGCGACGTAAGTAGAATACTCCGCCCATGCTCAGCCACTGCCGAGCACATCACTGTAGCCATCATTTAAAACTTCCACCGGAGAATTCCGACAAAAAGCGTTAAGGACAATCCTCTCCACCTTCCTCGCACAATATTGACGGTAATAGCCGCTCGTAAGACGTGGTTGACTCCCGTTTCCTATGAGTTTTTCCCGCGGTGGCACTGGACGAGCCGAGCGGCCGCGGTCGTCGCGCAGCGAAGCGGACACGCACAGTCGCTTCTGGCACGCTCGATCGTCCCCAGCTATTCCCCCGTATTAATTTCCTCGAGCGTGCATAAGACAAAGCGAGCAAAAGCGCGCTGTGTCGCCTCCTGCCCGATTGCCCGCCGATGATAAGAATCATCTACTCCCGGCGTCCCACGGTCGCCCTTTCTTTCGCTTCTTCGGTGATCCTTCTTCTTCCGCCTGTGCTCCTCTCCATCATCCTTGCTCCTGGTGCTCTTTTTCCTCCTCCCTCCCCTTCTTCACCAGGGGCTTCTTTCTTTGGGGAGAAGGCGTTCGTCGCCGTTCCGTTACGGATGGCTGGCTGGTCGACGACGGTCTTTTGTGCCGTCGCCGGTCATAATGACACCGGGGCAAAAACTGTCAATGCTGCCGCGTGTATCGGCTTCCATGCATGCATTAGGAGCGGGCCCACACTCTACCGGGCTTCCTACGACCCGGCCCGCTCCCCTTCGGCCGCCCCTTTACGCTTGATCGACGCGCGGCTCTGATCGCCCCGAAGTCTCGGGCCTCAGGTATTTTATCGAGCCATCGGCCCTTGTGTCTTTGCACGAGCTAATGGCGGCGATAATGCGGGGGTCGAGGGAGTTTTGCGCCGTCCCCTGGCGCGCTTCGCGTGGACGATGAGCGCTTGGGACAGGTGTAGCGGTTACGAGAGAAGAACGAACCGACGGTTTTTGGGACAAGGTGAATGTACCAATTTCTGCTGATTTAAGAGGTAACTCGTCATAAAGAAGGTGTAAAAAATTTGTTTGCGATGAAAGTTTGCAGAGTAATTGATTAATTCTTTAATAATAAATCAACCAGTTCAAAAACTATTTAAGAAAGATATTTCAAGATTGTTAACTATTAGTAATTTCTAATTAAATATATAATATTTCCGAGAAAAACGCGTTTAAAGTTTCGAAAGAAGAATTAGTCTACCTGCGTGCGCGCAGAAACAGTTTATGACGCGCTCGAACTCTTCAGCTGTAAAATCCTTAATTTTGCGAATTTTAACATAAACCAAACGGCATTTTACTCGGGAAGGGCGGTACTTTCCAAAAATACAACAACAACAAAAAATCGAGTTTCTGACTGCCTAGCCCCCTTAATTTATCAGCGCGAAGCGGAATGACCCTTACATTTCAGCGAAAACACGAAGCTGACTCTTGTTACTTTGCGTCGCGATGGTCGCCTAACGGAACCAGCTCCGCAGCAAAAGTAACCGAAGAGTTTCCTTTATAACAGACTTTTTACACCCTAGGAGCCCCCCTTATATCGCAGGAGCCTCAGTTTTTGCTGACCGTGCAGCCTGGCGAGCCTGCACAGAGTGATCCGTATTTCTTGATGTACGAGGCTCCTCGTAAAAACCGCCACGAACGGTCACGCGTTTCAAGCGGAAAGTAGACGACAGAAGCACGTTCCTGTAACGGTACAGGGTTGATAAACCGAAGAGGAAGGATTGTCGCATTAGACGCCCAGCAAGAAAACAAATTACTCGAAACTAATAATAACGAAGGCGTGCTTCTATAACGGTGCACAGGTGCGCGGATCGTGTTCATCGGGCTCAGCGCGTTCGCGTGGCAACAAATTGCTCGAATTTGCAATCGTCCGCGTCGCGTAATGCGATTAGCCGGTGAAAATGTTTCGCCAGAAGCCCGAAGGTCCGCGGGCGTGTATTACCGCGGAAATCAATTGCGAAATGTCGGAGGCTCTTCAGGCATCAAAGGGCAACCTTTACGAGTCAGTGCCTTCGCATATCCCACACACGTTCGGCTTCCCAGAATCGGGTCCTAGAACGAATTAATCGCGGGACAGCGAATTCGAGTGACTTTCCAAGCCAGCGACAAGCGACCGGAACGCTGCTCGAAGATGAAGAGCGGTCCGGCCCTCTGAAGGAATAACAGATGTTGCCCGTCCTGCTCGTAATCTGTCCGCTGGCTTCGATAATCAGAGGCGATTACCGTCGTCCTTCCTCTGTTCTTCAGTGTCCCGTTTCATCCTCTCTCTTGTCCCAGCCGGTCGCCTCGTTCCTTTCCGGGGAAAAAGGCTTGACAAAAAGAGAATAAGCCGGGCGTTTCTTGCCGGCCGAACACCACGGGAGGATCTTAATCACCGTGCGATAGGCCTTCTTCCCTGCATTCTTTGCCGAACCACTAAATGTCCCATTCAAGTCGCGAGCGTCGCGAGGCTCAAGAGCATTCCAGCGTCGCGCTATACTTTTTAGTTTTTTCACTGTATCGATGTATCCTTTCTTGTCCTTTCCCCGAGCAGACTTTCTTCTAATTTCCCCCGAGATTCAATCCTAGCTCCTTTAACCGCTCACCGATGGGATAAAAAGCGTCCAGGAGCTAATTAAGGAGCACGAGACCCTAATGCGCGCTCGAATCGCGAAAACTACTTTCCACGCGGTTAACTGGTTTAACAATCGACAAATTCGTGTAACCATTTGCCCGGCCACTTTCTCCGTTATTGTAATGGACGGATAAAACGCGGTTATCTCGTGGAACGTCACGCGAAATTACGCCGCGGATCTGCTCGGCTGTAAATGGACTTGTCGCAACATTTTAACTTTTTGGGACGTAATTGCAGGTGGAGAAAAACGGGAGATTCGAGGGAACGATACGGGTTCGTTCCGCTTCTCGGGAGACAAATTCAACGGCGACGAGTTAAACGGCTGATTCGCGGGACAAAAAGCACGGGCATTTCGCGTTAATTAGGCTTCTTGCTTGTGTTTGCACGCGTCGGGAGCCACTTCTTGTTTGACGCGGTGTTTCGTTGGGTTTTTTGCCAGGGCGCAAAAGGGAAAGTTACAGTGGATTAATGGCTTTGGTTAATATTAGCCAATGTTAGTTACGTTGTGACAGGATGCTCGCAAGAAGGTCTGGGAGGAAGCTCCGTCGTACGATTAGCATAAAGGGAAAGTTATGCTGATGCGAAGGGATCCCGACTTTAAAACAAAAGTAATAATAAAACAGTAGGTATTGTACATAACAGCAGTTACACCACAAACAGGGTAGAAATGTTTCGCGTCCTTCTCTTGGACGATTATTTTGCAACTTCATGTGGAAGAGCCTGTCAAAGGAATGCTTAAGGGGATTTTTATGAATTTTTTACAAGAATAGAATAAAAAAACATCCGTGTTTCAAAAAATTACGATAGATATTGTATTCCGTAATTATGATATTTCCGTTTATTTTATATAATAATATAAAAATACAATTTACGGAGACTTAAACGAAATACAGCTTAATAGATTTTAGAGCTGGACTATTATGTCGAGACTGTTCGGAACAAGAGTAAAGAGTAAGTGTTGAAAGAGATATTGCGTGTTAGGTATACGTGGTTTTGGTGGTTCAGAAAGTGGGGGTTGAAAGGGATGAGGCATAGGGATCGAGGTACAAGGATGAGTAATAAGGGACGGATGAAATCACAGGAAAAGGAATTCAGGATATTTGCTATTGCTATCTGTAGAAAGAGCTATCTGTAGAGAGATTTACTATCTGTAAACGAATGACTAAAACTATAGAAAAATAAATTTAAGTGTAACAATAAGCACCACCTAGAAAATGCATCAAGATCGAAAACATGAATCATAATTTTTTTTGTACCCTAACGAGTGTATTAATAAGAGCGAGAAACATTTTTTAGGATATTTTATAACCTCTTCTAGTAAAAAATTCATAAAAATCAGCTATTTAAGTCCCCTTAAACCTTCCAAAATTAATGGGTTAATTGGGAGTTCGGGATATTCTGCATGCGATGGCTCGACGAGCACCAGTGGTCGGTAGACATTTATGAGCGTTTCTCGCGGTCCACGATTGTTGCAGCCTGGTAGCGAGCGGGGCGAAACGCGCGCGAGCAGGGCCCATTTATTCATCAAACTGAATTACGAGGAACGCGACGCGTCCGGGATAGGCTTGTCGATAAATTACTCGACGCGGCTGGTTCGTCGGTGAAGTCGACCGCCTCCAGCCGCCTCCTTGTTTGTTCTATTCCCTGTTATCCCCTAATCAAGATCAAAAGCTGCTACGCGCGCAAAAAGCCTCGCTCGACCGCCGTCGCGACGGACTTGTTAAGCTTCCCTGCGGTAAATTAGTGGCGGGCTCCTTTAGCGGACCGACCGAGCCTCCGACGATGACAAATAACGATAAATGTTGCGGAGGGTCCCTCTCGGATTCCTTCGTTGGTGTTCCTCCAAGTAGAAATTAGATCTTTGATAATAGATCGATCTCAAGCTGGGAACATAATTAAACAGTTCAACTAGACCCCTGCGAATCCTCCTTGAAAGTTAAAGTCGCTCGAGGCCGATTCCCCCAGTGCCAATAGCAAGCAAGACGTGAAAAGGTCCTTACAGTGCGGCGGATGGATCGAGATGGATCACGGCCGCTGAATAAAAGGGACAAGATCCAAGGATCCAGGATCCAAGCGACACCGAAACGTCTCGGTGATTTTGACAGTCGCGCTGTCCCGCCATGATGAATGAAGGACTCGCGGGACGATCGACGTTATCGTAAATCTCTCGACAACGGGCTATTGTGAAGTCACTCGTCATCCGTTCCGATCTTGTCGCGCGTGAGCACCGATCGAGCAAAGTGAGGTCAGATCTGTATCTGATCGTCGAGGGGCAATGGGGAGTGGGAGGAAGCCCGCCGAACTCGATTCAAATTCCGATTAAGACCTTTTATAACGCTCGTAAATGTCGTACAAGGCTGTGAAATCGACGGGGGAACGTCGTCCCCGTGAATCTTCCAGCACCTTTTTCTTTCATGCGCCCCGGATGGCTTCGACTCGTCCTTATCTACCATCTGGCGAAAACACGCGATACCCTTTCCTCGAACCTGACCAGGCCCTTGTTTCTATAGGCATCCGACGTTGGAGAACGGCCCATTTAGCTATTTCTAGAGTTCGGAAGAGAGTAACATCGGAGAGTCGGCTTTGGGGGAATCGGTAACGCGGCTGATCAGTAGGGGAGACCGGGTATGGTTGTCACAAGGGTAGGTTGCCACAACCGCTACAGTGAGCCGCATTAATATTCGGACACAGTGGTACTTGGAAATATATTGCTGTGTATCTGTAGTAATTCTGGAAATAAGGGATTCGTTGTTTTTTTTTATGATTTAGTACAATGTCTGCTACAGTACTCTTAGTCAAATTTAGTAATGCACCGATTTCCCGATACGATTTTCCTTTTTCGCGATTATACGTAACGAGTTGGCGTGTATCGAACGACGTATTTTTACCTTACCACTTTCACAAAAAATACGTGCGGTATGAATGAATGTCTACTAAGTCTACAAGGTAGTGCTTACATCTTGTGTTTACAAACATTGGCACCGCGCAACCTAACTGGCTTAACAGCACTCTAGCGCGATATTGTGAGAAATACAATAAAAAATTATATTACTTTCTTAATTGAATCGACATTTTATTCATAAACTTAGCTATCCAGACACTGTGACAAGCAACCCGACCTCGGGGAATGTTTTCACAAAATAGTTCCTGCAAATAATGTGAATTATCTTCTAATCTGGTTGACAAAATCCCCAGGACCAATTTCTTTTATAAAGCCGATCGTACGTAGCTTATATTAATCTAAGTTTGAATGAACTTCCCTGCAGCCATAACCCACAGAAAAATCAAACTAAAAAAATGAGACAACCATACCCGGCCTCCCCTATGCAGAGGACCCCGCGAATCTTGGGTTCGTGTCCCATCGCCAGCGAGGATATTTTTTCGCCTACATTTCGCCACTGGAGGGCGGATAGTATATATGTATTTGGAACTGCTTCCAACCCCTGAGCAGCAACTTCGGGATGTAGGACGGAAGCATTTCTAGAACCGTAGAAATGATCGCTTCTCCGCAGCGTCGTTTCGTGAATTCCGCGGGAACGCGAGTAAATCCTCGAAGACTGTTGCAGCTCTCCCCTTCCGTTTCCGCCCCGGAACAAGAAAGAAGCTTTGTTAACCCTAGCCCACAGCCCCAGAGCGCGAGGAAACTTTGCATCGGCCCGCGAGCCTCGAGTGCAGTTGCGTTCCTCGTTATTATCTCCGCGGCAGGCGAGCGTTGCAGCTTTATTAAGTGACCTCGAGAGTGGCAAGAAAGTTGAACGGCGGGGGATTGCTTCCCTTCCGGTCTCCGTGATCGCCACCACGAATCTTGTATTTAGGGCTGCTCCTTCTATTTCTGGCCACCGTTAGATGGTTATCGCGAAACGTGGAACAGCCAGACACCAAGGTTAGACGCCGCGATCGGGCGCAGCTCAGCCATCAGTATCGATTCGAAACACCCGCGGTGCCCCTTATCGTAACTCCGGCGAAATCCTGTGCCTCGCACCCTTCAAACCGCGCAGTGCACACGATATTCACTCCATTACTTGCTGTTTAGTACATACAGAGGCTGCAGGCTCGTCAGCCAGCATCAGAATTCTTCGCGAAGTAGAAAGCTCCTCTCGATATTCCCCACGGAGAATCGAAGCTCCATTTCTAAGTGAGTTGAGAGCAAGTAGCAGCCTGGGGATCCTCGTCCCCAGTGTCCTCGAGGCAGAGCCAGCGAGTGGCCGACGTAATAAGGTCGATAAGCCGAAGGCAGGGCGCGAGCGTCGCCAGAAAGACGCCGACGTCGAGGGACGGCCATCCTGAGTGGACAAGGTCTGCGAGCGTATCGCAGCAGGGCGACACCAGAAAGCCGTGAGACGTGATTGTCGAGTTATCGACGGGCTGGCTCGCTCGGGTTCCTTTGGCTGCTTCGGGCACAGGGCCGCCGCGCGGACAGCTCGGCGTTAATCACGCCACGCGGATGGCCGTCCGCTCGTCCACGAATCGCCGATACATCAATGTCCATTAAAGCCCCTTGGACGAGGAGAGCGCGATTTATATGGGTCGCCGCGAAAGTTCGCGACGATCGCCGCCGCGTTTCTGCTGCGCGGACTTCTGCTTAAACGCTGCTCGATTAGTTCGCTCGGTGAACGGATACCGTGTCACGGTATTTCTTTCAACGCGTACAAAAGTAACGCTAAGTGGCTCTGATACGTTGAAAGGAAGGGTGACAAAGGATTTAAGACGAACACGTAAACATTCAAGTTTCTCGAGGAAACGCAGATTCCCTTTTCCACCCCCCCCCAGAATATTAATTCCAGTTCTTAAGCAGCGATTGCGGGGCTCTCGTTAAGAACACAAATTCCCCTTTCAGCTAAATCGGGTTAAGAGCAGTTGATACCGAGCTTATCCCTCATGACCTCCGTGAAAGAGGAAAAAAAGGGAGAAAGAGTGTCTCACCCCCCGAGGAATGTCTGTCCCGTCATTAGTATCGCAGTTACCGTTCCACCCTTTCCACCACCTCGACGCGGAGAATAAAGAAAGGAAAAGAGAGAAGAGGGGCGGGTGCCGGTTACGGAGGATGTTCAGCCCCTCGCTCGATCGTTTTCCCCAGGGTGCCGCGAGCGTAAAGCTTTATGCACGCGTTTCCATCATACCGGCCGGCGATTAGGACGTATCGCCGTTAAAAATGCATGCAATTAGCCGACGGGGCCCGAGGCTCCCTTAAAAACGAGCTGCTTCTTAGGAGCCTACAACCCCTTCCGTCCCGACTTCGGGTGACAAAATTACGATCTACCGGGTGCCGTTAATATCAACGTTCCCGGAACGCGTAGGGAGGAAAAAAACGAGGGGTTAAAATCCAGCGAAAGGGAGATGATCTGCGAGGCTGGGTAGACCTTGGAGCTGCGTTTACAACGCCGCGAAATATTTCGCTGCGAGCCGAGAGTTGCCATTTCAGCGGGACGGTTAATCAAGCGCGGCACGAGTTCCAGCCACGAACAATCAAGAAAGTGGCTGCAAATAATCAGCTCGCCCCGTGTTAGACCGCAAGTCACCGTCGAAACGTTAAGGGAGTATAACCGTTTGAAAGTGTGAAAAATCGGATTTTTACATATTTTCGTAGATTGATGTTTCAGGAATATTATAAAACAAGTCCGGTGTAAAAATTCGGAAAATTTTTAATAGACAATAACTCGGTTATTGATGGATATTTTTAAATAAAAAAAATACGGTGCACGGTACTAGATGCAATCCTTAAAAGGAAAAAAGATCTTTTGAGAAATGTGTTATAGCTTTTGAGTAAAAAATTTCCAAAGACCACCCTTTTTTCCGGCCTCCTGACTGAGCATGACCCCTTAAGCAAGTTCCCGTTTCCGATCTCGCCGGGGTGCTTCTTGCCGCTCGCGCATCCCCTCCCGGAAATATCGTACGCGCGGGCGGCAGCGACACGCACGTGGAGTGTTTGACGAGTCTCGTTGCCGCTCATTACTCTCCGGTGGTCGCGTCATTTGTCTCCGGGAGAATAATCGACGAGTCCGTTGGAGTCTGTTGAAGCGAGCCGCGGCGCTCTAAGCGGAGTGGTCTCGTCGAAGGGAAAAAGGGGGGTGGAGGAGAGGCGGAGGGCGGGCAGAGTAATGGGGCTGTCGCTGCGGAGAGTCAACGAGAGCCCCGCAATTATGTAATCGCTGTGTCATTGCGTTAAAGTAATTCCATTAGCTAACGAACGGCGGGAAGGAAGGAAAAACGTCCAGGCTTCTTCTATAACCCCGAGCGCCAGTTACATTGTAAGCGTTAGCCTCGGGGGTCAGGTTCTCACCTTCCTACGTTCTTTTCCCCCGCCCCGCCACTCGAGAGTCAATCGTATTGGCGATTTTAATGCGCTGTCGAGACCCGTGGCCTGCCGTGTCACGTCGTGCGCTCCATTCCGGCCCGATCGCGATCGATATGGCGAATGGATTTTGCTCGGCAGGCTTGGATACCGAGTGGATGAAACTCGGCGGACCCGTGAGATTTATGCAACGTATTTTTAGTTATTGCTGATTAAACGGTGTCGGACGAGGGTGGCGACGGATAAGATATGTGCGGTGGTCAGAGGGTAACCTCGACCCTTAGTCGCTCAATGCGTAAGGTACTTGTTCCCTTCATTAACCAGAGGATCGGCTGCGTCTACACGCGAGCATGCAGCAGGATCTCTCGGTAGGGTCAGCCGAGTTCAGGCTCGCGTTGCATCGGATCACGCGTGACACAGGGCGAAGGGCTGGTCCTGAAATCGGCGATTCGAGGGCCCACGACGCGCACGTTATCCGAGGGACTCGGCTACACGAGTGTCCGCGATTAAATCAGTCGGCCGCGATGTCACCTCCGGCGCGCGGTATGCGACGAAGGAATCCTTGACAGGAGGTCGCCGGATCCTGGAGGCCCCCTGTGGCGCATGAATCACCGCGACTCGCCTCGCCACGGCGTGTCTTCTTGTCGCCCCCTCGGCCAAGGTGACAGCTGTCAAGTGGCTGCTATACGGCGCGCTGTATACGCCGTACGTCGCGTCGTACGCCGTGTAGGAGGTACTCCAGTCCACGTGAAATCTTCTCTCCGAGTCCGTGTGCGACCGTGCACACGCGCACCACGCGTACTCGCATTGGCGTAGAAACTTTGCGCCTCCTTCCCTTCGTTGCGAACTTCTCCAGCTTTTAAAGCTCTGCAGCAGCCACCGCTGGACACTCTTCTACTATTTAGACGGAAAGATTTATGCTGGCAGATCTATAGCGAGGGCAACCTGGTTCGTGAAAGCCAACGATTCTTCTTCCGCGGAAGTAGGTTTAAAGGGCGGGACTCAGTCTCGGCTTCGGGGGTTGTTTCTTCTGTGATTTTGGTTAACAGCTTTGCGAGGGTTTGGCTTAGTTCTGGTACTTTGCGTGTGGCTGTACGGTGACCTGAATTTTTGTAATTCTCGAAGCTTGGGGGTGAATCGGTGGTGTGGAGAATGAAGGGCGTGGTAGGTGGTTGAAGTTAGGGTATAAGAGTGAATCGAGGGTATTTTGGTTTCTTGGGGACGAAGGAGGCTCGTTGACGCCACTGGAGGCTTTAGCAGTGTTTAAGACGCGTTTCTTTCGTACTATGTATCTGAACGCAACAGGAACAATTAATAAGCTAGAAAGAATTATGTCAGGACGGGATACAAGTCAGGTACAACTGACAGCCAAGAAGAACCAAAGTTCGTTTAAAAGAAACGTTTGCAGTTGGAACTTTCCTTTTCCTTTGCGCAGGACTGACATGCTACCCGAAGCTCGCTCTGCTGCAGAAGTCTCACTTTAATTTTTTCACAATGGGTCATACATCATTTAACGCGCTCTCTCTCGTAAACGACGATTGCCACCCACGCGAGAATCCACGAATCAGAAGCAACCTCGATGCACTTCAAATTTTTCCATCTTTCAGCCATTTGAGGGATGATCGGCTGCGAGGCAGATTATCTTCTTCGAAGTCTGCACTGTGCATCGGTTAACCTAGCGGGCGGTTAGAAAATAGAAAGTAATACGGGCACTTGGACGGGCACTTTGTCAAAACTAGTTGTTGCGGAGGGAAGAGGAGAGGAGAAGGGTGAAAGATTTCCCAGGGCTCGTTAACGTCCACCTGTGTCTCGCGCCATTGCGTGCACACACGCGTGCACAGGCCCTGCTCGCCTTGACCCGCGGCCCTTGCGAGCTACCTCTGAGGGATGCTCGTCGATCGCCACGCTGTAAACCGGAATTAAGATACTGGGTGACCGTGCGTTTCCCTTCGATAACGCGCCATTGTCATGCTACGCCACATTTCTTCCTCTGGCAGAGGTAGCAGGCGCTCTGGAATAGCTTCCAGCGAGATTTCATGACAGAAAGTTGAGATACACAGCGCTATGGTGGGCAGCGTGAACCAGAGAGATTCCTGTGGATTTAGTTGCAAGTCGCAGCATCATGTTTTATTTTCAGTTCTGTGCTCTAACGATCTGGCACTGACGCTTGGGCGAGAGAAGATAACGATGCATTAGCTGTTGCCTTTAAAGACGCTGCAATCAATCTAGTTCAGCCAGGCATTCCCCATTCTCATGCAGAAATCTGGCAACATCAGCTTGATACCACGTCTCTGAATTGCGTGACATCCAAACAGTGCCAGTATGACTATTTTGCGAATTAGACTTAAGAGAACATTTGTACCGATCTCTCTCTCTCTCTCTTTCTCTCTCTCTCTCAAGTTCTTCCTCAACTATCGATTCCTATATTGAAGAGTCAATTAGAAGGCTGAGGACGATACGACGCACAACACTTTCCTTTTCTTCTTTTCAATCCTATCTTCAACACACTCACACCCCCTACGCACTTCCTCCTCAGCTCCCTCAGACCCTGCTGCAACTACACGCAAACCTGAGAAATCTTGACTTAGGTACACGTACCTCGCAGCTGCACCACTAAACCCCAAGAAACCACCTCGATCTCAGAGCATCCGCATCCTTCGCTGCTCACCGAACGCTTCATCTTCCTTCTCGACGTGCACACGACCCAATTCCGCGAGTCTCATTGGAGCTAGGTAGGATCTGTTCCACTCGTGGCCCGAAACAAAGGCGAACCTCGATCGCGGGCTAATGCCACGCGTAACGTTAAAACCTGCCGTTATCGCGATCGGTTCCGCGGAACAATGTAAAGTGGCCTGGCGAAGGGGCTAGTGGGACAGGCGAGAGGGGCCCGCGAGCAGTCCGTTAGCCGCCGTTGCCCTCGGAATCGTCCGTGATCCGAAACGTCGCGGTCGCGTCGCTGCACTTTGTAGGCCGACAGGTCAGAATGGCCGTTTTGCACGTGGCCAAGCCATTCCGCGCCGTGACTGGCGTTAGGTGTTGCCGCGTCTATCACGCTCGCGTACACGCTGCCACCCGGTAATTTAGTGGCGAGTCCGAAGTCGATCTCTTCGGCCGATAAAGCCACGCGAGAGGAGCGACAAGGGAGGTTCGCCGCGGCGAATAATTCAGGGTCGAGTCTATTTCACAGTCGATAGAGAGAGGGAGGCGACGCTCTTGTATCTCGACGTTTGAATCGACCGCCAGACGGTCCCGATCACAGTAATGACGGAACTGGAGGAGAGTCTCGTTCCTTGGCGCTTTACTGGGGTCCCTCGGTACTCGCGTGGACCGTCACTTCGATATTAGTTGACTGAGACGCACCTCGGTGCTTGACAAAGCGAAACCGCTTTGGGATACGCTCGTGCACCTCTGGATGCATCGCGCTGATTCTAGATCAGGATAAGCAGGGAGCGAGATTGCTATGCAGGAAGAAAATGAAGAAAGAAATAGGGCAAAGGCCGAGGTTCAGTCGTAGGAGTGGTTTGAAACTTTACCTTGCATAGCTTCAGACTAAGAGGGAACACCACTGTGATGACCGGAAAAATTAGCCTTTTTTAAAGAATTTTTTTGAGGAATAATTTACAGTTTGTATATAAAATTTGTATTACCTACCTTTAGTACAATGTCTTAAGAGACTATAAAAAAATTAATAGAAAAACATGCATAAATTTTAATATATTAATAATATATTAACGTCTAAAATTAGACCCCTCGCAGGTCGCTAGCGGGATGTGGAACTATAAAACAGCAGCACCGAACTCAAATTTAATTTTCTTTTCATGAACTATATGAGTGTAGTTTCTGTTGCACGTAATGCGGATTTTTTGATCGAAAACAAATGTTTTGAAGAAAAAGTGTTCGTCTTATTTGTAGATTTTCGAAACTTTTTCTTCTAAAACGCACCATTTTTGTAAAAATATTTATTTAAAAAATCTGTACGTGCAACAGAAACTACACTCGTATGTAGTTTATAAAAAAAGATTTATATTTAATTTCGGAGCTGCGTTCCTAAGTTACACATCCCCCTAGCGACTTATGTTTAAAGATATTAAAATTCTGTGTTTTCCTATTCATTTTTTTTATAATCTCTTAAGACATTGCGCTAAAAGTAGGTAACACAAATTTTATATGAAAACTATAGATTCTTGCAGAAAAAAAATCTTAAAAAAGGCTTATGTTTGCGGCCGCCACAGTGATGTTCGCCCTTAAACAAGAAGTCTGAATCTAGAGCTGACACTAGAGCTTGCAATACGTATGAACAAGGTAATTGAGGCGATATACCTATAGAAAGGAGTAGCACGCGATAAATTTTGATAAGAGATCCCACACTTGGAGATCGAAATGCCGAATTGGATTTCTCCCGAGCGTTGAACGTGTTCCAGCATATACCGCTAGGTCGACGAAGGATTCTCAGCGGAGCGGAACAATAGAGTCGTGCGGTGACCGTTCACGATTGGCAGCTGCCGTGTCTCTGCACCGAGATGACCCTGCCACTCCGTAGAAAGCGACTATGTCATTCCGTCACGAAACACGAAGCTCTCTCTCCCCCCGGTCTACCCGTTTTCCGTGTCACCGTCGCAAACCCAACGACACTTCCGTTCACGTGACTCGGAGCTGCTCGCTGGGTACCTGCTGTCTCCGTGACTCGCCAGGTGCGACAGGGGACTCATCGATAATCGATATTACATAGAATCCCGCGAGCTACTCGCGGAGCTGATTCCGACCTCAGCCAGCAATCCACGCCGGCTTTGAAACGTGCCAAAGCAGGGTGTAAGTACTTGGAAAACTCGACCAGCCCCAAGTTCGGGCCAAGAAGAGCTCTACGAGCCGCAGTCACGCTAATTTCACCCGCGATCGCGGCTATCACCGTCATTACAGACGCTTTGACAGTAATTGCCACTGCTCCACGCTCGATGCTACCCTGTGGAGGTTTCTGCAATTGCCGAGGTACCTTTCCTCGTTATCGTTATTTTTCCAGGCAAGCCACTCTCCGGGCTCGGACGATGGTAGCTAGCGACGATAGAAGATAAATCTATTACTTTGGTCGGTTGGAATGGAACGGTTCCCGCGTCGAAAATCGCTCGAGCGAGGCGTCCTCTCTCGTGACTCGCGCTCGTCACCGATCCAGCCGCTTCGTGACCATTCCAATTCAACTTGGCCCGAGTACAATTTAATAATTCCCGCTGCCAGGCCGAACTTACGTTTCCCCGTTCTTCAAACGTCTTCGTCGAACGCGATACCCTTTACCCTCGATCGTGCCTCGACGAGGCAGGCTCGCTTCGCGCCACTTGCGTCACACGGAGAAACTGTAATTACTGAAATCCACGGGTAATTCATTACTGGTCGATCAACGAAATTCGTGGGGGAGATCGTGGCAGCGCGGGGCATTGAACTCTTGAGATAGAGTCAGGGTGCGAGTCCACCTAAAGTCTTGCTTTAAACGTATCGCTTCACTCATGAGGAAATTCTGATGAAAGGACGATAATACGAGGAACTAATCAAATAATATATTAAGTTCCCTTGTTAACAGTATAACGACGCGAAGGTACATCTTGCTATATATTTTAAAAACTAAGGGTCTAGGAGAAAATTTGACTACTCCACGCGATGCGGCAGAAATTTTTCTTTCGGAAAACTCTAACAGGAGTGGTATGTCACGTTTTGTTTTCAATACAGTAGCGAATTAGTTTGGGAAAACATGTGCTGTCGACAGTGGTAGTCACGCGCTTTAAGTGATTGTGTGACGCTGAGCGGCAGTGTATCGCGCGCCGCCGTTCTGTATTGAAAACAAAATGTGTCTAACCGTTTCTGTTGATGCTTTCCGAAGGAAAAATGTCCGCTGCATCGCGTGGAATGGTGAGATTTTCTCATAGACTCTTAGTTTTGGAAATAAATTGAAAGATATCTTCAAAAAATGGGTGCATTTCGTGTGTACTTTTCCTCTTGATCGATGTTTAACCATATTTAAACGATCATAATGCAATAATAATTTATATCGTTATATTCGAGAAGGCTCATAGAATAATTTGACGCAAAGAGCAACCGATTAACTGTTACCGTTTCGACACAAAAGCTGTTCAAAGTTGAAAATTTGCAGTTTTTTTCAAAATCGAATTTCTCAAAAACTGAGAGCGATGGCGACGAACGGTTTGCGGATTCGTGTTCAGGGTGAAAAACTCTACCAGAATCACCCAGTGGATATTGCGGAACAAAAATCGTGTTGGACAGTGTTATCTGTTACGGGAGTGTTTGAATTATTCCCATAAGCCCCGCGACACATTACAGAAATGACAGAAATGACTGGTTCGGCAATGTCTGAAATTTCCTCACGTCTCCCACGACGTTCCACGAGAGTCTCCTCGATGAAAATAAGAGTGCAAATCGCTCTCGAAGAAGACCATCGACCACGAAGAGAGTGTCTCAAACAAATGACTGGTTCCTATAGGCGAGATGATCTCGGCGAGCCGCGGCCATCAATCGTGGACGGTTTCAGAGCTGTCCTCCTCGGTTGCAACACGCTCGTTTTATCACCGCGGCCTGTGTCGATCTATCGCGAGCACTGGCCCGCCGATCGGCGATCGCCACGTCGCGCGGTCGCGTCGATCGACGGACCGTCGACGAGCAAAACGGAGAAAGTATCCTTTCAGCTGTTGGAAGGCGTGCGACTCCCTTTCTTTCGCTGTGCGCCTGTCCACGAGAAGGATCTCAATGGCCCGGAACGTGAGAGTGCCGATCCGTGTCTTTACGACAGCTCTGAGCAGCCGAGGGGCCGACGATCACGTTTACGGCCGTTTTTCCAGCGACGTCGTAAACGTTACGTACTTAAGATGCTCCCGGTCGAATAGTACACGGGCGAGAGCGACGGCGACACCATCTCCGCGGCCGCGGATTTCGCGGCGAGCTCGCGTCTCGTGGGAACCTGACACTTGGATCGGTTCTGCTCGCGGATGGATCCTCGATCGATTTCCTTTGCTGGATTTTCGTGGAGGAGAAAGTCTGTCGCGATCTTTGCTACCTGGGTTAGGGTGGACGGGACTGTGTATCAGAGGATTGCAGCGGACCGATTTTTTAAATGCTCCGCTCCGACATCTGGCTCTGGCTTTGGGACGAAGAGTTGACGGTTGGGCGCTGAATGCGTTGAAATGCAGAAAATAACGTTTAAAATGCTATATTTCCGCTGGAGAGCAACAATGCGTCGTCGTCGACGGTTTCGTAATTGTCAAAAGCCTCCCTCGTTCATACCACCTGGTTTATAACACCTCTAAGTGTCGAGCGCTGTCTCTTTTCAAAACCCTCGTTGATAACAGCTAAATGACCATTTGGGAACACATCGAGAAACGGTCAAAGTCTCATATTCCTTACACAAGGTTTGCCAGAGCTGAAATTCAGATTGAGGAGGAATGGAAGAATGACTACTAGAAGTCGAAATGGTTGCACGAAAGGCTAGCCACGGGAATATCGAATAGGTATCGAATATCGTCGCGCAAACACTGGAAGCAATCCCGTTGGCAAGGTCGAGCTGTCAGGGGATTTGCGAGAGTCGATCGATTCCAGCGGACGCGGCTGGCTCCATGTCACCGACGTCGGTCGATATGCAAACGTCGATAGTCACTTAGCGGCTCATCAGAGGCCGCTAATCTTAATTCGCTTATCGGATTATTCGCGGCCCTCGCCGATGGAGATGTTTCGCGCTCGAAAGATAATCCGGTCGGTATGGTAATTCGGGAGTGGACAGACACGTCGTCGTTTCGGCGTGCCCCTCTTTTTTCATCATCCGCCCCAGCAACACTGTTCCTTCTTCCCCCAAGCCTCGTTAAAATTGCTCTTAACTGATCCAGCAAATCGGTAGATGGGAAAACCGTTCCAACTGTTCACGTTCTTGGACACATTTCCCCAAGCAACATCTCCGGTTAAACAAATGTTAATCATTCCTCTGAAACATCTGCTCCGGCGGTAATAGATGAATCACAAAAGGACATAAAAACCCTTGCAACCAACTCCGCGGGAGTATTTATCGCTACATATCTCGCATTTTGTGAAATCCATAATAAAGTGTTCTTAGCTGGTGGAACGTTGACAGCAAAAAATGGGAATGTAAAAAGATTTTACTCTTTAAATAAATTTATATAATCACCTAATGAATTTTGTTGAATTAGCATTGAAAATATTTGTATCCCTTCAACTCGGTCCTCTCGAGATTAAATCCTGAGCGCGCTACTGGAGGCAATAGCAGGGTTTTCATCCCGTTTCGGGGTAATGCCAATGAAGGCGACACACCCTCGCTGACACAAGTTTCTTATCCGGAGATAGTAGTGGGCTTCCTAACAGCGTCTGATGGATCCCACCTCGCTGCTAGCTTCTAAGCAACCCAGCGCAACAGACTTGCATCATTGGACTCGGTCCAAAGCGTGTCCAAAGTTTAACGGGGCTACCAAGGGAATTCTCTCCAGTAACCCATTCGATTGTCTGCTGGGGCTCGACGCGAGCACGCTGGGACTTGATTTCAAAGCGGCAGAGGACGCGGCGAGATAAAGAGGTCGTCGACCACGCCAGTGTAGCGGAAGATGCGCGTTTGATAGCGCTAAGAATCCAAGGGGAGCGGCCGTTTCTCGTCCTCGCGGATCCTGGCTATCTACAAAGTCTGTCGCCGTGCCCCTTCGGACCATAACTCTGCCGCGTTCCGTCCCGGCGAAATGATCGGTATTTAGTGGTACGTGGACGCGTTCCGAGGCCCGTCCCGGCGCGTTTAATTGCTGGATTTGATGCAGATGCGGCTGGCTAACGAGCTCCGCTCTCGACCACCGATCGCGATCGCGGGTCCGCTCGCTTTCCACCGCGGTCGCTTTTCTTCTGGTCGCTTTCTCGCCGGGCATAAAATTTCGAATGTCACGCGATACCGCTCCCCTCGGCCTAGCTAATTCGCGAGTCCGTCGATCGCGAGCCCAGATAGCACGCGGTAATTTAGATCGATGGGGATCCGCGATGATAAGCCGACTCCCTGGCGAACGTTTTTACCAGGGCCTGCTGATCCTAGGCGACGCGAGCCCGGGCTCATTACCCTTTCGCTAAAACGTAATTAGCGATCTATTGTTGTGAGGTAGAGATCTATTCCTGGGATCAACCCGTTGCAGGGTAAATCTGGAAATTGAAATTGAAATTGCAATTGAATAATCTCGTGGAAATAGACGTCCGTGGGAAAGGAAAGTCGAGGGCACGGTTCGCGGCCCGCGTGATTTTCCGCCGGCGTTTCATTCAAGAGAGCATTACGACCGCGGGCAGGTTGGACGATCGCGATTCAGTCCCATCGGTTTGCCTGTTAACTAGCCCTTAAACCCACCGTGGGGGGTTAACGACAACGAAATTCCTCGCGACTCGTTCGCGCCTCTCTCGTTAATTCGCCGTCGACTCTGCTTAATTGCCCGCGGATAATTGGACCGGTAGCCGCGGACACCGGTGACGATCGGCCGATGTCACTCCGCGAATCCTCTCGCGGAAGGAATTTGTGCGGGCTTGATATTCAAATGAGAGGAGTCGCTCCACGAGCGACCGGCGGTTTTATCGATCCTCGCTGTACGCGAATTAATTGACCCGTTAGACGAGGAAGCTGACTCTAGTGGCGTGCACCAAGAGAGAGCTTGAGTTTTTAGAGTGACGTTTCTTTCGCCGGGAAAAGCTAGGAAAATGTGGAGATGATACGAAACCTTAAGGGACTATTCTACTTTGCCGAACAAGAGGCCTATTTTCATGATTTTTTTTTTAGAAACTATTGCTTGCTGTATAAAATTGTATTTTCCATATTTCCAGATATAATTACATGTGTGGATTTAAGTCACAATGCTTGTGCCTCGGTGAAAACACTGCGGAAACCCTCCTCGGCGTCAAAGTGGTACTAAAATGATAGAAATGGAATGATTGTGTCCTACAAGGGTGTACGCATAAAGTGGACTAGAATTATTAATTTATCAACAGTGGTTACAAAATAGCGGCCTTGTAAAGAAAAAGTCCCGGGCTTTTTGCCTATATTTCCGTGCTTTCTTGTGGATGGAACAAAAACTGTTTTTGACGCCTGGATGATTCTATTAGTCCACTTTATGCGCACACCCCTACAGGGCATAATCATTCCATTTTTATTATTTTAATTAGGACTTCTGCAGAGGCCCTGTGTTCTCGCTGAGGCACAAACATTGCGATTTAAATGCACACGTTTGTAATTATATTTCGGAAACATGAAAAATACGATTCTACACAGCAAGTAATAATAAACAGTTAACCCGAAAAACATTAAAATTCGTACCTTAATTCTTGGAAAAGGAATTCATGAAAACAGGTCTCTTTTTCGACCAGCGAAGTAGAATGGACCCTTAAAAATTGTAAAAATGTTCGCGAGAAAAAGGACCAATCACGTAAAGTGGTCCACCAATCGAAGGCACGTGACCACGATCGAATGAGCTGCGGAAGTCAGCATCCAACAAAGGCCCAACAGTGCCCGTTTTTTTTATCATCTCCCCAATCAAGTTGATGCTTCGACTATCGCGCAAGAAGTTGGAATAGCGGAAGAGTTAAATATCTGTGAGTGCGTGTGATAAATCCCTGGCCCCTGGGAACCTCTATCCTCCATCATTGAGCAACGATGACACACATGCCCGACATAACCGTATCCTGCCCTCGGACTTACGCATGCGTGAGCATGCGAAATGCAGACCGATCATCCTCCACTTAATCGCGGAATCGTTAACAGCCGCGAGAACCTTTTACTCTCTCCCTCTCTCTCTCTCTCTCTCTTTCTCCCCTCTTTCCTCGTCACTCGCTCGCTCCGCGGGACGGAGCAGGTTGCACCGATAAATGAATTGTGCATACACGGGCCACGGCCTTATCTCGGCCCACTAAATCACTCGGCCAGAGTCCGCCGTTCACCGTTCCCGGGGATGTATTTCATATTTAACCGTCGAACGGACGCAGATAGCCGAGCGTTTTCCGGTTAGGCCTCTCCTCCTTTTTTTTCTTTGCCTTTCGCTGCGGCGAATTATTGGAATATTATTCGAGAGGTGACAGAAAGGCTAACTGGCAACGCGATATCGTCTGCGTTTTACGTAATGGCTCCGGCAACGGCGCGCAGGGAAACTATCTTCCACGTTAATCCTCCAGCGCACCCACGTCGGGACATTTCCATATTCTATCGTTCTATCGCGATAAGCCTCGCCGAGTGGCAATGGAAAAACGAGAAGAACGAGGGACCATTCTGTCCGCTGTGTATCCACACTGCAGTCGCCACGGTTTCTTTTGTTTTTCCGCTATTTATCACCAGCTGCATTGCCACATAGGCACGTGTTTCCACTTTGGTGCTGAGAAGAACAATGCTGGCGTTTAGCAAAATCTTTGGCTATGTTGGTTTCTGTTTTGCAGGGGTAAATTGCTGGACTTGTGGTCAGTGGCGGATTTAAGGAGAAAGGCCCATGTGGCAAACGTTGCGAGGGTCCCATTTTTTCGGGAACATGAAGAGGTAGTTTATTAAAAACGGGTTAAACGTAGTAGTACAGAAAAAAATATGTGTTTGGAGAAATTCATAATTTTTTTTGGAATTTTTGCTCATCGGCTTGTGTTATTAGCTTTAAACTTTATTTACAAGGGGAGGACACCATGCGATGGACATCGATTTTGATCAGCCTTGGCGCGATGGATCTATGTCGAAAATAAGTAAATAGGTGTCCGAGCGTTTCAGCTAATAGGCCTTAATAATGGAGATATTTACATGTAAATTATTAAAAATTTCATAGTGGCCGTGGGGTTTTAGTGAGTAAAAATTCCACAACTACCCTGGCGCCCGCAGAGATTCCCTTCTGGAGGAGTCGGGGTGCCTTTTGAAGATTTCCTCAAGTTAAAAAAAAATTTATAAATAAAAATAATTTATAAAATTTTTTAAAATTTTTTTTTTAACGTGAAGATACCATCAAAAATCACCCCGACTTCTCCAGAAGGGAATTCCCCGCGGGCGCCAGGGTAGTTTACCCAATAAAACCCCACGGCCACTATAAATTTTTTTAATAATTTACACGTAAATTTCTCTATTATTAAGGCCTAGTGGCTGAAACGCTCGGACACCTATTTACTTATTTTCAACATAGATCCATCGTTCCACGGCTCATCAAAATCGATGTCTATCACATGGCGTCCTCCGCTCGTTAGACTTATAATATACTTCGTCTTCGGAAGTACTTTTCTGTCCAAAACTACCGAACCGGTGAAACGAGCGAAGATTAGAAGCGCGGATTTTCCTCCTGGACCTGTTCAGCTCCTCCGCGGATCCTGAAACGCCAATCACGAGCCATCCGAGCGACGTGGCTGGCTAATTATGCTTTCACGTTTGCGGGAGCGTGGAATATTGGCGAAAAATGCTGAGACTTTCTTTCGGGGTATTTGCGTCTAATGAAAATGGCAGGTGTCTATCGAGCAAAGGGGGTACCGTTATAATAGAACAAAGTCGATGCTTATTACGGGCACGCATGTCGTGAAGGAAATTAAACTGGCAGTTCTCACTGATTAACACTCGGAGGCGCAGTGTGGTACTTAATAAACGCTACGTGTCGACGTGTGCGGAACGGTGATTAATGGGTAGCCGCGATCGGTCGAAAGTTACGCGTTAAAGTCTCTCGGACGCCCTGGTTGGCTGGCTTCGCTGGCGAAAACTCGGCCGGATCGGGATCGCGGATCTCAGAGGCAGATCGTCGCTGGCTAGCGCGTTAAAACGGGCAAAAAAGAACTGACGCTTTGTCTGGCAATTATCGAGTATATCGGGACTAACAGCGGGATTGCGTAAGAAGCCGGACGCGTGGATAATCTACGATAATGGCAGCGCTCGTAATTACCGTAGGATGGCAGTCCCGAGAGTTAATTATGCTCGCTACGGCGTACACGTTATAGGAGGCCTCTTCTTTCCTTTCTAGACGATCGCGACTCCAGCCACGGGACACATCTTCGTTCTTCTCGTTTACGATCTCGATTTGTATCCTACTCTAAAGAGGATAACGAAAGGAAGGCAATCGCTGCATGTCACTTGGGCTGCGCAACCTTCCAGCTAAAAGCGAGCTGTCCAGCTGGTGTGGATGGCGGCGTAAAACTCCGAGACCGATGAATCTTAGAATTTACTGGTATATTATGCTAGCGTGAGAAATATTCCAGGAAACGTTGTCAGAATCAGGCGAGAAACGTCACAAGAAATTTTACCCTAATTCAACAGAGACGCCACCCCTTTTGCACATAAAAAAAAAATCAATTCGAAATTAAAATGAAAAAAGGCGCAAGATATATAGTTTTCCTTTACGGATCGGAAGATAGGGTAAACCAACCTGTAATTGATCGCATACCAGTGAATGACCATTAGGCAAAGAAATGTGAAATCTAAATTTAAACATTATTATATGTTTATAAATGGAGCGTAGTTGCACTTTTAATATCCTATATTTTTAGTTACGCGTATTAAGCAAATATTAATAAGTACAATTCTTATTAAAAGTATGCGGTCATTTACTGGGCTTCTACACGTTTTGCATTTTATAACTGTTATTTTTTAAATTACGATAAGAATGAGTAATTATTTTTACAGAAATTTCAAGAAATATAAATTTAAGTGCAATTTCAACAGTTGTTTTCTTGTTATACATAAATATATTCAAGTATTAATATCAATGGTCCATAGATTCAACAATTCGGTCATTCACAGGTTGGTTTACCCTACCTGTTACAAGTGCGACGTTTCTCCTGAATTTATCCTAAAACATTCTAGATTTACCAGTGAATTCTAGGCTTCGCCGGTCCTCGAAATATTCCGATATAATGGCCCCGAAAGGAGAGGCTTCTCATTCGACTGCGCGAGGAAACGAAAAAGCGAGTAAAACGGAAGGGAGGAGATGGAATTCGAAGCGTGCCCATCGATCACACGGGGAGGCCCAGCAGGGACAAGTGTCCCCAGGGAAGATCGCAGGAGAGGCTAAGGTCGTCGCCATCGTCCCGCGATCGTCGTGGTCGTGGTCGTCCAGCATCAGAATTCCGTGAACGTTATGCAACTCCGCGGGCAGCGAAGGAGAAGGCGAGCCGGGCAGTCAGTGCCCCTTGGAGCGAGTCACGATAAATTTTCATTCCGCGTTGACCACTCCTTCCACGCGGAAACCCAGCCGGGTATTAATTTTCTAATACGATTCCACGTTTCGTTACGACCCGTGCCTCCACGCACGGCCTCTAGCCGAGATCACCAGGCTGCTCTCTCGCCGATCTAGCCCTGATGTGCAGACGCGGGGATCTCTCCTACCTTCCCTGCCACCTTGTGTCATACCGATCCAGTGTCGTTGACTCTGCCGCTAATGAACGCCGATGCTAAATATCCTCGTGCCTCTATTACACTTGCCATTCTTGCTCCTTGACCTGCCGTTTCCCATCGATATCCACGGAGACCAAAGCGCACGACAATCGTAGCCAGGGAAACTGACGATAGTGGCACGTTGCGTCGAACTCGATCCAGCTAAAGTCCCCGTGCACCGAGGCTAATATTAGCGAGGCCCGATAAGAAGCGAGTCGAATGGATTATCGCGGCGACTCGCCTCCCAAGAAGCGTGCAGGTCTCGCGGTCGCATGGCCATTCAGCTCCGGTGACATCGTAACTCGCTACTTCCGTGCGTAATTCAGCGCGACCAATGCGTAATGCTCGGTTGAAAGCGGGCTCGTTTGTTACGCGGCTGCTGTTGCGCCAGCGGAGGACACAAAGGGACACCCCAACAGAGGAAACGGGGACAGGCAGAGTCGCCCGCGGTCAGAGGACCCCGGCCCTACCCGCGCCGCGTAATCTCCTGTACTTTCGACCTTTTTGTCGCTTTCAATGGGACTCCGAGGCTCTCCGCGTTTTGATACGGCTAAGTGGATTGTAAGTTGGAGATTGCAATTGCTCGACGAAGGTGGAGGCTGTTAGAAATGCTCAGCATTGCCAGCGTAATCTCTGCACGGTTAGCAAATGCCTCGTGGATGTTACAGCCTCGCTAGGTGAATATTCTGGAATTATCTTCTCTGCGGAGCTTGTGGAATGAGTCATTTCACATGTTCGCTGGACTTGAAAGCTGGATTAAAGAGTCTCAGGGAATCTGAAGTTCGACTACGCCTGGAGAAAATGAATTTCAAGTCGAGTCTGTCAAGGGATTCGCGTCGTCGCGTCAGAAGGAACAGAGGAAAGATCGGTAGGAAAGGTTAAAGAAGTTGCGTGATTTCCGAGCGAGAGCACAATGGCTGCGGCGCGCGCGAGTTCCCAGAGCGAAATTTCCAATGATTTATCGGCGGATCGGCGCGGATCGCGACAAAAATCGGCGCATTCTCACGCAATAGGGGGCTGACTTTTCGATGGAATGCGCCTGCACGGGTTCGGGAAAGGAGCGATCGGGACAAAACGCAAACGCTGGAATTCCTAGCGTGTAGATTCGCCAGACAATGCGCGGAACTATCCTACCCTTTTACCACCTCTCGTTATTAGCCGGCGGCGCGTTCAAATGGCAAACGTTTACGTAGGAAATGCGAGATAAAACAACGATACCCGGATTCCCGGGGAGCACGGTCAATTAATCATTCGCGGGGACTTTTCAGCGCCATGTGATAGGCGGTAGACGCGCGGAACAGCATTCTCCCGATCGCGAAATCATTCCACCTCGATCCTGAAGTCTTGCCAGAGTCTACAGCTACGAAACTAGGGTAGACGGCCCTATCACTGTGTTTCGACACCCACCTCCTCGCGAATGAATTAATTACTGACTTCCCTTACTTTAATTTTGTTCGGTGACAATTTATACTAGTTTTTTAAACTTTTCTCTTCACTAAGGTATTTTTGAAGGGTTAACGATGTTAACTTTTCATATTTTTTTAATTGAAATAAAACTACATGTTTTTGTCCCAGTTACTGTGCCCCCAATTATTGCGGTACCTTTTTGGAGGAGAAAGGAAAGTAATGTGAGGTTCAGCTGTTACACAGCGAGCACTAAGGGGCATTAATACGGACAAGCGCTAAAGTCATGTCCCCATTTTAGTGGCTTCAAGTTAAAAAATACGAGAACGTTCCAAAAGTACTTATTTTGCTATTTTTTCCATAGAATTAGAAGCTTTTATGATATAATTAACACTTTATACAAGTGCAAATCGTGATTAATATAATTATCAATTTATTCACTTCTGTAAAGTCCTTACGTGTCCTCACCATTTTCGATAAGGATTTGCGTAAATCCATCGCAATATTCGAGTACATTTTTTAAAAGAGTTTCACTATGCGTTAATTATTTAAAAATGTAATCTTCTCGCCTGTAACACATACATTAATAGTTTAACTTGAATAAAAAAATTCTTTCCTTATTTATTTATGCAAGATTTTTTGTACGGCTTAGTTAAATATAAAGGCACCCTAATAGTGACATCTACCCTACGTTTCCAGTTCACTTCTGCCTCTAATCATCAGCTTTTAGGTAGCCCTCGGAGAACCTTACGTTAGAGAATATTCAGCAAGTAGAGTTTTACAGTACTGTAGCTACAATCCTCCCCCACTTCTCCAATTAATAAATATCCAAACGACATCACCGAACAGCTCCGGCTTCATCGTTATTCGATCGTCAGGCGGGCTCGAGTCGTCCGTGGTATATCACGCGAGCGTTTCAAAGGCAGCTGGCAAAGTCTTCGGTCCAGGCCTCGACGGAGCAGCGGAGAGGCAAAGGTGAGGATCGAAAGTAAAGTGACACGGATTGGCCTGACAACGGGACCGCTCTCTTTCCCTCCCTCGTCGTTCCGCCGAGCGTGGCCTGGTCTGTCGCCAGCACCCACGACGCTCCGAGCGTGAAAACGCCGGATTAACCTTTGTAATTGTAGAATTATGTGGCGATTAATAACTCGACAAGGCGTGCGTGGGACTGCCGTGCTTTGTGGTTCAAACCGAGCGTCGAGATAATCATCGGTCGTGCCCGGAGCACGGACGATACACGTACAACGGGCTAACCATCTACACCTAGCCGGAGAGCCCGACAGGTTGGTGTACAGGGTGTTCCAGAAGCGTTGCGACATCGCGCGCTGATTGATCCACCTGACGATTTTCAAGTGGAAGTCGTGGGTGCACTCGGGAAGAGGCAGGGAATCGCGGGTTCCTTCGTTGTAGATTTATAGCAGAGGAATGATCGTGGAAGCTTCTGCGCCATCAGTTTTGTTCTCTTACCATTCTCATATTTGGGCCTCGCATTCGACTTTTCTCTAGCTTCTTTTAATCTAATTGTGGAACAAAGTATGGGCCCGTGGCGCAACCAGAGGTCCCTGGCAGCCTCAAAGAGTAGGCCTTGTAAAAGAACGAAAACTGGATTTTATTCCTTAAAAAAAATTGTACAACCCCCTAATGAATTTTAATGAATTTGCATTGAAAATATTCTTATCCCTTGAACGTGGCTCCCCCCAATGATAAATCCTGAGTGCGCTACTGGTCCACGCGTGGATTAGACGAGTGAACGTAAGTGTTTGTAATTTTGTTTTGTTTCCGAAGAGTGCATTCGCTGCTCATAGTGCTCACGTGTCAAGAAGCTTCAATTAAGTAGTGCAGGATGTACGGTATACGGAATCTCGCGATGATTGGGGCAAGATTTCGGGGCCCGTGTTTGCGAAAACGGGCTCCGCAAGCAGGAAGAGGGGTTCGGTGGAAGAGAGATCGATATCGCGACTCCTCGTTTCAGTTGTTCTAAGGGCCCAGTAAACCGGCAATTACTTCTCGGTGCGTCCAGTCACGCCCAACCGATCCGCTCGATAATAACAGGCACCGGTGTCTCATTAAAAGACAACGCGGTTCCGAGTACTATTCGCAGGAAGCTGAAATTTCGGAGATTACCGACGCGGAATCAGAAAAACGAGCCGCATAATCGGTACCTCGGGCTAGGGGCCGCGACCGGGCCATTAACTGGACCACCCTGTACAGGGCCGTGCGCAAATAGTTCAAAAAGTATTGGCAGCACTCGGCTGCCGAATTAATTAACATTACCGAGGCACCTTCTACTTCTATTCAAGCTCCCAATTGACGATTTCCTAAAGCTCGTAAACTTCTTTACCGTCTACTACACTCGATTATGGTAGCATGGCAACTCAAAGCAGAAAACATCGTCATTGTAACGTAGAGAGGAAGCGGAAAGCAAGCATTGCCCAATAAAACACGTGGCTGTCCCCCGAAGCATGGGACTTGAAGCTTCCTGTAGCTGGCCGAAGGGAACGCGCATGCAACGGGGCACAATTGCGGCGGGTAACGGTGGAGACATGGAAGAGCAGGATGAATCAATGTCTCTCGGTAAGAGCGGTGGCAAGCGTGTCCAGGGCTTGAGAAACAAAACCATCGCGACACGTAACAGGTCGCAGAAGCGAACTGCGTGCACCGGGACGACGGTCAGCCGAAGAGAAACTGCGGGGAAGAGCCGTGACTCTCGTCGCCGACGACACACGAGGGCCGCCGCGCCGCGCCGCTCCGCTCGCTTCCGCGTTGATATCCTCCTCGCCAGCGCGAGGGACACGTGCACCGCGCGCTTTAGACCCGCGGGACAAGTTGCCCGAGCAACCTTCCCGTTGCTTTTCCACCGCGGTGCAGTTTCTTTACGGCCTGCGACGGCCAATCGCGATCGCACGCTTTACCGTCCTTGGCGCACGCTTTTCTGCTTCGATTCGGATTTCAAACAGTTACCTTCCAGAACCATAAGTAAGAGCGAGGTAGAGGGTTTCTAAAGCTCCACGCCACTTGCCGTGGCAAGTAGTGTTGGACGATAGCTCGTCAGACGCCGAGGAGTCAAAGCCCGTAGAACTTCTGACGGAGGGACTAGGGGGAGTCGCGAATTTCTTACACAGGGGGAGAGGGACTCGCGTAACGTCTTAGGTAATATTTTTGAACATAATATTCAAGATGAGCGAAACCGAGTTAAATGAATTATATAAAGCTGTAAAAGAATTTTAATGACTGAAAAGATGCAATGCAAAGAATATTACGTTAGAGAGGGAGAGGGGTTGGAATACGTAAGAAATCGACAAAACTACCCATACGTAATTTCAGATTGGCCCCTACTGCAGGGTTGCCAACTCAGATTTTTGAAAATCCATAGAGAAAAGTTCAACATTCCGTAGAATTCCGTAGATCCTTCTTTGAAAAATCCGTTGATCTACGGATTTTCTTCATAAGTGTTAATTATTACATGTATGAAAGAAGCTAATTCCCTTGCTCATGGTAACTGTCATTACCCAAATCCTTTCTAGACATCTTATATTTCGACCCTCACCTAACATCCTCAAAAAAATTATTGTCACAACAAAAATTCACAAATTACGAACAAAGTTCACGTGCAAAAGTTGTGAAATCAACTTTGCTAATTCCTATTGTACTCGTTCAAAATGCAGGGTAGTAGAACTAGAAAATAATAGTTTGAATTGCAGCGATTAAGTGTGATGAAAAGCTCTTGTAGCGAAGTGGAATTTAGCTACCCGCAGTAAATCGGCAGTTTGGATCGTAAAATCAATGGGTCAAATTAAACAGTAAATGATTCCTTTAATCAGAATCAGAATCGTTTGTTTGATCAATTTCGAATTACCTTGGTTTTAAAATTATACATATCAATAGTATTAAATAATTTAAGGTGAAAAAATCCGTAGATTTCAGTTTACAATCAGTAGATCCGTAGATAAAGTAAAAAATCCGTGGATCTACGGAAAAATCCGTAGTGCTGGTAACACTGCCCTACTGTATTAGCACAGTAGTGCTACACTGTATTTGGTCAGACACGAGCGGAACCTCGAGAAATGGAAATTCCTTGAGACTCCAGCGCAATTTGCGGGAGTACAAGTGTAGCTGCAAGGCTCAGAGGTTCCATCTGATCGCAGTAGAAGCTGATCAGTAGTATCGAACGGTGGCCAGCCAGACACGGAGTGGCAGCGACCGCTTGCACTTAACGGTGGCGAAAAATCGAGTATTGTGGTTGCTCGCGAAGCGTGCGACAGCCCCGCAATGACCAAGTGCTCGTAGGCTTGGAGCCGCGGCGCAGATCGGACATCGGCGATCTCGGCGAGCGATCGGTATCGAACAGCGTTACTTCTCCGAAGGTATCGTCGCTGGGCTCCTCTATATCGTCCTCGTCGTACTATTAATCGCCGAGCAGACGTTCACCCACGCCGGGAGCCGGCCTCATTAAAGGCAGCCTTCGACGCGGGGGGAAGGCGGAGGAGCTCGGAGGAGCTTGGAGGGACTCGGAGGAACGCGTGGCCGCGCAACACATCGGCGTGGCCGTCGGCTAGCCACGGACTACTTTATGCATCGCGCGGAATTACGCGGCCAGAAAAGTATGCGCCGAGCCGGGGGCCCGCTAGTTAAGGCGTTCCAATATTGAGTTACCGCGGCGGCGCTCTCAAACGAACCGGCGAATTTATGCTCGCCAACTACTCTCCTTTCTTGCGTCCCCTCTTCTTCGATAGCTTCAGTGGTCGTGGCCCTTTCTGGCCGTTTGTCCCCCTGTTTCTTCCTTGTCTAGCTGTGATTCCATGTTTCCTAGGATTTTCTTGCGCGGATTTGTCTCGAAAGAAACTGACGGTTCGGGGCCGAACGTCTGTCTCATTCACCGCGGTAAGAACAGAACTGGTGGGGATAGTGCTCACCTTAGTTCGAGACAGAAGCCCCGTCGTTATCTCGAGACAGAACTGGACTATTTAGTTCTCTACCCAGTGATTCGTAGTTCTGAATGTGGGCTATCTTTATGTGGGAGAGCCAAGTCTTCCAGGGTGTTTTAGATGCTACATTTTGGGGAGGAGATAGAGGTTCCGTTTCCAAAGGTAGTTATAACAAAGATCTTTGCTTTCTTCTCTAGGTTTCGGTTCATCGTTCTCTCACTCCTAACTCCATTCCTCTTCCTCCCTACCCCCAAGGGGGATCTGAACACAGATAGTCTCAATTTCCCCAACTGCAAGTACAAATAATCGCCCCTACTTGCTTCTATCTCTGTCCTCAGCGGGAAATCCGAGCGCAAGTAGCCGGTTGACAGAACAGTGGCCGACGCTGCATCCAATTCCAATAGTTTGCGCGAGGATGGAGCGCGGTGCCGTAAGGACGAGCGGAGATTCGATCGGGGAAGCCGCAAATGGTAGCGTCCACCGCGACAAAAGGATCCGGGCTCGATGAGTTTTTAAGGGTTGCCGCGATCTCTCTCGCTTTTCGATCGTTATCCCATTTAGGGGAGTCGGATCTACGCGCAGCTGCCACGATTTATCGCGCGAGTTCCTCGCGCTCCCTTCGACCTAACTCGAATCGATCTGCTTGCTCTCAACGCATCTCCACTCTGATTCTCGTCAAGTAATTAGAGTAGACGTAGGTAAAAGTTCGCAGCGGGTAAATGCTCGCACCATGAGAATTTCAATGCTTGAGTTGTGGCAGTTGCCAATGCGGATTGACAGCCAATTGTCAATCAAGGTAGAGTTGCCAGTGTCGAATTGCGTGACTGTGCTTCCTTTTGTTGTCGTACAATGCGGTAAGTACTGAATTCGTTAGTTCTGATATAATATTCTCATTTTTAGGAATCAGTATTATTCCTATAAATTGATCAGTAAATATTTTAATTAATATGTCGTCTGAAAGAGCTAAAATTCTTCTATTCGAACGTACTAATAGAAGTTTTCAGTTCACCTCACAGGTAACAGGATTGATTAAACAATGGAAAAGTAGCTGTGGGGGCAAGAGTCCGCAGAATGCACTGGGGCAAGAGTTCGAATGCAAACTCCCCATTTAAAAATCAGCTTGAAGTAAACGAAGCAATGAAAAGAAAATCTGAATGCGAACGTGCAAAGAATAAATTAGAAAAACAAAGAAATCTAAAAAATAACATCTACTTCTGAAAAATTTTGAAAGGAACGAGACAAATCGATTCCAAAAGGAGAATACCCCAACCATCAACGTCTATAGAAAAAAACATTGTTCTGCGTGTGAAGAAGAATACACTGATCCTCCAGAAGACTGATGCCTGCGCAAGCTGCGAAGGTACGGCTAATGTTAAGTGCTATTTCTGTTACCTACATTAAAAAGAAATTAATTGTAAACTTTTAGTCGTTTTGCTATATTACCACAACTATTGTACGTAGGAACATAAAACACTTTTGTGAAAACTTCTCGTTGCGTTCTTTTACCCCATAACATGCGAATTGTTGCCCCACATATCGGGTAAAAGTCCGCATTTGACACTTTTTGGAAATATTTATTTTATACAAGTTGTGACAGGTAAATTTACACGAAGTCACTGCCTATCGAATAATAAGGGATAGTACTTATTTCTTACACAATGATATGTGCTATCAGTGTAATACCAAGGATTTTAGGGAAGTCTAAACTTTAAGTGCGCACTCTTGCCCCACAATACTCTACTTCTTTTCCATAACTATTTATGCCGAAACTTCTCCGATTCCCTTTCGCACTGAGCGTCGTCTCGCGCCGCCTCCACCCACGCGCGAAATTTCAATTTCCACGATCACACGCGCCAGCTTTGACGCGCCTAATATTCGCCGCCCTTCGAGCAGCGTGGAAGCATGGGACGGGCGACGTTGCAGGCTAGAGGTCGATCAGCGATCCCCAGCGATCTCCAGCGAGAAGCTCGGTGTCGATTACTCGGATACCGAGTCGCGGCTCGAGGGAAATGGCCTGTCGTTAGAAGGGGCCGATAAAATAGCCGGCAAAATCGTTTCCGCGCCGGCGGTGGCGCGTACAAATGCCCGTGGAACATGATATCTGTTTCATAACACCCACAAAGCGTCCCCCGTGCGAACGCAATCGCGGCGTTACGTAACCCGGCCTTAAAGACACTCGCCGAGGGGGGCGCCGCTCGCCGATCGCGAGCAAAGGAAAGATCGTCGCGTAACCGCGCCGCGTTCTAATTTCCCCTCGATATATCACGCGCGTCCCCCATTACACCGGCACGCTCTAAGGACGAGGCAGGACGATCGAAAGCAGGACTCTGCCTTCCTCTCGACCAGCCAGCGAGAGGAGACAATGCGCGGAGTGATCTATGCGGTCGCTTCTTCTCGATGATCTTGAAAAATGGCCCCTCGCGGTCGGACGGGTTTCTCCGCTGACGAGAGCCATTCAGCAGCGTAACGAAGCAGATGACGGCTAGGAAACGCGGGCACGCGGAGGAGTTTCGAAACGCAGGCATTCCAGAGTCGCACCTGAGGAGCGTGCTTCGAGATGAGGATGGTAATGCCCTTTCCATAATCGAGCAACGAATATAGGGGAATGTGAGTCGGCCTAGAGTTTCGCTGCCCGTTCTTGGGTCGCAGTGGAAGGGCACAGCACGGATTAGTTCCGTGCGATTGAATTTAGTAATCGAGCCGTTTAACTGGACTTCGATATCTCAAAGCTTTATTTATGGGAGGCACAGTCACGGTACGATTCTGACCTGGTATTCGATGGTCTTCGCATCGAGGTCCCGGCTAAGCATCGACCGAATCCCAATGGACCTTGACGACTTAATCGCCAGGGTTAACGCGGGATAGCCTCTCGGATACACTTAGCCTTTCCTTCTATTTTCAACTGAAACCTGAATTCCGCCATATTCTGTCCACTCAGTGCAGGGAACGTAAAAGAAACATGTTTGAAGGTGCACAGACTACTTGCCACGTTGCGGTGACTATTTTTCAGAGTGCCATCGGCAGTGGAAGATTCACGGGCCGATGACTTGCATATGCAAGCAGGAGGATGATCGTTGGAAGCGTTAAAAGCGTCCGATCGCGAAAAATCTGGCCCGTTAATCGTCTCGGCCGCGTACGCGAATGGTCATCGTTACCTTTCTCACGCTCCAAGCAAGCGGACAGCAAATCGAGAAAGTGCCAGCTCGCGCGCGCCATTTCTTATGCGCCACAGCCAGGTACATCCTGCGCGGTGTTATCTTCTTATTTCACGTACACGACGCGTCCCGTGAAGCCCGTAAAGTGTCCGGGGAGACGCGCCACCCGTGAAACAGAGAGAGGGAGAGCTTCGCCGGAAAATGTCATGACGAACTTCGGCCGCGAGGAGCGAGCTGCGCGAGCTTGGAACTAACGCCGCTCGAGGCGGAAACGAAGCTCGGGACGAGTGATATGCGACCTGGTCTCTTCGATATTTCAGCCAAACGAGTTTCTTCCTTTAGACTTTCGCTTCATCCTCCACTTCGCTTCGTTTTCTTTGGTCAATAATGAGTTAGCACGTTTTGGCCGTATGCAAGAGGAACGGCGAAGAAAATTGTTGGAGGAATGGTGCGGGGTTAGCTATCGACGTGGGGTCACTCCGGTTACCGACCCTTATACCTTACTACTTTTCCGTAAACTGCTTGAAATCAGTAAATCCCTAGTTTCTCAGATTTCTGTACACTGGCTATTATAGCGAGATTTTTGAATTCTCCCTAAACTTTCCCCAAAGAAATCACAAATATACATGATTTGTTGGCCTCCCTATAGATCACGCGACCCATTTAGTATAATCTGCCAGAGGTTTTATATTCGTTTTATTTTTTTTTCAATATGTTCCACCAATCCGACTCTGATGTAGTTTGCAAAAACAACTCCAAAAATAAATTCCTTTATTTCCACCTTTAATGATTGATCTGCAATTTCGAAAAAATATATATGGTAGAGCTAAAAAGTACCTACTATGTACATTTTGCAGCATTCAAATATCTCAAGTACTTTCTGAGAAAAAAATTAGTAAAGTTTAGGGTTGTTACCCCTATATCCACCTAACGAGAGGAGCTAGAGATCCGAAATTTCTCTCAGTGTACTCTTTAGGCAAGGAGTATTATTTAGCATACATAAATACTGAAATTGGTGCTGGGGCCGTTTTCTAATTCTGTTATGTATACAGGTTGTCCCAGAACGTTTGCCACCTGGGCCTTTTCTGCTAAATCCGCCGCTGAGCGTATCGTTACGAAATCGTCTAAATATTCTAAAGTCTAAACGATACACGTCCGAGCGCCTGTAAGCGAATTATCAAGCAAAGTACACAGCGAGACGACTAAACGCGCCAGCGTAAATTAACCGAGAACTCAGAAAATGTCGGTGGAACTTTCGCCACGAGCCGCGTGTGTACCTCGCAAACCAGTAATTTACTCGGAGGAAGACGGGCGACGTGAATCCGCGGACGCGCCGAGCCGCTCGTTCTCATGGCGCGCGTTTCCACCTGAAAACCGGCGATTAACATTCGACCGGTGGACGCGGGCGAGTTTCACTCGGTCCAGCAAATATTTACGATTCATAAAGCGTCCGCGAGCCGGCTAATTTGCGGAGTGATATATCGCCGCGGCGGTTCGACAGCGCGCGGGACGTGACGAGCGCGCCGCGGCCGATCGCAACTCTGCAAATCGTTCCGCGACAATTTGCCGCTAATTAACGAGAGTAGGTCGAGCCAGTCCCAGCGGGATCGTAAAATTCGTACGCGCAAACCCCGGCGAAAAATTAGTCGAGCTCGTGCAATTAATTAATCGAGGAAAAATTCTCGATTTTCTTCTCCATTCGTCCAGCGTCGATATCCTCCTTTTTTTCCTCTTCTATCAATCGCCACGCGACTGTGCGTGAAAGTATCCCAAGATCGAACGATCAGCTGGGATTGCGAAAGCCCCGTCCGCAGGGAACCGTGAAATTCCGCTCGATCTGTTGTGACTAACGCCCCGCTAGATTAATATAAATTGTTGCATGTTACGAGCGTCTAATTGCACCGCGAGGATTGGACCCCGCAACCAGACCAGCGTTCCACCGTTCGCGATCCTCTGAGTCACTCCGACTATCGAGACCAGGGATCGTGGATCTCGATTAGCAGCGATAAGCCCGGATTGATTTTTCCTACCGGTGTCCTTTTGGTTGCGCAAGCGACAGGCGTGCATCGTAATGCACTCGCAATTAATTCGCCGGGACGCGACTTTCGAAACTCAGCGCTGCTCCGACGCTTGACGGGCGTATAGTTGGGCGAGTTTATGGATTCCTGGCGTCGATAAACCCGCGCCGGGAGAAATGTTCGGCGCGGTCGTCGGGGTTATGGACAAGTAGGTACTCGAGTGGAAACGCAAGCGAATGTCGGTTACAGGTTCAGGAATATCAGCGGAATAAAGTCGAACGCGATATTTGTATGGGCGAGCGTATTTTACGACGCGGGGTTCTTTGAAAGCAGGAATAGGAGGTTTAATTAAGCTCGCAGAGATCCGAGGTTCGCCCCGGTAAAAGTCCGCTTGGGAAGTAACTGTCTCGAGCGTTACAGGAAACGCGGCTCGATTTTAGAAACTCGGACACTTTCATTGCTTCGAAACATATGGTCAGTGGTAACCAATATATTCCATCGCGTTCTATTAGGTAAAGAGAACACAGCCTCGTACGATTCTTCTATAAATGTCTCGCTGTACAACTGTTCTCATTATCCTGCGATTTTGATTACTCCACCCTGCAACGCCTTTCCCGATACCCCTGCGATCGATCACCCGCGTTATGTCCTTTCGAATCGGCAACGAGCGTTAAGCTGGGCAGTGAAATCGATCGAAAATCAAGTCTTTTTGCGAATTAATTAAAAGGGGATGAATACAGATTCTGAGTAGTACTTTTGGGTGATGTTTATCAACACTATGTAAACTGTAAAAAAAATTCCCTCGTGTGGTGCCATTAGTACAATAGATATGAATTAAAAACTATATATTTTTTACTCTACGTGATAGTAATAAATATTGTATAAAGGGGAAACTCTGTGCTTGCTTTCATCTCCTTGTAATTACAAGTGTATTACAAGTGATCCTTGCATACCGCCGATACATATACACATGTACAAATGTGTACATAATATATATTTGCTTACTTATTTATAATAATTTTTAAACAATTTGGTTACACAGAGTAATCTATAGCTGTAATATGTTGTGATTTCATTTACTGTAAAATTCTGTGCAATCGTTACAAGAATCGGTTCTATAACCGCTTTGTAACTTATATAGAACCTAAAAAATAAAAGTTATAGAACCTAAAAAATAAAAGTTATAGAACCTAAAAAATAAAAGTTATAGAGCTATATAGGAACCGTAACTTATACTTATATAGTCTGATATTTAGGTTCTTTATAACGGTTATTCCGAATAAAGGTTCTTCATAACTCTTTCAGTCAGAACCTTCGTATAACAGTTTGAAACAGTTATTTTCGAAACCTATTCAAGCCCTGCTAAGAAGTCACCTTTCGCTCTGACAAATTTTCGGCTCTCGCAATAACTTCATCTCGAACCCTTTGCTCCACCGCTATTTACATTTGCAGTCGAACGTAATGCAAGCATCGCTGCTACGACGGATGCTATTAGGGTTGCTGGCAGCGTGAAGCGTTTCGGGTAATCGAAGCAGGAAGTGGCGAACGACGAAGCGAAAAGTTTGCGCAGAAATTCGCTAATTAGAAAACACTAATCACCCGACCAAAGTGGAAGGGCCACGGCGGTGGATCACGTAGCCTGTAAGTTCCAAGTGATCGCAGAAGTCATCGAGCGTTCCCATGGGCCTCGCGCTGAAACGCGGCAGCGTTTCGGTTCGCCACGCGGAAATTAGTTTTCGCGGTCCCCGGCTCCTCTCGGAGTACACACTCGCGGAGCTGGTTGATGTATGGGCTACATATCGGGCCGAGTGCGTGACCGTGCGTGACCGTGCGTGACCGGGACTCGCGTGCACCATCTCTCCCCGCGGGAGTGAGTTGTTCCTCTCTCGGCGGCGGGGACGAAAAATATGTTAACAAGAACCGTGGACGCGCGTAGAGACTTCTAATTCCGACATGCTGAGCCCTCTCCCTCGTTCCCATGCCCACGCTCATTCTCTTCCTCTCTCTCCTTCTCTCTCCTCCTCCGGAGCTCGCTGATCCCCTCGGCCCGCTCCTCTGCACAGGTCACAGCGAGCACCGTACGCTCGCGATGAAGACGTTCGAGGAGGCCCAACAACGGTTCTCCTCGCTCGATCCTCAATGGAACGCGTGTCTTCCGTATTGAATTAATCACGATGGAATCTCGATTATTTTAACCGGCCGCGCGTGCACCGGCCCACCTCCTTCACCCCCCTTCCTCGGCCTTTTTCCCCGCGCGCTGAACCACGCCGCTCCTCGGTCCGCCTTAATTTCCCATTCTCCTCCGCTCGTACTTTTTTCCACTCCTTTTTCTCGTTACTCTCGTCCAGCCGATTCCACGGTTAAGGAGATCGCGTTAATTGCACGCACGGGCCGAGATCGATCTTCCTTTCCACTTAACCCCCTTTTTTTGCGGGCCTCGTTTAACGAGCTGGCTGAATTTTGTCGAGCCATCCCGACGCGTTATTATCCAACGGGCGCAATTAGAAGTTTGGCGGGCGTACCACGGGGTGAGGGACTCGATTACGCTTTTTCAATTACTCGACGGCTAGTCGTGGCTTAGGACTGGAGGATGATCTCGCGTTCGTGTTCCACGTCCTTCGTAGAAATCACAGGGGTCACGATGAATTCGCGGAGATCCATCTAGCCACACCCAGCCGGAGGATCTCGGGCTTCCTGCGTCCGCGGCAACGAGATAGAATGTTATTTTCGTTATTAACGCGGGTTAGTCACGCGCTCGAGGGGTCAATTCGTAAGGAAATTTCATCGATCAATCACATCGGCGTCGGCGAACCGGTAGCTGGATCTACGCTGTGTCCGTCTTCAAACTACCCCTTTCGTTTCACGTAGCCTGGCACTTTAAACATTTCAGTTTCGTTGCTATTCATTGTTTCTATTGTTCAGCGGGACCCTTCAGGCAAACAGTCTCTGTTATCACAATTTCCAAGTGTGGCTGTGCATGCAATTTTTTAACCTTAAAAAGTACGATTGAATATCAATAAAATAAAATACGTAGAAACTGAAATTTCAAGGTATTCGTTAAAATGTAAGTGTTTGTTCAAAAAGTGTTTAGGAGACCATATTTTTCGAACGCATTCTTATCACCAGCGTCCTTCTCCACGCTCCCTACTGCCCCTAGAAGCAGAAGCGCCCCTCCATCTTTTTGGCAACCAAGATCATCTGTGAAACATTCGAAGTGTCCTTAAAAGATCATCGTCCAGCTGATTCGTCGTTTACCTGGCGAATACCTTGTGCAGCTCGCAGCAGATTCTCGAATGACCAAGGAGTCGCAGTCAGTGCTGGAAGTCAGACACCCCGTGTATGCCCCGAGATCGGCAACATCGGTTCCGCTTCCTCGAGCGTTGGATTCGTTCCGCACGCGTCGCGATTTTGCATCGACTTCTGCGTGGAAGCATGTCTGAGGTCACGGGTCCGACTTTCTCCGTGTACGACCGTGCCGATCGATAATAATCGCCTGGATGCTTAATTGTCCGGCGATCGGACGCGTTACGCCTCGCGGAGAGAGCTCCGAGCTGGTTAATTCAATTTATGGAAAGATCGGGAAAACGCCGACCCGCTTTCACTCTCCTTTTTTCCGTGCTCCGGAGCCGCGACCGGGGGCCAGCCGGATCGATTCGACGCAAGTGTTAATTAGCTTGGGACTGAGCCCAGACACGCGATCCCCGCTTCGATTGGTAATTGGCGACGTTTCGCGAGGGGGCACTCTTTGAGAAACTAGCCGAGCCGACGGTGAACGCGCGCTCATCTCGAGGTGTTGATCAACGGAGCGGCTCCGAGAAATTATCGGGGCAGATATGGCGGAGCTTTCTCCGACCTTAGGCGACGGGAATCTTTGGCTGTTGGGCTTCGAACTATGGAAGCTGAATGGAAATGTGTTTCAAAGTTAGCGATAGAGACGTGGATCTTATTCTCACAGTAGAAGCGTCTTCTCTGGGTGCTAGATGGTCCAAGGGAAAAATTAGGTGGAATATAAATGCAGGATGCTGTTTTTTATAGCAACTATTACTCGCAGCGGATGATCAGAGGGGATCGATCCATTGGAAGCAGTGATTTACCGAACTGTGAAAAGTGAGAGTCCGCGGTACTTTCGCGAGCGTGTTAAAGGCCACGCCTGTGGAAGAGAAGCGGCGTTTCCCTGTTCGAGAAGTCGTGCTCCCATGTTCGTACGTGGCCGCTGCGTCGTTAGAATATCCTTATCTCGCGAGGTCGCCACGACACCACGCGCGCTATCCTTTTATGGGATCTGGGGTCCTGTACGAAGGACGCGTTACACCTCGCGCGCGCTTCCCGCTGATTTACATTGCGGCTGCGATTCGTGAACCTGCTTCTTCCCTTAGTTTCAGTCGGTGCAACGGCGGCGTTTCTTAACGAAATTCAACTGCTTCCGATTGCAGAATAAAAGAAGAGTTTGATGGTGGAACCCCGAGGATTATGATGAATTTGGATCTCAAAATATGAAATTTAGGGAAATAGGGAATATCGAGTGTTTCAGATTTTCGGGATTTAAATCACGCGATTAAGATTTTCAAAAAATTTGAGCTTGTGCAGAATTACAGTGACTGTCGGAGAATCTTCCACTGCAGCTTCCTCCCCTCGCAATCAGAAATGCCACGTACGAGCGCGTAAAGAGGAAAACACAAGGAAATTGAACGATTACGAAGATTAAAGTTCACCATGCATCGTGCATCTCTCAGCTTGCACGAGTCGAATCGATTTCGGTACAGGATATTTCAAGGTTCAGCATCCCATAAGGTCCCATTAATATGTATGATTGGCCAGGATCACGCGGGCTCCTCCGGGGCATCGGAGGATACGGTGCATGCGGCGGGAGCAGATGTTGCAGGTCGTGTCACAGCATAAATCGCGAAACGGCCGCCAATTAGCCGAACGCACAAATTACACCGTGCGGAATTAGAAACCGGCCCCGCCTTTCGGGCAACCCTCGTCGATCGATCTCTACCCAGTGCTACTAAAAACACATCAACCTTTCAACGATCCTCTTCGAAATTGATCTGTTCAGACGTCATTGAAGAAAAATCCACAACTGTGATATAAAAAAGACGTGGCATCTTGGGCCACTCATCCGACTTCGGAGCATATAAAAACCACCTCCAAAAAGGAACTCCGCACATCGGAGTCTCGCGCAACACCTTCGGCCAAGTAAATACTCGTTCTCAACTCAGATCTCGTAGATCAATCTCGTAGATCTCTCGTTAGAAATCTAGTCAGTGCATCCCCTTCGGCGAGATCCACTAGAACGCATGGAATATTGCCCCCGGAGGACACCGAAACACCACCAGCTCCTCCTTGAGGCCTGATAGGGAAGGCGCGCGGTGCTGAGAGAACAAAAGCAAACGGAAGAAGGTGAAAGCCAGAGGAGGAGGAAACGAGAGATAGCGCGAGGCGAAGAGGAACGTCGACGAGGTGTGGTGGCAGGCAGGTGAGCGCGGGCGTGCGCGTCTCACGTTGGCATTTGCTAATGGCAATCTCGCGGAAAGAGCGAGGCAGAGGGAGAGAGGAGCGCAGAGTAGGCTCGGCGAAAAAAAGTCATCGGGCGCGTTTATACCGGCATTACCCTTCTTAGCGCCAGGGGCTCGGGTGAGATACCTGGACGAGCGCTGGACGAGCGCAGGACGAGCACACCCACCTACGATGGGCCGAGCAACGATATATTACTCGCGCGCCTCGTGACACCTCACCTGCCGAGGCTCTCCCTCTGCCTCCCTCGTTCTAGCCTCCTCTAGCGCTCACCTTCTCCCTTCCGTCTGTCTTTCGGCCTGTCTTCTCATACAGGGTGTCCAGCGAAACGGCCGTGACGGTTCAAGCCTGTGTTTTCGAGCCAGGCTTGGACTCGGGTGATGACTTTTTTGGCGGGACGGGATGGAGGAGTCAATCGTGGGAGACGAGGGTAGACTCGTGTCCTTTCGGGGAACGAAGGATGAACTCTGATACCTGTCGGCATCCAGCAAATTTCGAATGGTTTTAAGTTGCTAACACTGCCGGAAACGATCCTAACATTACTCTCGCTGATAACGATTTGCGGACTCGTGCAAATACACAGTCTGGAAGGATTGTTTAGCCTTTCGTTAGAGGATACGTTCCTTTGTGTAATATTAAATAAATAAGTTTAGCTTAAGAGGGTACTCGCATTTCAAGCTCCCAAAAATAGGTGATGAAAGAAACACTGCATAACTGTCTTTCGTGTCCAACTGAAATGAAAAACGCAGTTATTTTCATATTCAAAATGGTTTCGCCCCTACTAGAATTGTAAAAATGAATGAACAATTACTAATTTTTTTCTTAGATGGAAGCTTAAAAAATTGGTAAAAATTTGAACTGCTTTATTTATCGCTTTGCAATTTTTTTAAAACCAAATTTCGTATATATTATATTTAAAACTAACAAAAACATTGTGCAAAGATTCAAGTTATACAGTGTTCCTTTCCATTAAAAAATAAATCCCGGAAATCACCTATTTTTGGGACCTTGAAGTGCGAATACCTCCTTAATCTAAACACACGCTTTGTATAGAAGCGGCGTTCTTGTGCATGCGCGGTCAAAGCCATTTGTTGTACGCTCGGATACCTTTTGTAATACCTACTTTGCGAAAAGTCAACTACTCAAAGCACGCAGCAAGTTTGGTTGTTTCCCTTGGAAGCAGAAATTAATTTCAAACGTTTAATCGAGATTTCCAACATTTGTAACACGAATCCATCAATTCTCGATACTTTATCCTGAAGAGCTACCTACATCTCTCGAGCAGTGTACCGAGCGATGCAGGCTACCGCGACACCCTGTAGAGCCACTCGTATGTCGTAGCTCGCGATCCTCCTCGAGGTGGCTTCCTCCCGCGCCCAGGCGCATCTATCTTTCCCTCTCTGGTTTCTCCGAGTCGGTGCTTCCTCGTGGGTGGATCAGGGCCCGGGGATACGTTCGCAGCCGCGGAACAAAGTGCGTCCCTTCCGCTACGGAGCGAACAGTGCACGGGGCACCATAAAACGCCGCTTATCCCGGCCCCACGACCACGCTCGCGGCGTAAATCGCGTTCACGGAAACGTGCCTGGCCCGTGACAAGCAACGGACGCTGGTCCACACACCGGGCGATTCGATTTCAGTCGCTGCTGTTGTCTTCTTGCACGCTGCCAGCGACCGCAGCTAACTGGGCGATGGACTTGAAATCGAAGCTGGATCGATACGGTGCGTGGAACGCCAGGGAGCTTGGGGAGTGGGTGCAAGCCGCCACTCGAGATTAAAATCAAGATTTTCAGAAAATTTACCGAAGAGAAACTGTGGAGAAGATTTTTACTCGAGCAACAAAGAACGTGGAGCTTTTAACCCTTCGTCGTCACGCCTTATAATCAATCGTGCTCTAATAGTCTTTCGTTAAAACGTGTAAAATTTCGATACGATGAAATTTGCAGTTGAAAAAGAATGATTTACCACGGTTGTGGAAAAGAGACGATTCTTTTCTTTTTTTCGCGATAAATCCTCTTCGGAAGTCGTAAAGGCGTGACATTTGAACTCGAAAATTGCTCTCAGGCGGCGAAACAACCCGTGTGACTGCGAAGAGTTAAACACAGATGGGAACACAGAAATTTGTATTTTCTAATGGAAGTTTAGCAAGGCCACGTTATGCAAACTCCATATTACCGTTGCAACACGCTCGTAAAAAGCACTGGCGAGTCGCCGCGCGGCCGTCTTAATTGCCAGATAATACTTAATTAAATAATCTGCGCCGGACCGTTAGAAAAGCGAGAGGTTGTCGTAATTCATCTGGCGAAAGAAACGGGTAAGAAAATGGGCGCAGAACCGATCGGTGGTCGAGGAACGTGGATACTGGGTGTCGAACGTTGCCGACGGAGAGAAACATTTGTCTCTGGATCGTTATCGCGATCTTTAGCTTTCAGCGACGTTTGACCACCTGCCCGAAGAATCGGCGGTTTTCGCAACCGTCTCGCACCGCTGGCGCTGCGAAATGATTTGTTTCAGGGGTTAAGGACTCGTTCAGGGTGTTATGCACCAGCGTGTCCTGTGCAGGAGAAACCACGTTTTTACTTCTTCTGACATGAAGCAGAGACTGGTTCAGTGACTTGTGGTAAAACTCGCCAAGTCCGTCGTGCCATCCTAAACTCCTTCAGAATTAATGGAAGCGATTTGCTTTCCAAGTTTCTTAGAACGATATATTAATCAAAATGCGTATGAGCATTATCATACGAAAAATTAACACCTATCACGCTCTTTTTACGTTAAATTTATTTTATTTTTTTACGTTAGTTTATTTTTATTTTCACGTTCTTTATTCAACTAAGTTCTCTTTAAGTTCTTCATTAAATTGAAGGTAACCCTTGTCGTTGTTAATTTTGTTGGGTGTTCAATGTTCATTTAATTATTACCTGCTTAATTGTAATAGACTGAACTCTAAATTTGCATTTAATAATACTAATAATAGTTTAATTAACGGAAAAATTCCATTTACCGAAAATAAGAAATATGGATTTGGTCACTTTTACCAACCAACCAACGCCTTTAGTTACGTATTTATAAGTTCCCAGCGAAATTGCAACACAGCTTCGTGCCAAAGACAATCCTTTCATCGAAGAACACTTGCAAATTCGCATCTGAAACCAGCTTCTCCCCGTGGCGTTCATATGCCAGGAGACCTGGTTCGCTGAAAAGCAATGGAGAAACCATGAAGTGGAATAAAGACGTCTCGTTTGCCTGCTCGCGGAGCAGTCTGGGGCCTCGGATCGCAACAAATGGTAACGAGCCGCGTGCAGCGGAAAGGTCAGTGAAATCGTACGACCATCGATCTTCTCGTCAGCTGGCGGCGTGTCGTAGGTCACCAGCGAGCCTTCGCGCTTTTAACAAGGACGCAGCCGCGCGGACGCAGCCGCGTAATGACCGGTGACGGATGGCCTGGCGCGAGGAGGAAAAAGGAGTCGCCCATGGGTACGGGTAGTGGACGACGCTCGATCGATAGATCGTAGATCGATAGGTAGCGACCGGTCTCGTCTACAGAACCGCGAACAAGGAGATCTCGAGGCGTCGAGGCGCGCGTATGCATATCATAACTCATCGACTAGCACGATCTGCCTGGAGGCGTCAGCTCGCGGAGAATAGGAATTAGATCGTCCCCTTCCAACCCTGCTTCGCGCGAAACCCGACATGGGTGCTCTTTACGCTCCTACCGACGCCGCTAATATCTTCAGCGTGCCCCTCGGTTGCCGTTTCGCAAGCATTTTCAGGGGACATCAGAGAACGGAGCATCAGCCATCGATGAAGGCTTCCATCGCAGATCTTCTTATTGTAATAACCCTGGATCTAGGAAATCGATGCTCCATAGGACTCTCGTCGATAGTCTCCTCGACTCCGGCTTCTGGAAACCGATCTCGCGGATAGTCGAAGCCCCTCCGAGCGAAGCTCCTCCTTGGGATGCTGCGCGAGGCTCGGTGACCGTCTGGCTGGCCAGATAAGATTCCAGGATCGCGGGGACGAGAAGAGGCTGGATGCTGCGGTATCTCCGCCGTCATCTTCGCGGCATTCCGCGTAAAGTCGAAATCGCGCTTGGCTCGACTCGCTGCGAGGCGGGGTATGGGAAGCCGGCGACATTTAGCTCGGCGATCGGTAGGACACCTGTGACATTTCATTAAGTGGCGGTCGCGCGGCGCGGCGAAGTAGCGGCGAGCCGGGGACACGCTGCGTCCCGGCGCGAGAGTGTAAGAGAGCAACGGAGAGAGGAACGTGGAAGCGGGCGAAAAAACGGCCGAAGAAACGCCGCTCGGCGCAAAGTGGATTCATTATGCGGTGGCCCGCGGAATCCGGCATTTGCATCGCGGTAGCAGTCGCGATGCTATATACGAGGTGGACGCGGGCATTAGTTTGCGTCCCCGCGTGCCGTGGCACCCATTTAACATCGGTAACGGCGCGAATCGCTGCCGAAGCCTGCAGAGACACTCCGCTGCCGCAATCGTTCGAACCGTTTCTGCTCTTCCGAGCAAAAAATTCGAGTTCCCCTGAGTGTCCCCTCGCATGAGACATCAGACTTCGCTTTACCACTGTGGAAGAAGATGCACCGGGTCTATGAAGCGGTTTTGGATCCAAGAGAATGCGCGCGATAAGGGACGCAGTGATGAATTTAATATCCGGCAGTTTCGAAGACAGATGGGAGCAGAATGCTGGTTTTTAGCGTGCACGCGAAAGCGTAACGCAAAAAGAGAAGCAAACTTCCTACATGAAAGCCATTTCAGTTCGTCTTTTAATCGACAAGGTACCCCCGGAATTCTTTTCGCAATGCGAGAACGATTTCATTGGATTTATACGGCGATTAGCGGCGAGGCAAAAATCGCGTGACAAGGTAACGAGATTAAAGCGGAACTCGTGACAGGATAAGTATAATACGCAAGGTCTCCGTAATCGTCCCGCAAAAAACGCCGCGGCTTTTTCCGCGCACTGTCGTGAGTCACTTGTTATTAGTGCACCGATGAATAATATCGCGATAATGGGGCGAAAAAAAGGACCGCGGGCAGGATAAACACAGCGATTAACCATACGCGCCCGGTAGTCTCGAAACGGCTGGCTTCTCTTATCGATCCCTCCTTTTCCAACAATGTTTCGTACGCGATTTAAGAGCCTGGAATTATGACACGCGAACAAAAAATTGAGAGACCCTCGACTGCCTGCGAGACATAGTCTCCAAAAGAGATTGAAGTCCGCAGAGACAAGTTTCCCCTTTTGAAATTAAGGAACTAGCGAGGCACGGTGGTGGAGATTCATTAGACAGCGCAGTTTCCATTGCGCACGCCTCTGCAGAAGCGATCGGCAAGGCGTGTCCACGCTCGCGAATTCCGACTAATTCGAGCGAACGGTCGCGCGTATCACTCGAATGGTATGCGACGAGGTAAGCAGGCTGGAAAAATGAGGATTTTTACGCGGGACCGTATGGAAACGCGCGCGCGCTGCTCGCCGGGGTAACATCATAAATTTCCATGGCTGCGTTGTAATTACCATTATTAAGTTCCCGCGCGGCCCGCGGCGCGCTTTATCGCCGCGGACTTTTGCGGGCCGAGAGGTTGCCTCTGTCATTGGCCGAGACGGTACCGGATACCGATCTCCAGGTGCTGCTAATTGAAAGCAATACCGGGCGTGTCTTTGGGACGTTGAACGAGTGGAGGATCGCGAGGCTGCGCCGCATTTCTCCGGGGACGGTGCTGGCGGAGGAAACGATTATCGAGCATTTCCTACCACCAACTGGTCCACATTTTCAACGTCTCCGATCCTTTGGTCTCTTTTCGCTCGAAAGATCCAACGGCGAGGAGCTAGTTGAAGCTAGCAGAGGTGTGGAGTTATTTTTGGTTCGTGGCCATTCTACGCTTTAATGAAACTGAATTTGTACCGGTGCAACCGAGGAGCCTCGAGACGCAGAAAAATCTTACTTTTCTGTCGTTACGTTCGTCCTTGCGAAACACGCTACTGCGTTCTCGGCAAGATACTCGTGCCTATAAAATTAACAGAGACATTCATTAACGTCCCCGGTGTCTCCGTCCGACTCAGACATGTATAATACATTAAAGCGCAGGCTATCGCGCATCGATTACCCGAGGACTCGCGATCCTGAGGACATTAATTCCCCGGCTCTCGATTACCCGGGCATATAATTAAACTTCTTGTACCGGAGATATGAGAACGCGCTTTTTCCCGGAATGCTCCACCGTTTACACTGTAATTGACTCGGTGGACTATCGAGCGCCAATCTCCCAGCAATCGAAACCATATCACACTGGAAATACTCGCTAATTTTCAATCTCGACTACCTCGGAACATCACTCCTTCGGTCTCTCGACTCTGAAGCAACAGAAACCGATCCACTGAGCGTGGAAACTTAGCTTACAGCTCCGTAAGTAGAATAGGCGATCATAGCCAGACGGGTTCCTCCTGGAAACACCGGAGAGCCAGCGAACTCGAAAAACCGAGCACTCGGGAAGTGGATGCTCGCGAGACATGACGCGCCGTGTGTTTGGAAACTCGCAAGTGGTAGAAGTCGGTTCGTCGACCCCGCTCGCGTATCCCCGATCGAGTGACGATCAGAGTCATCGGTTCGGTACGCGTCGAAGTTGAATCCCGGCGGCGCTGTCATTGGCGGAGGCGAGTTAGGGGCCCCTGCTCGAGGTGCCGGGTAATTAAAGATATTATCAGCGGTGCGTGTCGAGCCGATATACACGCGAGACGCGACTCGTACGCGAACCCACGTACCACGGGAACGGTGGTACGCGCGCGACCGTACGGAACCGTAACCAGTGCATCGCCGTCTACGTTTGATTACGAAACGGATTGCGGACGATCGCTGCGCCGGCTCGTTTTACGCTTTCTGAGACCGCGGGAACGCTCGAGCGTTCCTGCAACGCCGCCTTCCATCGCCTCCCATCGCCTTCGCTTACCCGCGAATACGAAGAAACTGTACGATTCGGCGTGCCACGGAGGCTGGTTTTTCAGATCGCCAGGTTTTAAGATTTCTACGAGATTCTTTATTTTACCACCGTCACCAATCATTGATATTGACCTTGGTCAGGTATACGCTCCTTGGAAAGTGGCTGCGTTCCTCGGGTTCCATGCCGGAGAAAATAAAAGTGATTCTTCGAAGTCATAATTTAACGTTTTGGAATATTTCCAAGGCGATCTGGAATCTGGAATTGAGCGTGACGAGGCGAGGGGCACGGGTAAAAGTCACTTGACAAGATTCTCGGTAAATAAAGGAGCCACTCGTAATTGATCGACCGTAACTAAATTTTGTGGGATATTTCCATGGAATGGCTGCGGTTGGAGGAGATTAAATCGTTTGGGGTACTGGAGCAGAAGGCCTGGGATACTCAGACTCATTAAAAACGTAGTTGTAGTCGCGCACATCCCCCTGTTGAAGTTTCTGCAGGCACAAAGAAGGAGTATATCGAACTGCGAGTCTCGTAACAGATAATTCTAAAGAGGCACAACGGGCGCTGTAACGACGCGGAACGAGTTTGATCGGAAGAATCGATACGGAGGAGCGTCAGAAATTTCAGAAACACTCGAGCAATATTCCCGGCTCTTCTCTCGCGCGTCGAACGGTGAAATACACGCGCTGACCTTTCGCCGCTCCGAAGATCGAGGATGATCTACGTCATCCTCCTCGATCGATCGACCTTCGTATTTGGCAAAGAAATTGCGCCCGAGCGAGAGGTCGATCGGCATTGACCTAGGTTCGCAGAACGTTCCCGTTAACCTTCTTTCCTTTCGCGTATCGAGGATTCCACTGGTCGGAAAAAATTCGTTCAGCCTGAATCGCGGCGGAGATGAATCTGTTCCAGAACGGGAATCCAACGTTGCTGACGATCTCCTGTCTGCGGTGACGAATTCTGCGGCGGATTCTTCGACTAATCATCTGAGGCATTATTTTTGACGACTCCGTTGCGCATGTATAAATTTAAATCTAAGGGTACGTTTATGTTGGAGCTGCGATAATAGCAAAGAAAGAGAAATATTTCTTTCTCGACGCTTTTATCGTCGGTTATCTATATAGTCATCTCGCTCTTATCATCGCAGCTCCAACATAAACGTACCCTAAGATTATGCTCAACGCTTCTTACGTCATGTTGTGTCAACGCTTTATACTTAAGGGCTTTGTTTCTATTATTTTCTCTGCATAAGTGGAATTTATTTCCCTTCAATTAAACTATTATTATTATTATTATTATTATTATTATTATTATTATTATTATTATTATTATTATTATTAAAGTAGGAGAGGTATTGATTTGTGTCAGCAGGTCAACTTTTTTTGTTCGTCAGAAACCAAATTTAAGCGATCAGTGCTTACTGCTCTAAAATCGCCTACTGGTTAACATTTTGTTATAGGTATTCTAACGCTATATGTATTATTTTTGCACTAGTCTAGCTAATTCTTAATAAGACACCCCCTAAGTAAATAAATAAAAATTCATGGAGACCTTGATTACTACCGTCGTTCCACTTTATACATCGAACGAAGAAAGCGAGTTCGGTGCTCGCAGAAGCTGCGTAGAGAGAATGGGCAACGCTATGTCCAGGCGTATTGAGCCATCATCGCGGATCCGGGAATTGTGCAGGGCGGTCCATAAAACGCGGCTCTGCGGCGCGTTAGGCCTCCACGCCGCGGTAATTTACAACGCTGGACACCGCTGCCGGTTTATTACCAGGTTGTTTATTTTACGGTTGCTACGGCTGTGCCTCCGATCTGTCTTTCGCCCCTCGTCCGGCGAGGAACGCCGCGCCGCGCGCCGCTGCCTGTGCGCGCAAACCTCCACCGTTCCGTTCTCTCCTCGTCTTCGTTTTCCCCCGTGCCTTTCGCGATGCACCCACCGGAACGTACCCGGAGGACGATGGTCCTTTTGCCGTGCTCTCGGTGACCCGCGACTGCACCCTCCTCTCCCATCGGCTCCCCCTTCCGACGGTGTTTCTCATCTTCGCGGCGTTCTACTTGCGCCCATCGTTGCGTTCATACGCAGCCTCTACTTGCGAATTCAGATTGCGATGGAGGATAGACGCGACTGGTAGTGTTGGGCTTCCAAAACGCAAGGTTCCGCACACCCAGCCACTGATAAGAAGGCGTTTAGGAACGGCCTATGGTGCGATTGCCACACAGGTGGCGCCTATTAACCCTACAGTGCACGCATGGAGCCTGGGACTATTTAAATGAATATAAAAAAGGAACCTTTTAATTAAATTATAGGAGAGAGCTCTGCCCTACCATATCTTATGTAGCGTTCTGTAAGCCTGTTCGCATGACATTGAAAAAGGTTCAGCTAATGATGAGCCGCAGTGTTAAAGAGATATTTCACTGTTTCATTTTATTATAAATATTTTCCTTAATAAAGATTCTAAAGTCTAAGAATATATTTTCCTCAAAATGTTCATGCATTCATAGATTTCGAGATATGGGCCTGTGAATCCCAACGCGTGCAATGGTGTAATTTAATTTACGCGTGCACTGTAGGGTTAAGTAGAGCCCTGAACACAGAAATCTCGGGGACTCGGCGTTGGGGGAATCGGCTGGCCAGCGCGCAGTGGATCCGAAGATCGCGAGTTCGAGTCTCATCGCCCGAGGTTTTCCGCCCGCAAATATATAACCCACGGTAAACTGGTTAGAATCAGCCATTCGAGGAGACACAAGCGTACCTCGAATGCAATCGTTACTGTATTGCGCGGAGGTAACCACCGCTGTCTCGACGACTGCGTGATCAATAAGGAAACGTAGGGCCCCGGTGGTACGTGTGGACGTAGCGTAAGCGTACGCGTTCGGTTGGCGTTCGCGATCGCATTCATGGGGGTCAGGTACGCGAGAGAGCTACCTGCATCTCGTAGCCGGTGCAGTCACGAGCGACCGCGCGAGCCAGGAACGCCGTTCACGGCTACGTGAAAACGTGGCTCTGCCTTCGGTGCTGTCGGTGCTTCCAGTCGCGCGCGTACACCGACTGCTATCGGCGCATAGGCGCGGTGGGTGTCGGTGTCGGTGCAATGCCGGGGCGTGTGAACGCTGTGACATATGCGCCGTGTCGCTTTCTTTAATCGCCTCTGGGCCTCCGCGTACCTGCATATATCCACTCGCCTCGCCTGCCTTCCACTCGACTTTGCTCGACTCTCCACCACGCTCCGTCCGCTAGGCCGGACCCGACCGTCCTCGAGACTGCGTGCACTGTCCACGTTTCGCGCGACCGTCCGCCGACCTCCTCCTCCTCCCCGCGGGGTGCTCCCGGCAGCCGGTGGTGGTGGAACGAGGAAGCGTCGGGAAATGCGATTTCTCAAGGAGTACCGGGGAAATTGGAGGCTTCGCCGGTGATTTGGGCCCCTTTGAGGCTCCTTTCGTGGACGGAGAACGGCGAGAGTTGACTTATTGGGAGTTGCGTCGCGGTTTCGGTGCAACTCGGTTACGACACCGTGGGGAGATGATTGCGCGAGATAGCTGCTTGGAATTTGTAACCAAGGTTTTCAGTGGGTAACGGAGCGGGTGGAATTAGAAAACAACAATGCCACTTGGAATACCAGGGCCACCGCACTTTTCCCAAACATCTCCCATAGAAATTCGCAAAATTCACACGCGATTAAAGCATGTAAATTCTTTGCACAAACATGGAAGAATCTTTTATTCCTTCATGCCCACGCAGAGCTGTCTCTAGCTGGGAAACCGGCACAGTATTTTTCCTTGACGACTCGATCGCAGAGGCTTAGTCAAAGGACGAGGCTGCCCCGCGGACTCGCGTAGCGCCAAGCTGCTCGCGCGTCGCGTAAATTCGTCGTCATCGATCGCGCCGCGTGCAAGCCCACTCCGATGCCCGCCCGTAGATTAATAACGCGATAAATTCAACGCTTACCCAGGTGGGCGTGCGAGCCGCGTAGGAACAGGTAGATAGAGCTACGCGCCGGCAACGCGGGTTTCACCAGGCTGCTCCTCCTTTTTTCACGACTGCCCGATATCCCGTCATCGCTAATTGGGTACTGGTTAACGCTGCGCGTGTTTCTTTCGACCTGCTTGGATCCTTCTTAACTTATGCTTTCGTTGCACCATTATCACGTTGCGCGTGAGTTCCCTATTGTGAGCATCCATGGAGCTAAGGATACCTCGTCGATTTATGTTTCTGTTGCGCACCTACAGAACTGTAGAAAATGAGAAGATTTTGATGCGATGAAAATATTAGATTCCAAAGGAAATATTGTAAGAATAGGTTTCACAATTCCCATATGTTCGGGAGCCACGGAAAAACGGTCTTCGGGGCGATGGGGGACTCGAACCCACGATCTTCAGGGTCCTCTGCGCTACTGGCCTCACCAATGTCGCCAAAGTCGATCCCCTGCGATCTCTTATTCCACGCTCCCGCTTAAGTGAGTTCCTGATCGCTCAATATTTCACCAAGATTATGATGTGGTATTGCACGATCATCCAATGCAACGACTTGATTCGCGACTTTCGTTCCCGCGCACCCCTAGCCCGTGGCACGTGCCCCTTGCGAAACGTGCCCGGAAGAATTCTGAATTCAGCTTTCACCGTCGTCGGTGACATTTCAGTGGACGCTCATTAAGAGGCTGGCGCGAGCGTTCCACGGCGATTAGACTCGGTCTCGATCGATCGGATCGCTCCCCGTGTCCCTGTCGTAGCAAATCGTTTCAACGGCCAGATAAATCCGCGACCGCGGCTCTGCCACGATCGGCTCGCCGATAAACCGACTGAAAGTCGATCGCCACGAATCGATTACCGACCCCCCTGTCTACTTCGCCGTGCACGCTCTGCACTTGTTCTTCCACGGTGCTTGGAAGCTGTTATTCTTATTTTTCGCGATTAAAGCACTCGGGAGACCTTGAGCGTGGCCAATTAATGAGTTCAGAGTTTATTAGTTGATAAGAGAAGCTCCTTCGGGTTCTAGAGGCCACTACTAATTATTGGAGCGATGATCAATCGTGAAAGCAGTGTTTCGCGAAATTCACCGCGACACAGGGAGAGAGAGAGAGGAGGAGAGCCGGCACGTATCCGGGATCTAGAAGTCGTGATCACGGACGATCGTCTTACATAAACGCCATCCTCCCGAGAGAGGATGTCGTCCGCGGCCGCTCGAGATCTGCATTTAACCGACGGGGTTAAATCGAATAACCCCACGGCGTTTCATTCAAGGGCACCGTGAGACCGTCCGACTCTCTCCTATCTCTTGCTCTCTCCGTTGCGCGTGCACGCCACCTCGTGCTTCTTACGCAGAGCTGGGCATCGTCCGAATAAATTTTTATTCGAATAATTTCGAATAAAATGAAGTTATTCGAGAATAACGAATAATTTTTTATTCGAATAATTTCGAATAAAATAAAGTTATTCGAGAATAACGAATAATTTTTTATTCGAATAATCCCCAACTCTGCCCAATCGCATATTGGAGAAGCGAATCGGTTCATCTTCCGTTTTGAGAGCTTCGAAAAGCTTCTCTCTTCCTGCTTTTCCCCGTGTCCTCTGATGCACAGTGTCTCACCGAGATTCAGCGCGATTCCTCGCGAAGATTTTATTAGAAACGATTAGGAGATGTTCGTATCGAACCCCCACCGATCAAAGAAGCTCGATCTCCAAGGAGATCGTCCACAAACGACAACGGTTCTGCCTCTTGGCGCTATAAATAAAGCCGTTAAGATCGATTGGATCGTGGCCCGTTGATTTACGTAAATCTCCCAGGCGTCGATCTGATCTAATCGACCCAGGTTAACTCTGGGCAGCGAGATTAAATCACCTTGAGATTGAATGCCAGCCTCGGTACATACTACCACGAATTGGCAAGCTAACATTTTCGACGGTCAAATTTGCAGAAAATGGATCTCCAAGTGGCGAGCGTAGAACGCAGCAGAGTATCAGAACGCCGAAATAAGCGATGAAATAAAAGAGAATGGTAATGGAAAGCCGAGAGGCACGCGAGAAACAAAACGGCCGATTGAAGAGGTGACGAAGGGAAAGAGAGAAGCCGCTGGGAGGACGTACGTACAAGACGAGCCCGCGATGCGGGGGGAACGAGCGAAGAGGAAGAAAACGAAAGGAAAAGAGAAGAAGAGGGGCAGGAAAGAGAGGATGTCCTAATAGATTATTAATTTACACGTCGACTCCGCGGAAGGACGGCCGACGATGATGGCGGCCGTTTGGCGGGGCGCCGGCAACACCTGTCCCAAACCCGTCCCGCTTCATTATCTTGCATTATGCAAAATGCGTTTTTTATCGCCGCACAACCCCGTAATAAACGGTTGTCGGGGCAACGGTTGACATAATGCGTCGGCTATTACCGCTGGCGAGAATCCAGCCCTCCCCAGCCCATCCAGCGACTCTGTTTCCATTCAAAGCCGCGCCAGGTAGAGGCCAGATAGAATGTATCTCTCCGATCGACACTCACCGCGTTCCCGATACGTCGCCTTCTCGTTAGAATTAAGGGTGTCGTCCGCGAGCGACCGATTTCAATTTGTCCCTCGTTAAAACTCGTCCCGGCCGCGGCGACTATCCCGGAAGTAAGGTGCGCTGGGATCTAGATCCGCGGAGACACTCCGCTCTTTACGACCAGCTCCCGCAGATGCGTCGGGACTTGGAACCTGGAAACGGTACTTTTACGAGGTCCACGCGCGGAATTCTACAATTTTTTTTGCGGGACGAGAGGAACACGGGATTCAGATGCAGGAGTGTGTGACAATGGATGTGTCAGACAGGAAGGTTCGCTTGCTGCTGTCGGTGGCTGTGATTTTTAAGCTCTTTTGAAGAACGTTTTATTAATATTTGATGATGACTGTTAAGAGGAGTTCAACAACCCACGTGGTCGTAAAGGAAATACTCCAAGCGGTAAAGTTAGGTGGGACACACCGTGCATTAGCTCGGGCGACCATACTAAGTGGCCACTCAAGTTTTCCGTTTTTCAGCAACAAATAATCCTGCCACATGGGTATTACTTACGACCATTCACTGCATTTTCACGAGATACTTGAATTCCATCATGGTAGAAGTAGCTGTGACAAGATTCCGCGGGGGAAACAGTCCAGCGACCTCTGCTTTCACAATTTCCTTTCCTGTCCTCATTTTTACTCGCGGTATTCCTAAAATTCGAAGCTTCGTCTGGCAATGGAGTTATACGTCGTGCGTCCTCGGAGTTGTCACCGGTACTTTATTATATAGTATTGTACTATATACTGTTGAAACAAAATATAGGGTAGGGTGGGGCTAAAAGTCCCGTTTTTCATATAAACATATGTAAAATTTAGTAATAACAATCTAGAGATATCAGCTGTTGTTTTGTATAAACTATAACTATTATGCTTTACGTTCACGGAGTTCGTTTGTTGATGTTGTTATTTTCTGTTCAGTTATACCACAAAATGTTTGTCGATGCAAAATGGACTTCTTGCCCCACGCACGGGGTAAAAAGTCCCTAGTATTTTTTTGTGTAATATTAAACTAAATAAGTAAAAAACTCTTTTTAAATCAACAAATATTTATTCAATCAATTCTTTTTGGTACCTATAGATGCAATATTGAAAGGAAAGCATGACTTCTTTAACAAAGAATAAAAATATAAGTAAAAGGTTCACTTTGAACTAAAAACTAAAAAAAATTGCTCAGCTAGAACAAAGTAAAAAATATTAAATTCTTATTAGTATTATTATTTTGCTTAATATAAATATCCTTCTTGTCATCAGTTTTGCTGTTTTTACATTGTAAAAAATAATTCCTCGTTACTAAAAGCACAAACTAATAAGAAATATACTCGGAAAAATTAGTAAAATAAAATAATAAATCCGTACTCTTTATTATCCTGAAAATACTATATTTTTTGCAAGGTTCCGCAAAAATACTATATTTTCCCCGCAAAAAGTGGCAACCTGTAGCGTCCAGGTTCGTATAAAGTGCCCTTGACTTTTAATTCCCGCCTCCTTCGATGCGTCGCGTAAATTCCGTTAATCCTCCGGCAGGCCCAAAGGACAGAGGAAAAAACGAGAGGAACAGGCTTAATATCAGCTGACGCGGGTCTTTATTGTTTCATAAACCGCGGTCGTTCTTGTCGGTCTTAATGTTCCTGATAAATGAACGCCGATAAATTATTCGTAATCGGTTTATTTCGTAATATTCGCTGCGCCGCGGCGAGGCTGGCCGAGTCTCGTTCCCGCGGAATGACTCATATGGTAATCTCTAAGCGGGCCGTAATGCACTCGCAACGACAATATTTCAGGCCGCGTTAAACTGGCAAGGAGACACCGATTATTAGATACGACCGTGAGCGGCTTGCTCGCTTGCTCGCTTGCGCGTATCTGCGTCGTTGCCTCACTTATCCGCGGATTGCCGCGGGAATAAAGATACCTCGAGGCGACTTTGACTCGCTTTCGGATCCTGGCCCACGCTCCCTGAAAATCCACTGGGGGGTCTTGGATCCATCCGGGGGACTGGAAATTGTGAACGATCAATAATTTCCACCAGGGGTAGATTTCTGTATAGGCTAAGTGGGTTGCAGCCCTCAGAGCGGCAAAATTTAGGGAGTGATCAATTTTGGGGAAAGGCACATTTTGAGGAGCATCAAATTTTGGGGAGCGACAAATTTGGGGGAGCGGCAAATCTTGAGAGAAAGAAATTGGAAAAGGTTTAAACACAGAAGCTTGAGACAATTTTAAAAACAATTCACTTCTTTTTGGTATGGTAAATTAGAAATAACTCATACGTGAGTTGTCATAAGTATCGAATTAATTTTGAAATTGTCTCGACTCTTTTAAATTAAAACATTTGATGATATTTCGGGATAAACACTTGTTAGCCTAAGGGCGCTAAATCTCCATATCCGCCCCTGATTTCCACGGAGGAATACTATCACAGAAATTCAGCTTCATGCTAACATCAGCAGTCACCGAAGCGCGTGACCAATTGTCTAAACGAGGAAAATCGTGGAAGACCTCCGACTGAAAGGCTCAACCCAGACCTTACGCCTCTGATTTCCTTGGAGCAGTCGATATTCCTGCATCTCGGAATCGCCGCGGAGGATCTACGCCCGTTCGGCTCGGCGAAAAATACGAAAATCCACGATGGGGAGCTCTCACGATGCAGGCGGAACGATCGTACGCGACTGTTGAAGCCGTTCACGATTTTACGCCCGCGAGATCGCCGGCACGATGGCAATTAGCCGATAGCCCGGGACGGTCGACGGGAAGGCGGAGAGAGGATGATCAATGATAATGATTCCTCTGAACGTGATCGACACGCTCGCGCTCGGCGGAACGGCCACGTGTGCCCAGCGCGGACACGTCGACGAACCTCCGTCTCGCGGTCCAGGCCTGCTCCAGCCCCGGATCGTTTTGACCTCGTCCTCCGATCGATAAATACGAATTCCGTGGGGCTCAGTCCCGCGCTCCAACGATCTGCATGTCGATGAAGCGTGTCCAACGTCCTGCTGATGGCCGCGGAGCACGCAGACGCTGGACCCTCTTCCCTTCTTTGCTCATCCGCTCTTCGATCCCTTACCGATTTCAATTCCCTTCGGATGCAGCTTCTTCCTTTACGCAACTTTCACTCTATGCTTCTACCGTGGAAACTACTTAGTATTGGTTCGCGTCGTTTTAATCCCCGTTCGCTGATTACCGAGGCAGTTACGCGGATCGAGATCGATTTCGCACAGGGTTGCTGCAAACGAGTCGAGCTTCTGTCATAGCCATTTTGAAAGGTTAGTTTGGACGAGGAGCCGGTTTAAATTAGTCATGACCACGTTAACCGTCTGACTTTCGATCACGATAAGGCGGCTACTTGTTTCGGCCAGAGTAACGTGTTAATCGTTCGTGTCGAGGCAACGAAAGCTTGTTACCCGGGTTTTTTTTTTGTAAGCTGTACCTAGTCACAGATTTCATCTCCTTCGATCCGCGTTTGTTTATTATCGGGTAATCTAATTTAGCGAGCGTTTACCTCTGGGGGCTGTGCAGGTTTGCCAGCAAGTAGGTCTTGATCATCACTTCGATGCACGTTTCATTGGAAAATCGAGCGGCACCGTGTTTCCTTTGATTCTGCTCGTGGGTTTAATCGCTCTTTGTTCGAGTGAACGATAGACACAGGTAATTACGTAATTACTGGAATATTATGCGTGCGATGTGCACGGTGGCGTTGGTCGAGATTGTATTAACGGTACGATGATTGATGCGAGTAATTAAACCGCTCTGGGTGAGCTTCAACTGCGCTCGATGGCTTCTTCCTGTTTTACGAGATTGCTGATTCGATAGGTTAGGCCAGGTTAGGCGTTCGACGTTTGGGAACGGCCTGTGCGATTGGCGCATAGGTGGTGTCCCGTTCGTTTGGGTTTCGTAGAGTTCGGAAGAGCTCGTAACATCGGAGAGTAGGCGTTGAGGGAATTGGTAACGCGTCTGTACGCAAAGGACCTGCGGGTTTTGGGTTCGAGTAGTCCCATCGCCCGAAATTCGCTTTTTTCGCTTACAAAGACGACCATGTATTCAGAAGCAGAGGGTAAAAATATTCCAGAGTGGATGTGCGAGAGCTCCGTGATCAAGGCTAACTGCGATGTAAGTTCATGGATCAGTCGAAGGTGACTTCGATACTAAATGAGATTAGCCGATTGATAAAACGACCCGGTAAAATCTAACTTCCCAGCGAGTGTATTCCCACGTTTTAATCGCTCGGCGCAGAAATCACGAGGATCACGGCAATTCGAGCGAGTCGGGGGGATTTTTGAGACGCAGTGGCCCAAAGCGGCGATATCGATCGTATCTGGCACGATCTCCGGCTCGCGAACGGAACTAGCGGGCGAAATGATCGGTCGGTGGCGTTGATCATTTTAAAAGGCATACGCGCGCCGCTTCCCGGAGCGGGGAAATTTCAATCGGTGGAGAGCGTGCGGCGTATCGCAGTCCGTAATCGAGTAATCGAGAGTCAGCGCGCTTTGAATGCGCCATTGTCCGCCGCGGAGCGGAGCGAAAACGCGACGCGGGGGGAAAAACGCGGACGCCGTGCCGTTACGTGAAGTCGTGGCTATTAACTCTCGACGAAATTGAACGAGATCCGATCTCGCACTCCCACGCGGGGATACGCGCGGAAATATCAGCGCAACGAGGAATATAATCTCTGGCCGTCGAGCCCGCCCGGTTATCACAGGGACCGCGAAAAATGTCGCTCGTAAATTTCTTAGTGCATTGCCCGTTTCACAATGGGAAGGGAGCGATCTATCGGCCCGGGGATAACGTAAATCGGGGAAGGGATTGGACCGATTATCTCGCGGAACTGCGGCCGCGTTGATATCGCGCTCTAGCAGCACACTTCCTGTTCCATTTTCGCTGCGAGCTTCCTGTGTCTTCCTTAGATATTCTCGATTCTGAAAATCGTAGGCCAAATTTTCGAGTTCCTTATATTGTAACTGACTCTCCAACTTCTATAAGTTCAGGAACTTTTATAGCCATAATACAAGCTTCCTGTGTCTTCCTTAGATATTCTCGATTCTGGAAATCGTAGGCCAAATTTTCGAGTTCCTTATGTTGTAACTGACTCTCCAACTTCTATAAGTTCAGGAACTTTTATAGCCATAATAAAAGCTTCCTGTGTCTTCCTTAGATATTTTCGATTCTGGAAATCGTAGGCCAAATTTTCGAGTTCCTTATATTGCAACTGACTCTCCAACTTCTATAAGTTCAGGAACTTTTATAGCCATAATAGGAGCTTTCTGTGTCTTCCTTAGATATTCTCGATTCTGGAAATCGTAGGCCAAATTGTCAAGTTCCTTATATTGTAACTGACTCTCCAACTTCTATAAGTTCAGGAACTGTTATAGCCTTAATAAGGGCCCGGAAAATAGAGACACAAGGAGGACGGCAAGAGGTCAAGTCGCGGCTGGCCAGTGCGCAGGATCTCGAAGATCCCGAGTTCCCAAGTCCCATCGCTCGCGGCCTTCTTTTTCACTGCTTTGCATAAGGGTACCAGGTCACCCACCCTCCCGCTATTACCGATACGAAAATAAGCCTGCAAAAGTAGAAGTACCGGAGGCAGCCCATTTCGCTTCGTCACACCGCTGTCGATAACTCTCACGGGCCGCGGAAGTGACGTGGCTCGAGCATCCGCCGCGACGAAAATCGCGTCTCGGCCAGAGAATTCTCACGGCGCGAGTGCAGTGTGTCGGCGTCCACCTGCGCGGCCACGTACGGAGAGCAGGCTGCTCGGACGTAAAATTGTAAAATCATCTTACGCAACGGCTATGCACAGGCGACATGCTCTAGAGAGAGAGAGAGAGAGAGAGAGAGAGACCTTTCCAGCCCGCTGTGGCGTTGTAGCTGCGCTACGTGCAAGCTGAATCGGCATCCGCGTCGCCTGCTACTCGCGACAAGTGCTCGTACCACTCACCGAGTGAGTCACCTGGCCGAGCTTATAGATAAGCGGCCTGGAGGAAGGTGGTCAGACGTGGGCCTGAGAGGAGGGACACGAGAGAGACATGGACGCGAGAGGAGAACGTACGGAGGGCTAGGAAAGTGGAAGGGATAATTTGGAGGAAGCTAGGAGACTCGTGGAAGGTGAGAGGAAGAGGGTGAAGAAAATTCGGGGGGACGAAAGGGGATGAGGAAGCGAATAGGCTAAAAGTGGGAGAGAGAGAGAGTGAGAGGAAGAGAGAGGTGAGCGGAGGGAGCCGTTGCGTACGGTCGCGGGTAGATGGGTGATACATTGGCAGCGGCGGTGCAATGCAGCAGCATGCAGCGGAGTGCATTCGGTGCATTGCCGTGGAAAAGATAGCGGAGGCAACGAGGCGAGAGGGACACAGACTGCGGACCGGCGAAGAGAAGGCGAGCGAGTGGCCGAGCGAGCAGTCAGCCAGTCAGCCAGTCAGGCAGGCGTGCCCAATGGTTACGGCAATCACCGCACATGCTCCCAAGCTCCTGACCACGAGGAACACAAACAAAACCTCGCTGCGTTCCAGTGCTATCCATTTATTGCGTACCCGCCAAAGAAACCCTCCTACGGCCGAACGTCCGTTCCGTGTCCCTGCCGATCCACCGACGAACGATCGTTAATAGTCCTCCAGCGACGGGCTCACGGTGTCTTTCTCCTTTGACTTTCATCGGTCGTATTCACTAGCTCTCTCCGAGCACTACACTTCTTTCACAGGTAGACATTTAGCGTTTGGGACCGACCCATGGTGCGATATTGGCACATAGGTGGCGCCCAGTTAGTTTGGGTTACGTAGAGTGTGGAAGAGAGTCTCCTTGGAGAGTCGGCGTTGGGGGAATTGGCTAAAGCGACTGTTTTTCCTACCTACACACGCGCAGTTTGTACCTACGAGTCCTCTTGGCTAGATTCTCAACGATGCCCCAAACTGCTGAAAATTCCCGATCGAATCGGAGAAGAAGCATGAGCAGCCGTACCGTCCGTTGGCGAAAGAGGAAGATGATTCGTGGGCCGGTATTCATCAGCAGCGAGACGGAGAGGCGGCGCGGCGGTGCGAGGCCGATCGTGCGTGTGCAATCGCGGTGTTAGCGCCGTGGGGCAAGCATCCACCTGCCCGAGCCATACGCCCACGCGATGGGTTCCGCAGACTCGGGCACACTCGCTCCGCGCGACGCGGCAGGCGCGTGTACGTGAAGGTGGAGCGTTCTGACGAGAGTGGCCCGCGGGCCTAACTCCGTTACAATGAGGGCTGCTCGTGGCATTCCGCGAAACACGCTGAACACGTCATCGTTCGAGAAGACCGGCCAACGACGACCTACGCGCGCACACACGCCTGACGCGCCGGGCGGAGAGCCCTCGGCGTCGCGCCGTTACGAGCTGACCGCGAACAGAGAAGCAGAGAAACCTGCAGCGGGGAACAGAGGGTGGAAGGTGTAGCTGAAGAGAAAAGGAAGAGCGGACTAGGCTGATGTAAGGAAATGGAAATGGTTTCAAAGGCAGCACAGAGTTGCAGCGGGAACGTATTGAACTCTTGAATTACGTGACAAGATGAACGAGGGGGCATTTGATTTTGGTAGCGAAGCTCCTCCATGATGCAAAACGAACCGGTAGCGCTGAAGGATGCCAGCAATCCGTAATATCGGCTCGCTGCTGTAACGCTTGTATTTACAGGATTTAGGCGCGGTTACAGGGGCCGGCTAACGGGCAGAGAGAGAAAAAGAGAGAGAGAGAGAGTCAGAGAGAGACAGAGAGAGAGAGAGTAACGAGCGGCGGGCACGAACGCGGCCGCGATGGAATTCGCGCGATCGCCTCTCTCCACCGTCGTATCTTCTCTCGCCGTTACCGATAGCAGCCTGTTTTCATCGCGAAAATGCCTCCTTACGTGCCCGCGTGTTCCACCTCGCGAGACTGCCCACTGATCCATCGAGATTGCTCCGCGACCTGCTGGGGGGCTAAGAGATCGATTAACCGTGGAGAAGTAGAATCGAACCGATCCGGTGGAATTGGTTGCTTTGGCGGTCGAGCGAGGCTACTAGGAACAACCTGTCTTATCGTTAGACGGACGCTTGATCTTGGAGCAGTAGACTTTTTGGACGAAATCAATGGTACAAGCTGATGTTTCGGAATTTTTGGGAGAGGTTGATAGAAAAGATTCCGCTGATTGGATTTTTCCGGCGCAGCGGTTAATTCAATCTGGACGCGCATATCTATGACACACGTGCCTCGAGAGATGAGGATTTCGCGAGCCCATTCCGCGGCGCGCCGGCATGCCGCATGCGGATCTCCCCGAAGGGACAGGCGTTCGTCCTGCTGTCGACAATACCACGAATTCATCGGTGCGTTCGCGTAGCACGTGAGTCACACGCAGCGATCTGTCCAGGATGCGATGCCGTCCGATCCTCGGATCAGCGTAGCCAGCTACTCGTCATGACACCACCACGTACCCCTATCCAAATCCGTCGTTTTCCAATCATTTGCCTTCTGAAAACTAAACGCGAGCGTGACAGTAGCTCGCAAAGTAAATCTTCAAGGGAGCTATTCCACGTCGAAACGAATAGGTGAAAGATTTAGTTTCACCGATTCTCTTTAATATTACAGCATTTGTCGATAACCTTGCAGAAACAAAGTATACTAAATTTCAACGGCCTATGTCACATAGTTTTCGAAATATTTAATGTTTTAACAATATCGGATCGGTTTCGAGAATTCAAACAAAATCGGCTGACGCGTCATCACTTAAACTGTAATATCTCGGTCATTTTTAAAGAAAATGCAACCGGTCTTGAGTTTTGAAAAAGGCATTTATTAGTTGAAGACTTAACGAATCGAATCGTATTTTTTTCAAGCCAGACCGTGGGTGGGAACGACGTCAAATCGCGATTTAAAGCTTTGATATCGATTACTGTTAAGTTTATTAACAATAAACAAAATATTCTATATACGTTTTGAGAAAGCATTCCTTCAGGTTTAAAATGAACCCAAGACGGTGGCATTATCTTTAAAAATGACCGAGATATTACAGTTTAAGTGATGACGCGTCAGCCGATTTTGTTTGAATTTTCGAAATTTTAACATTAAATATTTCGAAAACTATTTGACATAGGCCGTTGAAATTGAGTATACTTTGTTTTTGCAAGGTTGTCGACAAATGCTGCAATCTTGAAGAGAATCGGTGAAACTAAATTTTTCACCTATTCGTTTTGACGTGGAATAGCTCTCGAGTGAGAGGCGCGAAAATCAGTTAGAGCTAGCGAACAGGGACGATTGGGTGCGCGTGATGGCGCATTTTTGCCCTCCGATGAATTCGCCCGAGTCGTAAACTGTCCCCCTCATGTCCCGTGGGATCAGATATAAACGCGACGAGTGCACGGACGCGCCTCTAACCGGGGAGGATCTTTTCAGCGGCAAATCCTAATTGTATCTCGGTTTACCTGGCTCGGATTTACGCGGCGGCAGAAGCGGCGGACCCTCGAGGCCGTGCTTTCGTTCGGCTTGCGTGCGGAAATCTCGAGGGTGGTCGAGCCGATCGGCCAGCCGGCACTGTCGGCCCAACGACCGGCGGAGATGATTCCGTGATTACAAACTCGAGTGCCGGTGAATCTTCGCTTATTCCCTATTAATCTCGTATACGCGATACGGCAGCACGATACAGGCCGGCTCGCCCCGCCGATGAGTGATCGCCGATATCTTTCGCTCGGGTCAACCCGACTCGTCTTCGTTATCCTTTCAGCAGCTCGCTGCCTCGTTATTGCAGCCGTGGTCTCCAAGTGGCGGATCTTGCGCTTGAAAGCTTCGGTCCAAAGTGGAAGCGAGTGCTAACGCAATTCTCGATCGGCACGCATTATCGAGGATACGTGTTTGGTAGTTAGAGTTTCCGAGATTCTACGGAACCCACGAAAAAGGGGGAAGAACGTCGAACGCGTCGGGGGAGCGAGGATGCAGCGCTTATCTGAATCACTCGGCGAGGGGTTAAAGGAGGGGCAAGGTTTATCGTGCATCGAGCGCGGATCAACGAGGTCCGGTGTTAATCTTCCCCGTGGAATCCGCGGAACGTTATTATCCGCGTGCAACTTATTAACGTCGGATTCGATAAAGCGGGAGGGATCGTAAATCGCCGGGACCAGGGCTACCACGCGGTTTAATGTTTGTTTCGTGCTGGCGTATAACTCGAAAGATTACCGTATATCTGCGGTTTATTAAGATAGCGATGTAACGCGGCCCGGCTGCACGCGTGGGGCGGCTTAGAACGCGCGCTGTGCCGCCAGCGCGAGCCGATGGGATTTTACAATCCGCGGGCGCACACGTACGCGAGCCACCTAAAGGCCCTGATCGTATAAGGCGCGGCGTAAACGCGTAATTTGCCCTACGAACCGCGAGCATTTCCGGCTTCGTCGCGGCACAGATCACGCGCAAGCACGTAATCTATTTTCCCGCGCCGACCATTTCCCCGTCTTTTTATCCGCCGCTTTCCGCGGCACCGTTGCGCCAGACCGCGAATTTAAACTGCTTCTTTAGTCGATCGATTTACCCGCGCTTCTTGCCGCGGACCGCGAAAAGTCGGCCTCCGCACGGTAGCACGATCAATTTCATCATCGAGCCATCAGCCACTCTCGCGAAATCCACTTGGCGTGTATCGTTCAGCCTGCTGCAATTTGACTGTTAAATTACACGCACGCAATCATATCTTCCTGGAAGCATTCCGCGTTTCTGTGCAACTTCTGCTGGACCTAGCTACCTGTTCAGCTGCACTGAATCTTTTAGTGCCGGGGTAGCCGTGGATCAGCGCTGATGGTTTAGTATCAGGGATCGCGAAATATCGGTTCGAAGAGGATGGCTGACCAGTTACGTGATCCATCCGCGTTGCATGACAGCGGTCGATTGCACCTCGCCCGTATTCGCGCGCGTTACGCGTGTTCGGGCGTAATTGACGCGCGGCAACAATATCGTCCTTATTATGACAATTACAAGCGACGGATGATTTCACAGCGCGGTTCCCTCGTAATCGCGAGTCGTCTGTAAATAATTGCTCGTCTATCGGATGCGTGTGTCATCCACGTGCGTGAGTATTATACACTTCGACAATCGTCTGTTCGAAATCTTAAGGTATGACTCCATGATGAGATTTTGCACGACACTTTCCTAGCGTGAGACAAAAATCTCAACAACTAAATGTAAATAAAAATACGCTAAAAAGTGAAAAATAAATTTTGTGCCTTATTTAATCTACTCTCAATATTTTTTAAGTCGGCCAATTAAAAAAAGTTGAGAGTCGTAGATTAAATAAGGAACAAAATTATTTTTTACTTTTTACCGCAATTTTATTTTTGTTAAGTCGGTTTTAAATTTTTTATTTTTTAACCTTTTTACTTTTTAGTAATTTAAGTTATATAACTACATTTATTTATTTAAGTTATATAACTACATTTATTTAAATAATGAAGTCGGTTAATGAAACAGATTTCTTATTTTTGGTGTAACTTCAAAACTACTGATCCGATTTTGATAATTCTTGTTCCATGACCTAAGTGCATTGAAGCTGAACTAAATGCAACAAGTTTCACGAAAATCGGTCCAGTAGTTACGAAGAAATTCGCGTACAAACATAATACATACTATCATACATACATACACATCCAGTGTAGAACCTCTTTCTTTTTGAAGTCGGTTAATAATGGAAATCATTGCAGGAGATGAGGTGTTTGAAAATATATCATGAAACTTGTCTCATAATTTAAAATAATAAAAAAATAATGAAACAATTGTCTCATGAGATTACAGTCTCACGTGAAACGATGTTTTTTTCTCTTCGTGCATTTGAAGCACAGCAACGTCGAATAAAGAAATATCCGACTGGACAAGTGCAGTATTCGTGAGAATAGGGGAGACTGCGGGAAGTCGATACGTTTTACAGTTTTCAATTTTTGTAATTTTTGTTTCAATTAATTACTAAATAGCAAATATGCTAAAATATACTTTGGTCCTTCCTCTTTAATATATTGTAAATGAAAACTTGAGAAAATGCATACAAAATAAATGAAAAAATGTTTTTTGGATGTTAATTTACCTTTCCACTATAAAAACGAAAAAGCTAAAAAACGATTGCTAATGTTAATTTACACAGGCGTACTCTCTATCGTAGTACAGAATTGGCCAATAAACTTCACACATCCCGTTGAACTGCAGCTACGTATACGCAGTGTCGAGATAATTTCTCTGTATCAACCTGCCCCAGTCTCCCTGCCTATAATATACTCGAAAGCATGCAAGTTTCATAATGCAGTGGAGACTTTATTGTCACTGCTCGCGCAAGAATGAATCGAGGGCGCAGAACAATTCCCTTCGAAACTCCAGTTTCGCAAGCCGCTCGCGTATCCACGCACCCGAGCAGAAAGTGTCTCCGGGCACGCGCGTTAATTGCGCCTCTAAATCTCGCCGGTAGGTGTTGCGGCTCGGCGAGGCTGTCGGTGCGCTCTTGCCACGGTAATTTATCGGTTCGCCCACGTAAGTCGGGATTCCATTAGCAGCTTATTAATAGCAGGCTCGCGGGGGAAATCGGCTCGACGACACGGCGACGACGCATCGATCAAAAGGCGCGCAGCTTTCGCGCGTTTCAAAACGCGCCGTCTCCATCGGCGCTGGTTTCGCAACAGCCATTAAGCGGAGAGACATCCCGTTCGGCTCGGGCCGTTTACGATCCGCGACGCCTGGCGCGGTTCGACGGGGTCGTCCCGCGATTCATAAATCCGCGTACCATTCCCAGACCGAGCGTTCCGATAGAAGTGGGTCTTAATACGTCTGTGAAAGCCGCGCAGGGATTTAATGATAGTATTGTTGCGCGCGGTGAACCAGTAAGCCTTATTACGTTGCGTGCGCCTATTGAGAGGAGCGGAATGATTGCCGCTCCTTATTCGCGGATGATCGATCGAGCGACAGTTGCAATTGGGACGTGATCGCGATGAGGATCTGTCGAACGGTTATAATTAAAGGGAGGCGATTAGGCGCTCTCTGTCTGCGCTGGAGAGCTCTTTCAGCTGCAAGTCGTCCTCATCGCTCGATCTGCTCATCACCTCGGTGCTCTAGCCGATGCGGAAAATAACGCACATTCCTTTACAAACGAATCACTGGGGAAGATTGAAAAAGGACAGAAATGGAAGCTGGATTGCTCCTCCATTACTCCTCGATGCTCCTCCAAATGCTACTGTTAATTTTACGAGCCTCGAACGGGTCCACATTCCGGGGTCGTTTTCGAGACTCTCGAAACGGGACGCGCAACGATTTTGCGCTTGCCCCTGGCGCTCCTTACCGGGGCCTCTTTGAAGTTTACGACCGCCGAACAGATGGAAACATCTCGGAGGTGTAATAAAAATCCGATCTCGCGGGGATTAGCCCGTCGAGCCGCGATGCTCGGTCTTCTTCGCGAGTCTGCACCTGGAACAATTCTCAGAAGCTAGATAAGGGTTACGCAGCCCGATGATCTAGGATGGTATCGCTAAATTGACGCTGATTCGCAGTAAATTACACGCTCGGCGGCTCGCCGGTGTCTCCGAAATCGTGACTGAGCCGCGGAGACCGTGGCGGAGATAAGAGGCCAGCGGAGACTAATGGCGGGCACGAGTGATCCCCGTATTGTCTGTGTGCAAGCCTGTACGTGTATCGGGTTTATTAATCGTTGGCACTCTCAGCTCCGCTGCTCCGAGCAGCGATCCGTAGGGATAAAAGGAAGAGAGTGAACCGAAGCTCCTTGCCGCGACGCTCCTTCCTCTCTTATTTTCGATTTAATTAAGATCGACTCTTCTAGAGCTTCATTTCAATTCCTCCAGACCAAACGGTCCGTTGCGTGCCTATTCGCGTGCATCATCCTCTGCAGAATGGGGGCTTGGAATATTGTGGCGAGTGGGAAAGCTATTGACACAGGTAGATGGAAGTCCGTGGAGCTCCATTTTCCACAGCTGAGATCCGTCTCTTTGGAGCCAGAATGCTTTGAGGGGACGCGGACGATGCGAACGCGTAGTGCATGGCAATGTGGAGGATGCAAAGCTAGAACGGGAGCGACCGGGTGACTTGGACGGTGAACTGGGTCGAGCGGTGTCCTCAGGATTGGCCAGCGAGTGGAGAAAGTGTTTCTTTCGAACGGCTCGGCGACCGTCGACGAGCAACGGCCTCTCCCACACTATTTTATTCTCGCTCGGCCGAGCACCGCTGTGTAACGCCTACTCGAAACCGCCGCGGGTGGTCGGATTTTCCAGCGGGCACCTCCTTTTCCGCGTCTGCCCTGCTCCACCGCTTCGCTATCTCCTTAAACAGTGCCGAGTTGGTTAGTCGAGTTAGTCTCATCCGCGAGCTGTTCGATCTTCAAATTGGAGGCGATTCAATAAGAAACTCGGTAGTTAACCCTAGACTTCTATTACTTTTTTGTAATTCCTTCCAAGATTCCTGACGCTCCCTTACAGAATCTCCCCCGTCGATCTCGAATTCTGATTGTAATTGCCACAGGCTCGCGAATGCAAGCTGAGAGTTCGGAACTGATCAGGACCAAGGGTCAAAGGTCCATCCACCAACTCAGGCACACTTCAAGTTCCCCAGTTACCAGCAATGTTGCACACCTCATTGCCTCCGACAGACGTAACGAAGACTTCGCAGATGGAAAGCGACTCATCGAGTATTCCTCGACTACGCCCCTGTCATTAACCCCGTTCACCCGACCCGGAATCTCTCTGCCCGGCGAAGAATCGGTCGCCTCGATCCCGTAACGAGAGCCCGGCTCGCCAACGGTCTTCCCGATAACGCGTGCAGAAGGAAAAACTGGACGGAGAGGAGCGACACGGACGAGCGGGGCCGTTCGATGGAACGCGCAAGAAAATCACGTTCGTTACAGGTGTTCGGTCGTGTTCGGCCGCGTAATCCGCTCGTACGATCTTATCGGGAGAAATTAACCTTCCGACGGGACCCGGGATAGTCGGTATCCCCGTGACATCCCCCACCTGGCTCTGCATACCGTCGGTGCATCGATCGTGACGCGAGGAGGACATCGGGTAACGCGCGCGTTTCCAAAGAGGTCGAGCAGGGCCACTCCTTCTTCGATAATTGCCGACTTTGTAACGGGCCCGCGTGGCCGCGATCCCCGCGGTCCCGTTGAAAATTCATTGCTGGTAAATGCTGGCCTTAAATGCTTAAACGCGAGCAGCAAGTTCAGTGGAACGTCCACCCACACTCGCGAGATTGATTTAGAAAAAAGTTCGGCAGCTGAGGTTTAAATGACCTCACAGTACCCCGGCGCATGGTCCCAGGGAAAAGAGCTATACACAGGTGGGCAAGAACGGGGATTTTCTCAATTAAGCCGCGTTCCCGTACGATCGTGAGCCGAACGTCAGCTTTCCAAAGAAACAGATGCCCGGACGAATACGAGCGAGTGGCTAATTGACTAACGAGGCATTCGCGGCTCGTACACGTCGTCCATCAGCCGTCACCGGGCGGGTCGAGGAAATATCGAGGGGTTAGCGGCAGATTGAACAAAAAGAAAGGAGAAGCTAATCGAGGTGGGAGGACAGAGAGGAGCGGACGGCTGCGGGGTTGGAGAAAAGAAGAGCGCGTATCCTGTTCCTCCCCTGTCCCACCTCTGTTCCTCTTCTGCGTGGATCCGCGCCGCGAAGAGTAGCGTACCGCTGGGCACACTCGTTCTATTGGTTTTAATGCTGATCCGCCGGTAATCGAGCCGGGCATCCTTTATCATCGGCGAAAAAATGGCCATTTAATCACGGCGTTTCCCGACGTGGGGTCCTGGACCCCCCGTCCGCTTCGCCGCTTCGAGAACCGTACCGATATTAATGGCGGACGGTTTGACCGCGTAATATGAGGGATCGTTGGCGCGCGCGTATAATATCACTCGGCCGTGCCAAGCCGGCAGAGGAACACGCATGTAACACGGCCGAGCATGACAAATTAATCGTCCGCTTGACCGACCGTGCACCGACTCCTACAGTACTCTTCAGGGATGGAATCCCGGTGCAGGCAAGCGTCGCAAGGTGACGTTGGCTTGGTCCAGGATTCGTGGAAATCAAATAGTAGGGTCAGGAAATCCAAATCCACTTCGTCTTCTTCCAAGTCTCTTGGTTAGCTAACAAGAAGACACCTAAGTAATCACGCATCTGCAGCTCGAACTACTCAGCAACCCCTGTTTCCAAGTGCTTCCTACGCTTGCTGTGTTCCAAAGTCCACGTCGAAACAGAATCCGCTGCGGCGCTTGGTGCGTTGATCAGAAGATCTGGATCTTCAGAGAATTCGTCGCGGTCAAACAGGTGGCAATTTGCATCGAGGGGAAAAAACAGGGGCGAGCCGCCGCCGATCGACAAGCGCGAGCCTCTTCTAGGAGGCGGTATGCGCGAAATGCCAAGCGTGACTGCACGCACCGCCACGGAATGTCAGTGGACGGGATTCCTCGTCGACGATTTCCTTCGGACGTCCCCGTAATATCCCCTAGGGGAAGATGTATGCTCGGAAATCCTAGGTTCGCTCCCCATAAATCGGGACAGGCACTGAAACGCGCGCGGTTTTTCCATCGCCGGGAAGAATTATCGGGGCCGAGGTCGCGGGGGAAGTTTGCTCGGTCCTGTCCGGTGATCGAGGATGCACGGGAACGCGACCGTAATCGGCACTTTGTTGCGATCGTCGGCGAAACGAGCGGCAATCCTCGTTACCTGTTTCTCGATAATTGGCCGCGATTTGTTTGCCACGCTCGCCGCGCCAGCTTCTTTGCTTCTCATCGATTCAGTTAATTCACCCTGCTTCCTGCTCCATGCCCATGCAGCAGCGGATTCGAAGATTTAGAAAAGGGGAACAAATAATCGAAAAGTCAACTGCATCTGCCATGGGCAAATTGCTCCCCTGAGTTTAGAAAAAAATCGCTTATATGTAAAAATTGATCTTTATTAAGTTTATATTAAAAAGTGAATATTTTTAAATTTCGGTTTCAAATTTTTACTCCACTGGCACCACATTCTTTATGATCCGATTCGTGGATGTCATCGCCAAGGGTTGTTCTTTCAATACTATATCTAGAGACGCGGTAGCGTCTCGACGCCAAGTACATGAAAGACACCATGTATATGTCGACTGTCGCTACCGCTATCATTTACTCGTCGCACGGCTATTCCAACCTAACCTGAAACTTGTTTCATTAATATCTCATCACGCCTGCAATATTTTCTAAATTTAAAAAATATAAAAAAAAGATGTGAAATCAAAATCCGAAAGTACCGCCCAGGAAAAAAGTCTGCGGACGCCTTTCTTTAACAAATAAAAGTCACATCTGTGTCAGCCACTCTCCGCCACTCTAAAGACACGAGTGAGACATTTGACCTGAATGTGAAACGGGGGACGTAAATTCCAAGCGGCCAGAGGTTGACAATTCCTGATCCCAAGCACAGGAACCTCGGCGCTGGAGCAGCAATGAGCGCACACATGGAAGATTTGATGGTCGGTGGTCCACGAAAGGGCAAAGACCGAGTAGTTATTAGCAGAAGATTACCGGGCACTCGGGTCTATTACGCTACACACGTTGAAGTGTCGCGTTGATCTCGGGGCCGTGAGAGAGCGGCGGTTCGGCGAGCTGGTCCCGCGGGGCAGAGCAGGAGAACACTCGTTTCTAACTACAAACTATCAATCCACGCGCACGGTTTAACCATCGAGCCGGGGCTATGATCCCAGTCATTACGCGGCCGATGACGACATTACAGTATCGAATGAACCGAGACTAAAGCGAGGAACGAGAATGGCAACTTCTTTTACGCGGCATCCTGAGGGCTGGCCTCCTTCGTCGCGGAAAACCACTTCACTTCTAGCCTGGTCATTCGGTGACGTCAAAAAGTGCGCAACGGAAGCTGGACAAGTGGCAGAGCCCCTCTGCTTTCATTGTAACAGAGTGTAATGTACTTACCCTTATCCATCCATGACTCGCGCATAAGCTAATATTGTTTAGCTACGACATTCTCCGCAAACATGCATCATATCAAATACTCAAACGCTACGTAATTGTAAACACTGTGTCACCCCTACTACTTGCGTCATTTTACCAAAGCCCTGCACTTTTGCCGTATCCCGTCATCCCGTCTCTTACTTTCCGAAACCCTTAAAAACCGACTACATTTCCTCAGTCATGTCTATTCGTATCCATATTCCAGGGTAAATGTGGAACCATCGTAACCATATCCCAGGGTAAATATCTTCAATGATTTGACACAAAAAGAGGAGCATTTGTTCTAAATAAATACAGTTTAACTATCCAAGCTGTTGTAGTTCGTAACAGTATACAAGATGCTCGGTGCTGCGTTAATTGCCGAATTTTACGGTAATCCAGGAACGGTGTACTGAACAGCACGAAGTAGCCAACTAGATCTTCTTCGTCAGAACGGTATCCAGGTTCGATAAGCGTTTCGCGAGATAGCGAGTGTGTAGGCTCGCGTTATCAGCCTCGGCTGGCTATTTACCGTTGTCAAAGCCGAGTACACGAGCCAATACCCGCGGCTGAACAGGACGACCGGTGCCATTCCGAGATAATCCTCTCGCTGGTGGTCCGGGCAAACACGGAAACGATTGCCCGCGCTCCAACCACTGTCCTGCGAGTATCATTCGCCGGGAGGGTCGTCGTTGATCGCTCGTAACACGTGGAAATGGCTTTTAAACAACCAACGTCATCCCGTTGTCGCGTGCTGCCGTGATTTACCGAGCACTGCTAAAAGCAAACATTCCCAGGCATGCTTAAGGCTGGCTACATTCAACGACTGTAAGTACCCTAGCATTTCGATTCGAGGATCTGACTTGGATTTTCTAGAATTTTAGTTTACCTACAGTTTCACTCGGTTTAGGCGAATTTAGACTTGGATGTACATCGCAGATGATTCATCTACGGTGAAAGATTGTTTTCATCTGCATTTCATCCGAAGTGACCAGTGAGCAAAGTGGAGCCAGCCTTTAGTTTTGATAAATTCACATTCACTGTCACACTGTCACTGTTCACATTCACAAAGTCTAAATTCGCCTCTATGTATCTAGATTCTAGATTCGAGACCATCATCTTCAACGCTCGCGAGGACTGGCGCGCAAGTAGAATTGGCGAGTAATGGACAGACGCGCCAGACAAGCCGCTCTCCTCGTTTCCACTTCACGTGTCAAAGTTCAGAGACTCTAATGCAGACATGGGCAAATTTTTTATTTAAATAAAAATTTCGAATAACGAATAAATGTGAAAAAATTTATTCTTCATGTGTCGAATTAATTTACCCAGACTGTATTCATCGCATAAATTCTCGAGCGAATAAAAAAATTAACTGTATTCGTCAAATAATCTAAACTGAAAGTAACTTTTATTCAATCCGTAATTTAAATAATTTTTTATTTAGTTAATGCCCAACTCTGCTCTGATCCATGCATTGGAAAATGATTTTCTAAACTTTGGCTTGCTTTATCCCTTTTGATTCAATTCCAGAAACACCTCCTACACACCTCCAAAGAGGTGAACTTAAATACCACTTCACTACCAAGTCACTGCTACTCCAGTTTCCAATGCTACACCGTCAAACCACCCCTGATGGAGCATCACACCTCTCCCAATTATCCCAACAGAGGTTTGGTTAACCCGACACCCCCTGCCTCGATCGCACGCTCCACCCCATAGCCCTGCCCCGGATTTATATTCCATTAGAGCGTTTCCCGTTGATGGTTGCCCGGTCATCCTCGGCGCGACTTTATTTATCCACTCTGCGCGGCCCGTGGCTATAGCTCATTACCGGTTAATTACCAGGGTAAGTCTCCCGCGGCTGGCAGCGATGCTGCGTGACTCGCGGCACTATGTTTTGCCAGCCGGCGTTAAGCATAACTGTACCAGGGAAGAGATGCCCGAGAGCTGGCCCAGGTATCATACGCGTCTTGGGCCCGGCTCGGAAAAAAAGGCACTTACGGAACGACCGGCGACGCCATTTGCTACGTGCCCGCGCTAGATCACCGCCGCGCCGCGCGGACGACGGAAGCGGGTACACGCTCGGCCCGGTAACGACGCGACGACCGACCGCGGGACGTCTCGCGTTCCTCGTCCACCAGGAATCCCGATGAATCTGTCTTCTTGAAAGGTGGCAGGTGCTTTGCAGGTGCTTAGGCTGTGCTTCTTCCACGCTCGCGCAGAGGGCACGTTGCAGTTTACGAGCAGGATCCTTTATCAAAGAGTTCATCTAGCTTCTTGCGCGATCCTGGCGTTTGTGGTACAGATTCCTTGTTTAAGAGTCGAACCGTCTTGTTGTTGGGATGTAACGTTTGCTACAGTGCTTGTTTTTTTTATTAAGCTCCAGTGAGAAGTACACTGGTAAGCTCGTATCTATTCGTATCTTTGAATTTCTAACAGCAAACTGTTCCAAGGTACAGATCTCGCAGGTGTAAGCCGCTCGTTGCTGTGCGCTTCGCGGTTTCCGCCGTCGCTGAATTACTTAGATCCGTTTGTACCCCTGACTCCTCGTTCCATCGGTTCTAAGAATGCCCGCTGCTCCTTAAAGACGATTCTTGGAAGAGGAATGGAAGAGCGCGCTCAGGAAATCAGTATTCTATCGGCTATTACTGTACGGGCATCGCGTAACATCAAGTGATATTCACTTTTTTCCTCGTTTCATTTCTTGTTCGGCAAGGCGTAATATTTCTACGGCTCGTTTGGTCGGGGTCAGTTATCGCTTTGGCAATGAAAATCTGCACTTGTTGCATAAAGGAGAATGCACGGGTGTCCCCTAAATTATGCAATTGATGCCTGCAGCGGAAGGATGCGAGAGAAATATTGAAGCGTAAATTAGGGAAAGATCGTAAAGTAGCGTATGTTAAAACCCCGCTTACGCACACTACCGTTAGCACGAATAATTTTCAGGGAATAGCTACGCCTACGGAGGAGCTCGTGTATAAATAATTTAAATGGCTCTATTACTCAGTCGCGAGCGAAGAATCATTTTTACACCCACTTAACTGTGGACCATCGATTTATTATCCATCTGCTATTCAATTTAATAGGTTCAGCAAATTATCTGAGACATCCCTCATCCGAATTTCTAGTCGGCGCCTGATTATTCCGGGTGAACGGAATTCTACGCTAATAATACTGTGATAAGATTGCCCTATCGGTGAAAAAATTTGCATTACGCCCTCGCCTATGTTCCTTAATGAGGCTGTTACTCATTATCTTCATTCCCACCCGAATCTTCTCCTCCCTTTTTCCATCCACTCGCGTTGCTGCTTTGAAAACCAGCGGATTAACGAAATTGGGAAAATTCACCTGGACTTACTTGAGGCTTCTTCAAAATTACTTCGGCCTCTCTTATTTTCAAAGAGTACGGTAAATCCGAATCTGCCAGATTGAAGGCGGAAAGAGGAACATGCTGTTCCTTTAAAGCTGAATTCGGTCGCAGAAATGAAACAAGAAAAAGTTCCTTTTTACCCTATATACATAGCAATCGTTAGTTGAGGGTGAACTCGCGAGAGAGCGGGGTTGTTTAAAAAGCCCTCTGCGGAGAGGACGGAGGTTATAAATTAAATAGAATAAATAAGGCGACAGAATTCTCGAGGACGCGTGTCTCGGATCGATTCGCGCGCGCACGGTCGCGGTTCCGCGCTGTCTAGGCCGTTAGACGGTGCGCCGCGGCCGGTCAGAATCGTTTAATTATTCGAGCCAGCCGTGGCGCGGCGACGCGGAACCGGCGACCGGCAAATATTTCTCCGCGTTGCCTTTCCAGGCGTAGGAAACGGCCGGGCGTGGGAGAGGGCCGCGAGCAGATATCGTAGATTAGAGGAGCGGCAGGGACGCCGGGCGACGCCGATGGTCCATTGATAAGATTGTCGAGCGTAGTCGATGGCCTGATCAATTAAGGAAATCCGTGGAACACCGTCCAGCGCCCCCGTAGCTCGCGACCACCTTCGTGTTTTATGGCCACTGTCCGCGGCCGCGGCCATAACCGTCAGTTTGTTTGTTATAAAACAACGCCGCCGGCTTTCGCACATTGTCCGACCAGCGAGATAATCGGCCGGCTCCGTCCCCGCCGCCTTGTTATTAATGCGTAATTGAATGTTGCGATTCATTACCCGGACGTCGCGTCGCGTTTCAGCCATGCCGGGGCCCCGTGCTTTCGCGGTTTCCTGCTGTTTGCGTTCCTTCGGCGTGGCGGCCCGTTGGGAACGTGTTCATCAAGGCAAATGAAACGGGCTTAGGGGACTTTGGTACGGAAATTGACTTTTCTCGCAATCGAAACTTATTTCTGTGATGTAGGGTAATTGCGGGAGAGATGCCGCACTGGGCGAGACGCCGCATCTTCGGTATTTCAGGGTTACCGGTAATAAAATGCAACGCTGTCGATTTTATTTGCTTTAGGCTGTTCGTTTAGGTTAGATTAATAAGCGAGATCGTGTTTAGTATCTTAACTAATAATAGTATCCTTGGAACAAATTTTCATTGCAAAATTTAGACTCGGTGACAATTTTGCGTAAGGTACGGCAACTGTCCCACAATTACCCTAGGTAGTATATTAGGTCGGCGTCTTTTATACTAAATAAGTGCAGATATTAAGGCCCACTTAAGGATCCATAATTTTTTACGAAAGAAATTATCCATATTTTTGAGAACTCTTTATTTTAGAGAAATCTATGAACATTAAACTATAAACTGTGGTATTTTGAATAATATATGAAACCAAAAAAAAACAAAAACTTTTAGGTTCTTAGGAACCTTGTAAATGGGCCTTGTTTCGTACAGATAAAGCAGGAAATAGAAGCAATACATAGCACTGCGAGTAATTGTCAATTGACCTACCAGGGAAAAATGACGGCTGGGCCTTATTACCCGCACTTACCATACACCTAAATACTTGTATTTTCACCAGAAAAGTGACGAACACCCACAGATAGCCATGGAAAATACTTCAGTTCGATTAAAAAGCCTCGTAATATATTTTTACTTTTACTCAACACTTTGGTTGAATAAAGCAAACGAACTTTTGCATCGGCTTAAACTAAGCTTTAAGATTACTATACACACAAAAGACTCGAGACTGGGAGATCTTAATCCGAAATGGATGCGTAAAGCGCAAGCGACTCGGTATGACGAGTGTTTCCTGTTCCCTTTACGTTGGAATCGAGTCGGGGGATCTATCGGGCAAAAGTGTCGAGGGAATCGCGAGGCGTGGGTGATCCTCGCTCCCCCAGGCATCGTTGGCGATCGTAATACCCGCGCGCAGGCATTTTCGCGCGGACTTATCGCGGTCCCTTACGTGCGGCCTGCTCGTAAACTCGCGGATATTCGCGGCGGTGTCGCGCACAGAGCATTCTTTTAATTACACCGATAGAAGCCAGGCGACAGCTCACGCGCTCGCGACCTTTCTAGCGCGACTTCGCTTCGTATCGTAAATAAAAATTGCGAGGAGAGTGGTGACTAGCGATGGGAACGAGACTCCTCTCGCGCTCTGAGTTTCAAAGCTGTTTTATCGCGTTTCAGCCTCGAATTCCTGAATTTCGTGGAGGACTCTGAGTGGAGTTATTCTAGGATTACTCGCATGAATCTTTGCAGTTGAAAATGAAAGAGTTTAGGTCTCAGAACCAAGAGACTAGTACCTGTGGTTTCTCTTATGCTTTATCAGAATGACCCAGTTTGAAGTGCGTCAGAGGCAGGCGCGAAATCTCCTAGGAGCCGAGTAAACGGTTGAATCGCCAAGTATTATTAAGGTTGCGAGTAAACGCAGCTGGTGAGTATCGCCAGCGTGTTGCTCGGGGACAAAGGACCCTGTAATCGTGGTCTTGCACGTCGCCAGCGTTGTCGCCGTTATCTTCGCGAGGCTCGATCGTTTCTCACCGCCTAAGTACATTCATTGGCGTAAGGAGCCTGGCTGTGCAATCTCGGATGTTAATCGTACAACATCGACTTGTATTACCGGTACAATGTAATGTTGTAATATAGTATAGCCTGACGGTGAATTAGTTTGGACGTTCTATGAAAATTCAAGCCATATAGCGGTAGAGGCGCAGCAGAGATCGTTTATTAAACGCTGCACATATCGACCTTTCACGTTCCACCAAACTATCGTTAAAACCATCCACGAAGAAATCCATTGGAGCTCTTCTCCGTTTTCTCGCAATGAAACTTTTACTGGATTTTTTTATTAGGTATGATTAGCTAAGAAGATAGGTAGTGACGATTGCAACTTGTCTTCTGCTTATAGTAAAGCAGTACTGACTCTTTTCCTCATTAAATACACCATTCGCGTTTATTACGAGGGGAAGAATGAAAAATAACAGCTGCGCAGTTCCAATTACAGCGGATTAGCGCTAAAGAAAGGCCGAGACCGTCGATTCGCTTCGACCGAGAGATAATAACAGCTCGGTCGAGTAATTAAGTGTTAAATAATTGCTTAATTGAATTTATAGGCTCTGACGCGTACGTGCCTCGCTTCCGGATCAATTAGAACATCGCCGTTCGCTTACCTGCCGATTAAACGATCGAAATTTCGAGCAGAAAGTATTGTTCCGAGTCGGGCATTGTTCATTCATAAATTCGCTGCTCGCTCTTTTCCTCCTTTTCTTTTTCTTGTATCACACGAATCGCCGAGCGATGGGTAATTATCGCTGCAACGCGCCTCGGACCTGGCTATTTCCGGGTAATTGTAATTGTCGGGGCAGGAACTAATTCTAGACTGCATCGAATCTTCATGCCCGCAACAGTTATTTGCATTTTCAATCTGTTGCGTACAGAGTGATGTTAAAAGACGGAACGTAAAAAGTTGGGTGCCTAGGACATTCGAAAAAGTAGTCCACTGACGTCAGTGGCACAGCCCCCGAAGAAGGAGCTTTGTGAAAATAAAAGAAATCTGAATTTTATTCTTTAAATAAATTTGTATAATGATGCATTAGAAATATTTTTATCCCTTCAACTCGGCTCCCCCCAAAATTAAACCCTGAGTGCGCCACTGTCTGACGTAGCGTCTAAATTAACTGCTAAATTTAGCAGCGCAAGTGACACTGCGCAGGAAGAACAAAGATCGTCATCATAATCGTAGATAACCATTACTTGGTAACTTGATACTCGGTACCTCTCGTTACCCGAAGACAGGAAATCACGACTTACGCTAACAGTCGCAGATTTGTCTATGCTGATGGGATATTTTTTCCCTACGCTTGCAATTATCCGGTGGTACCGAATGCTCGCACCTTTTTCCTCAGACCACCCCGTGCATTAGAGGCAAAGAAACCGACGAGTATTCGTTCGCAAACGACCGTGGTAATTGCAGAAGGACGGCGCGCGCCGGTCGCAGTTAATGAAACGCGCCTTCGAGATTTGCGAACGGCGGCCCGTGTAATAAATAATTACCGAAGCAAGACACTGAAAGCATCCTTTTTTTTTTCACGCGATTCTAACGACGCCCGGTGGAAAGAGCGAGGGGGCAGGACGGTGGAAGGAAAAAGTAATCATAGTGCCGCGCGCGTAATGATTCACGGTAAATTCTTTGACCTAGCTTATTACTTTAATTAGCGGCGCTGGAACGATCGAACGGGAGGGAGACGGGGCGCGTGACAGGCACGGAAATAAACTTTAATCACGTTTATTATTAACGTTAATAAATTGGCCCCGGGCATGTTATCTATCCGTTGCCCACGCGATTCGCGTGCCATTTTATGTTTATCTCTTTGTTGCGAGACAACCTGGAAAACAAAACGGAACTTTTTATGGTCCCTCGATTTACCAAGAATTAAGTTCTCCGCGCAAAGCTCTGTCGACGTTAAAGGGTAGAGAGAGCAGAAGAAAATAATATGATCCTGATTTGCATTCAAAGACTTTCCTGAAGAATGGCCACTTTCAGTATACATATAGCAAGCGAATAGAAGACAAAATTCCCGCCTTGTCTACGAAAATTACAGCGGCAATCAGGGCTGAATTAAGACCTTTAGAGACCCTAAGCACTTAAAAGATTTTGAAATGGGCCATTTCCGATAACTTGACTAAAAAGAGTTTCTAAAAAAGTTTAGTTTTTAAAATTCAGATTTAAAATTTCTATGGTGTCTTTCTCCTGATGCCCCAAGCACGTTTTCATTTTGCTCATTGGTTCATCCAACACTGACGACAGTGTTTCGTCGAGGAACAGATCGCTGTCCTCGTGGCAGTGTTTCGCTGTGGACTCGCGAGTCGGCTCGTTCGCCAGGACGTGTGAACGGGGTCCTGGTTGGGCGTCGTTTGCGCACGGTTCTAGCGGTCCCACCGGCACCGTCCTTCCTCGTCTCTCCGTCGCCCCATGAATATTCATCGGTTTTCCGGCCGTCGCCTGGTACGCGAGCGTGCGTTGCTCCCAATTTGTCACACACCGTGGCATTATCCCATTTCGCTAATAAAGTAATATTACGTGGAAGAGTCAGCTCGCGCTCGCGCTCCCGCTCGCGCAACGGGGCTGATTTAGTTCTTTTACTCTGTTACCACGGCGCAATTATGCAACTTGGTAATTGCACGGCGCCTTGCCCGCCAGGTAGCCGTATCATCGTGTAACGAGACGCGACTTTATTACCGAGTTCCCTTCGTCCGGCCTCTGCCAGCTGCCTGACGTGGAAAAAAGGAAAAAAAAACCACGAGTACCCTTACCTCGGAGGACGACGGACGTGGAGGGAGCGCGACAAGCGTCGGGCCCGGGGCACAGAGGGAGCCCCGGACGATAGTGGGAACGTGCCCCGCGGTGCGCACATTCGACTTCGAATCATTTGATTTAATGAGCCCGTAACCGAGGGAAATGCTTTTGATCCGCGCGTTTCGCTGTGTTGCAGGCCGATCGAGGCGGGTCCTTCGCTGGATCGACTGGGCAGAGGACGAGAGATCTTGGACGACGCCGCGGTGAGTCCTTCGTAGATCTAATCCTGTACCACGGTACTTAATTTCTTTTATTGACGAGGAGCTTAGAGCGATTACGCGTCTGCCGTTCTTTTTTCGAATCCGATCGAGCGTAAAACGCTTGGGCGGCATAGAACCGCTGCCACTGCTAATTACGTTTCTTTTAACGACCACGGTCTTTCCTTTTACGGCGGTTAAGGTCTTCATCTCGCGGCCGATCCGAGCTCGGTGTCTAATTTAACGCGGGGCAGGAAGCTCGAATGGTAGGTACTGTTCGCGAGCGTTCGTCAAAGACCGCCCGAACGGTGCCGATAGTGCTCGAGGGGCCGCGAGAGCGTGTCCCGAACCGGTATGGCGGAATCGAAAAAAGTCACAACAACCATCGAGTGCGTGTCGCGCGATTCCGAGGACACCGATTTCACGGCAGATACATTAATGCGGGCCCCGGCCGTGTACGTTATAAGTCCTGTCGAATAAATTCCCAACGGGACACGCCTCGCGCTCTTCGATAATTTACCTGGCCTCTCGAAGAACCGCCGAACCCACGGGAAAATTCTGGCCGCGAGTGCAACTCCGACCATGACGAACGAAAATGGTACACGGTATGAAAATTGCCAAACTCACTATTTACAATTGCTCGTTATTGCCGAAACAGCTTCCAGGCTTCTCTAGTCTCCCACTCTTCTGGTTACCATTTTTAGAATTCTCAACGCAATTTATAATATCTATGTATTTTTGCTAAAATAACACGTAAGCTGTTGGACATTTGGTGTTCATAGTGGCAGAACGCTTCGTTCGGGAAAATCCGATTTTTTTTAACTTTGAGGAGCCGTTTCACCCCTTAAAATTGTAATTGCATATTAGCTGTCATTGAACTCGGATGGGAGGCATCGTGCATGAGATGCTGAAAATTCGACCCAGGATCCTGGATGATCTCGAGGGGAGCATTATTTCTCGCGTTATTTCTGGGGTGATCGTTAAAAAGTCGCGGTTCTCAGGGAGAGCGGCTCGACGAAAGGCAGAGCAGCCGCGATCGATCGGCCCGATTGCGTAATCGGGCTTTCGGAGCGGAGCTGAAAGTCCTCCGCTTGGGTAAAAGATGCACCCTTGCCCCGGAGCGCACTTAATCTTATCGCGGTTGGGCTTTTGTCGGCCGGGGTTGAAGCTTTCTCGGAGCTTTCTTATCGGCTGGAGCGGCGCGGCGCGCACGACTCTTCTCGGCTCGCTTCCGCTTCGCTCCCCTATCGCTCCGTATCGGCTCGTTTCCACTTTTGTCGTAGCCCAGCGCAGAGAACCGGTAGAAGAGGCGCGCGTGCTCTTTGCGCCTGGGCGATACGCGGTATCCGCAACAATATTCTTCTCGCTATCTACGTCGCCTATTAACCACGCGAAAGGGCCGTGTTCCTTGTCGCAGGATGCTTTCCAGGTTACACGCCGTGCAATAACACGTGCAGCACTTGTCACTCTGCTGTGGAAGCTGATAACTGTTGGGATTATACTCGATAGTTGCGTTTCGATTGGTAGAAATCGTTACCATTGCTCCTAAACGCTTAAACAGGTGTCATTGAGCACCGCAGAAGCCCCCCAAATTTAAAGGAATCGTCGTTGCAGCTGATAGAAGTGTCTATCATTCGCCAAGAAGCATGCCTCGGAACTGTAGCAACCTCAAAGAACAGAGGAACCACGAAATACCGCGGACCCCAAGAGACCTACGGTGCCAAGGATCACAGCGAGGCTGTGTGCCCATTGAGAGTATCCCTCAGCAGCCGCGGAGCTCCATCGGGGGCCAGCGTGGTTTCACGAATCCAGGAAGCGTGTTAACCGGAACGTCGCCGTTCCGGCGATGCATCGCGGTTCAGCCGCATTGTTGCGGACGAACTGGGAGAACGAAACGGAATCTAATCTGATGGCGCGGCGGGTCCACCTAATGGGCAAGCCGTGTCGGGACACGCACCTCTGCTCTCCTCTCCCGTGTCCTACGCCGAGAAGGCTAAAGTCGTGTTCGCCCTGTCCGATGACGATATCACCCTGACGCAATCGCCATACGTAATGCAGCTCTCTGTGACTGCGCAAGATACATCCGTGCGAGAGGAGGATCGAGTGCACAACCGGACACCACGCTCGGGTCAACCTCTGGATGGATCTATGGGGTTGCTCGCCCGAGGACTTACCATTTGGCCCTTCCTCCTCTGCCCCTAGCTGCGAGGCTCCTAGCGATACGTAGGACTCGCTGGAAATGGATTGCATGCAGGATGCTGTGGACATCTAGACAGGGAGGGTATCTAGAGGGTAGAGGAAGTGCAATGACCACCTTAGGTCACTCACAATCCGCTAGGCAGTGCCTTTTCTTTGAATTTGCGTCACATACCTGTAGCGATAGTTCCAACTCCGCCGCCAGAGGGCCACTCGACCGTTCCGCTCTCTCGCAAGTTCTCCCTCGTCTACTCCTTCGTACACATATCCGTTTCGTTATATTTCCTAACCTCCTGAAACGCAACTTCCTTTGCCTTCCTCCGATTTTACTCATTCTGAATCCTTGCCGAATACCCCTAAGCACCAAATTCTACTTTCAAACCGTGAATCGCAAGTGGAAACTACGAGATGGACCAGCATCCCGGTGAAGCGGAATTTTAAACGAACAAAAGCGGAGATACAAACTGGAACGATTGCGTGAAGCTGCACGTAGTACGTAGTACCACACCGCCAGCCAACCAGGGTCTAGTTCTCCCGTAACGCTGTCACGGGTAATTCTCGACGCTTTCCACTTCGTAACGGAATTCTCTCGTTCCGGCTACACGGCGAGATGCGCCATTTGTCCTGGCCATACCCGGCGCGAGGGAATCTACACTCGTTAGGCGAATAAATTCAATTGGAAAGCTCGGCCTTTTTGCCGATAGCGGGGACGCGCAATGCGTCTTGGCGACACTGCGCGCACACCAGGCATGTCGCCGCCGACGCCGACATCCACTACGTACATGGAACCGATGCTGACCAGCAAAAAAAAACCGCGTCTGTCGCCGGCCAGCGCGTAACGGGGCTAGGCTCCATTGAAATTTCACGCGAGTCAGTCGATTGCGTGAACTTGGTACTTACCCGATCTCTCTCTCCTTTCTTCGATGGAGCTGCTCTCGACCGCTCCGTCGAATATGGGATCTCGATCGCCGCTAACGAATCGGCCACGGCGACGCGGGGCAGCCATTACGCTCGGTGTCCGTGGAACGCCGGGGCACGGGATCGAGCAGTCGGATCGACACCAAATTAGTGACGACTTGAATTCGTGCCGGTGTCGGGAAAGAAGGTATCGGCTCCCGATGGTCCTTTTAAAGATGGAAAGAGAGTGCGCGAAGGTGGAAGAAGCGTTGGCCGTGCACGCGAGGGCTCCCGGTGGCCGCTTGTCAGCGCTATCTTCGCCGGGACTCGCGCACGTTCCCAGCTCTCCACTCCATTGGGATCCTTTTAGTGGCGAGGTAGCACATCCTCCTGCGGAGGGTGCGCATCCGTGTCTCTTTCGGGTGATGTATATCGACCGGTTGGCGACAATCATCGCCGTGGATGCGCTCTCTCACGGAGCCAATTACAAGGATACCACCGCCACGCTGCAGATCATTGCGATTTATTTTCTTGCCCAGCTCTAGGTCTCTCTCTCTCTCTCTCTCTCTATCTCCCTTTGAATTTCCTTTTCTCAGCCCTGTGCGCCTTGATTCAGGCCACGAGTTGTTCGCATTGGGCGTTGGTGCTGGCTCCTAGAACAAATTGATGGAAATTATTTAATTTTATTTATATATTAGTAGAATAATACGTAAAAGTAGAAACACAAAAATGAACAGAATAAAGGAAAATTAGTTGTATTTTGGAAATTATTAGGCGGGAGGTTGTGAAATCGGTAAATTTTGAATGGTAGATAATGGTTCGGGAATGTAATTTCATTGGAAGCTCGCCATCTCGATTGCGAAGAGGGAATAGTATCGCCATTGATATATGTGCCTAACAAAATTTAAAGGGAGCTGCAAAGGAGAGAGGAGCGTTCCTTTCAGGTTCGTAATAGCAAGCGGCTCGTGAAGTTCGAAGTGCTAAACAACGTGGACGGAAAGCTGTGGCTGCAATAGAACCACGGTCTGATTAGAACGAAAACCTTAGTGTCAGTAACGCCAGTTTCGCTCCCATTTACGGAAAAACGTTTCTCCCATCGCGTGACCCGGCTGTTCTGGTCGCCCCCGATGCGTGTTGCACATGCACGCGTTACGCACGCGCTTCTTTTCCCACCTCGCGTCCCCAGAATTCATTAAAATCGGATAATTAGTTCTAGGAACACAGTTTATCGGCATTCCTTCGGTTTACCACGAGCTACTTCTGGTTTTCGAGAATAAAAAGTGCGAGAACCGATGACGACACTGTTAAACCGCGACCGACAGAAATTTCCCATCGAAATGGCACCAAGCGAGCGTTCATCCCAGAATACAGTTTCGCGACTTGTTGAGCGGAGAAACTCGGTTCGAAGGCAGACCTGTGAAACCGATCCCCGCTCGAAACGTGGAAGCGAGCAGTCCGCGACTAAATTGTCCGTGGAGGCGATTAAATGAATAATTCATTTATAAATTTCATCAGTTGCAGCAGGTTCGTCGTACTCGGTCGTCGGAAACGGGCGCTCGTTAGAAAACGGCCGCGGGAGTAAGGGAACAGATGGAAAGCCTCGCGTTATTTCACGTCATTTCGCCATCGTGTATCATTTACCCGCCACCGACGGACACGCTAAGAGACGCGTTAACGCGAAATACAACGGCACACGCGACTTGCTTCGCAACGGTTTTTGCGGTCGCAAGAAAGCAGCGAGACCGCGCTTGTACCTAATGCTCCGCCACTCGTTGCTCGCCGAATGCCAACCGTCTTTCCTATTATTCCTTCCTTTATTGAACGCAAATGGTTAAAACTATTTAAGTGTAAAGACGAGTTTAACAAAAATGGGAGAGGTCTCCAGAGGTGGAGCCGAAAAGAAAATCCATGTCAGCGAACACCGACTAATTTGATCCTTCGTGGTTACACGTGGTATATCGCACCCTACTTAGGCAAAAGAATTTTGGTATTTGCCAATATTTCTGTACATTTTTAGTTTTCAATTAAATTTAATATAAAATCATTTGATTTTAAACTTCCAATTAAATCTTAAATATAGGTACTTTATATCGAAACAATTATAATCTTTAATTTTCAATTATGTTTAATATGAAATCATTTAATTCTTAAACCTCCGATTAAATCTTAAATATAATTTATATCAAAACAATCTATTTATATAAACAATCTTATTATTATTATTATTATTATAAACGTGACAACCCTTTAGAATACAAATATAAACAGAAATTGTAAAGAAAAAGCGACAAAATCGAGCGACATAGGAAACAGGTCTATATCAGCGAGGCACTGATTTACCTCCTCCATGGCACGGTTTACGGAATAATAAATTGTCAACCGCGCCATTGATGATTTTTAATGTGAACAGTAATGTCCCCTACCTCGAGGGGACGGTGGTTAAAAAACGAGGAAGGATGTGTTCGCTGCAAACCGCGCCAATTACTACTGGACTTATAATCAGCCGTCTCTAAGTAGATAATCCTGTGTTGCTCAGACAGCAGCGACTCGTCAATTCTTTTGTTCTCCGCGGGGATAAGTCGCGTGAAACGGAACGCCTGCATATCTCCGCTGGATTCGAAGGCAGAAAGATGCGCGTACAGCAGAGTTTAGATGGAACAAAATAGGCTTCCTTCAGATAGAATAGATAGCCCATCATTCGTTTGCCGTTGATCGCGTCCAATCCAACCGATTTAGGAATGCTCCCGTTTCATAAGCAAAGAACAATGGCTTATCACTCGAGAATCGCTGTCCAATTAAGCGTTCGGCTGAATTTTCAGGGGGGGGAGGGGGGGAAGGAGCTCGAAGGGTGATGGAATATGGCGCAGCTTCCGGGACGGCATTTCTTCACGCGCGGTGAAATTATTTTCCACGCGGAGGACACGAGGAAATCGTTAAGACGCGATTCGCGTGCAACGGACGCGACGTGTACAGGTGTGTTCGTGAATCACGTTTATCAGGGGACACGGTGGCTCTCACGGGCTCTCATCCTTGATCGCGTCATATACACAGCGCGCGGGGAAAAGCAATTTCCGCGGTGCCGTTAAGCGCGATCGTGCGCCTAACCGAGGCCTAACCGCGCGCACAAAGGGCGATGAATACGGGCTCGTGATCCAAGGATGCATGCATCGTCCTGCAATTAAGACGACTCAGAAAGAACCGACGGGCCACCGTTTCCGTGTTGCTCGATCAGCCTTGACGCGATCGTTGTTCGCTCGATCTTCTCTTTCGCTTCCATAGTTACAACGCGGTAGCCTTCTTTCGAACAAAAATACTCGCGACACGCTCGAACCCGCCACTACCTCCAAGAAAACCAGTGAAATAAAAATCCCCCGATTTCCAAAGTCGATCCGTTCCTCGGAAACCTTCGGAAAACCAGCGAAAGGGTTAGAGGATCCCCGAAACCGCTAGTCCCACGATCTCCCTGCGACGCACGAGAAAACGGAGGAGATGGAGGAGCGGCGGAAGAGGAGGGAATCGTGTTCGGCGCTCGTAACCATTATCACCGTGCCCTTCTTGGATAGGGTCGGCACGAGGTCGCTGGAATAGCGACACGAAAGGGCCCCTCGCGTGGATTTATGTGGCGGCGCGTCGAGCGGCAGGATCTGGCCGACGCTCTCCGGGACTTCTGGCGGAGGCGTCGCGTCGGTGCACGTACACGCTCCGTCCCTGACGTAGTGGACGGACGGGAATGGAGGCGGACGGACCTAGAACTACACGAGGAACGGAGAGAAGCGGGGTCGGCAGATTCCCGTAGTTAGACGGTATCGGGGGTAGTTGTCTCTGCTTACCGTGCTTACTCTGTGCTTACCGCGCGCACAGCCACTCCGTCTAGCTTCGAGGTATTTGATATTGACTTGCCAGGCCTCGACTTTGAACTCCCAGAACACCGGCCAGCAACCGGGGGGCAGGGTGCTGGACCGAGGCACGTTTAATTAAAAAGCTCTCTCTGCACCCTCGTAGACGGCGCGATATGTGCCTGGGCGATAGTCGACATATCGGTGATAACGGAAGCTCGCTGCGCTAAGTACACACCGGCGTGCCCTCACAAAGGAAATGGAATCGTTTACTTTCCGGATGGAATTAACTCGAAACTCGACGAACGCCGACCCGGCTTGATTATTTTAAGCCGGTCCACGGGAATTCGAGAGATCTCCGAGCTGACGGGGGTGGAGAGGGTGGGTTGCGTGGCTCCCGTTTGGAGTTTGTTGACGAGCTCGATGGAAGCTGTTCTCTGGGGCGACTGAGCTCGCTGGTTCTGTTTGACGTGGAGATTCGAAAATGTTGGCTGGATTTTTTTAATTAAAACCAGAGCAACTGGATTTCGTCTTTATCGCATTTTAGGTGGGGCGGAAACTGTCGACTGATCTCACACCTCGATCGTTGGCGCCGTTATCGAATGCTTGCGCAACTATGTTCCCAAGTGTAAAGTTCTGAATTCATCGGACCAAGGCACGAATTAAGCCGCTGTCTCTGCCGGGTCGCTTTGACTTCTTCTCCGTTGGACGCATAAAGCCCCGAAAAAAAGCACGGGTGGAAACGTGGGCGAGGGTGTGTTTCGTTTGCTCGCGTCTACGTTGTTTCATTGTGGAAAAAACGCAAGGCTGGCAACGTTTTCCAGCGATAACAATTATCCACGAGAGACTTCATTACCCATTCCCCGCGAGCGGCTTCTATCCTTTATTTATGGACAAGCTCATTATTTCTGTGCAAGTAAGCATATGAAAAATTCTCCCCTTCCAGCTCTTTCGGTTTCCCGTTCTATCTCGCCTTGTTTTTCTCCCTTTCCCTCTGATTCCCACCGCCGACCCCGCGCAACGACCGACTCGCGGTTTTATTAAATTAGCCGCCTCGAGCTGGACGCCGCTTCTCCCGCTCGCGCTGGCAAACTTTCCTGCATCGGTGCCATTGGATCCATTGAACTACGAGGGTCAACCAGAATATACTCGTTTAGGATTCTCACTGCTCGATGAAGTTGATACATAACGGTGACTGCGGAGTAGCTTTCAGCTGTTAGTCTAGCGGCTAATTTGCATTCCAACTTAATTGCCGTAGAATGTAAATTCCAGTGGCGACATTGTTGCACGTCCCTAGAAATCTTACTGCTGCTACTAGGACCTAGATACCAGGGCTTGAAACGGTTCCGAAAATAACTGTTTAAAACTGTTATATAAAGGTTCTGATTAAAAAGGGTATGGAGAACCTTTATTCCGAATAACTGTTACGAAGAACCGAAATTTCCAACTATTATCTGTTTCAGTTACGGTTCTTATTTCCCTCCTCATATCGGTTCCATAACCGTTATTATTTCGTAACTATATCGGTTATGAAACGGTTCTAGAATCAGTTGTTTCATCGACTTTTCCCTAATTGATATCATTAATTATTGTAGCTGCAGATTACTTGTATATGTGCATATTTCTCACAAAATCCTTATAGAAACAGGAGAAGTTGCAACAGGAGCCTGTTACAGTTTCCAAAAGGAGCAATTTCGATTTTCCTAAAAAATCCACTCCAGAAAAGTAGAGATACAGATGAAAGGGTCATGCTGAGCCAAAAGAGCCAAACGAGGCTGGGATCGGGAGAAGACGACTCCGGATCGATGGAGAATCGGCCGCGAGAAATCTGAGAGATTTCCCAGAACGGCCTCAAGTAACGACACACGGCGGCGATAAAGTAAAGGGCCGTATATCGTAAACTCGGCCAGGCTGGCGCAATCAGCGAAGGAGAGTTACGGGTCCCGACGGCAGCGCTTCCGGTACACACATCGGGACGTGCGAGATCCCCGGAACGATCGCTTCCAATAGGATCGCGCTGGGGACCGGGGACGACGAATCGCGATAAACCCCGGCGTAGCAGGACTTATAAATGACCGGTAAATATTCATGTCGAGGCTGCGTCCGCCGGTGTTATGCAGATGAGCGGCTTGTGCGGATCGCGCGTATTATGGTCGCCTGCGTTATGCGAGCCCCGGTCGTCCCCTGCTTCCACGGAAGGAGGAGTCATCTTTCTATCTACCATCGAACATCGCGACACAACGGTGCCTGCCCTGCTCTGGATATCCTCGCGGAGGTTGCAGGTAACTCTGAGCCGGAGGAGGAACAGCCGCCGTGTCATTGCGTCGCCTCACGCTCTCGCAGGGGCAGCGGCGATTTATCGCGGCGAGAATTAATCGAGGGGGGGTTAATTAAGTCGAAGGAGGAATCGGTGAAAAGGGGAAGCGTGTAAATCTTGCGTTACATTCGTATTGATATCCCGTTGGACGCAGGAGGAAGTATTCAAGACGATCGAAGATCTTCGATCGGATGAATGCGCTTGATCCAGGAGGATCCATCAATGAGCGAAGCACGCGTTCGGGGGGGGGGGGCAGCGGATGAAGTTAGTTGGCGCGCGCAGGTGTGCGCGAAGGCATTCACCAGACGGGGGATCGCTTAATTTTGCAGGAGCTGGAATCTGGCTGATGCCTCGCTGGCAAAGGGCCTTCCTTTCCGTCCGCTCGCCCCGTCGCCTCTCTTTCTTTCTCGGAGCGTGCATAATCCGTGCAAACGAAGCGAGTGGGTCAGAAATGAAAGACGACGGGACAAACGAGATCGTGAAGCGATTAAAAGAATTTCCACGATGAGTTATCGGTAATTGTCGCTGTAAACATATTTGTTAAACATATAGCCTCCGTTTGTATCGCTAAAGATGCGGTAACTCGGCCCCTTATCACCCTCGAACTCTCTCAACGCTTCCCTCGTCGTCCTTCGCTCCCTTAATTTATCCTAGCCTCTCCCCCGCCCCTCCTTCTTCTCTCGGTCTTCTTTCCTCGCCCACTTCTTTCTCCGAGGCTCGCTCTCTCCTCGTTTCGCCGTGCTTTCTGTCTCTGGCCCGTGGTCGGTCACCTCCCGGGCAATTTCGTGCGAGGCACCGGGAACGCCGGGCGTGGGAGGACGAGAAAGGAGACGGCAGAGAGGCAGTGGAAGCGAGAGAGGGCGGGAGGGAGGATCCGGAGAGATTAGCCCCGGGAGGCTCCTTTGTGCAGCAATGAAAATGGCTTGTCTCAAAGAACCGCGACGGATACATTTTTAATTACCTCAAATATCACTCGGAGAGCTCGCCCAAGTTTCTTAATTAAATGTCATATTGCGCCCGGAGGCTGCGGATCCTCCTTCGAGACGGCAGACGGAGAAAGTATCCGTGGAGGGGATCGAATATCTTTTGAGCTGCTCGGCAAATATTGGCGGTATTAATAACGGAGCCGATGAAGCGCGACGAGCCGGGCGAGATGCGAATTTCCCCGCCAATTTGCATTGTTCCTCGATGGGGAATAACGAGGTATCGAGATGCCTGATTTCCACAGCGAACGATCATTTGCTTCGCCTTCGTCGTGGGTGCCAGTGGCTCGGGGAGATATCCATCGCGGTAATCGACGGTAATAATAACTGTTCGAGAAGCTAGTGAATTACCCTGAAAACCGAATGTAAGGCACTCGGGCGACTGTCACTCAGAAATCAATGGTAAAGGGAAAAAACGAGGAATGTCCCTTGTTCGTGAGTTTGTGATTTACAGCATATTTCGTTGGTGGCAAATGGGATTACAGAACTGTTGAATCACAGAGGGTTATAATGTTCAAACACCCCTGCAAGTTAACGTTAAATATTTGCTATAGGTACTGGTTAAAAACAGGAAATATTCACTCTGCACTGAAGCACACCTCGAAATTTCCCCATTCTTTGCCTAAGCTTAAGCTCAACGTAAAAAAAAAAAACAGAAATTACTCAAGTAGAAAATTAAATTCATTGAATTAAAGTATTAAAGCTTAACTTTCTCGATAAAGTTATTCTGTGACATTCCCTGCTTTTCTCCTTACCCTTCAAGTATGTATGAAAGCAACGCTCGAGATCAGCATTAAGGAAGTGCGAAAAGTCTGAGATATTCAGAGGACGTGGTAACTGGCGCAGAAGTTGTTCGACCAGCATAAAGTCATATCGCAATAATCCTAAACAATTTGTCGGAAATGCACGGGGCGAGGGGAGGCCGGGCTACCTGAGAATTCTCTGGCTGCTACTTATGCCGGTCGTGGAATCCCGCGGTAATAGAATTGCAATATGGTCGGGTGAATCGGGGTGTATTGGAATATTCCCCGACGCACAATCATGGACTAGCCAAGTGACTGAATTTGAATATAACAACGGACCCGCACTCATACACACCCGGGGCCGGGGCATAAAACACGACGGATACATATCTACGCGCGAACGCTCTTCGCTTAAAACGCACCCGGGGACACGCTCGCCGTTGCACCGTCCTTTTTGCCAAGAGCGACGACATCCCGGCACCGTGCTTTTTAATCCAGTTCCCGGGCAACACGGCCTCGATCACGAATCCGCCAGCTTCCACTCAAGATTCTTCAACCGTAACAGTAAATACACGAACGTCCATCGATACAGCTCGCAGCGACGGAATACCTTAATCATCCAGTGAAATTAGACGGAAATATGGCCAATCTGCGGAATAATCTTATGCATAGGCTTTTATTTCGTCGTTTTAAACAATATGTCAAAAGTCCCCATCGATATGACCGCCGCTAAAAGTTTTAAAGAGTTTTACCAGGTTCTTTCGCGAATATCTCGTTATCTATCAGTTATACGAGAAAAATTGTTACTATGAAATTTTTAGCTTAGGAAATTGTCTACAAAAAAGGTTCTATGAGTTTTTGTCGTAGGAGCGAGCATTTTCATGTGTGACGGCTTACAAAGTTTCAACCCTCATAGTTTCGACAAGGGAAGATCCCGAACCCGGAAATTCAAAAAATTATGAAACTTCATGAATATGTTGAGGGTTTCCTCCTGAGTACAGCGCAATTTTGTTTGCTGCTCAAATTCACTCTAAGAGGGTGAAATTGACCCCTGGAAATTATTTTGTGTTATTACTCGCGAACTGTAAGAGATAGAAAGAAAGTTTTCAGGAAAATGTTACTTGTCTTAATTAGGACTACGTATTTGGTAACTAACAGTTCCTACGGTTCTTACAGTTCGCGAGTTATAACAAAAAATAGGAAAATAGCCAGATATTTTGTAGTCAATTTCACCCCCTTAGTGAAAACTCCGCGTAAAATTTAACTTGCTAGTAATTATTCCGCAGACAGATCCTAATTTCACTGGACTATTAACAACCTTCATCCAGATGAAGATTATTCTCTGCAGATGAATCTTTTTGGATGACAAAGAAGAATATTTGCTCCCAGTTTCCAGAAATCAGGCTCTGCGAGCTAGCCAACGCAGGAGCCACGGAAGGACCAAGGTTCGCGGCGCAGAAGATCCCTGGCGAAGGATTTGGCAGTCGCCAGTGATCCTGGAGGTCAGAAAACGATTTCCTGGAACGGAGTTGGATCGCGAGCGAAGAGCAAAGAGAAGCTGCGGGCTGAAAAATCTCGGCCGAAGGCCAGAGACGGGGTGGGAAGCGAGGTGGAGTGATTCTAACATCCTGGTTGCCGCAAATCCAGGAATAACGCACGGTAAATCCCAGCTTCAAACAAGGCACAGTTAGAGGGTGTTTGCAGGTCGCCGCATAGGTACCTGCCGCGCACGCTGCCGGCTGCTTGAAAATGCTAGAAATGGGCCGTGTGTAAAGCCAGCGCGCACCCGGCTGAAACTACGAACCGCTTGGCACCATCAAATATGAAAGCTCGCAATTATATAAAGCTAAGAGCGGCCTCCGTTCTCCGGGCGGGAGAAATGCAGCGCGAACTGCAAACAGCACGCAAACCGCGTTTCGCGCGCCCTTTCTGCCGGAGCCAGCCAACGACCCAGAACTCCATCGATCTCTCAACGCACCGCTCTTGCACGGACGCCAGGCCAAACGGTCAATTTTCTGCTGCTTCACTTTCGACATCTGGAGCCTGCACTTCCAGATCACCTCTTCTTTATTCAACCTCCTTCTTGTACAATATTTCTGGAGAGATAATTGGCGAGGAAGACGGAACGGTTGGGCAGAGGGAGAAATTTGGAACTTCTGATTTCCTCCGAGCTTTGTATTCCACAAACTAATCAGCAGCTAATAATTCTTCTGTCTCTACAAGCAGAAATCAAAGCCGACAGCCACAGGTAGATTTAATGGATGAACTAGAAGGGAAAGTTGGAAAAGCAATGGTACCGATAGAACACGTGGCACCTCACAGCGAGCCACGATCACTCTTTGTCAGCACGACGTGTCGCAGTCACACCGTGAACCATGTTTGATCGATGCGATTCAGGCTTTCGGTGAAACGAGGGAACGCAGATAATGAAAACAATCCGTTATGAAGGTACGCGTACGCCTGGACACCTACGGTGGTCATGGTATTGAATATGCCCTGGGAAACGATTAAGTTTCGCGAAATTGGGTACCCGCTGGTACGCTAGCGACGTTAACAGAGTCACATATTGAAAGGAAGATGAGGATTTAATCTATTAGACAGCTTCTAAGCTGTAGGAACACAGCTAGATCACGAAGAGATTCTCTGTTTATTATACAGAGAATTACGGCTAAATTTACGGCATCCTTCTCCTATCCTTCTCCTATCTATCCTTCTAATATAATTCTCTTCCCCTGGAAATTCGTTCTCTGTCTTCTATCTCCGCTTTTAAACACGCCGCCCGTTCCTCTATTCTTGTCCACTTTCCTTGTCTGTTTGTCTTCTGTCCTGCATTTATTTGTCTATCCTCTACCTTTAAGGTTGTAATAAAACAGCAAGAATGCTGAAGCTCGCCTATTCGTCACTTAATTAACGCAGAATTCAAGACGAATTATTTGATAAAACCCAACTGTAGGTGAAAAAGCGATTCTCGGGAGAGGGGCTCGAATCCAAGTCCCGCGGGTCCTCTGCTTACTGGTCAGCCGCGTTACGAAGCCTCTTTCGAACTGTACAAATACCTACCGAAACCAACTGGGCGCCACCTAAGTGCCAATCGCGCCATAGTCCGTTCCCAAACGCCAGATGCCTGCACGCTTTATCAGTGGATAAGCACGCAAAGAAGTACAGAGGCTCGGTAAAAGACGAATATGCGTTGCCTACTACTAAATCGTCGAAGCACGCAGTGGACAGACTCGCGGGACAGCGTTTCGCCTTGGAGTATCCTTCCCACGCTTCTAATAACGGACGACAGTGTCCTGCCCTGTTGTTCGAGCGTTCTTTTCGCGCCTCGTGGCGGCTCCGCGCGGCATAGGAAAATGCGGTTGGCCATTAAATCAACGGTGACATCACAAGATACGTGGGAATCCTTTCTAGCCGAGTGGCGACGGGGCCCCTTGTCCCGCTAACGCAACCGCGAATAATTACAGTTTTCCTCGTTAGTTTTCCGTCGCGAATGCGGAGCGCGTCACGCGAAAACTCGGTGAAACTCCCATTTGCGTAATATCATTGTTTGCGAGGCCGCGTGGGCGCGCTCGCCATTCGCGGCAAAACGAGCCTGTTGGCATCATAAACATGTCACGAGCGACGCGTGCGAATTTGCAAATAAAATCGCGAGAAACGGCAGTGTTACCCTTTAACTGGATACCTTTGGAATTGATTTGCACCGATCTAATTCATCGCGGAAGCCTAATCTTTTATACAACAGACGCTAGAGATTACGATCGGCTTCTTTTTTTATCCTTATTACCATTGTTCCGTTTTTATTAATAGGGGACGATTTCTTCAACAAAGGCGAGCTGAAAGCGCAGAATAATGCATTTTCTCAGAGGGTTTTTTTTTCTAAGTATAATAAATAAACGGTGGGACAGGTATATACGAGGTGTCTCCGGAACAGGTGGATTCGGAGGAACATGAGACAGTCTTTCTTATTTCAATTCAACAATAAACAAATAAATAAGTAAATAGATCAACACTAACGTTATACTTCAGCCGCAATCCGAAAATTCCCCGGACGGAAAGCTTCCCTCTGCAACTCACCCTCCCGTTTAACAAACGAAGGAGCGAACAGACTACCGCGAGTGGAAAAGCCTGATGACAGAGGAAAGCGCAAAACCGCGCGACATACTTTAATCAAAGTGGAAACAGAGGGCGAGGGAAGATTCTGTTCTCTGTCTGCGCGCGTGGGTGGCCGTGACGCGACCCCTTAATTTTTCCTTGGCGAGATGTTTGACATATTTGAATCGCGGGCCGGAAGAATGCTCCCTTCGGAATAACTTGGGTTTCCGCGGTCGCTTTGAGCCGCAGCTTCCGCTCGCTTTCCGTTCCGACTCGCTACGGGAATCCTGTTTCGAGCAATTTCGAAAATCCACCGTGCCAGTTGCGATGAACCGAAGACGTGCCAGGTACGTCGACGATTGGTCAAACGTTTCCCAGCACAAAAGGATCCTCCGCTCCGCGGGAATCGTCCGATCTTTCCATCGATTTGTCTTTGTTTGTCAGGGATTTATCTCAGAGTTTGTCCCACCATTTCAATGTAGGTACTTTGACAAGTAGAATCACACTGGTTCCTTGTGCATGTACCAAGTTCTTTAGCCTACCCTCATCGCTTTGAATCTTCGTTTATTTTACCATTATTCAATTATTTTCTACGATTGTGCTTAGAAAACTTGTCTAATCCAGGCTCGACGAGGAGAATGGGGTCTGGCAAACGCGAGGGTTGTAACTGGGCAGAATTTACCAGGGGATGTTGGAGGTTGCTGTAACGAATCATGTATTCGACCGGGCGCCGCTGGATTACACCTTGAAAATTATACCAGCGGAGCTAGCTGCGCTTGAAACAATGGCCAGGTTGCTCCGAAACACGGGGCTCGCGATAAGCGGCTACAACGGTGAAAATCGGTGGGTACAATAACCCAAATAATCGTTATGTAAACAATGGCGAGCCGTGGTTGCTCGTTCCGAGCCTGTTTGCACGGGTTGTCGGCCGACAAACAGCGATACTATTCGTTAGTTAGGGGAATAATTTCCATAAGGAAAACGCGAATCGCTCTCTGCGAATCGAGCGGCGCGGTATCGTTAATCAATCCAGTTGTTGCGGCGCCACGTAAGCCTGCGAGAATATCGATGAAAGGGATCCAGTCCACGGATCCCTCCAAATAACGTACCCAGGGAAAGTTAACAAACTTACCAGTCAGTACCTAAGCACTCGTTGTTTCTTAACAATTTGAGAGTTAGATAGTTTGCACTTGTAGGTTTCTCGACTCAGGGCCCGATCTAGCTCTTCCCCCCTTTATATTTAATTAAAAGTAATTATTTGAAAATAAATTTTTTGACAGTGAGTGAAATATTTGTAGGTATTTGTTGAAAAACAAAGCCTTTTGTAAACATTCATAATAATATAATTTGAATTTCGACCGTAAAAATTGTTCTAATTAAAAGAAATGATTTCGGCGCACTGGTTCGGTCAAACCATAGAAAAGAAATATAGAAACGAAAATTGTAGTAGAAAGACTACATCATAAGGCATTACTCCTTCAGTATTTTTTTATAAATAACTATTTTTAATGTGTTTTTTTTGTTGCCTGAGGGTTTTAAAAGCAGTTTATGAGTTTGATATTAAATTCAGACACGTATTACCTAAAAGTTTTCCTTGTTTATTGATTTTAAGTTTCTCATTCTACCAATTTTGCCGCTCAGGGCAGTTGCCTTTGCGCACCCCTAGATCGGGCCCTGTCTCGAGTAGTTTAGAGGAGCGGAGGATGGACCTATCCTTCGATCATCTTTCCAGCGTACCTATTTCGCGAACGAAGCGTCGCGGGCCCGCAAAAGGTCGGACGCAGGAAACGACAGGCTTCTAAGAAGGCGGCCTGAAATGTATCCCCGTCCCAGAAAGGGGACATCGTGCTGCTGGTACGAGGAGAGCGTGGTCCTTTGATTGTCATCCGGTGCCTGGGTGCACCCGTGGAGATACAAATGACAAAGATACAGGCCCGTGGCCCGGCTACCGCGTTCGCGGTTATCAGAGCGCGCGATCGTCGGGCTACTAGGCTCTCCTTTTTTCGGTCGGCAGTTGGCCGACTCCCACGCGAAAAATGCGCGGGCGGCGTAACATTTTTATTACGGCAATTCACGGAGACCAACAGCGGTCGCCGTTCCACCGCTCATCCCCCGGTACGTTCCTTAAATTTTTCACCACTCGGTCGGTGCCTCTCCGTCTCCCTCCGCCCTCCCCACCCCCAGTTAACCCTGCTCTAGGGGAACGAACGCGCTGGAATTCCATCTTGGAGACAGCCTTTTCGCCAAATTTCCTTTCTGAGATCTAACTATCCCAGGTGTAATTCGAAAATAAAATTGAAAGCTTAAATGAGGATTCTCGTGTAACAGCTCCCAAAAGTAACAGAAAATTTATGAATTTTTTAAAAAAAAACTATTGTTAATATTGGATTAAACTCTTTTGGGATATAAGGAGGCATCTTTAAACTTGCTGAATTTTTTTTATCGATCCTTCATATTATTTATTATTTATTGTGCAATCAGCGATAACCTTAATATTAACAAGAGTTTTTAAAAAAAATCGTAAATATCAGTTACTTTTGAGGCTGTTACCCGAGAATCCCCCCTTAAAGGCCGTCGCGAATTTTGGCAACGCGCGGCGAAGCGAAGCGCGACGATTAATTAATTATTATTAATTTCTTCGATTCGCTTCGCCGCGCCTCGCGAAAATACGCGACGGCCTTCATGCAACCATGTGCATCATCCACCCTTAATTTTGAAATATGCGAAGGCAAGGGTAAGGATGAAATTTGTACGAAATTTTCGGACCGCAGATACGAAGGGAGCTTTAGTAAGTTCGTTATGGTGTTGAGGAAATAATTCCGGCACACATGGACGCGTTAAGCGTACGCGTGCTACCATTGCAGCGCGTTCGATGCAACCGCACTCGGAGGACGCGTAAGTGCAACTCACGGGCTCTGGGAAGCGGTGTAACGTTGCGTACACACCGAGATGTCCTCAGGATAAACAGGCAGGCTTTGTTCTACGCTTATGAATAAAACATTCGATAGTGCATCTCGGGGCCATACGTACACACGCCGCTGCAATCCATTACTCGCCGCGAGTCCTGGCCCTTTTCCATCAACTTCTGACATTCCTTGAAACGGCCGGGAAAGAGCAACGGATTCAAAGACCCGGCTCTAATCTCCGCAAACTTTCGCTCGTAAAAACGGCGAGAATCCTACGAACACCTGCAACGTCTCTTTTTAACAAATAATATAATCCAAGGTCTATCCGCGGATACTCAGACTACGCAGAGCACGGAAAGGACTAATACACTCTCGAGCGCATCGTGTCTGGAGCAGGTCGATCCACTTCCTCCCGCTAAAAGGACGAGCAGCGCCGGCTTGGCTACGTTTCCTACCGACTATAAGAATTTACAAGGAGGCGAGGGCGAGGCTCACGCAGTCAACAGAAGCTTTTACGCCGCGCGTTCCTCGGAGTCGAGGGGGTTGGCGAGGGAGGCGGCGGAAAAAAGACGTCGACGAGGAGGGCGGAAAGCGAGCGAGGAACACCGTCGAAGACGAGGCAACGGGAGACTCGAGCGTGTCTCAATGTCTCCCAGAAGGCGCGGCCCGGCAATTTGTGCCTTCATTCGCACAAAGCTCGAGCGCCGCGGAAAATGCCGGCATAAAAGAGAAGTTAAAACTATGCCGTCGTTCTTATTACCGCCCGGAGCCACCCTGACCTAACCCTCCCCCGGTTTCTCTTGCTCCTCGGCCCCAGCCACGCCGCGCACCCTCGCTCCCCCTAATCGGGGTCAAATATTTTCTTTCAGCTTACTTCCAGCTTGATTAAATAATTTATAATCCGAGCTCGCGGAATGTCGTGCTCGGGGAGGGTGATCCACTCTGTGTTTGCTCTGCAATCACGATGCTGCTTGATCTTCTACGGAGATCTTGGCGTTTGGGGTGCAAGTGTGTCACTGACGAGGGGAATTCGGTAACCGGAAAATCTTGTATCTTTGAAACTTTGCAGGCTTATGTTGGACTTCGGTGGAAGTATCAGACAATTCTTCTTTTCTGCTATTTTTTAGTTCTTCAACGTGTGTTTTGCAGGGGTGGATTTGTATATAGTGTATTCTTGTATTGTACGTTGGACGAAAGAATTTTAGAACGATAGCAAAATGTGTTTGCCTGTAACTTTGTCTTTTTTATTTTTAAAATAAACTGTCTACTTTCTCTAACACCGAAAGTGATGGGTGGTCATTAAACACAGAGGCTTGAGACAGCTTTAAAAACAGTTCACTTGTTTTCATGCAGCAAATTAGCTATAATTCATGCGCGAGTTGTCATATTGAATTGATATTAAAATTCGCTCGACTTTTTTAAATTAAAATATTTCATAATATTTCAAAGAGGGAGCGGCAGATGCTTGTTAGCCTAAAGGCGCCCAGTTATTTTCCTATTTTCCTGTATGACCTGATCCTTCCGTATCAAAGGCTGCGCGTGTTTTAAGAATGGCTTAAAAGCAACCACAGCAACGTTCGGTGGGAAGCTGTTAAAGAAACACACTCGACGTCTAATTTTTAACGAACGACACGGCAGATATAATCGTCGCCGTTTCCCACTGGAACCTCGTTTCCGGCCGCTAATAAATTCCCGCGACCGTGGAAAGGATTGATAAGGTGGCGCTGGTTGGGAAGGCACCGGCGGAGTCGCGAGTGTTCCGTGAGCAAAGCTGGTCCTCCCTTTTGACCTCGTTAATTGTCATATCGCATCTCGATGCTGAGGCTCCAGCTCTGCGGCGAGCGGGACGGTACGGGCGTGGGTGGATCGCAATGATTTACGAGGAGCGTCGTTCCGGGGCTGAAGCCGGACTCTAGAGACGCTTCGCTGATAGCGTCAGAGCCACATAAGTCATCGAGACTATACCTAGGGGTCTCTCCTTCTCTTTCCTCTCCACCTATTCTTCCAGCCGTTTCTTCATTCTTTTTCCCTCGGCGCGTCTCTCTCTCTCTTCTCCGTCGTTCGCCTCCTATCCTCCTTCTCGCACCCCCCTGGCCCAGCCGTCCTATTCTTAATCTTCTTTGGTCCTCCATTATCGGAGCCCCGTGCTCCAATTATAACGCCCGGCGATACGGGGAGGGAATTATAATTGCTTTCTCTGTTCTGTCGCCCGACGGAAGCGGATCCTCGCGTGTCCTCGATGAATGGACTGCTATCGGGGGTCCGGGGGTAATTGACAAATATTAATGCTTCGCCCGATCTCCGCGATAGTGGATGAGGAATCGCGGTTCCGGGGAAAGGCGATAGCGGGGAAATAAAATTAGAACATGAGGGATATCGTGGTGTCTGCGCTGCAAACAGAATCGGGTATTACCTACCTAAATAAAAATTTATTTAAATAACATATCGAATGAAAGATAGTTTATCTTTATCCGTTATAGGTAACGAATAAAATTTGTATTCAAATAAATTTTTACCGAAAGACTTCAACGGAACTGAAAACATGTACTTTTCTATAATCACCCTGTCACTTGTAGATGAGTTCTATTATTCGAGCATAGAACAGCTCTATTCGCAACAGCCAATCGATTATTCGATAGAACTTTATTAGCGCAAGCTATGACTGACCCGAGATCTCGTTGCTCGATCAAAGCTCGTGCGCCGACTTTCCCGCGAGAAGGCACCCCGTCGCGAGCCAGCATTTTGTTAACCGCGTGAATGACATCGTATTAACATTTCCAAGAGCGACTTGTCACGGGCTGGGCACGAAATTCCGACGGGAAATCGTGAAACGAGAGCCGCCGCGCGCTGGCCAGCTTGATAGGCGTGAAAGTATGGCTCGACCTCTGGCTGCCACCTCACGACACCTTCTATTACCTATCTCCCTGGAGTCAGGGCCCGCGGTAACCGTTTCGTATCGAGGGAGATTAGTTCCTGGATTTACGCTCGCGACGCGCAGGAATTTTCTGTTTAATGCCAGCCGCCGATCGGTTCGTAATTAACGCGCGGACGGAGGCTGCGTTTCGAGATTACACGCTCAAGCGGGAAAGCCGGGGAATGCTACAGCACTCGGGAATATTTAAATACGTATCGGAGAACCCGGGGATACAATATCCAGTGGGCATTTTTCAAATAACGAACCTTCTACCACGTCGTTACCATTCCTATTTCGTTCTAAGCTTCGTTATACGCGAAACAGTGGCCCTTGGAGATACGATTGTTACAATTAATAGAATGCAGGCTGATCGCTACAATTTTGACGCTTCCCTCGCCCGTGTTGGTATTGTAAACGACCCTAATTAATGTAATTACGAATACGAAAGTTTAAATTATGTAATTTAGCAATGCGAGTACAACTCAAAGAGAGTCAAGCTAATAAAGTCACTCCACAAATCAGGCCACGTAATTATATAGTGCTTTACTCAAACAGTCTAATTTACGCATTTAATTTCTATGATGTCTGATGACAGTTTATTGATCATGTTCATATTTGTGTAGCTAAATAAACCTGAAAGGGTTTTAATTGCTTATAATGAAGAAAAAATATAAAGAAAGATTCTCCCTACCACAACGTACCGAGTGAAAGAAACGGCTAGCCACGGCGTGGTCTCCGCAACGGGGCGACGCCGATCGAGGAGAGTCAGGTGCTTCCGAATAAGCTGGAATAAAGCCGTCGCCGTTTCCAAGCGTGTGTCCCAATTAAGACTGATTTTCTCCGTTTCCTTTCCGGTATTAGTGTCACGGTGAGCGCGCAATCTCGGAATCTACGGGTATTGTGTGCCGCCACCGTTTCGTTCGTCCACTGGCCGCGCGATTCCACCGCATGAATATTACATGGCTTCTTACCCACCGGAAAGATAATTGTCAAGAAGCTCTAAATACGGCCTGGAAGCCGGTGGACAGAGAATGCATAATACATAATGTGCGACGAGAAAACGAAAATTTACGGCGCGCACCGCTGCCGCGCTAATCTACTGGGTGACTTGCCGCGAACTGAATTAATTCGCCGTTTCGCGCGGTGAAAACCGTACGGTCACGTTACAGCGCGGGCCCGATTTAATTCGTCACAATTCGCTGACGACCGAGCGAGCGCGGCGTGTAATTTTTTTGCGATTAAGACGAATTCCTGCGGCCGAGTCGCCCGCCGGTCTCACCGGCCAGGAAGCCCCTGCTCAGCGACGACCTTTTTCCGCGATACCCATCTATGACATGGCTGTTTCGATAATTCTCTATGCATGAATCGCACGCACTGCTGCACCATTATGCGAGCCAAATTCACCCGCTCCCAAGTGTTCCATACGTCCCTTAAGCGGACACAGGGCCTGATTTATGGGGCGCAAGCACGGTAACTTAAAATTGGAGTTAAAGTTAAAGTTAAAGTTAAAGTTAAAGTTAAAGTTAAAGTTAAAGTTAAAGTTAAAGTTAAAGTTAAAGTTAAAGTTAAAGTTAAAGTTAAAGTTAAAGTTAAAGTTAAAGTTAAAGTTAAAGTTAAAGCTAAAGCTAAAGTTAAAGTTAAAGTTAAAGTTAAAGTTAAAGTTAAAATCCATAAAATTATTCACGTTTCTTTTTTATTGATTTTTTAAAATATTTTATAACAGTTGTGTTTTTCCTTGAGATTTAAAAAATAGCTATATAAATATTTGATTTTATTTTGTTACTGTGTTTTTTATGAATATTAAGTTATTCATACAACAAAGGGTTTTTGTTATTTAACAAATACCTTCAAAAAATTTCACTTACCGTAAAAAATTATATTTCAAAATAATCATTTATAATTAAACATAAAGGGGGGAAGAGCTAGATCGGGCCCTGAGCGGACCCGCGGAACACTCGAACGCTTCGCACCCACCGCGATTCATCGTCGCCATCGAAGAGTATCAACGAAACCGCGGCCCGTCCGTGTCCAATTCCGTCCGAGACGGCACGGACGTAAATCTAGGCGCGGGTCCCGACTGCAGGCCGCACGAGAGCGCATAAGAGCGCATAAGAGTGCATTAGAGTCGGCGCGAGTCGGGATCCGCGTAAACGATACGATCTTCGTGGCCGGCCAGATACGGCTATCCGTCCCGGGGCTTTTTGCATCCGCCGCGCACACGCGCATCTGTTAAACCCTATGACAGGTACATACCGGTGATTTATAAACAGTTTATGATGTCTGGCGGTGCCACGAGGCGCGCCGTCTCCACTTTCCGCTACCAGCGCGGCGCCCTCCTTTAATAGAGACGGGGGGCCCTGACCGTTTTCTGATGAAACAGACGCAGGACGGTCTAGCCTCCCAGGCACGACCCATTTCCCGGACATAAATCAACGACTGACGTTACGGACCACGGGCACACCGTCGCTCGTTTACGGGCCGCTTTTCGAGGCTGGGCATTATCGACGGGACCCTAGTGGTCTGTAATTAAGCCTGGATACAGTGGTTCGATCATCGTGTTCCTCTTCCACGGGAATCCGAAATTCGATTCGAGTTTGATGCTCGGCTTGAGAATGATCTTGTGGATTTTGGGGATGCGCTGTCTTGGGCGTTGTTGGTCCTTTAATCATGATAATTGGCGATGGAAGCGGGGAATATATCATGTAGGATGGAGCGCGCTGAAATATCGACGCGCCGAGACCTGGGGACTGATTATACTTGAGGAATATTATATGGCTCGATAACAGCGGTTGGGGGTTAATGCGAAGTATAACGAGAGTTTTCAGGATCTGCTTGAGGTTTGGCAATGACTCGAAGGGTTTGCAGGAATGAACTATAAGAGCCCAGAAGTCTGAACTGTTTAAAATTTTAACGATCTGGTTTTTGAACAGCTCAATTCTTATTCCGTTCAAAATCTTCTAGGCTACTGCCTACGAGTCTCAGGAAGTGTATTATAACTTTGTGATAATTGAGAAACATCGCAGCAGGTGAGCGTCCTCCTTCGAACGGGGATGGAGGGCTCGAGCGGAGCAACCCCTGGCAAAATGGCAGGTGCGGGAATTGAAATGTGGCTGGGACCGTACTATAAATTAGGGGTCATCTAATAATGCGCGAGTAATAACGTGAACCCATTTTTTCAACGCGACATACGTTTCACTGAAGTCAACGGTCATGAACTCTTTTATAAATCTGTTTTTGTGGTTTACAGTGTTAGGTGACCTGTTCAATGAATGAACACCTAACAAAATCAGCAACACCAAGACTTACCTCGAACTTAACGAAGAACTTAAAAATAAATTAGTTGAACAAAAAACAACTGTGTAAATTTTAACGCGAAGAGAGCTTGGGTGTTAATTTTTAATATAATATGAGCAACGTTTATTCACTGACAGGTGTTCGTTCACTGGACAGGTCAGTGAATGATATTTTAAAAGAGCAAGAACGCAGAAACTCGCCCATTCGTGTATTAAAATCGTTACTACTACTATTATTTATCATTTTCATTTAACTGAAAGCTAATTTACTGGAACACGTCCCCGCCGATTCCCCCAGTTTCCAGCAGAAGAGCCGCGGCTACGCGCGAAACGAAATGCAATTTGGTTGGCAAGCGGAGGAGAGGAATGGCAGAAATCTGTTCGCGTGGAACGGGAATGTAAATTCGCCCGGCAGAACTTTTCAATCCGTCCGACCTCCGGCGGACTGACGAATTGCGAACGCCCTCGCTGTGACAGATGGATCTTCAGGGTTACCTGGCCCTTCCCGTCCGCCCCTTCGCGAGCGCTTCCACGGCGAACCGCTAATTTTCTCGGACAACCGCAAAACCACAACAATAATAACACCCCCTTGTTCAACTGGCGTCATTAAAATGCACCAATAACAATCCTTAACCGAGCAACCCTGTGATTACTTAAGGATAAATCTCGCCGCGGTAGTCGAGACGCACGCTCCCGATCTAGGATCTATCTATCCAGCTCTCGGATACCTACGAGGCCTTCTCACCACCGCCCCACCAATGTATTTCATACATTTTTAATGAAGCTCGCTTTCGCGAACGGATCGCATCGATCATACTCTGACCCTCAGCCGGGCTGGGATTAAAAGATGCTTCTGCGTCCCAAGGTTTTCTACGCGTGTCTAGCAGATTCTGCGCTGTACCCTGAACCCCGCTGCATATAGGGTAAACGCACCAATAAATGAACACCCAAGGGTAACGAATAAACACCATTATAAAATTAAGCTTGCAGCGCGATTGATTCCACGTGCTGCATAAGTTCTTTGGACATGAAGCAAGAAATTAAAACAAGTCTCTAATTAATTACTCGCTTATTTCAATAACTTATTTTCCTCGGTTTAATAAAAAATATTCGATCACTGGTACGTGTTCATTTACTGGCACATCCACCCTAGCTGTCCTCGGCAGTGGCTGCGAAAGAATCCGAGAGCTCAATACAGAACCCAATAATTACTCACTAATTACGCAATCAGTGGGAGGCCGCGCGGAAGATTACACAGGCTCCCGACCATCGATCGTTTAATTAACGAATTTCGCGATAGCGTAAAAATCCGGGCCGATGGGAAATGGCGGGAAAAGCGGCGGGCAGCGTAACAACTCACTCGACGGCGGCGATTAGCCGGGGAGCCTATTCAGGGAATCGCATCAGCACCGACGGGCACAGAGTCGTCGTTTATTACCTGAAATTTATGCAGCTATTACGGATCGCGCGATGCCAGGTGTCCAGCATACGCGCGTGGCCCTCGAGCCTCCTCTCTGACCCTCGCGTCGTTCCCTCTCGTTTTTATTGCACCTCTCCGCGCGGTCCACTCTGTACCCCTGCTTCCTGCGAATATTACAGCGCATCCGGAAGAACCCGCCACCCGTGCTCGCGAGACGAAGATCCCGTTGCGCAACGACCAGTTTGCTAATCCGAGTTCGATACAAGAAAATTTGCCAGTTAATAACACCCCTCGCTGTTAATCAATCATCGCCTAATGCTAACCCACGAAAGCAACCGGAGGGAGGACCGATGCGGCAAGAAGCCGATCCTCGGAGAAAAGGATACGGTTTTTCGCCGGGCTATCGTGTGTCGAGGGAAAAATCGATTTAAGGGCAAAAAGTACTCTCGATACTGAAAGTTACGGGGAGGGCCGCGGAAGGGAGGAGAAGGGAGAGGAGAACAGGTTCGCTAACGGACACCTCGGCTGCCAATTTACCGGGCGCACGCAACTAGCCGGTCATATTTTATTTACGATATAATTGAGATATATTGAAACGTGAGATACAGACGTCCAGCTGCGCTCCTGCGGAAGAGCGAGCCGTGAGCGCCTCTATGGACGAGCTGTAATTTCAACGTTCCTGCAAAAAGGAAGCCTAACGCGGATCTTATTAGACTTGGTGAAATAGGTGCGAACACACTCTCCTGGCTTGCATTAAAACCCAGTCACGTGGGTTCTTTCCCTCTTAATGATACGTTTCACTGTTTTCTGCCGCAATGGCTCAGCCGCGGACAAACTGTCGTGTGCGTGCTCGAGGTGCACGCTGTTTTACAGGCACTGCTCTGGGACTGTCATTACTCTGTATCTTGCTGGGTAGAATCCGTAGGGACACGGATCCTGTAATGTGGCCTCCGATCACTTTTTGCCAACCTAATCGCTAGTAGAATGGGTGCAAATCGTTATTAAAAACTATAGGTGGCTACTTTTTGTGTCCCTTAATTGTGAAATGTCTCTGGTGTGTGACTTCTTTTAACATTTTTTTTTTTTTAAGTAGAGAAAAGAAATAGATTTAGGCTCAGGTTTAACTCGCAGTTTTAGCTATCTAACAAGCGATATTCTTAAACCGATATTAATTGACAAATGACCCCTGTCAACATCATTTTAGTGAAGTGACCATTTTGATTCACGCGGGCATCTCCGTCGCCGAATGACTAGGAAATCTTCTTAAACGGATTGCGAGCCATCGCGGGGGACCGCGATGAAGCGTAAACGTCAGAAATATGCAAAGACTCGGAGGGAGGGCAATTTTCCTGGGCAATCTGTTGTGTTGCCAGGCGAAACGGAAAGAAAGTAAATTCTCGCGGAGATTTCCGTGCGGCGCGAGCCCCAGAATAACTCGTCGGAAAGTTAAATTTTAAAAGCGTTTAACGTCCACCCGAGCACCCTCTCGCGCAGCTCTCCTCTGTCTTCCAGCCGGGGCATAAAACCGTGGCGACCGATGGGCTGCGAGGGGCGCGAAGAATATAACGCACTTCCGCTAGGCCGTCAATTTTTAATATCCCAAACGCATCGATTTCCCACCTCGACGCAGCAGTTTTTTTAGAACAGGCCACCGCCAATAACCGAGCACCCTGCCTTTCAAATTGTTGCCTAATAGCTCAGCGATTTCGCAAACTGGGGTACACTTTCCCTTAAAGGGAACTTCTCGCAGGATCACTTTTCGAGGGTGAGAAACAGAATTCCGTTATGTTCCTCAGCAGCTGCATATTATTTCAGAACGTTTTTATTATTATTTTTTAAAACAAACGGTGAAATCAGATTACATTGTGGTTATATTAAGTTAAATAGTACTGTACGCGGAGATGCCCGTGAGTACGTAGCGTATTGTAGCGTCAATTTAATTAAAAATTTGAAATTGGAATTTAAAAATATTCACTTTTTTAGTATGAACTTAATAAAAATTAGTTTTCAGAAAAAAACTTTTTTTCAAGCCACGGAAGGGTAACTGCCCCTCTCGCCCTTCGCTGCGAACGCCCATGAATGGAATTTTGGAATAAATTAACCGCCCCAGAGAGAAATGTAAAGTTTTTACATCGAATCCATCCTAAATAGGTAGAGTAAAGGTAGGTAAAAGTTCGCACTATGCGAATTTCATTGGTTGAGTTCTGGCAGTGGCCAATGGTGATTGACAATCAATTGTCAATCAAGGTAGAGTCACCAGTGTCGAATTGTATAGCTGTGCTTCGTTTTGTTATCGTACAATGCGGTAAGTACTGAATTCGTTAGTTCTGATGTAATATTCTCATTTTTAGGAATCAATATTATTCCTATAAATTGATCAGTAAATATTTTAATTCATATGTCGCCTGAAAGAGCTGAAATTCTTATATTCAAAAGTGCTAATAGAAGTTTTCAATTCTCCTCATAGATAACAGGATTGATTAAACAATGGAAAATTAGCTGTGAGGGCAAAAGTTCGCACAATGCAGTGGGGCAAAAAGTTCGCATTTGACACATTTTGGAAATATTTATTTTATATAAGTTGTGACAGGTAAATTTACACGAACTATCGAATAATAAGGGATAGTAGTCATTTCTCACAAAATGATATGTGCTATGAGTGTAATACCAACGATTTTAGGGAAGTCTAAACTTTAAGTGCGCACTCTTGCCCCACAATACTCTACTAGTAAATGCTTGTCCAAATGCCACCCGCTCTCAGAGATCGGCGGAGCCGAGGCGCAGCGCGTTAATCACCGGAATCGCGAGCCGTTCGACGGGCAAACGCGTTAATAGCCCGCGAAATTATTAATATCCACCGCCTGGTAGGGCACGATTCATCCTGGCGGCTGGTGTCCCGTCAGAGCAAACCATTTTCCGCGGAGCAGGCTGGGAGGTGCGCGCCGGAGGGTTAAGGTTATAAATAGTCCGCCTTCGGGAGGCAGTAAAGAAGCGACGAGAAGGGAAGTTTCTCGGAAGAACAGAAGGGGGATGAGGGAGAGTTTGTCAGCGAGAGCCAAATGAAATTGTATTAAAGTTTCACCTCGCAGTACGTAGCACGCGGAGAGAGAGAGAGCTGGGACGGGGACGAGAAAGGGAGGATGCTGAAGAGGGATGGGAGCAACACCGGCAACGAGTAAAACGACCGGGGCCAGGATATTAAAGCTTGTCGCTTTAGGACAAAATGAAGGCAAGAGTTTGGTGTTCCAGCCTCCAGAACAACACTCCCTGAAGACGAACCCTCCCCCCACGGTCCGTGGAAATATGAGATCCTTCGAAAGATGCTACCCGTAAACTGTTTTTATGCCTTAATACGTGTTTACGCGCGGGGGATACCCGCGAGCTGGGAAACGTGCTGCTGTAGCGAGCCCTGCTTGTCATTAACGTTTCCTTCTTCTCTGTGTAGTGTTCCATTGAGTATCGTAGTTCTACGCAACGAGCTTGATATCAGTACTTAATATTCCAATATGTACTTATACGTCCTATCAATACGAATACCCTTGACGAAAAACAGCTGACAAGTAACCTTGTCCAGTGAATGAATGGAATCACTTTTCGCATTGAAATTCATTCTCAAATTTGTTCTCTCTTAACACTTTCACTGCCAGTGTGGATAGGGTTAACCCACCCCCAAAAATCAAATTTCAACTATGCATAATTCTAATTTTATAAGACTAGTAAAGTATCAAGTCAATAATGAAAAAATATTCACACAGAAATCTTCTAAATACATTGAACACCCAAGCTTTGTTATTATCGTTCATTCACTGGAATACCTATGTCCATTCATTACAAATTTACGTTCATTCATTAGTCATTTAGGCCATTCCGCATTTAATCCTACGTCAGACTTTTAATGAAGCTTATAACTATCAAACATTGCTAGAATTATGTTCCGGGATGTATGAATTCAGTGATGAAACAGCTCGCTTACTGTAATAACATTCAGGGGGTTAAATAACGATTTGTGAATACTAATTTTAACAGACCCGCAGCTTAAGTGTCCATTCCCTGGACAGGTCATGCCTTTTAGTGACCGAACAGAAACATTTCTACTCCCACATCCACCTGCGGGGTAAGAAAGAGGGAAAAAAGGGAAAGACAATTCCGTATCCCGTGAATAATGCACGGGGAGCGCGCGCTGCAGCCACCAGCGACATTATTCGCGGCGTTTCCCGAAGGAAATTAGGAAACGCGTAGCAAACGCAACAACCAACGGCAGTATCCCCCCAACAGCGGCGGCGCCAAGTCACAAATGTAATATTCACGGAATAATACACAGCCGTCCGACCTTTCCGCCTCTCTTTTTTTTTCCTCCGCCGCGGCCCTGGACGCTTTAATAGAAACCGCTGCAGTCCAAATACCGGGCGGGAATTAAACTATGGAGATCCATAGAACGCTGCGCGACCCACGATTTTGCTCTCTCATGCAAATGGTGGCCGCGGTTTCGCCGCGCTTCGGAGCGGAGGATCGTTTTAGCGCTGCCTTTATTCCAAGGCACGGTCTGACTCGCGTTAACCGTGTTGCGCTAGTGCCAGCAGCAACTGCATCGCTGGATGCTCCAATCGTGGGGAACGTTTGTTTCGAGCAACTTCGGTCGAGTGTTGTTAGAATAACTACATATTTTTATCACCGGCGCAAGGCAAGAATCCAAGACTCGGAGGCCTAAAGGACCTCCAACACTCGCAAGGGGAGGTTTTTAGTTGTCTGCCTCAGATAGCTTTGGTTTTTGGATATGTTTTAGAGGACCGAAAAATAAGATGTAGGTACGTGCTTATAATAGCGGCTCGTTTTCATATTTAGGGAGTGAAACCACAAACTACCCCTCAAAGTTCATAAGAAGAGGCACAAAAGTGACTGACGACGAAAATTAGATTTATATAAACTGTTATTCAACACAATGTTATAATATTCTTTAAACTAACAATAGGAATTTTTATCTACTACTCATACATATCTGATATGACATACAGTGACTCGCATTAATATTCGGACACTTTTTAAAATCGCATAACTTTTGTAGAATTGGTCCAAACGACTTGAGATTTTTTGAGAAGCTAGAAGGATTAGTTTGTTAAATGACGTATTTGGTCGTTTTGAAAAAAAAATGTATTTGGTCGGAATAGCGAAAAAAATAGTAAAGGTATTTTTTACTTTTTTTTGTGAGCTTATAATGAAAATTCAAAAAACCCGTTTGTAGATTGCAGTAAGTTGTATACGTGCCTAAAATTTAATTTCTTATCACCCAAAAGGACCAAATATTCCAACGTTCAGAGGCTCACGTGAATCGCTTCATTCATTCCCCTCCATATTATTACTTTTATATAAAAACCCTTGCAGTCAACCCCAAGGAAATCAATAAAACCTCACGCGTTCTAATTCTCATTGTAAAAGGCGTAGGTATTTTACTTGAGAGTCCGTGGATCGAGGAAACGTCCCTGGAGTTACCTTCCCTTCACCCAGTTCGTAACAGTGTTCATGCTTTCTCTTCTACTAAGAAACTTCGGGTAGGTACGTTGTCCTGACTGGTCACCCCCGGTTCTCTTTAAAAACTCCCTACGCGCAGCCGATTGATGCGCAGAGTTGAGAGGAGATCCCAAGGCGTTGTGGGGAGGACAGGACGGCGTTCTCGATGAAAAATACCGCGGCTTCAGCCATGTGGCATTCCGCAAGCCGATTTGTCGCTGCCTGTGTACGCGATGCGAATCTGCGGGCTCGCATGCGAGAGCATACAGCCGCGCGGGCGTGCACGGACACGCGTGGCTCGTTAATATGTGGGGGATACGGGTCTGATTACGCATAAGCCCGCCACGTACCCTATCTCCCCCGCATCGGCCGCCCAGAAAACCTGATACGGCCACGGCAGTTATGTATATCCCGTCCAGAAGTTCACAAAGACGCGAACCGACGTCTCGATTTTTTTCCGCGGAAGATAAGATTGTCCCGGGTCGCCGGGACGACGCGCCTCCTGGAAGTCGATCCACCGGCTCCGACATCGTTCATGCTGCTACGTGACAACCTTGCGAAATGCCAGATCCGGTAACGCCGAGATCGCTGCTCTCGAAAAGCGTTCCTTCTCTCGGGGGCCTCTAGGAAAGTGGTGCAGAGAGATTTAATGGATAGAAGTACCTAGAGAGCTGGCTTTTGGATACGTAGATGAGTAGGGAACACTTGAATCGAGTGCTCTAGAAAGCGCGGTCTGCGATCGAGCCGGTCTCATTGGGACGATATCCTCCCGGTTCCGTCATCGAAGAATTCCCGAGCAATTTATTTTTTGCTCGCAAATCATACTGCCCATTAGCCCACGTAGGAGGATGTATCGGGAGGGTGAGCGAAGGGGAAAAGGGGGTAGAGAGAGTAGAAGGCAGAGGTGGCAGGAGACGCTGGAAGGAAGGGTAATTCTTCTGCTGATGTGTGTTACGAGGTCCACCCGCCCGCGCACTCATCATCACCGAGATAATGGAGTGGGCGTTACACGGAGGAGAGAATGCTGGATGGTTCGGGGCCCAGTCCACCGAGCTTACCAACAAAAACCGCCACTCAACGACCCTGCTCCGGCTCGCACGACCATAAAATCATCCTAGTTCTCCGCCACCCCGCCTCCCGGTCTCTTTCTTTCTCTCCGCGTTCCCTCTTTGCTCGCCAATTTCCTTCCCTTCTGCTGGCGAACGTAACAAACCGCCCGACGATCGCGTGCAGAACCTTGCCTCCTGATCCCTCGCGATGACAAGCTCGCGAGGACTCCTCCTCTTTTGTCTCTGCGCTTCTCTTTCTCTAGCCTCTCAGGGCTGCTGTTAATTCTGCGCCCGATAGCGGAGCTTCTGTCGCGGTTGCTTTAAAGCGTATTTCTCTGTTGGTGTTTGCTCCGTGTCAAGCACATCCCTCCTTGAGCCTCGAGGAACAGAGTGGAACAGAGTAGAACAGAGTGGAACAGAGTCCTCCCAGGGCGCAGCCCCGACAGTCGATTCGCGACTGTTCATTGGCTCGAAAATTTTAATAACCCCAGCAACGATAGGTCGGAAGAGTACGCATGTCCAGTAGAGTGTCACCACGGCAGGCGACACGAGCTCGCGGTGACACGCTGTACCTCTTTCCCTCCCTAGCGCTGCAACCCTCCTCGCTCGCTCTTTCCCTCGATCCGTCGTGTCTCCGAGCAGGGAGGACCTAGCGTGAGTCCTGTCGAGGGTCTCGCGCAGGCGCCCTCTCCACTGGGAGGTTAAGTACCCTCCACTCTTCCTCCTTCAAGATGCATCCTCCTTCCAGGGATTTAGAGAACGCCTCGAGCAACTGCACGGTTCAAAATGACAAAATGCAAGAGAAACTGTAGAATACTGTACCTAGTCTAATCTCCAGTATCCACCACGCTCGCTCGAGACTGTTCGACAACCTACATGGTTTCATGGTTCAAGTAGGAAAAGATGGAGGCAAAGACTGGATATATTGGAAGGGAGACGAGTGGATAAAATAGCATCGGGCAGGGGTTGAAAAAGGTGGACGTTGAAGATCCGCGGAGGACGGATGAGGTGACCTGGGCGAGAGAGGTACTCGACGGAGTCCAACGTAGTCTCTTGGATCGATACGAACGGCGCGCGCTGTGTCCCCGTCTGCCATTGGTCATAGCAAAACCTAGACGTGCCCGGTTTTCTCCTTTCCCCTCTCTCTCCCTCGTTCTCTTGTCCTCTTCGTCCTCTTCGCTCTCTTCCGTCCAGCCACCCCCTTGGACTCTATCTATACCCAGTCGACCTAGCCAGCCTCGCGCACCCTTCTCCCCTTTCAACTCCTCTGTCTGCTTCATTCTCCTCACAGACTCGACTCAACCTCGATTCTACTCTCTCTCTCTCTCTCTCTCATTCTCGACCCCTGACACCGCCCCCTCCTTTCTCCCTCGCTCCCTGTGTTCCTCTTTTTCTGCACCTGCCTCGCTTTTCCTACGCTTTTTCCTCCTTTTTTGCGCACCACGTCTCCACGTTGCCGCGCTATTACTACTGCCGGGAGTATCCACTGTGCCTGCTTGTAATCACTGATACGTCGAGCATTCGAGGATCGATGATCAGTCGATGCCCGGGGTGTATCCATGGGACGGCTCTCGTTTTATCTTGTAGAGCGTCGAAGTATGTAGGTATTATTAGCCTGTTACTTGAAAAGAGGGACCCAGAATGGGTCCTAATTGCCGAAACATGGATAACTGTGAATCTTGAAAAGCTGACACATCGCGCGCCACTGCTAACCAATATGGAAAACGAATACACTTAGGAGTATGAAAATCCGAGGATTACGTTACCGATGACCTCGATCGTTAATGCCGGAGGTGAACGGGACAGTCCCACGACGACTGTCAACGCACAGCACCGCTCGAAAGGCGAAGAAGACGACGACGCTCGGCTGCGGAGGCGACGCTCGACTCCAAGTCGGAAACGACTGCTTGAATATGGATGAGTCGGGGCGCAGAGCGGACACAGTCTCATGCTCGCTACGCGGAGACATAATTGCCTTAATTAACGCTAATATGTTAAGTCGCGCTGGTTTCTTTTGTTCGTCGCCACGCTTGCGAGTCTGCCGGGGACGTTCGGGAACCGGTGAACGCGACTAAACGTGATTCCTGCCTGTAACCAGGCTGTCCTTTGCGAGATATCGACGTTCCAATTTCAGATCCACAGATAACAGGCGCCCTCCTAATTGCTGTGGAAACGGTAATTGCGATTGTCGCGTGGAATCGTTCCAGGGAGGCCTGTACAATAGAATTCAGGGAAGAGTTCCAGGGAAACGGAAAGGAGCGCTCTTCGCACCGTGGATAAAGTGGCAAACCGTGGACCGTCGATTAACGCGTCCTCCGCAGTGTGAGATTTCACGATTCGACTGCAAGCCAGGAAGAACCACTGTGCATTACTTTGCACCTATTTTTCATACCGCGAGTGGCACCTATAATTCAAGATCGCATCGGTGCATGCGGAGCGCTTAAAGAATCTAGCCACTTTCCCCGGAATCCTCCGTCCGCCTCTCTCCAATTTCTCCATCCGTTCGCCAGGGCTGCGGAGAGGAAGGGAGAGGGAGGAGTTTATCGAACTTTCGGCTTGCAGACGGTCGCGCAGAGTCGCGCCCATTCGGCGGAGCGCTCGCGTTTTCTTACGAAACGAACGGAATGCATAAGTATTTCCGGCGGTGTTCCAGTCGCCGCGGAGGGAGGATTCACCGCGGCGACTTCCGGCTGCGAGGCGAGCTAGTGTCCCTAATTACCGTGTCGGTTCATGAATACGATTGCCGCGCGACCGTGGCTCGCCGCGGCACGGAAGCTAGCGTGGCGTCACCGCTTGTTACTCCGCTCATGAATTTATGTATCTGCATTCTCCAGCGCGGTTCGAGGCACCCCGAACAAGAGGAATACGAAGAAGAAGAAGAAGGATCGTCCTCTTGCGCCGTCTTTGGCCCCCGTTTCCTTACCCTCTGGCACGCCTCGGTACCCTCGAAGAACGATGTCGCGGATTCGTGGAGATCGGGCCGGATGAGCTCGACGGTTGCCTGCACTGGGCTTGCTTTATAGGTGGCCTGATGTTGGGATCTTGGGTGAGAAGCTTACAACGCCGATTGTATCTTGTTAATACACTTTCGCGTCCCCTCGGTGGATCGAAGGGTGCTCTCGATCAACGAGAATATCAAGCGCGAAAGACACAAGCGTAGCAATGTTCTTATCATCGGGTCACCAATTTCCCTGGAGCGATTCTCGGGCGATGGGGACTCGAACCCTCGATCTTCGGATCCACTGCGCGCTGGCCAGCCGTCTTAGCCCCCAAGTCGACTCCCCGAGGTCTCTATGTTTCGGGATCCACTTAAAGAGCGCCACCTATGTGCCAATCGCGCCATGGAATTCAATCCGCTTCGCGTCTTCGACGCGGTATCATAGCTCGATCGTTGATAGTTTAAGAGCGACCTGTCGACGCGCTGCCCGCAATTACCTCGGCCCCAATATCCGACGGAACGTTCCCCGGGGATAGCGGGCCGGAAGCAACGCGAGTTCCAATTTAATCCGACGAATCAGCGTCCCGTTAGCCAGCCTCTGTAGAGGTTTTTAATTCGATAACGGCTCAGCGGTGGCTCGCTTAGAAAGCAGGATCGTGGGACGCAAACTCGGACCAGACATGCGTCTATCGTACGTACGTTGCGGAGCGTATTACATGGGTGGAAGCCAATTATTCGTACGGCTGACCCTGGAGGCAATGATAACTGCGGGCGGCGCATAATTTTGAGCAGCACGAGGCCCCGCCGCGGCGCGGCGCGCCAGTACGTAACTCTGCCGGCCTTATAATGAAGATATAACCGAGCCGACTGCCGAGACATCTTTACGTCCGAGAATGCTTGGCTCGTTACTCGCTCACGATGAACAGAGTGCTGCGATACGCGCCAGCTTCCCTGCTCCTCCTCCTACTCGCCGTGCCACATCCTCGGGTGGCGATAGCCTCTTGCGCTTTGCGTATCGTTGTTCCTTGGGAGAGACTGTCTTCCAAAATTAATCGAAGGTGACCATTTTGCGGATGGTACTTCAGGTCTGGACAGAGTGGAGGGCCCAAAGATGCTAGAGAAGGGGTCGTTGCGCAATTGAATTCAATATAAGATGAAATATATTGGAAAAGGGGAAAAGGCGTAGAGTAGTGAGGGAAGTAACTCAAGTGACGTGATGCAACGGAGATAGATGATTGGTGTAGAGTGGTACTGGGGGTAATGTGACGTCATAGTTTCTCCCTCAGAGGGAATTTCTTCTAGCATCGCTGCTTCTTTGATTGTGACTATCAAAAATTGCCATTGATTGTTCCAGCGATGTCCTTTCTTAATTTCAGAAATATCGTACTCGTCACCTTGCTCATTCACGATACACGGACGCAAGAGTTGCAGCGAACAGGGCGCCGACATATACCAGGAGGGAAAATATCCTGTTCCCATTCCGCGGCCGTCCCTTCGACAAATAAATGTTATTCGATATCCCACGCGCGTGTACCAGCTCCGTGATCCCGCCGACAGATTTTCATTTACGGATTGCAGCGCTGTTACGGGGGTGGATTTAAAACCGACGCGGTATCGCTGTATCAGCGTTCGCGGTGTTCATTTCAATTCGCCTCTAATTGAACGCTGTTCAATATTGACGAGTTAAATAATTGTCTTTGGAAAGCTGAGCTCGCCGCGTAACCGTTAATCATCCCTCTTGCTCCGGTCAGCGCGCTGCACGCGATCCCATAATGATTCGCATCGCAATCACGTAAACACGGGAACGGAGAGAGGGAAAAAGTCCGTGCCCTGTAAATTTGTCCAACTGCGCGCCCGCACGAGACATAAAATATTAAATATTCCCCTGTCGTTTGCTGTCAATCAAACGGAAACGGTAAAACGCAGCGCGCTGACATCGACAGTTGCGTTACATTTGATCCACATTCTTTCATCCTCTCACGCTTTCCTTAAGAGGTTACCTACCGTCAGGAGGTAGAAAAAGAATCGATTCTTTGGGAATTTATTTCAGAAAGTACATGCATAGTTTTATGCAATGGTTAATGTATTCAAATGAGGGACACTTTAAGCGGTTATTATATTATGTTTTGGTATAAAAATATTTAGTTATTGCAAAATTACAACTGATATCCCAGAAGCTGTTTTTAGACCGGTGACCACTATTTCTTCAAAATCGCTTCTCCAATCTTTCTGAAACTTTGTAGGTTTCTTCTAGACATTCAAATCTAGTCTTTATTCGGAGTATTTGTTTTTCCAATGCATAGTTTTTATTTTATGGATGAAAAATCAGTGTTTTTTCTACGAAAATCGATCATTTCACTTTAAACATCTGCCATTTTGTCCCAGATTAATATTTTGTAAAACGGAACGATTAAAGACTAGATAAACTATTGTACTAACTAAATCATCTTCGTTTTTTTATTTCAGATAACCCAGTTCCGAATAATGTTGGTCACCGCAAAACATGTTTCTAAAAACAGCTTCCGAGAAATCAGTTGTAATTGTGCAATAACTAAATATTTTTATAGCAAAACATAATATAATAACCTGTTAAAATGTCCTTCATCTGAATACAAAAGCCATTGCATAAAAATATATATGTACTTTCTGAAATAAACTCCCAAAGATTCGATTCTTTTTCTACTTCCTGACGGTAGGTAACCCCTTAACACTTTCGCTGCGGAATTGGTTTGGTGTATTTCCGTTTTTAATATATGCGGAGTAGGGTGGTCCACCTAGGATATTTTTTTGTATTCTGTGCTGCTTTCCGCAAGCCTGTTTTTGTTCCTTTTTAAATTTTATTCTTCTCGCTAATGTCTGTATATAAATAAATATAATTAGCGGATATTGTTTTAAATAGGGTTCGATAGTAGAGCAGCAGTTTAAGCAAGCCATCATTATTATTATTATTATGTCATTCACTCTTTTGTTAGGAGTTTAACCTGTTTGCTAGCTCTCCCTCTTCTTTTGATATCCTTGACGAAAGGTGCACAGAACCACCCTTAACGCGATCAAGGGTTAAAGCCAAGATGCGTCCCGAGGTCCAATCGACCATCTTTCGCACAGTCGCGCGTTTCCTTCGTCCCCGTCCCCTGTTCCTCGCCAGTTCGCCTCTCCTTTTGCTCACCTCCTGTTCCTCTTCCACCGGCCAACAACCTGGCCTGACGGCTGCGCGTAAAATTGGCCGGAACGCATTTTTCCATTAGGCCGGTACCCGAGCCACGTTACAAATTATAGGTGTACTCTCGTTGGAGAACCCGATGAAACCAGGGAACCGATATGCGCTCGGCGTTTTCCTCCCTCTAAGAGTCCAAAGACGCTTCTGATGATCGCATTATCGGCGATGGTGTGCTGGTGGTGGCAGTGGTCGGAGATTTTGCTCGGAATTAACGCTCGATCGCGTGGCCTCCGACTTGCTCGCGCCTAGAGACGGATGATTGATCGTGTCGATGAAAGTTGAAGGTTATTGTCGAGGATCCTTTTCTATAGGACACGAGATCCACTCGCGAGGAAACGTTATCAACTCGAAAACTCGTGCGAATGTACAGCATATTATTCCTAGGTAGCATTTTTCTCTGCCGAAATTCACTCCGAAGGGGTTAAATCAGCCCTTGAAGCTATCGCGTTCTTTATTTCTCTAAATAGATTATTATTTTGAATATTTCGAATATTTTAAATATAACTGTGTGACGGTGCGAGATGGAACAAAACTTTAAATATAAGGATTGCTCAGTTTCTTATGCCCTATCACACTGCCAACTTAATCGGTTAAGTATGGACTCGAGCAGCAATCCATCTCGCGTCATCAGTTTCCGCTCGAAACAGAAACGCGATTGAATCCGGCACGGTGCAATCCGTCAGGGGGCGCAATGAAATCACTTATTGTTAGAGTCGACGTAAATGTCGTCGTTAAATTACATTTAATGTCGCTCGGACGTCACGAGCCGCGGACTCGGTTCACGACGAGGTAATCGATGAATAAACGCGCGGCCGAGCGCGCGCGGATTCCGCGGAAAAGCGGCAAATGCGATTTTAATGTCAAGCGGCGGTGGTCTGGCCCCGTGTTTTCCACGGGCGTGTCTCTAACGACCCGCTGCAACGGCCCCGCGGCTACTTTTGCCATTTTGTAACGTTATATTCGCTCGTGGCTGCGCTATTCACCGCTACGCCACGGTACATCTATTATATTATAGAGGGTACCCTCGCGATCACCGGCGCAGGCGAGAAGGAACTGATTCTAAGTGCAAAAACGAATCGAAAATGTGTAATACAAGCTTCTTCTGCGAACCTTAGAAGATTCTTTTAGAGATTCGCTTCGAGGAAGGGAATTGAGGACCTTGCTTCAAGGGTGCAGCTCCAACTTTACCAACTTCGAGTAAATTAGAAAAAAGTGTTTATAGAATTATTGCTTTGAAAGGAGAACACTCATTGAAAAATATATATTTCCACGCAATAAGTAGTAATTATTTAGTTGATAAGATTTTATTTCTGTCTGTGGCCAAACAATATTCAATAAAAATATAAAATACAAAATATTAATTATTATTAAAATAATAAAACAAAATAGAAATGTTAATATTAACATTTAACCAGTTATTTGGAATTTCAGTCCAATTTAGGTGAAATATTCGTGAAAGATATCGGAAATTTGAATGGGATTCGAACTTCCTATTGGTTCACCGTATTTATAAGCACTCTGATTAGAGTCGAAGAAGACCTTTTAGAACAAGTACGTTGAACTTCCACTAACAGGGCTCCGCGATTCGTTGCTCGGGGAAGGTAAGGATCGCCTCTGCTAACAAGAAGACTGCAAGAAGTTTTCACCGACCAATAGCACTTGAACTTTCACCCGACTAATGTTGCGGGGAAGAACTCGCGGAAAAATCGGAGAGTTACGTTTCAGGCATCGGGCCTCATTCGTCAATCAATTACGTCCCAGCGTTCAACCGTTACGTTTTATCGCCAGCCTTGAACCGTTACGCTTCAACCTTTGAAAGCTTCGGACCTCATCGCCGCTCTGGCTTTTACCATCGACAGCTCTCTTCAGCGATTCAGTATAACGATCATAAGCGAGAAACTCATTTCCACACCGCTGCGTAGAACGTTGTCGCCTGAACACGATCCTGCCACATTAAAAGAGACCTCGCGCAGTCATTTCGCAGCACCACCTCAGAAGCTACCAGCGAGGAGCAAACTTTCCGCCCGACAAAGTCTCGAAAATGTACTTTTTTACGATTAATAAAGCAACGTCACGGTAATGCACACCTCGACGCAGCTTCCTCCTTTACGCGAGCCGAGAACGCGCCCCGTTAATGACACGAAATGAAAATATGAATTCGTCGGGGGTGGAGAGCCAAGCCGGAGTGCCACTGATTTAAGGGGAGTCCACGCATTAAAACGATAACGATCCAGGCGAATTCTAAGTGAAGGAAATACGAGGCGAGTCGTTAGAGGGGGATGCCTCGGTCGCGTTAATGACGAAATCTTTCCGTCCCCCTTTTTCCTTCGGCTAGCTCCTTTTCCGATGGAGCGTTCTTACGGGCGACGAGCCCTATCACCCCCTTGGCTAAAAGGATTCGACAATAAACAACGGTGAGCCTCGAAATTAGGCGTGGGTCGGTCGGCGTCGCAATCTACGTCAGAGAGCCTCATACTCGGCCCATCCCCGTTTCGCTGGGGTGGACGGCCGATGGATGAACGATGTTTCGACGGGAGAGTCAAAGGAACAGGGAGGCTCCGCGCTTTACGAACTGTCGTTTAATTCAGATCACCCTGGGTATCGGGTTACCCTATGGTACACTGTGGTCGTAAAAGTTGCGAGTCACCTTCGATATTGGATTGTGGGTGGAAATAGGGAAAATTGGAAACTGGGATCGTTAAGGTAGGCTCTCACTACGACTTCTTTTCTCACTCACATGAGAGGCAGTTTTGCTCTAGGTACCTCAAATTTTCAGCCTGCCTCGGTTCACATTTCAGCTCAGTCGTTCACAGAATTCACTTGCAACGCGAGTAACAATTTTATTATTTTAGCGGTCGCCGAGACGTTGTCATTGCATCCACTCCCACTACCCCTCGCCTCGCAACGCATTATGAGAGCTCACAAATTTTTCAGCTGCCTCTAGTTTTCACATTATAAATTTACTCTTTAAAACAGAGCATTTTATTTTGCAACTATAACTAAGCTGTTGTTTACATTGTTGTTTGTGAGACGTAAGGTTGTAAAATGCGACTCCATAGAGAGTGAAGCCCCAGCTGTGCTTAATGGGCCTTGTGGTAAATGCTCTTCCTCAAAATATTGTCGAAAGCGTAAACTAAGAAAAGCTTGCCTCTCCTTCGACACCCTCAAAGTCGCCCACGTAAAACAGCCCATTTTCTTATGATTGTTGCAGAAAAGAAAGAGGAACACGGTGGCCAGTGAACAGGACGAAGCGTTGAACGGGCAAGAAGCGCGGTTTATCGCGGGTAAGTGTATCTAATTACCCTTGCCGTTTACGTCAACGATTTGCAGTGATTTACGGCGAAATTGTGCCGACGACCTTCGTCCAGCCAGCCGAGGTTCCGGAATGGCGAAGGAGGGGAAACGAGGGGCAAGGGGGTCGAGAGGGGAACGAATCGGCTAAGCGGTCCGCGGCTAAAAAACACTAAAGGATTCGGTCATTTATCACAGCACTGCTGCCCCCGGGGCACCACGGGAATGAAAAGGGGAGGAATATAATCCGTTGGACAGACTAATCGCGGACTAACTATCCACATATTATCTACAATAATTCCATGGCTCTGGGGTGAAGAGTGGGGGTGCTGGGCAAGTATTACTCTCACAATGAGCATTCAAGAGGGTGCTTTGTTTAACACTTTACAATTGTATTTTATACTATATAGCTTAAAGTTCCTGTACTATGTAGCTTAAAGTATATAGCTTAGAGTTTTTAAAAAGATTTTTTAGCGTACCTACTTAGGGGCTAAGAGGAACCTGCCTACGAAATTTCATGGTCATAGGATCAGTGGTTATAGCGAAATCGCGATGTGTCAGTGAGTGAGTGAATGAGCCAGTGGTATTTGGATGTTATTTTTATTATAAGTATAGTTGATACTGAGCGACAATGTTTCGTTTGCTGCGAATTAGCACTCTTTTATTTCAGCGAATTATTAATCTTTATGATAAAATTTGAGAAAAACAATTTGTCCCCCTTTATTAAGCACCATTTGTACTACAAATTACTGTTTTGAAATTTGATTTTTACCAACAGTAGCCCAAGTTGTAGTACAAAAACATAGAGTGGCCTGTACTCCACGACTCTCGCCTAGATTTATCACCGACAAGACTACAGCATTCAAAGATTCATATCCTACATGGAGTATGCTCTTTTGATATGAGTAGCTGAAAAGTTTAAAAAAGATCTACAGTGAACATAATCTCACCCACAAAAGGTGTAACAGGCAAAGTGTTAAGACGAAGAATTACTGTTCGAAATGATTCAAGTACCTACCGTCCAACACTGACCCTTACCGAATATCCCATTCGCGAATCCAACCCCAATCAAAACAAATGATTTCACTGCTCCGATCGGATATCCCCGCAGTGTCCAAAGGGCGCAAACAATGAACCGCCGATCGTGTAAACTAGGCTAGTGCAACGAAACCGGGGAGAACGGCAATGCTCTTTTCCCCGCGTTGCCCACCCTTCTTTTTTTAATAAAGCCTCGAATATTCCGGCTATCAATTCAGTCGGGGATCAATTTACAGAGTGCACGTTATGTTCTGGTCAGCGAAACGCCGCGCGCCGGGTCCCGATTCGCGGCGCGCCGTTTTTCCGCGCTGCGGTCTGCGCTACCAGCCCGCGTAAATATACCGTCTGGCCTGCTGCAATTTTGAGGCCTGTCGCGCGTAAATAAAGTGAAGCCGAGCGTGGAAATTAATTAGTGTGCCGAGGGGGAAAGTACAGGGAAAATCCACCGGGATCGCCATTTAATTGACAAACAAATTTCATTAGTCGCTCGGCGTTACGTGTAAGTTGCTCCGTGTAATTAGCGCTAGTTTATTGAACGGCGACCTGATCGTTTCACTGCTGCGCCCGTTCAGCTTGTCGTTACGCTAATTTCTCGCGCCACTTTTCAGGCGATTCAAAAGTATTACTCGGAATTCGAGGTGACCTGGAGATTGAGGAGTTTAAATGGTAAACGATGTAAGTGGCAAGAAAATAGGAAATAATTCTTTTAGTGGAAAAGGATGTGAATTCCGTGCGGAATAAGCTTTAAATTGCAAAAGTTATAAATGCTAAAATAATTGATTTTAACTTAGAGCTATCGCAAAATAGAGCTGTAATCGTGAGTGCCAACTGGGCTGTGGTGGAAAAGGCCCTAATCTTTTCATTTCCCTCTAAAGCTTGTCGTGCATTTTGACGAAGTATGGCCAAGCGAAGCGCGATGATACGAAGAGGAAAGTTTATAAACAATTGATTCTCATAGAGCAGCGACAATTAATTAATTATTATTAATTTCTTCTCAAAATACGCGACGGCCTTAAATCTTTAAAGGTGGTATACACTGAAAGTCAAACAAGCGATAAACGATCAAATCGACAAGATGAACAGACACGCATTTTTTGTTTTTACTAAAAATTTTAACTACTGGCATTTATACATCATTTACCATTCCAACTCCTGAATTGCGAAGGTAAGTAGTGGTGCTGTCCGAAAGGATGACTGGGACACGAATGACGCTGCTCGAACGCCTCGCAGAGAACACCTGCCGCCGGGTAAATGAAGAAAAAGTTCGTTAGGAGCGTGGACTTCGGGGAATCGTGGAATTCACCGGCGACTGTGGGATCCTTGGGGTTCTGTACGGTGGACGACAGTCGGGGACATATGGAGGATCGTTGCAGACCTACACGTAACGCCTTCAAATTACAGAGTGGCCAAGGGTCATCCATCACAACTGGGCCCATGGGACTTACGGGTCTCTGCGTACCGCCCCAACGTTTAAGTCGTTAGCAATTTCCTGCACGGGACTATTTTCGGGCCCAAATTCCATATGGCCCGATAATATCCGATAATACGGCCCGGCCGGCAGATTGGAGAATGGATCCTTGTCTCGTTCCGTCGATAGTCCCGTCGATCGGATTATCCTCCCGAACCCTCTCTTTTGTAGAAATTTCGCTGCATCCTCGCATCTCCGATTCGCTATTTTGCTCCGAATCGCCACACCGCAAGTTTCCAATAACAGTAATTTCGGGGGAGTCTCCTTTGCTTGAGTTATAGTTCTCTGAAGATTGCGTGACCGTATGAGTCCACCGTATCGTTTCTAATTTTCAATTACACTCGTCGAGGGATGTATGCGAGTTCTTAGTACATGCTAGTGGTATCGAAATGTGGGCCAGGCGAATGCGAAGAGGGTTTTTTTTTTAATTATTTGAAATTTGTGTGTTCCAGTTCTTTGACACCTGGATATTCTAATGCTTTGGAGTCGCGGTGGTGTAGTGCCTTAGTAGATAACTAATACGCGAGGATTCTATCGCATATAATTATTTATCTATGCAAACACTACTTAGGGACCTACAGACCTTCCCTATAAAAAGGCCGGAGTGCAAGAAATATTTTGGGGCCCCAAAGAATTTCTGAACGGTAAAAAAGCATAATAATAAAGAAAATAAAAGGAAGAATAAACATTAACATTGCCATATCATTAATAATATTAAATTATTATATTAGAAATTATGTTCTAATTTCACTTTTTCTTAATTTTAACCAAATAAAAAAATTTTGTTCTCATTTTTTCTGTTCTCTTTTCTTCATTTTTCCTTTTTCTGGGGCCCCTGTGCAGCCTGGGGCCCGCTGGGGACTCAGAATTTTAGAAAATGTGTCTCTTAAGGTCACAGAATTTTAGAAAATGTGTCTCTTAAGGTCACAGGTATTTCGATACTTATTTAGGTACTTGGAAGTTAATTTCATATTCCCCCAACTTATCGACGCGATGGGTGAGACGAATGCAGAAGAAGCTAACAGATACACCAGGTGGCAGTAGCGCACGGGGCACCCATAGCTCCTCCGATAACATTTTCAAGTATTATCGAACGTGTCGCGATTTTTTCTTCAAAATTTCTTTCTGTCCCCAGTTCAAAAGCTTGATACCGAAACGAAGACAACTTTCACGCAAACATCCACCACTGCTATCCAATCGGACGAGAACACCACGAAAGTCAGTGAAGCAAGAACAAAAGTGAACCATGCCTCCACGTCGGGCACGCATTTAGAGCTGAAGAAATCCTCGGCATTTTGGAATATCGACGAGGATCCTGCGCCTCAGTGGCTGATCGAGGAAGCCCTGAACAGAGAGACCGAGGTAAAAACAGCAAAGCATAGAAATTTTTTAATTGGAGCAGTTGATAATTTTTTTACTGCCTCAGATTGAATCAAGCGCAGTTAATGTAAATATCCCATTTTTTTCTGGCATGCTATATCAACGTCGAATCGAATCAGCGCAGCGAGCGATGGACAAAGGGTGAAACGACGTCGAACAAGGAGAGCGAGTGAGTTTGTACGCAATGAAAGCCATACTCGAGCGTTTTTAATCGAAATACTCCTGGTAATGTTCCCAGCCGACGTTTCCCGCAAAAAAAAAAAACGATCACGAAAATATGCCAAAATTATTGTAGCTGGATTAATGAAATATCTGCGCTGACGCGCGTGTATATGTGCGCCGGGAGTGCATACTCAATGATAAAGTGGAATTTATAAAAGTATTCGATAAAATTCCGACACGTAATCGTAACATGTTGCCCGGGGCGCGTCGGGCATTTCCGAACCTTCGTTTAACGAGATTTTCAAAATAATAAGAAAAATATTTCGCGTGTCAAATATGGCGAATGATTCTGGAATAACCCCTTGGCCCGAAATATTTTGGAATCATTTTTCAAGTTTAATATAGCAGAAGGGACGGGCGTGGAAATATTTCAAGCCAACATTGGTCGAGCATTGCAATTTGTTTCCATTCTTTTCATTCAATCTCCCATTTGCAATCTCAATTTAGAGTCTTCTTGATCTCGATTTAAAATCAGATACGAAGCGATTATCTCCGAGCTCGAGGTGAAACTCTCTGAAACGAAAGAGGACCTGGCGGAAGCTCTGAGGACGAAATCGATCGTCAAGGAGAAATACAAGAGGTGATATTCCAAATTACGATTAACCCTTCGGCAGTCGAATAAAATTTCAAATTCCGGTTTGAAAAATGTATAATTTTTTTTATGTAATAAAACATTTCCGTTTATGGTAAAAGCATGGTTTGCAAGTACCATTTTTCTTGTTCTCCCCCGTTTTCTTCTTCTTCTGTATACACTGTCTTCAGATAAACTGTCAAAGGGTTACACGCGGGGCAATCTCTGCAATTGAACTCTTCTCCAGATCGTTGGAGAACGTGAAGCTGGAAGCTCGCAAAGAGAACGAGATACTGCAGGACAGGATCGTACGCATCTGCACGTCCGTCTTGGAAAATTTCGGTCCCCGCGCGATGAGCGAAAAGGCAGGGCAGAATTATGGGTACAAGTGTCGCGGACTTATGAGGGGCCGCAAGAAGATATCGAGCAAATTGCATAAAAAGGTATCTGAAACAATACGAGCGATCGATTCGATCGAGGTGCACGGGATAGGAGGAGATTCGTATCACGCGTTCCAATTTCGCCAGCTGCGAGTGGCAGTCGCCAGATCGAACAAATTAAAACGGGAATTGGCGACGACCCGAATGGCGCTGAAAAGCAAATCGCAGAGGTACGAGTCGATCAGTAAATGCTTCGACAAGCTGAAGCTGGAGATAGAGGACATCGAGGCCAACCTGAACAATCTCATCTCCGAGAATCTCGCGCTGCACAAGAGGATGGAGGAGACGCGAGAGTGGATGGAGCAGAATGCGGGAAAGGAGCAGCGCGAGAAAGGTAACGCGGTTCATTTTAGAGACATCCAGAGGAGCAGGGAAATCGCGGGGCTGAAGAAGAAGGCCGAGGAAGACGCAGCGACGATTACTCAGCTTCGAAACAAGTAAGCGTTCAGTTGTGGGGAATAATCGATTGGAATGTTATTAGCGGTAAATGGTTAATTAGAAAATTTTTAGAAACTTAATGCTAAGAATGGTGTTTTTATGATTGAGGAGTTGAAATGGCGAACGATGTAAGTGGCAAAGAAATGAAAAGTTGTTTTCTTAGTGGGTGTTAATTCTATGGAGAATTTGGTGGCAAACGCTGAGTGCTACAACCCCTGGCAAAAAGTTTCGAACCAAACGTAATGATACGAAACTAACAAGAAATACCAATATTTTTTATTGAAAAGTTCTGGAAAAGTATTGAACATGATAAATTTGCAAAGAAATTAACAATAGTTAATTTAATATTTATATTACCTAGTACTCCATACGTCTATATTTTTTATTATATAATAAACGAAATTCGTAATTATTTTTGGTGGTTATACATTACCATAGTATCGTTGCATTTTATATATGTATAACAAATATTGGTATTTCTTGTTAGTTTCGTATCTTTGCGTTTGCTTTCAAACTTATTGCCAGGGGTTGTATAATAATTTATTACAGTTTCTAGGGATGTCGAAAAATAGATAAAAGAAAGGAATGAAAATTTTCAGTTCTAGCCCCTATAGTATTTACCTTTTCAACTTCTGAATTTTTGTGAAAATGGGAAATGGTATCGTGCTGATCGAAACGAGTTGATCAGCAAGTTGAATAATCCAGATTACTGCGATCAGAATCAGCGAACGCCAACAAGGGATTCTTACTGAGCAGTTACAAAAGTCAGCTAGCAGATCTGAGCAAGGAGAAGGATCAGCGAGTGTCGAAGATAAATTGTTTAGAGAACGAGATTAGCGCTGCGCGAAACAGTAATTCACAGCTGAAAGCGAAAGTACATATCCTGAGTTAAAAGTTGTTAAATGTGCTTCATATTTCGTGGACATGTTCTCTTGTCGACTAACTATGCCCAACAGATTTCGGTTTTGAGTAAGGAGAAGGATAACCTGCTAACTGACAATGGCAAGTCAGAGGCAGATATAAGGGAGAAGGTAAAGGCCTCTTCTAAACAATAATAAAAAGTGAACAAAGGTTCCTTTTTCGATATTTACCGTTTTTCTAATAGATGGAAAATCAACGTGCCAAGAACTGGGAAGAGTTGATGCAGAGGGAAGTTGACGCCATTAAAGCTGAGTACGAGGAAACCGTTAAGTCTATGAATGTGAAAATGATTGCTGCTGAAAGTCAGAACGTGGAGTACTCGAAAGCTATAAAAGTATGACAGAATTTTAGAGAAGTGAGAACTAATTTCTTGGTCCACGAGTATTCTTATTTCGCATTACTTTGGCCTAGGAATTTTTGAAAAAGCTTTACGAGTATCGGATCGATCATGAATCACAAAAAAGTCCCAATGGGGACGAAGCTAGCGAGAAAGAGGCTCACGAAACTGCCTGTAACATTTTAAACATGACACCGGAGGAACTCTCCGGCTTTATCAATGGAAAAGTGCCCAATTCGGTAATTTGTTTAATTTGCTATTAAATTTATTATTATTATTATTAACGAGATATAAACATCTTCCATCTCTTTCTAACGTTACATTCACAAACTCGCGCAGGTCAGCTCTTGGATGAGCGAATTGGGTCGAATAATTTCGAGGAACAATTTCTCCGAAGGCCTGTCGAAGTTTCTATTCAAAAAGACGATGAAGAAGACGAAGATGTAACGAGTGTTCAGGGAGATAATAGTTTTATAAATACTCCTCAAAATTGTTTAGCTATATATTAAAAAAGAAATGTACAACACGACATTTTGATTGCTAGTTTAGGAATAAAAAATTAAATACAACGAAATTCTAAACTCCCTACCTACAACTTCTTCCCTCGCGAAGGCTTAGCGTGTATCAAAGTAGTATAAAAAAAAAACGATTGAAAACCACCACCCAGCCCTCTCAATCCCTTCTTTATTTCCCATCGCGAAACCACTTCGAACTCAACATCAAAACATTTCAATCCTTCGATATTAATAACAAGAAATGAAATGAAAGTCGACTGGTTCCTTTACACGATGCACCTGATACAATAAAGAATGCGCTCGCTTTATAAATGCTATTAAACTCCCACATTAAAGCAGAAAGTAAGGCGATCAGCGTTCCTTTTTAAACAAGCCTACACAAAACACCGCAAGTGATATTCTCATAAATAACTACGACTACATACATAGGAAAAGTTGCAAGAACTCCGCAGATCACAATACGTTCCATTATGTTTTCCTCCATCTCCCAAAGCAAACACGATTGCATATCGATCCCATGTCATATTTAATACAGCCTCCATAAAAATCATAATACGCTCGAGACTCTCAACCAAATATTCATATAAGAGAAGCCAACATATAAAAGTCTAAGAACAGTGATGGAAAAGTATCTGTCAGAATAGACTACAAAACGCCAGAGGAGTTCTCTTCAATTATCGCTCTGGAGCTCGCTGGAGCCAGTGGCGTCGGGTGCCTTCTGCAGCTGGGCGCTCTGGAATCTCTCGTAGCCGCCATTATCCCCGAAGATCTTTCTCCCAGGGATCCTCTCATCATCCTTCACGCTCACTTCGGTCCCGATCTGCACCGGCCAAGGGACCTTGCCCTCGTTCCTCACGGACACCTGATTAGCCAGCTTCCGATCGTTGTTCTGATCGAACGGATCGTTATTACGAAGATTCTCCAGCGTCACCTTGCGACGACTCTCCTCTTCGGGGTAGGGTCTATCCATCAAGCTGGACCTCTTCGAGTATGAATCATAGCCGTCGTACAGGTGTCTGTAGCGAAACCTGCTGGGGTCCACGTTCCCCGGGATACGTTTGAAGCTTCCGTCCCTGGAAACTGGGGATCTGGTCCCGTCGTAAGGTCTGGGGTAGTTCCTCAGGTCCACGGGCTTCCTGACGACCTCCGGAAGGGTGGCGTAGTAGATAATCCTCTTCGGCTTGGGCGTCGGTCTGCTTCGCCCGTACAAATCCAGATCCTCGTCCCTGTACCGATCGTAGTAGTAAGAGTAGTCCTGGGGCAGACGCATGTAGTAGTCTCTCTCCATCCTGTAACGGTCTGGGTAGTAGTAGCTGTAGCCGCGACGGTAGGTCGGGGGGTCGTAGTCCCGTTCTCTAAGGGCGTTCCTGTACCAAGCGAAGTCCAGGTCGTCGTAGCCTCTGGTCACTGGCATGTCCCTTGTCTCTCGGTGATCGTAGCTCCTCCTGTGGTGGCTGGTGACGAAATCTGCTCTCGGCTCGTGGTAGCTCCTCGCGTTCCCCATGTCTTCGTCGTCCACCGTCTGCTGCACCATCTGGTCAGGGTTCCTTCGATGAAGGAACTGTATGGAGAAAGGCTGAGTGGACCAGCTCTCCGGGGAGCTCAGGCGGACCTCGCGAACGTTCTTCGTGGTCGAGATCTGCTCCATTTTTGTTTCATTCTCTGCATCCCGTCGGACTCTGGACAAACCTTCTTTGGTCTTGTCTGACGTCTCTTCTGGAGTGTCTTTGCAATTTGCTGATCGAAGGTGCGTCATCACGATTCCTGTCTTGAACACCTTGTCCTCCATCTCAGCATCCTCGGCTTCGTCGAGATTCTCGTACCGGTCGTCGAAGATTCGATCGAATTGATCGTGCGAATTTTGCGCATTGGCGCCGTTTGAATCCAGTCGATCGAGCTTTAGACTCTTCTGCGGGGTTTCCAGAGGGTCCAGGCGACCCACGCCGCTCACGCTGCGCACTTCGAACGCGGAGCTGTCCAAGCGGGACCACCATGGGTGGTTCCACTGGTCCTTCGAATGCGGAAGAACCTGCCATGCCTTACCGATCCCTGCCGCGTCGATTTCCGTTGATAGGAACAGCAGCGTGTATATTTTGAAGAGGTATAGTCGCATCGTTGGTCTGCAAATTTTATACAAAGGGAAATTTTCTTTCTACTCTTTGGAATAATCGGGTTCCGAGGGGAGGATTGCAATCGTGGAGCACAATGAGGAGGAATCTTGACACTCTAACTGAAAGCCTAAAGTTCCAACGGCGACATTGAACGCGTTAATGCATTCGTTACGTCGCGAAATGAGCGGTAGCCAACAATACGCGGCCGATTACCGTTGGAGCCTAAATTAGCCGTGAATGTCAGCCGAAGCTTTCACCGAAACGGCGGGAGGACTCTGTAAAAACCGACGACAGACGTTTAATGACCGTTCCGTCCGGTAAGCCGCGCGGTCAGATGAGATCGCCCTCGACTGTGGGACCACCACTCCGATCCCCATAACAAATATCATTTCCCGAGCGTTTCCGCGGTATTATACCGAGTTCCGGGCAACACGTAGATCCGGTAGCGCGATTGTTCACTCGACTACATTTACGGTGGCATCCTCCACGCGAAACCCAGGCAGAATCCAGGGACTCGTTAACACGCGTGCACCGCGACCAAAGTTCAATGCACCATTCAGCTCGGGACCAACTGCGTACCGATTCCGGTTACGAAACTTCTATTCGGGTAACAATAGAGCCACGTTGTCGAAAATTCTGCCGCTACGAGTAGGCTACTTCTTTTTCCACGAGCCTCTATTTTACAAGATTTTATTCAGCTTCACTTGTGAGTTTGTCAGGGTGAAATCTTGTAAGCTAATTTTGACCCACTTCCACATATCCGATCGACTTGAAACTTTGCACACATACGTAGTTCCGATGACAATACAATATTCTCACTAAAAAACATAAAATACTTATTCTTTCCTTTTTAGTGCATTTTAATAAAAGTTTTTTTTTTTTAAATTGCTATAAATCTAATAGAAAAATCTGAAACGATCCACCGTGCAGGGGATTCTATCACATCAGTGGTCTCGTGTTAAATAATCCATCAGAATTTTTTATACCGACTTCTAGTAAACTTGATTTACGAACCGAATCACTGTAATCGAGCAGCTAACTCTCTCATGCCTTATTTCACAAAAGATGCTTGAAGGTAGGTACGTTTAGCTCGCCGGAGCGCGTCGAGCCGAGGATCCCGAAGCTTTTTGCTCGGTCAGTTAACATGAAATAAGTTTGCGAAGTGACTGATCCTTGCATCGACGTGCGACCGTAGTTACGACCTATAATGAGTGTACTTGAAAGGCAGCTTATCTCCTGATCTGGATTTACAGAGAAGAATGTAGTCGAGATTGTGCTTTTAATCGACGAATCATTTACAAGTCGATGGACAGTGTCGAATTCGATGTTACGCGAAGTATGCAAAACTGACGAGCTCTTATCGGGTCCCGCTCGGTTAGGAACACGACGTGCAACATTGTAACCGCAAAAAAGCAACGAGGAAGAGGATAGGACGTCTCAGCATAGCGGAACAAATCTCCAGCAGGATCTCCTCCGTTAGCATCGGTATCACACTGTTACGCTCGCTGTTTTACAGTTAGGAGTCGCTCGCGGACCGTTTTTTACACTTGCTATTATATTTCGGTCGCTTCTTAATCACTGGTCTCGGAGATTTCGGTGATGGAATCGAATAACGAGTTGAGAGGAATTTGAAGCACCGTAAGGAATCAACCGAATGACTTGTCGTTTGGAATATTAAGGAGGAGCTGTTTAAAGATTAAACAGATTCAAAAATCAAAATCGAGGAGGAAGATTAACTCCAGTTTCAAAGTAGTCTATGAGAAGAATTGACGAGGATTAATTGTCAAAGCTGCCACAAAAAGGTTAGCTAAATCCCAAACGAATCTATGAATAGGATCAAGGGCAGATTTGGAGATTTGGCCCTTTTCGAGAAATATCATTAAATATTTTAATTTGAAACAGTTGAGAGAATTTTAAAATTAATTCAATATGGTAACTCGCATATGGGTTATTGTTAATTTGATACATGACCAAAGTTGAATTATTTTTAAACTTGTCCCAAGCCTCTGAGTTTATAGATCACCCGGTAATAAAATCACCCCATAATAAAAACTTTTCCAATTTCTTTCGCCCAAAATTTGCCGCCCTGGGCTACAGCCTGCTTAGCCTACATAGAAATCCGCCCCGAATAGGATTAATTATTAAAAGCAAAGGCGAGAAGATATGTGAAATTATCCACTCCCCAAAGTAATTTCTCAAAGAGATTCGCTGCTTAAATTGAGAGAACAAAACTAACACAAATTCCAGAGTGGTCTGCAAAGGATTAGGTGAATGACAATGTGGTTCACAGGGAGAATGATGAAAATTGAAATGAAAGTCGAGAGAAGAGGTTTACCTGGATTCCTGAATACCAGTGTGTCCGCGGCTTCGAAATGTCGTTGACTGTCCGGAGCTACTACGATTACTACGCTCCGCGAACTACGGCTTCCCGGTTTACCCCGGCTTCGTATCTGCATACCCGGTGCTGTTGTCGCCGCTAAAACGCGCTCACCCCCCTACCTGCTAGACAGAGCTTAACTACCGTTCTCAATTGGTCGCCGTTTTTAACTGTAATGTCTTGTACCGAAAGATAGGCAAATGGCTTCCTCTGCGACGCATCAGGAAAGGATCGGAGAAAATCGTTTAACGAGCTTTATCGGAACTAGCGCGCTAACGGGTTGCAGTGCAGACAGTTGGCACCTTTAAATGCTGGAGTTCTGGGAAACCCGTTCCCAAGAACGCTCGACAGGGATCCTTATTATTTCTCAAGCGCATATCGATGGTCACGTGATTCGCAAATATTGCAAACACTGTGCATGAGCATAATAATAATTCGTTATTGCACAGTAGATTTTACAATAGAAAACATAAAAAAGCGAGAAAGAGAAAGAGGAAAAAGAAAAAGAATAGTTAGATTTGAATAGCACATATAACACTAGAGGAGTGCAAAAGGCGAGGTACAGCTGTCAACTGTTATTAATCTTACCATTTAAAGCTACTTAAAAGTAATACTAACACAATAGAGTACACGAAAAGTAAATGTAGACGGCCAGATAACATAATCAAAAGTAAGAAGTAACATCGGGACCAGGGGCGAATTTTCAGATTTGGCGCCCCTAGGCTAACAAGCGTCTGCCGCCCTTTCCGTGAAATATCATAAAACATTTTAATCGAAAAGAGTCGAGACAATTTTAAAATTAATTCAACATGGCTACTCACATGTGACTTTTTGCTAATTCGCTACATGAAAAAGAAGTGAATTGTTTTTAAAGTTTCTCAAGCCACTATGTTTAAACATTTTCTAATTTCTTTCGCTCAAAACTTGCCGCTCCCCAAAATTTTCCGCACCCGAAAATTTGCCGCCCTGGGCTGCAGTCTCCTTAGCCCATGCGCAAATCCACCCCTGATCAGGACTTTATATTCTCGGACGATTCATGAGAATAATGGAAATTTTGGTATTTCCTCGATGAAGTCGTTTGAGTAGCTAATCCTCTAATTATTTCGACGATTGTATTCAGCACAATGTGTAAATTCGGTTGCTATCGTTGTTTGCAAAATTTACGATTCATGTTACACGCACTTATAAAATTAAAGTTGATTGGTGGAGGTCAGATGGATTGCCCGGTCCGAGCGGTTCCTCGAACAGCGATCGAGGGGAAATCGGCCCTCTCCAGTGACCCCTACGCGTGCTCATGGTGTAGGAAGAGACAGAGAGCGAGCAAGAGGAGAACGTTAAGAAGAGGAGCGCCAAGGTAGACTGGCGGCATGGTGGGAGCTACCCCTCACTCGCTCTCACCGGCCAATACGTTTGACCTCCGCATAACAAATACATAATCATGGAGGTTTAGTTACACATATTTATTATTTAAACCATCTCCGTACTCTCAATTACACGAATATCGAGCCTCTTGTTTTCAATTGTTCGTTTTCACCTTCCATCTCTGTGGAGTAATTTGCAAAGTATAAAAAAGCGGAACAGAGAGTGCAGACTGAAAATAGAATGGGCCTGAATGGATTGCGAGCGACATAATACATAATAGCGCTGTCATGCGCTACGGTGCATAAATTGGGGTAGACTCAAACGTGTATTGTCCAAAGAACAAATAAAACCTACAACTATCAGCCCTTTAGTATGAAAACGAATTAATCTTGAATGTCACAAATCTACAGATTAACAAGTGCCCAGGCAATCGTGTTTTCAGCTTCGATAAAATAATTAACAATTCCTTTGCAACGGAAATATTCCTTACAGTTATCGAGACCACTATGACTAATTCATGCAGTTTCCCTGAAAATAAAATACGGATTTCTTCATACTTAGAACGAGGGACGCTGATTCCAAACACATATGTAGATTAAACTTATTACGAAGCGAGATGAATATGTAATATATAAGTGAAAAATATTGTTAAGGCTCTTAGTGTCTTTCAAAATCAAAGATAATTCACTCGTGCAGTGAGAATGTCCCTTATCGAGTTCAACCTATCGGATCACAGCTCCAAGAGAAATGCTCCGCCCATTCACGTTTCATAGAAACGCATAAAATGGATTCATTCAAGGAAAATACGATACACCCGACGTGCATTGGTTAGTGAGTCTTGAACGTAGCGTTTTCGTGGACGTTCGAGGCCGTAGTACCGTAACGATGCTTGAATAACTTACAGTTTACTCCCAATCGATTAATGAAACATGGTGTAGGATCAATGTAAATAATTTCAGCGAATATTTATTTACGCTCTAAGTGTATTCACTCTGAAATCAGGGTCGCGATAACGGAAAGATGGCTGAGGAAGGGAAGAAGATATCCTTTGGCTTCGCCAAGTCCATTAGGAAGCCTGTTTTAAAGCAAACCTTACCACAGGAACCGAAAAAGGTCGATTACATCGAGTGTCTCGATGAGAAGAGTATTAAAGTGATTGGGTAAGCTAAAGAATAACACATAACATAAACATAACCTATAAAAAGTATATAAGATTTTATTTATTCCGAGAATCTTGAAAAACGTTCTTGGTTTCAGCGAGGAGGAGAAGAAGGACGAACCTCTCGTTATTCCGTTGCTGGGTTCGAAAACCTGGCACGAAAGAATTGTTAACAGAATCGATGCCGACATCTTCGAACCCAGGACAAAGGAGAGTAAAGAGAACGCTAACGTTAAGCAGGAGGAAGTGGACTTGACGAACGGGAGCACGTCACCAAAGATAAAGCTAGAACCAGTAGAGGTCGAGGAGATTAAAGTTGTTACTTTAGAAGAGCAAGCGGCTAAAGAAATTATCGCAGAACTTACTTCTAACGAGAAGCAAGAGACTGAATCAAAAACCCTGACCTTGCCACTGGTAGATGATCAGTCGTTAAGGGGCAAAGACCAGGTAGACAGTCGCACGTATATATTATATTTATCTGAGGTACTTTATTATCTTATGCGCTACCCTATTTTTCTTTAGTCTACGTTAGAGGACTATGAAAAAATCCCAGTCGATGCCTTTGGCGTAGCAATGCTACGGGGAATGGGATGGCAGCCAGGCAAGGGAATTGGTAAAAACGAAAAGTATGCGATTTACTTTAGAAACATTTTTGCAGTGCGTTTAATATATGAATTATTGTGGAATAAATAAAGAACTGCTACTATTTCAGGCTTGTCTCAGCCCTTACACCTGAATTACGTCCAAAAGGCATGGGCCTCGGGGCTGACAAAGTAACGCTACAAAAGCAAACTACAAATTCTAAGAAGCAAGAGGAGGAGCTTAAAATTGAGAAAGGGACGTTCGTGAAAATCATCGCTGGGAAACAAAGCAACGCTTACGGTCAGATAGAAGGATTTGACGACGACGCTGGGAGACTTATAATCAAACTGGCCCTTGGAGGGAATACTATATCTGTAAATGAGTTCATGGTGCAGCCAGTAACCAATTCGGAGTATTCGAAGAATGCGAAAGTTCTAAGTTAGTGTGAATAATCAGTTTCCTTTCAGGGACTTTTAAAATGAGTAACAAAGCTGTCCTTACAATGTGCAGACAGTTAAAAATATTAGAGATTAAACAATATCTTCTTTTGCTTTTGGTTTTAAAAGTCCCTCCACCTTTTACAAGAACCGCGATAATTATAGAGGTTGTAGCCTTTAGTATTTTATGGGATTGATTTCAGATGCTAAGAAGTACGAAGAGTACAAAGACAAGAAGTCTAAAGAATCCAAGGAAACCAAGCATAAAATAGTTAAAAAGCGAAAATCAACTCCTTCCGAATGCTCGGAGGGCAGCAAAGACGAGGAGAGGAGTAATTTCGACGAGGAACAGAAGAAAGGTGGAAAGCACGATAGAAACAAGAGTGACAGAGTAGACAAGAAATCAAAAAGCCGGAAGAGGCACTCAGAGTCCGACAGCGATAATGATAGCGAGTACGGAAAAAGAAGGAAGCATGGGAGGAGCAGGTCCGGTAGCAGCGAGTCGTACAAATCAAAGAAATCGAAAAAATCAAAGAAGCACAAGAAGCAAGACAGCTCGCCAGAGAGGTCGAGTAAAAAGCATAAGAAGAAGGATAAAGAGCGGGAGAAAACGAAAGACAGGACATCGAGGAGTCACGCCGAGAAACGGAAACACAAAAAACGGGGCAGGTCAAGATCTCGATCGTCCAGTAAACGATAACAGTTTTTGGCCAATATACCCTGTTATTTTACGTTTACGACGAGCTGTACAATTTTGTTCATATACATTTTGTAATAAAACTTATTTTTACAAGATCGTTTTTCTTGTACTTAGCCATAAATTTTTAAGAACGTAACTGTACTTATGAAAATAATTACTCCAACTCATGTACGAAATGCTGAGAAGTTTTGAAATAACTAATCATTGCTCCTGATTAACAATTTAAAGATACGTCCATACTGCTATGACGCTATCAAGGAAGATTTGTTTGATAATGCAACTTGCTTACGTAATCTTGACAAAGTTGCAGAATGCGCACCTAACCTCAAAAATTATCATGCTACGCGGAAACATCGTGAAACGTGGATTGCGAATAATGTCGAGTACGTAGTTTTACTTCTTCTAAAAATATTACAGTCGAAATGCACGGAAATGCGTTAGAGAACGTATTTAATCTTTCTAATATTCTTTTCAGCATTTCGTTTGGCGCTAGTACAGCTCGCGGTTGGCGAAGACAAATCAACGAACATAGCGCAAGCGGTTTCGTTCATCGAACACGCGAAACAACAACAGGCTGATATTATCGCCCTTCCCGAATGTTTCAATTCGCCGTACGGTATATGTATGTAATGTTTTTCATCGCTCTTTTTACACTAACTTGATAAAAATTGTAAATTACTCACGCTTACGTTCGGGAGGTAACGAGGAAACCACGGTTTGGCACTTTTAACAGATATTACCGGTATTTAAGTCACTTTTTGTCGCAAGGGCTGCTCGGTAGCAGCGTCTCGGCTCGCGGTTTCGAAAAGTACTGCGGGAGTCGTTGAGAAACGAACTTTTTCTATTAATATTTTGTGCAGGGTATTTGTATAACAAATCTTGTGGAAAAATTTGATTTGAAAATTGTTGTAATTATTCTTAGTTAAATTTGTTTAATATTACGATATAAAGGTGTCGATTGTAAATAGTTCTGTTAGATCCCTTGACCACAATGGGATATTTGAATTTGTAAGAATTATGGCGCGCAGAGAGCTATATATATATATATATAGCTCTCTGCGCGCCATAATTCTTACAAATTCAAATATCCCACTGTGGTCAAGGGATTTATATATATATATTGTATTGTAAAAAATTTATTTTACATCTCGTTACATGGAAAGATTGATATTCAATTGAAGAGTCCCTGTAGAAAATGCTGTAAATGCCAAAAATCAAAGTCTATACTATAAATATTACCATTAGCACGTAGAATATTTTCTGATAAAAAATTTTATTTTTATTTTGGCACTTATAGTGTTTTCTACAAGGACTCTTCTTCTTACTGTATCTCTTAAAAATCCAGCTGTTTCTGGTATTGCACCCGCACAAAAGAATTGCATTTATGGTTCCCATATGTGGCTATACCTGCAACAAGAACAAGCAGTGTTAGTAAAATAAAGAACTTGAATGTTTCACTCCGCAGCACACTTTGCGAAATATGCCGAGAGCATCCCCGACGGGGAAACGAGCGTTGCGTTATCGGAAGCAGCCAGAAGGAATAACGTATACGTGATCGGTGGTACAATACCCGAAAGGGAAGCCGATAAATTGTACAATACATGCACCGTTTGGTCGCCGGATGGGACTCTGATAGCAAAGCACAGGAAGGTAAGCAGCTTTCCTTTTGTTCCAGCGAAATTAGAAACAGCGGTGCGGAAAATCGTTTTACACCGCTGCGGGAACAATACCGTGGAATCGTTTCGAAAATATATTTTCTCTGCACTATGTGCTGGAAGATACATACTGTTACACCTTGTAACAGAAAACCCTGTAAAGTACATAATTGGAAAACAGAATACTAATAAAAGTGAGAAAGAAATAAGGTTCAATTTTTTTTGTTGTCTTATCAGATGCATTTATTCGACATCGACATTAAAGGGAAAATTACATTCCGTGAGAGCGATGCACTGAGTCCTGGCGGTTCGCTCACGATGTTCGAGGCGAAGGGCTGTAAAATAGGAGTTGGTATTTGCTACGATATCAGGTTCGAAGAAATGGCACGCCTTTATCGGAACAAAGGTAGGTACTGCAGACGCAGGAGCTTGATAGAGTAATCCTATGATCACAACCACCCTCTATAAATCTCCTATTACTGTCCATAAAGAGCTCTCAGAAACCGTATAGAACTATTTGTACGCGAAATAAAGTTAAGCGCGGTAATATATAGTGGCAGGGTGGCTTCAATATGGGGGCTCGTAAGGAGTTAAAGTAGATGGTGGAACGTGGGACGAGAAATTGCGGAGTGGACGGAATCCAGTGTGTTCGTAATTCCCGTTTCTCTGGGTCAGGTTGCCAAATGCTGATATACCCAGCAGCATTCAACACGACCACCGGACCACTGCACTGGTCGTTGCTTCAGCGTTCCAGAGCAAATGACAATCAATTATACGTCGCTTGCGTATCGCCGGCTCGCGGCTCTCCACCCGGCTACGTCGCATGGGGGCATACCCAGTTAACCAACCCCTGGGGTGAAATTCTTCACGAGCTGGATGCCAGCGAGGGCATCATAGTCGCTGATATAGGTAATTGCCACTTTAGACTGTTACACGATACCCTGTCAACTTATTTCCACGCCTGACAATTTATCGACGTTTCCTTCTACGCTCTCTCCATCAAACTGCATAGAATTACTGCGAGGATATTTATTACCTTAATCCGATTTATATTAAAAAAGTAAAGGATTGAACTTGTAAAGAAGTTGTGTGAGGTTTAGAATTTTTAGGGTCTTGAAACATCGGGATTTCGCATTTTTTTTTCAGATCTAAAGGTCGTAGATGAGGTGAGAGCTCAAATACCGACGTTCTCTCAGAGGCGCACCGATCTCTACGACACTATTTGGAAAAAGGATTAATTTAATCGTATATTACGATTCCACAAGATATTTCCATGCAGATTTTTCACATTTGTACTTAATAAAACGTAAAGCAAACGATTAGTGCATATTGCACTGTGTTTCTTTTTCTAGCGCACTGATTCCCAACCTGTGGATCGCGAAATCTTCCTCGGGGAGGGTCTGGGCTAGGCCGTGGTTATTTTTAGTTGATGATTCTTAGCGCATATTTATTTTAACTTGTTCTATTAATGATGTAACACTGATTTTTCATAAATAAAAGAAGAGGAAGCGAATTGCCCAGATGCAAGCACAGCCATCGCACTACATAAGGTAATTAAATATATTAAATATCTTTAAGATAATTAATTATTCTTCAGTTAGAATAATTATATTCCGAAATACCTATCTTTAATGTGTTTTCTTTACGTTATTAAATTTACCTTGGGATCGCGACTCAAAGAAAGATTGCGAAGCACAGTTCTCGGGCTATAAAAACGTATATTAGTATCATTAGTATCTACTAGAAGTACTAAAACTTACAACTCACTCGCCCACAGACACTACTACAGGATTGTAAAGAAGTAAGGACACAATAAAGCACACTGACTCGCCATCGTTTCCAATATCTTTAATATCGATCGAATAAATTATTATAATCTGTAATGGGTTCAGAATGGTTAACCATACATAAAAGGCCCCTCGATGATAAGACGGTGTAATCACAATCAAAGGTAGTTACGTATCATAGCAATATTAAATCTATCGTCTAAATATTTACATTGAAATAGATTGATAATCCTCTTTACATGTAAACGTTAATTCGAAGTACAAGCTTAGAGAAATTGGTCGATTAATGTTGATCATTCGATAGACAGTGTCTCGACGTTAAGTCAAAGGAGCAAAAATACGACGGCGCTGAAAACTTTGAAAAACGCCCCGGCGACTCGCCAGCCGGAAAACTCTGCGCTCCCCGCCACCTTCGTCCAGGGAGAGTACAAAACGCCCCCTTTGCCACTCGCCTTAACGACTTGGGTCAGAAACGACCGGGGCGCCAAACTTTCCGACCGAACTTTCAGAAATTACATTTCCTCCGGTGCCTTTGTCTATCGTTCTTATTGCGCGCATTACTTTCTTTGCCAGAAGCTCCTTGGAGGGCAGGGGAAGAAAGATCGATTCGAGCGACGATGATCGTCGAACGATACCCGCCGTGCCCTAAAAGTTAAGCGGCCCGGAATCATAATGCTCCCTTGAACAGCTCCGCTCCAGATTTATCGCGGGCCGCGTAACTCTCGGGCCGTTTTATCGGTTAATCTTCACTGGAGACGAGCTTAAACTACGGCCACTAACGATCCGCGCGATCAGCGGCATTTAAACTTTACTCCGGAACAAAAATAAATACACTATTACTCTGTCTTAAAAGCCAACCGCCCCGTCTCCAAGCGAACCGCCGCGAGTACCCTACACCCTTATCGTTGCTTTTAATTTAAATCTGCAATGCGCCTATTTACAATTCAAATTCGCCGGGAGCATCCGTCGAATCGACAGCCCTCTATAAATACGCAATGACCGGGAAACTATCGTGGCCTCCGACATCCCGTCTCGAAGCTCCGAGTGCCGTTTACTTACGCGTCAAAACGTCACCTCTGACAAGCCAATATGATTTTTAGGAAAATCAACGAGCGATCGCTTCCAATTTGCTTCCGGTCGGGAAAACGCAACGGATACTCCGCGGCCCGATAAACGACAAGCGAAATGATATGGATTTAGACTATTGTCGCGGGATTATTCATTGGACTTTAAGCTCGAACTGGACTCGGACGCGCTTCCGTTATAGACGATTAATTAATACCCTGTACGACGAGCAGAGGACCTTAAATTAACGGCAATTCCTTCGACAGATCTCTTGAGTAGCACGCAGCGTTGCGTCGATTAGTGTCAGTGTTCCTGCATCGTTTAATTAAAATGAGAACGTATCAAGTAGGCGAGATGCCTTTTTCATGAGCAAAGGCAACCGATTAATCACGGAAGCTGGAACTGAGGCAGAAAGATTTACCGAGGGTGAAAATGCCAGCTGGTATATCGCATAAATCAGAATAAATGCTCGTCGCTTGAGAAAACTTTGAGAACTCCGACTTAACAACGCCACTAATTACAAAGTTCCGATACTATTCATCGTATTAAAATGTCACTGGTAAAATTGTATCGTTAAAACCTTATTGCTCCTAGATAACACTCGAGTGTACACGTTCAATTCCCCCGGGAGGGGATCAACGTGTTAAGAAAATCGCTCGTAAAAATCTTCAAGTACAATATTACGGTACAGGCATCTGCGTTCCGCAAATCTGTGTGGGTGTAGAAATTAAATGCGAAACTCAGGAGAAAACAGCGTCGAAGCGATTTCTATGGTACTACCCCCAGGCAGAGTTGGGTATTAACTAAATAAAGAATTATTTTTAAATAACAGAAAGTTATTCGACGTCGAATAAAGTTAAAGTTGAAAAGCTTATTCGACGCTGAAGTTGAAACTCTCGATGATTAAAAAAATTAACTTTATTCCACACACGACCAATAAATTCTTTAACTTTTACTCGTCATTCGGAATTTTATTGAAATAAAAATTTTGCCCATCTCTGCCTCCAGGCAAAGCGAACTGCATCGATCGTTCCAATATAGAATGTTCTTTATAAAAAGTCACACTGTAATTTCACGTACTCCGTCTACTTGAAATTTGACTGAAAACGCATTTCGATTCCAAATTCTTTCAACTGAATTTCGTATTTTAAATGATGTATAGGTGCACACATTCTGCACCAATGTTTTCGCAGTCACAGTCTCGAGAAGGAGTTTCGCGTGTACTTAAAATATTAACACTTTGGGGACGGATGTCGGGACATTCCTGGCAACGTGTATCTCTTCATTTGGTCAACGCGGAGACATTTCCGCCGACGTAGTTTTCCTGCCAAAAAGTTGTTTTCCCAGAGACGGCACGCGCAATGAATTCTCATGCACGGAGTATTTAAAAAAGAAAAGCTTAGTTCGCTTGGAAATTGTACCAAACTAGACAATGTAATTTCCCCTTTTACTCCACTTAGTAATTACATCGTCGCGCAGAATCTGTTAAAATTCCACTCTCCGCTACTTGCTCTTCACGGCGAAAGTCTCGTTTGCCGGGTAAACCGCGGGACGCGTAATTTTTTGCGGAGCCCGAGTTAACGAGGGGCCGTTTACGTTGGAACGGCAGGAAAGCGGGCGGACAATTTCCAGAGCTGTGAATGCGAAAACATCGGGGCTCGCGACAGCCGTCGACGGGCCCCGTTCCTTACTTTGCCGCGGAGTGTGAACGAATTAAAATCGCTGGGTACCGAGCGGAAGGGTGCTCGACGCGCGCGGGCGTGAAAACGGCTAAACCTTCGCGAGGCGGAAACGCTGAACCGAGGGGGAAACGCGAAAATTCTGTACGCGTGGTTACCTCGAATTGCGCCGTCTCCGCGGCCGTGAAATTGAATTGTTCCTTCGTTTAATTGCAACGTCACGACCTCGGTGCGGGGAAGAGAGCTAAACGGCCACGGCTACTCGAGGGCAGATATCTTACGAACATAAGAAACCAGGTCTCGAAAACTGGACTTTATTGTAATTTCGATGTCATCCTAACGCGCGTAGGAAGCTTGACGATGGAAAAATAGGGGAAAGTTTGACGGGGGAAAAATTCATGTGCCATTAACGTGCCCTTGAAACACGCCCACGCCGCTGCCGCCTCTGCAATTCAAATCGCTCGAACGCGCGTGGCGAAAAGAATGGAAATCGCGCGACCCGTGGAAAGGGATTATTCTCGCGTCAGATCGGCTTGAACGGCCCGAAAAGGAGATTCGTTGTACGGTTAATAGAGTCAGGGACGATACTCCCTTGCGCGAAAAATCCCGCTCGTGAATTCGAATGAAGCACGCTCGCGCGAGTAAAGCGGGAGAAGGGGAGTGCGTTCTTCCGCGGCTTTGTAATTTTCGTATTTCAATGTTGCCAAGCAGACGCGCGTTTAACGAGCCTAACAAAGGGGATGGGTATAAATTCAAATTAAACACGGATTGGTACCTATTCGTCTGCAGCTGCAACGTATTTGCGCGAACAATGCCACGGTGCTGCGGAACAATATGACTCGGTGGCGGTACAATTATGGCGCGGACACAATTCGGTTGATCGTTGAGCAGTGCTCGCTCTCCAATCACGTTTCCGGTGGGTAACAATCGAATAGGGGCAGTTCCGGGAGAACCTACACTGAACCTCGCCGGGGTAATTGAATCACACCGTATCGAGGATTTTTGTGACTTTAATGTGTACCAATTATCGCAAAAAGGAAAGGAGAAATCCTAATACCAAGGATTCAGTGATACACTGCTGGAAACTATTTTTTGTCGATCGGTCATGCGAAAAGTTAAACGAAATTTATATAAAATAAATAGCGTATCATCTGTATATATATGTGTGGAATTGTTTTAAATTATCAATTGTTAGCTAGAAGTCTTTATCGTCAAAAACATGTGTCGCAATAAATTTGCCATTAGGTATGTATAAGTTATCTAAAGTTGTTTGTAACTCTCGTGTACCTATTTAAATTCTTTTCTGTGTCGTATTTACTTCTTACATGATTTTTAGGAAGATTGCAGGTATATGTATTTTCTTGGGCATTTATATATCAATTAGGGTTTAATACAAAATCCGACTTTTAGAAAAACCGGTTTTCGAATTCCATTACTCTCAAAAAACCGGTTAGACCGGTTTTCGAATTCCATTACTCTCAAAAAACCGGTTAGACCGGTTTTCGAATTCCATTACTCTCGAAAAACCGGTTAGACCGGTTTTCGAATTCCCCCTCTCCTCCTTAACAAACAAAATATAATTAAAACAGTAAATAAATATTTACACTTATTTTAAAATTTCTCAGTTTTTGTAATATTTATGGAATTACAAAGCTGTAACAAAATTAAATATAATCTATCTACACAAAACCAAATAAATAAAATAAAAAATTGAAATAACTAAAATCCGTACAAATTTTCAGTTCATTTAATATTTATGGAACTACAAGAACATAACCAAATAAATTATACCGCAATTCCCGGTTTTGAAAAACCGACAAATCCTAGTTTCGATTAATGTATATTCGGCAAAAAATAGTGTCGAGCAATATACATCGTTGAAACGCTACCTAACCGCCTGTAAATGGAAATTCGGCCAGTGGCAGACGAATGTTCGCTGAGCCAGATGAGCGTTCACGGTCCGAAATTTTGAATACCATTTTATGTATCTGGGACTGGATCTGTGGGGCACATCGAGCCCAAGGTCCGCAGCTTGACACCATTAATTTGCCCGGCACGGTGCAGTACCAAATAATATTCAACACTGTTGAACCGAGGCAGACCAACGTTCCAATCACGCTCCATGATTGGCCGTGATTGCGCCAGCAATGAAGCCTGATAGTTACTGGAAAGAAGCGCGCGAAGATTACAGCAAGTGAAAACGCTGCCGCGGCGTGTCCGCGGGAAATGTGGTCACGTACGCCGAGTAATGGCCCCCGTCGATAACGACGTCGGCAACGCGGAAAGAAAGAGGCTCGTTAATGAGCGCGTCGTTCCAATAAACGTGTACGTAATAATATATTAAAATTGAGTCCGCTGCAACCCTCGTTTTTTTTTCTTAAAACACTATGTATTCAATGGGATATTAATACTAGATTTAATTGAGCATGTGCCTATACTCAATCGATATCTTCTTCGCTCGACGGGGATGCTCGGCGCTCGAGCGCGCCTATCAATTAAAATACTTCGAGTACAGAAATATGGAGCGCGCCAATGGTAACATCTAATCTCTCCCTCGCTTCTCTTTTGGTAGCTAAATATCTCTTCGCTCCGGGAGAGTCTCGCCCGCCTCCACCTTCCAGTCCGACGAGTATGTACAGATCGGTATGTGCATCGCGTGATACTTGTACACGCAGAAAATACGTACGTATTGTTTTTCGTTTACGGTGCCTCTGATAAAGCCGATGGCTCGCTGTCCCGCTACGGTCACCCAAGATTGAAGACGGTATCAGCAAAACGTACTTTTACCTACATACACTCATTGTCGGGAATCGAGTGTCTTGGGTGGATGAGTGTAAAGGGGTGTTGCTTTTGTCTCGTTTGCTCCTTTTATTCGCGGAGTCCACTTTGGAGTTGGGTACCGCACAGAATCATAAACATCACTTGTTTCTGCGTCATTTCCTTGGGTCGTAGAAGCTCAATGTATCGTTCGAAGGAGTCCTCGTAGGTTTGCTTTCCTTCCGGCGTGTCATCTCTCCCGGGAATGATATGTTCGGCCATCGGAAACGCGTAGGCCGTCGAACGAATGGATGGACTGATCCGAATTACATAATTGAGTAATCCCAAGCCCGAGCTTTCCTTTCGATCTTCCTCTTTCTCGACGCACTCGCGGCCCTAGAACGGCGAATTCTGAGAAATCTTACGTGCTTGTGACTGAACCGTCGGGAATGAGAGCACAGAAGACTTTTGAGAAGTCGCACGATTTTGGGTGACTTTCTGCGCTTTTAGCGACAGAAAAGACGGGAAAGTGGAGGTGTGCTTACACAGTGGCGCATTCAGGATCTAATCTTGGGGAGGCCGAGTTGAAGGGAGAAAAGTATTTTTAATGCAAATTTAATAAAATTCATTAAGGGATTGTGAAAATTTATTTAGAGAATAAAATCCAGCTTCCTTCTATTTTTACAAAGCCCCCTGTGTGCGCCACTGTATTTACTTGAATATCTTATTTCTTGGGGCAATGGTTCCCCGCGATTGGATGCGCCAAATCTTGTAAACATAAAGTTCGATCATAGTTGAGCTTTAACATTCGTCACGGTAATTTATTTGATAATTATAGTCGCGGAATAAGTCTCTGGGATTGAGAACCAGTGCTTCGGGTGGAGCTCGGTTAATTGCGCGATACGGATAATTTGGTGATAGGTGAAACGAAGCCGTAGCCAGGAGCCGTTCACATAATTTCGCTAAAGGAAATGACATTATCCATCGATTCACTCGTGAATTCCGTAAATGAAATCATAAAAGTGATGGGAACGCAACAGAAACGATTCTAACCATTAAGGCATTAGGGCAACTAAGAAGATTGCTTGGTAATCTTACTATCGTCAAGTCAAACGTTGTATCCGTACAGTCACGTTATAGCATTAACCCTTAACTGCTGTCGCGGAGTCTGGAAGACCCCTGCAGAATTATTTTCCCTATATTCTTCCTCTTTTCATTCGACCTTGTTTTAAAATATGTCGCGTCATGAAGGCAACTTTCAGTGGCTTTGAATGAAACGTGCAAAGTACCATTTCAAATATGTAACAGAGTCACTGATAACTTGAGTATATGTTAAAAATAAGTTTAGGCTTGTCGATGTGAAATTATTAAACGTCACCGTTTATATCGCAAAGTCGGACGTCACGGGTTAAGGGTTAAAGCGTTCCGTTCGCTGCAAGCGATGAATAATTGACCCGCCACCTCGCTACGTCGCGCATTTATCTTCATTCCCGGCATCGCACGAGTGTAATTCCCGACATCGCGGAGTTAATCGAGCCCCGAACGCGTCAGAAAACAACCCCGCACTCGGTTCTCAACCGCGACAAACGGCAAGTCTCGCGCACCCTCCATTCATCAATTCCACAGAATCAAGTATCGAGTCGGAGTCGAGACGATCAGATGAAACCGGTCGCGGGCTCCTCGATTAAAAGCTTGCCAGACGTCACTCTGTCTAAAAAGGTCCGGATAAGGTGACGATCCACTGGACCGTGAGTGTTAGGGCTAAGCCTTGAAAGTGACGAACTGCCGAGGCGTAAAGCTCGACATTTAACGAACCCCCAGCCTTTCCATCCGATGATCTCGGCCGGGCCTATCGACGAAAGAACACTCGACGGGTCTCCTCAACGCTCGTCATCGATGAACGACCGTTCCCTCGCACCGCGCCTCGTGGCCTCGTTATCACATCTTTGCTATCACGCGAATGAAAAAATAAAACTTTCTGAGACACGACTCCAGGGCGCGAGTCGCCACCCCCGGAGGGTGAATTTTACACTTGCACGCCATCGCCTGCTGGCTATGAAACGCCTCGTTCGCCCTAGGATAACATCGTTATCGGGAACTCTCGTCGAGGAAGGAAGGCGACGTGACGTTTCCTCGAGAACAACATCTAAGCAACTTGCCATCAGCGTCGCTGGCTCCCCTGATATAGTTCTCTGGAGTGCTCTCGGAAATAGTATCTAGGAAACGAGCTATTGACTGGCCTGATTTGCGTCGTGGCAGCGCTTTGACCCTTTCTATGACGTTTACGATTATAACTAACAAGTTGTAGGTACTAGAGAAATCAATATTTTATTGTTTAGTGACACTACGTTGATCGTCCAAGGCAACCGTGGCTACTAATATCGCTTAACCCTCGTTCAGATTAGTGAAGTTACTTGGCTTCAAGTCGCTTGTATTCAAGTAACTTTTCAAACTACTCTAGCAATGTGAACTACTTAGTTATTTATTCGACCTAAAATATCCTTCCGGGTTTCTTTCAAGTTTCAAGCGAAGTAGAGTCTTTCAACTATACTTGACATGATATACAACTTGAATAGTGTGAACGCACGTACAAGCGTGAACTTGAAGTCGCTTGAAGTAAGTTGACTGCCCATTGTTTTTGAATAGTGAGGTTTTAATCGCAAAACAATGACTGTGGAATAACGAGAAGATTACTAAATTCTTAGAAATGTATGAGAAACGTGATATTTCATGGCATACCGAAGGAGTCCACCTCCTGTGGTTACCCAATTTACATATCTACTTGCTTCGACTAATCTTAAAAGTACCTTGAAGGCAGCTGACACTGCCGACACACAAATTTGAAGTCAGTATACGCGACTAACGTGAACGAGACTTTACGTTTCAATGCAAATCCAAGGTGGCGGCTAAAGGAAGACAAAGGTTCTTGCGGTTCACCATGTAACTCAGCGACGATGCGCGAGCTGCTATTAACTGAAAAAGATAGCTGCGATTACCGAGATCTTGCAAATTAGAACGGAAACGGTCCCAGAGGGCGAGCCTCGCGCCTCTTCCCTCCTCGACCCGCCTCGAGGAGCAATCAGCGAGTTAAACGTGACGTTTCATCGCCAGCAGGCCACACCGTACCTTCCCCTATCCCTGGTGGCCCGTGTTCACCGCGAACGACGCTGCCAGAGGCCGAATCACGTGGACGAGCCGACGGTGCTCGTGCCGTCGCGCCGTCGCCGATCCCCTCGCGGGAACTAGAGCGCCTTCAGCAGGGCGATCAAGCCGAGCAGCCAGATCGTCCCCTGCTCCTCGATCCTCGACGATCCCGCGGCTATGATCAGGTCCGGCCCGGTCCAGTCCACGTCCGTGCCGTCCAGGCACTCGAATTCGCAGCAACGCTCGCCGACTCGAAACCTCTTGCATTTCTGCGGCAGAGAAGGTCGATAGCTGGTCAATTGCCATTCAACAAAGCTTGAACGCCTCCGCGGGAATCCGGGCCGCGTGCAGTGGAATTGAATAGAGAAATATAGCGAAAGGATTGGGAGGATCGAGGGAAGGACAACTGACGATGACAGCGAGGTGGGTCCATTTTCATCGAGAGGCTGCACTCTGTGAATGGTAATTTATAGACTTTCAGAGAATCGCTTTCACCGGCTCTTTTAATAGGTTTACGGCGACTCGGAGGAAGGGGCTTGGGGTTGTCAGAGCTGTCTTTGGAGGGTTGGTTGCAGGGGGATTATAGGAAAGGTGTGTGTTTGATACTTTCATTCTAAGTGATGGTTGTTGAATGTTTGTGTAAGAGAGTTCACGTGTTGAAACGCAGTTACTTAGTAGCTACTTAGGGAAATATCTGGCCAAACTATACGTACCATATTTCACAGATTAAATCGAGGTCGAAGTAAGAATTCGCGATTCTAATCCGTTTTTTATATTGAAAGCTGGGGGAATGTTGACAGGTTTTTATAACATTTTATGATATACCTAATATAAAGATTAACATTTTGCATCTTTCATGATTATACTACAAGTAGTGAAAATGCATACAATTTTGTCCTCTTCCTTCTTTAACCCTTCGTGGTCATATGAGGTGTATCGCACCCCGGGGCAAGGGTTTTGTCAATATTTCTGTAAATTTTCAGACCTTAAACCTTAAAAATTTGGTGAATTTTGAGAAAAAATCACTTTTACCTGCAACAATTTCTTCAACTACAAACTTCAACATATCAAAATTTACATTTCTAGAAAAAGACTATTAGAGCATGATTATATGAGTATTACGAATGTTGAATTACCACGGAAAAGTTAAAATATTCAAAAATACGAAAATGGTAACTTAATTGACTGCCAAAGATCCCCCAGTTTTCGGTACGCAACTGTATGCATTTCATGTATGATAATAAAGGATTATAACGCTCCAATAACCCGATTGTTTTCTCTCGCTGCTACATACACCCACCAACTCCTCCAGGAGATCTCCTAAAATCTGCCCCAAAAGTCTGTTTCTTGAAGGGAAGGAACACCCGACACGCAATATTCATTCGAGGCTCTGCTTTCAATTCCTCGAACGGAGCGGAGTGTTCAAAGCCGCCCATTGTAGAAGCACCCTGCACAATCAATCACATCTGCCCGCATCGGTGTGTTTACACGGCCGTCCGCCAATGCTCGCTCGACACACGTTAATGCAGGGGGTAAAATATCGATGTCGAGTCGCTCGTTCGTCCAGGAGCATAATGTTTCCGGGCCGGCAGCCCTCGAGAGAGAAGTCGAGTGGTAACACACACCGACACCTACGGATACTTGGCTCGGAGCCTGCACTTCGCTTTTCACGCTGCAGCCCCGTATTCAGAGGCAGATCCTCGGGACGTCGATGGATTGTCAGACTCCGTACAGCAAGGGAATAAAAATATACGGAACGACTCAAGCTCTGGACGGCTGTGGGATTTCTACTTTAAAGATATGTTTTCCTATACGCGCCTGGGTGCAGCGTCAAGAAATTCGAAGTCGATTTTCTGGTAAACGAAGCGCGATGTGAAAAAAAGGTACTCTTGCTTTTCGACTCGTAACAAGTAAATGAGTCGAGAAGAAGGAATAACATTTTTTCATATCGCGCTTCATTTTCGAGAAATTCGACTTTGAATCTCTACACGTTGCATCCAGTCGCGTATAGGAAAACCTATTTACCTTTCGGGACACCGCGTCCTTGTTTCCTCGCGGGCTATCCTTCTCGATGCCGCTCTGCAGTTCGCAGTGCGGAGAAAATTCTCGCAAATTTTCCTCCCCCACGCCACCACTACCACGGCGTAGGTACAGAAAAGGGAGCGTAAATCAAAGTGCAGAGGTGAAGGAATACCTATTTCCAGAGTTACCGAAGAGAATCTAATTAACCCCAAGGCCTGGGTGTTCCTCTTTTCGGCAAATTACTTCGTGATTGAATACAGGGTGGCTGCATGGACCGACATATTCCAAACGACAGCGTTAATGGGTTAATTACCCCCGCTTTTGTTGCTCGCGGAGCGAGCGGTAAATTTAATTTCAAGCTGAAAACTCAGTGAACGAAGGGTCCCGCTAAACGGACATGTATCCCGATGGAAATGTGTATCGCCGGGCCCACAATCCGCGGATGATGAGAATTTACGGCGCGGCTGCAATATCGCGCTCTATTTTCGTTGCAGCCGGCACGAAAAGACGCGGCTAAGAACACGGGGTTCAACGAAATCCAACAGCGCCGCGGGTATCGTGCAAGCGTACCGGCGGCTTCTGCGTCGGCACACGCAACAGCCTCGCCGTTTTCTTGTTAACGACCGAAAGATATTGTAATTGCCGGCGGGATTAGCATGAACGTCGCCGCATGCGAGCCAAAGGGGTGGCCTGAATATCGAGGAACGGGGACAGCGCGCGTGCTACGCGATTCGAGGCGTTCGAACGGAAGTTGACGATTCCAATCAGCCGAGGCGCGAGCCCGACGCAGTAGGCACAGATCTGTGGTACCTTTCTTCTTTGAAGAAAGAAGAACGAGGGGAAGATATGAGTGAGGAGCGAAAGGGAACGAGAACTTTCACGACTAAGTCTCGCGTACAGGCTTTGAAAAGTTAGAGTTACTTTCTGTGCTGGTGCGAGCGTAGCAAGACACTTTTTTTTTAAATAAAATTGGGCGCCTTTTATACTCCCAGTGTGTAGCAAATTCTGAGATTCTGAGAATTAAGTTTCATTCTCATTCTCATTTTCATTCTTATTTTCATTCTCATTTTCATTTTCATTTTCATTCTCATCTTCATTTCCATTTTCATTGTACATTTTTCATTTCTCGTTACTCATTCTTTACCTCTATTTTTTCATTTTTCTCTCCATTGTTAAGTATAATTTGATATAGTATGCATATATGTAAATTTATTTTCATTCAACACGCAAAATATTATGTATCCTTGCTATATAGTGAGTTCTAACTCGTTTATGATTAATAAATAAATAAATAAATTAAAGGGGGCATACACCGTGAGAAGCCTAGGATCTGACGTCATTTTAGATTTTTGTTTTAAAAAAAGTATTAGCATTATTGGGCTCGTAATTTTTTTTATTAATTATGTCACATCTTTGCTATAATACTTGATTCGTGTGTGTAAAAATATTAGAAGTGTGATACACTTGTAGGGGCTACTTCCAAATGTGCTATTCGCTGCAGCGATTTGCGGTACGCAAAAAGCAAATTAGTTTCTTAAAATATGTTAACAAATGCTGCTTTTGACAAGGCCGATTTAAAAAAAGTTAATTTTTAAAGAAATTGCAGCGCTCTGAACGTTCAATCTCGCGACATGAAATCTTGCCCTTGTATGCAATAAAAAAGAAAGTATGAATCAAATAAAAAATCCCCGTGTCAAAAATGGCGTGTGATAAAATAAAATTCATAAGATCAACGAAAATAATAATTTTGAACTGACTTGCGGCACCGCGAACAATTTATCGACGAAGTTCAGATATTGACAGGTTAAATGCCATTATAAAATTTCGTCAACTATTAGAAGTCACGGATAATGGAAAAAAATTCTGCCACTATATTTCGCTCCGCCTTACTATACATGCGGCACGCGTCTAGCTACTGCCACGTGTGCGACATATCGATCTTGCACGTTTTCACGCAAACATTGGAATTGCGTCTCAAATTGAATTTGCGCCTCTGATCGTACCGCGCTCGCGTTTCGACAGCGATTCTTGAAAAACGTCTACCAGCGAAATCGCACAATCTCGCGGTACCTACACGTGTAATCCCCCTATCGAAAATAGGATTACATCATCGGTTCAGCTGAGGAGCAGGAAACCCTTTAGAAGTATACATACACTAACCGTTGCATAGAATTTTCCAGCGTGCTCCTTCGAATTAATACCGCGTTATTAAACACTGACCTTTGCCCAACTTCAACTCACCCTGTTCTTCCACGAGAGTAATTATTCTAGAACGAGTCGCCAACTTCCAACGTGTATTTCGAAATTTTCCACGAAACCGTAATTGGTCCCTGTACAGAAATCTCGCAGTACTTTATCGGGGCTTATTGCTGGCTTTATTTCAAACTTTCGAAACTTTTCAAATACGTGCCTGCAGCGGAGTTTTCAATCTAAGCACGTAAACAAAATTCTGGGATAAAAATTCCGTGCCCCAGGGAGGGAGAGAATTGCTGGGGGTGAACGGGTGAATACACGCAATATTGTCGTGCCCGGTGAACAAGGCTGGCAGGTTCAATTTCATGCAAATGTCCGACGTCTCTCGCTCCGGCACGGAAGCTCAGAAAATTCGTCGGTCACAGAGGCGTAGTGAAAAATCTCGTTAGGGATTCAGCGATGTCACAGCAAGTGAAAATTCGATAAAGCGATTAGCAGCGCCGGCAATCGTGTTACAATTCGTAAATAAGTTAAGCTTCTGTTTACGGAAACATCCACTGCGGAAGCTTATTTAATTAGACCTAGTTACGCAGAAAGCTAGCAACCCCCAATCATCTGAAACTGAATTTTAAAAGCAGATTTATTTCTATTGCGCTTATTTTGTTTCTTGTTATTGTTTTAGAAGGGTTTTTAATGGGTTATTTAATAGTGAGTGGTATAATTAATATTACTTTAAATTTTCTGTAGTTTGTTTTTTCAAGCCTAAAATGGCACTGTGGCTTGGTAGTTTTAATAATTGTACCTATAATGTCAGAGCTGTAATTTTTTGCAAAATAAAGATCGCAAACTTATGGGGTCCATGCTGCGTTTAACTAAATTTTTGGCACTTTGAAGGTGGGTAGCTAACTGGACCCAATTATTGATCCCCAAAGGGAAAATTAGCCGCCACGGTTGTCCGTCATTCAACGAATTTATGTCCATTAATAACTATTCGTTCGAAAATACACTCGAGTGTATCGTTTCCTCACCAGTTCCTCCGTTTCCACCCCTGGAAATAATTACACGATGGCCCCGCAAGGAACCAAGCCATTCGAAGTAATTATTCGCGAAATCTGCAGGCGAGTTAATTAGTGTAGAAGGACGTATGGAATCGAAGGTGAAGCGTGCAAACCGGTGCTCTTAAATCTTTCGGTTATTAATTAAACGTTCCTGAAGGGGCTCAAAGGTTCGCCCAAAGGTTCGCGGTTCTAATTAGCATTGGTTAAGCAATCGCAAGTGTTGACATTTCTAGACCATTTCACCATTCCAGGCTTCCGACTTGATCCCCACAGCTTTTAGCTGAAAGCTCCGTGTCTGAAAGCTTTTCATGCTCATCGTCAAAGCTTAAAGGAAGAACTTTGTAACTTCACATTTTTTAATTTAAACGCGAATGCCTGGAACAGGCACGAGCACTGCGCGATTGACATAAAACTCGCGAAACGGCAGACATCCAATGGATTGGTACCATTTGAAATTCAGAAGGCCCAAGTTACGCGTAACATCGACCCGTCTATTTGTGAGTTCTCGCCGAGGAAAACATCGTTTCCATTTTCGCAGCCGGAAACGCAAAGTCCTGGATAATTATACAGCCGTGTTGGCGCGATCCAGGCTAACAACTGACCGCGGCACGAACCGCCGAATCGCTTTGTCTCTGACAAATGTTCCCCGCGATCGAAGATAATTTTTAATAAACGAGGCGTCTAAAGAACCCGCCGGGTCCCTTCAGGAAACGCTCGCCCGTCCGTTAAAGCGTGAAATGCAAACCGAGAAAGTTTCTTAAGTGGCGCTTTGACGAATGAAAAGTTGACTAATGGGGACAGCGAAATGGTACACTGTGGCGGACCAAGAGGGAGATTAAAATTATGACGTCCCTTTCGTATTTACTGCACAAACACGAAGGAATACCAGCGCTCCGTTTCGAAACTCGTTGCCCCCAGCGAGCAGGTTCGATTTACTTCGCTTGAAATAGGTACGAACGGGGAGAATTGAAATGCAAAATCCAACCGCGAGCGTGACACTTTAGATGGAAAGGTTGATAGCTAGATTACGTGCATTGATTTCGTGGGAAACTTCCACGACCACGAGGCAAAGTTCCTTTTGCGGAAAGGATTACCAGCATTTCTGCGGCACCATTTGCGGCAAGTAAACGCACTCGAGGTAGGTACATTTAGTATTACCGATCTCTGAAGGGATCTTCCTACTTACAAGGAGAGTCTCCCAGGTGTTCGCCTCCGATTGCTTTGAATTTTGGATTTGTCGTAGAGGATCGAAAAATAAGATATACGTGTTTTTTTTTTATAGCGGCCCGTTTTTATATTTAGGAGATGAGACCACCCCTCAAAGTTCATAAGGGTTAGAAAATTGTGTTGAGTAAAACTTCCTATAAATTTCATTTGCGTTATAATAATCCAAAAACCAAAGCACTCGGAGACGGACACCTGAAAATCTTATAACATTCAGGGGTGGTTTCACCCCCTAAATATAAAAACGGGCCGCTATAAAAAAAGCACGTATATCTTATTTTTCGGCCCTCTAAAACATATCCAAAATTCAAAGCAATCGGAGGTGGACACCTGGAGACTTTCCTTGTTAGTGTGACGATTTGAAAAAACTTAATTTTTCAGGAATTAATATGAGAAACAAGTATTGCAAGTTTGTGGCTTTATTTTATCATATTTTAAAGCTATGAAAGAATTTTTTGTGAGTAAAAATATCCATTAATAGTGGAATTGAAACATCGTGCAAAGAATAATACTTAGTATACTCAGTAGACGTTACTTTATCGTTCGAACTAGAATTTTGCAAATATATGCTAAATCGGATCCGTACGGTCACCAAAATCCATATTTTTTTTGCTAAAATTGATGAAATTTTTTTTCGCTAAGAATAATTTTGTTCACTAAATTTTCCATAAAAATATTCCGCCATAAATGGATAATTTTTACCTTACAATTTTCTTTTATAATCTTAAAAGATGATAGAATAAAGCTATAAACTTGCAATACCTACTTGTTTCTTTCTTTAATTCCCGAAAAATTAATTTTTTTTCAGCAGTCACACTAGGACCCCTAAATACTATATTTAATGGGCTATGAATACATGGAGAGTGATTTCCAAAGAATTGCGCACCGATCAAGTTCCCTCTCTTCGAATCCCGTTAATCTACCAACAGGCAGCGAGCTGATCCTTCGCTCGTTAAATCGTCGTGGCGAGTCTCCCGCCGCTGTTCATGAATATCGCATAAGGACTCGCAGGAAACTGCGTGTGTACCAATAGAGCCTTGCATTAGGCGATTAGACGGAATTGCCCGAAACGGAAACGGCCGAGGATGATGGTCGCGGGCGTAATTCCAAGACGTTCGAGCGATAATAGAATTTCCTGCTGGCGGTAATTGATTCCTGGAGCAAACTTTAATGAGCTGCTCCGTCTAGGGCCGATGAAAAATAGTCGTGAAGAGGCGAGGGAAGGAGGCCCTGGCCCAGCATCGACGAACCGTTAAACGAATATCCCTCATTAATTTGCGCTCTGCTCGTTCGCCCTCGTAATCCAATAATGCCGAGCTACAGATAATATAATTCTCCTAACGACCGCAAATTTCGAATCGCTGCTCCGCAACTAGGACGGCTCTCAACAAAGCCTACTATTTAATAAGAAAACACTCTGCACAGCAACCACTCTTAACAAAGACACTATCATTGTTAAGAATTCAAAGGAGGTCTCTTGCAATTACCACCGCAAACGTATTCGCCGAAGTGTCCTTTTAATCCTCAATCGAATTAAATTATCCGTCAATTTCGCCGACCGGGGGAACGCTGAGCATTCAAAGGCAAAGACGTCGTCTCCTTCTCCCAGCGGCGAGTAATTGACCCATTAACACGCAGATATTTGTGCGACAGTATCCCTGGACGCGATTCTGCGCAGCCTGCCGAGCATTCGGAATTTCATTCGTGAAAGCGAGTTCATTAAAATCATTTACACCGGCCGCATCCGTGCCGCGTAATCGATTCCGCGCGCTTCGATGCGGCGCAATTTCGTCACGCTTCGAGTAACATTTCAACCCCTCCGCTTCGCCATTTTTTGTCCTTTTTTTCTAGCTTCGACCCATATACAGCGTTGTCTCGCTGTCCCCGCGGAGTGTTCTGGCGAATAATCAGCGCAGGGCGAGCGGAATATCCGAAAATGGAAAAGATCCGACTGTCGACGCTGAGAGGTGAAGAAATTTTGTTCGACCGTGTGAATTTTGAATGTAGTCATTGATTAAGTGCGTACGGTGTAAATGTGAAATTTTGTAGGTACGTTATTATTATTATTATTATTATTATTTTTTAGCTTCTTACTGTGGCCATCTTTGCACCGTTAATCTCGATTAAAACGCGAAAAACTCTTCCCTTGGGAAGATTACTTAGCTCGAAGAAAGAAGCTGGCACGCAAGATAATACCGACTTAATGGGATATAAAAGGAAGCCGGATGTAAATAATAAATGTTTAACCCAGTTGCCAGGTAGGGGTCTATATCTAACCGCTTGACAACTTCGCTACTCCAATTATTATGAAATATTCTCGCGAGCAGTTGGAAAACGAGGATACTCGCGCATGCAGGTGCGAACAAACGCATGTGAACGAATTTCGCGTTGCACTTTCTCCGGTTTCTATGTAAAAATATGCGCAAACTATGCGGGGTAAAGGGATTCTCTGCACCGCGAGTACTTTGACATTTCGTAATGAATAGGAGCTGAGAAAGCTGTAATATCCTCGAGAACGATTTAAAATTCTAAACTATCCCTTAAGGGGGGAGGGGGCTGCAAGAAATCGGAAATATCGATTTTCAAGAATGGTCACTCGAGATTTTATGAAGAAATTCGTAAAATTGACGGAGATGTACCTAGTATTTTCCGTGAAAGGGCACTTTGAACTCGTTTTTCTCAGATGACATTTTTCAACCGCGTTTAGAGTATATAAAAAAAACTATACATCCAATTTGCATTAGTAAGGTCATTTATAGTACGAAAAACCCGTCTGTATCACACAACGTTCTGTTTTTTTAATCAACTGCCCCATTCTATTTTTTTATATCAACATTTTCCCCTAAATTATGAATTTCTCTTTCAATCGTCCGCCGTTTTGTTATCTTCTGCGATACTGACTTTTCTGGACCTCCCGTAACAGACGTAGGCTTCTAATTTCTAAATATTTTTGTCTTTTTGAATTCAAATTAACCGTATGGCTAAAGCACTGCCAACGCCAGAGGAACGATTTTGCTACAGCGCACATTTTGACGAAGAGTATTCCGGAAACGGATTCATGAATTTGCTTGAAAAAAATTTGCTTACCCTTCAATATATACATATTAACTGTACTAAGCAATACATCGATTTACTCGCGTTGTTTGGTTGGGAAAAAATCCTGAATGTACCCCTTACATTTCGACTTCGAAAAGAGTGTTCCAGTTGCAGCAGTTTTGGGAGCACCATGTATCCAAACTGCAACCACATCTACAATTTAATAAACCAAGCGAAATTTCGAGTGGAGTCCAGAGTTTCCACCGTGGAAGCGCGCTTCGGGAAATCCCTTTGTTGCCCGCTCGCGGTTGATAAAAACGTTTCGAGAGCTGAGTTTGGCGGCACCTGTTCGAGACCTGACGTGTACTTACATAGGGTGGCGTGCAGTAGATGGCTTGACACCACATCGGCTCCGAATGATAGCAGACGCAGAGACTGCAAACCGCAGGTCCCGGCACATAGTGGACGCCGTGTCGAACGGTGCCACCCTGGAAGTCCGTGCAGTTCTCCTCCAAGGCGCCTGAAACGATTTTCCCCCGAATGTCGCTTGGTCGCCGAGAATTCTACGCTTTGTAATTGCAGGAGCCACCCTGTGGCAGCGGTCTCTATCATCTGCATTGCAGCTAAGTATTCTTTTCGCGGCACAACCGAAATGCTTCCGTACGCGATCGAAGAAAAAAATTTAATTACTCCTCACCCCCAGCGAGTCGAGCTTCACCGAAACAGACTCGAACCGATTCAATCTCACGCGTGATTAACGAATAATTATCGCAGCCATTCTTCTGGGGCTTGCGCAAAGGAAAGCCGATCGATTAAATCAATGGACGTCGGAGCAATTATTCCTAAGTAGATTATAGATTTACGAGTGTCGTAATGAAAAACTGGACTCCCGGGCTTTTTGACTTCGCGTATTTGACGCGATAATTCCCTCGCCAGTGATTGAATGCAAAACTATCGGGCCGTGGCAATTGATTGCCCGCGTCGGAGTTGAAATCCACACTTCCTCGCTGCGAGATCGAGACCGTCCCGCTGTTTCTACTCACTCGCCCTCGGGGGTAGCAGAAGAACGACGAGCAGGCAGAAAATCCAGGGGAGAATCTGCCAGCCCGGGAGACCCGAAGATCTCTTCATGGTCCTCGATTGTCGTTGGCGGAAGGACGAAGGTGGCGCGTATCGCTCCAAGAGGGATCCACGAGAGACGACTATTCCAGCAACCTCCGTCCACGCACTGCGGCCAGGAGCATCGTATCTGCGGCAGAAATCAGAATAATACGTTTTTCTCATCGTTGGATCAATTTCGCGTGGGACTCGCGTGATTGATCTTAACGCGGGATAATTGCCCTACGCCGTACACGATCTTAACCGGTTGATTGTTCGTAAACGGCTCCAATCGTTGCTCAAGCTCCTTCCAGATTGAGCTTCCACGAATTTTCGAAAAGCACAACCTTCTGGGGGGTAGCAGCTTTGAAATAATGTGTCGCGAAGTGCTGGTCGGTTCGGGGATATGAGTTGCTGCGAATTTAAATGAAATGGCAGCAGAAGTTATTTATGACTGGCCAGGGGAGTTAGGCAACCCGGAAATTCAGAAGATTATGCAACTTTCTGTACAAGTAGAGTTTTTTTTTTGTTGGTCAGCTCTTGAAAAAAATGCAGATTTTTTCTTGTCGCGGAATATCTCGAGAACGGTGAGAGATATCGAAAAGAAGTTTCACAAAAGTTGCATTTTTGTTATATTTACAAAACTGCGTAAAAATAATTAGATATCGAAAAATCCATACTTTTCAAGCCACCCCCACCACCAATCCGTAATTCGATAATTATTTTCACGCAGTTTTGTAGATATAAAAAAAAGATGCAACTTTTATTTAAACTTCTTTTCGATATCTCTCAGCATTCTCGAGATATTCCACGATAAAGAAAACACTGATTTCACCCCCAAAACAGCACTGTGCCACCAACAATAAATAGTTTTGTGTTGCGGATGAACTACTCTACTTGCACCTAAAGTTGCATAATTTTCTGAATTTCCGGGTTGCCTAACTACCCTTATGAACCGAACAGTGTGATCCAACTCGATGCATAAATTGATTTGCATATTAAATTTGTGGGTTCAGGAACTCCCTTAAGAGGGAGCGCGAGATAAGAGACCTCGAGGTTCGACTTTGGCGACATTGGTAAGGCGGCTGACCAGTAGCGCAGAGGACCCCTGGAAAGTCGTAGGTTCGAATCCCATCGCCCGAGGTCCGTTTTTTTCGTGGCTCCCGAACATATAGGAATTACGAAACCTATTCCTACAAAATGAAAAAGCTATCCATCGACCCAGGATCTCTCGAAACGTTTCAACAAATATAAAATATAAAAATAAATCTGCATTTCGTGCTCCCTAATTGTTAAGTGACTCGAGAAGAGATCCCAGCTTCCACTGTTCCAACTCCAACACACATACACACATACCAGCACGCATATACCGTTGCAAGTTTGTGAAACGAAATACGAATAGTATCTCAATATTTTCAAGCACAGGCCTGTTCGGAACAAGTGACACTCGGGTATCGATTGAAACAGTTCAGCCGGATAAGTGCATGTCGAACTCGTTGCCATGCCAGATTGGCAAGGTTTGCTTTCCATGCTATGGAGGCGCTCGCACAGGAAACAGATAGCCGGGGAAGCAGTTTGCTCCAGTTATCGCGCTGGCGAATTGCAGATGCATTTAATATGCAGCCACGCGTCCGCAGCTGTTTTCGCGGTGTCACGTGCCCGATTACTGGCGCGTGACGTGCACAGCGCGAAATAATTGAACGGGCAGGGAAACGCGGGGCGCTCTGTGCCCCCCGGGCGATGCGAACAGACGGCGGCCAAATTCCATGGAATATTTAAGTGCGAACTGAACGTCCAACATTAGCCATCTGCATTATTCTTAGGCCAACATGGCCCCGTTGCGATAAAGGTTAAACAAACGGCGCTTGCCTTCCCTTATTGCAGCCCTGTAACCCGAACCAATCGATCGTGCATGCCTCCCCTAACCGCGCGGCTCCGCGACCGAGCGGCGGGATGACGGTAAAAATTAAACGTCCCCGGTCAAAGTCGGCGAAACGCGGCGGAGCGCGAACGTTACAATGCTTCGCTAAACCGTCCCCGAGCTACCTGCGCACTCTCCCCGATTAATCGTCGCGGAACTCTGCTCGGGAAGCGAAGACAAAGGCGGAAGATGGAACGATGTTTGTGCCGCTCGTTAGCGCGATTCTTTCGGACGCGCCGAACAAACTTCTACCCCGTGTAAAAAATGCAGAATAGGATTAAGGAAGCTCGGGGGAGTTCCGGCGTTTACGACAGAAGGTGGGAGGGAGAGAGTGGGGGGTAACGAAATGCAGGCGGCACGGAGATAAACGCACAATTTCTCTTTTACTTGCACCGCGGGTTACGGCGAACAAAAGCTTCGGGGATGTCGACTTGCACGCTCGTTCTCACCCTCCCCCAAACGCTTCTGTTAAGGGTTACGATACAACCCAGATTTGGGACACAGACACGATTTCTTTGTTAACTTTCGGGATTTCGCTGATCCCTCGCTGATTAACCTTCTGATGGAGGATACGGGGGCTGCTATTTTCAATTCGTCTTAAATATGAAGCTACGCGCGTTACCTACTTGTTATCTACTACTATTACTTTTGCACTCTACTTGTACTTTTACATATACTATATAATTTCTAACTCTGCTATTTTTCTCTTTCTTTTTTTCTTATATTATTATTATTATTATTATTATTATTATTATTATTATTAATATTATTATTATTAATTCTTGAAGATAAGAATTTTAGATCGAAAGAAGATTAGAATTTAAATAAGTCTCGCGTGAATTCTGTTTAGTTTTAGATTTAGTTATATAACTTATTAACAGTATTAACAGTTTACATTGCAGCCTCGACTTTTACTGTAATTATTCTGCTATATTACTAGAATTACATGTACCTTTCTATATTGGGTAATAAAGCCGAGTAATAATGAAAAAAGCTATTCATCTTTCGAGGGTTAATGAAGAAACTTCGAAACTGTAACAGGTTTGAGAATTTCAGATTACTTCCCGCTATTGAATTGCTATTAAGGTATCGGGAAACTATGTAAACGGCCAAGTTCGAAGTTGGAAATAGCGACCCCCCAAATTAAATAAAAAAAGGTTGCGTTCGTTTGTCGAGATTTTTTTGACACACAAATATAGAAACACGGCATTGCAGGCAAACTTTGACATTTCAGTTGGGGAAAACTGTCGGGCGAACAGATACTTCCAATTAGACAGTGAATTTCTCCCCATTTTTAATTAAAGCTCGCGCAACCGTTCGGAACAGATCAAAACCACTTCTCTCCGTTGTATTATTTAGGTGAAAATTTGCACTGCTAATGGTCTCATTGATGAAAATTTCTATTGCGAAGTTATTTTAAACCTGTCGGCTTTACAACGCGTGAAATGGTCGATCAACAACCTCGATTTATTTTTACATGGCCTGCGGTGTACTGGAGAGTATTATTAACAACGAACAAATACTTGCGAAATACACTAAAGCAGCACTCCACTGAATTATAAGTTGTGAGGTGTGAAAGCTTACCTATCTTCAAAATAGTGCCAAGTCGATAAAAATTTGTGAGATTATTTTTTCTCATCTTCCTCATGTGCTCCAAAAATTTTAAACGCATTCACTAAATGGTTGTTGAGTTATAACGATTATAATTTTCACTGATTTTACACGTACTCTTATGGAAAGAGACGACCTCGACAGATAAAACAGCTGAAAAAATGTTGAAGAAATAGTACCAAAGTTTTCAATGTTTTTTTACAGGTAGTAGATGGGTAGATGAAAATATCTGTCAAGTTTCAATTGTTTTCACTACACCGTTTTAAAGAAATAAATTATAACTTGAGAAAATTGTGAATTCAGGGCATTTTCACTGGCAAAATTTTAGCAAATAATGCTTGAGAAAGCATTTGTAAAGTAAAAAATACCTTCCTGCCATTTAATTAAAGAAGAAGCATTGAGTGGCACAATTTGATTTTCCTACGACCTCACTATTTTGCAATCATGCCACGTGCAAAAATCCTAAATTTCCATTATCCTTGAAAGCACGTAATTGACTCCCGGGTATCCCACTGCTGCCCGCCTTAAATCCACTTCATTAACTCTTCATTTCCTCCAAACTAGCATCGGCTCGCAATGTTCCCTTCAAAAGATTGATCTCACAAAGACAACAACCCCTGCAGCGTTGATAAACACCCCCCGAGCGCAGTTGAAAATACCCCAGGGGAGCAGAAACGCGCTCGAAATTACCAGCGATCGTTGATCCACCGCCTGATTAAAAAATGGAATTACATAGCCTCATTCACGTGCATGTACACGCGGTGTCCCGTTAGATAATCGACGAGCTTTCTAAGCAAAAAAGGTCATGCACATAAAGGAGCTATTTCCATCCATTCTCGAGATAAACGGTCTTTAGTCCTGATACTTATTATGCCAGCTATCAGCGCAGATGTAACCTACTCGCGATCCTCAATTCACGTCCACCTTTTGACTAATCCACTCCTATTCACTGTACGCCACGCTTGCACATTTTAAAACCCAGAATGCACCGATACTGCATTCCTGTATAGCTCTTGCAATCCCGAGGACGATTATGCATGTATCACCAGCTGCATCCGAAATGTAGAGATACGCTATTGTGAATGAAGCTACATTTGGGCCAAGTTACGCAGTAAGCTACCAACCCTCAATTTTATCTGAAATACAGTTTTAGTTTGACGATTTAAATTGTTAAAGAAAAGTAGCTTTATTTCTATTGGGAATATTTTATTTCTTATTATTGTTTTATAAGGTTTTTAGTGTGTTATTCGATAGTGAGTATGCTCACTAAAATGAAACTATGGCTTGGTAGATTTAATAATTGTATAATGTATAATTAGATTTTCTACAGTTTTTATTTTTTTAATCTAAAGTGGAACTATGGCTTGGTTGTTTTAATAATTGAGAATATAAGAGTTGTTCGATGGGTTGGTAATTTTTAGCAAAATAAAGACGACAAAATTATAGGGCCCACAGTGTGTTTAACTAATTTTTTGTCATTTTCAGGGTTCGTAGGTTTCTGTACCTATAACTCGGCCCATTTACCCTCAATGATTATTACCGATACCCACAATTTTGATTACTAGCTAAAAATTCACTTTAGGTCTATCAATAGCTAACCTTTTATTCCAAGAAGAACTGGAGCAGGCCCCATTACATGACCTGGCAAATACTCTAGAGAAGCCTGTCGATCGCCTGCCAGGACATCCTGTATACGAGGCAGGTCTCGAACGATCGGCCTTTGAACTTGCAAGGGTGGTTACAGTTTGTACTCGGCCTAATACCCTGTCAAGTTGTGCACCCCGGGTTCGCGTGATTCCCACCATCTCCTCTATTATTCACATGCTTCACGTTCGCAGGGTATACGCGTCCATGCTCGCAGCCAGCTTCGAATGCAATTACATCGACTCTTGCATCAATAAAACATCCATCTACTCTAGATGACGGAGAAATTTACTTCGAAACGGTGGTCTCGAGGGCTGACCTTTATGGACTCCGTAGACTTCAACCCTCTGTCTAAAATTCCTTCGAAAAAATAAACTTTGAAAGAAGGAAACCCAATTGCAATCGCTGATTAATCTGAATCCAGCGTGAAATGTTTTCTTCTTTTCTTTTCTGTTGCAAATTACATCCCACCGTGTCCACCCCTTGCTTTCCCTCCACTGACAAGCAGCTCGGGAAGAAAATTCTTAACCCAAATAATCGACCTCGATACAGGAATTTTGAGGGGCTGACGTCAATGCCAATACCGTCGTCGCGCTGCAATTTGCCAGCGAATTGTGACTGGGAACATTCTCGCCAATTAAATTAATTGAAATCGTGACCGTGTAAACAGGAAATTCTGCCGATCCGGCAAGGGCGGCCGAACCTAATTATCCCTCGCTTTTCAAGTATCAAGGTGAGCCGCATTCGACATCCCACGCCGGAACGTTGAATACATAATGTCTGCGGGAAACAAGCCAGCCACCACTCGTTAATTAATTCCCAGTATTATTGCTTGATTAACTAGTTCGCGCGACACATTAATTGCTGGCCCCGAGAGACGAAATCCGCAGGGTGTTGCAATGACGAAGGATGTACAATTCAACGAGAAACTTTCAGGCGATCGCAGTGTTTTCCACCTGAACTCCTACCAGTAATTAGCGAAGCGAGTGACGCATCGCTACTAATGAATGTCCTGATTCCAGATTGTATGAAATTTCCAACAAACTTTAATGCAAATTGATTGCTCCGCTAATGAACGCTGAATATCGATGCGTTCCGAGGAGATTATGATGGCTGACATGTGTAAAACTGTATCACTGAACCGCGGCTGGCATTCAGTGATTAAGGTCAATCATTCAGCCCCGCCAAGTCGCACTGAGCGCGATAAGTCAAACATCACGTTGCGATCATAATTGCAGTTTTCATTGTATTAGTACAGCGCGTGGGTTTTAAAGGACAAAATAAAATGAATATGTATATTTAAATCGTTTCTAAGTTTTAAGTTTCATATGCTCAGTAATAGTGAATACAGAATATTGAATTCGAAATGTTTCTGCTTTCCATCGCTCGCAATTAGCGTCCCCATTCGTTTTCACCGAGCCCTCGAAAACATACGCGGCGTCGACAGTCGAGACTATATCTACCATCTCTTCCTACCCTCTCAACTTTCAACGCAGTTGTCCCGAATTAACCTTAACGGTCCGAAACTGTCGCACGCGCTGTCGACGCTTCTATTCAAATGAGCTTCAACCCCTGTGTAAAAGAAACAAAAGGAGTGTCGCCAGCGCGGGGGGTTGTAACTCGCAACACTTTATCGCAGCCAAACATCAGGAAAAAGGGTCTTGTTACTTCTCTAAAACCACGATTTACCAACATTATCTCGGCAAAACTTAATGGGCTGATCCCGCAAATAAATAAATAAATAAATAAAGAGGACTGAAGGGATGAAGAAAGAAAGGAATTCTGAACGTTACCTCGCAGATGCATCACGCTGAAGCCTCTACCGTCCCTCGTGTCTCAGGGCCCATGTGCCCGGAGCCGCTCTTCCCAACAGAGTTCTTTTGGCGCGGAAAAAAAAGCGGGGAAAAAAGAGAATAACGCAATTTCGAGGGAGCACGGGCACAGGAAGGAGACCAAACAGCTGTGGGGGCGATCGACGCGATAAGCTGATCGCAAGCCGGCTGCGACGAGTGGGCTCGCGAGGCAGAAGCGGTGGAAGAGCGCGGGTCCGCAACACGCCGCGCTCGATGGCCAAACAGCAACTGACTGAACTCTGTCGCAGTGTGAGCACGGGCCGCGTTCACGGGTCGATCGAACACGTTCTGCGCCTCTACTCGGCACCGGCGGCAAAGCCAGCCCCGACGGCCGCAACGCACCGGTGCAGCCGATGCACCTGCAACCACCGGGGCTCCTCTTCGCCTCCCTGACGAGACCCGTCCAACACGCGCGCCAAACAGACAGCTGCGCAGCCAGCTTCGAAACAGGGCAACAGGGAGCCTCTGCAATACGCGAGATCCATGTATCGAAAGGGAAAGAAAAAGGGAGCGCAAACGTTTGCACAGAAACGTTTGCTTTTCCGATTATAGCTGGGGCAATCTGTATGTGTATCTACTTGGTGTCGAGTGTAGAAATTCGGTACGTAGACAGTTTTTGTAGCTGGCTTATTCTAAGTGACGATGAGAATTTTTTTTTATTTATTTGTTTACTTAAATAAACGGGAAAATTCCGTTAGTGTACGTACAATATAAGTGATAGTGGCAAAAGAGGTCGCGAACGTAGGGGAATGATGGGGTTAGCGATGAACTTTTATAAAAGGGGACAAATTCAAATCGAGAAACACTGGAAATCTCGGTATAAGTATTTAATATCAAGTCTAATTACTGGGGGTCCAATGAAACTTAAAACTTTCAATTAATTCTGAATTAACTGCAGTTTTATTACTATTATCTTTTCTGTTCCGAGAAAACTGTTATAAAATGCAGTGATACCTATACATTTTTGTGTGAATAAGAAACTTTTATTTTCTTGAAAGTAGAAAGAAGTTGTAGTTAAACAGAAACATTTCTTCTGCTCTGAAAAAGTTAAAGTTCTGACAATGTTGTGGAGTAGATACATGTACAGATCTGAAACTGGAACCTTATACGGTTCAGTGAAAATAATTATATAAAAATCACAATCTGCTTTCTCTTCTATATTTATCCTGCTTCCAATTTTTCAAGTAATACTAATTAAAAAAAAATTCCTAACTTTTATATTTTATCCTTAAATATCTGTTAAAAAGTGTATGACCCTCCAGAACTTTTATTAATCAAACCTGAAACAACTGTTAAAACTGAACTCTTACAACAGAGTTAAAGTGTCAATGTACAAAGTTAACTTAAAACAGAAAAAAATCAGTTAAAAGTCAAAATTTGGATAAGTAACTTTTATTTATAAAAGTTGACTGTTTCATTCGACCTCTGATAATGACTAGTGGCAATGGAAGGGTATTCTATTCCAAATCGATACCGTTACATGAGAAGTGAAGCTGGTACAGGGACTCTAAAACCCCCGAGCTATGTAACAAAAATTTACATTGGCTATTTATTCTATCATATACTAAGAATGCTACCATCGCTACAAAGTTCTGCTGTGACAAGAAAAGCCCGTTCCGATATCGGAATACCTTTTCCAGCTCCATGTTTCACGTTTTACAGCCGACAGGAAGGAATTCTGTTGCATTGCAGCGCAGAAGGAGGATAAATCAAAATTGATTGAAAATGGAGTTGCTCTGTTCTCGCTTCGGGTCCCTCGATTAGTTTCATTTCAACTCGAGCTTCGACGGAGGGAAGAATGCGACCAGTGTTCGCCAGTTTCTGTCTAGAATTGAAGTACTCAAGCGCTTTCGAGAAACGGGGTATGTCGATGGCGGGTGCACTTTCAACAATTCCTCCGTTCGCTGACATACCTAAATGGGTTTCGAATTCAACTGTATTACGAAGGCTTAGTGCACAAATATTGTTAGTCCACTTTTAGTGTTTTCGAAAAAAAAAACAGGGTTAAACGTGCGATGGTACATAAGATTCAGAGACATTCAATGAACAAAAATATTATTTTTGACAAATCTATGAAGCAGGTATAAATGTGATTTTTATACAGCACAAAGAAACAGTCAAGTACTACTTGTTGCATATAAATACTCAAATGTCTCAAAAAATGGACACATAATATTTGTGTACTAAGCTATCGATATGCACGCTTCCAAGGCGAGCGAGTTAAAAAAATCCTTCCATGTAACATATTTAACTACTTAGCACAAAACCTGCAAAATTACACTGAATTTATTACTAAGTAGCAATTCATATTATTCTTTACCATCACGCTTAATCTATGCTCATATACGTATGATACTTAATCTGCCACGCCAAGATTTCAACATGAACGTTTCCGTATTCCTTACCCACTTTTACAGAACCGTAGCCAGTGGCTAACTTAATTAGCTGGGGCTATTAGCACAAGAGGTTTCTGAAATTAGGGATTAAAATGCAGTGCAAACCTTGCTGTGGTTTTTTCTCGGAACTGCGTAATTTCTTCCCTGACAAAATAAGAGGAAGAGTAAAGAAATTGCGACGAAGGCTCTGTTCTTTATTAATGTTCAAAACTTCGAGTCAGGACGCCTGAAGAATGGCAATCTGGCGATCAGCGGCGCGCGTTGCGTAAGTCAGTAAAGGCGCGTACGTCCTACCCGATCGTCGAATTGCCATTCTCTAGGCGCTCCTCGCTCGAATTTTCGAACACGAATAACGAAAAACAGAGCCTCCGCTTCGTCAGTCTTAAATTTCGTTCTATTTTGACACGTTCATTTTCTACTATTTGTCGCCAAACACCCCGCATATGAATTTGATTATCCTCTGATTTTGCGACAGCTTTGGAAGCGGATGCGCGGTGGGATGTTTAATGAATATTGACGACGCGATATTTGGAGCCGAGAGGGGATGCATTGTAACTATTTCAATCGGCGGTGGCTAACCAGCGGCGACAGTAATAAATTAATATCGCTGCTCGCAGGCCTTCAAGCGTCACACGTTCATCTACGCGCATGTATTTTGAAATATTAGCCAAGTTGATCGGGAACGTAGCGATTTTTCATGCCAAACTGTCGCTATTTAATCTACATACCGCTTGGAAGCTGGAGCTTGACAGAAACGACTGAAACAGATAAATTTTCAATATATGTAAAATCCTTAAAACTTTTAAGGTATGTCAAATTCTTTACTCGATCTTTTCTGCAAAAGTGTGCTTGCCGCGAAGAATCTTGTGATTAAGTAAGTAGATAAGAATCTTGTGTGTAATAAAAACGCTTTATTATTATTATTATTCACAACAGTTGGAAGCAAGGGACATGAGAAATATTCCATATCGAAGACCATCCCATCAGGTTTGCAAAACACGGAAATTTTGCGCGCCCCGACAGTATTGATAAGGGACAAATTGTTGTGCCAATCGTCGCGTGGGCAAATTCAAAAGCGTAAGGTAAAAGGTGCTATGGATGCTAAGTACCTCAGACGCACGGATGACAGATACCGCAGAATGTCAGGCCGGCAGGTGGAAGCTTGCCAATTCGCGGCGAGATTGCCGCAAAGGTTTAAGATCCGCCCGACTGCCTCGACGAAGAAGGTACCAGGATGAAGATGACCCTCGAAACGCGATCCTCCCTTTATTGCTTTCTAATATCATCGCGTCGAGATGTTTGCCTTCGTCCGCGACGCTCGACTTGTGGAGGAGTCTTCTGGCTTCTATAATGGCACGTTCACCTTTCGATTTTATATATTAATTTATTTACGACACGAACTCATTAAGAACAGAAAAGACGATAAACGAACAAATAATCGGGCCTAGCTGTTTAGAAAGCTACCAACCCTCAATGATCTGAAATTGAGTTTTAGTGTGAAGATTTTAATTGTTAATGAAATGTAGATTTATTTCTATTGAGTATATTGTATTTCTTGTTATTCTTTTACAACGCTTTTTAATGGGTTATTCAATAGTGAGTAGTATAATTAAAATTATTTTAAATTTTCTATAGCTTTTGTTTTTTAAATCTGACATGGAGCTATGGCTTGATAGTTTTAATAATTGTACCTATAACGCGTGAGTTGTGAATTTTTTGCAAAATTAGAATTACAAAATTATGGGATCCGTACTGCGTTTAACTAATTTCTTGTCCAGCTGAAAGTGAGCCGGTTGCAGAGGATTTCCACTGAAACGTAGGTTCCCGTCGACGATACAATGGAGGGATGAGAAGCGAAATCGAGAGAGAAAATAAAGGGCATATCCAGTGCCTACCATTTTCGGCGGAGCTGCAATGCGAGATGTCCAGAATCGCGTTAAACAAAGCGGCGAAGCAACCGGGCGTCCGAATCGGCTTGCAGAAAGTAAAGCGTTCTCGGGAAAAATAACGCTCAACGTTTCAGCGTGGAATGGAAATTCTGATGGACCCATCATTTCTTACGCCCTCTCTGCAACGGAGCGTCCCGCGCGGAGGACATCTATCTCCGCGCTCGTCTTCCGGGCAATAACGTTTCGAGGAATCCGGGAACGCCCGGGGGAGGCTGGAAGCCCTCGTAACGTCCGACGGTGAAGGGTGTCCAGGGGCTAGTTGCATCGGCAAAGAGTTTGAAAGACCCAAGGACGTCGATCTTGTGGACCTCGAGGCGGGACAGATGCGCGAGCACACGGAATGCGTTAAGCTTGACACGGGAGACAAGAGGAATGGAAAAAGCGCAATAAACGCTCACCGAAAGAATCGCCCGCCGAAGGAAGTACATACGGAACAGGGAAATGCTTTCTTGGAATAATAATCATTGACCATGGTAGCTGTAAATACTCAGGGTTCTTCTTTTTTAGTAATAAAGACGATTAATAATAATAACAATAAACAATAAGAAGAGGGAGAAGGGAAGCGAAGATACGGGCGAATTGGGACCTTTTGCAACACTGGCATCGCTGCAATATGATTTCTATTGTACCCACGTCAGAGAAAAAAGCGACAATTTTTTTTTAATTCGTTTAAGGAATATGATAAGTGGTGGATATCGATGCTTCCTTGGTAAGAAGAATTTCCTCGACGTCCACTTATTAATTTCCATTTACCAGTGGCACACCCAAAGTGGGGGGGTGCAAAAGGCCCTGGCACCCCCTAAAGAACAAGGAAAAAGGAGATTGATGTAACCACGACTGAAGTAATTCAGGAGCTTTGTCAAAAGAGAAGAAAGCTGGATTTTATTCTATATATAAACTTTTATAATCACCTAATGAATTTCATTGGATTTGCATTAAAAATATTTTTAGCCGTTCAACTCGGCTGCTCTTAAGATTAAAGTGACTATTTCTTTTCTTGGTGATTCCGGGGACATGGGATTTTCCTTTAGAGGCCTCTACTCGTATGTAAACTGGGTTACGCTGTTTCTAAATTAGTAGAATTTCAATAGCAAACTCGTGGCTTCGGTTTCATACTGATTAATTCGTAACTTTAATGAAGAAATACAGAATCGGTGGCTATTGCCGAAAATCGGGGGTCAAACGATTACCTTAAATTCAGAATTAGGGAGAAACATTACCGGGGACACAAATCGTGTTCTGGGGACTGTCCCCGGAAATAAGGGACGAACGGTCACCTTACCCAAGATTAAATCCCGAGTGCGTCACTTATCACAGTTGGGCATTTCGCTCCCGCATTTTGCGCGGGATGCCTCGCGAGGCTGTGCGAGATCGTTACAACTATCCGGAAACTTTTAATTGCACCTGGCAATGTCGAAGCTGGCGTAGCGCGCAGAACCGGAACAATGGAAACGTGGATTTAGTTAGAGAAAAAGTAATGGTCGATGCAGAAAACCGATCAGAAGTGGGGGATTCCCCTACCGTTCAACGGTAGAGCGCAGAGAGGTATACACCCCTCTTGCTCCGTCGAAGAGGAAAGCGCGTCATCGGCATCCCCATAGCAACGAGTAGTTCGTGTACTTTTTCAAACAAGCCTTGAGCGGTGGACGAGCGAAAAGCTTCTTTGAGTTTAGAGAGACAATTAACAGAATTCTGCTCGTTAGTTAAGCGGCACTGCTTTCCCCACCAGCGAGATGAACAACGGCCTGACGCTGCAAGGGAACTCGGACCGAGTTTCCCACAATCTGCGGGAGAAGGTGAGAAAAACGCTTGCTCTCCGTCGTGCACCGCGCCCTTGTCTACACGTGCGTTCGACTAAGGGATTCCGAATCGACTGCCGTCGCAATCACGCGAGTTCCCGATAGTTCTAATGCTTACTTAAGCATTCTTCTCGTTTAGAAAAATGTAGACGAATTTGCAGTAACTCGGAAGTGACTTGTTTGCTGCACAACCGAAGTCGCGACCCACAGGTTGTAAATCACTGGACTAAGGTGACCATTCGTCCCCGGAACACTGTGTCCCCAATTCTGAAATTAATTAATTAATTTGTCCCCGATTTTCGGTAATAGTCCCCGATTCTGTATTTCTTCTTCGACGTCACAAAATAGTCGATGCGAAACCGTAGCCACGAGTTTGCTATTCAAATTCTACTAATTTGGAAACAGTGTAACCGAGTCTACGAAGAGGTGGCAGCTAAAAAACAAATGTTTCATGTCCCCCGAAAGCCTAAGAAAAAAATGATCACCTTAGCTTTGATACGTATTATTTTGTTCAATTGTAGTATTTTTAATCTTTGTAATCGTCCTTGTTTCCCGTCGCGATCGCTGCAACAGAAAAATCTTCCACCTTCCCAACGGAAATTACAATATTCCCGACTCCTACAATTTCCCCTTTACCTTCGGACTACGCACTGTGTCCGAGAATTTAATCCCGAACGCGTTAACTTTTACTCAGGTGGCGAAGAATAATCGAGAACGGCGTACCTACCTTCTCTACCTCATAGCGAGCTATCTGGAAAATCATGGGTGAGCATTGTCATTGAATTTCATTTTAATCGAGTGGTTAAATGCGAAAGTCCCTCTAGCTAGACCGATCTTTCAAAAATTAGCCCGCCGTAGGCACACTGGGTCGTTTATGTCCGGGCAAATTGCCGCTTTTCTAAACTTCCTTCCGAATTTTTATTTTTCGTAATTAATCCTTTGTACATTTCACTCGAATAACGATTGTATATTAAAGTAGAGATTTGAATAAGTGTACCATAATTTTTTCAGATTTTTTAAAAGTCAAAAACAGTAAAAAAACAGCCATGGGCATGAACAACCCAGTGTGCCCACCGCGGATTCGCGAACGATTAGAAATTCTCGTGTTAATTCAGAAATAAATTTGTTGTATTAGAAATTGATGGCGACTGATTGGCTATAATTGACGATTTATCAGAAATGAAATATAAACTGAAGGCAGTAATCTCTTTACAGATTCACGAGATCTTCCGACGCACTTTCGGCAGAAGCCCAACTACGAGAAGACGTTCGAGTCTGCGATAACATCGACTTGGAAATGATCCTCATGGATTTTGATGCTTATTACCACCTAAGATTCAACAAATATCCCACTCTTTGTAAGACTATAGTGTAAGCCAGTGTCTATTTAACTTACGTAATTTGTAAAACGCTAATTGGACGGCAAATAGACTCGTTTGCAACAGTAAGCTCCACACCCTTTACTGGCGGTTTATATACCCTCTATGGCAGTGGTGGCGAACCTATGACCCGCGGCTCAGACACGGACCTACGAAGGCTTTTTAACACGTTGATGTTTATAAACTTATTTTTTATATCATGAAAGAGAAAACAGAAAATTCAAAATATTAAAAAATTAAACACACTGTCCCCTTTCCAAGTGACGCCACTGACTTACAAGGGAAGATCCCGAACCCGAAAATTCAAAAAATTCTGAAACTTTGTGAATATGTAGGGGATTTCCTCCTGGTTACAACGCAATTTTTGTTCCCTGCCCAAATTCACACGAAGGGGGTTTCGAATGTTACAGGGGGAGCAAGAAGAGCGCCACGGCGCAGAGCAAGCACGAGAGCAGGAACGCGAGTAGATGTGACCTGGAAACTAAGGGAGCCGATCAGCAGATGAATGATTTCGTTCCACAGGATATTAGTCTCGCGATGACGGTGATGCCGATTTTCGGAAGCGGTGGCCAAGCTTCTACGAAGGAGGCGCCCGAACTATCCACGTGCTCGGATATAACGAAGGTCATCAAGGACCTCTATCCTGAGGACGCGGTGTTGCAGGGCGTAGCTAAACAGATCTCGAAAGTAAGCCCGATGGAAGTTCTCAGAAAAAAAGATTTCATTCGCAGAGTTAATTCTGAAGCGTGCGTTGACTTAGGAAATTATACTGACAAATTTGAACGTTACCTGGAACGATGTGAAAGGCCTCAAAGAGGGGAAAGAATCCATATACGACGCCCTTGTGTACCCGATGAAGTACCCGATTTTCTTCCGTGAAAAATTCAGCCCTTGGAAGGGCATCTTACTGTACGGGCCACCTGGCACAGGTGAGATACGAGCTCTCGTATTATGTTCACGTTTCTAATGTAAGGTGACCATTCGTCCCCGGAATTTTTGTCCCCAATTCTAAATTTAATGTCAATCATTTGTCGTCGAATATATATTTTTTTAAGCGGAATATGAAATTTTATTAAACTGTCAAGGGGTTAAAGTTAGAAAGTGGTCAATATGAAACCGAAGCCACAAGTTTGCTTTTAAGATTCTACTAACTTGGCAACGGTGTAACAGAGTCTACGAAGAGATAGGGGTGGTCCCTAAAAAAACATATATCTCGGATTCCCGAAAAGCCGAAATGGTCAACCTTATTCTAATGTTAGAAATAAAAGATGAATAAGGGACTCGATAAACAGGTAAGACAATGCTGGCGAAGGCGGTCGCGACGGAATGCAATTACACTTTCTTCAACATAACGGCCAGCTCGTTGATCAGTAAATGGCGAGGGGACTCTGAGAAATATATTCGGGTAAGTTGATTGGTACCTATTACTCTACCGTTGAATTTCTCATCGACACACGCCATTCAATTGGATAGGTACTTTTTGATCTTGCCTACGCTCAATCGCCCACGATTATCTTCATCGACGAGATAGACTGGATAGCCACGAGCATGGAGGATGACTCGTTATCCGAACCCGCGAGAAGATTTAGAGCGGAACTGCTTTCCAGGCTAGATGGAATATTATCCAGTGAGAACTCTAATGTCATGGTGTTGGCTGCTACTAACGTCCCTTGGTGAGTGCTGGCAATTTCATGTGGTGTACACTAATAATTAAAATTCACGGAAGAGGCTTTGACTAAACTTCTTCTAACGAATCTAAAGTAATGAGTAAATACGTGTGGGGGAATTTAAGGGGTGACTCTAGACCCGAAAATAAGAGGAAAATCAAGAATAACAAATTTATGTTTGAGCCTTCGTTTTGTAATTATTACTGTTGAAGTGAGGTGAGGAGAACGCCTGAAGAATGGCAATTCGGCGATCAGCGGCGCGCGTTGCGTAGGTCAGTAGGGAGTGTTGTATGCGCTCCTGTTTCTCGTGCGTTCCTCACTCGGAATTTTTCAGCATTAATTACAAAAAAACCAAACCTCCACCGCAGTTTAATTACTCTTAATTTTCGTATTATTTTGTCACGTAGCATCGCCCATTTCATTTTCTGCCATTTGCTCCCGAGTATCATTTATGAAAAACAGCCAAATCCGTGAATCGTTTGGTCAATTTATGTCTGTGTTTTGAGTATATTCGTCCTAGAACCACTTAAAGTTATATACTTTTGTTACCAGGAACATAGATTCAGCTTTACTGAGACGTCTGGAGAAACATATTTATGTACCGATACCTGATGCAGAGACTCGGCACGATATATTGGCGCATTATGTTTCTTCTGAGATGATAGAAACGGAAGAATATAATAACTTAGTTGCACAAATGAATGGTTACTCGGGCGCTGAGATAAAGTTGGTTTGCAAGCAAGCATGGATATCGCAATCGAAGCCTACTTGGCAACGAATCGAGAATAAAGAGATAAAAGTAGTGGATTTGGGATACCATATAAATGACATCGGGCACTTGTTTGCGGCGCTGAGATTAATTAAACCTGCAACCAAAGATATTATTCAAAGATACTTAGACTTTCATCGAACCGTAATCGGCAACGCGTAAACAATACATGATGAAAAATTCTCTTATAAGTTACATCGCGAGATACTTAATAAATACTTTTCGTCTTCCCACAATAAATGAAACACGCATTTTTTACTTCTATTATTATCGCACTGTGTTACAAAATTGTATTTCAAATAAAAAACATTTATACAGTCAACAGTTTTTCCTTTTCTCCTGATTACTCCTCGCTTGCTTCAAACCATGATAGTAACCTGTAAAAGCTTGACAGTCAGTTAAAAGTCTACTTAAAGGCCGTCGCGCATTTCGGCGAATCGAAGAGATTAATAATTAATTAATTGTTCATAAACTTTCTCTTCGCTTCACCAAAATGCGCGACAGCATTAAAAGAAGACACGAATGTAAGTTAAGTACCTGTATGAAAACCACTGATGTACCATGACATTAGCATACTCGAAAGTGCATCTGCATCGTTGTCTGGAAGCCTACAACAGTTTCCCATTAGAGTTTCACATTCCTCGACCGATTGAAATAGAAAATGATCGATTAGTACAAAATCATGCAAATCTAGTGCTTACTTAGCCATCAATTGCGGCGGCAAGGGAGGCGCAGGCGGCATCATATCTACCATAGAATTGAAAGATGGTCCCGGCACAAAGCGATGCTTGTACGCTTTCGTTTCCTCCGATTCGAAATCCATTTTCTCTCCATTGTACCTTCTTGAGTTTACACTTGTCTCATTAGCTTCTGCATTTCCTTCGTTCAATTTCTCGGCGAGGGAATCCTTCTGTTGAGCTATCTGACTCTGCAAGCCTTCCGATTCTAAAAGAGAACTCAACTCCACCTTCTCCGTATTACCGTACCCTGAAATCATCAATATATACATTGTCGCTTTAAAACTTATAGAACACTGTACGCAACTGATTTCCACTTGTTAATCTTGAACGGCAGTTTATTCGACAGCATTACCTACAAATTTTACGATACAAGTCCCTCTGTTCTCATAAATTTTTGACACTATTGCCTCGTAAATTTCTCCATCCTCCGAGTATATTGCACGGCAAGGTGCCCCCACGATCCACTTCTATGCAGATAAAGTTCACGTACGATTTAATATTGTAATTAATGAAAGAGACAGAAGATTTGAAACTTATAAGTTGACAGTTGAAAATTGTCTTATACGGAGCGCCTAATACTGCTGTAAAATCATGACCTTATAAGATGTGTTTGTATGTTGAGGCTGTTTAAAATTCTGCGACTTCTGTTTGGCTTGAGGAGCATCCACTTCCATGCCCATCCGCTTGGCAACTTCCTCTTTCGCTAAGTTCACTGCTTTGTCGTACGCTTGTATTAGTGCGCGATCGTCCCAAACATCTTCATTATCTGCTTTCGCATCCTTATAAAAATATATGCATATGGTGGAATGTACGTGAGCATTTCAAATGCTCCTTTTTATAAAGAAGGCCATTGATTTTCACAAATCATTGGAAATATCGCTGATTAATATAAGTTTGGAGAGAAACTCGTATACTTAGCAGAGATATTTTGGGGTAACGGATCATAACCTCAACTAAAAATAATACGGAGACGAACATACATTTCCGTTTCCTCGGACAAACAGGACGTTGTCGTCAGCCATTTTCTCCAAATACTATTAATGAAATGTCAAATTTCTCTTCAAAAATTTAATTCATTCCATCCTTCGTATACAACTGTATATAAACAATGGCAGAACCACACCGTTGCCAACCACCGCGTATTATAATTTACTATGCAACTTTACTAAACAATTCTATTAGTCGCTTTATTCATTTATTTGCTACTTGAAGACATTTTGCATTTTGCATTTTTACATTGTCAAACATTTAAATCACTGACGAGGTATAGGATAGACCTTTTTTTTCTTCCTGGAGAAAATCCCTAATGGATATCTCGTCCGCCGGTGGAGAGACGAGTTATGTGTAGTGTTGGCTAGAACCGTGATTTGTGAATCACGAGTGATCCGATCACGTTCATTCCCAATCACGGTGATTTTTCACAGTGATCTGTGAATTTCCTGATCGCTTCTGATGGGTGCAGGCAGAACAGTGATCCGTAATTTTCGTGATCGCTTCTGATTGGTGCAGGCAGATCAGTGATTCGCGATTTTCGTGACCTAATTGATGGAAAGCATAACTGCTCTTTGCACGCGCAACATAACCCCAATTTCTAATTTCTCTTGAAACATTCTCAAGGCCTCACTGTGCTTATAGAATCTCAGTTGTATATTTTGAACCAATGTAATTGTTCTTGATCTATTTAAATTAACGAATATTTATTTACTTTAGTTAAAATGTTTAATGTATATGTGAATACTTTAGCCAATCACATCAGTGCGTGCACACATTGACTATTTATGAATATGTATACTAAGTATATATGTATTCGCTGAATTAGTACGCTTTGACTGCAACACAAGCTATATTGAAGTATTTTATAAAAAATAATTCAATCAAGATCAAGAATTACGATCACAATAAACAATTCACTCAAGTTAAAAGAATCACGATCACGGTCGTCATTTAACTTCATTTACGACCGTGATCGTGATTCTGCGATCACTATGATAAATCACTGTTAGTGATTTGCACTCCACCCCTACTCCTGACTTGGTAGGTCCACACGGCGGGGGGGAGGACTTGGGCGAGTTTAAACAGAACGATGCGTTCGCCACCCCCTCTCACTGCCCCTCCCCAAACGGTATGCATTTTTCTGTCACCGGTTTGTGTGGTCCTAGGACCCCAATACCATTTTACTGTCGCATGCAAGCTTACCGATGAAGTACCGAAATAGATTGTAACGCTACGCGTGGTAGGAATTAGGATTCAACACTGATAGATTGATACCTTTTACCGCTATGTGGTGGTATTGTTTCAGACCCGTGTAACGAACATGAATGTTACACAAAAATATATTTAAATCGCTTTTTATTATTTGATATTTATGTGATAAGAATCGTCGTACCTATCTATGAGCGGATTATACACATACAAATATCTACGCCTAATAAATGATGTAATAACGTAAAATTGGTTAAAAATTCTGAAGTCACGCGTAATCGCGTAAAAGGTCCAATATAACCAATAAAGAGGTACTACTCGAATGAAAAGTGTTTCATAGCTGAGAAAAAGAAGAATGTTTGCGCGTTGCGACATTTACACGTTCAAATAAATTAAGTGAAATGCGTATTGTGATGTATATCGCGAACATTCATAAGGAATGGCTGAGAAAGAGGCAAAGATTGAATATGTGACAGAACCTTGTCCCATCAAGCCTCGTAAAATAGGTCCACAAAACATAGTGGTACGCCTAAAGCGTCGGGAAACGTTTGGTTGCCTTTACCCAGGAACACATGTGCACAACGCTCGACAATTTTATCAGAATGTATTTCCAAACTTCACTGTTATGAACGTAGAGAAACCGCCGTGTTTTCTCAGGAAATTTAGCCCCGATGGACGTTACTTAATAGCTTTCAGCGCCGATCAAACATCCATAGAGGTTTATGAATATCGCGGTGCATCTGCAGCTGCTGATTTATTAGCGAATTGCGAAGGTGAATACATTGGACATAAGAATGATGAACATAGTTTTCAAATTAGAAGTAATGTTTTCAATCGTTTTTTTAAGGTAAGTGGTGCTTTAAATTACTACCGACCGATTGGATTAGATATAAGTAACCATACATGTACATATAACAACATTTATAGGCTAAATGGATCGTGAATGTTGTTCAGAGTAATGAACAGTTAAATAGAGAATGTAGCCTGTTTACGGATGACGGCCGGTATGTAATTGTCGGATCAGCTGCTCATATTCCGGACGAATTGAGGCCACATTTCTATCAGGTATGCTTCTATTGAAAATTAATTACCAGCTGCTTCCTGAACCATTGCGTAAAATTAAATTTGATTCTTCAAGATTTATTCCAACAATGAAGCGTTAACTCCGAATCCTAGGTCACCGCTCGAAGACTACAGTTTACATCTGGTTGATTTGCGTGGAGGGAAATTATGCGACACTAGACATTTTAAAGTAGACAAGATATATTTATCTCACAATCAAGGTAATTCTTAATCTTTTCGATTAAAGATTATACGCTGCCGAGAAACATTCTGTTTTGAGCATGTAATAAACAAAGTAAGAGGAATATATATTTCTTTATGCAGGTCTTTATTTGTATAAAGATATATTGGCGGTGCTGTCTGTGCAACATCAAACTATTCACATATTTCAAATCCTTGACGGAATGTTTATAAATGTTAGAACGATAGGAAGGTAACATTCGTCTAAAAAGAGTATCCCCTAACTTCTATTAGTTGCAATTGCTACATTATATTATTGGCGATTATCTCTAATTTACAACAGATTCTGTTTAGAAGATGATGCTTATTTGGTTACAAGTGCTTGTCCAGGAGTAAATTGCCGTCCATTTAGAGACGTTACAATAAATAGCCTCAAGCACAAGTTATTAGTTTACCTGTACAAAAGAGCAGCATACATTAGTGATACAACAAACGATCCGTTCGAATTAAGACGTTTCTATCAATATTTTGACCAGGTATCGCTATGCTTTCACTACGACCACTGTTCTATGCTAACGTGTACGGTGTAATTTTAACAAGTTAATGTTTCAGTTGAACGCGCTACGAATGTGGAAGATGCAATTATTGGACACGAATCATATACTTGTAAGGTTTGCCAGTGAAGAAGTCGCAACACTTCAAGCGAACGAACCTAACGCGCAGCCTGCACTTTTGGTGGTTTATGATATGGTTTCAGCGAAGATATTAGCTGCATACGATAACGCATCCACGCAGCTGTTAACGCAATTTGAGAACTTTAGTGATTTCTTCAGAAATGCTAGGATGAGTACCGACTGTCAATACATGTGTTCTCCGTCTAATAATATATACGCAAGGTATAATACAATTACAAATAACTTATTGTTAATTAGTAAGAATCGATACCTGGCCGACAGTCATTTGTGGCCTTAATTCTTTCTTACAGACTGTTACAACAAAGATTCAAGCAAACTATAGTAAGTGCTAGATATGGCGGTGTTACAGAAGCTACGAAGAGATTGCTCGCTCAATTGCCGATCTGCGCGCAATCTTACTCTAGTTCCCCGTATTTGGACTTGTCTCTGTTTTGTTACGATGATAAATGGGTATCTATGATGGAGCGTCCCAAAGCGTGCGGAGAACACCCTATAAGGTATACATATCTATACTCTATAGGTATTCAACTTAATATCACGCTTACTTTCACTAAAATCAAATGTTTATTCCAGGTTTTATGCTCGCGATTCTGGTCTTTTAAAGTTTCGAATGTATGCGGGGATGCTAGGCCGTACGACACCTACGGCTGCTAGACGATTGGTGGCGTTCACGTTCCATCCGACGGATCCGTTTGCCATATCCGTTCAGCGGACGAATGCTGAATACATTGTCAGTTTTCACGTCAGACACGTTTAACCTTCCATCGGAATATGGAAATATCGCTGATTATTATCATTCGTCACCCCTCCTTTTCCCCTCTACATAGTATATCTTCTTCTTTCCAATAAAAACGATCTCATTGTACATACAGTCTCAAGTAGTCGTAAATAATGCTATATAGTATAGATTGCTTGAAAACCACTCCACGAAATCGTAGACGACGAAGTTTATTAATTAAGTAACAACCATTAATAAAATTTGTAATTTCTTACGATTCTTGGCACGATTCAAATTGAAGGTGTTCGGTGTTAAAAAAAAAAAACAACTTTAGACATATTTAATCATCAAGTTCAATTAGCAAGGTATTTGTTTTATAAGATAGTTATATGGGAATACGTGAAAAATGCATGTAAATAATTGAAACAGCTGTGAAAGAACAAACTTTTTCATCTTTTACCATTGTGGGTACTTTCCATAGTACTTATATTTAACATGAATTTATATATACAAGATCTATAATAAAACATTGCATGAAACGATGTTGTCTACCATTCCTAAGGTGACTAATTCCCAAAGAATTTGCGAGGAATAATTTCATTGGAATGAAATCCACTTCATTTGGCGAAGAACGGTTTGTGTTTTAAGATACAACTGCAAAATTATGCAAATTAATTCATTTCCTGCGGTAGTTCGATTCGCTGAAAGAAAGGTTATGTTCTCGAACACGCAAAGGGTTGGTACATTTATTTATTTACGATCTGAGGGCGTGGGCATCTTTTGGGGTAACTGCGCAGGATGATAGTGTTTATTAAACAGTGCAAAATTTTCCTCTACGATTTTGTTCTATCTGCACTTGGAACCATGCGTAACTACGATAGGTGATTGGTCGTAGAGAGCGTAAGCCGCAAGGATTTGTGATTTGACTCACGTAGTGAAAGCGACCGAAAACAAGTCAAAGCAAGTCCGCAAAGTGTTGAATCCTCGTAAAAGTTGTGCGAAGCCATACTAATAAATCGCATGTAAAGTTATAACGTGATATTTCAGTTGAAAGTTTTGTACATTGCGCATTCCTGGTCTGTGTCGAAACTCTCTTGGAAAGTATCTCGTGCTAAACGCGCTTGTGACTCCATAGCTCTACAGGGGAGTAGGTGGTGCAGCCATGTAAATAGTTCTGCAGTTTCGTGTAGACTCTAGTTTCCAGTATCACATTTCAGCTTTATTTGTGATCACGTCGACAAGCTGATATTATTTCAAAGAGATCAATTATCTGGAACTGTAAGTACATACATTTTCTTCAATTTCGTAATACGTAATGCCTAGGCAGTAAAGCTATTATTACAGATGCCTACTGATGCCTACTTACATATACATACACTTGTACTTATGAGTGTAGTGAACACGACACGTATAGACGCATCTCTCGGGTGTACGCATTACAAATTTTAACCTACATTTTCCATTGACGTGCAATAGTAATAAACATACAGCGCGTACTCAAGCATTGCATTACTTGAAACATTATTAATACTATTATTGGCAATAATAAGTAAACGATTGTGTATAAATAAATATTCCAAGGCACGTGTTAGCGCGTAATAATCACCGAATTTCATTTTTCTTCAAATCATACTTGCATACTACTTACATACATACATACTTACGTACTGAGTTACTATTAAACAAGTTACGTTTGTCATAACGCACATACCTACTTGCGTTCGAGTCATTTGTGTTTATTTCCGTTTTTGACAAATTCATTGACAGAAATAGTAATTATGATACCTCTATAAAATATAAGTTTCTGCATATTGCTAATTAACTCGTATCTGTATCTAAGCATTTAAGGTATTTTTAATGTAATTATATTTCAATATATCCCTCTTTTTCTGTTCTGTTGCAGTGTTACAAAACAAGAGCTGTATGCGCTACGGAACAGTATTAATATCAGATGTCTGTTTTATTAGCTTGAAAATGTGTCATGGCATACTTTGAATATCAATTCATTGCTTAACAAGTATCGAGTGTTAAGATTCATCTACCCAGAGTGACGGAATAATATTTGCAACAGATAGCGAGCTGTAGATCGATGGTGATTTTATATGCATGTTTATATATTGATCTTACTATTTAAACCAATCAAATTATATGTTTAACGCTGATGTTGCAGCTATAAAAATGAATGACGATAAGAAGAAAGAAGACTATGATAATGATATTCATAGTAAACAATTGGATAAAAAATGTTTTCTTCCTTGGAGTCCTTTGGAAGAAAGCAAATTCTTATCGAAGCATAGATATGTCTCGTGTAGTAGATCAGCTCCGCACAAAAACAAACGTTTTGTTCGGTATAAGCTAAGTAGATCGCTGTACCTTGATGTAAATATTCATAGCTCTAGCTCGGAGGACAGTTCTTTCGTAGAAGATAAACATCTCTCGAGGTCTGCTAAAATAATGAGGGCTCTAAATGTCAGCAGCAGTCGTGCGTATTACGAAAGGACGAAAATAAAGAAATCGCTAAATTTCAATTTAACCCCCAGCCCGAAAAGATTTGTGCCCGCTAGAAAAGGTATAAGGAAGGCGTTAAGCTTAAGCTTTACTTCGCCCGTGTTCGGCTCGAACAAAACTTTAGATTACGATGATGATCCTAATGATACTACGAACAGTAGTTTGACATTTACGTCTTCCGAGTCTATCGATGAGAACCAAAATGAGACACCGTCGCAACGAAGTACGAAAGGTCACAGGACATTACACTATTCTACACCCAATACAAGATTAAGCAGAAAATCTTTATGCTCGACCAGCTTCGCACCAGTATTACCCAGTCGACTGAAAGAAACTATCGATAATGTTATGTGTAGTAGTACCCCTAATTCACATTCATTCAAATACATCGAAGGAAGACCTAAATGTTTGGATAATATTGCAACAAATACATCAAGAAATTTGTTTCACGAATTTCACGGCGGCGACGACGACGACGACGATGACGACGGCGACGGCGATGATAATAGGCCACACACACCCGAAAATTTCATTCGTATAATTCCTGAAAGTATGAGCGCTATCAAAAGGAGCCACAAAAAGGTAATTGAATGGGATCTCGATTGACCCTTATCCTTCCTGGTTAAGATTTTCTCTTTTTTTTATATTTTTTGTATTCTTTCATGGTTACTTATATGATGTTTAAATGTTGGTTTAATGTGTTTAATGATTTTCACTTTACATTATAATGTACAGGAGAGGTCATCGAAGCGGAGCGAGCATTATGCAACACAATTTGCGAATGTTTTTGAAAATGATGCAGGCATATCTAAAAACGAGACCGGCACTGTGGAAGATTACGACTATATTCCTATCGACCTATATTCTGATAAAAGCTTAAATTTGAAAGACATACCAGTGTGCGATTCTGAAGATGGTATTTCAGATACTGGCTCACTTTTTGATTATACGGAAGAGCGGAAACATATCGCGGAAGATTCTGAGAAAGTATTGGATTCTATACTAAACTGTGATAGCGGTCCATCGAAATTTCACAGGTACGATATAAAAGGAAAACCAGAACCGAAGGAAAGTGATGAAAATTTATGTGAAAGTCAAATCGCAGATCACAACGAAATAATTGAAGAAATTAATGACGTTAAGACGAGCAGCATGTCTGCTCGCTATTACAATGCGAGAACCGAGGTTCGATCTGTGACGCCCGATCCAACAACAGAAATCGTATTAAAATCACAGGAATCAATTACTCCTGAAAATGATATAAATGTTTTACGAAGTTTGGCTAAAGATTCGATAAAGAAATCTCGTAGCAAGAGTAAAGGTGATAATAGGAGGAAATTGTTTAGTCCAAAAGTTTTGCAATGTAAGGTGGAAGTGACGGGAGAGGAAGATACAAAGTGTTGGCAAGATGTGAAAAAGGAGGAAAACCCTGAAGACGATAGATTGGTCAGTGAACAGAGTAATCATCTGGAGCGGGCGTGTACCCCGGAAAATATAAATTCTAGTAGGCTGCTACTGTCGCAATATAGCTCGATTAAAAAGTCTCACCGAAAAGATAAACATAACAAAATAGTATCTGGATTTTTGAAACGACAAGAATATTTTAACAAAGAGGTTGATTTCGTCAGAGATACTGACAATGAGATTAAAGTGGAGAGTGATGATGGTAGACCCGAATACAAGAGTTTGGGAAGTCTTTCATCGAACTCCGACGCTGTTACAAATGTGGATGAGTCTACCTCTTCCGCGACGCATGTAGATGAGACCGCATCTCTCAATAGATTGTCTCCAAGTAAAAGAAAGATACCGTTGGATGTGTCGTTGGATCGTGACACTCATAATGTATCGTGTGATTCTGAATTACAAGAATCCGATGCGTCGGCCGCAGAAGAATTTAAGATCTTCACGCCTCTTAAAAGGAAACGCTCATTGATTCCATCAGCCGTGAAAGAGAATTATTACGATCTACTTTTGGGGAAAAATGAGATTTCAGATGAAGCCGTCGCGAACATCAGTTTGTCGAGGTGTTTAACGCCTGTTCCAAACTTTCGTGATATTTACACGACGAGAATTCCGGGCGAGAAGTCTCTCGCGGCAGTAAAACTTGATAGCAGTATTGCCAGCGAGGAGGTGCCAACGGAAATACACGATTGCGACGATTCAAACGATACAACTGGAAGGTTGACGCCAAGAAATATGTCAACCGTAGAATTATACTCCAATCTGGATTCCATTAAGAAATCGCACAAAAAGAATAAACGTGAAAATTGTTCACGGAAAACTTTCAAGTTGGTTAGAAATAATTGTTGCGATGAAGAGAGCCAGGCTGTGTCAAAGAATATTGAAAACGTCACGTACGATAAGTTGGAATCTTCGGACGATTGTATCGGTGTGTACGACACGAATAAATCAATCGACCATGATGATATAGATGTAGATATAGATATAGAAAGGTCGGCTAGTAGTCGCGCAAGTGATGAAAATTTGGCGAGCACGAGCACAGAAAAGTTATTACAGAATGTCACGCCACCAAATTCTTTGAAAACGAGAAATTATATCAAACTGTTACGAGAAACGTCTATTAAAAGGTCGCATAAAAAGGTCCGGGATCAGAAAAAGTACGACTTATTAACGGCTGAGGCAAATGATTTGTCAGATGATGGATCTATATTCGGCAATGAGGAAAAATTAGTTCTTACCGAGGATCAATCTACTAAAGAGTGATGTTAGTTGTTTATTAAAACAAAAGGTTGATATGTTTTGAAAAGAGAAAAACAAAACAAGAAAGAAACAGATAACATAATAATGCGGTAAGTGTCGTTTTAATAATCCCGTGCGATCGAGAATCTATGACATGTGTAGGTGGAAAATTTCTCACTAATTTTTGTTGACCTTTGACTTGCGAAATATAGTTTTTTTTCAAAGCTTACTTTCATATAGAATTGCGGAATTGCAATTGAATGTAACTTACTGGTTCATACTACGATGTGACAGTTACGTTCAGAAATTATAGAACGATGCGTTAGAGTGCATGTAGTGCAAACATACCTACATATATCCAAAGTGACAATATCGACTTTTGGTTGTAATCTAGGGATGCGCGCGCTCTGAAATATGAATCATAAAATCGTGTTATCTGTTGATGAATCTGATACGACTTCATTTACGACACAGGGCTCTACGCGCGTCACCGCTTATCAAAGACATAAGTACACACATGTTACATTGCATTACTTGGTACGTTGGTACACGGCAGTTTTGGGGTCAGACAGCAAAATGACTAGGACGATCTCGTGTTTTCTTGTCGATTATTTCAACATTGTTACTAGTGTGAATTCTGTTTAAATTTTCATAGCATTTATGTAATTAATGTATCAATAACAATAAAAGCGGCATTGCATCCTCCGCGGTTTATAAAATACTGCCGGTCGTTAATCTTGCATTATATCGGTGAGGACGATAGGAAAAACGAAAAGAAAAGTTGTGCTCCTCGCATTCGCCAAGCCTATCGATACATAGGTACCCTGGTCGTTTATTGAAATACTTTCCACTGAAATGAAATAAAAAGTTTTGGTAACAGTATATCAAGCGTAAAAGTTGTTTGCTTTCAATTATTTCAATGTACGATTTTAAGTGTAGGTGTACGTTATATATTTGGAATTATTTAGTGGTGAGCATGTTTTCCGCCGTGCAACCGGTCAAAATATGAACTAAATAATTAAATAGCTGATAAGTGTAATAATATTCGGAAGAAGTTCTATCCTTCCATTAGAGTTTATTGAAAATTGCACAGTTAGTATACACGTAAGTTATACTATACGCATAAATAAGAATTTATACTTTGTCCTGCGATGTTGTAAAGTTTTTCAAGGTGTAATGCAATTTTGCGTCATTTGACGAACAATACATACAATAATTCCAACAGAAAAGAGGAAAATAAAACGCGACTGAAAGAACTCCACTACTTATTATACATATGTGTGTATAATGTGGTATAGTCGATTAGTGTAATTAATTATTTCAATGCCATGTCACGGTTTGACACAGTACTAAACAAGTGAATTGGAATAGGTATTTTTTATGAAAGTTTGTTAAGAATATCAACATTTGATATCGTTATAGATGTACTGTTATAATATCGACCCTCGTTAGAATTTCTATGGGAAATGGTGCGATTACAATTCTCTTCCGACATCATCAAAGAATCTTTTGAATCTGCGTGATGATTATCGTTCCTTTATACTTGTTTCATTTCTTTCGCATGCTAATGTTAACTTTTGTAAGTTTAATTCCAGTACTGATAGAATGAAACGTCGATTTTTACATTGTACGTGTTAGCGAAGTAAGATACAAGGTCTAGGTATATTTCTCATTGTTCCCGCGTAAGATAGTCGTCTTTTCAATAATAGCGAATTCGGTACCACGCACTGACTCCGCACTGGTGCCAGAAAATGACTTGGATTGGTTGTTTCTGATAGAAAGGAAGATAGCTCTATAAGAATCAACCAATCAAAGTCATTTTTTGGCACCAATGCAGAGTCAGTGCGAGGTACAGAATTCGCTATAAGTCTCCCGACTTGTCGGTCCTATCCTTTAAACGTTGAATAAACTTGCACGCACTCTGGCACTTGAATTCTTAATTCAAGTAAATTTATTTGTTTGTCGCTTGTATATATTGGTAAACTATCAACCTTAATAAATTCGATGAAGTAAAGTACCGATACTGTTTTCTATTGCTTCAAGTTTGGCTTTAATATCTTATATCAGTTGTATTGTTAACGTCTAACGTGTTTCATATCGCCTTGATTTAATGAGCGCGTGACTCTTCGCAGCATTGGAAAATGAGGACCTATGAATACCATATATTGTTGCAACGATAAAAATACTAATATTAATAATTCTTTCCTGAATCGTAATTCAATCGAACCTTTATAATTAATAATCGATTATTAGATTCCAAACTATAGGTTTATAGTTAAAAAGAAGCAACATATAGTAATACGTATACGTTATACATTTTCGGTATATTTTGGCATAATACTGGAAAATAGTACGTTAAATGGTGCATATAATAATTCAATTGTGATATGTATATACGAAATAAGACGAATAAATTTTACATTGAATATTTCAAATATTGAGACTCATTCTTTCAAAGAGAGCCACATTTAATACAGTGGCGAATTCAGGAGTCTTTCTTGGAGGGGGAGAAATATGTAAAAGTACGTAAGTACATTTTTTAACCTTCTTTTACAAGATTTAAAATTTGCTTGTAATTTATATTTTAATATCTCTATCTGATACTATAGACTATATAATTAAATTCACATTAATTATTTATACAGAATAGTACATAATGTTATAATATTTTTCTATTTTATTACTCTTGGGGGGGGGGAGTCGCCCCCTCTGGATCCGCTCTTGATTTAAAATATGAATATGTACATATATGTAGCGACATTTACATGACCTACATGACTGAGACTGGAGCGGGCTGGAGCTGGAGCAACGAATTGAAATTGCTGCGTTAATCACCTGCTGTTCTGGTGTTCCAGAATATATTTTATGCTTTCTTCTGTAGGTATAGTCGGATCACGTTAATACGATTTAGAATTTGATTTGTTTTATATAGATTATAGGTACCTATGCATACATATATACATGCCTACCATACCTATTCGACGACATACGCACTACGTAAGAAACAGTTTGAAAGTATTGTAACAGATTCTGGCGGGTAACGAGTATAGGTAAATGTAAATGAACCACGATGGGGAAATTGAACGTCACAATTTTACGCTACTTAACCAGGGATGATTTCCGTGTTTTAACAGCGGTATGGATTTGTATACTTTGAATAGTTTAATCTTGTACTTATGTGTGTTTAGTTTTCTTTTAAATCTGCTGAATGTATTTTAAGGTTATACATTCAAGTTTCGGTACTTGGCGTTTCAACATACTTGCATAAACATACGATACACTTGAAGAAATTTCTAGAGAAATGATATACTTGTATGTGTAATTGTTTAATTGAATCGCCGAGGTTTTATAAACTGTTAACTTTAGGAAGAGTAGAGGAATTATGCTTCGAAGGAAGATGTTTGTCAGAAAGCACATGCTTCCCTGTTAGTGCCTATTAATGCCTATTAATGCTTATTTTAGCGTCAACCAGTCTTTTAACATTCCAAGGCTGCGTCGAATCGTTTTCTATGCCAGTGTTTGACATTTCAGATCGAGATGGGAATGAAAAATCATGAACTCGTTCCTGCATCGCTCGCTGCTCAGATAGCAAATTTGCGTTATGGCGGAGTCCATAAGTTAATGAAGGAACTGTGCAAGCATAGACTTCTCAGTTATGAACGTGGGAAACATTGTTAGTTGGTACTAAAGATCATTCGATGGCAAAATGCTTTACGCATAGTTTCAATTGCCTATTAAAATGAATTATTGTTTTACAAATTGACCAGAGAGAACAACAAGTATGCATAGAAACTAGAATGACAAAGTATTTCTTATGTCTTTTTAGACGATGGTTATCGATTGACGAATGCTGGCTACGATTATTTAGCTCTAAAAGTTTTGGCACAAAGAGGTACTGTCGTTTCTTTTGGCAATCAAATAGGTGTGGGAAAAGAATCCAACATTTATATAGTTGCCGACGAACAAGGGAATCCAGTTTGTTTAAAGCTGCACAGATTAGGGAGAACGTGTTTCAGAAACGTCAAAGGTAAACGAGATTATCATCAGCATAGGAAATCAGTGTCGTGGTTGTACTTGTCAAGAATATCTGCGACAAGAGAGTTCGCTTATATGAAAGCACTTTACGATAGAGGATTTCCAGTACCAAAGCCGATCGATCTTAACAGGCATTGCGTCGTTATGGAGCTGGTTGAAGGTGGACCCCTGTGCGTTAACTGTTATATCTCGCTATCTTTCGTGTCATCTTATTTGATGTATTCGTAGAGTTCTAATCAATATTTCATTTCGTGTTTTAGATGTGGCGTGTACGAAGTGGACGATATTGAATCGCTTTATGACGAGTTAATGAATTTGATAGTAAAACTTGGAAACCACGGTGTTATTCATGGCGATTTCAACGAATTTAACATCATGATAACCAGCAGTGGAAAATCAATTCTTATAGATTTTCCACAAATGATCTCCACCGAGCATGTCGATGCCAAAATCTATTTCGATAGGGATGTGAATTGTATTCGCGATTTCTTTAAAAGACGTTTCGCTTATGAAAGCGAGTTATACCCATCGTTTCAAGACATTTCGTAAGTGTTAAATGTTGGAACGAGTAAGTTGAAAAATAATTCGTTGGTTCTCGCGCCTAGGTATTTGTTTATAATAGTTAATTTATGTTTAGAAGAGAGGATTGCATCGACGTAGAAATTAAGGCCAGTGGCCTTACTAAACAGATGGAAAAGGATCTTTTACAAGAAATGGGAATGGTCGAGGCAAAAGAGGAGGAGGAGGAGGAGGAGCAGCAGGTAGAGGACAAGGAGCAGAAGGAAGCGAAAGTTGAAGAACAGTTGGAGAGAGAAATACATGATGGAAAGGAAACTGTTGACGAAAATGAAATTGCTTATTTACAACTGCAAGTTGAGAACTCCATGAAGAATGAATTTGGCTGTGTATCGGAGACTAGTACATCGGTATCAGCGAGAAACGGGAGTGAAAATTCAATCGCATCGTGTTTGGAAAATCAAATAACAGAGGGAGATATTCGATACGTCGATATAAATGTTGATCGCCATAACGAATCTAGCATGGAAACGTTTGATTCCGAAGACGAACAGGCAAAGAGTATTTATAGCGCGACAACAACCGCTACCATAGCTCCAGAACTCATTAAAAGCAAGGTGAAGGTGGCGTTGCAGAAACGCGACAAGAGAGGACAATCCAGAAGAATTGTTGTGAAAGGGGAAGCGAACGCGGTAACTAGAGTTAGAAGAGAGACCAGGGATACGATTAAGCAATCGACTGGAATATGGGGATGGGAATAAAAGCACCACAACATGCGAGAAAATAATGCAAACAATAATAAAGTTTTATTCATTAATACGTTAGATTCTTTTCGTTCTCGAATGGCGGTCCAATTCCTTTGTAACTATGTATGTAAGTACACATGCATATATGTACATGTATAACGACATTCCTCGAGTCTGTATAAAAAGGTGAAAGGGTGAAAGTAAGAGGAAAGAACGAAAATCGATCGATTTCTTTGGATTTATGTAGGTACTGTTTTATTAACTCTGAAGAATATCCGATTCTCATCGGAATCTTGTATTTTTCTTCATACAGCCGAAAAGTCAGAGGTACGAACTTGTGTAACTTATTATATGTATTACATTATATAACAAGTATATATTATATCGTTATCTTACAAGAGCAGAGTTAGGAGCGATGGGGCCACAGTGATGGAGGGGGAAACACCTGACGCAGGCGCAGTTCATGCACACAGAACCACCACTCCTGTAGGTGTTTCCTTCTCCATTCACTGCGGCCTCATCGCTCCTAACTCTGTACAAGAGAATTCAGAGCTAAAATTATAATGTACGAACCGTTCCTAATTTCCTATTTGTCCATGTTTAGGGAGGGGCGAGGGGGACGGGACGGCCTCAAGTCGGTTGTTAAAAATAAAGGGTGGGGTAAAAGGAATGGAAGAAGGGGCTGAAGGTGGAGGTGGAGATGGCGGTGAAGGCGGAGACACTGATATTTCCCAAGTACTATTTATCTAATCTTTGTTGCTCGATAATCGAAACAGTGTTTTTGTTTTTGGCTTTTATCAACGAACGATACCAAGAGTTGGTAATTTTGTAAGCTTTCAATTTTATCTCGCCACTCGTAGAGCGCAAGGATAACACGGTTACGGGGTATCAATGCTTTCTGTAATTGTTCTTTTCAAATGATCCCACGTTTATTAGAAGGAAGACAAATCATTTGAAACTTAAATCCCACCTACATTCTGATAATGCGAGCAAATGTTAATTTAATATTTAATATCTGGATAGACATATGTTCAATGCAAATTCAGTAAAATTCATTAGGTGATTATTCAAATTTATTTACAGAATAGCCCGTTCTGGGTGCGCCACTGAGGTAGTATTACGTAAGTATATGCAAAGAATGATGATTGCTTATAGGTTAATGCTGAATTCGTAAATTTCTGCAACATTAAAATTCTTTGGCCGATATTCATAGTCGCTACTTATTCTTAAGCAAATACTTAAGCATGCGGCATCATCTACTAACCTAGTAGCTAGTAAAGGATGCCGAATGCTTAAGCATTTGCTTAAGAATAAGTAGCGACTATGAATACCGGCCTTTGATTCCACTCTGATTCTGGGTTTGAGGGGTGTAGCTGCGTAGCTTCGTGAGTGACATTACCTACCTAGTGCCCGAGATACGAGAAACATAAGAAATTGTTTAAAATAGATGTGCGCGTTTTGGAAAATAGTAGTTGATATCAGTGAGTGCCGGTGTTGTTCTTGTGAATCGTCATTAATTGATATACATATAGGATTAAGATATATCGCTCGTAAGGTTGCACGCTATAGGTGTTCGGTTACTCGAGACGAAAGTTGCTTCGAATCCCGTATTTCCAACAGTGTAGCTGTTAGTCGAACGGAGTTTCTACATCGTAGCAGGTATTCTGTAGGTTCACTGCAAAGCTTGAATAACAGCAAAATTTCGGCTAGTGTCGGTTCCAGTTTTTACGAACAAGTTATTTTTAGCCTTGATGGTTGCTTCGTTGCCCCGTGATCGCCTTAAAGTAAACCTTTATAGCGAATTCGCTATCTCGCACTGACTCTGTGCTGGTACCAGAAAGTGACTTGGATTGGTTGATTCTTATAGACCTATCTTCGTCTCTATCAGAAACAATTAATCCAACTCATTTGCTGGCATCAGCACAGAGTCAGTGCGAGATACCGAATTCGCTATTAGTTTCCACAAATATAAATATAGATAGAATTTCGCAACGGATCAACGACCTGAACTTTGAACCGAATATGTACAAATCTACCTAGACGGCGACCGATCGGTGCTTTCGTTCCTCCCATTCGACTCCAGAAGCAAAACAAAAAGTAAACGAGAGATTGAACGGTGTTACTTATACGTATACGTACATACCTACTACCAACTCGCTAGGGACGAGAGGAAAGTATAGTTATCGCGAGCAATTAACGCAGAGAGATGTTTGTCAATGACGAAAACGTTTCTGCAGGGTAGGAACGATAAGAACAGCTCGTCGTGGTGATGGGGAGAACTAACCGTGCGCGGCTGCCTTATATAACGCATTAGTTTATATATATATATAAACTGCGCGCTTCTTCCCTAGTTCGAGTCTGGTGCCAGCGCTCTTTGCGAAACTTTTCCGTGGAGCTTTTTAACTTTAAACTTGAAACGTTCGAATCTCAACCGTCGTCTTCTGTCATGGCCAAGGACAATCTCTCTGCTGTTCTCTACGGCATTAATGATCTTCGGCTGGTCAGTATGAATTTTAACCAATAACTTGCACGCAAACCTACTATCTCTGTACTGTATGTAACTAATGGAATAGTTTCAATTATTGAAGAAAATTTCACCTTTTATTAATTTCTATTTCTATTGTATTCTATCGAGTCGGGAAAGTTTTTTCAACGCTTTTATAAGCGCGAAAGGGTTGTCCTTTCTTTTCCTCTTTTTATCTGCTTGTGATTATGAATAAAAGATTTATCATTCAGCATTCTACCGTGTAGGCAATTGGTAGGTACTAGACGAAAGAATTCCACGAAACTTACCTATTTTTACACTACCACAACTTGCACAATTGCTTTCTCACATCGGTAAACACTTGTTATGATAACTGTCACGTTTTACCTTTAGCCAACAGTTTTTAGAAATTTCGTACTGTCTGCATCTCGAGATGTAGATACATACCTATTCTATAGATAGTGCGATTGAAAGGTTACTGTTTCTCACCTTGATGAATTCGGGCACGACTAATAACAAGGAAAGTTAAACGTTAAATAGGCACTGCCAGGGCCGTTGCTGGCGGGGGTGCAGAAGGTGCCCCCGCACCTGGGCGGCCAAACGTATTTTATGTAAACTTTTGATTAATAAACATAATAATCGAAACTCTTTTGCATGATAACTGTTTAAAATTATGTATGTGTAGATATAAAAGTAAACACTGCATATTAAATTCTTAATTAAAGAATATTGAATTAATAAGAGTGGCAATATTGTTTTTGCACCTGAACGACCAAAACCCAGGAACGGCCCTGGGCACTGTACGGTACCTACGGGCGTATATAAATATTTACCCTGTCGAAAGTAATCCTCAATTTCATTTCCTCGCTTTCTCTCTCAATTATTAATTCAAATGTTGGTTGCCGTCAGCGCGATTAAGTTTTTCAACAGCCACTGTAGAGGTGTGTATCGACGTCGCGAGGATTGCACGCGAAGCACGCCTCGCGGAGTGAAGAATCTAGAGACTACCTCGACATGATCCCTTCGGTTCGCAAAGTGATCATGTCGAGGTAGTCTCCAGACTCCGTGCAATCCTCGCGACGTCGATACGCACCTTTAGTGTCAAGTACGAGGCGGCACGGTACGGTACGGTATATGTGATACTAGCTTTACTACTCAGCTTCGCCCGAAATTTAGATTCTGATTTTATAAAAAAAAAATTTTCATTTTTTTATGAAAATAGTCGCATTCGTCTGGATTGGTAGGACAATGAGTTGAGGCTTATTTCGTGATCCCAGAATTTATCGTTCAAAAGTTTTTAGGCCAGAGACAAACACACAGACATATAGAAGCTTTCTGCTTTATATATTAAGATGTATACAACACCTATACGGAAGCAAATTAGACGAGACGAATCAATCATACGCTCATAGAAGGTCCTCTATTTCTGTCCTCATTCGCTTGTTATACTCAATCTCTTTCGTGTCATTACCACATTAGAGTCGATCATGTTCTATGCAAATAGGATGCGCTAAGAAGTCGAACACTATCAGTGTTCCTTCTCGAGAATTCTTTCTCGAGAATTTCTCCAGAAATTTTATAAATGCTTATTTCTTATTTCTCAAGAAATACTATTTTTTCTCGAGAAACTTAAGTCTACGAAAATTATTATAAATCTCATTTATTTTCGAAATTGAATTTTTAGTTAGTTCAATTTGTATATTACTAGTTAATCGCGAACGTATAAGCACATCTACAATTTATAATAAATCTTAGTAGCATTAGAACCTATATGAATTACAATAGAAAATCTCAGTAGAGAAGATTCGACATTATTGACTGGTGAAGGTGCTCTTAAATTCTTATTTAACAATTTAGAAAAATTGTATACCTACTGAATTAAGTAATGAGTTTCTTGTGGCTATTAAAGAAGGAATATCGAAAAGAAGAGACAAAACTATTGTATCTCTTATAAAATTGTTGCATAGGTAATGGAAAATCTCTTCAAAAAGATTCAAAAGACGCGTTTGTCATTTAGTATCCACGACAGATATGTATATAACGCCAAAACAATTTTTAAGCAGCTAGACTTTTCGGAAAATATAACAGTAACCATGATTCTCCTGAAAATACTGGAAAATTTGCGGGTCCTCAAAATGAAGAATTACCATTAAGAAAATAATTAGAGATAGCAATCGCAGGGAGCCTCCAAGAAATTAGTATCTACCAAGAAGATGATAAATCTGGACTTTTACAAAGGAATTTCATATTTTTCAGTCCACTGAAAGGACACCCAATTTACCATAACTTTTGGATGTGCTACATAGGATTAAGTCAACATCCACTCAAAACGAAAGAAAGTTTTCTACAGCTACAGATTTTATCACAAAAGAAAGAAACAGATGAAATACAATTTTAAAATAAAAAAGTAATGTTTCAATTTCTGTCCACTATCGCATTGTCTGCCCGGTCCACTAAGTTGTTTGGAAGAAGTAGTTTATCATGTAAAAATTAAACTAAACTTTAAGGTTTATTGTTCTTTGTCGTTGAATGTTTGCATCTTTCTAATTTCAGGAACAAACTCCCATCGAGGAGCCCGACCAGGGTGGTAAGTGACCTTTAATTTTATTCGACCCACAGTACGGATAAATTCATACTTGCAGTAATGGTTCGGGAATGTAATTATTTTTTTAGGCAAAATTATAATAATATTCAGGACCGTTCCTGGCGGGGGTGCAGAAGGTGCCCCCGCACCCGGGCGGCCAAACCTAGGGGCGGCTGCAGGCCGTTTATTATATATAAAATTTCGATTAATAAGAATAATAATCGAAACTCTTTTCCATGATAACTGTTTGAAATTATGCATGTATAGATATAAAAGTAAACACTGCATATTAAATTCTCAATTAAAGAATATTGAATTAATAAGGGCAGCAATATTGTTTTTGCACCTGAGCGGCCAAAACCCAGGAACGGTCCTGATAATATTTATTTACGGATATTACCCTTTGGCACAGACACGAGTAAATGGTATCGAGTGTACAATTTAAAAGAACATAACATAATTTGGGATTAATTATTGATAACTTATATGCAGGTATAAGGTCTTCTACTAAGTTAGCTATTGCGCTCTTGAACGTATATAGGGATCCGGAAAAGAAGTCAACCAGAGGTTCAACTTTGTTAGCAGACTTACATAGTCTATTAATAATGATACCCTTACTGAAAGTTGTTCTGTAAGAATTTAGATGGAAAATGGGAAGTCTTCTCAGTATCCTAGGTGGTACATGTAGCTTGAATAGTAACAATATCTCGGTGCAATGTATATAATTGTTTAGCACCTTATAAATGAATACCATATCCCAGATAAATCTGCGTTGCTCAAGGGTGCGCATTCCACTAAGCTTTAAGATGGGTTCGTAGTCATGACAAGTTCTAGAGAGGGGGGATTCAATTTTAAGCGCAGCAAAACGCAGAAACTTATGCTGAACATTCTCCAGACATTTGACATGGCAGTGGTGGTGTGGGTTCCATATGCAGGAGCCATATTCAAGGTGTGGGATTACGAGAGCAGAGTATAAAATTTTAATTAAGCGTCCGATAAGCGTATTTTAATTAAATCAAGCTTTCCTCTCACCTTTTCGAGAAAAATTCTACCTCTCTTCTTATTCGCGAGGTGATACGAATTCGGCTATATAAATCCATAAGTAATTATTATATATTTGTTGCTGTGCTTGGGTCGTCCGCTAGACAAGCTAATATCTCATTGTCAGGTAAAGAGGGTAAAGAGGATAAACAGGTACGAAAGGAGTGACGACGTGGTCGTAGGCATAGTACTAGTGGAATTTAGGTACCTAGGTACATACTTCCATACAAGCTGCTCGTTGCTCGTAACGGTCCCATGCCCGGACGATGAACAGTAGGCAACGATAGGTGCCTATTCAGTGGGTCGCGCTTTTAACGCAGAAACATTATTTGGTAATTCTAGAGGTGCTGATAGAAATGGGTTGCGTTGGGATCTGCGGTTCCGACGTTCATTATCTGGTAAATGGTCGAATAGGCGACTTTGTGGTGCGCGAGCCTATGATCGTGGGCCACGAGTCTTCTGGTACGGTTTCTAAGCTCGGCAAGAACGTGAAACATTTGAAGGTAGGTTGAATGAAGGACGGAATGGAATATTTTCTGCTCCTTATCTTGTTCGTGACGTTGCGTTCGCCCCGTGCGTCGTCGTCGGCGTCGAGTCGTACACTCGAGTATACCTACGTACTTATGGTATTATGTACAGCTTGGTGGTTGCTTGGTAGAATGCTTATGACGCAATTCTCAGCACATGTGTAACATGTGTTTAATTTCCTTGTAACATTTACCGTATCTTTCCGCTTTCAGGTTGGCGATCGAGTAGCTATCGAGCCGGGTGTACCCTGCAGAACATGTACATTTTGTAAGGAAGGACGGTACAATTTGTGTAAGGATATAGTCTTCTGTGCCACGCCTCCGGTGCACGGCAGTTTGAGACGTTTCTACAAGCATGCAGCGGACTTTTGTTTCAAGTAAACTACTTGCTATTAACTTGAAATTATGTAGATACCATTTTAGAGATTTCATTTACCACTTTATCTTCTCGTGTTATTTCATCTTATTGTTAAACGTTGATTATTGCAAGCACCTGTAAGAAACTCGTGTATCACGCACATACCTGTGCTGCAGATTACCAGACCACATGACACTGGAGGAAGGAGCACTGTTGGAGCCTCTATCGGTTGGAGTACACGCGTGTAAACGCGCGAATATTGGTATCGGTTCGAGGTTGTTGATTCTGGGTGCCGGGCCGATCGGCCTCGTAACACTCTTGGTAGCCAAGGCGATGGGTGCTAGTAAAATTGTCATTACTGGTACGTAGGTATTTTCCAACTTTCGTGCCTGTAGTCGTTTTATTTAAACCTGAATTTCTTTTATCCCTCAGATTTATTGGAATCAAGGTTGAGCGTTGCGAAGACACTTGGCGCTGACGACACACTCTTAGTGAAAAGGGAGTACACGGAGGCCGAAACTGTACAGAAAGTTTGCGAGCTTTTCGGAGAAGAACCGGACAAAACGATTGACGCGAGCGGAGCTCAGGCCTCCATCCGCTTGGCAATCCTCGTGAGTTTTACGTTTTACCTCGTTCGCCTTCTTCTCATCGATCGGACTGGACTTACCGACGCTTTCTATGTGTATTTTCAGGCGACTAAACCCGGTGGAGTGGCAGTTTTTGTAGGGATGGGTGCACCAGAGGTTCAAATTCCATTGATCCATGCGCTGATAAGAGAGGTTGACCTCAGAGGAGTGTTTCGATACGTAAACGAGTACGTTCTATAATCTACATGTACCATTTTGTACCTTACCGATGCATTTTACTTGCATTTGCCCTTATAGAATAAGTTCTTACAGTTATGCATCTGGTCGAGCTTTCGCGTACACCCGAATCTTTTACTCTCTTTTCGTACAGATACATATATATCTATCCTATTCTTCTGGTTTTGCAGTTACGCCGACGCCCTCGATCTCGTGGCCACTGGAAAACTGAACGTGAAACCGTTGATAACTCACAATTTCAAACTAGAGGAGACCGTAAAGGCGTTCGACACTTCTAAATCAGGACAAGATGGTGTCATTAAGGTCATGATCCATTGTAACTAGAGTTGAATCGTTTGAGGGCACCGATAATGCACGTACATTCTATAACTCTATGCCGTCTTAGAATACTATCCCCCATACGTTAATATGTACATAGAACATAGATGTTATGCTGAAAGACAGTGTGCCGCATGCGACGGGTACGCCTATGTACGTATATACTTACATATGTGCATATGTAGACCGGCTGTTATTCTTACCGTGCCTGAGATAAACGTCGGGATGGAAAATTTTCTCTCTTTTAAGATTTTATTGCGCAAACGCTGTGTAACTGCACTAGGAGGATACCGTTGCGTAACGCCGATATCGTAATCTGTAATAGTAGAGCTCTGGATGCCTCAGAGAATATGAATTCTTCTTATCGTTTGCGTGCAATTAGAATTGAAATTTCAATGTGTGATTTTTTCATTATTTTTAAGCAATCAGACTGCACATTTCGCGTCCAATCCAACAACTTTGTTTGTAAATAAAATGGTTCTTGTTGCTGGTAATTTATTATCTGTTTAATCTGTTCCAAGCGTACATGTGCATATAACAGCCTTTATTTAAAGAAATGTTGATTGGACACAAGTTAGTACCTACCCATATCGTAGTAAATTTACTCAGACAACGTGACTTGTGGTGCGTTTTAGGAAGGATAAGGGATGAGGGTAAACGATGGCAGATTGAACAAGTTAAGGTTTTAATACAGGTGATGTCCCCGTATCACGTATTTATCATATGTAGGTATGTGTACGTGGTTTGTAGTCGGGCTGGATTACGTTTGCGATAGGATAGATACGTACGTCGGGTTCCGCCCTGAATGGCTCTATGAATCAGAACTATTCACGGGCAGAGGGACTTAACCATCTGCGATATTGTCTGCCAACAATGACACTGCATGACATCTTCTATTAGCCTTCTACGTTACCCAAGTGGTGGGCACTTGAAACACACAGTCTGCTTTGGAGTCACGCCCGTGCTTCGCTGCAGTCCAGTCGAATCAAGTCGAGCCGAGTTATATACGTATATCGCGAATAGACTCAGCACTTGAGAATACTAAAAAACAGTGCGTATAAACTCTGTTTGCTCTTGTTTACACGTGTAATGTTATCTAAGTACCTATGCAGCTATGTACGATTTTTCTGTTCTGTCCCAAGTATTTTCGTAATACAAGCAGGTAAAGCAAGTTTTTAAAGTTGAGAATAGAATGGCGCGTAGTAGTAGGGGAAAGCGTAAAGCACCGAGCGGGCTTTATTATCGGGGTGGTGGATAATTAATTAGAGTGGCAGTAGGAATGTAAACAGTGATGCGGTTGGACGAGGCGAGCGGCGAGCGGCGAATTCGGTTCGCCCGACTGGAAGATTTCGGTGTATTCGGTTTGGTCTTTGGAGCAAACACAATCGACGTCGGTGTGTTTCCCTTGAGAATCGACGGACGTGGAGGTGGACGCGACGGTGAGGTTGTCGTGGATGGCGACGAAATGGACGCACGGCGAACGCTTTTCGTAGCCACGGCAACCTCGGCTGCAGTACCTAGTAAAGTAAGTATATAGGTAGTAGCAATTCCAGTAATTATTCGTCTCGCTAAATTGTCATTGCTCGCTATACATACATGCACGTATGCGTACTATAGTGGCAATGACTGTACGAACGATGATCGTACAAACAATCGCCCGATGGATCGTCTGTTTACGTGCTGCTGGTCATTTTCGATTACATATCTATACGTACCTACTTTTATGGGAAAACGCAATATTGAGAAGTGTAACTACAAACATTAAGAGTGAAATAATAGACCAAACACTGAACAAAATTGTCAGAAAAATTCCGGGCAATTGATTCGATAGTTGTTTTTTTAAATCAAAGAAAATGACACGAAAACTTGGTTTTTCTGTGGTTCTCAGTCGAGTGACTATGAAAGAGAGGTAGATTCATTCTCACCTTGCTGTTCTCTCGCGCGATAAAACACCCAAGTACCTACCTAAGTAAGTAGCTCGGATCGCGATAATTCATTTCTATGAATCCTATGATTTTTGCAGATACACTTTGAAAGCGGAAGGAAACGTTCGAGGTGACATGATGGTTTTTTCGTTTCTGCGTAGGAACGTACATCGTATGTATCCTATGTATTAGTATGTACACGCATATTTAAACGTTGCAGCTGCCAGCAGGTGAAAATTTCAAGCGACTCACCGAAGAAAGTTTGCGGACTTGACTTTCTATCAGATTTTCATTTACAATTTGCAGTTTACACTCGAGGGGATTTCGATGCAGGTAACGACATGTCACTAACAATACCTAAGTGGTGTTAACTATGCTGTAATTGGGAATCATTTCAGCTCCATTGATTGCGATGAAGTATGTACATACATTATGCGTATGCTCACTTTATCATACAGATGCGAGGTGGTGGCGCGCGTCCCATTTCCGCGTCCAACTATCCAAGCTGATTCTTGCGTAATCCCGTTATATTAATTGGATCAAAGGAAACGGCTTAGTCTAAATATGTAGGTATCTAGAAACGCGCACCTTATAGCAGGGGAGAGTAGGGTAAAATGGGACGCTTAACTTTGGAGGGTGATAACATAAAATCCGAAGGAAAAAAAACGCGGGACTTCAACAGGTATCCTAAGTGGACCTTAGGCTATAAGAAAATCAAAGAGTTTGTTAAGAGAAATATTTGGCAATAAAGGAAAATGAGATTTACCGGAGGTATTGAAATCTTCGCTTCGCTCAAGCGGTATGGTACCTAAAGCGGAACACCCACTTCAGGACCATGTAAACGTACAAAATCTTTATTCTTATGATTTAAAAAGTATTCATTTATGTAAAAAACTGTTAATATATGTTTTAGGTATAACTGTTACAGATAAAATATAGCAAAAATATATATTATAGAGTAAAACTATACAATGCGCTCCAGTTTTAAAGAAAGATCTATAAAATCAATATTGTTTAATAATTTATTATCATTAACTTGCAAATAATATAAGAAATAAATTAAAAGAATGGTCACTTCGTTAAAATAACGATCGGAAATTCAGATACGTATATTGTCACGAAGGAGAATTAAAGGAAAAATTGGTGGATGATTAGTTGAATTGACGGCTCGTATATCGAAGTCGCGTTAATGTAGACGGGTGGAGGGTAGGTAATCCATTTTCCTGAGACAAGAAGCAGGCCACACCGAGATGCGCGTAATTACGTTAAAGTAATTACGTTATAAGTACGATGTACAGTCAGGAGAGGAGAAAGGAGGACTTTCTCGAGGAACAACAACAGCAGCAATGAGCAATCGCTGTTGCAAGCGAAGCGACTGAAGCCAATGAACCATGGGTCCACAGATTTTTCTAGCAGTTAATCGTTATCGTTAGGATATTCGGTGGCGATAATCGAAGCGAAATATCTACGGAATGAAGAAGAAGAAGGCAAACTACAAGCGAGACGCGAGAAAGGTGGAAGGGTGGTAGTTATCTCGCGAGTTGGCGTGGGAGGTCACGTTGGATAGGGGGTAGGTGAGGCGACCCACGACCTTCGACCAATCACGATTCCAGCTTGAAACTGGGCTGCCAATGGGGATGCCGACGGGGTGACCTCGTGCGCGATTCTCCTTGCACTTTATCACCGAGAAACCACCCCCACGATGCTAAAAGGTGAAACCTCACCTTTCCCCGGCCGCACGCGCGATGGGCGCGGTAGAGCGCGATGCTCTACCTACATCTCTGACATAGGTAGGTACATATCTGGCCCATCGGATATCATGGAATATTAAGTCCAGTCAGAGGAATATGTACGTCGATGGTCTGTGTTTCTTGCTAGTTCCGGCCCGATAAATAATTCGTCTCGGCTGATCCTTCCTTTTCCTACGCGTCGTTTGCCAATGGAATCGAATCATCCGGCGAAAAGACAAGCGGCGATGGATTACTCAGGTAGGTACGTCGAATTCGAATTTGAATAAGCGAGGATTTTTCGGACCCAACATACGAGAGACGCCAAGTGGGTATTTTTATCGATCGAGCGCAGAGGAAGAGAAAGTATTGTAGGTAGGATTTTTTTGTTCCATCTGGTAGGCGTTGGAGATGCTTTAACGTTAACGGATCCCTTCGCCTTTCGAAGGCTTTCTCGAAAGGTTCTCGTCTGATCCGACGTTTCATTAGTCCTCTAATGCGTCTGGTACCCTGTAGGTCGTTGTTGCGCTCGGGAAGGATCTCTACCCTTTTTTCTCTGACGAACGGCAAAGATGCGGCCGGGATATGGTATGCCGGCTATGTGCCGGAGTGACTGATGAACCGTCGGCTAATTACCTTCTCTCTGTGCCTCGTAATACGAACGTATTAATAACCTGCATTTATATATCCGTGAAAAATGGCTGCTTATCCTGCTCCTTCAACGTAGAAGCTTCAGAGCTGCATCGTTTGGGAGCATGGGAACCCCCTCGAAAATACGTGAAACGAATGCGTTCAAGTACCTGCGTACGATACGTAAGCAAGTGGAGCTTTTTCCTATTACCTAATATTTTACGCTCCTGACCGTTCGGGAAATTTGACGCGCGATTTATTTTGAAAGTTGTCGTGACATCCGATGTACTTAAGTAGGCACCTACACGGTCTGCGCGATACATATTCCGAAAGATCAAAGCACCTCGAGCGCGCGTTCCGTGTACTCCAGCTTTGACCAAATAAAACTCGGTTTCTTCGCTTCTTCCAGACGACTAGGCTGAGAAAGCGAGGATGGGAGATATGAAGTTGAACGACCACCTTGATCTTAACCGTAATCCCGAAGAGCGACGAGCGTCAAAGCTTGGCGGGGATTCCTCGACGATGCGACGCGGTGGTGTCTATCTGCCTTCACCCTCTCTCACCCCTACCCTCTTGATCGCTATTATTCGCGTTTTCGGAAGTCTCGAACGTGAATCGAGGTTGCACGAACCGACCTCGGAACGGACGAGACAGCAACATTCTCAGTGGCTGCGATCGCTATTATTATAGTCCCGCGCCGATAGAAAATCCGAGTTCGGTGTTACGCGCAAGTATCCTCTTCCTACGGCAATTCATAATTCAGTGGGTTTTTGTCGGAGCACTTTGGAAATATTAAACACGGTAGACGCAGCACGCGTAAGGGACGTCGCGACAAAGCCGCGGCAGGCTCAAAGCGTTCCTAACCCCTGTATCCTACCACCGTTGCTCTCTCGATCCGGTTCGTTTCGTTTCCTTTCGAGTCTGGCTTCCTCGAGCCTTTATCGATTGAAAAACTGCCGCGAGAATGGCTAGATCGTCGATGGAGTCGGATAAGTATACAGTGGCTACCTCGATTGAACATCCAAACAGGAATAAGAGAAACAGGTTGAGGGAACGTCGTCGAATCGAATGGAATCGAAAGGGGTGGAGTGGGCGATAGGAGAGGACTTCGGAGCGAGCAGCTGTTGAGGGCGCGCTAGGGCGTCCTAGCGCGAGCTGGACCTTCGACTCGTAATATGCCGGATATGCGTGTATTGAGCGGTGCGAACGACCGACCGGAAGTAATTAGATCCGCATTCAAAGCTCCCCCCGGAAGCGTCGTGCTCCGCATCGGACAGCATTTTGCTGATGGGATGAGACAGGCGGAGTGGGGTGTCTGGGGTGTCTGGAGCGGCTGTGGCTGTGGCTGTGGCCGCGGTGGCCACGTGGAGGGAGAGGAACGTTAGTACACGCGAGCGAAGGGTAGACCGCAACGCCAGCGAGGGAGTAACGATACTTCCCGAGTCACTTTTCCCCCGGCCCGGGAGGAAGCAACGTATCGCGCATTAGAAGGCTTGCGTTTCAAAAGGATCTGAGAAAGAATGCGAAGCCTTCGTGAGCAGAGTTTAAGAAAATTTCTCGGACTCGTAGCGAACACTCCCTGTCTCTATAAATTGCCGACCTAGCGCTCCTAGCTCGTAGTTCGTATTTAGCAATCCCTCCGAGCATTTGCTGGCGTTGGCGGGGCGCGCGTCTCGTCGATGCGAAGAGTCGCGAGTCTGTCGCGAAGGAGTATCTCCCCACCGATAACTTTTTATCGCGAGTGACTCTCGAGCAAGGAATATGAATTGTTAATAAGAGGTAAAAGCAATTTTATGTAGTCTACGTAACGGCGCGGCGATACATTCTTAGAAGCGGACTTGCCTGCTGTTTCCCCGCTTCGTTTCGCGTTGGATCGCCGTGATTCGCACCGCTCCACGCCACCCTGCGCGGTCTATGTAAATCGTGCCGACATCCACCGCCACTCCTCACCTCCCGTCCCAACCTCCACCGGCAGCCATTCGCATACATTACTTAGTTTTTATTTCGTTTCGCATTTCCTCTCCGACATTATTTTCATAAGAGACTTTCCGCTCGCTTAAATCCCCGCCTTACCTCACTTTAGCGGAGCTTACCTACCCTCGTTTCATTACGGCTCGTCCGTTTCGATTCGTCGCGCCGCGTCGCTTCGCTCCTCGCCCGGCACCGCGTCTCTGCGCGTGTAAACAGTGCAGGTCGACGTTTAAACGGAGGTACGTTTCGCATGTACCTACGTAAGGACGAATCGTCGGGTCGCGCTCAGTGGTGGTCGCGTGGCGAAAAATTTAATAGAACTGGCCGGATGATCGATGTAAGATAGTTGACACGGAATAGCGAAGATTACGAGGGGATGTCGGTTTGAGTGGTTGGTTCCCGTTCTCGTACCCGAGCGCATCGGGCGCGCACCGTGAGCAAACGCTATTCCGAGATGAGCGATCGCCCCCCCGAGACAGGATGAGACGAAACGAGACGACACACAAGCGCCAACATTCGCCCGTCGCTTTGCCACCCCATCCAAAGTCATCGTCCGCCTTATCTCTCCACCATCTACGGATCCACCGCCCGACCTGTAATGGAAGGATACTGGACGAATCTCGAGGAGGTTCGCCGAGATAGTTTCGCGAGGCGAGTGTTACGATCGACTCTGCCCTAGACCTTCGCACGGCAAGGGATAAGCGTTATCGGGCAAGAAAATGGCCGAGGCTTTTGCCTGACTTTCGCGAGAAACATAGGCACGTGTTGTACCTACATGTATCTATTTCTAGTATAGTACAGGAGAACCAAGCGTCCCGGGGACGTACCTATCTCATATTGAGCGGCAGTTGCAGGTGTCCACTTAGCGAGGAACCGAGGAACCGAGGATCGGAGATCTGGAATCGAGAATCGCGAAGCGTGAATCGGGGAGCCGATCGAACGAATCTAGAATGGCATCTGCGAGGGCTACGAAACCCCAACGTGACAATCGCGTCGCGTCCGTCAACGAGAAGGGAATAAAAAGAACCGGGAGGGTTTGCCTCGGTGGGAGGAGACGAGGGCCAGTAGAGAGACCGACGAATCGACACAGGGTGTTTTAAAACGAGTGCTATCGATAATCGAAATCGCTTCGGGGGTTGCGGTTGCCCGGGGCTCTAGGGTAAATCTCGCCGTTCGCCCTCTTCCTCCCCTGGGCGGCGCGGCGCTGCGCCGCGTATACAGACGTATGCGCGGCTCTGTTGATCGTGCACGCGGATCTAACCGGCGCTAGTAACGGGCGACCGCTTGCTCTTTCTCTACCCACCTTCCTTTTCCGTCGATTCCAAGAACGTAGTCGAGAGTGACCGTGCCTGTTATCGGTCTTCAATGGCTGACCGCGACACTTTCGTCGTTTGACCTGTAATCCTTGCCTTCCTTCTCATCTTCTTCTCGCGGCGCGTTACCGTCCCTATCATTTCGCTTCGCTCTATTCTCTATCCTATGCGGTTACGATTCTCTCGATTGCTATCTATTCTTCGCGATCAAACAGTTGCGCGATAAAGCACGCAAGCCTGCAAACAGATAGCTCGACGATCGAGGGCACCGCGAGCGGGACTATTCGCTCGGCCACCGAAATCCTGCGAAAACTACGTTTGCCTACCTGTCCATTTCTCTACTTCGCTATATGTGTACGCGCATACACATGCGCGTGTACTTTACTCACCTGTGTGCCTTCCTGCCTGCGAATTGACGCGTGTGAACGCACCCTGATTTTCTACCGAACATCTGTTCCGATCCTATCGCGACTTTATCACCGACTGCGACAACCGATCGTTTCGCGATCACGTCGCCGTCGGTCTCACGCTGTAATCGATTTTTTATCGTGCGCACGCAGTGCGAGTCGCATCCAGTGGAATCGTTGGGCCATCGCAATCGTGGTTCCTGCCTTTCTTTTGTTTCGCAGTCGCGCAACGTTCGACGGCTTATCGAGCTTCCTGCTCAGGTATCTTTCCGCGCACGGGAAAACTTTGATCGTTATTTTCTTCCGGTTGGATGGCTTGTGGGAACCGGGCAACCGGGCAATTTGGCAAACGAACTTTCCCGCATTTCGAGCTACATACTTCGTATTTGTATAAGGTAGCACCGAACCACTGTCCTTCGTGGAATTCGCTAAGTACTTAGTTAGGTATGCGACGTCGAGCCACGTTTCCAGTGGAATCTCCTTGAATTCACTTCTTCTACATTTTGCAGCGTGTATGAGGAGCGCCCGCGTCTTTCGTGAAAAGTAATAAGGCGGAGCGAGGCAGACGGATCGAAGACTACTTTATCCCTTCGGAGAAGTTTCAGCCGACGGAAATTCTCCTACTAGGGGATCGTTTTGTCCTGTATTGTCCTCGCGGACGAAGCGGCGGGGCGGGGCGCGGCACGGGTTAAATGTACCGAACCTCAGATAATAAACAACAATAATACGCTCTCGAAATAAATAACGCCTGACGGATATCGTGGGGATACGAAACTTTTGTCCCCGAGTACCACGCACGATCGTTCGTCATTCCAGAGAGTCGTTCCAGCCTAGAATCGATAGCTAGCGAAAATTCGCTTGTTTTCTTCAGCCACGGCAATGCTCGACAACGCCAGAACCTGTCGCGACACTTTAAAACTTTACCATTAAGTAGGAGGGAGGAGGAGCAACCGAACGAAAGACGTTTCTAGGTACCTATGTAGGGAAAGTACCAAAAGGAAGCTATTTTATGGCAACGGTTAGTTCGTTGATAAAAATGAGTGGGGGAGCACGCGTCTTTGGTTTAGAGCTGTAAAATCGTCCACGTGCTGCGTGGATCTTATTTTGCGTACTAAAAAGACGTTTAAAAAGTTTAATAACTTCAAATTTTTATTTTAGTGCTGCTCAAAGTACAGTGGCTCACAGCAATAATCGTACACTCTTTAATATCGCATAACTTTTTTAAAATTAACCCAAACGACTTGAGTTTTTTTTAGAAGCTGGAAGGATTAGTTTGCTAAGTGACGTGATTCGATGTTTTTTAAAAAAAAGCACTTGGTCGGAATTACAAAAAAAAATAGAAAAGGTCGTTTTTTCAACTTTTTTTGTGAGCCTATAATGAAAATTAAAAGAAAAACCGTTTGTAGATTGAAGTAAGTTGTATACGTGCCTAAAATTTCATGAAAATCGATTAAAGTTGCTCTGAGCTATAAACGCTTAAAGATCGCAGAATAAGATCGAGAATCGCGGAAATTCCCAAAATCAGCGATTCTCGACCTTGTTCTGTGATCTTTAAGTGTTTATAGCTCAGAGAAACTTTAACAGATTTTCATGAAATTTTAGACACGTATACGACTTACTTCAATCTACAAACGGATTTTTTGAATTGTCATTACAGGCTCGCAAAAAAAAGTTGAAAAACGACCTTTTCTATTTTTTTTGCTATTCCGACCAAGTGCATTTTTTTCAAAACGACGAATCGCGTCACTTAGCAAATTAATCCTTCTAGCTCCTAAAAAAAACTCAAGTCGTTTGGATTAATTTTAAAAAAGTTATGCGATTTTAAAGAGTGTACGATTATGGCTGTGAGCCACTTATGTACCAAAGGTTAAAATTTTATCTTATAATCGTATATTAATTCATAAAATCTTAAATAAAAGATATAATTATCAATTTTTTTTGCATGTTTGCTTAGCTTCCCCATCGTGTCCTCTCCCTCCCTCCCCTACCTATACTATATGCATACGTATACCTAGATGAAGACAGTTAGATGTACGAATGAATAGGGGCAGAGAGTAGCAGCGTGGTTGAATTTGACGAGGTGTAGTCAAACAAGGGAGATGGATGAAGTTTGTTTGGGTAGAGGTAACCGGGCGTCGTCCTTACATTTGCCATGTTCCTTTGGTTCCGATGCTCGCCGCGAAATGTGTCGTCGTGTAATGCCGTGGAAACTGTGGAAAGGCACGACACTACGACAGCCTATCCATGTATTCAGCTATGTTGTAGCTGATGCATTATAGCGTTACTAAAATCATTCGCAACCATTCGTCATCATTTGCGAGCGACTCTCGCTTTCGCCCGGTCTGTGCAAATAGAAGGGGTGCCCTTGGGCAAATAGTTGTGTTCGGTGCGCTGTTCGATTTTAGGGACCACGCGGGTCGCGGACGCGAAGATCCTCGATTCCCATCTTTTTCGCAAGCATGTAGATTGTGTAGTTAAGTACTTAAGTAGGTAAATGGCGAGGCGTTGCTACACTTTTCGCTCAACAACCGACCGAGGGTGTTGCATAGTCTTATCCAAAACAAGGAACTTGATTTAAGTGCGGTGGATCCTTGAAATGACCGAAGGACTCCGTCTTAAAGGGAGCGAGCGGAACAGCAGAAGAATACGATAGACAGAATCGGAGAAAGAAGAAAAGAAAAGAAAAGGCGAGAGCTTAGCACAGCAGGGAAAAGGGAAGAGGCAGAGAACGAATGGAAGAAGGGCAGACGTAGGAAGAGAGTTGAGAAACAGAGGAATCTGCTGGATGGCGAAAGGGAGACAGACGGTAAGGGCGCGCGTACCTATCTTACATTCAAAATAGCAGGGATAAGAGTAAGCTCGGGGATGCGGACAAGGAAGGCGGGCAGAGGTGGGGGCGTACGAGTAGCCCAAGTCGAAAGTCTAACGCGGGGGAAAATCCGAAAGGTGGGGTACGCAGGTTGTAACATGCAAATTTGAACCTTAAGGGTTTTATGTCGAACGATATCTCTGAATCATCTCCCCTTCTCTCTGGCCGCGTCGATGGTGGCCCTTGGAGGATTTCGACCGATTTTATCCCAAGTAGAATTGTCTGCCGCGTTCAGAGAAGGAAGGGGGACGTACTTTTTCGCTGGTCGTTTCCTCTTTCAAGGGATCCGCTGGATCGCTCGTCCGCGCGTCGTTAGCAGATGCTATCCCAGCTATCTCTGGTCGTCGCTTTAACGATTCTTCGATCCTTGTTTCCTAGCGGTCGAGCGGAGCCGAGTGGAGCCGAGGCGCACCGATGCCGGTTTTCAGTAGCCAAGGGTTTATCGATGCGCGAATCGCGACGAAAGCTTTCGCGGGAGGGTCCTTGGAACATTTCGCGGCCTCTGATAGCGGAAAGTAGCGGCTTAAAAACATTGACCGGTCCGCGTGTTTTGGCGTGCGCAGCGTGTTTATGAAAGCGGCTCGGCGCGCCAGGACCCTCCTATCCGATTCAATTTAGATTGCGATCTCGATCGGCGCGTACCAATAAAAATACGCGGCCCGGTCGTTGCATGAATTACGAGGCGGAGGCGGAGGCAGAGGCGAGGGCAAAAGCGGCGTATTAAAATCGTTCGCAATTCTGTATCTGATCGGTTGTTTGGCACACTGTAGGTTTATACGCTTATGCGGCTCGTTTTTCTCGACGAGTTGATTTTTTCATCGGGAAACGATGGTTTCTCCGGCCTTGCAGAATAATTGTCGACACGTGCAAATGGCACGGTACGACTGGACCGTTTGGTAGGGTAATGGCAATCGTTAGCGATATCCAAGTGTCGTGAAATCGGCGGTGGGTGCCGTGCCGCGGGAAAGCGAACGACGGAGATCGATCGTAGGGATTTTAATATCTCGGAGCACATTGGTCGGGTTTGCCATTCGGTAGTCACGAGGCACTTTGCCCATTCATCATAGTAACGTAGTAGGTTACAGCGCGGAGGGCGCGCGATTAGAATCAGTTACCCTTTACTTGCGCGCGTTTGCCGTCCCCGCGGTGATGGGTAACCCTTGATATCCTGGACAAGGATATCCCCTCGGGTGCCATCTGCCAAGGCCCGCTCCGCTCCTTCTATCTCCTACCATTCTCCGACCTTCTATTTTGTCGCTACGGCCTCGTACGTCCTACGTTGCCTTGAAAAGTTAATAAGCTGTGTGCAGCAACGCCCGCCACCTACCCTCGTCTCCGTTCTCCCTAACCGTCCAACAATTAGTACAATTAGGTGCTTTCTTTTACCAATTCCCTCGACATTAGGTACAGGAATTTCGATAAATTCGGCCGACGGGTATCGACAATCGTGACGACACACGAGGCACTAGAATTGGTCCAAACAACTTGAGTTTTTTTTAGAAGCTGGAAGGATTAGTTTGCTAACTGGCGCGTTTCGTCGTTTTGAAAAAAAGGAATTTGGTTGGAATAGCGAAAAGAATAGTAAAGGTCGATTTTTAAACTTTTACTTGTGAGCTTGTAATGAAAATTCAAAAAACCCGTTTGTAGATTGCAGTAAGTTGTATACGTGCCTAAAATTTCATCAAAATCGGTTAACGTTGCTCCGAGCTACAAACGTTTAAAGATCGCAGAATAAGGTCGAGAATCGCGAAAATTCCCGAAATCAGCGATTCTGTAGCTCGGAGCAACGTTAACCGATATTGATGAAATTTTAGGCACGTATACAACTTACTGCAATCTATAAACGATTTTTTTTTTTGAATTTTCATTACAAGCTCACAAAATAAAGTTTAAAAATCGACCTTTACTATTCTTTTCGCTATTCCGACCAAGTACATTTTTTTTCAAAACGACCAAATACGTCATTTAGCAAACTAATCCTTCTAGCTTCTCAAAAAAAACTCAAGTCGTTTGGACCAATTCTAAAAAAGTTATGCGATTTTAAAAAGTGTCCGAATATTAATGCGAGTCACTGTATGTATGTACTTGTGCACTTGCCTACCAGGCCTCGCGGAAGAGGTCGGGCATCGGGATTTTTCACAAACTGCTCTTTTGTTCCTTATTTATTGCGACATGAATAAAACACGGAGCTGGTGGGCGGGGGATAGCGGGACGAGAAGGGGAAGAGGGAGATGGTCGATGTATTAAATGCGGTATAATTTTCAAATTTTGAGAAATAAATAACGGGTAAACGATAGGCTGACTCGGGCGGGGACCCTTCCTCTTCGACGTCTACGTTCCCCTCGAAAACCGCGCATAAATTCTCAAGGACGGATGGTTCGATGCTAGCGGAAGATTCTCTCAGGGAGCAAGGGGATTGCTTTAGAAAGTATCCTATTATGTTCGCGTTGTTGCAGCGAATCATCCAACAAGTGTTTTCGTTCCCGTCGCTGCACGATCTGCGAGCCACGAGCCACGAATAGGTAGCGATCACGAATCGGTGAGCTGTCGTTCGAAGGAACGTATAGAAAGGACACGGTAATGAATACGGATGTCGTAGACTAAGGGAATTCGAGAAACGTAGGCCAGCGACACACGGTACAAACGTTTCTACCACGTTTCTTTAATTGGTGGCATTAATCACGCTTAATTGCCGAGTATCTTGTAACGGTGCCAACGGCTGGTTCGTAAGCGTCTCCCCGGTCGAGTTTACCGCAACTCTTTGACCGCAGAGGCGTAGCGAAAGCTGCAAACTCGTACCTGCTTCGGCCGATCGTCTACGTTCCCCGTTCTTACGCCGCTGTGGATTAACCCTGAAGAGCAGTAACCGGCATCCGTGGCTGCAATTAGTACGATACCGCATGGAGTGGTTACCGGCGCGGCGCGTCGCGTCCGAAGGGCCGCGTAACCCAAACCACGGCCAACTACTCTTACCACCGAAGCCGACCACCGAAACGTCGCGCCCAACGAACGGGCAACTGCCATTTAGCTACGCGAACGTGTGTACAAGCAGTCTCCCTTTCCCTTTGCTCTTCCTCTTTCAGATTGGCGCGTCTACAAGCAACTTTAATCTTCTACCAAGCAGAGGCACGGTCGTCATTTGGCGATGCTGGAGGCTGCTGCAACCTGCAACGACGTTGGAATCGGCTCTGCCAGAGGGACGAGGGCTGGCATTAATGAAAGCAGCGCGCATTAGCTCGCGTCCTGCAATATTAAACAGAGCACGAGTGTTTTGCACCGAACTTGGCTTCGGCCGTGTTGGATATCGATTTTGGCGAACACACAGCACGGACGAGTTCATCGTCTTGACCATCTCGGTCCTTCGTTGCATCGAGCTTCCCAGAAGCCGCACGAATTTTCATACATTCGCTGGAGTTTTGCATTCTCGCATGCTGCTGCCTCGCGCGCAGTTCGAAACAATAAGTGAAAGTCAAAGTGACGTTAATTCGCTGAGGGGTGGGAAAGGAGGAAAGACTTTAGGTCGTCGGCGTCGGACCACCGGTGAGTCGAGATTTCTCTTCGCGAGCGAATCACTGAATCCAAAGGATTCAGGGAATTTGTCAGTCGGTCGTGACAGAGTAGCCGCGCTGTACCGCGCCGCTCCAGTCACCACGGGACGAGCATATGAAATATTCAGGCGCTTTCCATTAACGGGCCGGTTTATACTTATCGAGGATAAAGTCAAAGGGGTGGTTCGGCGAGTCACGCTTGGGATGCGAAGTAAAGGGTAGCTATCTTTGCGCGCAGCTTGTATTCGTTCGTGTTTTAGCAGCGACGCGACCGCAACGGTGGCGTACGATCGTTTCGATGCTCCGAATCGATGGAGAAATGGACCTACGGCCACTGACGATTCACTCGTGACTCGGCGACGAGTGCAGAGCAGTTTGCCGCCAGTGACTGCTGCGTGGGGCGTAATAGTTTAATTCATATGTAAATGAAGTGGTGAGGCACGGGAGAAAAGTGACGGGGCTAGGCGGAAAGGGCGCGGGACCGATTCGTACACATGTACGGGCGACCTCATAAATCTGTAACGGATACTCCGCATAATTAGAATTACGCCCCCGACCATCAAACTACGCGCGTGCCCGCGCTGGCCCACGTCCCGGCATTCCTCCTTCGGTTTTTCCACCGAAAGTTTTGATTCCTTTTCAGTCCTGCGACGATTCTGATCGATCCGTTCCGTTCGTCGTCGAGGATTTTGCGGACGTGGAAGTTCCGAAAGATACGCGCGCGATCGCGACGTGGATCTGAAGAGGAGACAGGGGAATGGTGTGCGTAGCGCGAGGGAGTGAATTGGAGGGTGTGGGTCTCGCGGAGGATTGCCGGCCAGCAATTAGTCTAGCCGTGCCGCGTGCCGACCGGATCATCGTCGACAGAGAGTTTCGCATAGATTCGACCGAGCGTCCGTATTCAGTGATTTATGTTCGCCATACATTACCCACCGAATAATCCCACGAAAGGGTATAGCGCGGCCGAGACACTCCCTCGACCTCGACGCCTGCGAACACCCTTCCCCACGGAGGGTCCGCGACGCGTACGGCGCGGCGTGGCGTACGGCCTACGCTACGCCTGCCACCCGCCGTTTAACCGCTACTCGCTGATCGCTCTATCTGTTTCAATTAAAACCGTGCTCGTTGCGACGGCCGGCTCGACTCGGCCTGTCCCGGCCCGAACCGACCGCCACGGACCGTCACCGTCCTCGTTCCATCGATCGCTTCTCTTTAACTCGCGCCCTCGTCCGACACCGGGGATACATAATTGCGTACACACCTATCGCGTCCCTGTCCCACGTTTACCTTCGATCGAGCAGCGAGAGATGATCGGCGCCGTCCATTGCTTAGGTGTATTATAACTTTCAGGAACAACGGAATGTTGTCCATCGCGTAGGTTTCGGTTATGAGATTGCAAGGTTCTGGTATCGCGCGAAGTTCTCGTTTATCATCGAGTCCATAGTGCGGAATGAACGCAACCGGTACTGAGTTGTGTTCGTAAGAGATACTCCAGCTACTCGTTATACGCGCGGATTCATTTACCAGCCGCGTAATCGATACCGTTGAGTCCGAAGTTGGCAAAGGGATATCACGAATGTCGACGGATGGCGGCAACGCAACGGCAATTTCGTTCGCACCGAGTAGTATACCTATGTAAGTATGTACCGGTACCTACTCTTCGGAATCTGGAAATCTATGCATTGTAGACCGGCGGTAGTAACAGGGGGAAGATTGTAACGCGTTAAATATCTCAAAATATATGATAGATTTTAACACAAATTTGGGATATGTGATGAAGAATGACATTTGGAATACACGCATCCATATCCTAGCAGTATAGATACATCCCCATAAAAAACTTCAATAAAGTAAAAAAATTACGCCAAGTACGTGAAATCAAATAAATCACAAATGAATAACTTTTCGATACTCTGAAGTAACTTTTCCTTACTGATTTAAAATTGTAATATAAATACTCCCTTTACAAATATGTGTTTTCTCCATTTTTTTAATACTTAATCTGGCCATTTTCGTTACTTATCACTTTTAAGTATCTCGTTAATAAAAATTTATAATTTAAGTTCAAAAACCTGGTCGGGGGCGATTGTAACACTTTCTCCGCTTCTCATTTTTTATTAATAATCGGAATATTACTTGACATACAGCGAACCTATTGTGGCTCCAATAATGTCAGATAAGTGAGTAACATTTTCGTAAAAAAAACTGTTGTTGTAACTGTAATAGTTTTTGCGTAAGCGTGTTCCAAATTCAAACTGTTACTACCGCCCCCGGTCTACCCTATATCAAGAATCGCTGCTCGCGAAAGCGAACTCACCGGCCAATATATCTGATACCGACTACAGGTATGCACCTACCTATTATGCACACGTATACACTTGCTTTGATTGCTAAGGGTGCGTGACGCGAGGCACGCAAATTCCTGAGCCGCTATCCAACGGACGCGCTGGACAGGTTGCCGTCATAGGAGACTAGCCGCGGCGTCAAAAGGAGCAGGTCCGAGTGCTGGGTCTTTGTTCGATCGTTTTGCGGGAGCGACGAGCCATTATCGTCTGGATTAGGCACTTGCCTTGCGATCGCTGAGCGAACCGCAACGTCGTTACGCTCTCTAAATCTCTCCGTGCTCGGCGGAAGCAGTCATTTGCGATAAGGGCTCGTCCGCGCGATACTCGCGCGTCGCGCGAGACCACTCTCTTTCGTTCGGGAAGCTGCTACAAGTCGAGGGGGAGTGCCATGCCGCCGCGCCGTGAAACGTGGGTGAAGATTGCGATGGATCGTAGACAGAGGAACGCCAAGCATCGCCGTCGTCGTGTAAGCGGCCCTCTCCAAGCTTTCCGTCTACGGCTACGCTGTCGAAGAAGAAGGTGGAATAGGAAGAGGAACTGACGGGCGATCCAAAGCGAGGGAGGAGGGGCAAAGTGGCGCAGTACAGGGGCGATAGGAGGTGTGATAATGCTATTTCGCAGCGGGGTAAACGAGTCAAGGTTTCAACGTGAATTCATCTCGGAAATTGTAATATCGTCGCGGACTACAAAGCGGGGGTTGTTTTCTCGAGGAAAGGCAATAGGTATGTCCGATCTGTCAAGCAGGACATCGATAGGTAATCGGTGCCAAACGGACATAAATATCGCGTTACTAGTTCAGTGGCCAAGTCAATGTACAATACTCGCGCATACCCTTCTGCCTACTGCCGGGAACGAGGAGCGTTCTTTCCGAGACCGTGGCGGGAGAGTCGGTGCGGTGCGGTGCGGTGCGATCGAGCTAAGGCGCTAGGGAGCAATTCCCTTAAATGCCCTGTCGTCCGCAAAAAGCCACTCCGTCTAAAAAACAGCCTGGTACGCCGCTGCTCGTCCGTGCGCGTTCACGCGTTCAGGCGTCCGCCGCACTCGTGTGCGTGTCAACACCCGCCACTCGGTCTATCGCGTTTCGGCCGCTCTTTTTCCTTCTCGGGATTATATTAGTCTTTATGGCACCGATAAAGTGCACTGTCGATTTCTCTACCCACCGCACCTCGACCCTTCTCCCACACCACTCTGCCCTCCCGATCCACCGTCTCTTTTAGCCGAGTGCCTGAGTTTGACGTCTTACCCCTACCCCCGAGCGCGACATTCTCTCTCTGTCGCAATTCCGTCCACTAAAGCGCAAGATGGTGTCGTCTCTTCTCGTTACTGTAATTTTGCCTTTATCAGAGCGACTACTTTAAACGGCCACCCTGTCTGAATAGATCCAGTTGAAGTGGTTGTCGTTCGCAGATCGATTCAGAAAGCATTTCTCCGCTTTTCGAGCGGGTATCGCGACTGCCTAAGACTTAGCTAATACCTACACTGCGTTCCACATTAGAGCGTACTCGTTTCGCGCAGGGATACGCTGTTGATTGGCAGTGAACCGGCAGGGATAGTGCTACGACCAATCGCGAAAGTGCTACGACCAATCGCGTGTGTCGGATCGGTGGGGGCTGCGCAGATCGGTCGCGAATCGGTAGGGGCGTTGGTACGCTCTTATATGGAACGCAGTGTATATGTGCATTGAAAATTCAGAAGAAGTAAATTGAGTAGCGAGGAGCGGTTTTTCCAGATTCATAAAATCGGATGGAATGAAATCTCGCGGTACAGTGAGCGGCGCGAGATATTTCCAATATTTGAAACCACGACGGAAACCGCAGTCGCTCCAGGAAATGAAACGTGTGTCTAATTTCCAATGCCTGTTCTCGGTGTATAGTGTACCTACGGTCGGCGCGGTGCGGTGTGGTGCGGCGCGGTGGATCGCTCTCCCTTCACTCGGCCCGTTTTCTGCACCCTATTAACTTTCACGCGACACCGACCACAGACAGTTTCCGTTGCCGAAAATAAGTACACATATTGCACACCTATGTGATCATGAAAAAAAGTATCTTTTTCACCGATTGCGCAGGTACTGTGATTTCATCGAATCAAACACTGACGACGACTATAGGGAAGACCGGGGCTAGTTGACTAATTTTTAACATTTCTAATTTTTATAAATAGACCGTTGGTATTTTGTTCACTTGTTGCACACCAAAAGTTTACAAATTTCACTAGGTATACAGGCTTAATTTTTAAAATTGTTTTGAGTCTAGGTCGCAGTTTTTATTATAAGTGAGACGAATAAGTCAACAAACCCCGGCTGTGGGGTTAGTTGACAAATATGATGAGGTTAGTTGACTTTACATTTACTTTTCAGTTTTAACCCGTTGCCTGCGAAAGGCGTATCTATACGCTGTCGCAGTTCCATCAATATATACGAATCGCGTATATTTACGCAGCCAATTCCATCAATATAGTATTCAAAAGGCGTACATATATATCCTACGACCAACAATTTGTTTATATTTATTTTCACTCCTTCACTCTGTTATTTTTTTTTTTTATTAAGTATCATGGTGTTAGATACTGTAATTATTTTCTACTTGTTTGTTATGGTTTATTTGGAAGGCCTGAGAGTTTGAAGGAAGGATAGGGTGTAAACTGGTAGGGGTGAGTTTGGAGGGATTTGTGGTGGGGGAAGTGGACTGCATCTCGAGGATAAAAAGTGCAATTTTTAGTGGTATTCCTATGCTTAGTCAAGTAACCCCGCCCGACATTGTCAATATGTTAAGGGTTGTACGTACAAAATCTCCACGCACCGACTAAAATAAAATACCCTAAATTATAGTCAATGCATCACGTTTCCACAAAATATTCATAAAAAAACATCAAGCGATACTTAGTGGACATAAATTAATAAATAGTCGAAACAGAAATATTTACTTCCCGCGGACCTTTTTAGATTTTTCATTCTCACTGACGGAACACGCAAGTTTTTGTCACGGTGACAGATTAAATGGCAAGCTGGTAATTCACATGCTTCAATATCGCGAATCGCAGCATAATTTATAACATAATACAACAATTAAAGAGAATTAGTCAACTAACCTCGTTAGTCAACTAGCCCCGGCCTCCCCTACGGTTCGTTGCGTCTTCATTGATTTCCATCGGGAAATCCTGACCGTTGCGACTCGTGTTGGTTATAAATGAAAGAAGCTGCGGTTGAATCGGGGCGCTTGCGCGACTAACGAGAACGAAAGCTGTAAGAGCGAAAAACCGCGACGCGTGGGTCTGCGGTGGAGGGTTGGGGGTTGAGGGTTGGTAGTTGCTGGCTGGTGGCTGGTGACTGGAGTTGTGGTCTGGGTTAGGTCGGGGGGGGGGGGGGGGGAGGCTGAGGTTGGAGTTGGAGTTGGGGTTGCTCATCGAGGAATTCGCATCCATCGACCAACGTCGGCTTCTCTCATCCCTCGTTCGCTCGGTTCTCGCATTACGTATGCCGAATGAAAGTGCCCGATCCACCGCGGTGCGCATTATCGTCTATCGAAAAAATATGAATAAGCTTTTCAATTTCCGACGTTTCGTGACATTTCTCTAGGAGGGAGGGTAGGTTTCAATGGAGCGCCAACGATACAGCGAAACGCCATTCGTTTCGACATTTCCACGCGTTCCGCGCATACGCTGGCGAAACCAGCATTTTCTCCAGCCTGCCGGCTGGTTTTCTTTTCCGGGTGCCTGTCCTCGTCGCCGCCTGCGGCCCACGTCATCCGTATTAGGTACTACCTACTGTTCGGTGAGCACTGACCTTTGGTCGCTCGATCGAAGCAACATTTTCACCGCGACGACTTGGAAGGATGCGTTCCGTTAAAAGCTCGATCGTTTTAGGAAGGAATGTTTAAGGGCAATTTTATAGTGTCCGGCGCAGAGGTCAACCTATCCTCGGATACATCACCCCAAACCCTCGGCATTCTCCTTGATGGATCGCGGTTCTCGTCCTCTCGTTCCTTCTCTTCCCTCGCTCTACCGTTTTTCACCCCCTGTCCCGGTTGCCACCCCGTCCGAACCATCCACACCCTACGCTGTTCGCCTTCGATTTCTCATCCCGTCCGATGGATTATGCATCGCGTTCTTATCTTTACTCTTTATTCCTTCCAACCGGCAAGGCCGCTGCAAGCCTCCTCTCTCTGGATTCTAGATCCTAGATTCTAAATTCTAGGTCGATACCGATGTGACGCGATCGATTCGTAAGCAGGTGCCATTCTTAACTTTTTGAAAACGCTCGGTAAAGCCAAGTACCACGACGAAACCTCCCACGTTCAGAGAAGCTGGAAATGTTCTAGTACTGGTACACAGTGCAATTTCTCTAGAAAGAGAGTACCTCCTGGCTTTGAAATTCCGTCGATACATCACGCCTCTGAAACTTTGCTTGCCCCGCCTTCGCCACCTCCACGCTCCGCCTCGCGGCGCCAACCAACCTTTCCTTCGCCTTCTTTCACCTTTTCTTTTCTTTCCCTTTCCCTTTCCATCCCCAACCCCCTCTTCCTCTCTCCCCTGTTGTCTTTCGTTCGCTTATTCGCGTTCCGCATCCTTTCCGGGTCGTGCGTTCTTTGGTCAGCAGTGAACGGTGGTCGTGAACAGCCGGGAACCAACGAGATCGCTGACCTGTGGACCAACGTTCTACGGCAGAGTATCGAAGGAGACGTGGAACGCGTATTCTCGCAGCGTCTAAAGGGGAATAGCTGCGCATATAGCAGTGGGCGCGATGAAGGACAACTGGAGGGTGAGAATGGAGCGGAAGGGAGGGGTGGGAGTCGTAGCGGTAGTAGCTTGAAGCGAACAGCTTTGGGGGTGCTGATGTTAGCGAGAGAGCAAGAGCAGAAGCTCGAACGAACGGTTACGCGTAAACCCTTATAAAACAGTCTGCCAGAGGAGAGAGCAGAATATAAGTCGGGCGTTTGCCATTCCGGATACGCTGGAGACACCTTAGGTGCCCGGTTCGCAGCCTCGCTCGTCCAAAGTAAACGGTCGCGAAAGGGAAAAAGACATTCTCCTTTGGGCCTGCCAGAAGCACCCTTATCTGGTTCACCGTCGGTATCTCGCAAACACCCGGCCCACCTCCACAGTCTCTTGCCCTTACCTTCCCTTTATTTCTTAGATCGAGTGTGCAGGAGTTTCGGGCATTGGATTTTCAAGATTCCTTTCCGAAAACTCGGCACAAGGTCTACCGTATGTATGTTTCTTACAACGATCGTTTCGACGACGCACGTTGCTCCGGCTGTTCGAGGGGTGCCAAAGGCGAAACTATCACGTTGACTCGGCTTCCTCCACGGTCGAGGAAGGCACAGTTTCTCCGCCTAAACTCTTTTCACCAGCCGAGATAAGATTTGAAACGAAGCTGACAGTTTATAAGTGACAAGCGGTCTGCGGACCGCGTCGGTTCTCAAAGAGGCATCGTCGAGAGGTAGAACTTTCGTGTAACTTAGCCTCGACGCGGGAACATAACTTTAATTACAGAAGTTCGTGCATTGTCCAGGAACGCAGCCACGGCAAGAAACTGAGCTCTTTCTCGAGCCAAAGTTTTCCGCGTGCTTCGAAACAAAGCACCGAGCACCTAGCGGGGAACAGTATCGCAACAGAGCAGAGAGAGAGAGAGAGAGAGAGAAATAGCAGAGAACGGGATGGGGCATCTTTCTCTCCCTCCTGTCGCCACTATGTCTCTCTCAAGCAGCCAAATTTCTCAGATTTAATATACCGAAGCCATTAAAACGAAAACGCAAACGAAAACAGCTGAAAAGGCCGTCGTGTGAAAGGGCAAATGAAGAAAAAGAGACGAGACAGAACAGCGGGAGGAAAGAAATTTCTGTTTCGTCTTCTCTTCTGCGTACCTATAGGTACCTATAACGAATAAAGAGGGAGGAATTTGTTTAGGAAGATAAAAGGTTTCGCATGCAGAAACGCGGGCGCAGGGAATTTACGTAAGAGATTGTCGCAGCATTTGTTGGATCGTGTTCCCACGAAGGCACGAAGGCGAGGCATTCTTCAACGATGCGGAGACGAAGGATGCAAGCGAGCGTAAAGTAGAGAGCTCGTCCGACACGAGTTGACATCAGCACGCGACCAAGAAAAAACCGAGTCCGGCAGCTCCTACGGTACCTACTCTTAATTGTCTTGTTAGGCGAGCAACCGGCTGCCACCGCTCCCAAACGCCACGACTCCTTCTCTTTCATCGTTGCTCGCTCTGCCCGTACCAAACTCCCAATCCGAGCGTCCGCATTGTGCTTTTATCATTTCGCACGAATCCCTCTTGTTCCACGGGCCGATGTTCTCAAGGTACATTAAGCAATCCTTCGCTACGATTCTTCAGCACGCTAATGTGATCGTTTCTCTTATCTAAACTAAATGGTCTTGCAAATTATCAAGCCGCGAGTCTCGAGCGACCCCTCGCGTTATGTATTTTTTAGCGGTTAGCAACGGTCTGCATAGGTTCGAACGTAAAGCCTGTGATTATTAAACGGTTGACTCCTCAATTCAAGAACAAATTGACGGACAAAGGGCTTAAGTCGACTGCTTGCTAACATGCAAACGGTCCCATCCAATTGAAGACCACCCAAACTGCTCCTTTTATCTCAAGACAATTTGTATCTTGGTCCTACTGGCCGGTCGTTTCGGTACGAGCAGACGCTAGCGGCCAGCGGCTAGATCGCATAATAAAACTTCGCCGTCTGCGTGTTTCTCGGCGATACGTGGATTTCTCGTGTATTAAGTAGGTACAACGAAGCGGAATAGTTATCTGTATGTAGAGCTGAAGACGTTACACCGCCGAGTAGGTACTAATTTGTAGACATGCTGGTAAGAAGACGAAGCGGTACGAATAAACGGCGCCACAGTGTCATAGGGGTATTCGATGGGTTGATTCGAGTCCAAGTCGGTCTTCTCACGAGGTCGATAAACCTTTGCCACGAGCATTTCGTTTAATTAAGCAGCCGCGCATGCGGGATTGACCTAAAAATCATAGCTTTTCGTGGCCGCGGAGGCGATCAAGCGCGGGTTAAGTTAATTCATCGATACGGTCCGCGTAGGCAGAGGCTGTGGAACAACGCTGACGAAACCAAATAGGTCTGTATTGTTCTCTCAACATCCACCGAACGGCCTGGGTGGTCTACGGTTCAAATGTCGATGATGAAATTAGAAATTAGCATTCCCCCGAAACTCGGCAGGCGACAACTATTACGAAGAAAGCGAGAAGAAGAGGAAATGGTCGGAAGCGTGGAAATCGGGGACAGTTTTAGGAGTGTTTCCTTGTAACCTGCCAGCTCGAATTCGAGTCCACTTTCCAAGCCAAGCTCCCCAGGGTCCGTTCCTCTTTTACTTTTCCCAAATAAAGTGACAGCTAATCGATACCTTGTCAAGTTCTTCTCTCCGTCCTATCCATTTCGGGTGACGATTTTTTCAGTCTGCCCTGAGACCCCCGTTGCACGTGTTTGCGCGTCAACTCTCATTTTCGCTAAATCTGAACGGCCCGAAAGTTGCTTTCCCTTTTTCATCGAGACGCTCTAGTCGTTTGCTCGAGTCTTCTAACGGCCCGACAGACGTTGTGTATCTTGGGCTCTCGGGGTGAACAAAAGGGACAAAGAAGGAAAGGAAAGATGGATAAAGTGGCGAGTAATTGGGAGCTGAAGATTCATATATGTATATGGTGCTATTAGGCACCTATATGGGTACAGGAAGCGCGACGGGTGAACGCACGCGTTCCCTAGATCCGATCGGACAGCTGCGATATTGCCATCGCCGCCGCGCCGCGCCGTGGATGCTTCGTCGTGATCTTGACATTTCCTGTCGCCGTATTCGCACACGCGAGCACGGCGAGTGTGAAGAGTGTGAGGCAGTGTGGCGAGTGCAGGGGTGCAGGGGGTGCGCACCAACTATCTTCCATTCGTCTTATACCGAGATCGTCAAATTCCTCGAGTTCGCTGTACTCCCGGGTGAGGCTGCGGCCCGTGGCCTGGTTGGTGGCGATAAACGGTGCTAAACGGTGGCGGAGCGTGTTTGAATGGTGAAAAGGCGGAAAAAGAATAATCGGCAGCTGGATTCTAGCGCCATCGGGTCCGACAAAGCGTCTGTCTGTCGACCAGTGCCTGTGGTTGCTCCATCATGGGCGTGTTCCTTGTCCGGTAAGGTAGCCGAGTATCGCGTAACGAGGGACCAACGATTCACGAATACACCGGGACAATGCCGAGCAACGAATGTCCAGCTATCGACAACAATGAAGCGAACGGTACAGGAGTTCGGCCGTGGAAAGATTCGAAACCAATCGTGCCGGATGCCATCCGCGCGTGCCGCTTTCCACCAAACTTCCATGGGGGTAGTACAAACGTCTCACTTTGGTCGAGTCACGCCCCGCCCCGGCGCAACGAGCCGTTTAATCGTTCCTTCCAACTCTCAAGGAAACCACGCACCGATCGCGAAACATATTGTCCTCCGGGGGCTGCGCCTTTTCGACTTGGCCGCTACTTGGCCGTGACGTTAGCAACGATTATCCGTGTTCGCGGAGGAATGAAAGCAACGGTGCTCTTGCTTTTCTTAGGACTGCGGGACCACGATGGGAGGGAGGGTTGCTCCTTTATGGGCGGACTACTTTGTAAATCTGTTGTCACGTTAATCGCGCGGTGGTGTAAATCAAGGTAAAATTGGATCGCTCGTAGGATGACGGCTTGCTGGGACCATAGAGGAAAGCTCGTGGCGCACCGCTGGCACTGCCGCTACGGATGGAAGGAGGCGAACGAACGAGCGAGCCTCGCCATAAAACACCGAGAATCCGGAGCTTTATTTTATTTCATTCAATTCTTCACGGGCGACAACCGCCACGGGAATATGGAATCGAGTTGTTAGGCAGCAGCTCGCGGTGGATGACGAGATAGAAGAGGGTAGGTGGATATCGGTAGTTTCGCTAGCAGGGGACGACTCGGAACGACACACGCTGCATAAGCAAGTGCCGAGGCCGAGACGCGTAGCGGCAGCGGCCACGCGCTATTCCACGCACCCGATACTTTCTTCTTCATTCGCAATCATTCTTTCCTCTCTCCTCTTTTCCTTCCCCACGCTATCTCTTCCGTCACTTTTACTCATGTTTCTCGTTTCCTGATCAGCTTGTCCGCGTGCGGCCCATACCGGTTAGTCGCTTCGGTCCCGTTATTCGGTGTAGGTGTGTACTTGTGTAGTTGCACGATACCACGCGAGGCTAGATGGATGATATACGTAGCCGTGGCTGCAGAGAGAAGGGTAGTCGAGAGCCGAGAGTCGAGCGTGTAACGGTAGGAGAAGAAAATGAAGTAGTTTACGCCGGAGAGGGAGAAAGGGGCGAAAGAGGCAGCGACAGGGTAGGTCGGTAGTGATATTTCGCGGGAGGAAAGTCCCGGAGGATGAGGTCGAGGGAATGTTGGAGCAGTCGGTAGAGAAGGAGGGGGGAGTGGGTGCAGGAAAAAAGCGATGCCGTAAAGCACTCAGCGGGGAGCGTGATCCGCTTACGAAAGTCAGGTGGGCCTGCGTTACTGCGTTACCAAGTTACCGCTTTACCGAGCTGTCCGGAGTACATCCATATACGTGTTACGGTGTGGGACCGTGACAGTGTTTTACTTTTACCCCGAGCTAAAAAATTTCCAGGTTTCGGAAAGTTTTGCGGCTGGCCATCGCTGTATGCGCCGCGAGCCGCAGCTACGCACCTAGCTACGCGACGGAGCAACCTTTTCGCGAGCCACCCCTCTCGCGTAAGTCAATCGCAACGTAGACAGGGAGGCTCGTGCAAAAGAGATTCGAATGTGTCGCGGATCTACCATCCGGTATAATGTTTGCGACAAGTATATGTTTTCATAAAGTACGAGGGCAGAATGAAGTAATTAAGTAGAGAGTTAGTGGGTATTCAGGCGCGGTTGTAACGGCGATGGCGACGCGAGTTACGGCCACCGTGCGACGCGACGCGCCACGCTCTTCGGAGCCGTTCCTCGAGGAGACGAGCGCGTCGTTTAATAAGTTAAGCGACCGCGACGCAGCTGCTCGTCTTAATGAAACATTAGCTCGCATCGACTTGGATCTTGACGCAGCATCGCGTCGGGCGTCACCTTGCGCGTTTTCACGTCGGTTACCTGCTTCGGCTTGGGGTCACTTAGGCCCGCAAAAGTTCTCCTGCTCTCTGCTCCCACTATTTTGCTACTTCTCTGTCGCTCCTCTTATTCTCAAACAGCGAGGAGCGTTACTCTCAGAGGCGCGAGATTACCGTTCTAGGACACTTCTCGTATGATTCTCGCACGATCTACTTACTTAGCCCGTGATCGACGTGACGACGCAAGAGGCAAGAGTCTCGCTGCCTGATTTCTCCATGCCGCGTGGTCTTGTCAAACGAATAACCGCGTCGACCATGACTCGAGGTCAACGCGGGTATTTAACTGCAGTTACGCTTGCGGCCACCAATGGTCGCGCAGTCTTGTGTTTCTCTTGGCTTTTTCCGCTGTATCCTAAAGATAGGTATAGGAGGACAAGAATCGCGCCAAGTTCGGCAGGGTGGCGGTGATGAGAGAGGAGAATAAAAAAAGTACACCTAGGCTCTCTATTCTCACGTGATAGAGAGGAGTGTCCCGCTTGGAGACGCAACGTTTTTCGTGTTTACCAGCGAAGCTTTATTCCGTATTACCTATTACGGGTGTGCTGTATCGCAAACTCTCGCTCGTCGTGACTCGCGCGTATAAAGGCGGTGTGCGCGAGACTGGTGTCTATTCAGAACGTAATTAAAAGCTCGCATTCATGCGGCCTGGCCGTTCGCTCGGCGAGCTTTTCCTTCGCGACGGACTTCTGGAAGTGAACCGCGACAATGCTTCTCTTCGGGGCCTATTGCCTATTGTTCCCTGCCGTGACATCTTTGCCTTTTTTACTGCCACTCGCATCGGCGTCAGCGTCGGTGTCGGCATTTATCGTTACGATTGAAAACGCATTGTCGCCTGGGAACGCTAGCTGCGAGAAAGAACTCGTCGACGTCCGGACGCGAGGGCGAGGACGAGGGCGAGGGCGAACGCCCGCGTTCAATTCACTGATTCGTTCTCTGCTCGTCGATTCTCTTTGGCGCAGCAAAAAGTTGGCGAAACGTTTACCTCTGTTGCGCCTGTCATGTTCGACCGGGCATTCAGAAGGTAGGTATGGCAGAAGGTGTTTGTTCGCGGGGGAGAGAAGTCGTTAGGTACTGTCCAACTCTTAGATCGACGGTGAGAAAATCAACGACAAATAACAAGTTCAATCGTACAGCCAGTCTGCCTGCTTGCCGGTCGACCGGTCAACAGGCGAACCGACCGACCAGTCGGTCGACGATGCCCTGGCAAATGTATGGCTGATATCAGCATATGTATGAAAGAAGGGTAGACGAAGCGAATGTGGGTGCTGGCTATCGATTGCCTTTCGACTCTTGCACGTTCCACGTTAGAAAGCTCGCGGACACTCGTACACCCTGCTTTGCCTGTTCGAAACGGAGACGGAGACCAAGAAGATCGAACTAGGTGACGCGAGTGTACGGATATCGGGGAATGTGCGTCGTCGCCTGACCCGCAAATTTCACTCGTTCTCCGGCATCCGAAATATCTCCGCAGTAGGTACAAGGACAATATTTCACTGTGCGGAAGATAGAGCGAGCTTTTTCACCGCGAGTCATTACACCGACAATAAGTAGGTAGTTTTGCTCTTTGACACGGTGCTGATATTCAGTAGGTAGGTAGTGCTTATGTAGGAAACGTGTAAGCCGAGAATAACGCGTGTTCGTTTATCTTTGCTGGCCGGAACGGAGACGACGCGGTGGAGTGCCACGCACTTCTTTCGGCCTTCTTTACGAGATACTCTGCAAGTAATTAAAAAAGTCGATTTATATTTATGAGGAAGAGTGTCGGAAGGAGGGCTCCAGTATTCGTGACCAAGATGTTACCTACGTATGCTAGGCATGTTTGGAGCCATTCAATTCGCCAAATAGTTGGGTAGGCAGGTATTACTGATACGCAAAGGAATCGACGCGTCTATGACGAAGAAGATAAGCGACACGTGCGTAAAGAGAGGAGGCAAGGGTGACGCGAGAGGCAAGACTATTTTGTCGCTTAAAAGTTTCTTTGCTCGCTTCTTTTTTTCGCCGACGAAGAAAGAGGCAGCTGTTCCCGTTCACTCTCGATAGCGAAAAAGGAGGAGAAGGCAATACTCGGCTTGGCCGTGGTTCGTTAGCGGCTCTAGGGAGTTAATTAGCGAAAAAGTTAATTTCTCGTTCGCTCATAATCGGGCGCCCCTGATGAAATACGAGCTTGATAAAGACGCTTGAAATTGGAGTTTTTGGAGCAGGGGGAAAGAAGGGCACCGCGTCGCGTCTCGTCGACTGGTAAATAGATTAATGTGGTTTCTAGGGAGGGAATCGTTGGACCTGGGGTGGCATCGCGAATATTCGTACGATAAGAAATTTGATAAAATGTCACATAGGTGAAACGTAGGCAGGTATGCAATGGATACCTATTTTGACTACGCGTTATCGTCTATATCTGGGAGAATTGTAGCTGGATCAGAGTATTCGATGAGGAACATAATGAAGAGTAAAACCTGCTGTAGGTATACTTGTTATTGTTAGTTTCGAGATATGGGAATTTGGAGCGTGAAGAATTGAATGGCCCGCGCGTAGGTAGGTAGGTATGTGCATATGTACGCTCGCGACAAAGGTAGGTAGAGGTGAAAGAGCACTCGGACGAGAGAGTTTGCCGCGTTATGGAAATTGCCGCGGAGGAAAAGGAGAAAAGCTTGAGAGCCTGGGGAAAAGACGGATGGCGGCGAGCAACGTTACTAAGGGCCTAGGAGGAAAAATATTTTTGTTTCGTTCCGTCCCGTGTGGTTCGCCCGTTGGCGATGAACTTTCTGAATAATTACAGCGGGTATGAGCTTGATTCATCACCGAACTTCGCCTACCTAAGATGCTTTATCTGCGCGTCGCAGTCTCTGCGAAATTAATATGCTAATACCCGTGTGGCTCCCTCTGCTTCAACCCCGTACACCCCGGAGCGGTAGCTCTCAACCTTGCGCCCCGGTATTCCCAGCCCGCCACCTCGCCCCAATCTCCGTGTACCTATCTAGTTTTCGGTCACCACATCCAGCCCCTAAGCTGAAGCTTTGATAGACACCAGTGTGTGGGCACTCTCGTCCTCCACACTTTCGGCGAGGCGCGGCATGACTGATGGAAATCCATTGGCGATTCGGCAACGAAACAGCCGATTTTAGGTACGTACCGACTGGAATCGTGCGTTGTACGTTGCGCGCGTACACGCGTCCTCTCGATTAACCGGGGATCGTGGTAATCGAACGAGGCCCCGCTGAGACCGGGAAAAAATTGATCCGTCGACGGCTGGGCCACTGTGTAATTTAGTAATGAAGTCTGTACGTGGTTGGAGCGCGCGCCACTAAATCACAGGACGTAGATTGGGGCGCGCTCGGCCAGCTGTGACCCAGTGCTTTCCGCTAATTTCCCGTAACTCCCGTCGTCCATAGCAGTTTCCACCGTCACCCTATCGAAAAAACAATGAACCCTCCGTGTTCTACACGTCCGCAATAATTGCATCCAACGTCGCGATAATCTTTCTTTCATTTATTACGTAGGTGGATATTACGTGCTATTCTTCCTTTCTTGTTCGGCGCCTTCTTTCTTTCCTTTCGTTCGTGGCAACTGATGCATTGAATGATTCACGCCATCCTATTCATTTGAAGCACAGCGCAATAATGTGTAACATCTACCTAACAATAAGTAGGTAGGTAACTATCGACTGGACACGAAGTAGCGCCGGAGGGATGGCTAGGTGGGTAGAGGGGGTATAGAGCATCGAAGATTCAAGAGCACAATGGGGGTAGGTACCTACTTTAACGTATTAAGGCCTTCTAGGGCAGAGAGAGAGAGAGAGAGAGAGAGAGAGAGAGAGAGAGAGAGAGAGAGAGAGAGACATACCTATACCTATACCTATATCTATATGTATTGTGTAAGTGTGTACACTGTAGACTAGGATGGACCTTATTTTTCGACCATAACATTTTTTGCACACCGCCCCCTAATTTTGTTCCATTTGATGAAAAAATAATTTGTACAAAATTTGAGATCGATTAAACGTCGGGAAGATGTGGTGCATCGCATGTGAAGTTTTGAAATAGACGTAACCGCGCGCTAAGCGTAGAGAATAGCGTGGTTCTGAAAATTTCAATGAAATATTTTATATTTTCAGGACTATAACATAATTCTTTACTTATTTAGTATTGATTTTTTGTACGAACTAAGACTACTTTACGCTAAGACTAACTGACAATTAAGGCAATTAAACAAATTCTTTTTAATTTTGCTTCGATAATATAAGAGTAGCTTAATAAATACCAAAAAGATTTATTCTGGCACTGTATGTTGTATTCACTCAGAAAAAAATCTTTAGAAATAGTTAACGATTCTGCCGAACGAGGAGTCAAACTGATACAACAGTTTAATAATGCACTCGCGCGAAATGAAGAGGAAAAATAAATTATAATGCAAATAGTATCCGATTACCGAAAGCGCTATACAGACACAAAAAAAAATCGTTAATGAAAAATTTGTAAATTGTTTATAGACGCGAGTATCAAAAAGTGTCTGTTTCTTCAAAATGTTTCTTTTCTTCGCCTATTTTGGACATAATATTCACCTTTCGTATTAAAAATATTATCTTCTTATTAGATATAAAATATTATTGTCGAACATTCCTCCATGTTTGAGATTAATATCATCATTAACTTGTAAATAATGTAAGAAAGAAATTATAAGAATGCTCACTTTCAATAAAATACGTAACATTTAATATACCTAATTAAAAAGATATAAATATTAATTACTTATTACGTTGGAAAAATCATACTGTAGCACTATTATCCTAAATATTTGTGCACAAAAAGTACGTTTAACCATCATTATAAATATTTTCTGCACAGGCACCTTTTCGTTCATACAAAATTTCACATTTATAGCAACTTTAACGCGAATGCGCCACGTCTTCCTCTTATCCGATCAACTTCATCTGGTACGGGAATTATTCTTCCACCCAATGGAACAATTTTAGGGGGCGGTGTGAAGAAAATTTTGCAAAAAATTTTCACCAAGAGTAACTAAGGTCCACCCTACTGTACACTGTACGCTATGTGGCCCGCGGTATGTTGAATATGTTCGCTATGTCGGCTCGTGTTCCGGTTTTGATGCGTGCGAGAGATAAGATTGCCCTTTGTTACCACAACTCGTGTCTTCGGGACCCGGCAACCACCACCGTGCCTTTTTCCCTATGATCTTTCTCTTTTTTCACAGGGTCCTTTGTCCTTTACCAGCTTTCTTTCTCTTCCCCTTTCTCTTTTAGGTTGCTTCTTTTCTTCGGTACAGCGCTAGATTCTCTCGAATCGTGCACCTCCCGCGGTGCAGCGTTAGGTATAACCGCGTATCGAAATAAAAACTCCTTCCTACCTACCCTATTTGCGCGAATGGTCACAATCGAAAGTCCTTCGTGGTCCTTCGGGACTGTATTTATGTACCTATTCACTTCGCTCTTCCATTAGCAGGAGGCGCTCCGTTAAGTAGAGTTCGGAACAGAGTTCTCTCGATGTGGCTGATAATTGATAAACCCGATTGGCCGGTAGCGAAAAAGCTGGACGGTTCGTGAACTTGGATAACTATACATACTTGTATGTACCTGCACTGAAGGGCCCTGCTCGGAGAAGCTAAATTTCGCTTCTAGCTAAGAGGGAGCCTCGAAAAAGCAAGGAGACTCTAACCCACGATCTTCGGATCCGCTGCGCGCTGGCCAGTGCTCAGCCGCCTCAGTCGATTCCCCGAGATTCCTCTCTTCTGAACTCGACGTAACGGAGCCTCGCCTATGGGCCAAACAAACGCCTACATTATTTCATTCCTACCTATTTTTTTAGTTGAGCAGAAAGTTAATCTAAATAAAAATCTTAAATAACGAATAAGAGAGAAAAACTTTTCTCGTGATTCGATTTATTTGAAGAAATAAGTTTATTCAATGAGGATTTATCCGACGAATAAGGAACATTCTTTTATTCAAAGGTTTCACTCGTAGCGTCGATTACATTTCTCATTCGCAGCTTTATCTTTTATTCGAAGCCTTCGAATAAAGCTACGAATAACTTTCGTCAGCGTCGAGCGTGTTTTCGACCGTTATTTAAATAATTTTTTATCCAGATAATGCTCGACTCTGGTGCGCGCAAAGCCAAGGCATCTCGGTACGCAGGGAGGGAAGGTAGCGCGAGGTGAAGCGAGAGCAGATTTTTTTAAAGGCAGTGCAGTGCAACGGAGGTTCGGCGCGGCGCGGTGTACGAGCTCGAGTACGGGGTACGGGTACAAGTACAAGCACATGCATAGTAGCCACAGACACAGGTACAGGTACAGGCATTCACAGCGTAGCGAGCTAGGGGCATCGTCGAGATATGCCCTACCTACGGGTGCAACGACCCTGGTGACCTTTGTTCGGTCTGTGCTCCGACTTGGCCCCGCCGGTACCACCGAGCGGCTCGATCCACGATCCACGATCCACGATCCACCGTCTCCTACCACCGAACTCGGACTCCAAGGGACGACGTACACGATGCACCGCGGCAAGCGAACCACCGAATAGCGAATCTCGATCCTTTCTACCTGTATTTGCCCACGAGCGGCCATACATTAGGATAACTTTCCTCATTTCGATCGATTCTACCAACAGTCACCCAAGCAAAATGCCCAAATTCATCGTTCTCGTTTAATTCCAGAGATCCCGTAAAAGTTTTAACACCTTGGATCAAAAAGTACGCTGAACAGCAAGTCAGCCGGTTTCTCGATTCTTCCAGCGATGAGGCCTATTAGGACCTCCTGGTAGCAACTATTCCTTTATCGTGCCGTTCTGGTACGAGGGAAAGTAGGTACCGGTACAGCGAGCTTGAAATCGGGTCGGGGCTGTTAGTTTAGGCAGTTTCGTGGTAACAGAAAGACGGAACAACGCGACGATGAAAGGATGGTCTAGTTCTCACGCGGGTCCTAGCGCGTGAGGAATAGGTGGAAGGACGCGGGTAGTCCGGTGAACAGCATCCAGAAGGAGGACGGGTCATCTTTCGAGGCGAGGTTTAATGACGCTATAAAGATCTGGAGATGGTTAGGTGGACGAAAACGAGCAAGCCGGCGAGCGTGGTTCACATTTTTTCGAGTACAATGACCGTTTTACTCGCGATCGTGTCGTGACCGCGGGTCGTTTCCTTGGAAAACCGACGTGACGCGACGCGACGATCTTGCTGGTGACACTGGCGTCAACTTTTCTCCAGTAATGCGGCATAGATCTTTTCAACTAAGCGTAGGTATGTTACGACACGTAAGGTAAGCGCGGGTAGTAAGGCCCACCTGGATCTATAATTTTTTCAAAAGATACCTACTTGTACATATTTTTGAAAATTTTTTTTTAGAAATCTATGGACATTAAACTATAAACTATAATATTTATAACAATATATGAACACAATAAATATACGAAAATTAATAGGTTTTTAAATACCTTGTAAACGGGCTTTGTTTCGTGCAGAGCAGGTAATAACACCCACCTATTTATTTAGTATGTACAATTCGGGTAAACAAAGGCATCGTCGTCCTCAGGTGCGAGCCCAGCGCAATCCTCGTGTATCCAGGTGAGACACGTGACACACTGTCGCATATCACTCTTGAATGCAGTTCTGCATAATTCGCAAAACCAATTGTCTACAGAGTTGCCGTCCGCGTTTCCTCTGGAGGTGGATGGCATGGGCTCTTGTTCCCACACTCTTGTCTTTTTTCTTCCGGTTGAAGTGACACGAGCTTTGGAGCTCTTCTCAAGATCGTTCCTGCTTTCGAAGAGGTCTCTGGTTACTTGCTGAGCCTTAAAGCCCACATAATATTTTGGTGGGCCTTATTATCTGTTTTGTCACTTCCTCATTGCCGAGGTTATACCTACGTCAAGCTTGCACTTTACAAAATCATAAATTTTCTGGAAATATATTGCCAACATATGTACTTATACATACCTAAAGTTGTACAGTAATTGGATAATAAGTAGTCCCAATACAAAGCCAAGAAACCGACGTAATTCTTATAATTGCAGCAACGCTAGTTGCCGGGGAAGCATTTGTTGAATTTACCAAGGATTAATGGCCTTGATTTTGCGATTCAAAGCGAATGATTCCAGCATCCAAAGATCGACTTGGAGAAGGCGAGTTGCGTTGCGTACCGTAGTTAATCCTGCGCTTGGTTTTACGGTTGCGTTCCGCCTGAGAAATCAACACCGCCCTCCATTGATGCTTCATCAACGAAGGTGCTGGAAAAATGTTGCACAGGTACGATCGGCCGACCGATCAGTAGTCGAGGTCAGGAGACATTAGCGCGGCCTGCAAGAAATAGGTGGCAACCGAGTAGATATTAACGTTCGCTCGTTTTTTCCCCCAGCGCTGAGTCTTTATGACGGCGCTTTCTGCTTTGGCCGTTTGCCTGCCAATGTACCTACGCGTATTTCCATTTTTCTCCCAACAGTCGTTGTTTCGAACGCGCGAAGCGATTACCTTTGACGTCGTTCGAGTTGCGCACGACTATTAACGCGGACCATCTTCTAAAGGAGTAAGTATCTATAGAAATCCTGCACTGCGAATCCTTAGTTACCGAGAGAGTGTCGACTCCTTTGTCGATTGCCGAGTCGTCTCGCTGACGGATTTATAGGTAGCAACTCCTTTCTCTTTGCCGCAGATGGACCTGGAAATGGTGTACGAAGAATTTGGTAGTTGCCAAGTCGACTGTGAACGAATAAGAAGGTGATTTGAGACACGCCAAGTTGGATTAGTTGGACCGAAGTGATGTTTCGAGGATTGTGAAGCTTGTGAATGTGTAGCACGATGCTTGAATAAGTGGCGATTGCAGAGCCGACGGAAGGTCGGTTAACCTCGGTTGTAACTGGTCGGGAGAGACGATCCCGGTCCCATTACCGTGACGCTTCGAAACCAAATGGCTACAGCCACAGCCACCGCACATGCTGGCTACTTTGCGGTCGCGCCATTACATGCCATTACGTGCCACTTGATTCTCTGAAAGCACCCCCAATTCTGATATAGGTACGCCACGAACTTTACTCTTTCGAGTGACGCGAACGTCGGTTAGTGAACGTCAACCGGACCTTTGGTGGCGTGCATACGCGTGCCTACCTACCTTCGAGGCTTCGATCCAGAATCTATCGCGCCAGTGATCGTTCGTCGAGAGTAAACACGTGCTCGCGATTGCGCAGCGCCGGTCCTCGGATGTACGGAAGAAAAGGCAGCCGCTAGAAAACTCTATCAGGCTGCATCTCTCGGTCCGACTCTCTACGTAACTCGCATACGTAATGAAGGAACGAACGACCGGGCTGAACGGGAGAGCATATGCTGTATCTCTTCCCTTACTTTCTCTCTCTTCTTCACCTTCGTCTTCGTCGTTTCATTTCGTTCCTTTTACATTTTACAACGCCGTGCGGAAACGCGTCAATACACTCGTAACGAAACGCGTACCCATAGTCCATCCGTCAAGAATATGTATCTATAGCTGACGTAGGATCAGGGAGTTTAAGTCCGAAATAGGCGAGTATCTACATACGCATTCTCTCACGATCCTCGCGGCCTCGCGGCCTCCAAAAGAAGAAAGCCGTACTCGAAGAACGTTGCGTATCTCGGGCGGCTCATCGGCCGGGAAAGTCTTTGTCCGTGGCGAACGTCGCGTCGCGTAAATCAACCGAAGGCTCGAGGAGACAACGAGACACCGAACAGGGATCGTAACGCGACGCGACGCGACCCCTCCGTAACGCCGAGCCTTAATTAAACGACCCAGCAACGAGTGTTGGTAATGCGCCTTTTCTCTGTCTCGACCTTCGCCTAATGTCTAATCTAATGCTTGCGAAAAGCTTGCTGGTTACCGGCGTTAGGATGTCGCCAGCTCCAGGGCCAGCGACTCTCCAGCAGTGATATTAGACTTAGCGAGACGCAATTGTAATACGTACGGGATCGGAGAGAATCGTTAGTGCGGCGAATCGGACGGGATGGAAGAGAGGGCGGAAATTTATGGAAACGTGGAAGAAAGAATGAAAGGAATGCGCGTAGCGGCCCAGATAGCCAGATACCTGTCGGCGATGGAGCGTCGAGAGTGGAGAGGTTCTCGCGGCAGCCCCTCTTTTACATATCGGTGAGCTGTACGCTCGCGATAGATGCGATGCCGCGATACCGCGATACCGCGGCGCCAACCACCCTGTCCACCTATCGCACCCGCATCCTTCTCCCCGAAACCCTCTACGCTCCACACAGTCCACGTACATACGGGGACGGAGCGCGCAGAAGCTGTAGGCAAGTAAAAAGATTAAAGAGGAAACGGAGGTGTAGGTGGGGGGTGGAGGTGAAGGTGCAGCAGGCGGAGAGAAGGACGAAGGACGAAGGAGGTAAAGATTGCAAGGGCAGATGGCGTAAAGATCGTACCATTGTTTGCTTTCTGACAGCGATAAGTTCACAATAAAGTTACATTCGTTTCCAAGTAAGTGTCTGTCCTCTCGTTCGCGTCTTGCCCATCTTTCTTCGTTTTAGCCTCCCGCGTATCTTGTCCCGGTCGCATTCTCGGCTTCTCTCGTGCCGCAGTCGCGTCGAAGCACCCTTGAAACCGGCGCGGCGATAACCATAACTCTCTTCGCACCCGTGCGGCCCACCATTTTTTTCTTCTCTTTCATTCTTATACTTATACTTACGGCTTTCGTTCTGCCCCTCCTTCGTCCTTCTTCTCTTCGAGATCATCGCGTAATCCTCTACTCGCTACCCTTTCTCTTCGTCCACCATTCGAATTAACTTGAAGCAGTCGCGGTGGTTTAGTTTAAAGTAGGTAGGTATCTAAACAACCCTTCGTCTTTCACACCGGTCTTAGTGTTGGCATTGGTGGTTGTTCGAAAATAAGCCACCGCACTGCAACTACATATTCTGAGTCCCTTTTGGAGATGCAGCTGACTTGCCGACGAGGCTGAATGCTTGGCGAACCGATTATTCGCTGGCGATCAGTCACGATCGGTCACGCATGAGCTGGATCAAACGCGGAACGAAGAGGAAAGCGGAGGCCGATGGAGGGAGGGGGCGGACCGGAGCTCGTGCCGATGCGCGATCTTCGGAACGCATCGCGGACACTCGACACTCGACACTCAACACTCTGGGATGCGCGTAACACCCGTACGCGTCCACTTAATATCGCCCCATTAGCCTCAATTAAACGGACAGTTAAGTACGCATTCCACGCATAGCGCGGAGCCTTCGGGGCTCGTGGTGGCACGAGCGCGAGCAACAGAGCCAATCTGGCCCCCCTCGTAACCCGCCTCGATATTCCTTACCTACAATCCTCGCGCTCTCGTTTTTTCCTCGTTTCTTCCTTTTATCTCTTATTCGTTTGCTACGATTCCTCGTGGAAAGGTAAACAGCTGAGGGAATGACAATAATTAGGCGAGGCAGTTTAGTGAAGTGAAAGAGCAGTGGGACTCGCGAAGCAGATAGGTACTTACCTACATATACGTATTAATTATAGTCCAGTGAAATTAGTATCTGTCTTCGGATTAAATCCCAGCAAGCTAAATTTTCGTATGGTCCTTTTCTTGGTCGTTTTAAACAATATGTCAAAAGTACCCATCGATTCGACCGCCGCTAAAAATTTTACAGAGAGTTAAAAAAAGAACGATTTTTCGCGAATATCTCGTTATCTAGCAGTTTTACGACAAAAATAGTTATTATGAAATTTATACCTTAGGAAATTCTCTACAAAAAAGGTTGTATAAGTTTTTTCCGTAGGCGTCGTCGTTTTCGTGTATGGCGGGTTACCAAGTTTCAACCCCCGTACTCTTGACAAGGAAAAATCCCGAACCTGGAAATTCAAAAAAAAATATGAAACTTTGTAAATATGTAGGGGATGTCCTCCTGAGTACAACGCAATTTTGGTTGCTGCCCAAATTCATTCCAAGAGGGTGAAATTGACACCTTTTTAGCGGAGGTTGGATCGATGGGGACTTTTGACATATTGTTTACAGCAACCAAAAAAAGGCCCATACCAAAATCCAGCTTCCCGGGATTTATTCCGTAGACTGGGCATATTTCCGTCTAATTTCACTGGACTACTACATATTTGTCAGTTAAGGTGGACACGCCGCGCGGCGCGTCGTGGCGCGGCGGTTGAAAGCCAGTTTCGGAGCGTTCGCGGCATTCCGAGAAACGAAATGTGGTTCGTGGGAATAATTTAAAAAGGGCTCGCATCTGCGCGAGTTATGACAGACCGAGCCATTAAGTGGTCGTGTTTATTTTTAGAGGGAGCCGAGCTAGCGCAAAGTGGAACTCCTAATTGTTCTCGTTAACGCTCCACTCGCATCTGTCTGAACCCGTGAACTTAAGACGTGGAGCAAACAGCCTCGAATCGCAGCGAGTAACGACGCGACGGCGACGTCCGCGTCGCAGGCAGCTGATTACCAACTCGATCGCGAATAAGAAGCAGTGAGCACACCGCGGCAAATCTGCCGGGCAGCAGATGTTGCTGGATCGTTGTCTTCCCGATCCAATGCTCCGTCTCGCAACGAACATGGACCTTCTTCGAACGTCCATTCCTTTTCTTCGGCCAATCGAGCAACTGCACTCTCAAGGCAGCAAATTTTTAGCCAGGGTGTGTGGGCTTTTGCGGCATATACGCGAAAACAGATGCCAGTCGCGCAAACTCTAATTTGAATAAACAATACTGCTTAACCCTTCGTTCACACACCTCTTATTTCGATCAACTTTGACACACCTGGGTGGTTCACACCCAGAACAATTTTCGAACGACTGCCATTCTCATCTGAAGAATCTAATCGTTATGAAGAAAATCATGGGTCAATTTCAAGGTCTGTAGAATGTATTATTCTAATAGTTTTTTTACTGAAATTTCATCACAGTTTTTGTAAAAAAATCTAGATTACCATATGTCGAGAAAACGCGAAGAAAATCTTCAAAGAATTGTAACTTTTACAAATTTCAATATTAGAAGCTAAAAATCTACAGAGTTATAGTTCAGATATAATATTTTCAGAGAAAAAATAGTTTGTACGTTGGCTTTGGGGAAAAGGTATTAATTTTGCATTTAGAAGATACAGAGCGTGAAAATCAGCTTATGGGTGGCTTACACAAGAGAGTGTCAACGAAGGGTTAATTGTAAGCCGAAAGCTAAGTTCGGGGGGTAACGATCGGATCTGGCGGCGACTTTGCATGCCTCTGCATTCCTCGTCTTCTTTCTTCCGACTTGTTTTACTTCGTACGAGTGTGAAAATCGAATTTTTCATAGGTAGTTGAGAAAAGTTGTTCACGCGACGATGAAGGGATTAAAATTCATCGAAACGTTGAATTTTAAGGTAGGTACCTGTAGGCAATACAGACAGAAAAGCCAGCTCGACTTTTCAGCGTGAACGTAGTCGGCAGGATTTTCAGGGGTCGCCGGTCGGAGTGGATCGTGGCGATTCGCCTCACCCTCGGTCGTCTAGCCCTAACGATGGGCCGCGTCGCATAGCTTTGCACGGCCCGGGAAAAACGCGTCGACTCTACATATATGCACGAATAAACCCGGCCGCATTTCGCACGCGTATAGGAGGAAAAAACGGATTTTCTATTTACGATGACCATTTGGATTTTCTCTCGGTCAGGGGGAGGGTTCCGTACCAGAAGGGAGACTCGGTGCCTGTGATTTTGTCAGCTTTATACTAAATGTCCTGCATAAAGGGCCAGGCTGCCTGGAGGACACCCCTCAGCTTTATGCCATTACTACGTATGCAAGTGTGGCCGGATTTGGACCCCACAGCGACGATATAATATTCATCCGACCCACTGCTTTTTCCACGCTGCTCCTTTACCGTACGTAACGGGCATTTCTAGCTACGGTTACCCGGGGAATCATCAATTCCATCCTTCTATTCTGTTGCCGAAACTCGGCACCGTACCTACGAATTTCGCGCAGGCATCCTGGCACGGTGAACTCCGTTCGTTACGGAGCTTCAATGTGTTCTCCACAGCCTAAATGAAATAACCCAGATTACAGGGCAAGGTAGGGCGAGTTACATCGGCGCGGACGAGTTTTCGAAACGAACGCGCGTGCTTGCGAACGAGCAAACGGGCAAACAGGCAAACGAGACCTCTGCTGTCACGCCCAAAATAAAGCGACAAGTTGGGTCGGTTTGGGACACGGTGTGGAGGTCGGGTCGATCGGGTCGGTTTGGGTCGGTTGACCGGTGCAGAGGACTCGTGGATACAAAGTGTTCACTGGGCGGAATACACACTCGATGGACCGAGAGAAATTAGAGCAGGGGTCAAGGAAAAACCTTCCGAACCTAATTCCCGGGCGGACGGAGTAAAAGACGCTTGTTTCGAGTTTCGGCGAAGGAAAGAGGAATTGAGAATAGAGAAATCGCCCGTCCCAGGATACCTAGCATCGAGGAGACACTGCTCGGAAGCAACTTCTTGCAGGTACTTGAATTTTCAATCTCTCCCCCATACGGACCTCTTTTGGTCCACGCGTTTATATTAGATACGTATATGCATGTAGGTATAGCAGTTTAATCGATCGTGCATATCAGTTTCGGGTAGACTTGAGTGACGATCGAGTAAAGGGTAGACGCGCAGGTAAGGAAGATTTTCATCTAGGATTCGGAAGAAGGGGAGTCTCGTGGACAGGAGGGTTCCGAGTGCACGATAAAGATTAGATTTTACGAGAGTCTCGGCCGGCGTACGTTGGGAAAAAGAATCGCCAGGATGTGGTGGTCCCCGTTTACCAAACGCGAGCACCTATTTCCGGTATAAATATGCATCCACGCTTATTTCGTACCTACATCCCGTAAACCTACAGCTCGTTATTCGGGGATGATTCCGATCGCGCGAACGAGAAGCACGAGGGCACGAGGAAAAGCCGGCGAGCGACGAGAATGGGGCGAAGAAGTGTCCGAGGTCCGAGAGCAGTCCCTCGATCGATCGACGAGGAAAAGTTTCAAAGAAAGGCGAGCCCGGCTATTATTCGAGATTTCAGGCTGGTCGACAGAGATATCGTGAATTATGCATGGTCAGGGCTGGGGCACACCGGTGTCCTTCTCCTTTCCCATGCATACCATGCATATGTCGAATGATAGATGGACTTGTCAATTCGATCGGGATCCGCTATCGATGCGGGCCTATCTTCATCGGCGCGAGATTACGGTAAACGGTACAGCTACAGGTCGTAACAATGCGAACGCGAACCAGTCGCGTCTCTACCATCGATAAATCTGCCGTCGCGTCGCTATGGATCCTTGACGATCTCTCCGCGCCATTTCTTGCTAAAACTAAGTAGGTATCTTTTGCTTGTTATTGTTAGGTATGTCGCTGGACACTGTGGTGGTAGGTAGGTATCGTTTCGGCACGATTTCTCGGGACGTGAAAGTCATGGGTGATGGATTTGTAAGATGCATTTTGATAAACACGTGGACCAGGTGGGGTGGACACGTTGCCCGTTTAGTGTCGTGTTCGTGGAACAAGAGTAGCTTGCCGCTGGAGAAGGTACGATTCGAGTTCGTAGCGAGGATCGAGCGGCCGCGGCCGTCACAGCTCAAGGATCCTTCTTTGGGCGCAGACACGCAATTAACCGCGGGCTATATTCCTCCGGCGGAAAAGAGAAGGGCACGAAGAAAGGGAGAGAAGAAGACGCGACACGGCGGGACGCGATGCGACGGCAGAGTTGCAGCCAGGAGGCAGGAGGAGGCTGCTCAACGATTCTCAGCGATTCTCAGTTGGTATCGGTCTGGATTTTGCTGGACCCGGGATCGGTAGATAGCAGGCGAGCCCGAGATTCGTAGCGAAACACTGAAAGAGAGTCACGGGTAGGGTCTGACGGGTCCAGAGATACCACCCATCCTCCATAAAAGCTTCCATGCGTGTCAAGCGTTATACGACCACGTTACTATTAAATACGTCAAAGCTCCGTATGTTTATTGCATATTGGATGCCGTGCACTTTGGCTTTCTCTGCCGGTCAGTATAACCCGTAACCTGTAACCCGTAATCCATAGCCCACAGCCCATACCTATATGTAGCACATAGCCCACAGTCCGTAACTCGTAACACGAGCAGACGAACCGATCGCTATTGTCGTAGTCCGAACTATGCGGCTAAGGTATTATAGGTACCTACTACCTTTATTCGCGACTTTTCTCCATCTTTTCACCTTCATTCGAAAAGATTTTTCATCCTGAAAGCTTTAGGCTTTAAATAACTTTTCAATTTTATTGTTTAATTTTAACCTCTGCCACTAATTAGAGTACATTTTATGTCGTATAGATTATCCCTAAATCAAATTACTAAATTTGACCACCCCCGCTTTAGGGAATAAATTAAATTTGTGAAAATCCAGCAACTCGCTTACCCTCCAGAAATCGGATTCCAGATTTTCAAATTTTTAATTTTATTATTTAATTAGAGTACATTTTATATTGTATTAAACACCCCAAAAAATTGTATATTTGTATACTATACATTTAATATTATTTTTTAATCATATTAGAAGGTTTCTTTTTATTGTAATAATAAATAGAGTTATGTAATTAATATAAATCAATTTTATATTAAAATCCAGGAAAACTTTGGGCTTTAAATAACTATATAAATCAATTTTATATTAAAATCCAGGAAAACTTTGGGCTTCAAATAACTATTAAGCCCAAAGTTCTCCTGGATTTTAATATAAAATTGATTAATATTAATTACATAACTCTATTTATTATTACAATAAAAAAACCCTTTTAATATGATTAAAAAAGAATATTAAATAGATAATATACAAATATATAATTTTTGGGGGTGTTTAATACAATATAAAATGTACTCTAATTAGTGGCAGAGGTTAAAATTAAATAATGAAATTAAAAGGTTATTTAAAGCCCAAAGTTTTCCGGATGAAAAAAACCTTTTCGCGGCCGATGGACACTGAACGATTCGTGCGTTAATAGACAGGAGAACACGATTGTTTGTGAATCGAAACGAAGGAGACGAAGCGTCACCTATCTTGCTGCACGCATAACGTTGCTCTTTATTCGCGAGATGATTACGCGAGCGCGAATGAATGAGCAAACGAAACGAAACGAAACGAAACGAACCGAAACGACGCGAAACGAAGCGAAGGAAAGAATGAACGGACGTGTTACCGAACGGTGTTTCAATCTCCATAATGACCGCTCAGTTCTCTTTCGACCAGAGTGTGCGTCACATGGATACGGACACAAGGAGACCGAGTAGATGCTAATAACGGAGAAGCTCCATACTGTCCGTAGGCATCGCTCATTCAGAGACTTCTTTTACATCTGCGTTTGTTCGTTCTGAAAGAGAAAGCTCGAGCGCGCCCTTACTCTCTCTGTCTATCTCTCAAACTTCCCTCCCACTCACCCTCGCTCTAGCCCTCACCCACTACCCCTGTCTCTCTGTGCACATTTTTCCCCCGGAATTCTCTGTTTCGGCACGGTCGCGGTCGCGGTCTATGTAAGTGTATCGAGGAATCGATATGTGAATGGTAGAAAACGAGATTTCCAAGTGCGTGATTAAAGCGAACGAAATTATAGGTACCTACTTGGATCTAAATATACAACGGGGTTGTAAATATGGCAATTAAATAGCAGAGGCGATTACAGGAGAAATGCCAAAGCTGCATAGAACTTGAGGGAAACTCGCGATATGGAGTCCGTACGACCCCAAGGGAGCCTCGGTTCTTTACCTCGAAACGTCTTTTTTTTGCAAGGTCGTCGCTCGAATGCTCGAGCCGCTGTTTACTTTGACACCTGCATCAGTTGGCCTAGTTCCCTATATCTTTGCCGCCGAGCGTGCACGTGTGGCCAGTGGCCAGTGGACGAGGAAAGCCGAGTCAGCAAATCAGCCAGGCGTGCAAGTAAACAAGTTTCGAGCGCCAGCACGATCGGCTCGAAAAAAAAAACGTGGGAAAATAGAAACTTGAGCCACACTTGGGGTCGTACCAAGTGTGTATCCCCACTCTCCTTCCCATTCAGCTCCCAATGATCCCATTGAAGGAAGCACGGGATCCGAAGGTGGGACGCCCTGGATCCCAGACGGATCTCCTGACGACTCTGACGAGTCTGTCCTGATATCTACGTGCGTACATGCAAGTGTGGAATTCTACCGCCAAGCATACATTCCCGGTGTTGACGTTAAGGGGTTACGCCACCCTCAGGCGCTCGAAACAGCACTAAACTAGACGAATTTTTTTTACCGATACTATGAGGGTGAAAATTATTTATTTTCTTCTTATGGGTAGAGCATGTATTAGTGCATATATTGCATAAATACTGTAGAAAAATATTAAAAAATGACCGAGTTATTTGTTCTCCCGCGAAGCTCGTCCGCCGTTACACGCGTGACTAACCTAACAAATTATAACGAACATGTTCGCCCGAAATCAAAAACCCGACGATTTTCGTGTTCCTTAATAAAATACCTACGATGTAGCATAGGGATTTGAGAAAAAAAAAATTATTGCACAAATGAGAGCAAAGTGAAAAAAATTATACGTTTTTCGCATGAAACAACGAATTTAAACCGTTAATTATGTACGAATGGGGTATAGGATGGAAAAACTGATATGCTACATCGTAGATAATACCATTAAGAATATGCGTGCCAAGTTTGAACTGAATCGGACAAATAGTTTTGGAGATATTCGATAGGTCATCTTTGAAAATGTAGTTTCGAGAAAAACGCAAAAGAAGAAAAGTAGAATGGTAGCTACCTGCTGCAGAATATCGACATCCGCGCCTCGTTTAGCGTCTACAACTCGGCTATTTTGGGGAATTTTTGCGTCTACCATGGTTTAAATTATTCTTAAAACTTTACGTAATAAGAAAGTGCAAAGAAGAAAAAATCGTTTTTTCAAAACTTTCAGGGTGGCGTAACCCCTTAAGGGAAGGGTAAAGCAACCGAGTGCATACTGTTGTTTGGTTGCTTCAAAGAGAAAGAAGATTATGATTCGATGGCTGAACCGCGTATCTACCTACCTATTGCTATGTTCGCAGTCAAGAGAAAGAGCATAGGAGGGGAAAGAAGAAAAGAAGGAACGGAGGAACGGAGAGAAATGGAGCGTTCAATGGGCCGTGTCATAACGCGTGGAAGCACGTCCGTACGTACGCACATGTAGTAGGTATACATCTCGCTGGCACGTTCTCGCGAGCGTGAAAGAAAGGAGGGAGAGAGAATCGACGTAGAAGAGGAATGGAAGGGAATGGATAGTAGGTAGTTACACGCGCGTTGAAAATGAACAATGGAACATCGCGACACGATGTAGCCCCTATCTATTCTCCTCTCTATTCCAACTCATTCGTTTCCAATCCATTCGTCGAGTTCGTTTCCCGAATCTCGGGTATTTTAAAGGGCACAAAGAACTTTACAAGTAGTAGCCGCCATTGTTTTACGTTATCTTTTATGTTACGAATTGATTACTCCGACTCGCCAAGTACCGATTTTTTATAGGAACTTATTAGGGTGGGTCTTAGGTTCGTCTTTTGATTTTCTTCGCGGCACCCCCCAGAATAGTTCCAAACATTAAAAAAAGAAATCTGTAAAGTTTGAGCCCGATCGGATGACGGGAAAAGCTGCCCCTGGGCCCTTCAACATTTAAATAATTATTTAACAGCTCACGAAATCGATTTTATATAATATCCTACAAGTTATTCATTACCTAAATAAAAAAATATGTCAAACAAAAGTTGTAGACCCAGACAAGCAGCATCTTTTATGTTCTGTTACTTTTTCTCGCGCGGCAAACTGTTTTCGAAACAAGTTCGGAATCCAATAGAGCTCAAACTATACACAGATTTTTTTTATTATTTGCAACTTTTCTGGGGGGTGGCGCGAAGAAAATCACGAAAAAAAATGTCACCAAGAGTAAATAAGAGCCACCCTATTTAGTACCTATGGATGTAGCAAGATCTCGGGAGATGGCGTTTATTCATCCCTAACGATAAGTGTCCCGTAGTCGAAGATAATGCGAGCAACGGATTCTGTATAGGTACAGGTAAAGCACGCGTTTCGTAACGGAAAGTGCGTCGAAACGTTTCGCCACGGGCAATTTCATTTAACGTTGGCAGATTAATCTAGGGAAGCTGGATGAAAAGCGGTGTGAGTGGAGCGAGGGCATCGAGCACAGTGCTCCTCTGTCTTCCGGATCGCGTCCATCTATCCGTATAGGTATAACTAGGTATCCGTACCTATATTCCCACTATTTGTGGCTATGTATTACCTATACATACACGTGGATATAGATTGTGTACAGGTAGCTAGGTAGTAGCTGGTCGAGTGTCGACGTTGGGGGCGCAGGCGCGTGTTCGCGTTCCTTTCCATTGAAACGAGCAATTCTCGAAAAGCGTACACGTAGACGCAGTGGTAAACAGAGGACGACACGGGCCGGTAAGCGCACAATGTGTCGGGGAGCCTGGAAAGACAACGCGAATCCATCATCTCTGTAGGAGGAGAGGCTGAAAGGGCTTTGCGGCACCGCACTCTGTGTAATTGTGGTCCCGGCCCCTGGTGGCCCGGTCCTCGCTACGCCGACCCGCACCCCCTTTTACTGGCTTACCGAGATACCTCGGGATGCCCGCCAACCCCCACCAACCCCCTATCGCCACCTACTCAACCCTACCACCCTCCACTGACCGCGGAGCGCGCACCACGGACCGACCGCTAACTCTTCGGCTATTCGCCGCTCGCTACTCGTTCATCGCTACCCACCACTCGCAATCCACGACTCGCTCTTCACTGCTCGTTGCATTCATTCCTGCCTGGCCGAAGTACATAGGTACTTACATACCTACTACGTATGTACTTGTTTGTCAACGGTTACCCACTATCGCTTCTAGCCGTGTTTCTTTCGCCCCTGCGACGTGAATCGATACCAAAGTTTGCGCAACGTAGGTTAGACGGTCCAACCAATTTCGAAGCGATCACGCGGGCGTTCTCGTACCATCCGAGTTTGTCCTCGAGAATCGCTGACTGGCTAAATTTCATAAATCTCCAATTTACGAGAAGCGAAGATCCGGCAATGGAGCTTGATAATTACCTATTTACTTGGCCCGTGGAAAGGGAAGGCGCAGAAGGCAAGTGAGGATGGACGGAAGATGGAGAGAGATCATTTTGCTGAGAGGTGATCGTCGATAGATTAAACTAAAGCGCGAGGACAAGGTCGATCCGAGGGGAGTGCGTGGCGTTCCCTGGCTGTCGATCTACGATGACGAGATGCGTGGTGAATGGTGGGATGTTGACTGTTGAGGTCAGCCGCCTCAAGATACACCGGCGCGGCGCGGCGGTGTCGGTAGCGACAACGACAGCGATGTACAAGAGGCAAAAGCCACGGGGTAAGACCTCGGTGCCCCGTAGAGGTCCAGGTCTCCGATTAAGAGCTTCTTCCTTATAGTTGTACGGTTCGTGTAACCAGAAGAGACTCATTCCCCTTTACCATCCCCTCTCTCTTTTTCTCATCTTGCTCTCTAGACGGCGCGGCGCGGCGCGGCACGCCCCGGCTACCACACTCCAGATAGAAGGAATCCACTTTTTTTACGGCATGGCATCTGCTTTTCTGTTCCGTGACTCTTACTACTTAGAGTTCCTTCGCAATAAGGGGACCTTCCGGTCTAGAGCCCAACAAAAATAGGTGATCTTTAGGAATTAATTAAAGGAAAACTACTATATATAATTTAATGAGGTTTTTTGCATTGAATTAAGGATGTCTTACATTATAGAAATATATTTTTTGTTTTATAATTAATCATTGCAGACGGCACCGGGGAGTCGATAAAGTCAAGGTGTCAAAAAATTGTTGCAAATCGGTGGGACCTATATCTCCAAAAGTTATTATCCGATTCGACTGAAACTTTTTTTATTTTGAAGAATATACTTCTGGCTAGGGGGAAACAAGAACAAATCACAAAATAACATTTTTTTAGAAAATAACGACACTTGAAGTTTGAAATCACTTTTCCCTATATTTTTCACCCTTTCAACGCCTTTGAAAATTACAAATTTTCATTTTTTGTATTCTTGTACGGTACCGCCCTAGCCAGAAGTATATTCTTCAAAATAAAAAAAGTTTCAGTCGAATCGGATAATAACTTTTGGAGATACAGGTCCCACCGTTTTGAGAACTCTGTTTCGAGAAACACACGTTTAAAGTTTTACGTGAGTGCCGAGTGCCCAGTGTTACCCGTGCATTTGCCGCTACTCAAATGCCTCGGGAATTTTACAATTTTCAACAAATCCTTTTAAACACTTATTCCTAAAATGTTGAACATTCGAAAAATGAAATAAAAAAAAATCGACTTTTAGACCGAAACCTCCCCTTAAACTAGACTACTTAGGAGTAGCCTATTCTATCGCGTCTGTATGGAAAAGCGGGCTTAATGGCTACCTAAATAACCAGATGATAAGAGTTTTTTTTTTAGAAAGACGAAAGTTGACGATTCGTGCTCGTAAAAGAAGTTTGTGGGTAGAGACAGTGGGAAGCGGTGATTACGATGATCGTGGCAGATCGTAATGGTTGTTCGATATCGAATGAGAATGGCCGTGGTTCCTGGGGTGGTAGGTGGTAGCTTCTTCTCCCGAGTCTCTCGCCTCTTCTGGTTCGTGCGTTTCCGTTTCGTCGAGTATGCTCCCTTCTCCGTATCTTTGCTCGCTCGGGTCGTTTGGTTTGTTCTTGTTGCCGGTTGGCAAGCTTCGGAGTGGCGCAGAGTGTCCGAGTGTAGTATAGGTACGCCAGGAGAGTAGGAGACACAGACACCATACTGCATACTGGCGGGGTTGGCCGGCCAGACTCTGGAGATAGATGGGAGAGTTTCGCGGTGCGCGCCCACATTGCGGCAATGTAAGTCATGCTTGTTTATGGGCCGGCCCGTGACCCCGCTACTTGTAAACCGACTAAAGATTCAGAAATAGCCGTCGCGGCACCATACTCCCCCTCTCTTTACGACACGTCCTTTACTTACCCGCTTCTTTCTTTCTATCTGTCTTCGACGCGACGCGACGGATCGTTGCCATAACTTACGCACTGTAATACTATCGAAGCGTGTCGTAAGTCGAGAGCGCCTCATCCCGCAAAGCATTCGCGCGTATTCTGACGGCCATCGTTTCCTTCCCCCTGTAAATTTATAGAATCCAGGACTCGCAGGATTCCGCTACCACCAACCTGATCGAGAGCAGGGCGGAATCCTGACGCTAGCTTCGCAAGAGAAAGATAAATTAATATCTTTATTAATGATATATATGATGTTTTCTTGCCACAGTAAGTTCCTTTTATATGCGGATGACCTTAAGATCTGTAAAAAAATATCGGGGCATGCTGACTATCTTGAAATGCAATCGGATCTGGATAGATTTCTAGATTGGTGCAACTTAAACATGCTAAATCTTAAGTTTTCTAAGTGTCAGGTCACGAGGTTCTCTCGCAATATGAAACCAATTGTTTATGCGTATAGATTGGAGAATTCTCTCCTAAACGAAGTAAATGAAATTAAGGACCTTGGGGTTCATATTACATCCACGCTAGATTTTTCCAAACACTATTCAGTGATTACTAACAAAGCCTTGAAGACTTTGGGTTTCATGAAACGTTTCTCTGCTGACTTTGTAAATGTAAGTACTTTGAAGTTTTTGTACGCATCCTTAGTCAGGCCTCATTTAGAGTATGCATCCATTATATGGCCTCCAAATACAATTAAATACAATACTCAACTGGAAAGGGTGCAACATAGGTTTCTGCGGTTTGAAGAATATAAATTACACATTCACAGGCCTGTCTGGGATCATGATTTTGCATCGCTACTTGTTAAACTTAATACGACAACGCTTTCTGCTGTAACGTACTGACCCTTTCTTATCGTTTTCCTCCGACTTTCTCTGTAAATATCATTCACACTAATTACCCAAATGCTGCGTAAATGTAAATACTGCGTCATCCCTGCTACCCATCGTTATCTTAGCCAATGCGTCACCCATCCAAAATCCTGCAACTTTGCCCCATCCCGTCATCCCCTCTCTTACATTCAGAAACCTTTAAAACCCACCACAGTCCCTTATCCTACAGCATTACTACCCCAAAAGCCACCAGTGTCAGTCACGGAGTCAAGTTAAAACAGTCGAATCTCCAATATTCTTACTTTAAATCGAATAAACATCTTTATAAGTATTATTCGTAAAAACGATAGTTTAAATTATCCTTGTGTCCATTACACTGCGCGCAGAACTGTAACGGACATGACCTTTCTTTTTAAGATCATAAAGAGTGAAATTAATGCCAGATGTGTCAGAAAAAGGCCACCTTTCGTATACCGCAAATTCAAATCTAAATATGGGTCACTTGATCCAATGAATCGCTTAATGTTCAGTGCTAGCTCCTATATCGACTTCTTCTCCGGTAGTAGTTCCTCTTTCAGTTGGAAGTTCTTCAGACTATTGTGTCAGGAAAATCCTATCACGTCGTTGTAACTGTGCTTTGCATTGGGCAATGCCCGTTTAATTTTCAATAATAATAATAATAATAATAAATGTGTCTACCACTAAGTACTTAGATCAGTGAAGAGAGAGGAGATGGTCGGGTGGGAATGACGCGGTCGGAGATCGAAATTGTCACAATGGGTTGGCCACGTCGCGGTCGCGATGCATTTGGCGACGTTGATTGAAAATGAATGGTCGTCGCGCCGATCGTCAACGAACAGAGGAAGGAACAAGAGCTCGAACCTGCTGCCTACTATTTAGTCGAGTCGAGTCGAGTCGAGTCGCTTGGAATCGGCAGTGGAGAATCGACGCAACACTCGGAATAATATTACTGGTCGCTATCTGCGTCACGCGTCAAACCGATGCGCGATCAATGATATCTCTGCTGGAGAAGCCCGTAACGGATCTTGATTATTCATCGCTCTTATATAGGTACGTGGCTACTATACGTCGGTATCGGAACGTATCGTTTCTGGTTGACTCGTCGGAAATGTTCCGAGGAATTTCTCTCGCGTGCGTCGCGTCGCCGCGACGGAAGGGGCCCGAACGTCACGAGGTAAAGGAAACGCGGCGCGGCGGTAAGAGCGCGAGATTCCATGTTCTATAGGATCTGCTAAATAATAAATATCGCGCGCAGCGATACGGGCACGCGCGTGGACATCTATCTGGGAGATCTATTAGGGAACAGGTTTAGAGAAGAGACGAACGGCAGACGAAATCTCTTTTAGGCACCGTTGGTCCCTCGGTGGATGCTGGCTCGGGCAACAAGGCTCGGTGGAGTGGCGGTGGATGCGACGAGCTACTATTCGCTGCTCTCGTGGAAAAAGCCAGGTGAGCATCGCAAGTTCATTGTGATAATCCGCGTCATCAGCAGGTTCGAGTGGAGCCCCTCGTAGCTCCTGCCGCGGCTACGCGTGCACGTGTCACCGTAGAGAGGCGAACGATCTTCAACGATCTCGAATGATATCGAGCATGCGGGCGGGCCGGACTCTTGAAGAGCTCTTTCCCGACAGCGGGACGGAGCGCGATTTTTCCCGGCTTTAAAAGCGTTTCATTTAATTGACCAACGAGGCTAATTTCGCAAGGGGGGAAGACAGAGAGACGGTGCCCGCGCAATACTATCCTACGCGACAAGGAATCGCGGCGATTAGGGAAGTGGAAGCAAAAAACGCGGGGGAAGAGAACGGTGACGAGCGGCGGGGGTGGATCGGCAGAGCGGGGAAAGCTTGTGATCAGCGGCAGGGGGGAGGAAACGGCGAGGAGGGGGAGGAGGAGTGACGGTGAGACGGAGGAAAGGGGCGGAGGCAGAGTCGACGGAGATATCTCGGCGATTCGGCAATATCGCGCGGTCGACAAATTAGCGTTAATCCTAGGTCGTTAGCAAGATTGATGCCAGGATTTCACTTAAGGGCGCAGCCGAAGGGAAAGTTTGGAGGGAATAGTGGTCGTAGTCGTAGTCGCAGCATCCTCGCCGTCATTGTCGTTCTCGTCGGGTGCCTGTAATGAAGTGGGTGGACCGGTGACTGCCTGGTATAACACGAACCGGAGAACCCTGAGTAGTTCCGACCGAAATACATACCTATACATATGTATATGTATATGTATATATATATATATATATACGCGCTCTCAGAGACGTCCGACTACCAGACGAAGGAGACGAGAGAGTGGTGAAACTGGAGGGTTTGAGATTCAGTGGCCGAGCACCACGCAAACGAACGAGAAAAAGAGACGGAGGATCGAGAGAGTTGTACGGTGACCACGGATCAATCCACCCTCCGTCGTCCACCCTTGGTCCGAGCTTGATGTCTTCTCCCTTGGCCGAAAGGTCTGCTCCGGAAAGTCGAGCCGCGCTGGATTATCGACTCCCGCCCAGAGTCGCGGCACCGTACCTACGCGCGATTCCACCAAAACTTGCTGCGTTTAAACTTTAAACTCGCTAGCTCTAACGCGACCCTATCGTCCTCCGACATCAGCGCGCCTCCCTCGATCGTTATTTCTCGACGAATGAGAGGCGATTTCTATCGGGAACCTGTCTCGTCTGCAGGATGACGAAAAAGTCGGTTGTAACATTTCAAGGCCAACGGATTGAGTTGGCACGCTCGCAGGCGATCTCGATCTACACGTACGTACGTATCCGAGCCTCCGCAGAGGACGAGAAGGGGCTGTTGAGCTCTCGCGTCGAGAAATTCGGCACGGTTCGAGGTTCGAGCGAGGTATGACGCGAAGAGCGAACCGATGACACGCCGCGCCGCCTCGGGCCAAAATCTCCGTGAGGCTCGAGATCGGTCTCGCCTCTACTCTGCTCATCCCTCTTCTCCACCTTCCTCTTTCTATTCTCCGCTCTTCTCCCGTTTCGTCTTCTCAAAGACGAGAACTTTCCTTGTTCGTTGGTCCGTCGCTTCGCTCGCTCTAACTTTTACGAGCATCTTCTACCAAGGAGTCCCATAATTGCCTCTTTAGCAGTAACCCCCTCCACGCCACGGTCGGCTCTTCCTCCCGCGTTCCGGTCGCGTTCCAACCGAGCGGGCGAACGTTTCTTTCCTACCTTTTCACCCCTTGTTCTTTTTTGTCCACGATTCCTTCCTTCTTTTCTCGTCTCGAAACCGTGGGCATCGATCGTTTTTCACGCCGCGCCGTGACGCTTCTTTTTGCTTGCGCGGCGGCGACCGCGCGCCGCGCAAGCGGCGAATAAAAGTTTTACGAAAATTTGCAGTAAATTTCGTAGGTAGCTATTATGTATCCCGCAGCCTACAATTATCATGCGTTTCGATTTCGTCTGGGGACAGAAGTCAATAGAAATCCGAGTATCGCGGCGGGGCACAGACGCGACGCAACGTGAAAGCGTACGAAACGCGATTGAGAACACCGGCAAAGTTTCGATGTACCCTCGTTTCGGTTCTGTCAAGAGGCAATCGCTGAGCGGCCTGAACGCGCGATCGACGTCGAGTGCCGAGTATCGAGTATCAGGCAAGTGCCGGGGAAGAAAAAGGCCCTTTCTAAAACTGCCGCAGGAAACGCCAAGGGAGAGAGAAGAGACTCGCTAAGTCTAGTCAAGTTTCCGTGCGGAAAGTCCTGGCAATCATCCTGGATCCCTCCGTCCTGATATTCCGCCCGCGAAGAGATTTATCAGCGCGGTCCTTCGCACGTTCGAGATCCGCGTTGTCTTTACCGCCCTTGCGGCGTGCGTCAGTTTTCGCGAAAGCCCGTGCTCTTCCTATAAATTTGAAGGGTTTCGCAGAGTTACGATTGTTACGAAAATGCAACGCCGGTTCGAACCAGACGAGAGCGGGGGGATCCGCTGGGAAACAATGGAACTTTCGAATTGAAAGGCTGTAGATTGTGGAGACGAGCTGAAAATGGTAGTTGCAAGGTAGTCTGGAGTTGGTTCTACTGTTTGCGCGGTTTATTACGGCTAATTAATGAACTCAGTGACGGTGGCGGTGGCGATGGGGGTGATGGCGGTGATGGCGATGATAGTGGGAAGTGCAATGCGTGGAGTTTCTGCGGCCCGGATCCACGTTCTAACGTGGCGGTTGCCCCATATCTATCACGAGCTCTTCACGAGTCACGTTTACGGCTAGTCGTAACAGTCGTACGTGCTCGCTGCGTAATTGATTCGTCTCGGTCCAGCCTCCGTGTCCTAGCGAGCTCTCCGCGAATAATGATGATTCGCATTCGCGACGCTGTCGTAGCACGGACTTGTCCCGTGGAAGGAAACTTGCCTCGCAGATGTCGCTCGAACCGATGCAACCTTAAAGCTTGATCGATCTCGGGTCTCACGGATGCTTCTCCTCTGATTACTTTCGATTAAGAGGGTGATTCATATTGAATGGAGAATATGTTGCGTTCAGGATGCAAAAAAAAAGAGGTATTCGTTCGGGATAGTTGAAGGTCGCAATAAAATCCCGAGAAGCGACATAAAAACGGACTTTCACGCCAGTTCGCAGAGTCGGTTGGACATATTTTCATGGTGACTCGTGTCGCGTCGCGTCGCGTACAACGCAGAAACGCTTCGGGGAAGCGTCGTAACGTAACGCGTGCGTCGTCAGTCGCGAGTCGTCAGTCGTAACCCTTGGACGATAAACCGCTTGAGGAATAAAGGATAGCTATCTTTCGAATCCGTTTACTTAATCTGTTTTGCGATAAATACGGCGGCGCTCTCGGTCGCGGTGCCGATGATTGGACGACTGAATCAGCGAGGAGATCGCGAATAATCGGTGTCTCGGCCGAGGTTGCAGGCTTAATCGCCTCAAAGATATTAGGGAGCGGGGTGAATATGCAAAGTACGTTTTTCCTTCGACGGCTCGGCTTCCCCGGTGAGTTGGAGGGTGTTGTTGGAGGGATAAGGGAAGGAAGCGCGGAGAGACGAGATCTCGGCTCGGCTCGGTCTTGGAATCGGTTTACGAGGCTCGTTAAAATATTAGTCGGGCGTAAGTTCTTGGTGACACGCGGCGCGATTCACGCTTCCAGCCTCGAGCACGCTGTCGTCTATGCAAAATAATCGTTTCTTAATTGCGGAGTAATTGCAAATTCGAGAGGGAAGGGAGCTCCTTCTTCTCGCGAGCCTCTCTTAAACTGTCGCCGTCTGTCGCCTCCATTATTCCTCGACAACTTGGACATAACCCCTCGAAAAATTACCCTCGACATTAGAATATTTACCCAGCGATTCTGGCACTTTTTCTAGAAACCATCGATAGTTTCGTCGGTAGACTCGAGCGCGACGATGAGACAAGTATTTAAGGGGGGTTCGCGCCATGTTGGGCTGAAAATAGGTAATACTTTGTGATTTTTTTTTTGCAAAAACGGTCGACAAATTGATTCGAGGTTTGGCAGGCTGTTTTATTGTAGGTTGAACTATTGTTCTGAATTTTTGTGTGACAGTGAAGAAAGAAAAACATGGAAGGTACAAAGAGAGCGTTGAAAAATAATCGGGTGGTCGTGGGGTTGACGAAAAGTACTGTAAGGTTCATCCGAAACATAAAAAGGAAAAGAGATTCTTAATCTATATGAATGTGGCTATCGGTGGTAGTAGATTTATTAATAAATACATAAAAATGTTAAAATAGCAGCCTTTTGAAGAAAGCGAAGCGTCCTGATTTGAGTCTGAATCAGGTTTTGCCGCAAAATCGGGAAAATTTCTTTAAATAAAAAAGGAACGGTAACAGATATGGCAATAAATCTACTACCACCGATAGCCACATTCATATAGATTAAGAGTGTCTTTTCTTCTTTGTGTTTCGGATGGACCTTACAGTACTTTTCGTCAACGCCAGGACCACCCGATTATTTTTCAACGCTCTTTTTGTATCTGCCATGTTTTTGTTTTCACTGTCCCACAAAATTTCTGAATTGTTCGTTTTTCGTTAATTAAAAACACAGTTTTTATTGAAACAAAATATCCTTCGTTCATCTACTAGTCTTTGGTATACATAAGAAGTCTGCAAAAGTTTAGGCCAATCGATACAGTGGTTTCCGAAATATCTTGCTCACCGATATCAACACAGCTTTCGCGAGAATGGCGGTTATTCGTTCATTTTTTAATGTTTTTCTATAAAAGAAAATTACTGAGAGTTGCTGCATATATGTACTTTTAAAATAGGCGAATAGTTGTAATACAATATACAGTAGATATTCCACAAAAAATTCTTGAAAATCGCGTTCGTTCTCGAAAGCTGACTAGGCATAACCCCTTAAGTAGGTACACGTAGGTACGTATCTATTCCTTTTTCTGTCGTCTGTGTGCCGTCGCGACTCGATTTCAGCTGAAGCTAACGCGCCTCGTATCCATCGGGACGACTTAATCTATCTGTTTGAAGTGACTCGTCTGCAGTTGTCACGATGAGAACGGTTTCGTGGTCTAACATAAGAGCAGGAAAAATATCTCGCAGCCGAGAAACCGCGTGCGGTCTGGGCATGTTCGGCTCTCTCCCTTACCCCGTCCCGCCGCGATGCGACGCAACGGATGGGCAGGCGGTGGATATTCCCCTCTGCGAAGGATCGCGTCGCTCTTCCACCCTGTCCTCCTCTCTTTTCCTGGCGCGGATAACACGTTGCAGTCCTTCATGCCGGTCGGCAGGAACCCCGTGAACAAACGGGCCGCCAGCCAGCCTTATCTCAAGACGCTTTAATGTGTTTAACCCAGCGAAGATAGTGGACAATTTATTGCTCCCTATTTTAGGCGTATTCTCTCCCTTTCTCTTCTCTTTTACCCCCGTCCCTCTTCTCACCTCCTCTCTCTCTCTCTCTTTCTCCATGTCTCTGATCTTCGATTTCTCTCCTCTGCTAAACCGTTCGCACTTTCGCAGTCCGTTCATCCATCTCTCCCCCCGCGTCGCGTGGTCCGCGTCCAAGCACTTTTGCAGTAAAATTTTTACGGCACCAGGCGCATACCTACCTTCTCCCTTGGAAGCTGGACGCGGACGAAGCGAAACCACCACGCGGTGCGCGGCGTACCTACCCCAGCAGCAGATGTTTTTCATCGAGGCTCGCATGTCAATGGGATTCTGAGCTGTCTCGATACGATTTACTAGCCGTTGATAACGTTAGAAACACCACGTGCACCCCGCGTCGCGACTACTCCCTGCTCTGGTAACCGGACACTTTTTCCCTCCGACGCTCCTCTCCTGTTTCCTTTCTTAACGTTCAACTAAGTACTTACGCGCCCGACTATCCTGCCAAACGACGCGCGACGAGTATCGTAGCTGGAAAAGAGCTGGCGGACGACGTTAGGATTTTCCGCGCGATCTGTCGTACGTACGTGCGATAAGTAAGTCGGATGCCACTGTCTCAATGACATTGGAGACATGCCTGGGTTTGCCGTACGGCAGTTGCATAAAACCAGTTGCGCAATCCCCTTCGCGGACTAAAGGTTGCAATGCACTGTACGCTGTATTAGTGTTGAACGACTAATTGCAGACGATTTCTGCTCTGGTCGGACGATACTCCATGCACGTCTGCAGCTAAATTGTCGTATACGTGTGTAAGTAGACAGGCAGGTAATACTCTACGACTGCTTTGAGTCTCTACAGTCTACACAGTCTGCAGGCTTCGAGGCACTCCCGTTTCGATAAGAAGCCACTGAGTTTCAGTCGAAAGATGGTGGAGCGTGAAATCGGAAAGAAGAGAAAAAGGAACGGGTCGGGGTGATAAGCGTTGAGAGGTCGAGAGCGTGATCGGGAGTAGTACTTCATACCTACGTATGTTTTCACGTTCATCTCCCACTGGCTTCCGTTGCATCGCGTCGCGTCCAAGCACATTACGCAACGGATTTCTATTCCCCGCAATTCACGGAATCGGCGGGATAACCGCCGAAATTTCCCGCCGACCACTTTGACCTCCCTCGTAAAAACTTGGAGCGACAGGCTCGTTGCAGCTGCAACCTATGCAAATGTGCGTATGCTGAGATGTGCAAATGCGGCGAGGCACGAAAAGCTGCGGCGGCGCCACTTTTATAAGATTAGACGAAACGGGACGAGACGAGACGAAACATCGTCATCTCCGAATTACATATGCAGTCCCGTGAGCGAGACGAACGCGGTTTTGGGCAGAAACCGATAAGACGGAGACGAAACGAGCAGAGGCGAGGATGCCCATTATTAAGAAGCTCCTATCGATGCACAGATCGGCAGATGGTATCGTAATGTTGCTCGAAAAATTTCATCGCGCAAGCCAAAATAACCGCGATTTAATGCATTAGAAAAGAAAAAGAGCTGGGGAGGAGGATGGGGGAAAGAGTCGCAGCGGGATAAGACCCACGCGGCAGGTGCGCGTTAATGACTTTCCCGAATTTAAAGCGGTGACTGTTTTTAAGCGGCGCGGCGCGCGTGTCCGCTTCGCCGAGTCAGACATGGAAAATTAGTTGTAAGTATAGGTGCCTACCTATATTTTGATGGTTTGACCAGAGTAAGGAAAGATACGTGCTGGTAATATTTATAGCAACAGGGAAAGGGAAAAAGTAATGCGAAGTGGTGAAAGCACAGAGCACTGGGAGATGGGAAATGAAGCAGAGGTGGTGAAGACATTCGAGAGGGAAGGGAAATGAATTGTTCCGTCGAAAGGATTCGGTAAAGGTACCTAACGGGGGCACGCGTGACCTTTGAATCGCCACGCTGGATCGGATTTTTCCGTGGACGGATTTAGCGAGCGTAACGGTAGACGGTTCTTCCCCGCGATTAGATATTTGCTTGTCGGGTTGCCGCATTGTCGCGCCGATCATTACGGTTAGAGATACAGAACGCGTGGCACGTGACTCGGTCTGATTAAAATGTTAATCAGCGGGTCCCTCTTTGAGCCCCCTCACTCTTTCTCTCTCTCTCTCTCTCTCTCTGTCTCTCTCTGTCTCTCTCTCTGTCTCTATGTCTTTCTGTCTCACGGACGCATGTACACACACAGTCTCGTTCTCCCGCTTGCTCCGTTCCCCTCTCTTATCCGATACCCTTTCAATAACTCGGTCCAGAGTTTCGTCGGTGAATGAGCCGGCGCGGCGCGGTTCGGCTCGGCTCGGCGCGGCCCCGTGGGTCCCGGTGCGCCCATACGCGTCTCCGGTTACCTCTGCGGATTAATTATGGGGTAGATCAAAAGAGCATGCGACCACAAAGCGGGTAATGCAACGCGTGGTTCGTTTTCCAAGAGGTAGGTCCGCGGTTAAACATCGCACGCGTGCCCCTTTCGTCTCTCGTGTCACGCTTCAGCCGAAAACGTTGCGTCGCGACGTAATCTGATTATTCTCCTGTTACGAGCAACTCCGAAGCATCTTCGAGCAGCGATAGCTATTGCAACGAGACACACGCTTGTTCCATCGCACTTCCGTTTACAATTCCGCGCCGGCCGTCTTGCTCTCTCCCCACCTTGCTCTATTCCTTTACCGTGGAAGACTATCAAAGTCTGGGGACTTTGGCGCGAGCGTGTACCCTTGACTCTTGGGTTATCGAAAGAGGTCGAAAGGTTTCTCGATACGCTGGAAGAGTGGAACGAAAAATGGGTAAAACGACTTTTATTCGGTGCGCGTTAACAATATTTATGTTGCAAGATGCATCTCCATACCATTCTACGTACCTTATAAATATGTATATTCGTTTCCTTTGATATTGCTGACCGTGTGCACGATTTGCCACGCTGGCGCGGCGTGCAGGCGCGTTTCCATGCGTCTCTTGTTCGTTGCATCTACAGGTAATAACGTTAAAGCTCTATTGGGAAACACTGTGAGAGCGCCGTCTACTAAAGTAAGCTCTGCAATCGGGTGAATCGCGTTACAGGACTGGTGTCACACGGGTATCGAAGCAGTGCAATAATGTTTTTGTCATTAAATAGGCTGTTATATTTTACAAAATCGATCATCAAACAGTCGAAATTCCCGATACCGCCAATTACACGTGACAGCTACCCCGATTAGACTGCTTTAATTTTCGCCACCAGACTGCGTAGCGGAAATAAGAAAATGCCAATACGTAACGTGTACATGTACTTACATACCTACCCCAAACTAGGTATCGTAATAATTACCTAGTTTCGACCTTTTCGAGCTACCTATCCTCGATTTAAATTCGCGGGACGAATCGTTCGACGACAGACACGGTAGTTCTGTTCGTAGCTCTCGGATCAGACGTCCGTTCGCCGAAAATACCGCGGGAATTTTTAGTAGGTAAAAGCTTCCGTCGGAAAAACCACCTACGCGAAGGAGAGGGCCAACTCCGTAAAACTTTGTTTTGCGATACCGGCAGGATTTCCAGTTTTCGGATTAGAACGAAGCATTATTTTTAACTCGTCGGCGCGGCGTCGTCCTGCGAGAACGAAAAGTTCTACGACGGCATTCCGGAATTTTTTCATTCCTCGCGATAGAACCTGATAAAGCTTTTCCCTGGATTTCTCGTCCCCGTTACTCGTACCTACTGGCGGGCTTACGCGAAAGAAGAACGCGTTTTGCAACCTGTCAACCTCGCTGGCACGCACTGTTTAATTACCTACAGCTTACGGTAACTACACGGCCACCCACCGGGCCGTTATTAACGCTACCTATTTACATCCATTCCCGTTTATTAGGTCGATAAATGAAGCTGCTTGTGGTGTCGCGATTGGTTATGGAAATAAATAAAAAGACACAACGGGTGTTTGTTTCATTGGAGAAAATCTCCGTTTAATTGGGATATCGCGCGATAACGCAAACAAGTATTTCAGCCGACAGAGTTGTTTGGCGGGGCCGAAGCGTTTCGCTTATCGGTGTCTGCGATAATTATTTCGTAAGCTGTAAAAACCGATGAGCGAAATTTTGCCGGCAAAAGCGGAAAAGTCGATGATAAAGCGGCACGTGAATTGGCGTACTCACGTTTCCCGGTTACCTATTTGCGCATCGATGTCCGTATCGATATTTTTGTAATCTCCCGGAGAGCATGTAGCTGGGAGCTGCGAGGTGGGAGATGATGGGAGCTGGGAACAGGCGGTGCTCGCCGCGCAGCGCCGCCAAATCTCTCGATGGGGATATTCACCGGGGAGCAAAGGCGAACGCCTCCAGGCGTATTTATGAATTCATGCCGCAGATGCGCATAATGGCGCTGATTCGTGACATTTGATTAGAGCATTGTCGCGACTCACCCCACAGCTACTCCCGTCGTTTTCTACCTCTTCGTAACCGGTGCGGTGGCGTACCGCGGTCGCAGTCGCAACCCTTGTACCCGCTTCCTTTTCTCAGTCATTGAATCGGGCCATCGCACCGCTCATTATTTTCCGATCCAGCGATCATGACGAGTTCGTCGTAACCTTTCGCCTCGGAATCACGCGCCACCCATAGCTCGGCGTTAGCTGCTCTTACAATAGGCCTTAGCAAAATAGAGGGTGCAGCCTGCACCACGCGACGCAACGTCCAACGCCTCTCAAATCTCAACCGTTTCGATTCAATTCCTCGTCGCCTACTGTCCCCCATGCAACGCGCAACGATTTCTTCGAATTAATAGCTAGGGGAGAGCGGGGACAAACGTAACACTTTCTACATTTGTCTTAGCTGCCAATTACCTCTTACAGATGTAAAAACGAAAATTATGCCTTAACCCTTAACTGGTATACTGTTTTTGGCAAACGTGACTGGTATACTGGGGTCGTGGCAGACCCCAAATAAAAAAGGACACAGAAATTTGTAAAGTCGACACTAGATCATCCTCTATGAATATTTTGTTCTTAGGTAATATATAAAATAATAGGAACGTAGAAAGTTAAACTATTAACTATAAAATTAATTAGAAATTCAGTTGACAAACTTAGACAGCCAAAAATTTTGCAGCGAACTTTGAGTGCTTGGGGTCATGTGCGACCCAGGATACCAGTTAAGGGTTAAGGGGACTAGGCAGTCGAAAAATGCGCACAACCATTGTTTGTGTGCTACCAAAATCCGGTGGCTTCTTAATTTTTTTTATGAAAATCTCGAATTTTTGCAGACCATATCAGAGGTTTGCGCCGAAATGACACATGTTCTACACATCCTGTAATTTTTTCCAAGTCGATTTCAACCTCAATTCGCTCGCAATCAGGAGAAAATGAAGAGAAAAAAATATTCGAGAAAAACGCGTTTAAAGTTTCTGGGCTTGACGTTTTTAGCTGCCGAATCTACAATTTTGCGAATTTTACTATAAATCAAGCGGCATTTTATTGAGAAAACATAGTACTTTTGTCGCCGCTCTCCCCTACTTGTTTGATAGATAAATCCGTGATTCCTCGGATCGAGCGTTGCACCTATAGATGCACCGACCCGACCGTTAGAATTGGACGGTAAGGGTGGAAGTGAAAAACTGGGTGCGTGCAACTGGTTGTGAATGCAATTATACTCTGATCCCACGTCATCGAGGTTCAACGCAGATGTTGTCTCCTACTGCAACCCCCTATCTCTATCTCTACACCCATCCATCCATTTAACCATTCGAGCCCGCTCATCTACTCTCGCTGCTTCTCCGTGCGTCTCTCCGCCTTGCACTATTCTGAGGGTCCGGAGAGAAGGCGAGAAGAGCGTATCCTCGCGTTATAGTTGGGGTAGTAGCATCGCCCGCGGGTTGGTAACGAGGTTACGGACTCATCTCCTACTCGACCGACGCGACGACTCGAGCCCTCGGTTCATCAGGCCACAATATTACTAATCAGCGCGAGAATTGGCCCGGGCGGTAAGTGCCCTTCGGATTGGCAATTCACGTTGCCGCGCGGAACGGTCGATGCACTTGGAGACGAGCAACGACTTTTCGGTTCAGGTGTGCCTCGCTTCAGTCACCTTTTCGCTTTCTTTTGCACCCTCGGCCTCGACAATCGACATCAACTCCGACTCCGTCTGTGGCGGGACTGGGTAAAGATAATATTTAATGCCACCCGGACGCATTAATGAATTGTCACCAAGGGGGTCGTTAGACGTAACTAGAGGACTAGAGGTGTTCCATTCGCCGATCTGATTACGTGCCGCCTAATTATAGTGCATCAGGTCCCTAATTAATAGCCGACTCAGGATTTCGCGGGAACGTCTTGCATCTCCAACTCTCGAGACGATAGGATAAACGCAGTACGTAGATAGTCAAACAGCATCGCCTATCGACTCTATGGGGTCCTCGAGATTTCGGCAAACCTACAGGGTACGCTATACACGATCGATAATTTGTCGAATGTATCAGCCTTGGGTCCTTTTAGCCGAACAACTACAAGTTCGACAATTAGGTAAATAGGTGTAGGGGAGACCGGGGTTGGTTGTCTCAAGGGATAGGTTGACTAATTGTTAATAACTTTGCCCCGACATATGCTCTACTGCGGAAAGATTTACTGTAGAAAGAAGTCACTTCTACCATGCCATGCATTTAATGTCTGACCCCGCGATCGCACGTTTTTTAACAATTATCAGCGTTTGTCTCTTCTATACTGTAAGTCAACTAACCCCGATCATGGGGCTGGTTGACCAGCATGTAAGATGTTAGAGTAGCATTAAAATACCTTACTTTAAATGTTTTCACATTGAGCCAACTGTAATAATATAATCAGACAACCAAATATATGCTCGATCAAATATACTAACCGGTTTAATGATATATCGTCCACATAATTTATGAAAAATCCAGAACTGAAAAACTGGCCCACCAGCCCCGGTCTCCCCTAAGGTAGGTATGTATTTGTACATTCCAGTACACGGCAAAGTGAAGAACGCGCTCCAAGTAGTTTGCAAGAGACAGACGCGAAGGTGCGTGAAAGGATACTACAGTGTCTATTCTGTTTGCGAAGGGTCTCGCGCCTCCCCTACACCTATTCTCCATATCCCTCAGCCTGTATCGTTCTTCTACAGGTAATGGGCGCCTTATTAATAATAGCCGAACCACTCCTACCCAACACCTTCGATGTTCGGGCATTTAGGTACCTCTAGTCCCTTGTCCGCCAACTCTCTAGCCCAGCCCAGACGGAGATCTTCCGATCACTCTGGCTAACCGAGAACACTGACCAGCAACGTGATACATGCTCTTGCAATAGCTACACTTACAATTGGCTGTAGGATAGATGTACCCATTTTTGTACCTATTTTTGGTGATGTGCATAATTATCTTATTTTTAAATTGCTCGCAGATCATTATTATATGGAGAATTTCACATCATAAATATTTTGTTTGGTACAGCGCCAGAAATATAAGGTTACATTTATTGCTTACACGGGAAAGTATAATATTTTTTAAGAAGTGGCCAAATCTGGTACAATACCTTAAAGTGGCCGCAAGTGGTGCATCTACCCTGTACAGCAGAATCGAAAATTTTATTCCACAGAAAATCCTGCCACAATTGCAAGAACGCGTGCCTGTGTTATGTATTTAAGGTAGAGCTGCGCGATGGTCTCCTTGATTTCAAATGGTCGACAGTTTGGTTTCTACGCGTATCATGTTGCCTGGAACATTATATCAGTATCCCATATTTAGTTTATATAGTAGTGCTCATCGCCGAGCGTCCGTAACGAGATAAGGGACTGAGTTACGACATCGATAAAATCGATATGCCGCGCGCTCGAAAGCTGGTAGCCTGACTTTACTATTTTTAAGATTAGGCCGATCGTTGTCGATAATCCGAGTGCTAGGAGAGCGGGGTGATTTATGCGCTGCAAGCCGCTACAGATTTTTCTTCAGGCAGCTTGACTTATTGCGGGCACAAAAAACCGGAGCTTGATAGGTACAGTACCTAACTAGCTACCCTACTACGTTGATTCTACGACTGAGTCACGACTGAAGTGGCGTGTTTACAGTTACGTAGAGTACCTATCTAGGATATTTCCTGTATAGAAGAAAATGTATGATCTCGAGACGGAGTTATAAGAATTTTTTAACCCAGCAAAAAACCGACGTAGGTATCTATTCGTTAACTGGGTGGGAAGCATAGCTACGAAGGATTATGCGAAGTAAAAGAAGAGGCAGGTATACTGATGGCAGCAAACTGCTAAACTCAGATTTTGTGGGAGCAGCCTGTGTCTGTCCTAAATTGAACGTCGAAATTAAAAAGACATTGGGAAATAATGCATCAGTATACACAGCCGAAGCATAACTATATCAAACGCCCTAGACATTGCGCTAGACAACTTAGACTGCAATTTTCTTATACTTACTGACTCCTTAAGTGCCCTAAGTAGTCTCAAATCAACTAAATTCAAGATAAAACCAACCCACATTTTTTGGAGATAAAAAAGAAATACAATCAGTTTCACTACAATAACGAAAATAGGCGCATCCAATTTTTCTGGATCCCCTCACATATTGGCATACAAGGAAATGAAACGGCGGACAGACTAGCTAAAGAAGCTACCAAGGGGCAGGTATCTGAGCCTTTAACCATTCCCTTTACGGACTATTATGAAACATTTAAGAGAAGTGCGAAAGAGCAAAGCAATATTATTAGTAAAGAACAATTTTTAACAAAAGGAAAAAATATACTTCGAAACTTGCTACAGTGAAAGTGCCAAACCGTGGTTTGCATATCAATATCTAAATCGGCGTCAAATAGTAACAATCAACCGCTGCAGATGCAATCGCTACAATCTGTCGGCATCATTGGCAAGGGTAGGGATCGTCAAAGATCGTCAAAGACGCCCGTTATATGATGCTGAGAGAGTGGAACTGATTGCTAACCTACGACGAATCCGATTGCAATTACCTCTTAACACAGAAATGATAATTGCTAAACCGAACATACGAGCTTGTAAATACTTATGTAACTATTTGGAAAAATGTAAATTACGTGTATGAATCCGCTGCTCATTATGTATAAATCTCTGTACAGCTAAATAAGCCTTAATGCTTCGTATGCTTCAATAAAAAAAAAAAGAAAAAAAAGAGGCAGGTCTGTAGAGGAGGAAGGCTAACGAAGACGAACGTTCGATTTGGACGATTAAGGTCGTATCGCTCGGTACGCGTGACGCGATTCGAAATAACTAAGAGGATTTGAAAGTACGCGGGAAGATAATGGCCACGTAATTCGCAACGAATTCTATTTGATCGATTAACGTGTACCTACGCGCCTGTCCTTTGATTATTCCCTCTACGATGGCCCTCGTTCGCCAGATGGACCGATTAGGGATCATTGACTCGATAAGTAGGTACATGTTTTCAGCTTCACTGCCGCGCGCTATTTCGGCATCAGGAGGACGACAAGTTGTAAATTTTCACCTGAGAGTTTTCGAGACGGGATAGTTGAACTGCCCTGGTGCAACGTTTTCGTGTGCGAACTAACGCAACGGGGTGTACGGTCCTGTATTAAATTTCGGATAATCCAGAAGGATCGTCCCGGAGCGGGGTAATTAATGTGAGTTGGGGATCCGCCGAGGAAGCGGAACGAGAAAGAGGGAACGCGACACGGCGAAGGAGGGTGAAGGAAGACAAAGAGGAAAGGCAACGAAAGAAGGGACCCTAAGGATTGGTTTTCTCACAGCGAGTCGTGGTCCCGTGGACGAAAACCGGACATCTGGACATGGGACAGCTGCGTGACCACAGGCACCTCCGTCCCATCGAGCCGAGGCGAGCCGAACCGAACCGAACCGAGGAAGGCTTTCACGGGGGTGACCGTCCTTTCCCCATACGCATACTGGTCTGCTTATGCTTATGATCGAGCATGTCTACCCGACATTAAAGCAAAGCGGCTAACATCAGATCACCGATGAAAATACCAACAGTGTCGCTAACAAAGTCCGACTACTACTCTTCTCAAACTATTGGGATCTTCTCCAAAAATAATTCAGTATTCCTCGGTACGTCTACTTAATTACCTTGACACACAGGTACTTGTTGAATCGACGTTTAGGTAGGTAGCTACTTACATCTTGAACTCCGCGATTGCCGTTGTTCCGTTTCAAGAACCTGCGCGCACATTTGTGCGACGCGACGCGCCCAACATACCTACCTACCTACTACGCATGGATCGTGATTTATGCCTTCGTGCGTTCGAATTCGAGACGGCAGGAATAGAGGGGAAAATCTACCTAAATACCCGTGAGACCGCATCTTTGGCGATTCGGGAAACGTTCGATGACGATGACAAAGCGTTCCCATCCACGATCTTTTAAAGCTTCCGACTCTAAGGTGTAATTTCCCGCTGGACAATCGGCATCTGCCCGGATCGCTAGCAGTTTTATCGTCGTTCCGGCTATGCAAGCGAGGCAACGAATAAGCGGGGCGAAAATTCGGCGTCGTTTGCATTCGACCCGATTGAAAGTAGAAACGAAAAGCAAGCGTGTCTGTGACTTCCTCGAAAAGAAGAAGAGGAGGAGAGGAGAATCTGAAATCCGAGACAGGAACACATGCTGGTTGGTAAAGTGGTACTCAGTCGAGGCATCGACACTGGCAGGGTTTCGATTCCCGGTCTTCGCCGGTCGAGTGCAGCCGGTTTCGTTCGCTTTTAACCACGAACGGATCGCCAGGCCAGGCCACTTGTCCACCCACGCGTCACGGTCACCGCAAGGTGTTCCATTACGATCTCCGGAGGTGATCCGTCCACCTTTCCATCGATCCTCGCAAACGCGCTCCCGATTCGATACCTGCCCCCTTTGCCGCTCTCACCATCCGTGGCTCGCGCGCGCACGATAACGTACTTGTCCAGACGTACGCGTCCTATCGATCGTCTAATACTCGAAGTGATTCGTCGCGCAACGGAAATCGCGGCGGGAACGTTCGCCTCGAATCGGCCGGAGCGAAAAGGGCAAACTGGAATAGGGAATTTAGATTAGCGAGGTTCTAACGGCTGGAGAAACGGACGGACCATCACGCGAGGGAGCAAGCAAACGAGAATCAGGAAGTAAGGAGAGAACGAGTTCCCGTGGGTTCCGGACCGGGACGTCCCGGACGCGGCGACTCGTTTGCTTGCCTTTTGCGTTTCGTGGGATCGTGGTCCTCGGAGAAACTCGATTTCAGACGTCGATCGTCCAGGGAACCCGTATTCTCTCGCCCAGATTTTGTTCCCCGGGTGAGAAAGCCCGGGAACTCGCGTCGGTCCCGACCACCATGCTCATCGAGGTCACGAACGGTCCGGTTCCTTGAAGCGGTTTTTTCCACGTCGTAGTCGTCGTCGTCCTCCTCCTCGACCCGTAAAACGACGCTTCTTCGATCCTCGAGGGTTCCTATTACTCCGAAAAGGATTCCGGTCCCAGGGCCGTGCGGCCCAAATACACGAAATTGTCCGTTCCGTTAGAAACGGGATCAAGTGTCGTAAAAACTTTTCCGTGCTAGAGAAGAAGAAATGCAAAGGGGGACGCGATCGCGGTCAATAGAGGCGCAAGACTTTGAATTTACGGTCGCTCTGGCCGCTCTCGGTGCTGGCAGAACGGACGAGCCAGAGCTAATGTCGCGGAAGAAAAGTGAGTAGGGTACGGCTAAGAGGGAGGAAAATGGAATCGAGTCGATCGTGGGAGTGTATCGTTCTCCTATTTAGCGTGGCGGTCGACCGTCGGAGGGAATCGAGGGTAGAGCCCTCGCTGCTCCGTGTCGACTGTATGGACTGTATGGACCGTGTCTCGAGTTGCTCGAGAGCAGCACGTGGGAGAGGCAGGGGATGTTTCGAAGAGGTTCGCGCGACCCGCAAACTTGCGGTTGTCTCGCCAGTGGTCACCGCCTAACCGCCACTTTGTCCTGGACCCTCCTAAAATGGACACGATGTTTGTTTGTTCCGGTCTCGGTGTCACAACACACCCACTACAGGCCGCAGTAGGGTGCTAACTGCTATTATATGTACCATTACCTGTGGACCCCCGCTGGATGCAGCACAGCTACCTCTTACCTTTTGCCGCCGCGGCAACTACGCTGGCCCAACGATTACGAAATAAACGCTGGCTCCTCATTCCCGTGAACTATCGCCTAATGAAGATCGCAATGAAAAAGCTCGATGCTTTACCACATTTATCTGCGCGCGTATCTAATTTGCAACGACCACATGACCGTGTTCAAGAAGGAAGTGGAGGAAGCGGCGACCACGCACGCTATCCGATTCCCCTCCGCCTCTCCGACAGAGAATTTCATTTCCATGGAGAGAAAGGAAATTTATTAGGTATGTGGGACTCGGATATGGGAAGATCGGTGGGTTTTCTCGCCGTCTCGGCTTTCCACTTCAGTCACTCACCCCAGTCTTACGAAGGACTTGACCGTCCGGCTGCGCAAACTTTCAACGCAGCCACCTCTCGTGGGATCGAAACGACGACCCTTGGATACGGATCATAAACGTTTTAAACGAAATTCGGGAAATTTAAATTCGCAGAAAGAGGGGGCCGCCGCGCCGGTGAAGAGGGAGAGAAGGAGATGTTGCGAGACGGGGGGTTGTGGTTTGCTAGCGGGCGAATCGACGGACCAACCGAACCTGCAGCTAGCTGTTGCTTACTACGTCTGGGGGATGGTAGTTGCCGGTTTTAATTCCGGACGCAGTGACCGCGCACGGTTGTCGACCCTATTCTTTCGGATGCGCTTTATATGGACGTTCATCGATGCGAGACGGAACGGAGCCGAACTTGAATAAAATTTCGACCTCCACGCTGCGCCGCGCCGCCCGGTGCCAGTCATTGATCGTAACCTCGTTTTCGGATTCAACGAGTTCACCAGATAGCTCCAGGCACTCGAATTGGATTACAACGGAATGGAAAAACTCGCCTTTTAGAAGAGGATTTGAAATCAGGCGAAAATTGACGGGAGAGATTCGTCGGAATCGCGAATCACGATTCCACGGTTCGTCCAATACTTTACGCCAGCTGTCCTCCGGGTAAAATTAATAAAACAATACGCCATTATCGAGCCGTTCCGGCCGCGGCGGAACGAGCGCCGAGAATATCAATCCGACGAATCGCTGGGAATCTTACCCGGACTGTCGCTCGAACAAATTTCATTTCGTTCTCGATGGCAATCACTGAAGTATTCATACGAACCGAAAACCCCAATTACACTCTCGCTATTTCAACGTCGGCGTTGGTCGGTAGGTAGGCCCCCAGTCCTCTTCTCCCCCTCCCCCTATTCTTGTCGTTGTTTCGTCTCTCCGCAATGCAACAGCAATCGACAAATTTCTTAAATACTATTTGGTGCCGCACGCCGATGTCGTCGACACCCTCCTCGACTTTTTTCCTATTCGATCTACCGCCTAACTCATTCCCGAACGTACCCTCCCGATTCTTATCTAAATCCTTCGCGAGACGAAAAATCGTCGCGGCTGCGAGGTATCGCCGGGAATGGGCCGCGATTAGAATGATTTAGCGGCAACCGAGAACAAGGAAGAGGTTCGAAACGAGTAACCGCGTCAAGTAGGTACTTATGTATCATCGGAGGCGGCTCGACTCGATCGTTACGAGCGTCATATGTACATTGCGCCAGTTATCGGAGGCAAACCGATCTCCAACAGATCGATTAGAATTCCCTTTCATCTCCTACCGTAATGCAGACTGCTACACGGTAGTTTTTAGGAGGGAAAAACCGAAAATTAGAAACGCTAAGTAGGTATACACATATAATCACATTCATTCATCACATTCAACACTTCAGGAACCCGTTAACGTTGAAAATCCTGTACTTTTCTTTAGTTAGAGCTCAGCTAGAGTATGTGCGTCGCATATATGGTCCCCGAGCACTGTTAGCCTGAAGTATATGGTTGAAAAAGTTCAGCATACTTTTTTTGCGGTTCGCGTCTTACCAGTTAGGGAAGCCTCTGAGTTTTTTGTCTCACGACTATATCGATATAGCAACTCAGTTGAACACGACGACACTGGAAGTTCGCAGGACAACCAGCGATCATGTATTCCTGTACAATTTAATTAATGGCCACATAAAGTGTCCGAGCCTGCTAGGAAGCGTGAATTTTTATGTCGCAGGGAGGGCTCTTCGTCAGAGCCCTCTATTCTACGCAAGGACGGTACAGGACCAATATTGGTCATCTGGATCGAGTTACTCGGAGTTGTAATTGCTTCGACAAATTTAATAGCGACTCTCACTCTCTTGACCTTTTCTCTGGATCCCTGGCATCCTTCAGAACATCAGTGTTTAGGTATCTTGAAGGCGGTTAGGGATGACACTACTTTGTACACTTTATATATATATTTTTGTAAGCGTAATCAACGTTAAGTGCGACGACTTGTAACTTACTAGTAAGTTTTTCTTATTTCTTCTTATGTTTGTAATAATTGTATTTAAAGGGTTATACCCGTTAATAATAATAATAGTAATAATAATAATAATAATAATAATAATAATAATAATAATAATAATAATAATAATAATAATACTAATAATAATACAATACAGCATGTTTGATATTTCATTGTGCGACCAAGTTTGCGTGTTATCGTAAGCGATTGGATTTTCGGAATGCGACGGAACGGGTAAGCGAGCAGCCGATCGCCGTGGTTGGGGAAATTCTACCGAATAGTAAATTGGTGGCCGCGTGTGCGTCCTGCGCATTCTCCTGCTCGCGTGTAGGTAGGTAGGTAGTATAAATAGGTCTCGTGCTATCGTGCAGCGTCGCCGCGATCGTCGAGGCGCGACGGGAATCTGATTCGTGATTGAGGGACGTAGGGAAAGGAGGTGGGTGGTTGGGGTAACTCGTTACAAAGTACTCGTTCGGCTTTTAATAATGCAGTTGCGTGCACGGCAGGAGATTTCGAACGAGAGCCGATCGCTGGAGAATGGAAGCGAATGGTTTTCGTGGACGGTGTCTCTCATCGCCGTAGCAACCAACGCGAGCGCGCACTCGGTGTGCGGCGAGGGTTTCGTGGGGGTTTGAGGTTGCGTCGAAGGGTGAGGGCGGGCATTATGTCAGATCGCGCGGTATCCGTCGCGCAGAATACGCTACGTTTCGAGTGGCTCGCATCCTTGTCGAGAGGCGACCGACCGAGCTCCGGCAACGCTCGCAAGCCGAACTTGACGCCCCACTGTAAACGAGCCGAGCCGAGTCGTCGAGCCGTGGAGCCGTGCAACCGTGGAGGAAACTTCGATGGTGACGAGCCACGGCGGGACGGGAAAGAGAGAACGAGGGCTGAAAGGGCGAGTGAAACGAAATAGTATGCCATGGCCGGGGGTGGGAGAGAGAGTGTACGAGGAGGGGTGAGGTTAGAGGGGTTGGTCGGGAATCAGGGGCCGCCGCGCCGCGGAGAATGAAGGGCCGAACCTGCTCGTGTTCCGCCGCTCTCCCGGCGTTTCGTGAACGACGACACATTGATGGAAAGCAACCGACCGAGCCGGATTAATTCTGCCGGATTAGCGGCTTTGCGGCGAATTAGGCACCGTTACTGGCTAATATGATCGTCCAGCCGTGCAGCCGTTGCTCCGCGGAGGCAACGTTGTTCGGTTCGACGTGTACACCTCGAAGAAGATGTTCGGGGATGCGGATGCACCGGCGATATCCGAGAGCGGGCGACCGCGCGCGAAATCGTCAGTCTGCAGAGCCGTGCAACGGGACCATGTGGGGAAAAAGAAGGAAACACGTCGCCTCGCGTGGTCCCGCGTTACGTAACGGAATACACGACGTTCCAACGTTCCAACGTACCGGACCACCGCAAGCTTCTGTGTCGCAATCTTCTCGCCGAACTCTGATGGTCATTAGCGTGTAAATCATTAACCGGATTTAGCTGCTAACAGCGCGGCACGGCTAGTCGCGCGATGCGTCGGGGCAGACGGAATCGGTAAAGTGGTTCGATCGATCGTCCAGCGTTCAGGTCGAGGGTCGCTAGTAATTAGACCGAGTCGAATCGTCCTGTAGGAGAGCGGTGGAATGGGCACCCTCGCCTCGGACGTCCGTGCGTCCCAGGACAACTCGGGGTAAGAAGCCCCCAGAAAGCCAACTTTTTTCCAACGAATTTCGGTGCGTGACATTGCGGAAACTAAACGAGACCCAGCAGAGTTTTTGCCGCGGTCGAGCCCAGGCGAGGCGAGTTCAACCACGCTCCCTTCCAATTTTCCACTCGATAGTTTGACGGCCGGCACTGGGCTCTTCGGACCGGCCCGGCCCCGGAAAACGGTCTTCCCAGACACGAGAATATTCCGCGACTTGGCTGATGCTCGAAATCTTTCATCTCCCTCCTCTCCAACTAACTACATATCTACTTACATATCGAGTTGGATTTCGACTCGTTGCTCGAAGAAACTAATTGTGAGTAAGTAAGCAGCAGATTCGGGGGAAGAAAAGGAAGAAACGAGCGCGAAGCAGTGAACCTAACCCATGGCGAGATGGCCGGACGGAGGAAGGAAGACGGAGGAGGGTGGAAGACAGGGGCAAGGGGGCAAAGGGGAGAAGAGAGCTTCGTTTTTCATTTCTTTCCGCGGGCACGCGGACAAAGGCCATTGTGGAGGATCCCATTGTGGAGGATTAACGTATGCACGCGTGTACGCATACGCTGGCCTGTCAGTGCTTAGTCTGTGGGATACGTATAAACGTGTGCGTGCCGATACCTATAGATGTATGCCCAACCAATTGCTAAACGCGGCCGCAGCATCGTCCAAGAATCGGAACTGACCCATGGGTGACGTGTCGCGTATTTAGACGCGGGAACCCTCGTTACTTTTCCTCCAACGAATTGCTCTACGAAATCTACGTACTCTACTGGTATCGTATCGCTGCTGCACGATGCACGGTATCGTTCGCAGCAGGCTTACTGGACGACCACTGACGGACGAACAGGAGTGGAGGATGCGATGCAGCGTGGCACGGCCGGCGTATGCCATATGGCTAATGGCTTCCGCGTTGCTAAGCATCATTGATAGCAGCGATGGTACGGTGTCAAGGATCGCATTCGTGGTCCTCGTTACCGCACCGCTCCACACCGGCGCGGCACTTGGTTCGAGAGAAGCGCTCGCCGCGGTTAGACGCGAGCCGATATTCGACGAGAAGCCTTCGGGGTCAAGTTATTCGCTTCTCGGGCCAGCAGCATCCACCCAGATACGACGGTGCGCTTTTGCAGCAAGTAAGCAGCGTGTAATTTGTAAAATGATCGCGATACCAGACGAGCGTAATCCTTTTAATGGAACGCGCAAGTCCCGCGGTTTTCGATGCAATCGATAGACGTAATCATCTTCGACATCGAATGGTACTTGAGTTGCACGTTAGGAGACCTGGAGAAGGGTAAGTAGGTGTGAAAGCGGCGCGGTGCGGCGTTCAGGAGGTGGATGAGGAGCAGGAGAGGGAGAAAGACGCGGAGAAGGGGAGATTAATTCTCTGGCATTAATCCACGTTTCAATTAATTATCCCGCTATGACGCGAGGGCTTGGCTTCCCCTAATTAGGCGTGTCCGCCAGTCTCGCGCGCTCCAGTGTCGAAACCTTGCACCGTTTTCGTGCTCGTCGTAGTTGCTTCCTGTCGGCGTGCTCCACGACGGTGTCGGCAGCTCGCCAATTTGCTAACACGAAACCGCCGAGCGAACAACTCGCATTTATAACGGTAAAGTTTCAGAACTCCTCGGCATGCGAGCGTCTTCGAGGCTCAAATACATAGGTAAGTACCTACTTAGGTACGCGTACCTTAGGGTAGAGCTTATTTTTCGACCATAAAATTTTTACACGTCGCCCCCTAATTTCTTTCCATTTCGTGGAAAAATTAATTTCTGCAAAATTTGAAATCGATTGAACGTCGGGAAGACGTGGCGCATCGCATGGCAAGTTTTGAAATACAAGTAACTGCGCGCTGGGCGCAATAAAGAGTGACGCGTTTCTGAAAATTTCAATGAAATATTTTATAGTTTCAGGACTATAAGAATGGCCACACACCGGCAGGTCTCCTCGCGAAAGTTCACAGAGAAATCACGTTGGATAAATCGGTCACAGATAAAACTGCGTGTTAATGGATGAAAACCGCTGGTTTATCCGTGGATTTGATCGAAACTGTGGACTTTCGTTTTGCTGAAAGTTTTCTCAGTTGTCATGCAGACTCGAACGACAAAACGAAATATGTTTAAACGTAATAATAAAATGCGTAATTTAGAAGGAGAATGACATTTGGAATACACACATCCATATCCTAGCAGTATAGATACACAATAGACACGCATAGTGAAGAAAATAAATTTTCGATACCCTAAAGTAACTTTTCCTTACTGATTTAAAATTGTAATATAAATACTCCCTTTGCAAGTACGTGTTTTCTCTATTTTTTCATATTTAATCTGGCCATTTTTAAAGTAACACTGATCGTTACTTATCACTTTTAAGTGTCTCGTTAATAAAAATTTATAATTTAAGTTCAAAAACCTGGTCGGGGGCGATTGTATCAATATCTTTAGATGACATTACTATAATGTAATATTGTAATAGTAAGTTTTTTCAGTTTTTCCAATTTCGACCTGTCGGTTTTTATCTGCAGACAAAAACTGCACGTTAATGTTGAACAACTGTTTTGCCACGCTGTTGAAGTTTGTCACGAGAACGGTATAAATCGATCATAGACATGCATCACTAACATGCAGTTAAGTCCGCAGACTTGAAACGCGACGGATGAAGACCGCGGGGAAACCTCCCAGTGTGTGGCCAGCTAATTCTTCAACGCGGATGCGCCGCGTCTCCCTCTTACCCGATCAACTTCATCTTTTACGCCATTTTACGGAAATTGTTTTAGCTAATGGAACAATTTTAGGGGGCGGCAAAAATATTTTCACCAAGAGTAGCTAAGGTCCACCCTAGTGTACCTATACTCTCGACCGTCAGGTACCCATCAAACGCACAGGAATGAATGCGCGACAATAATAGGGGGTTTGAGAGTCACACCATTCGTACGTGCTCGAGTGAAAGAAACTGAAGAAACTGGTGAGGCTGAGTGGCAGTAGATACATACTTGTTATAATTTCGATCGGCGCGCGCTGGGCATCTTTTTTCCTACATTCCTACGATACCTACGCGCGGAAACTATAGATATAGTGAGGATGTAGCGCGTCGCAGAGCGCAGCGTATTTATGGTAATCCAGTCGATGCGTTTTATCGACAATAGCGGGACGATACCGCAAGTATTAAAAGCCTCCTCTGTCAACCCTTTCTTCGAGCCCTCGGTCTCGGGGGATGCACCCTATCATCGGTACACTCTCTGTCCTTCCCGAGGGAGACAATGATGCCCCGTTGCTGTGCTCCCTCGGCGCGCCCAACTCGCTCCTTCATCCACCTCTCCGCTACCCTCGCCGCTCTTGGATCTCAATCGCTCGCAAAAAATCTCATTTATCCATTGTGTGCCGCGTTACCCGACGCGACGCGACGCGACGCGCGAGAACCGAAAGTAGCGGGGAGAAGAATCTAGAGAAGGACGAGAGTGGTACGAAAGAGGGGCCATGAAGACGAAAGAAGAAAGATCTACCTGTCTTTCTAGCTGCATCCACCGTTCCTGGCTATTCTTCGTCGGCCTGGCACGCTGGCTCGTGCGGCTTTGGGAGTTGGTCGATGTTGTGAGACGTGTTTATTAAGGTATCACCTTTCGCCCTTTATTTCCGTCGGATCTCTAGCTCCGGGTCGGAGGTCGAGGGATCCCGCGGGACCAGATCACTCGCGTGCCCACTTTCGTGCTTTGCATTTTCCATCTCGAAGGTACCTAGGTATAGTGTTCCTTCTCGAGAAATTTTATAATTGCTTATTTCTTGTTTCTCGAGAAATACTATAATTTCTCGAGAAACTTAAGTCTGGGGAAAATATTATAAATCTCATTTATTTTCGTAAATGAATGTATTACTAGTTAATCGCGAACGTATAAACACGCGCAATAGAAAATCACAGTACAGAAGATTCGATATTATTAACTGCTGAAGGTGCTCTTAAATTCTTATTTAAAAATTTAGAAAAATTGTACACTGAATTAAGTACCTAATGAGTTTCTTGTGGCTATTAAAGAAGAGAGATATTGAAAAGAGGAGTATTGTATCCCGTATAAAATTTTTGCACGATCCAGAATTTCCTCCAAAAGGGTCAAAAGACGCATTTTTTCATTTAACAGCCAAGATAGCTATATATATAAAACGTGAAAATATAACAGTAACAGATTTTGCCACAAAAAAGAAATAGATTCGCTGACGCTACATTAGACGCATTGTGCTATTAAAAAATAAATTTTAAAACCCAAAACTAATGTTTCGCTTTGTACAAATTTTTTATTAAATAAATAAATTTACCAATTATATTTAATATCTATTGTTTCATTTACACAAGTGTTGTATAAATTAGACAGGAATAATCATTTCGTTAAAGTTTTCTTGTGTGTTTTGATAAATATTACAACATTATTCCAGAAATATAATCTTTGCAATATTTTTGTCAATTTCTCGAGAATTCTCGAGCATACAATATGATCTCAATTTTTGATTTCTCGAGAAACAAAAAAATATGGAGAAATCAGGAACACTACCTAGGTACCCTTGGTTGCACCGATTAGTGGGATTTCGTTAGCGAGTGGATGTCCTGAACGAGGAGATTCGTTGCGAGTGGGATCCCGTAAGCGTAAATAATCCTGCAGGTTCTCGCGCATCGAGCGCAGACGGTGGCTAGACGAGAGAAGAGCAGAAATGCCAAGCGTGCGATAACTTACAATTAGACGAAAAGAAGCGCGAGGGGGTGCGGAGGTGGCAGGGCACGCGGTTCGTGGCTCGATGGATGCTGGAGACGTGGGACGAAATGGCGAGGTGGCGAGGTGGAGGCAGCAGGTGGGGGAGTTTTGGCACGGGGTGCGAGTTTCGAAATCACTCGGTCGTAGTAGGCCGTCCCTCTCCGCGCGGTTGGGCGGGAGAGAGCCGCAGGGATGCGAATGAACAGATTAAGGGATGATCCTTTACCGCGGGAGGGCGCCCTGCCGGCGCTACTAACAGGATTGACGATTAACGTGTGGGTGGTTAGTATGCAACCGTTTCCACCGTTCCCATTCACCGGGGAGAAAATCCTCGCGAGGTGGGAAACCGCCGATGGTCCGTGAATATTTAACGACGCGACGTCTCGTCTCGCCTTCGTCCTCGGGGAACAAGTGGCGGAAAGCTGACCCGCGCGCTCCTTCTGTAGGTACCGTTCGATCGGAATTCTCAAAACTGCCAAAACCGTGAAAGCTGACCAGCGATTCGCTCGACTTCCCGCCTGGAATCGAGGGGTCGACAAAACGGTCGAACACCCGTTACACGGTGATCGTTTGAAATCCCGCGCAGTTGTCACGGTTACTAGGAGGAATTTTGGCTAGCTGACCGGGCACGCGGTTGATTAATGCTTATATAATTCATTGGGTAAGACGTTAAAGGTGGTCGGTAGTCGGTAATCCGACTGCTCCCTGCTTGATCCGTTCCCGGGGAACAGGTATACGAAACGAGCCGGCATTCGAGTTAACGGGCGGTTTTTGTTTCTCACGCGGAGCAAAGGGTACGTTGCCTATTGTTTGCACCTAACACGAAGTAATTACCTTTCAGGATCTCGTCTTGGTTGTCCTCGATGCCGGCCGCGCGTCGCGACGTCACCGTCCTCGTATTCTTGTCCGCTCCAACGACTCGGGGGGATCCTTTGTTTCCCTTTTTTTTCTCCTCCTTCCCGACTGTCCCGCTTCGCATCCCCTTGCTCTGGCATCCTCGTTTACTACATTAACGGCCGACTGTGTCCTTCGCATTTTTCGGCGATTTCACCTCGAGCTGTTGTCGCAATAGCGCAAAGACGAGCGTTGCCCGCTTTCCTGCTACCGAGCGTGACAAACGGAAAATGTGGCATGTTTTTGGCAACGATAAGAAGAGCATGGGCGAAGGACGAGGGAGTGTTCGTGGTGTGACAGCTACGACCACGAACGCGAGCACGAGTACGAGAGGAGGAAGGCAGCAGGGAATGGAGAAGCGAGCGTGGGTCACGGTAGCGGATTTTCGGCGTGGAAGGTCATCGTATTGCCGGCTCTTCCTTTGAGAGTGGTGCACGTTAATCAGTCGACTCGGAGAGAAGAGCCTCGGAGGATTAATTAAGCCGTAATTACTGGACAGGCTCTCTAGTCGCTAATGGGCAACCCGATATCCGTGAAAGGCCGCGTAACGCCGCGTGAATAGGCCCCCGCCCGAATTGCTGACCGTCAGTCTCTCCGATGATTATCGAGTCTGACTCGATGTATCGCCCTGTACCTATGTAGGTACATACTTATACGCCGATGGCCCTTGCCTCTCGAGCATTTCGAAAAGATACCTATAGGTAGCTTACCTTCACCTAAGTACCTACTCCCTAACGTGACTTCTGACACGGCGATTTGCCGATTTACACGGTGGTACAGCCGTCCGAACGAACCCTCGTTCGGCTTAACTCGTTCGATCGTTCGGCCGCGTAGTGGGGTGTTGCTCGGCTGGGGTGGTGGGCCGGTGGGCCGGTTTCTCTCGACGGCGCGGCACGGCATCCCCTTTGTCGACGCCGACTCACGTGCTCGAGAAAACGTACAGGTGAACAGGTAGATGACAAACAACTGTATCCGCTTACCGTTTTCCACGCGAGGGGCTTCCCTCGGCGAACCATCAACCAACCGTGCTCGGTTAAAAGATTCATGGACCAGAAAAACAGTCGTTCGCCCTCTCCGCTCGGGGAGGCAGCGGGATAGGAGGGTGCTGTAGCCCCGTTATCGGCGCTCTTGCTAATTACGTCGTCGAGTGGCTTTTAACGCCGGCAACTACGTAGGTATCCAGCAAACTCAACCTCTGTAGCTAAGTAGGCACCGGAGCCAACTCACACGTTCGAACGGCAAGGACGCGCAACTCCGCGATGCACGCGCGCGGCGCTTCTTTGGCTCCTTGTAGATTCATCGTAAACCGATCGCTGATACGCATTACGCACCACGTCGCGCGGTGCTCTCAAATTTCAGGTTCCAAGGACTTTCTAAAGCGCGTAACCAGGGAATGGGTTTTTAATCAGGGTATTCCGGACAATAGATCTCCCCGGGGGACTCCCGCCACCCTCGTGGCAGTACCTTTCTTTGCCATCCCCCCGCGTAGGTGCTTTCGATCACCCTTCCTCCGCGATACGTTTTCATCCTCGAGTACATCGTATGTCATTAGTATAGGGTACTTCCTTTCCACGCAATTAATTCGCCCTACGTACTCGCCGACCGCCGTACGAGCCTTCCTAGATTCGCCTCCTCCGCGAACCTTGTGTGGCCACAAACTGCATTTCTACAGCTGGATTGCAGCAATAATAGGGAACCGTTTGGTTCGCGCGAGAGCGACGAACCAGCATCCTTTCGAATGGCTGGCGCTTTTAGCATTCTTGATTTCTTGCGGTGACAAAATTCGCGAATCCGGCTGCGCTGGTGGAGACTGGAGAGTTAAAACGCCGACGATCGGTCTCGGCCATATGTTAGGCGGGCAACATTGACGCGTGAACAACCGTACACGCGCGATCGAAGGGGAACGTTCCTCGTTTTCTTTTGTGTACGGATACGCGAGAACGCACAGTGGTCCGAAATCGCCAAAACGCGAACTAAATTAATAGCACTTTTATTTCTACGCTTTTCGTTATAAAAAGAACGGTTTTAGATTTTTTTCACTCGTAGATTCAGATTCTGATAAAGATTTTGATGTAAAAAGTCCATTTTGGATTATAATTTCTTTCGAAATAGTCATGTTCTTCAAATACCATTAAGTAAAGTTTGTTATTGTAAGTGTACAGATGTGTACAATAATGATCTTATCTTTGGGGCTCTTAAAGTGATATGTAAAAATGATTGATCGTTCAAATATTATTCGTGCATTTTTAATACTAACAAAGTAATTATAAACTGCATTACATCAGCTGGGTCATCTCTAACCGGGATCTCGAGTGATCCACGTTCGCCATCTGAATGTCATTGAAGCATTGTTTAAATATCAAAGATTATGTACAAATTGTTTTTGGAGATCGTTTACAGCAATAAGAATGTTTGATTTTGAAATGTAGATACATACCGTTGTAACTTCGTGAGTGACCTCACAGATTCAAAAATAATTTTATAGATTATATTGCATTAAAAAATATTTTTTACTTACATATTATGAGTATCATACGCGAAATATTTCCTAATTATACCTGCCATTTTAAGTTATAGACGCTACAGGCACTTACTCAAGATCTCCATACTACATGGCCTTAAGGGGAGGTTCCGGTCTAATAGTCGATTTTTTTTAATTTCATTTTTCGAATGTTCAACCTTTCAGGAATTAAACGCGTTTTTCTCGAAACAGTGTTCTCAAAACGGGGGGACCTGTATCTCCAAAAGTTATCCGATTCGACTGAAACTTTTTTTACTTTGAAGAATATACTTCTGGCTAGGAGGGAAACCAGAAAAAAATACAAAAATTGAAAATTTATAATTTTCAAAGGCGTTGAAAGAACGAAAAATATAGGGGGAAAGTGATTTCAAACTTCAAGTGTCGTTATTTTCTTAAAAAATGTTATTTCTGCATTTTTTCTGGTATCCCTCCTAGCCAGAAGTATATTCTTCAAAATAAAAAAAGTTTCAGTCGAATCGGATAATAACTTTTGGGGATACAGGTCCCACCGATTTGCATCAATTTTTTGACGCCTTGACTTTAACGACTCCCAAGTGGCGTCTGTAATGATTAATTATAAAACAAAAAATATATTTCTATAATTTAAGACATCCTTAATACAATGCAAAACGTTCGATTAAATTATATATAGTAGTTTTCCTTTAATTAATTCCTAAAGATCACCTATTTTTTGGGCTCTAGACCGAAACCACCCCTTAATAGATCTTGATGAATAGGTTGCACATTTACTGTTATAGCTCCCAAATTGGCAAGTAAAAGCAAAAAATTTTTATGCAGCAATCTTACATAGGTTCTAACGAATACATTCATGCAACATTTGCCGTGACCTCGCGTGACCTCCGTTTTGTAAGCGTCATTGAACAAAAAAGACCGAGCAAAAACAGGCCTTCACGAAACAGTATTTTTCAAAAGAATAAAATGTGCATGTACCGTTAAATGTACATATTCTTATAGCTGAAAGAATATTCTTCAGCACTATGTAGATAGGTTTATCTCTATTGTTATCCATACAGAAATATGATGAGGCAAAGTGTAGCAATTTCAGCGCAAAGTACGACCGTCCTAAAACATGCATCTTCAAAGCTTTCTTAAAAAATTCTGGGTGGCCTATAGCAATTCGTTTTTATAGCAAAATATAGTCCATAGATATAAGAATATATGACTACAATTTCATATATGATTTTTGACGAGGTTGAAAATTTGAGTTTAGTTCGCGTTTTGGCGATTTCGAACCACTGTGCAAGCAGAATCGCGCGCCGCAGAATTCACTATTCACCGGTACCCGCGTCCCACGATTTTTAAAAGAATCACTTCGATCGTTACCATCGTTTCGCCCGGCAAAACAAAAGAAGGGCCCGTGCAACCTTTATTCTCGTCCTTGTGCCCAGGCAACGTGGCCTGGGTTCTTTTGCGCTGTTTATCGAGCTGCTTTTGAATTTCCCGTTAATCGTGATCCTGCCTAAATGTTTGGAAGGGAATTGTGAAGGAAAGACGGAGTCATTACCGAGAGCTACACGCGGCATCTGCGTCTGGCACCTTCGAAGGATCGATACGGGAAAGCGTAGGTATTTTCCGTGAAATTTTGCAATTCGGTGAGTTCGCAGGGTCAAAGAATCGGGCGAGCTGTCAATAAAGCTGTTTACACACGAGAAGATTTCACGGGAGATTAATGAAACGAAGGCTAGCCGATGTTTGACGCGAGGCCATTAGCTTCCCACCTGCGCCGCGCTGCGTTCCACGCTACGGATCGCTTTTCCTCCTTTCTTTCTTCCGATGGAATTACGAAACTCTACCCCAGCCTGGGATCGTTAATGATTCTACGAGCATTGTTCGCCTCGGGTCGTTCGACGTTTGCGAACAGAATAGACTGGACGTCTCCGCATTTTGAACGCCAGCCTCTGTAAATCTGTGAATGGACCTACGAACTCTGTGCACCCTAATAGTTTCTGTAATGCGCGTAATTCGCTGAAAGTGCAAGCGCAGGTTTCAATCTTTTCGCCCTTGTCGAACCGATTCGTTTGCCCGCAACTATCCGAAGAATCGTCTATCCTCGGGGAAAGTCTCGTTTTATCTTATCGCGAAAGAGAACTCGTGTTGGAGTGTCGAAGTTTTTGAAGGATCACTCGCACTGGGCAGAGGGTAACAGTGTGTGTGTGTGTGTGTTTGTGTGTGTAAAGGTGGCCGACAGAAAGCCTAGGACCATAAATAATTAGAGGACAGTTGGCGATTTGAATTTTCGCGTGAGACCGGCTACTGAGAAGGTTGACCCTCGAAAAACCATTAATTTATCGTAAACTCGAACGTCCAAGAGACATCGGTGCGAGGGGCCCAGCCCGGCGCGCTCGGCCCGTTCTCGGGCAAGTCCCTCTCGCAATCTTGACCCCGGATAATCGTAGGACAGGTGATCCCGAACCGGCTGAGTGACCAGTCCGTTCGACCAACTTGCGACACGAAGCCTCGATCTTCCCCTATGCAAATGCTCCGTTCCCTTTTCGGAGGGATTTTTCCCTTCGAGGGGAATCGTTTGATATATTGCTTGATCCACGACAGAGAGAGAGAGAGAGAGAGAGAGAGAGAGAGAGAGAGAGAGATGACGATTCCTCGCATCAGTTTCCCAGCGATTCGTAAAACGTTCCTATTCTTTAAGTCTCTTGCCTTTTTTTCACTTTGAAGTGTGGAAGAATTGCCCGAGGGATGATATGTTTAGAAAAAATGGCACTTTAGGTCGTTCGCGTTGCCGAGTTTGATCTGAACGCGTAATACGCGTGGAAGAGAAGCTTCTCGTGGAGAGAAGAGACGCGTGTTACTCGTCTTCGTTTGCTCCCTCGGTCGACCACCCTTCGCGGGGGGGTAGTTACTTTGGTCGGCGATAAAGCGAAGAGGCAATAAAGGAGGAAGCGTTATTAGGGCTACGTTGTTCGGTGGAAGAAGCCCGGTCGACCCGAGTCGACGACCACCGCGACAAGGGGTTGAACCGTTGAACCTCTGGAGACAAATCTTCTACTGGGACGATTCCATTCTTTCTCCGGTTTCCACTCCTTTCCATTCCTCTTTCCTATCACCCTCGCTCAGCCCATCCTGCTCCCTTTCCCTTTCTCTCCCCCCTCTGTGCATTCCTCGGTGGACGCGGCGGCGTCGGTTCATAAATAAATTAATTAAGCGGCAGTCGAGTAACAGATAATGTTAAAATAATACGCCGACGGGACAATGAAGATCGCCTTCGGGTGCTCTTTGGGCGGGGACCGGAGTCCGTATATACCTTGTAGCGGTTCTTAAACTCGCTCCTGCCCGGAGTTAATTTCGCGGCATTAACAGTCGAAAGAGTGCGAACAAAAGGGCTCCGAGGGTAGAGAAGACAGATAAGGGAAGGAAGGAGGCAACGCAGGAAATATGAACACACTCATAATGTAGCCAGCCTCCGTCGCTACTACCACCTCCACCACGACCGCCGCCGCGACCGTAACCACCGCACCGCTCCGAGCGCACAGTGATTCTCCCCTTTGTCGCGAACTTGCGTTCTATTCCTGCTCTCCTTCCCGTCCCCTTTCTCGTTCCCGTTTCCCCACCCCGTTCTCTCTCTCTGCTCCCCGTTCTTGCTCCTGTTTCCGTTTCCGTTTCCGTTCCCGTATTTTTAATCCGATTTTTAACCGACGATAATCTACTGGTGAGATCCCCAACGATTCTCTCAAAGTGTTATAGCCATCGGCGATATTAGCTTCGAAGTACATACCTATCTAACTTGGAACAGAATGCACAGGTCACCTACCGTACACCTAGGTAATAGCAATTAGCAATCGAACCTTCTCCCCTGTTTTTCAGGTTATCCAGCCAACGGGATGTCCTCGATATTTTCATCGTATCCCGTTGCCCAAGTGGTGGGTAAAAATCGCGTCGCTGCTCTCGATACGGGGGAGACAATTGAACACCGCGACCGGTTCGATAATAACTTGAAGCCAGGCAAAGACGTAGAACAATTTCCAGAGAGATATTTCCGGATCGTTGACCGGCATCGTTATATTTCCCTTTATGGCCAACTATAATTCAGAGCGATCCAAAGTTTGGTATTTATCGTTGCCAGAACGTGGCTATCGTCCTCGATAGCTGTTCTTGTATCGAATCTTCCTTGATGCTCCGCTTTCGCCAGTTTCAACATCAGATACTAAATATGTAGGTAGGTAAGTAGGTATTCGACGTCTGTTTCACGTTAGCTAACGATCTCTCGTCGAATCACGCCCTCCTCCCTTCAATCAGGATCGATATCTTATGGTAAAATACGCAATCGACGGGTACAGTTTGCCGTCACGTTGGTTAGGTCGAGGAGAGCGCCGCAGGAGTAGGTACATAAGTAAAAAATAACAGTGTGAAGGAGTGAGAAAAGAAATAAAAAAGATCTGTTGGTCGTAGGATTATTTGATTTCTTGTACTTGGCGCAATTTCTTTACTTCTTTGAAGCTTTTTTTATGGGGATCTCACTTCTCTTTACAAAGACAATTTGCATAGGGAATGACTTCAGATAATTTTTAATATTATAACTTACAAATTATCACGGGACAGAATTAAGGACAGATCCAGTCATAGCATCATTTTACGCTTCGATTATCTATGTACACAAAAAATCCTCGGTTTAGTTACAAATAAAAAACAATTTGATGATAATCTCAAACATGTCGCAATTCTAATTTCGGTAACTTACCTTGTGTTTGAGACTGCATTTTGGTTGCAATTCAATGGTACAACGATACATATTTGTAAAGACACGTTTATAACTTGGTTACAACTTGACGGTGAGCTGTCAAAATTAGGTTTAGATTGCATAGCGAAGATAGCGATTGACGAACGAAACATGTGTTAGTTTCTTTTTGGCTGACCGATTTTTTTTAATTTGGTCTTATTCGAAAGCTTATATGCGGTTTACATAAGAAAAGTACCATTAAGTCTAGGAAATATTGCAGGCGTGATGAGATATTAATGAAATAAGTGTCAGGTTAGGTTGTAATAGCTCTGCGACGAGTGAATGATAAGCGGTAGCGACTCAGTCGACATATACAGGGTATCTTCCATGTACTTAGCGTCGAGACGCTACCGCGTCTCTAGATATGTTCGCCTTTCGTATACTGTATCGATGGAATTGGCTGCGTATATATACGCCTTTAAATGTAAATATCAAGTCAACTAACCCCACAGCCGGTGTTTGTTGACTTATTCGTCTCACTACTCTAAATATAATAAAAACGACGACCGAGACTCAATTAAAACAATTTTCAAAATTAAGCTTGCGTACCTAATGAAATTTGCAAACTTTTGGTGTGCGACAAGTCAACGAAACACCAATGGTCTATTTACAAAAATTAGAAATGTTCAAAATTAATCAACTAGCCCCGGTCTCCCTTACATTCGGTGTCTAGGAGTAGATCGGGTGCGAGAGTGGCGGCGGCGGCGCGGCGGACGCAACGATTTCGATAAATCATCTCGAGAGCGGTGTTAACGTTGGCTGGCACTTTAAAAGCATCGCGCGTGTCAGGTTGAAGCGCAAAGAAGGCCCCTGCGCGTCGCGGGCGTTTTAAGGGCGCGCTGGAGAAGTGGGGGCTGTCGTAGGGGACAACAGAAGGAACAACGGGAACGGGAACGGGAGGCCGGTGGTTTTAGCGGTGGAGAGAACCAGTGGCTAGGAGGGAGAGAAGCGAAGCGAGGGGGCTCGCTACGTTTTCGACGTACAAAAAGTAATTATGGGATGGTTTCCGGTAATCATATCTAGAGCGCATTGAACGAGCGCATTGTTCAGCCACCCCTTCACCGATATGCACTTGTACGCAGCGCCACCCCCTGCCGCCCCCGAACCACGCTACTAGATTTACCACCCTCGGCTCCTCTTCGCGTTATGTAGGTACGCCACAGATTCACCGACCATACTGGAGACCCGACACGACCATTAGGCGCTCGAGCTTTCTCCCTCGATCTCTCTCTCAATTCTCAATCTCCCCGGTGCGAGTTGATGCTCGCGCTCTACCGGCTATCGACAACCGAGTGCAGCTGCTTCTTACCTACTTCTTGCGGTTAGCGTCTCTGATGACCCGATGCGAATCTCCTCCTTCCGCTATCGCTCCCGGCTTGTAATTTTCGCGCGAACGCGTCACGTGGCGGGCGACGCGTTAGGTACCTGCAATATCTATTCCGTCGGGGGTGAAACTAGCTGAAATTCAGTTAGGAGGGCATTGCCGGTTAAAAGTAAACGGAGCAGACCAAAGAACAAAGTTATGAATAGAAAAAGCATGAAATTACCTAGAGGTATTAATATTAAAGGTACGCGGAATAAATTTCGTGAACGTCTACGTTAGGAATGATGACAGTGATAAAACATGAACGGTGCGCAATTTTCTCGAGCGTCAAAGAGACACACCCTTGTGGAACAAACCCGAGCTCGAAGGTAAGAGTAATTAGGTAAGCACCAATCGCAACGCATACCTACTTTAACACGCGTCGTAGCGTACCTGCTGCTGAAAGGGAGCTGGGAACGATTGGAGGGGAGATGGTAGACGGATGAAAAGCAGAGGATAAAAGTGGAAAAGCGGTGGAACACGGAAGCGTAAAAGAGCAAAGGTACAAAAAGCGAAGAGGTGCAAAGGTGCAGGGCTGCGACCCGACTGACCCTCCGTCCTCGGCCCGGTCGTCTTCGAGGCTGTCGGCCTACCCTACTCCACGGCCACCCTTACCCTCACCCTTAGCCTCGGGGGTGGATGAAACCGGGCCGGCCCATTTTTCGCGCCCCACTTGACTCCTCGTCCCCATTGGTTGCCGCCCTCTCGCCCTCTCGCCCTCGCGCCCTCGCACTCTGTGACCTCTCATCCTTCCACCTAGGATGCCCGTTCGTAAAAGTATCCAAGGAAACCGAAGAAAATCCGTGAAAGCGGAGCAACGACTCGCTTATCGTTTTATATCGTATAGCGCCGTTTCCGGCGACGACGTTCCACGGTGTATAGCTAGGTGCACACCTACCGTTTGCCTTTCAACCACCACGAATATCACGCTTTCTCGAGCCGTTGCAATCTCGGTCTTAACGATCTGCGGATAGCTGTCTCGTGTTCATAGATATTAGATACCGAAATTCCACGATACAGTCTCGACAGAAAAATGTTCGCGATTCAACCCCGTCTCCGCTGTCTAAAACTACCTGCAGACAAGAGGTGTCCTCCGCGCGAGACACAAATTACTCGATGCAATTCTCGCGGAGCCCAAACAGTTCAAAGTGAATGATTCGACCTCGGAGAGAAACGCGACTCAATATTTCCTAAGAAACGATGGTGTTGCTCCGTTCCTTATAGGTGAGCACGTAGTTGGAGACCGTCCGTCAATAAATTCGCGTGGTTTTACGCGTTTCGAGCGCGATGATCATCAGTCGTCGATGCTGAAGCACGTGCTCATTAAACCGGGAGGAAGGACTGGAGTTATTCAGCTGGTATGCGAAACTGGTTCGATTTCGACGGGTGTATCAAAAAATCGGTACACTGTAACCCTAAACGAAGGATGATCGCGAAACAAGAGACGGAGGATAGCGCGCTTGACCGTAGCTGTAACGTGGAGGGAGCGATAGAAGAAGAAGGAGGAAGAGAGCGAGGCAGAGAGAGAGAGAGAGAGAGAGAGAGAGGGAGAGTAGAAAAGGATAGCCTAACCAAGCGCGGAAGGGCAGCAGAGAGCGAGAGAGAGAGAGAGAGAGAGAGAGAGAGAGAGAGAGAGAGGGAGATAGAAAGCTAGGCTGTTGAACGTCGGCGGTTGCAAAGTGGCCACGGAAGGACGCTCGGCTTGGTGGTATGTTGACGGAGAGGGATCGGAGGGCGCGAGGGTAGGGCAGGTCCGCAGCCAATGAGAGAGGTATCGGGGCGCGCCCGGGACTCGACCCCACCTTCGGTAGTCATGGCAACTGGCGAAACCCGCGAGAACCCCACGAGAGAGTTTGCCCTGGTGGGGAGCAGGTCGGTGTCAGGGGTCGTCTTAGTCGGCAGTCGGTCTCTGGTCGGCCCCAAGTATAGTCGTATCGAGGCGGTAGTCGAGTATCACCTCTCTTCTCCTCCTCCTGCTTGTGCCGGCACGAGCGTGCTCGAGAAGCATAGAAGCACGCGCAGCTTATCGACTGGGCCGCGCGCGCGCGCGCGCTCCTTCTCTCTCTCTCTCTCTCTCTCTCTCTCTCTGTCTGTCTGTCTCTCTCTCTCTCTCTCTTTCTCTCTCTGTCTCCCCCTACCCGCCTTTTCACCTCACTTTACCACACACTCGTAGTGTCTTCCGCGACCTTTCGCCTGCCTCCGTGTCACCCTCTCTCTCTCTCTCTCTCTCCCTCTCTCACTCTCTCTCTCTCTCGTCCCCCACTCCGTGGCTCTTCTCTTTCCCGCCTTACCCCTCGGTTCGCCCTCGAGTGTACCAGCGCTCACACCCTCTCCGCCCTGTGTCTCGGTGGCTCGCGCCACCGCGCATCCACCCAGCGTCGATATACCACGATACCGTGGATACACCGCCGCGGGGATACGTGACTGATCTACCGCGTGCGCGCGATCGTGATCTCGATCTCGATTTCGATTTCGATCTCGGTGCTCGATCTTTCGTCGAGTTGTTTGGTCGAGTGTTGAGTGGTGTCGAAGCAGCGATCCTTTGTTCCTTCGTTTACTTCGTTTACTTCGTTTACTTCGTTTACTTCGTTTACTTCGTTTACTTCGTTTCTACGGCCCCTTCGCGGGATATCGGTCTCGTGAGAGTGAAGTGCAGCAAGATCCAAGCATCAACGTGATTGCGTGAGTTCGGTTAGGTTGATCGTGCGACAGCGCGCCGAGTGACCAGCGTGAACGTTGCCCCGAAACGGTCTAAACGGTCAGACCGTCGGTTGGTCCGAGTACGCGGGATACACACCGTAACCACGCATCGCGTTTCCCGTACGGGCCGATGTAAGCTTCAGTCGACGCTCGGTTTTCGTCCGTGAGTTCTTACGAATCGAACGGGTACGGCGCACCGCGACACGCTGCGCCGAAATTCTTTGTCCCGAGATCAAGCGAGGCCCGTGGCGAGTACCCGCGCGTCACACGGTGGTGGTCGCGGCCGGTGAACGACGATGCTGCTCGGGACGCGGATCTCGAGGTTGCGCCAACTCTATCCAGTGCGCGAGTGAGTGAGGAAAAGTGCCGCGAGAGTTTGCTCGGACGGTGACCGAGTTGGTGCGGCCCGCGGACCAGTGAGCAAAACGGAAAGAAACGATCGCTGTGTATGACCGTATCGAGAACGGCCGAGCGAACGAAAGAGGAAGAAAGTGTGGGAGGAAGTCGCGGTGGTGAGAGGTTTTACCGGCGGGTGGGACGGTGACGAGGCTGAAGGAGAAAGAGAAAGAAGAGATCATCGCGGAAGAGCGGAAGCAAGGACGGGACGGCAGCTGTTGTATTTCGGGGTGGTTGGCGGTGCCGGTGGTCCCGGTAGAGAAGAGGAAGCCGGCAGGGTGGTTCGAGGCGGGACAGGAGGCGCTGACGCCCTGGCGACTGCCGGGGTGGTTTACCCGGCCGCGACAGCGACGTTGTTCCCTGGCCGGGTGTCGACTGGACACCACCACCCCGAGTTCACCACCACGTTGGAGGTGGGGTTCCCGGCGCGCGGCACCACCGCCTCCATGGCGTTGGTAGCCGCGCCGCCCTCGTGGCCCTCGCGGGACCCTGGGGCCAGCTTAGCCGCCACCGGAGCCGCAGCAGCGGCCGCAGCGGGAGCCGCAGCCGCAGCCGCGTCCGCTGCTGGTCCGGGCCCCATACAGATCGCTCCACCGCCACCGATGCCTCCGACGCACCTGACACCCTCGGCCACGCCGGAGGACATCACCTGTCTGGTGCCCGCCGGAGCAGTTCTCACGCCTAGAGACCCTTTGCCGCCCAGCACTACACCCGGAAGTCAGGCCAACAGCTCTCAATCCGGTAGCTCGCAGACCGACAAATCTCCGAACATCGAGTGCGTCGTCTGCGGTGATAAGAGCAGCGGCAAGCACTACGGACAGTTTACCTGCGAGGGTAAGTTTCGTCCCCTATCCTACCTACCTACTTTCTCCTAGACTCTCCTAAAGCTTTCCTAAACTTTCTGGATGCGCGACTTTGCCGCGATCTAAGCAGTTCCGCGGAGAACGGGTCGGGAGACCTCTCGAGCTCCATATTACCGGTTCGCGGCTAGGTTAATTTGTTTGCGTCGCGGACGGAGCGTGCGGCCAAGCCGAGCTGGGGGGACGACCGCGTGAAACAATGCGGGAGAACGATGAGGAGAGGAGCGGCCAGGGTCCCGCGGACGCTGCGAACAAAAAAAAAACAAAGGTTCGCCATTAATAACACGGTGGGGTGTTCCTCGGGACGATTACGGGTCGGTTACGTGCCTAATAACAATGTAATGAGGCCGAGGAAATGAGTCGGGTGAAACCAGAACGGAATCTAAAGGGGTGAGCTATCGTCGAGAGAGAGAGAGAGAGTAGAACGTCGGCGAACGGAGCAGTTTATTTCGTTCCTTGTCGCTATTTATTGCAACTTTGTTCAAACACGAGGTAAGTAAAGAAATCGGTTTCCAACTTGAACGGTTTCCTTTCTTTCTTTTGGGTGCTTTGGTGGTTTCGTCGTGCCAATAGGTAATGCTACCTAACATGTTTGCGCGTTCTCGTTTACAAGGCGGTTGCGTGGCAAAGTCCAACGGAGAGTCGATCGGGAAAACACGGCTGTCCCTTTGGACGTTGCTTTATCGCTAAGACGTCGCCGTTGCTCTCGTTTCTCCTTTCTCATCAGAGACAAGTAGCAACGCATCGGAACGTCGCGTCGTAACGAAGAAAAATGTCGTGGCCGGACCCGCGCTCTGTCTGCCAGCGGATAGACAGGGGTTAATCGAAATCTATAGACCCCTCTCGGAAATCACGAGTTATATATCCTCCCACGGGCTTCGATAGGCTCCTCACTCGCCCCCTATTCTCCCGAATTACTCCTTATTGATACCGGATCGCCGGCGGTAATTTATATCGCGTTTGAACGCCTTGATTAAGGGTGTGCTCGCGTGATTTACTTCTCCTCCGAAATAGACGCGGGCAAAATCTGACGCAGGTAGTCCGAGGATCCGATGTGTAGCTGCAGGCAGACAATATTATTACGTTAGCGGCGGAACAAGTGCTCGACACCTGGTCCCGCTGAAATAAGCAGCTACACGTGACATCAAGGTGCGAGCGCGCACCCCTTTGCGAGCGACGAAACCTTGACGCCTCGTTGACTTTTTAGATGACAGGTACTTCCTCCTTCCCTCCCTCTCTCGCGCTCACTTTCTCCCCTATCTCTCGACATCCGTAAGAATCGTAAAATCGTTTAGCCGTTTACTCTGCCGTAAGCGCGTGATTATCCGCGGCGTTCGGAGGAGTGACAATCCTAAAAAAAAACGTCAGCGTTAGTGCGAACAATGGACACGGAATTTCTAACGAATGCGGTTCAATCCGTCCGATTATTGAGCCTAGGTTTCACGTACATTTCTTTCGTTTTGTTTCGGTTCCGCTGACAAGTATCGGAGGGTGACCATTGCGATCTCTTCTGGCGCATGTAACAACCCCGGATGGGTCGCCTTCGTCGTCCGACTACCGAACTCTCATTAAAATTCATGAATACCAGTCTCCTCCTCCTCCCTTTCGCCACGTTGCTGCCTCCTCCTCGAAAGCTGTACCTAATGCTTTAGGTATATGTATAGGAACGTACATAGGTACGAGTAGAAACGGTCGCGTCGACTTCTGGGCACCGCATAGTCAGCATAGCGTACCTATACCGCAGGTATAAGATCGGTGCGTGCAACGCGTTGGTACACGCGTCAAGGGTAGTCGCAAGACTACTTAAGTAGTACCTAAGTAGTTGCGTGAAATATTTGCGAGACACTTTTCCAATGACGGTTGCCAAGCGGAAAATACTGTTTGACCGATGGTAATCGAACTCTACGCATATCTGGGTACTTAGACAGTTAAACCTACGTAGCTGAATTTACTATTTATGCAGCTACTTGGCTAGAAAGTGGCAGGGGTTGTAGGCACCGCACGAACGTAAAACGGATGCGCGAAGAACGACAGTATTGCTTGCAGCAGAATGGAAACGAGTGGAATCGTTGGCTGGGTTGGGGGTAGGAGGCGATGGGATTTAATGGAGCTGCCACCGTTTCATTGGTTACGCGCGATCGAGTTCTCGGAATCGTAGCTCCGACGCTTTCGTCGATCGCGAATTCGAGTTTGATTCGCATAGCGGCCCGGCTATCGGGAGTTTCGCCATCATTTGTCATGGTGGTGCATATTGCGCGACCACGACTCACGAGGCTAGGGAAGAGTTCGCTCTTATAGTTAGCGAAGAAGGAGCGATGACGTTAGCGTTTAAATCGCCGCTAAAAATAATACGCGGCGGACAAGCCAGTGGGCATCTGGTCCCTCCTCCCTCTCCGTCACCCTCGGCGCTCGTTAATTTCCAACAATTTGTGCCGGTTCAGGCTGCACGAAGATTCGACGCGTGGAAACGTGCGATTCCAGCGGGTTAAGAGTCCGTCTCTTAATTGAACGCTCGAGTTACAGCGGCGAGTTCTCTCCCTGGTGTTCCAATTACAGCCGCGCTAACGATATTTACCATTGTTAAGTCGTGCTACTCTGTCGCTTTGGCGCCGTTAGCGGTGCCGCGATAACGCCCTTTACCCGGCGATGCTGATAATTTCTATTCGCGGTAATCTTAATTACTCCTCGTTCCCTGATTTTCCCATGGCGGCGATTTTGGGAAGCGTCGACAGTCAACCGCACCAGCGCGCTGCACCCTTCGCACCGTCTGCATTCTACGTTTTCCATTCTTTCTCTCTGCTGGGTCCTCCGCAATTCCCTGGCCACGTAATAATCTCTGTTCCCCAGTTTCCAGTAGGATACGTACATGCTGTGAGATTTCAAGCTACGATTCGATCTGAGCGTTGCTCGTCAACGTTTCATCGACTCGGCTGATTGAATTGCCATCCGCCTTAGTTATCCTGTCAAGGAGACGAGACTGGGACCGCGTTGTCGTCGGGCTCGTTGCCGACCACGCTTCGAATCGAGTTCCGCGTGATGCTCGACCCGCGGCTCGTGGCGCGCGTCAAGAACGCGCGAGCCAACGCAACGGTTTCGTCGACGAGCAGAGCCAGTGGCCTTGCCGCGGGCGTCGTGAAATCATTACCCGATTCGCGGTAATAATCCAACTACCGATTTAATTGCAGTCCCTTCCCGTCGTCCTCAACAGAGACCAACACCGGCAGAACCTGTCGGAGGGGATGGTCGCGTGTTTGATTCTCGCGATCGCGTCGCATCCAATGGAGTTGCCGCGACGCCGACGCCGACGCGACGTCTGGCAATCACAAGCTTCGTTACACGCACCACCGGGCGTTTTCTGTCCTCATCGTTCGGTCGCTCAACTTTTCTGCAGCGTCTACTCCACGTGCACCTGTACTGTTAGGTATGCAGTTAGTTTCGAGCCTGGATTTTGATCGTCGACGACGAATCGTGGCGATGAAACGACGACGACGACAAGCGCCACCGCGTGAACGCACGGTCGGCACGATCGACGACACGCTTTATTGAGAATCATAGAAACATGGATGCGCCCATACGCCGCAGCACATACGCCTTCCACATTGGACGTTCATTGGCGTAATCGCGGTGATTGTCGGCGATCGCTTTATTACGACGAATTGATTTTGATGTCAAGCGATGTCAAGCGGTCGCGAATTATCGCCAATTTGCCAGGACTGTCTTTCGATGCGCCCGATCGACGCAATCGCGACGACGTGGCGGATAAATCGGCGAGTTTACTATCGGCAATACGTTGCCGGAGGAATTGCGCGACCGGCGCCGACGATTGGCTCGCATAGGTGGCTGTAGAGAGAAAAGGGGCGGAAAATCGCATCTCCTTTAATTCACCGATACCCGACATTGGCAGCGTTTACATTGCTGTTATTGCGTTTGAATTTCAACGAATCGAGGCAGGGGGTGAAGAAGGGACGGCGGGATGGCGGGGAAGCTTGTGTCGTCGATGGAAATCGATTCTTCCACGACCAAGGAGCGAAGAATTGGTTGGCTGGTGATTCCGAGCGCACACCGAGCCAGTGTCCCCGGCCCCGGACTAGCGTGTGTCTAGCGGACTTACCCGAGATTAGGTTCGAGAAACGAACATTAATCTGCCGATTACAGCGGCTCCGGGACCTCCCATTCGCGGTACCGCGTCTGGAACAAGCTTCTTCGTCTTTGATTATTGCGCAATAGTCGTTCGCGATTCGACCTCCGCTATCTGAACGTTCACCGCACCCTAGTCCGCTCTTTCTTCCGCGACCACTTGGCCGAATCTCGTCGTCCAGTCGGCGAACTTATCTTCAAAATCCTCGCTAGGTATTCTTATTTCCTCGAAGGAACGACAGTAGGTAGGTGGGTGCTTATACTTCCCAGGAACATGTCCCTCCAGCAACCTCCCCCAATAATTATGGTATTGTTTCGCACGCTGCGCCCTCGACAACCTACTACATATTATTACATCTCCGACTGTAGTAAGCCCCCTTGCTTCTGGGGGTGTCGCATCTTGACGCATCTGCGCATCTGTTCATCTACCCGGATCATCGAGCGGTGTCCTCGTGTTTTCTCCAGCATTTCCGAACTTCAGTTTCAGTTGCAACTTGCTCGCGTCCTATCGCAACCATTCCAGCGGCGAAATGGAGTTGCGTATCAAAGTGCATAAGACGCAGGTACCTGTTTCGCCTAGGACAGGCGTGGCGTGCCGCTTTCTCGCTAATCGTCAGCGTTTTTACTGTTTTCAGCGCGACGGAATGGATTAGCAGGGTATCGTTAGAACTCGAAGGGAAGAATTTCAATGAGGAGGAGTAAATTGATTCCTCCGCGACACGAGCACGCGCTCCGCGTACTCCCCAGTACCTACTTACGTATCTACATACATATGTATGTTTTCCACGCGTCACGATGATAACGTTAATTCCTTGGTTAGACTTCGAGCTTGTTTCGATCGAGTCACTTCCTTTACGCAACCAAGTGATTTTAACGAACCAACAACTCTCCGAATCTTTCGACACGTTCCAAGGGGAAAGATACCTACATCCTACAAGGGAACGCGATCATTCTTCTCTTTAGTATCTAATCTCGGTTCTTCGCATAGATGTGTTTCTTTAATTTCTTACTCCTCTTTCCGTTGCTACGCGATAATGTATAACAACTATTCGTTACTCCACCCTCTGTTCAACATCCTGTGCTAAATCTCTTCGTCCTGGATCGAGATTCGATAGATGAAGGAAGGAAGGAAGGAAGGAAGGAAGGAGGGTAGGTTCGTGTTCGCTGCCTCGGCACGAACGTCACTTAAAGAGGCCTGCTGTGTCGATTATAGTAATTGCTCGTGGTATGCGAGTAAACCAACGTTTAAAACACGGCTGGTATTTGTCGCGAATTACACGGGACGTCGAAAAGTCACTTACGTCCTCGGAGGAATAGCGATCGCGAGAAACGCGAAACGATTTGCTTCTTTTTCACGTTCACTCTGTGAATTAGGGAAACTTACTCAGTTAACTAGCATTCGTCGGAAGATTGAATCGGCGTGGCGCGACGTGGAAGATGGATAATAGGTGAAGAAACTATTCGCGTTTGCTATTCGGTTCACTTTTGTCGCGCGAGGTTTGCACGTCAGAATCTTTCCAGACTGTCACGGCAGCCACGATTCGATGCGCTGTCATTGACAGTTGGCAACCCTTTGAAGGATTAGCTTCACAGGGTTGCGACCGGGTGTCTCCGGGAGGTTCGTAATCCTCGTGATCGAACGAAACCGCGCGCTAAGGGAAGGTGGACGAGTCTAATTAATTGTAAGTAGCGCGGCGCAGAAAGGAAGGAAGTTTTGCGAGCGAGAGCCCTTCGCATTTGTTGGATGAAAGAAGGAAGGGAAATTTAATTCTGGTCTCGCGGTCTGAGGTAGGTCCTACCTACAGTCGCGAGCAAGTAAGCAAGCAAGGGGCTTCCTGTTCGGGGTCTCTGGTTCTCCCTCCGAGTCTTACGGTTACTTACAGACTTACCGACTTATGCCTGGCATACTCCACCGCGTGCAGCAAGAAGCCAGACATTCTGCAGCCCGCTCCGGGCTAATCGGTCTAATGAGATCATATTATATTATTCCGACTTTGCTAATCTTTATTAATCTCATTTCTCTTGGAGCCGCGTGCGTCGCGATTCTCCTCCGCGGCAACTCCTTTTCCCAAAACAAGGCGAGAACGCTCTCGCTCGGGGAGGTAGAGATCTCCGGGGTCTCTGTCAAGTCGGAGAAACTGAGCATTACCCTCCGCGTAGTCAATTTGTTGGGGAGTGCTTGAAGCAAAGCATCTAATTGTCAGCTGGAAGTTATGGTATGACAATTAGCGCGATGATGGGAAGCGCTTGCGTTCGCGTGCGATTAGAAGTATGGAGCCCGGAGGTGAAAGAGGATTGTGGCGCGCGTCGCGTCGCTTCCTTCGAGGGCCGAGCCGTCGGCTAACGGCAACAGGATCTGGAAAAGAGAAGCGTGTTACCTGCGCTTAGGCTGCACGCAGCTGTTACCTACCTATGCGTTTAGGTACGCGTCGCAGCGCGGCGCGGCTACGGCGGAGACGACGGTGATGGTGTGCATCTTGGACGGGCGTAGGTACATCGCCGGCACATGCATCGATCATAGAATTACGAACCGCGACGCATCCCGAACGCATCCTCTGTGACCAATTATCTCGCTAACGAAGCTCGCGCCAGCGAAACCGCGCTATCTACTACTCACCGCTCTGCCCGAACAACACGCCGCCGGATGGCTAATTAATTATAACAATGTCGTTAATTTTACGCGGCCGACTCGAAACGTTACTGACCGAATCGTCGTGCTGCTCTTTTTCTAGCTACCTACCTACCGCCTGTGCCTATCCGCTTCCTCTCCGCTGCTTATCCTGCTTCCCTCTTCCTTCCGCCCTCCCTCATTCACCATCGCCATCACCATCTTCCTCTTCCTCTCGCCCTTGATTCTATCGAACAACAACCTTGAGCGTTGCCGCTCCGGGATGCAAATGAGGAGCCGCTCGTGGCCGATCGGCCCTCCACCGAACCCGGCACTTGATTTCCCTTCCATTTCCTGGATAGAGGTATCGCGTGCGTGCTCCTGCGATCGTCTCGCGACTACCCAACAGGAAGCTTTCTTCAACGAAAGTGTTGCGAAAAATCGTCGAGCCGATTGAGTTGCGCCAGATCGAACGATCCGTAACGATGCCTTGCCACTGTATTCGATCAAAGTGTTGACGTGAAATTAGAATCGACAGAGGTGCCGGTGGATGGGCGAACGATAAGTTCGTTGGAGGGATACTTTCGAAGCTTACGAAGGGATGCTGTTTCGAGTTGCCTACTGCACGGAATGGAATGGTTGAGAACCAGACAGGGCAATGAAAATTCAATGACGCGAGCAATTTGAGCTCTCTAGGGCCGCACAAGCTGCAATCTGAAAGTATAAACAGTAGTTGTTTGAGCTCGCTCTCGCTCTCGCTCCCTCCCTCTCTAGCTATTGCCCGTTTCGCCCTTTCCCCGAGACCATTTCTCTGTTTTCTCTCGCGCTGCCACAGTGCACGCATGCAGTGTCTCTTGGTGGTTGACTCGCGCACTATAATCGCGTAATTTGCGTGTAACGATGCAATTTGTAGTTATACCGACCCCACAATCTCTTTCGTAACATCGGCGGCGACAACGATTACGAGTACGACAGAGATGCGAGCGAGCGAGCGTCGACGCACCAAGACGACGGCGATGAAGAGGACGACAGCATCGACGAAAACGATAGAGACGAAGAAGATGACGACGACCAAGTTGAAAACTGCACAGTGCGATGGCCGCGCGAGCTCGCTGCTCGCGCGTGTCTGGCGTGATTCGCTCGAACTCGAACTGGACGGAGCGGATTTTTCGAGCCAACTTGTCTCTCACTGCCGCGGTGCATTCGTCGCAGTGCTTTAACCTTTGCGCCCGGATCCCGCAGATTTGCGTCTCTCGCGCAGCAACCCCAACTAACAAATCGAAGTCCTACCTACTTGATAGAGTTTCACAGAGTCGATGCTGCGCTATCTACCTAGCAGCCAGCGCCGTTGGCTTTCCAAACGGGGTTGAAATGCGTTGACCCAGAGACGCGAACGGTAATCGCCCGGTGGTCTGGTCTTGTTTTGTCGTAAAGCGCCAGAGTGTCGGGGTACGAGGCCTGTCGTTGCTACCCGCGAGCTTTTTCAGTAGGTAGGTACTACGCGAAATTACGAAACCGGTTGTTCGAGTCGACGCGAACGCCTCTCTAATTAAATTCCTCTTTAATACGCGCTAGTAAATCCGTGCCGCTTCGAAAACTGGACGAATTGAAATTCTTTTTATTTTCTTTCTCCCGCACTTATACCCACCACTGATACGCTCGCTCTCCGCCGAGAGAAACAACGCTACGGAGGGAAATGGGCCGCGCGGTTGAAACGGTGAGTTGCGTGGTCGATGAGAATACCAGAATCATCGAGACCATCGAGGATGTTCTCTTTATCTGAATCCGAACGTTTCGATACAGAGGACGCTTTGTTGCCGATGATACGCTCTGCCCCTTAATTGCTTCCAAGTAGTCCGAGTACGGTGCTGCCGCGGCGACCCGTCCACCGAGATCGCTGGATCCCGATCGCGGCAGCAATCGAATCCTCGGGACAGATCCTGCTGGATCGTAGCCGACCGGGGCCCCTCGGAATCCGAATAGGAATACTTTCTTCGAACAAGCTATCTCTCAAGGGTACGCGTATCCGCGATAACCCGATCAACGTTGAGCAGAGAGAAGGTCGTCTAGGAAGGGTAATGTCAGACTGGCTCGAATGATATCGATGCTCGTAAAGGCGGCGCGGCGCGTGTTATTTTTCCGCGGTAGGTAGTCGCAATCTCGCGCGTAACCTTTTGCCCGCGAAGCGGAAGAAGCGCGGGCTAAATTTCCAGGCGACGAGGCTCATTGGCAGAGTGTGGCAGCTGCAATGAGAATTATGACGCGATCGTTCACTGAAAAGAGGAGCGAACGAGCGAACGAGCAAACGAGCAGACGAGCGAACGAGCGAACGAGCGAGCGGTGACAGAGATCGATGACACGGTTTAACGCGGCCCGGCCGATTCGATTTAATGAGCGGGAAACGCAAGCAATGGTCGCATGCAACGCACGCGTCACAGATAGACAGATAGATAGACAGGGTGGGCCATCGTATGTAGATATGTAGGTATGTAGGTACGGCAAAGAGAGGAAACGCACAGAACGCACGATTCCTAGGAATTGAATTACATAGCTACTGTAGTACCTACTGAAAGTAGTTTGCTTGCTGATAGTAGAGACGAAAGGATCGACTGGGTAGAGAGCTAGTTTGTCGTAAACGCCACGAACGTAACGAATAAGCAAAGAGAAGGAATTTAATTTGTTACTTTGCCTCTTTTTAGGATGCAAAAGCTTCTTCAAGAGAAGCGTGAGGAGAAACCTAACGTACTCGTGTCGAGGGAATAGGAACTGTCCCATCGATCAACACCATAGGAATCAGTGCCAGTTTTGTCGATTGAAAAAGTGCCTGAAGATGGGCATGCGACGGGAAGGTACGTAACGAATAATTTCGCTCGCATCGATTCGGGAATCGATCCAGCTTGTTTCCGCTGCTCGGTCGCGTTGCGTCGCGGCTATTAAAATAGAGCTCTAAACGAGCGCGAATCGCGCGCCGCGCTTCGTAAGAGCAAAGTTCACCGAGGCGGAAACGCTTCTATTTATTTGCAACGGATTTGCAACGCGTCACGCGCGAATGCTCGAGCATCCTTGGAACTCGTCGCGTGAACGCGGGACAAGTGCGCGTATTTATATCTGTACGCGTTCTCGTTTCGGTCGCGCTCGAGTTCCTCGACGTCTGTTTGCTGCTAGCTGGCCGATACCGATACCGATACCGATACTCTCGGCTTTCGACGGTCGTTCATTCCTTCACTCGTTCACTCGTTCACTCGTTGGGCCCACCAGCTTCGTCAATGTCGCGATCGACTTGCCTTCGAAAACTCGAAAAGGTTCCCACGCTTCTCCCCATCCATGATTCTTGGTTTTCCTGCTCTTGAACTTGACCGCTCGAGGCGCGATATCATCTGACCTTGTTGGAGCACGCACGAACTGGTCACCTTCGCGGATAGCCCAGGTGTGGTACGTACAACGTATGCATGTACCTATGTATGTACTTATTTCCGTCCGAGGTTTCGCGCCGCGCTCTTCCATCTATTGCCTCCTCTTTCATGGGCCTCTTCTCGCGTCCCGTCGCTCATCGGACTTTCCGTCAATCGTTTGCTTCCGACTGGCGAAAGTTGGCCAATTTTCCCACGTCTTGTTTTGCTCTTGACCACTCTGTTCCCGAGCGTTACCGCGATTCCGAGTCCTCCCGTCGCTAGATACCATCTGACCTTGTTTGAGGCGTACGTAAGCGAAACGGTCATCGGCACGAACGGTCAGAGAGCAAGAAGAAGAAGGAGGGAAGCAGACTTGGAGGGAGGGAGGGAGAGAGGGAGGGAGAGAGAGCGAGAGAGAGAGAGAGAGAGAGAGAGAGAAAGAGAAAGAGAGTTAAGAAATCTCGCGGTTTCTCGCAGGATATCACGGGGTAAGGTACCTACGAGCTCGAGCCTTTTCCGCGGCACGGCGGGCGTACGAAGTTGCTACGAAAAGATTGTTTGTTCGCGACCGTATTATACACGTACCTACTATACCTCGGTATGTAGTCGGCATCGTTGCGTTTTTCCCACGAAAAGACGCCTCAAGTTTTCTGCCCTGTCGCGGCAACGTCCGCTCATTATCCCAGATGATGCCTCGACTTTTGATAATGATTCGAAACGTTGGCTCGCGCAGAGCACGCAACGACCTCGTAGCCACTTGCTCGATCCCGAGGTCCGGATACGAAGAGGTTAAAGCAGAGGCTGAGGTAAGGTGCACAGGGTTGGGAACGGCTGAGTAGACAGGGTCACGGGTGGGAGAAAATTAGAAAGAAGCATAAGGAGAGCAGGAAGAGGGGGAGGATGACTTCCGCGAAGAAAACGCACCCGCGAGAGACGATGGTGACAATGGTGGAGCGAATAGAGACGAAGACGAAGACGAAGACGAAGACGAAGACGAAGACGAAGACGAAGACGAAGACGAAGACGAAGACGAAGACGAAGACGAAGACGAAGACGAAGACGAAGACGAAGACGAAGACGAAGACGAAGACGAAGACGAAGACGAAGACGAAGACGAAGACGAAGACGAAGACGAAGACGAAGACGAAGACGAAGACGAAGACGAAGACGAAGACGAAGACGAAGACGAAGACGAAGACGAAGACGAAGACGAAGACGAAGACGAAGACGAAGACGAAGACGAAGACGAAGACGAAGACGAAGACGAAGACGAAGACGAAGACGAAGACGAAGACGAAGACGAAGACGAAGACGAAGACGAAGACGAAGACGAAGACGAAGACGAAGACGAAGACGAAGACGAAGACGAAGACGAAGACGGAGACGAAGACGGAGACGAAGACGGAGACGGAGACGGAGACGAAGACGAAGACGAAGACGAAGACGAAGACGAAGACGAAGACGAAGACGAAGACGAAGACGAAGACGAAGACGAAGACGGAGACGGAGACGGAGACGGAGACGGAGACGGAGACGGAGACGGAGACGGAGACGGAGACGGAGACGGAGACGGAGACGGAGACGGAGACGGAGACGGAGACGGAGACGGAGACGGAGACGGAGACGGAGACGGAGACGGAGACGGAGACGGAGACGGAGACGGAGACGGAGACGGAGACGGAGACGGAGACGGAGACGGAGACGGAGACGGAGACGGAGACGGAGACGGAGACGGAGACGGAGACGGAGACGGAGACGGAGACGGAGACGGAGACGGAGACGGAGACGGAGACGGAGACGGAGACGGAGACGGAGACGGAGACGGAGACGGAGACGGAGACGGAGACGGAGACGGAGACGGAGACGGAGACGGAGACGGAGACGGAGACGGAGACGGAGACGGAGACGGAGACGGAGACGGAGACGGAGACGGAGACGGAGACGGAGACGGAGACGGAGACGGAGACGGAGACGGAGACGGAGACGGAGACGGAGACGGAGACGGAGACGGAGACGGAGACGGAGACGGAGACGGAGACGGAGACGGAGACGGAGACGGAGACGGAGACGGAGACGGAGACGGAGACGGAGACGGAGACGGAGACGGAGACGGAGACGGAGACGGAGACGGAGACGGAGACGGAGACGGAGACGGAGACGGAGACGGAGACGGAGACGGAGACGGAGACGGAGACGGAGACGGAGACGGAGACGGAGACGGAGACGGAGACGGAGACGGAGACGGAGACGGAGACGGAGACGGAGACGGAGACGGAGACGGAGACGGAGACGGAGACGGAGACGGAGACGGAGACGGAGACGGAGACGGAGACGGAGACGGAGACGGAGACGGAGACGGAGACGGAGACGGAGACGGAGACGGAGACGGAGACGGAGACGGAGACGGAGACGGAGACGGAGACGGAGACGGAGACGGAGACGGAGACGGAGACGGAGACGGAGACGGAGACGGAGACGGAGACGGAGACGGAGACGGAGACGGAGACGGAGACGGAGACGGAGACGGAGACGGAGACGGAGACGGAGACGGAGACGGAGACGGAGACGGAGACGGAGACGGAGACGGAGACGGAGACGGAGACGGAGACGGAGACGGAGACGGAGACGGAGACGGAGACGGAGACGGAGACGGAGACGGAGACGGAGACGGAGACGGAGACGGAGACGGAGACGGAGACGGAGACGGAGACGGAGACGGAGACGGAGACGGAGACGGAGACGGAGACGGAGACGGAGACGGAGACGGAGACGGAGACGGAGACGGAGACGGAGACGGAGACGGAGACGGAGACGGAGACGGAGACGGAGACGGAGACGGAGACGGAGACGGAGATCAGAAGGATGGAGTCGAGGGAAAGGAAGAAGGAATAGGAAGGTTAAAGGCAAGAGGGCCGGTTGGTGGTGGGTCGACCAGCGCAGCACGGTGGGGTAGGGTGTGAGGATCGAGCTGGTAGGGGCTAGAAGAGTGCTGGAGGGTAGAGGGGAAGAGAGGAGGCGACTCGGTGGTCCGAGGTCAGCGGGGTGCATGACCTTACCTCGGGGGCCCCTTCCTTCCGTGGGGCCCCCGAGGCCCCCTAGGCCCTCGAAGCCCCCGAGGCCCGAGGCAGACAGGATGCGCTCAAGATTACCCTGCAGATACTGTCCGCGATGATTACAGAAATCTAGGAAGCCGCTCAATTTAATTAACCCTTAATTGCGACTGGCCGATGACCACGTTACGTTTTCTGGAGCTCTGCCGTTCCTTCTTCCTCGTCTCGGTAGGTTCGAAAACGACCGTGACTTGGTTGCTCGGTACCTACGCGTACCGAACCGAGAAGCTGCCGGCGCTGCGCGGCTCGGCGCTCGTACACTTTTCTTCGATTACGTTCCTGCTTTGGTACGTATCCCGCGATAGAAACTGCTGCTCGCGTATCTGGGTGAACGAAACAGGTCTTATCTAAGTAGTCTCGGAGTGGGTCCATTCTCTTCTCGTTGTTAGCTTTTAATCGGATTTCACCGAAGCAAGTCGATGCAAAGGTGTACGACTAGTTGATCAACCGTCGAGACGATACTTTAATCGGTAATCCTGAGCACGTCGAACGTAGAGCAAGCAGCGCAGCTATCAGGAAATTCTCGATGGAGGCCGCGGAGTTAAATCTCGTGAACGACCCGGTAGGTATAGGAAGAGGTATCGGCGCAGCTATAGGGTAGACACCACGCCGCGCCGGTGTGCCAAGGTGAATTTCACTTATCTCTCGGCGGCGATGCAACGACGATGGCCATTATGGCCGCATTAACTGAAATTAGACATTGTTTCCCTTGCCGGGCTGGTACGATGCAACAATGGGAGGACGACGAAGGCGGATAGTTGGCCTGTTCGGACAGAACGTTCGGGCCAGACTAAAACGACGAAAGGGAGAAAAGGAGACGAGAGAGACCGCGACGGGAGCGAGATGGTAAAAATTACGCGAGGCCAACATACGAGGAGAGAGCAACGTCTACTCCTTTACCTCTTACCTTTTCTTTTTCATCTCGTGCTCCACACTACACCGCTGCTCTACACCACTCTCTCTCTCTCTCCCCTTCTACCCGTTTCCTTCTCCCCAGTACGTTTTTCTCTGTCCCCCAATGTCTACCTTTTTCCCCAACGTACGCCAAGAAGAGATTGCCGATATTACAGCAGGGTCAGGATCGTGACTTTAATCAATTAGCGAGGTTTCTCGGACCCGGGAAATGATTAGTAATCCGGCTGGCGGTCGTTTCTTGATTCTCCGCGCACGGGGAAAGCTTCTCTGGCTCCTCTCCGCCCTGCAAACTCCCAGTGCTCGGCCTCGCCTGTGTTCCGAAGGGAGGAGAACCGATAACAGCGGATAAAGCTCCGTCTCCGGGGGATTCGAGCAGAGAACTGAGAACAGCGCGAACAGAGGGAACAGATAGAACCCGAGCTAGTGATCCAAGTTTTAGCAATGCGAACTCGAGCATCCAGGCGATGTTTCGCGAGCAATCTAACGTCGCTCTTGGAAGGAAACAAGTTCGGTTGACCCATTTTGGCCGTAGGTATCTCAATTATTGTTTCCTCGCGCTGATGAAATGCAATGCGACACGCGAGAAGGGAAGCAGAAGAAAACAGGCGTGACCTCGTGATTTCCAAGGAAGCTGTCGGTCCGTTACGCGCGATTACCATCGAATCGATTCGCGTGATCCCCAGAGGCAACGGGTTCGAGTATGACGGCTCTGTAGAAAGGTGGACGACGTCGACGGGATTCCAAGACAGCGCTGATTACGAATTAATAGCAGCCAGGCGTCGGCGTCGTTCCAACTACCGCGTTCTCGCTCGATTCGCGGGAATCGCCCTTCTCTTTCTACCGATCCTACAATTGGTTTCAGAAAAATCTGTCCGCCACTCGTTTTCTATGGTTCCGTCTGTCGCCTACCTACCATTATAACTCTAGAAGCGTGGGGAAAAAATCTGGTTCGCAAGGCTACCAATGGAAATGAAATCGTTAACACGCGGCCGTGTTTACTCGCATAATCTCTTTCCGAACATTAAAATACAAAGTAGGCGCATTACCATGACAAAACTGTCGTCGGGTCAAGAGTACCTGACACCATTCGTGGGGGATTGCGATCGGAACTCGGGCTGGTTATGCATATTCAGAACGGTGCAAGGTTCACCGTTGCGCGTATTACCCTTTGTTCGTTCCCCCTGCCCGACATCTATGTAAACTTTCCTTTCGGCTCACGTCTCATACTCTCGTCCCCTACCTTTGCCATCCCGCGAAACCACGAGTTCTAGTAGAGCTAATGCTCCTTTCGAGCCGGCCAACTTAAAGCGCGAGCTTTCACGAAGTTTCTCCAAATGCTACGCAAGTGGGTGACATTGTTCAGGAGCGGGTACCGGTGAACGAAGAATATGGACGCCAGAGTTCACGAATAAATGTCTGCCGAAAAGATTGTTGGGATTGTTTCGGCAGTGGCTTATGTGCTTGCATTCGACTTGGAACGACCAAAGGCGACCTTCGAGGCTGTTCGAGCTCTCGCGCGATCAGAATGTGAAAGTTCACTCGGAAAAGGCGGTCAGCACTACGTTAGTTGGCTTTGCGCGCACCTACCGACGCGACGCAGACCATCACCCTTTTCTCTGAATTTAGTGAAATGGGGGGCTTCCATTCTAGCCTGCTTAGAATTAAGTAGTATAAATGCCGCGAAAGAGGTTGGCGAGGGTACAAGTTCTGCTTAAGTTGCAAGCTACAAGACAGAAATAAGAACCATGCATCCGGAGAAGAAATGAATGACGAATGGTTGAGACTATTGGGTGCTATCGGGAAAACCTATGAGAAAGGAATATGAAGAGCGGTTGGATCTATACGACTCGCAGAATCACCTGTCTTGCGTCTCTCGAACCAGTCCCCGATAGACGTGGGCAGATACGCGGCGGACTCGTCCTGGGCCTCGGGCGCGATCCAACGGCCAGCATCGAGAACGTCCGAAGCGTTTCGATTTTACGATAGATCCAGCCTTGAAAGGGGAATACTGCTTCGTGTCTGATCGAAATCTCGCACGTACAACTCGTCGCTCGGCTCGGCTCGTATCGTGACAGATGACAGGAGCGGTGAAACACGAGGTGGCACCGGTCAGAGTTGTTTCGTTCGGATCGAAACTGGAAGGCACCAAGGATTTTCGAGGGTCGCGAAGGGAGCAGAGCAAGGAGAATTGGATGTCCGCGCCCGAGTCCGAGTGAATCACGCTCCGAAAGTAGCGGCGAGGCGAGCGTAGGACGCCGAGGAAAGGAGGGGGTCCGGTTGAAAGACAGTAGGTCAAAAGAGCGTTCCCTCGGCCGCGAACCGGAACGGAGGAAGGACATTGCTGGGAGAAATTCCTTAGCCGGGAGGCTCCCACGCGTGGTGGACGATTCACGCGATTACGCGCACTGTTTTCACGCGGTAATCGGGGGTTCGGACGGGAATCTCGCAACAGTCGCAACCCACAGGACACCGAACGTTCCGAGCAATTAGATTCGTCGGAAGACGACCAGACCTTTTCGTCGAAACCACGGTAACGATTTCGAGAAAGAGACTGGCCCCCATGGCCGCGCGGCTACGTAGCATCACGTGCTACAAACGGGAACGAAGCGCACCGGTGTCTTTGGAGTCTAGCCACTGACAGACCGGCTTGGAAGAAGAAACGAACAGAAGAAGGAAGCCGGGATCCGATCTGTACCGGTGTTCCTTGAAAGTTGAAAGGCGCTGGACAAACTGCCACGCTTCACGCGTACCTACATACTTACCTGTGTCGCGTTTGTACGCGTTACTAGCATAAAGCAATTGGACTACCAGCTCGGACGTAGAGCCTGCGTGCATTTACGAATCGGCCTAACGAGAGCGCGGATGAAGGGAGGAAAAGAGATATTAATAACGCGGCGTGTACGCGACTGTTTCGCGGTACCAGAGTACCACCCTTTATCCTATCGTCCTCCACTCCCCCTACCCCCTTGGTAGAGGTATGTTCTCTTTCGCGAGACACGCCCGACTCGTCCACCCGGTTCCCCTTTCGATCTCGGTCTCGTTCTCGGTCCGTTCCATTCCGTTTCATCTTCTCGGTTCGTTCGATGCGCCTTCCTCGATCTTAATGTTGCTCGCATAACGTAAGACCGTAACGTCGAATAGCATGCGAGCAGAGGCCTCGCCGCGAGCAGACACCGTGGGAATGTTAGGCGGGCCCACTGGCCGCGCGCACGCTGCCCTTTCCTCTCTTCTCTTATTCGCATCTCTTCCCTTCTCTCTTCTCTCTTCACATTTCTACCATACACTCTTCTCTTCTCTTCTCTCCTCTTCTCCGTTGAGCGCGTCACTTCGCGTAACCCCATCCGATCCTTTCTCTTTCGATACTTTGCGCCCGGCTCTCTCGTTCTCCCCTTTATCTTCGACATCGCCCTCGGAGCCTTCGTGCTCTTGTTGCCATTTCACACCTTCAACGACTCTGTATCTTCTAATTTGTACTTTTACGTTTAACGCCTACGGCTAACTGAGCAGCAGTCGTCGAATCCCGCCCGGCGCCCTCCCCGCGACAGATTGCTTATTTCGCATGCAAGTACCTAAAGACGATCGTGACAAGACTCGCTCAATTTCTACAGAGTTTCGTGCGTCGTCGTATCGACGTATCGTCGTACAGCTGCGCGCACTGTAACGGAATCCAGAGCATAGTTACTTAGTAAATTTTCCTGTCAATTCTGTTGATAACCCACCGTATGCCTGGAGATGCTGCGACTTTTGTCGTAGGCGCTTCTATCAACCACGAACTCCGTCGTTCTCGTTCTCGCGCATACCTACGTTCTTAACGAGTTGAACGGCAAACTCGTAGAGTACTCGACGCGATTAGCTTAAAGGCGATAATGGAGCAACAGTTGAGTTGCGCGGGCGGGATCGCGATACAGAACTAAATCGCGAGCATCCCGGAGATTTCGAGTGGGTTCGTCGAATGGAATTAAGGACGAACAAGGGGGACGAAGCGTGGAGTTTAGTGGAACGGCAAGCAGGTAGGTTTGTTCGCGCGGTATGGCCGATAGCGTGGAATCAGCGACGGCAGGATAATGGCGAGCTGCCGCGTCCATTCTCGTCCGTGGCCGGGTGAGATCCTCGCTGGAAGGCCAGCGCATCGAGGGTACTCGCCGACGGCCCAAGTCGGTAACCTTCTTTCCGGCGAAATTATCATAATGGCTCGGAACAGAAGCATGGCCCGAAGCGACCTCCACTCGCTTGGAAACTGCCTGCCACGATGTATACAATTCTCTCACCATCTTTCGCGAGTCTAAGAGAGTCCACTCCAGTCCGCTCGATTCAACCCAACTCGACCACTGGGTATATGTATGTATATGTATGTATGTAGGTACGTGTGCTCGCGCGAACCCGCCTCGGTTGTTCTGCCACGGCAATGCCAGTCATATGCACACACCTACGTATATAGGTACATGTATACCCCGCGCACGGTAATTACGTGACGTATTAATACCAGTTATTCCGCGTCGACTGGTTCTCTACCCGTCTCGATCCGCAGGTGTATTTTGAATCTCCTTCTCCTTCTTCATATGCCTCGCTCACGCTTTTCTACGGCTCGCGTTCTCCCATCCTACCTCCCTTCCTTCCTTCCATCCTTCATTACTTCCTTCCTTCCTTCCTTCCTTCCTTCCTTCCTTCCTTCCTTCCTTCCTTCCTTCCTTCCTTCCTTCCTTCCTTCATTCCTTCATTCCTTCCTTCCTTCCTTCCTTCATTCATTCATTCCTTCATTTCTTTCTTCCTTTCTTCCTTCCTTCCTTCCTTCCTTCCTTCCTTCATTTCTTTCTTCCTTTCTTCCTTCCTTCCTTCCTTCCTTCCTTCCTTCCTTCCTTCCTTCCTTCCTTCCTTCCTTCCTTCCTTCCTTCCTTTCTTCCTTTCTTCATTCCTTCATTCCTTCATTCCTTCATTCCTTCATTCCTTCATTCCTTCATTTCCTCTGTCTCTTTCTCTCTCTCTCCCTCTCCGTATCGTTCATTCCACGCGTTCAGCTGTGTCCCATTCTCTCCCGTTCTCCTTCTTTTGCAAAGCTTTCGCATACTCCCACAAAACTACACATTCGTCCTTTAATAGGACGCGTTTACAAGCTGAATAGAAAGCAGCTCCACGTGACACGTTTCAAGTCCTCCGTTTCCTCGTGCCCACGTGTTTCGTGAGCAGCTCGTAGTTGACGATAGATTCGACGACCTCGGTAGATTATGACTCCTCGATGCTCGCGAATGCGCAAGTTGAGAACGCGTTTCGAAGCGATTATACACGATTTACTAACGAACTGCGAACGAGAAGAATGAACGGTGGAGTGTGAACCGCGCGATGCTGGCAAGCAGAGCGAGAGATCGAAATTAGAAGAGGCGGAGGAGCACGCGCGAGCATGGAGCGTAACCTCACGCCGCGGCGCGTTGGCTCGTCGGCGTCGCGGTAACGGGACGACGATACGGAAATCTTAATAGCATCGACTCGAGCCGCGCCGCGCGGCCACCTAACTGCCTAACTCTTTGCCTCGCCACCTTCGAGCCGGAACTCTTGCTCCAGGGGACGAACACCCGCTTATTAGCCAAGTAAAAATGATTTCGTGCTGCATCTCCACGCGATACGCGCCTCTTTCTCTTCTCCTCTATTCCCTCTTTTCCTCGAGCGCTCGTCTTTTCTCTCGTTAATACGTACGAGTTCCGCATTGCAAAGACACGCGACTCCCCGTCCGTAGCCAACGACTGATCCTTCGATTGCTGCAAAATATTTCCTATAGAATGTTGCAAGGGGCGAAGCAGGAGGATAATTAAGTAGGTTGAGTGTTAACTTACTGCTGGAGAAAGGACACGCGAGATAGGCGTCGCGAGATGAGGATATGTAATGTTCGGTTGGGTGTAACTCCCTACCTCGCGGGTCCCAGAGTCCCGCGTCTTCTCACGAAAGCAACTCCGCAAGAGAATTCAAAGTTTCCAAAGCGTGGATGGACTCTCGTCCGGATAACGCGTCTGTACCGTTACCCTCATCGGTATACGTATACCTACTCTGCTGGTCCAGAGGAGGTGACGCCCTCGAGAGTGTCTAAGCGAGAGGACACAGCGGTGCCGGCGGCAGGACAACTTGGTTTTGGAAATGTTCCACTCGCCGCGCGGGCGAATAGGTCCTACATATTCTGTGTTTTCTTTGGAGAATACCAAGTGAGGCTCGTACCGCGTCGCGGAATGCCTGACCGACAACCCAATCACCTGGTACCGGTGCCCATGTAGGCCGTTACTGTCAGCGGAGAAATTCTCACTAGTTGGAATTTTCACGGTGGAATATTTCGCGGTATCTTTCACCGGTGTTTTCGTGCCACAACCTTCGAACCCCTCGCATTCCTCGCATCTTTCGTAGAGCAGCAAGTGAAAGCTTTTATCGCGAAGCCAAAACACGGAGTTAAACGGATAAGGGTGAAGGGGTGCGCGTCGCACTTGGCGCGGATTCACAGCGAGCACAGTTGCAGCTGGAGGTAAGGGCACCCGCGCGTACCTATCGGGCGACCGCGTGAAATTTCTAAGTTCAGGGAGTCGAGACCGAAGCAGAAACCGAAATTCAGACCGGTCGCGTGTCGGTCAAGTAACCAGTAACCGTAACGAAAGTGGAGAGAAATTCTGACCGTATTAGCGAGAGGATGCAAAAGGGAAACGAAGCTCCTGACCAATTGCACTTCGGTCGGGAATCAGGGACCGTAATTCTGAGACGAACGGGGACCGCTCGCCACTTAATGTTTGGAACGGTCCGTCGACTGGTTAAGGCTCCTGGTTGCTTTGGTTCGGGTGGGTTCGGGTCAGTTCGACCTAGCTGAATAGGCCAGGAAGGTGTGTAGGGTAAATCCGGGAGACGCGGTTGGGCCGGAGAGTTGGTCGAAACAGTTGATTCCTAGAGAATTAATTGTTCTGAACCTTAACACACTTTTGCATATACACAGATGTAGAGGCTGAATATAGCCACTCGACCAACTCTCCAGCACGACCGCGTCTCCCGGATTTACCCTATGCTGTTCCTGTCGCTGTCATGACGGGATTTGTGAAAGCAGCCTGTTGCAGTTATTTGTTACTCTGACACTGTCGGTCCCAAACTGCGCCGATGTACCGAGGCATTGTTGTATTTGAAACACTGCAAAACACCCTGTATTTGCGTTGAACCATAATATTATATGGAACTAAATAATTTTAGTCAGAATTTGCGATTCGCAACAGGGATAATAACAATTTGTTTCACAAATTTAAATCGAGCGTCCTTCTAGTTTCTTCCTATTTCTCATGAGGTGATGAATTCTAGTTGCCCGCATTTCAATCACTCCCGACTTTGCGTCAACCGTATTGCAATCGGTCGAGACTCTCGGCTGACCGTTTCGCGAACCTCTCCACACATTAACTCGAACCTCTCCATAAATTAACGCGACCGTATTCCTGACCGGTCTAGACTTTCGGTCGACCGTAAGTCCGAGAAAACTTCTCTCTCGGTTATCGGTTGAGAGAAAACTCCGGACCGTTCGTTGCTCTCCGGTTCGGTCGACCGCACCGTAAATGCCATATCGGCCGTCTCAGCGACCGCGACCGTAACCGAAATTCTATCGGTCTCTACTCCCTGTTTCTAAGCCGTACGTCATTGCAGCTAATGAAATTCCTTTCCGCGCGGCCCGGCACGGGCCGGCGCGGCGCGGGCGTCCCGCGCGATCGTCTTAATCAGCGCGCTGTCGCTGCAGAGGAAAAAAATTAGCATTTTAAATCACGCGCTCCGCGGGTGCTCCTGCCTGCCTCTACATTCCCGCTCCACTCCTCCACATCCCCCTCCAACTCTCGACCGTCTCCTCTCGCGTTATCCTCCTCCTGCCCGCTTCTTCATTTCCGAGTCGAGTCGAGTCCACGTCTTCTCTGTAATTCGTTTACTATCAAAGAGGAACGGAAGATTGATCGTCGTTTCTCGATGTTTATAATTATTTTGAACGACGCCAGGCGCTCATTGTACATCGCGCGGAGACGGATATTCTTCTGGAATACGGACGCGTACGCGCGTGGAACGAGGAAGGCCATAGATTCTCTTCTCCTTTGCTCTATCTCCGTCTATTCTGCTCACTTGGCCACCATCATCCCCTTACCGCTCCGCACCACCCCGCTGCCTACCTCTCTCTCGTCTCTCAAACTCTCAAAGCGGGCGTCAGTATCATTAATCCACGTCCGAGAATTTCTCTACGGCCGGGCCGAGTCGATCCGAACCGATCCGAGCCGTGCACGGGTTCTTACGTTCTTAAGTAGTATGTACGCGCCGTTTCGAGACGGCTCGCCTGAACCGAACGCCTTGAATTTAGTCTCGATCCGGCCTTTCTACGATTTCTCGTACCCACACCACGGTGACTACGGAGGGGGCGATCTACTCGCACGCGAATCGCACTCCATGCGCCACAGGGGGAACGGCTGGCACTGGAATTGACAACCCGCGTGAGAAAGTCACTTGGAACTTGGGACAGCATCGAACCACGTCACACGACCACTTTTCTCCAAGCGGCAGAGAAACAACGCGAAAATGTTGCTCCGCTGCTGCCTGGCCGACGCGGACTTTGGAACGGAACGTGTGTTATTGCCGCTCCGATAACTTTATCGGGATATTGACGACGCGTTTTTTTTCCGAGAGCGCGTTCCATTCTTCCGTTCGACCATTGGAGCGAGCAATTTCCGGCGCGTCCCTGCGCATGCAAGCCACATTACCTACTCGAGAACTCGAAATATGTCCTGGGCGCTTAAAGAGGGATTCAGAGGGCGACCCAATCTGTCCCCGGCGCGCGACGAATCGAGTGATTGCCGTTTTCTTCGGTGTTCGAATAAAAAATGCGCGCGCGCGTCTGATAATGCCACCGTGCAATCGCGGCTGTTTGCGGCAATCGAGTGACCCCTGACCCGCGCCGAGAAGTTATTCGCTGCTGTCGCGTAATCGAGGAATTTAGGCGCGTAGAGTCGAGCTGATCGTCGCGCCGAAAAAAGAAACACACACACACACACACGCGCGCGCGCGCGCGAATCGGGCGTCGGTGATAATTCGTAATCTATCGTTGACCATCCTCGTCGGCAGAATTCTCCTCCGACCTCTCTGTTCTGCGACCGTCTCTGCGTATCTTCTCTCAGGCGTAATTGAACGCTTTCCGCGTTGCTCGCAGCCCGAGCGATCGTTGAACTAAATGCATAGTACGTACCCGCTACATGCTGAAGTCTATTTCAACCACGGATGCCGAAGGAAATGTCCTTCGGAACGAGAAGAATTGGCAGAGCGAATAAGTAATGAGCGAAACGCGCAGCGAGCGAGGACGAAACAGTTATACAGAAGGTATCGCGCATCTGTCACGGCGGGCATCCGTTGCAATTGGCGCTCCTTCGCGTCTTCTAACGAGGAGAAACTCGATGAAACGAGCGACCGTTGATGCAACGACGCTGCGATACAACCGACGGAAAGCGTTAAACGTTCAAAGCGACCTTATGGACGCGATGCCGCGTTCGGATTCCCCGCAGATTCTTTTACGCTCGAGCGATCCGCGCGAACGAGTATCCGTGTTCGGGCCGACCGATAACGGTACCGAATCTGCATAACACCGCACTTATAGCAGATTGCCGCACGTGAAACATCGTTCTCTTCAAAGTTCATTGGCTGTGCAATTTACTTAAAACTTTGTATTACTTACTCGAAATGGTATCTACCAGACTCTGCGGTATTTCCTTGGCTACCGCGAGGCTTTATCATTTCTGCTGGAGAAGAGAAGGCTGCTTCGGTCACGTGTTGCTTTCTTCGCACACGAGCTCCGTAAGAAATCGGTGCAGCGGTTGGGATTTTTCGGTTTTTTAACAGAACTGAAGAGCGTGACGAGGGGTTGAGGGTGTGGGGTGTGGGAAGATAGAAGGGACGGTGTTCGTTAGCCGCGGGGCGGAGGTTGGAATTCAGGCGGTGCGCAGCAGGGTGCCGTTTCTCGTCGAGACTCGGCAGAAAAAGAAACACCGGGCAGCGTAGAGAGGAACAGAGGAAGAGAGAACGGTCGAGAGATAGTCTCCTACGTGGTAGATTCTCTTCCTGTCGCTGGCTTTCTTTATCTCTTTGCCTTTCGTTTAACCCTTCCACGGCGATCGCCTTTCTGTCGACGCGCGGTATAAACGATTATCGGAGAACTACGCAGCTCTAACTCGAGATACAGTTAACGCGGTACCAGGCTTGGGCCCAGGGTATGGTTATTACCGGAGATTAACAGTAAACTCGACGAGCGCGATGCAATCTGGACGAGGCTCGGCGACTACTTAGTCGACGTCGCGCGGGTGGCAGTCGAGTGGACAGGGAATGCGGCAGAGGTTTCGAGCGGGTAACCGGTGCCGCGAGATTTCGCGCAACCCGGTGCACTACTGGTCGGGGCTAGGCCTGAGGTCTGAGGTCACTGTCTCGACCGCGTTCATCCAGTTGGCCATCTCCGCTCGTTACTAACGTAGGCCAAACTATCTTCCTTTCGCTCCTTTTCCAAACGTCCAACTCGGTCGTTTCTTCTCGCGTTTACCGATGCTCTTTCAGAGAGGAACGTCTCGTCTCTAGAGTTTGCCTTTGCACAATATTTGCCGCTTCGCAGCGCGGCGCTCTCGACTCGGTATATCTATACATGTATGTGTACTCTTCGTATACTGTTCATTCGGCATGAATTCGTACAAATTCTTTGACCGCGCGACTGACTCTGCCTTCGGCAAACCGGGAGAAACGAATCGTACCTACTACTGCCCGCGATGTTTCGCGAGAGCAACGAGAGGTCATTCTCGTCGGAGCTCGTCGACCGAAAACGTTGGCGAACATCGTCACGGCTCGAAGCAGTGATTGACTCGGTGAGGAAGGTCAGCATCTCGCCTACTTAGATGTTGCGCGCAGGCATTTATCTTCGTTTCGGGTAGGGCGCGTTGGTATCCAGTATCCAGCAGTGTCATCTCGATCGAGGGAAGGAGACGTCGACGCGCGGCGCGGCGATGCATGACCGTGCCGATAAGCATGCGATGGCTGGTCGCGAAGCAGGTTCATTGGAATTTTCGCGAACGGTCCCGGTCTCTGACTTGAGCGAGCGCATAAACTGAAATCATAAGAATTGGGAGGTGGTCGAATACTGACGTTGACGTTTACTTTTTTGTTGCAGCGGTGCAGAGGGGTCGAGTGCCACCGTCGCAACCATCGCTGCCAGGCCTGCCCGGACAGTTCGCCCTGACGAACGGTGACGCTGTCGCGTGCGCCAGTTTGAACGGCCACTCTTACCTCTCCTCGTACATAAGTTTACTTTTGAGGGCGGAGCCGTATCCGACCTCGAGATACGGGCAGTGCATGCAGCCGAACAATATCATGGGAATCGATAACATTTGCGAGCTCGCGGCGAGATTGCTGTTCTCGGCGGTGGAATGGGCCAGAAACATCCCGTTCTTCCCGGACCTTCAGGTGACGGACCAGGTCGCCCTGCTCAGGCTAGTTTGGAGCGAGCTGTTTGTGCTGAACGCTAGCCAGTGCTCGATGCCACTTCACGTGGCGCCGCTGCTGGCGGCAGCCGGTCTTCACGCTTCGCCCATGGCAGCGGATCGAGTGGTCGCCTTCATGGACCACATCAGAATCTTTCAGGAACAGGTGGAGAAGCTGAAAGCTCTTCACGTGGATTCTGCCGAGTACAGCTGCCTCAAGGCCATCGTCCTCTTCACCACAGGTAACCACGCATTCGATATTTAGCTTGGCCGCGGCGCTCCGCGTCCCCGGCGTCGGGCCGAGATGATCTCGCCAGTTGTCGTATCGCACCAGGAACCGTCTTTTCCGTAACCGGCGTGTGACGATGCTATCTCGAAGACGGTCGTTGTTGTCACGCGGCTCGTCGATCCTGCACGAGCTTAGAGAAGCTTAGTAAGGGGACAATGCTTCCCACAGCGCGGTACCGTGAGCCGTGAGCGGTGGCAGGGCCGCCGGAAGAACTCTGATCGCGACGGTCTCTTGACGCGCGCCGCTCGCCACTCGCTCACTCGCTCTGCTCGCTCGCTTGTTCTCGGACCGTCCGTTGATCGCGCTTTCGCGTAGCTTCGTCTAATCGACGCGCCAAGATGTTATCGCCGCTACCACTGTCATCCAGGACGCGATACCCGTTCTAGCCAGGGACGAGATTCGCCCCGACGACGTAACAATGCGACGAACGCTCGCTCGTCGACGGTGCGGAGATCGTCATCGAGCCACGGAGACAATGCTTGCGTTTCTACTTCCCTTCGCTTCACTCTATCTCTCTCTCTCATCCTCTCCACCCATCAGCCTCTTCTACCCAACCATTCGCTACCACCTATATGGTCGCTACGATCTTCTTCAAGCACACGCGTTTGCGCGTTTACGCGTGTCGCGCGCAACGTAAAATCGTTCCGCGATAATTACGATAACGTTTTGGAAACTATAAAACGTTGATGGAATATTATGTAGGTATTTACTAACGAACGTCGTACCGTTCCCGTGCTGCAGGTATACCTACCGCATTTGCGTCTGGTAAGAACGTTTTTACCGCACGAAGAATATTCGAAATGCTTTAAAAGTGACGTTACCTTTAAACGATCCTCCCACTCCCTCCGCGCCTCTTTCGTTCCGTTTAATTCTCTCGTTTCGTATGTTCGCATCCGACGACAACGGAGGCGCGCGGTAATTATCTGCCGGCCCATCTACTCCCGTTCTTTTGCCGTCCCTCGAGGAATCACGAGCAGCATCGCCACGGCGCGGCGGGACTACCGGTTCAGCGCGCACCCCCGATACGATCGTCCAAGACCATCGCCACCTAAAATCGTTCTCGGTGTCGCGTCGTGCTCTTCGTCGGTCATGGATCGTTTTTCAGCGCTGCAGTGCACAGCAAACTTTCGCCTCTGATCGTTACGAATCGAAAAGGATAGGTACGAGATAGCATGGCACGAGCGAGTACTCACCTAGTTATGTATGTGATTTATCGGCGATTGGAAAGGCCACGCTTGTACGTGTACGTTTCGATTTTCCTTCGCGATCGACTCAAACGTGACTCTCGCTACGTTTGCGGTGGGTGGCCACTGGCCGAGCGTGAGTACCTACGCGGACACGATCGTGCAACATCGAACGTAAGCAAACGCACGCGCGTTCGGTTTTTTGGGGGGCCGCGAGGACCACGAGGACGACGCGGTGGTTGGCCCATGCTAAACCGTCTCGGTGTAGATACGAGACAACCGGCTATTTATTTCCGTGCTATATGGGCGCGCTTAGCTTGGCTTAGCTTATGCTAATGTCCCCGATTCTCGGCCTTTCTTCTTCCACCCCTTCGCTCGGCTACCCTCTTTTTCTTCTTTTCCTTGGCCACGGAGCACTCGCTTCTTCTCCTGCTTCTTCATCTTCTTCTTCTTCTTCGTTCGCCTATTCTTTTTCTCCTTTTATACGGGGGACTGCCTGGATCTTTTTGCGCTCCGTGTGACACAGGGTCCTCGCTTGCCACCCCTCACTCGGTTCTCCATTTTCTTCGAGATAAAGCTCGAAACTCGCTGTTGCGTAACACCGCTGGGATCCTGTTCAACAATTTCTTTGCAAATACAAGGGACGAGCTTCCGATAAGCAGGCGACTGGCAAGGTTGGTCCTGGTCGACAGTTTGAAACTCGGACCGATAGAGCTCGCTATCGTGTTTCTTCGATGCAACACTCGGCAACTGATTAACAGCTGCTTACAATTAGGTGGACATTCGCCACTGCTATTGATGCGTTAGTTTTCCCCGAGTCCGAAGCTATTTACATGGTAATTGGCGCTGGGAAAGCTCTGCGAATGGAAGCTTTACGTTTCATCTTTCCTTTTAATCTCGACAACAGGCGCGATCTCTATCTCGGAGGGCAGCGACTTTTTTTACACGCCTCGTAACCGCGGATCACGTGTCTAATTGTTCGGATAAAACGGTGGAACGAGGGCACGGTGCATAAAGTACGTTTAGCTCGCTAGATCGACCGTTCCAGCGCTTCAGCTTTCTCCTGTGCATACAAGACGCATACCCGGTGGCGGGAAAATATCCTATGGGCCAACTGTCCTCGATCAGCAGTCGAATCAATGGAACTTGCCTAAAGAATCTATCGAGCGAGAAATTGCAAAGTCGCGTTCCTCCGGAAGGTTCTGTAAGAAATATTTGCGAGGCAAGCCTGCTCCTGCGAATGAACTGGAGAAATGGGAACATAGGAAAGGGTACCGCAGACTTTTATACGTTGAATCGTTGATAGTGATAGCGTAGCTGTCCAAGCGTCAACGCGTCCCGCCAACCGAAAGTTTCCGGCGCGGCGCAGCGCGGCGTTCGCCCGTTCGAGGCCACCCCGTAGAGGCGTAGAGGCATGCAAAGCTACGATGCAGATATATTTATGCGAGAGGGTATTACGGCGAGTGCGGTACCTACGTGTATCTTGATGGGAAACACTCCCACGATTATGTGGCATGCGATGCAATTCCCTTTGCCTTGGCCAACCGGCGCGGCGCAGGCGAGCAACCACGGGCCCACGTATTCGCTACCATATGCTTTTCGTTTCTACGCGGCTTCCCCCTTCTATCCCCCCCGATTAACGACGTAATTAAGAATATGAGCCGCAACTGGGGACTTTTTTCTCGACCGCGAGGAATCTGCCCGACGAACGTCGCGTCGCCGCGTTTACGAGATACCGGTCTTCCGACGATCCTATTAAAGGATTAATCTTCCACCGCGGCGCGTCGTTGCGAAACGCGTTTCATTCCGATTCTAGTTTCCATAAATTTTCGCCAGACGACAGTGGACTTTCTTAAGGATTACATACCTGTATCGACGGCGTCGTCCTGCTCGTAAATAACGCGCACGGCGGATCTTTGTCGAAACCGGCGACAACTATGACGTCCCGTCGTCGGCTTTGGTGCACGGTGTATGGTGTACCTACGGTGTACCTACGTACTTATGCGCATGCATACGCCGGTTTCGTAAGCACGCTCTTTTCCTCAAACGATCCGGCTAGATAAGCATGGACGATATAGGTACCTACACTCCGACGTATCCTCGTTGATGTTAGCGCGCAATCATCGAGCAACGATTCCATGCGTCGTGTCCAATCGCGAGAAGGCTATGGCGTATCGAAGCGGACACGGACGCGCAAACGGGGGCATTGCGGAGACGCGAGGAGAAAGTAACCGCGATCGTTGTTCGCTCTAGCTCGGCCAAACTGATACTCCAAGCGTTCGTATTCGGCGAGATAGGAATAAGGGGCAACCGGATTTATTCGATACTGCTAATCGGCTCGTTCGCGTTCTTTAATGGGACCGACGATGATTTTGGTAAAGAAGCTTCGAGGCCGAGTAAGACGGTGGAAAAAATTGAATATTTAGCAGCGAAATAGGGGTGCTACGAATGGGGAGAAGAAAATCTGGGTCAACGATCTTTCTTCGCGCCTCGAGCGCAGTCGTGCCGTGAGGAGCAAGGCTATTATCGTAATTGCACATATAGGCGGCTCGTGGGAGAAGCTGGATAAAAGAACGCGCGTCACCGGACCAGCAGGGACACGGTGGGTCTTGTAACCTAAATCGGAGCTAGACAGTGCGAGTGCATACAATTCCAATAGGGTAAACTCGGGTAAGTCCGTGATAGTTTTAGAATTTGTCTAGTAGCTGCTAATATTCATGTGTTCTGAAAGTGAGTCTAGGATATAATGGTAGGTTAGACATCACACAAACAAATAATAGGTTAACAGAAATTTACTAAGTATATTTAGTTGAAAATATAGAAAATTAAATTTTCACGGCATAGGGTAGACCGGTGGCGATAGTAACAGGGGGAAGATTGTAATACGTTAAATATCCCAAAATATATGATAAGGTGAATGTCCCAATTTCTGCTCATGTCCCCATTTCTGATCAATACGTATTTTTCTTATTATTATATGCGTTACGTTTGTAGTATAGTTGCAACAAAATAATTCTAAACTATTTAAACATTTACGCGAGTGTTGCACGAGCTTGGGGCAATACATACATCGCTATTTTTCATCAGCAGAAATACGGACATTTAGAGCGTTATATATTTAATTAGAAATTACTAATAGTTAACAATCTTGAAATATCTTTCTTAAATAGTTTTTGAATTGACCATCAGAATTTCTCAAGCAGCGCAATCAGAAACGCAGTCTGAGGTACACGAAAAATACGAATTTAGTTATTTGCATAAGCAAAAATAGTACCGATGCTTTACTGTATGATAATTTCAAAAGTAAGTCTTGTTAAAGTGTCACCTTACCAGCACTTACCTGCTGTTTTAATTTGCTATTTATCTTCTGAAGCACATATAATACATAGACCGTCCACAATTAGCACGAGGAATTTCCCAAATAATGCGCTGCTAGAACAAAAACGCTCGCAATCTATCACACTAACATTAATTGACTGATTTTTTTACCGCATCATAAACAAGTAGATCAACGCTGTCTATTACTTTTTTTATAACTAAATTGGGTCTGGCAACTTCGAGTTGAAAGTATCGCGGAATAACCACTATCACGGACTAAGTCGAGTTTACCCTACCAACACCACTGCGTTTTCGATCCGATCCCACTGGCGCGGCGTAGGTATTATTGGCGTGTTTATCGTTGTCGTTATTATCACCGTCTGTCGTCCACGCTCACCTGTTAACCTCGAATAATTTATTGACGAGCGGCGACACAGTCGCGCTCTTGAAACGTCGACCGGAGATGGGCAGAGAAACGAGAACCGGTAGAAATGGATGCGCGACAGCCACAGCCAGAGAGAATGAAAAGAAGGGACTTGAACGCAGCGAGATTCTCCGCGTTACGGTCTAATCAGCGTCTATCACGAGACCAACAGAACCGTCCCGAGTTCTCGGGGGGGCTTCTGAACGCGAGTCGCTTCCGCGATGCGAGCAGCGAGATGGATGGATAATCGCGCGGCGCATTAACCCTCCACCACTCCTAACCTTACGATCAGTAAAGATCCACCGACAAAAATATGACCATCGCGTTGCGCAACTGAACGGTCGTGTCGCGAGACTACTTTGATTGACTTTAATTGCATCTCTCTACGCTAAAGACACGCTTGGTGCTCCCTGTCTATATCAACGGAGGATACGAGGCGTTCGTTAGACACTTTCGCTCGGTCGTTGAAATTCATTAAAGGGGAACCGTGATTGGAGGAAAAGAAGGAGACAATACTTTACTTGAAATTATAGAGTCAAGAACGTAAATATTGTAAGTCGGCTGTTTGGCCGAGAACGAAGCGCGTGGTCGGGGCGCCGAGACAATACAAAATCCCGACGCCGATGCAGCATCGTGGCCAATCTATTTGCAAGGGTGTTTCGAGGGGGTGTCGAACGGATGGATTTCGCGTGTCGCGTGCATACGTGCGCGAGAAGATGAAGGGAGACCGAGCTGGGCCGGGCCAGGCCGGGCCGGATCACGCCGGACGAGTGAGCGAACGAAACGAATGAACGAACGAGCGGTGGTTCGAAGGGATGGTGATCGTCCGCGGAAGGGGAGAACGCGTTATCTGCGAACCCGGGACCACGATCCTCGCGGTCGACTCTCTATCTCTTGCATTGTTACTTGGCGTCGAGTTGGGGTCGCGTCCCCCAACCCTTGACTTCCAGCGTTACCCATTTTCGTTTTATTATCTGCCCTCTTCCGCGCGCGTTCTCGTTGCACGCTCGTCCACGCGGTCCTCTATCGACCATCAACACGGGGGTGGCTAAAAGTTGCACGGCTCTCGCTCCTGCAACAGCCCGGGACGCGTTTACGAGACATTAATTCTCCCGAATCCTGATTAAAACGCTAATCGAACGTACTTCGAATCTCTGCTGTAATACGTTAATGCAATATTTATGTTACGGTACACGTGCACAGGGATGCAGCTTGCTGGAGCGCTGTGCGCGTAAACCGTTGTCAACGTTGCGCGTTTTCGTTGCAGGAGCGTTGCGCCTAATTGTAAATCTGCAAGTGGGCAAAGTTTGTTTCGTAAGCCGAGTGGACGAGAGATAAAGAAGAACAGGGAGTGAGAGATGAAAGATAAGGGATGGCGAAGGTTTTTCGCGGTACATAAAGACAACGGTGGGACAGGGATGTTATCGGAGTTGCGGCTGGGTCCTCCGGTATTCGCGGGCGCGCAACCCTTATCGGCGTATCGCAGGGCAAAGGGTTGCCCCGGTATTAGAGTAAGCCACGGTATTAACCTCGGAGTTTAATATAAACGACGGTAGCCGGGGCCACCGAGTCGTTTGGAGGATGGCGAGGATGGCGAGGGTGGCCACGTGACCGTCGGACAATGCGAACCGCTTATCGACGTCCTCGGCCGAAACGAACCCTCGCCACGGCTTCTCGGTGGCCCACCTCGCTGCTAGCAGCTAAACGAACTGCGTTCATCCGAGGCCTCTGTCTGTCCATCGGTTAACCTACGCGCGCGTATTACACCGCGCTGCGCCGATCTTCGCTGCCCAACATACGCTTCCCGGTTTCCCAGCTTTCCCGCCTCTATTTCCTTCATCCCACTACCCCGAAAACTCGTTCTACCGTGATATCGCCCGACCGCGCCATCCACGAAACAAAGACCCATCCTTTTCGCAGTTTCCACAGAAATACCGTCGAAAGGGACACACTGCGGCGATGCTGCTCCGAAATTTCGCGCTCTCTCTTTCGTCCCAGCTAACCTATTGCCACGTATGCGTACCTGTGCGTTTGCGAGCAACGACAACGAGCCAGGAGATTCGACAAAAATCGTCGCGACGGCAGAAGATTAGTGACGAGTCAGGAAAGCAAAAGGGACGAACGGAGTGTAATCCGTGATGGCGCGACGAAAGTGGACGGCGTATTTTTTAAGCGGATTGCGTCGCTCGGACGCTTAATAGCCGTCGTAAAGAAGCAACGCTCGCGGCCGATTCGCGTAGCGAGCCGTCTTGATAGCAGCACCTGTCTCTCCGCGCGACCTCTTCCGTTTTCTAGGCCGCGCTGCAACCTTCCAGTCCCAGAGTCTACTATAGTGGCACCGCACCTCTACCTAGAGACGCTCGTAAACTCCAGATCTGATCGTCCCGGTGACTTTATCGCTCTGCCTCGTAAATTTCCTTCAAAAGACGACAGAGATCTACTTAGTCGTTTCGGTTGTGCGCGTCGTAATTCGTTCCGAGGTACTACCTAGATCATATAGAATTGCCCTTTAGAGTTACGCACACGGGAGTTTACCTGCAATCGAGCTGGCACAGAGATTCAGGATGCCGAAGAGTTGGCGCGAACTGGTAAAACAGGATGGAAGAGGGTGAAGATGCGAGCAGCGTGTCCGTGACGGACCGCGCGTTGCTTGGTGCATATCACTGAACAGACGCTGCGCCGCGCTGGGGGGACCGGATTTTATTTAGGCGCAAGCGTGTTTTATGGCCACGTTTGACACGGGCGCGCCGCTAAACACGCGACAGACCGTACGCGTTTCTTTCTGGCCGCAGGTCACGCGCGCACACCCCTCGCATTCTTCCCCCGGTTCCTCTGCACGGCGACGTCGATGCCCTCGTCGCAGATTCAGAGCCCTCCGATCAGCAACGATCGACGACCGTTCTCCTCGATATCTTACCATTTCTTCTCGGAGAAATCTCAAAATTCTGCCTCGAAGTAACACGAAAGCTGCGCTAGCATGGGTGCCGGCTGAGTCGACAGGCGAGCAAAAGCGCAGCGAATCCAGACCGACAGAAGCAGCGCCTTTCTTTCGAAGGAATCGGCCTAAAAGGCGCCTCGAGGTCGCAGGGTTCGCGTCGCGCCGCGCCGTTTCGGCGTCGATGCGTTTGCGGTCGTTTTTTCCCCACAGGCTCGGTCGAACTCTAAATTAAGAACAAACGCAGCCTGAATTTATAGCGCGCGCGCGCCACTCTAGGTAAATTCTTATTTTGTTTGCTCCAGAATTCCGCGAAGCTCCTCTTTCGTGTAGCCGCTGGTGCGCGCGCGAAAATTCTTCTTTCCGAACTGTGAAGAGCGATAAAAGGAAGATACAGAACGAAGGATGAAGGAGCGCAGGGGTTCGGAAAGAACGGAGAGCTCGGTGGATACAGGAGGCTGGGATAAGGGTAGGATGCGTAGGAGGGTGTTGGCGGTTACACGCGTGGCATTCCTAGTCCCACATGCCGACCATACGTCGGAACGTACTGCCGCCACCACCAGACAATATCGCGCATTCACAGATTGCGCTGTCAGGCACTCGAATAATATTCGGGGTGACACGCCATGTATCCGCTATGCGGCACGCCGCGCCACGCCGACTGGCCTGTATGACTCAGCATCCCCTAACCGCGACCGACCGCTGTCGTACCCCGACCCCGCTTAGGGGTGTTTAAGGGGTGCCGAAGGAACCTCGGAAAGAAAGGGAGCAATAAAGAGAGGAGAGACGGAGGAGAGGCTGGCCGTGTTATACGCTACGCGCGGAACCTTAGGAACGAGGGTGGAAGCGGGGTGTAGCGGCGGATGACGGAGAAGAAGGGAAGAGAAGAGAGAGATTTCGGTGACGAAGCGTAGGAGAAGCGGCGAGGGGTGGAAGGCTCCCGAGGCGAAGCATATCGGGGTTCTTTTTTGGTTTGAATCAGGAACGAACGAGATGGTGGTATAGTACCACGTGTCCGTGACCGATCCAATTTTTTCCCTCCACGCTTCGATACACGTACACTCGCTCGCACACTCACGTTCGCGTTCCCGTTCCCAATCCCGTTGGCGCTCGCGCTCGTGTTCGTATTCGTATTCGCCTCCTTCTGACTTCTCAATCAGGAACATCTCGGTGCCGGTATTGGGTTTGCCAACGAGATTCGTCACGCTCGACGCGCTCTCGACTTTTACGTCGGCGTCGGCCGGAGTCTGCTCGAGCCGAACCTATTTATTCCGCTTAAACGTCTCGCTTTTCCCATTCGACGAATCCTCGTAATTGCAATGGAACCCCGCTCGCTTGATTCTCCGCAGGTCCGCGCTCGATCGATTCACCTCCGCGATCAACTATTCAACGTTTCCCTACCCTCGCCCCTGTGTTTCGTCGGCTTTGTTACCTATCGTGGCTGTTGTAGGTAGGTACTTATATAGGTACGTAGAATCGGTGGCCCTCGAGCGGCTCGGAACGCGTCGTTAGTCCCACGAAAGGTCGCGAGACGGAAAAGAACGACACGCGGTTAGGTGGTTCACCTGCAAACAGAATTCCGAGTTCCTTCCACGCGATTCGCACCGGATCTTTACGCTTCCTTTTCTTCTCCTCGTTCTTTTTCTGGCTGTGTGTGTGTTTTCGCTTCGGCCTCGTTCCGCAGTGATATGCATGCCTTGCAGCGGCAGCCTCGTGCGAGCCACACGGTCATCCTCCGATCGTCTCGCCTCGACTCGCTTCGCCTCGTCGAACCGAATAAAACTCGCGCCCCTCACCTCCCTTCCTCTCTAAGCTGGCCTTTAATTAATCCGATTTACATCGAGCAGGATCTGTTCTCTACACCCGTGACAGAGCCCGCGGTGCATACCTTCCGTTACTTCCTAATGGGGCTCTCATTAGGAGAGAAATAACCCACCGAAAACGTCCACGCTTCCGAGAGATACACGCGCCTTTTGCCCGAAAAGAGGCTGCTTTCTCGTGCAACTATCCTCTCGGGGGGAGTTTCAGCGCAACGGAACGACAAGCGCAAGGATTAGAATGCAATCGAGCGAGCGCAATTAACGGAAATATACGGTAATTGGGAGAGGTGAAGGCACAGTCCAAGATCGAGACGCGAGTACACTGACACTGCAATCGAGGCGGGCGGGACATGATTCGCTGGGACGCGACCCGACGTTACGCGTCGCAACGCTCATTTAGTCGGGTGTGTGCTACAAGTTGGCTGGCAGTTAGCGGGTGACCGCGTCGGGGATTGTTCTCGTTCGGGATGCCCCTCGAAATCCGCGCCACTGCTTGAAACGCGGGACTTTTGGCGCTCAAGTGTCAGGCCACTGATAAGCCAAAGGCATTAATTTTACGGCAGGACCCCTTTGCTCTCCATGGACCCTACCCAACTAATACAATTACGTTGTAACCCCTTGCCGACTCGTTCGTCTCTCCTTCTCTCTTACTCTACTTTGCTCACGATGATCGATCTCTCGCCTTTCGAACCTCCACCCCGCCTCACCGTGTTTCGCAACCGCAAAATTTGTTTTGCGTGGCAGATTCGTGAAAGCGAAAACCCGATTGTGGCCACGAATAAATCACGTCCTGCTCCGTGAGCCGTGCAACTGGTGATCGGCTCTCTCGTCTCGCACTGGAGAATTAGACCATCATTAAGAGCATCATCGCCTCGTAGGGAACAGAGATCGCAGGGGGGTGTACCTGCGATCCTGGATGCGTAGTCTCCGGTGAATAGATTTCGAGCGGTGCGGCTCATTATTTTGCAAATTATTTTCTCACTCGAAATTCTGCACTGTCTGGGGAAACCGATCGAACGTATCATTCGCGTGGCGCCCCGCGCCGCGCAACAACCGGAAAATACGATAGTATTTCCTGCTGGTGAGCACTGGACAGCTCGACGCAGTTAAATTAAGGGGAGGTTCCGGTCTAAAAGTCGATTTTTTTTTATTTCATTTTTCGATTGTTCAACCTTTTAGGAATACGTGTTTAAAAGGATTTGTTGAAATTCGTAAAATTCCCGAAGTTATAGGCATTTGAGTAGCGGCAAATGCACGGGTAACACCCGGCCACTCGGCACTCACGTAAAACTTTAAACGCGTTTTTCTCGAAACAGTGTTCTCAAAACCGTGGGACCTGTATCTCCAAAAGTTATTATCCGATTCAACTGAAACTTTTTTTACTTTGAAGGATATACTTCTGGCTAGGGCGGTACCATACAAGAATACAAAAAATGAAAATTTGTAATTTTCAAAGGCGTTGAAAGGGTGAAAAATATAGGGGAAAGTGATTTCAAACTTCAAGTGTCTTTATTTTCTAAAAAAATGTCATTTTTGTGATTTGTTCTGGTTTCCCCCCTAGCCAGAACTATATTCTTCAAAATAAAAAACGTTTCAATCGAATCGGATAATAACTTTTGGGGATACAGGTCCCACCGATTTGGACCACTTTTTTGACGCCTTGACTTCAACGACTCCCCAGTGTCGTCTGTAATGATTAATTATAAAACAAAAAATATATTTCTATAATTTAAGACATCCTTAATACAATGCAAAACGTCCGATTAAAGTATATATAGTAGTTTTCCTTAAATTAATTTCTAAAGATCACCTATCTTTTGGGGCTCTAGACCGGAACCTCCCCTTAAGGTAGCTACGGTCACTCGCGAGGTAGTTTCCACGGGCAATCTTTCACCGACTCGACTGAAACGCGTGTAAGAGGAGAATAAGGCGGCGCGCTGCTTTTTATCACGTACCCGGAATTAACGTATGGTAATGTCGACTAATTTCAAAGCGGCGAGCACGGAATTCCTACGGGCTTGGTTAGATTACGGGCAAGTCCCAGAGACAGGGAAAGGGGTGACCAGATTTTTTTTTAATATTAACGAGCTGCCGGCCGAGCGAATCACCTCGTGTTTGGCGGACACGTTTGCAGGGAAATTTTTAGTGGGTTTTTGTGAGTTTTAGTGGCGGTTGGTTGCGAGTTAACACTCGTAGGAACCGCCCGATTGGCTAAAGATTAGAAAGCCATACTGTTTCGCCCTCTGACGTTCGCTTTCTGCCGGCTGAAGAAAGAATTGCTCTTAATCGCCGTGAATATAGGGGGGGGGGGAGGAGACGAGAACGCTGGAGAGAGGGGAAGGGCGAGTGACAAGGGGGGCAATGGCATGAGAGGGTAGGAGGAGGAAGAGAACAGGCAGGTCGAACGAGGGTTAAATAATCTGATTAGCTGGTCTCACTGACCGTCGAACGAAGTATGGAAATGAAGGGCATTCATTGGACAGCGGCCAGTACATTGGCGGTAGCGAGGTCCGAGCATCAGGAGGGTGCCGAAAAGGGGTGACAAAGTTAGCTCGGGGGGTTCGTTGCGACTGCGTACACGAACGAGAGCCAGTGGAATCGCGAGAGTGTCGCGCACCGACAATTAACTAACGAGCAGTTGACACAACTTATCAAATCGTATCGCGTCACGGATCCAACGTCACGCCAGGCATCGCCGCGCGCCGCGCACCGTTCAATTCTATTAAACAGCGATGCGCTTTTTCCTACGTACCAAGCTACCAAGTCACCAGTCGGTACCACCGCTGTGCTGTTTTTTTTTCTCTCCTCTCGCAAGCCCTTTCTGTCCGTGTCTGCTGCTCCGTCATTCGTCGATGCATCCGCCGGATCGGATCGATCCTTGTTGCCTACGCAAGGAACGTAGCCGCGGAAAAGCGGCCACTCAAACGTTCTCGATTTCTTGCGACTCGTTCTGCCGGCGCCCGAGTCGTTCGACTTTGTACTTTGCATCAGCTAATCGCGCTCAGCCGCGGCCGCGCCGTCCCGTCCCGGCTCCCAGCAACGAGGGAACGCTTTTAACGCGCGGCGCGTAAAATATTTTATCGAATCGCGCCACGGTAGCCGGCAGTGGTGGATTTAACAGGGTGGCCGATGTTCTGTATTATTACACGCAGCCCGTTTTTTAGTGAACTACCGCTTTATTTTCCTGGAAAATGAGCCCCTAGGGACCTGTCTTCAAAAAGAAATTATGATTTTATCCAGGACTATATTTTCTTTCTATACTTTTCTGTACGCTTACCCGATTTTAGTAAACTACCACCAGGGTCTTTTTTTCTTAACCCTTAACTGGTATCCTGGGGTCAGTCATAACCCCAAGCACGCAAGGTTCGCTGCAAAATATTTGGTTGTCTAAGTTTGTAAACTGAATTTCTAATTAATTTGATCATAATAGTTTAACTTTCTACGTATCTGTTATTTTATACATTACCTACGAACAAAATAGGTATTCATAGAGGTTGATCTAATGTCGACTATACAAATTTCTGTGTCGTTTTTTATTTGGGGTCTGCCACGACCCCAAGATAACAGTTACGTTTGAAAAAACAATATACCAGTTGAGGGTTAAATCCGCCGCTGGTAGCCGGTAAAGCGGATGCAAAGAGAAACCGAAAATCTCGCGAAGATCAGCTGGGAACGTTGCACTTAACTTACCTCCTAGCGTGGATGCACGCAATTCCATAAGCACGCGCGGATCCGTCCGGATCCAAGCATGAATCGTTGACCACCGCCCGTTACCTGCCTCCTTTTCCCATGCAGTTCGATAAACTGGTTGCCAGGGAATATTTCGCATCTCTCCTCTTCTCCTCTTTTCTCCTCTCTCCCGTCCTTTCTGCTCGTTGCCAAAGAGTACTACGCAGGTATACCTATATCTCGCTCGTCGTTCGAGACTCTCCCGTTTACTTTGGCTCTTTGAGGGCGACGAGCAGAAGGGAACACCGCGATCCCAAACTCCGACTACGTGTTTGCGTAGTGTAGACGGAAACTCGAATCGCGTGCAATGCAAACTGTCTCGGCAGTCATAAGCAGTCCTCGATTTTTCTAACGTTCCTCGTCAAACAGAAGCGACATCCTACGTCCCAGCTGGAACATTGTCACCGCTTAGAGAATATCTGCGATATTTTTATGGATACCCACGCTTGGATATCGAAAGTGTCGTCGGTCCAGCGAAAACGTCCCGGCACGGATGAAAGGATAAATGTCAGTTTCGTTCTGTAATGAATTTCGAAGGATAATAATAACGGTCGGGGGAGAGGGGGCAGGCTCGCGGGACCAGCGCGGCGTAAACGCAACGAAACGAGAAAAAGGGGGTGGGAGAAAAAGAGAGGCGAGCTGGCCAGCTGGCAAGCTGGCGAGCGCGTACGTAGGTGGGCCTGGATGGAAGCGCGAGAGTCAAAGGCAAAGCGCGAATGACAGTTAATCGTAACGCGTGGCACGCGCCACTCGTCTGCTCGTTTATCGGGTTCCGCGACGACAACGACGGTAACGAACGCCAACGAACATCGCAAAACGACCGCCGGCGCCGACAGAGAACGCGACGGGATTATTCCAGTGCAATCCGAACCCTCGGTGTTCCAGCGATACGCTACCGAAATCTCTTTGTACGTCTCTCTCTCTATTGCCCCGTTCTCGGTTGGCCAGAACGAGACTTGCAACTCGAAAGCATCTTTCCCGCGAGGCGAGACTTGTCGAGAGCTAAGTACCGGGCAGCTGAGAAAGAAGCACGGTCTAGGGAACATCATCGATCGGTCTTAACTTCGCCGGCGTTCCAAGGGACGCGACGCGCGACCACGTTTCACGGGCCACGTTCGGCCGCAGTGCTTCTAACGTAGCTGAATGCACTCGTGTCCGAATAGTCGAAGTAAGATCTGTGTTCAGTGCGAATCTGTAATGTATTTGAGGAGTTCGTTGCAAGTTGGAGGACGAGACGGTTGCGCGCGGGGGTCGATTTTTCAAAAAGTTTTGAGCGCGCAACGGTATACCTGTACCAGCCACGCGGGAACATTCCACTTCCGTGTCCTCGGCTGGATTCGAAGTGGGTGCAGAGCGAAACTGAGGGACTAATCGCAACGGCGGTACGGAATGGAATGGAACGGAGATGCATCGGACGACTATAACTCGCGTCGATTCCGAACAGGTAAAGCACTGGTTGGGAAAAGATTCGAAGGGCGTGCAAGGAGAAAAAAGGAAAGAGAGGTGCGGAGAAGGGAGCGAGAGCTGGAGAGAGACAGAGAGAGAAAGAGAGAGAGAGAAAGTGCGGAAGATAGGACGGAGATCCGAGCGTGGAATAGCCATCGTCCTCTGTTCCTCCGGTTCGTCCTCTCTCTCGGTTCGACTCGGATCTCTCTCGAGATCCGAGATGAGAGGGCAGGCCGCCTCGGATCCCGCGAGTGGATAATTATTAATCGTTATTTTCGCCAATCACGGCCGTTTATCTCGAAGCACGCAACGCCAATTATCTATCGGCCGTTCGACCGGACGAGGAAAGACAGAGCAGAATGTGGAGGCGAGCGAAAAGAAGAGAGAGAGGAGGGAGCGAAAGATGGATGGATAGAGGAGCGCGAAGGGAGCAGCAGCGAGGTGGAGCGAGAGGGTGAAAGGTTGGATACGACTTAGCTCGGCTGTTACATCGTTTAGCTGTATTCTCCTCTTTTCGATATTCTCGTTCGCCCGCACCGCGCCGTTCGGTGCCCGGTGTAGGTACCGCGCCAACTCGCGGCTCCACCGGACCACGAGAGAGCCCAATTTTTCTGTCCACCCTCCTTTCCTTCCCTTGCCGCTCTTCTCCTTCAAGCGTCGCCACATCTGCTTTTCTTCTTCCAATGAAAGCGGACCTGTAAACTTGTCGCGGATCTGGTTAACGCCCAGGCGATTATTGGCTTTCCGAGTGGCGTGCACCGGCTGTTATTTCATTCGGAGCGTTCGCGCGCGTCGAGTTGCGTTTCCGCGTTTCAGCTCGCTCGGAAAAATCGCGCCGCTGCGCTCGATCGAGCGTGCCGGAAGCGCGACCGAAGCGAGAGAAGCTGCGGGAGAAGAGGCGGGAGGAAGAAGGGAACGAAGCGAGGAGGCATCAACGCGAAAGTAGAAAGGGGGGAAATTAATCGGTGGATATCGAGGAAGGATCGAGCACGACGTCGTTATCTTGCCGGTGGATCCCGGCAGGGTGTGTCGTACGTTCGAAGCTCCTCGATCGTACGAGAAAGCAAAGGTTACTCTACACGGGCCACGACATTTGTACCCCTTCGTGATTCGAGTACTCGCTGGATCTATCGGACGATACTCGCCAGCCGATCGTTACGACCGTTACGACCGTTCCCTCCCTCGTTATCTCTACCCAACGCGGTATGTAGTTTGCTGCGTTAACCGGTTGGAACGCTTGCAATTTCCTCTTTCTTTTCCCTACCTTTTCGGAAAGACGCCTGTAACTCGTTGCGAGGGCCGTCGTGCGTAGGTTCGTTTGCTACGTTAATCGAAGCTTTCGCAATGTTACGGTAAACCTTAATACGACATGTTTCTTTTTTTTGGTTTCAGGTGAGTTGGAAATGCTTTGCACGCGCTCCCTTGGTTACGTAGTCGCGTAAGTTTTGCCTGAAAATATTTCTGCAACTTTCTATGCGATAAAATGTTGCGCGATACCTGCCCCACCGCATCGACTTCGCGTCTGACATTACTTGGCGTACTCGAGAGCACCACGCGCCGGGTCGTTAATCAACGCTCCCGGAACGCTGCCTGCTCGTCGTGTTTGCGAAACAACCTTCTTGATAAATCCCCAAACTCCGGCTCGTGCGACTCGAGCGCGGCGCGCGGGACTACCTACTCGTCTTTCGAGTCTAACGAATGTCCGACTCACCAGCAATCGGTCCAAGACGAAATACCAGCGAAATCGTAATTTAAACCGTGCTCGGCCGATGGGGAGCTCTCCATTCCCAGCTCTCCATAATGCGATAACGGCCTCTCGTTTGCTCCGAGTGCAGCCGGATGTAAGGAGAGTCGGATAAAACTTCTCACTTAGCGGAGAATGCGAAAACCCTTTCGGACCGGGGAATCGGAAAGTTAGGGAGCACCGGTGGCAACCGGCCGGGCCGGGCCTGGCCGACCAGCAGCCGCACCCCTGCACACCGTTTCTTCTTCGCTTCCGCAAGCAACTTTAAAATTCCGTCTCGCCGCGAATTCAATTTACCGGGATTGAAGTTCCGCCGTCGCGTCATTGTTCGCCGAGCGTCTCCGCTAACAGCGCGGCATCGAAACTTGCCACGTAAACTCGGCGCGAATATCTTTCGAATGGAAGACCAGCGGCGGAGGGAAAAGGGAACAGATTCGGACGAAAGTCCGCGTAACACTGACTTTCGGTTCTCCGTAGCTACGAGTCGGGTGGGTGATAGTGCAAATCCACGGTGCGCTTCGGGTTTCCGAATTTTCGGTTGAAACACTTACGCGACGCTGAGTCCCGAACGACTCGAGAAAGGACGATTCGCGATAAAAGCCGGCATTGTTCGGCGTCGAAGCGACGTGAAAAGCCTCCGATGACTTTCCGTTTTGCTGATCGAGGGTGTTCGAGACGGGGTTCGGCCGGATCCAAGGAGAAAAGAGACGAAGGTCTCGTAATCGGTCCTGCCGATTTCGGGCCGTGTATTGTCAGTGCGCGCAAATCTCTCGAGAGAAGAGCATCTTTCGGTGCATCCAAGTTTCGGATACAATGCGAGGCGAACGAGATCTCGGGACCGCGATACGCACAATGCCGGCCGGACGCGCGGGGCCGTCGCTTGAATAAATATCGATCATAGCGATGCCAAAGGGAAATATTATTTTCATATTCGGCGTGCATCTTGCGTCGGCTCCGGGACGAACAGCTGTCCGCCACGGGGACAATGTCGACGCGTAATCCAATAACGCCCAACCCTCGTCCGCCCCCACCCCTAGTACGAACCGGAGATCTCTGGTCCGCAGCATCCACCAAGAAACCAACCCCGCCGATCACTGTCCGCGTTACGTTGCGAAATTCCAATGGCAAGAGCCTCGCGAAACGCAGGCTGCGCTGCCTCTCTTTCATCCTTCAACGCGACCGCAACGGTCAAGCGATAGGTATCGGTCCTACCATACGCAGCGATCGATTCCGACTAAAAGTGGCTGGGGAATTCAGTAATAGCGAGATCGGAGAGGCGCTGCGGTCAAAGTAACCAGGTGAATTACGATATCGAGCGACGATAACCGGTTATGGAAAGCTCGGCCAGTCCCCGTGCTGCTCGGTGTTTCGTAATAACGAGATATTAAGGTAAACGGAGACGGACGGTGTCTCGGTAACGAGCATAGTCGCTCGATATTGTCCCGCGCCGTTAGGAATATGCTCGCACGTGCAGCGGCCAATAAACAGGTAGGATTACGGATTATTAGTCGTTCTCTGTGGCGTTCTGCGCCGCGGCAAGTGAAACGGTGAGGAACGGAGAGGAAACGCGGGCGGCACGACGGGAGTAACCTGCGCTGCTCGTGCTCCTCCTGCTCCTCCGTTCGCGCTCGTAACAGACATTCCATTGGGCACACACTGCAAATCGGATAATCTGCCGCGACAATAGGTCGGGAGGTTAAGCGTGTTTGCTCTTCTCTCGACGACGCGTTCGCGCGACAATGGGGCCTGCGAGAGCACTTTTCGAGCTACGGGTCGCTTTGAAGGGAAGAAAAAAGAGAGACAATCGGGCGGAGCGAGCGAGAGACGATAGCTTAGATGCCGCCTAGCCTGCTCCGCTGGCACACAGAGTCTGGAGGAAGGAAAAAGGAGCTGTCGTTTTGGGGGGCGAAAAAGGAGACGGAAACGGAAAGGCTGCGCCGCGGTCGTGCCGGTGCGGGTCCGCAGTCGGCACGAGTCGCACCGGGCCAAGTGCACGCCCGAATCGGCCACAATGAGCCCAATCAGCCGACGAGTGTATACACAATCGACAACAAACCATATATTCTTCTGGGCCGGGGCCGGGCGGACCGCGGCAGGCGCCCGAGAAATGCTCGAGAGTCGCAAGGATGATCTTTATCTGGCGCAACAGCGCTCGGGAGACGAAATTTCGTGATGGGGCCAGTCGACCGAAAAAGAGCCACCAGCTGTCTCCGCCGAGCCAGCAACAGTCCGTGTCCAATCACACGATTCGTTCTTCGGGATTCCAGAGGTATTTAAGATCTGTTAAAAAGCAGTCGATTCGATCCGGAACACTGCAACGCCACTTCCTTCTCCTCTTCCGTCAAACGAGAAGCGTACACCTCTATCGCGTCAATTGAATTCGTTATTTCGTTGGCGAAAGCGATTCGGCTGGACGACGCCGATGCGACGCACAGTGGGGTATTTGGCCACAAAACCCGGACATGACTATTTTAAAATCTTCAAACTCCCATAACTTTGTTAAAATTCGTCCAAAGTTGATGAAATAAAAACCATTTTAAAGTTCAAACTTTCTACTTTTCGACTCATTAAATCGATTCTATCGAAATCGGTATCCAGGGGGTAAAATCCGCCCTTAAAGAGGAATGTGCCAAACTGTAAAAGTTTCTTGATGTTTGTCAAGTGCTGCGGAGTGCAAACAATATTTATTGTAACTTTTATGTATACATTCACAAGATTTCTTTACTACTTGTAGAAAATTCTAATAAGCCAACGATGTTTCAAAGGACGGTAAAGAAAGAATCGCGTGCTCTAGAATCTCTTAACTTTCGATGAAGCCTGTTGCTTCATGAGTGCACAAATGAAAGAAAAAAAACAGTATTTATACATTGTTCCTCAGATATTCAACTGTCTCGAGCACCAAAAATTTTACGGTTTATGCAAAAAAATTTAATCGATTTATGTCCGGGTTTTCAGGCCAAATACCCCACTGTGCGACGGTAGTAATAGTTATCGCCGCAACCGATTGGCGAATGCTTGCCCTAGTATCTCTTCTCTTAGTACTGGCTGGGCTTCTTCGTAAATTATTATTTATTATTAATATTATTATTATATTTAACGGGAAATTCCTTAATATACAAGATATATACATAAAAACAGAGCCCATACCGTCTAGAACATAAGTAAGTATTAATTAATTAATTAACTAACCACACGTGAATTTGCTAAATGACTAAATAATCTCGCGCGAAAAGAGCTGAGCGAGCCTATGAATGGGTCTACCTCCTTAAACTGCTGATTAGCGTACCGCATAGCCCAATTAATAGGGTCAATTGTGTAGTAAATTAAAAATAAATTCGACATTCGACGCGAGGGCTTAAGTAGCGGGCACGCAATAGCATTTAGCAAATCCGTGGATGGCTCGTAATCGATGAAACGAAACAATGCGACATGACGATATGCTACGCGGTTACTACTTAGCTACCGGCGAGCCACTGCGAGAACCGCCAGCCGGCTTTGGAAAATTGTCCCAAAAGTGTCTGGAGCCTGTCTATTTAGAAGGGCCGGGTATAAAGTATAAAGAGAGAAACGCTTGGAGGAGCAGCTTGGTCGAACGAGTCGCAGAGCGCAGCTGGCAGGAATCGGCACGCCTACGGGGGACTCCGTTTTAAAGAGGAAAACAGCGTAGAATGGATATTTCACCGAACACTCGAGAGGTCGTTATCTCTTTCAGAGGAAGCGAAAAGCGAACGATTCGACCAAAACACGAGCTATTCTTTGACTCGGTCCGTTTCGACACTTCTCCTCGAGCAAGAGAAACGCCGATGCCTCCGATGTTGTGGCATTACGCGCCTGTCAATGTACAAATCACAGTCCATTTGCTCCATTGAAAGCTGCGCTCGTTTAACGACACTCGGACAACGCAAGCTCGGTCATAAATTTTCGTACGGGAATCTCCCTCTCTTTCTCTCTCTCCATCTATCTGTCCCGCTCTCCCTCGTTTTCCCTTCTATTCGGTTGGGTACATACCGTTGCGACTGTCCGACGAGAGCCGAAACATTGGAAAAACCCGCGACGGATGTATGTCTGCTGCGGCGTTCCGAGCTTTCGAGTGCTCTTACTTTGCTATCTAGGCTCTATCTAATTACAAGACCGAATCGTGTTCGCGTAGACGAATCGGTTTAGAGGCGCGCTAGATGGACGGAGATGGTACTGGTTCACCTTACAGGCTGCGTAACTCACGACTTACGATCGCGTTTTTCATGTCGGTAGGTGCGCGCTCGTTTGTTCGCGCTAACGCTAATTACGCTTCCTCGCCAGACAAACGAGTTGTTGTCGGCATCCGCGTCGTCATCTCTCTGCATCTCGATAGCGTGGACCTTTTCGCGCAAAAGACCCAGGCCACTCTTTCCTGAACGTTAGAAATGCCCGGAGCGGAAAAAGTTGCACAAGGTTACGGTACCATTTTTTGCAGTCCCCACCAATATCGATCAACGCTTGTAATAATTAACGTGGCTGCGTGCCGCACTGCCACATATGTACGCAGGTACACGCGACTGCGGTCGTATCGACTGTCCGTGCAACGGCTCCGAGCGAAGGAGATAATGAACGAACGCGGCGAGTGGCGTTGCGCGAAATTAATTCAGATTTAATGGAAATTGGGCGGCATTCTTTTACGCGTCCGATGAAATCCTATATTCGTGCCTCGCCGATGCGCGTGAAAGATTGGATGCTGGTGACGAGGCAGTTAGTACTACCTAATGCTGTAATGAGATGCGAACGCGCGATGGATCGGAACGATTGAGGGTAAGGGGAAGAAAAAGGCGAAACGTCTGGGAAAGTTTGTCAAATACTTGGAGAAATCGGGCAGCTGGAGGTCTAAATAGTGGAAAGCCGAAGGCGGCAACGCGGGGGATAGGTACGAGAGAGCGTTCGAAGCTTACCGAAGCCCACGGTCCAGAGATCGAGCATCGCTTTCGCGTTGGACGCGACTCACGCGGCCAGCATCGGCTACCAGCGTGCATCGATTTTAACGCTGGAAACCCGTTGGTTTAATCGCTACGCGAAGAGCAACTTACGATAAATGTTTCCTAGTCGTCGTTCCGATGGCCGACAGATAGATATAATTTATTGCACGCGGAGGAGATAAGCCTTTCGCCGATCGAACAGGTTCGCAGCTGCACTACCCTACCCCGACTGGCGCGTGCATACCGAGATTAACTTCGCTTCGTACCGAGTAGCGCGTTTCCGAGTGTACTTCTGGCGATGCAGAGCGTAATTCCCAAGCGGAACAAGCAGTTTCAGAAACGGCAGCGCCTGGGGACTTCTTTCCGGGCCGGCCGCGAGAAAATCGGAGCCGGTTCGTCGAATCGTCGATCGTTGGTTCGGTGACCGCCGACCGGTTACTTTGTTCTATTTAAATGCACCGATATAAATCAGCCGGCCGCTGGCCTTTCCATCGAGCGATTTGCAGGGTGAAGCGGCTGTCGGATAAATTAAGTAGTAAGGGGGGAACGCAAAGTAGATCACGCGGTAGGTACTGGCGATAAAAAGAAACGTCCGCGCGAAACTAGCCCGCTGTCGCGTTTCCCGGGCGGACCGAGGAGCATTCCTCACGCTCCAACGATCGGACGGAGGACAGGAGGAGTGCGAACGCGGACGCGAGTCGTACGCACCGTTATATACCTACTGCCACCTCCTTTTCGTTTTGTCTCACCTCTCTGTTGCATATACCCGCGTATCACTTGGTTATTGAAACCAGCGAGGACGGCTCTACGATATCGATCCAGTTCCAAAGACCTCTGAAGTCTGTGAATCACGGGTAGAACTCAGCCTACCGCCCTCCGACCTGTTTCTTCCCTTTATCGTTATCTCTCTATCCGTTTTGCCGCGAGTTGCCCGACGGCCAGTGTTTCCGCGTCTCTGTCGCCGGATCGGCCCAGGCTCGAGAAGCGTTTCAGATTGCGCGATAGCCGGCTCTCGTGTACCGCGCCGCGGCGGTCGAAAGGCAAAATGAGAGAGAGGGAGGAAGAGGGGAAGAGAGAGGGGAAAGGGTCCTGGACCCCCCAGCGTTCAATGAGAGACATTTCTCATCATTTCCCATTCAGACCGTCTGAGTTATAAGCCTGATACGTCTTCTATCCCGGCACAATCGTTCGATTTATTATAACCGCGAGAAGCCTAATGAATTTAATTTCATATTTCACGGCCGGTAAGTAGCTGGATACGACGCCGTTGTGAATATCGCGGCGAACGCGGAGCCTAGCGCCGCGTTTAACCGCCGATTTAGGTGTCTCTCCCACCCCGCACTCGCCCCTTTCCAGCCACGGGCCAGATACGAGAGGACGGCAAAAAGGATCGTCCGCCCGTTCCTCTGCGATTCACGAGCCATATGGAATCGAGGTCGTATCTCAAACGGCGAGCAAGAGGGAAAGGGAACGGGGACGGAAACGGGAACGGGCCAAAGTCAGGGTCCGCTCCTCTTCCATAGTCGAGAGTCGAGAGAGTCACCTTTAGCCGGGCCACGAGAGACCGCGATATAGTGCTCGATATTTCTCGAGATTCTCTTGCTCGATTTTTACCTTTACCTTACCCACCGTGCTGGACACGGTTAGTCCCTTTGCGTATACTCGCGAGTTGGGACTTACGATAATATATCTCGAGCTAATGTTTCCCGTCGAATGCGCGGACCCAACGCGACGCATAAAAATCAAACGGCGGAGAAGCACTTATTTTTTATTACCGGCAGAATTTATCGTGCTGTACGCCTCTGCACTAGAGAGGGTAGCGATTCGAAGGAGTAATCCTCTGTTAATTCTAATATGTCCTTTCGCGCGCTTTACGAGCTAGAGGTTGGCGAATCCTGACTAACTTACGAATCGCCCGCACCTCGGAACCCCGAACAACAGAGCGAGCAATGCCCGAGTTTAACCCGTTGCCAATCAAGTTGGCGTTCGACTGAAAAACGTTAGATAGGGGTGGTGAAGCTCGAAGGGACGCGTTCCCGCAGCGCACGAGAAGGGAGCTGTCCACAGGATCGTCGAACGTCTCGGCTTTTCCATTCGATAAAAGCGTCGACTAACTAGCGGAGTCGCTTTAATTCCTAGAGGCTGTCGAGCTCTCGCGGCTTCTCGAAAAAACTGCATCTTCTTTCTCCTTCCACCCTCGCTCGTAACTCTTGCGTAGAACTGCCCCCGAAATAATGGCCGGCTCGTCGTTTGCCGTGGTGTCCTCTGGAGGAACGATCCGCGGTAGTTAAGTTATTAAATTTATCTTCCCGAGCCAGACTAAAAATCGCGGTGATTTATTATTTTTCGCTGCTTAACGACGCGACCACGGAATATGGCCCGGAGTAAGTCTCCCCTGTTTCCCGTTCCTCTTCTTCCGCCCTGACCGCCTCGCGTCTTGCTGGCTTTTTTTACCAGCACGCGCCCGACCATCGGGATGACTCGCCGCGATAAATTTTCGCGCTCGTGGTCGCGATCACGATCTCGCTCGCAGCGCACGACGCGGACGCGAAGCGCGTGGACCACGATTCTTACGTTTCTCTGCCGCGATAAAGCATCCTCCCGCGATACGCTGCAAGTCTGCTGGAATTCGATAGAGAACGCGAGGATCCCCGAGCGTCGCTCCGCGGACATTCCAAGTGGCGGGATATCCAACCAGCTTCGTACGAAACTTTCAAACCGCGGCTGCTCGATAATATCGAAGCGGCCGGTTGCGTCGAGTGCCGGAATACTCGATCGCCGAGGCGGATGCCTTCGCTAGGATGATCCGTGGGTAGTCGCACCTCGGCGCGATGCAACCGCGACACGGTTCGCTTCGCGTACACTCGCCTCTGGAACAGGAGGGAAGAGGAGAAAAGGATGGAGAGGAAGAACGATCTCTTCTCTTTTCCGGCTGGGGTTCGTGGCGCTTCTTGCTTCGACGTAGGCACATACCTACCTGCTCCTTCCTCTTCGTACCAAACGTCGAGATAGTTGGCTGTCGCTGAAGAGCGGGGGGTGTACGCGAGCGAGCGAACGAACGAGCCGACCAAACAACCAAGGAACGAAGCTACGGAGAAGATACAGGCGAAGTACGGAGGCTCGTCGGCCGGTCGAGCAGGCAAACGGCCGCCAAATAGTCAGCCGGCCGGCTAGATAGTCAGACCGAGTAGACCAAGGAGCAAGCCAGCCGGTCAAGTAGGCAGGCCGATGCGCCGATGCACGCGCGGCTTATAAAACCGCGGATTCCCCCGAGTGTATCGAGAGACTCGTTCTCGCGCACGAACCTTGACGGTAATGGCATGCATTACCGCTAATAATAGTTAGAGAAGGACCGGGAGACTAGGGAAAAGGGATGGAAACGGAGATAAACGAAGACGGCTGGATGGAGGGACGGAGGAGAAAGAAAAAGCGAGATACATCGAGCTCGAACCCTCGGAAAAATTGCGCGTAATTACGACCGGCTCGATCGGAGAGCGCGAGCGCGAGCGATCGAGCCTGCGCGCTGCGCGTCTCTCGCTTCCTGCTCCTTCCACGCGTTATCCTCGCTCGTCGAGCACCGCTCGCGGCGCGAAACGGAAGCGAGGCTCAGCTTTGCTCGGATCTCTTATGTTTTATCCTGCAAAAGCGACCAGCGTTGTTCTACTTTAAACTTTTCGGGAGAGCTGCCGCGAGGTAGGCACCTACCTACACAGGTACTGGCATAGGTACCTAGGAATAACAAGATCTCCGTCTAATCGGAGTTCCGAGTTAAACGGCCCGACGATAATCTATACCGCGCCATGCTGGCTAGTCTTCTCTCAGGAAGATAAGGTCGGCCGAACGGAACGTGTACGTCGCGGCCTGTGGCCGCGCCGCGCGATAATCGAGATTACTTTCGGAGCTGGTCGAGCGGGAAAATACGGCGGAGAGAGAATACACGTGTACACGTAGCTGTGCATGTAGATTGTAGGTATACGCTGAGAGGAGCGCTACCCATAGCTAATACCGTTACCGCGTCGAGCGTAGAAGATTGCCGCGTCGATGACCCTCCGCGTTGCTTAACGCCGATTAGAGAAGAACGTTCCAACGATTTTCCCCACCGCCATGCCAAGTCGCGTTTACCTCATCGTTTTGCTCATCGTCGATACATCGGCCATTAGTCGGAGTAATTTCCCCCCTTAACGATGCCCCGAACCACGGGCACAAGGTTAACGCTCCCGCCTTTTCACAAATAACGGAAAAGATATCAGCGAAGGTATCTGCGGAGAGAAGGGCTGTCTTTTCGTTATAAAACGCTATTTCATTGAACGACGATTGCGCAGCTTCCAGGGAACAATCCATCCAATGATCCGTTTCGAGTCTCGTTCTTCTTCTCGCGAAATAGCAGTCGAACCGTCTCTCTCTCTCTCTCTCTCTGTTTTCCAAGTTGAATTAGCACGTTTCGTAATCGCCGAAAGGATAATCGGTGCGAATCGGCAAAGCGTTATCTTGTCGATTAGTGGAAGTAAACGGCGATTGCAGATGACGCGAAGCAGATGGCGGCCGAGAGTGAAGCTTGGATCGGGCACACTGTTCGGGACCGTGGAAAAGGTGCGCGGTCATCGGAGCTAACTACTTAGAAGTCGGCCCGTGGAAATCGCGACGCTCTTTACGGTAGCCGGAGCAGTAGTCGCCAGCAATTTTGCCACGCTATTCAAAGGAAACGTAATTGCGGCTAGCGGACATCGCGAGCGCCACTACGCAGAAAGACGTTCGCGTCTACGCAGCCTGCAACACAGCCGACCACTAATTACAATAATTGCATTACCTACGCGCACGTTCGCGCGAACGGCAACGAAGACAACTCGCGGCTAGCCGCAAACGGCGTCCTACATTCGAGTAGCCGCATAGGTATCCACGCGTGCCAGTTGCCGATACGCTTTGGTCTCTCCACGATCTTTCCAACTCGCGAGATCCCGGGAGACGTTGGGGCTGGGTTAAGGGTCGCTGAGAGTGCTTTTGGAAAGATTTGTACTTGTCGAGTAACCGAGCGGAGCAGTCGGCCGATCGAAGATCGTGTAATGTCGACATTCTCGACCGAGCGGTGGAAGCGCAGATGGACAAAGAGGGGCGAGGGTTGATAGGTATGGAAAAGACGGCTGAAAATCCGTGGAGAGCTGTTGGATTGGATATTATTTACTTCTTTGCCGTTGTCGTTATTATCCCAGCCCGTGAAACCACGGAGCGATGCGAAGTAGGGTATATCGAAGCACAGGGCGATGCGTTGCGACGCGACATCCCATCCCTTATGCCGCTAGGTTGCGACCCCTGCTGCTGCGGCTGCTGTCGCTTCCTGGGGGAGCCACGACCCCTCGTACTTGGAAAATAATTCTATTAGGTTATATCGCGGTCTGCGTGAATGACGCGCGCACGTTTCGCTCAAGGGCGGTCAGGGTGTCTGCGGTTTGTTACGAGTAACCAGGCCCGTTCCATTCTCCCCGCGCGCCGCGATACGAATCCGCCTTGGGGCGTCGCGCTTCCTCCTAGATTGCCAGCGAATTTTATTAAGCCCCTAATTACGTCCAATCTATCGCGTTACCAAGCCTCTACAGAACCTTCTTCGTGCCTCCTCCCTCGCACTCTGCCTTTGGAAATTTCTCCAAACGCATTGGCAATTCGACAAAAAGATTCGCTGCGCGCTCAGCGTTTCCTTCGCAGGATTCTAGATTCGCGCACCCACTTCGTTATCCCCTTCGACTTTTCGCCGAGGTTCGATTCATGTTCGCTGTAGGTAGAGTATGCGACGTCGAGGTGGCTCCGCGAATTTTCCTTGCAGCTTCTCTCCATGCGGTCACCCCTCTTCCGTCCCCTGTGTCCCTCCTTACGCGTTTCGGATGTCCTTGGTAGGAGGTGCGTATGGTGGGTGCTCGGCAGTATATCTCGCACCCGTATAAATCAGCGATGGGCGGAACCGACATGGAGAGACACCGTAGAGGTTGGAAGGAAACCCGTCTCTCGAAGCAACGCCTGGTTAAATTTATCGCGGGGCAAACGCAAAGAGATTCTCCTACCTTCGCTCTTCCATGCCGAGACGCTCGCCTTTCATCTACAAATCTATATTCCACGCTAATCGTCCCCGTTTTCCTTCGGCCGCGTCGCGTCACGCAATAAGAAAACTATACCGATAAGTGGAATTATTATTATTATTATTATTATTATTATTATAATTATTATTATTATTTCGACGGGAGAACCCTTTAGTATACAAAGCTTGAACAATTCAGTACAATAAATATATATAAAATAACGTAACATAAACAGAAAAAAATAAAATAAAACGGAAATTATAAAGTAACGAGAAAAATATAACATAAAACGAACGACATCGCCAAACAACTGAGCGCAAATTAAGGAGATGGTAGTCTCCTAAGTACCAGAGTCCTAAACGAGGCGAAGGAGGTTAAGAAAATATCTAATTCAGCAATAATTGCTTAGGGGAGACCGGGGCAAAGTGAACCTCGGGGTAAAATGAGCTTTCTTAATTTATTCTTTAACAGTAGAATATAGTTTTATTCGACTTCAAACTTATTCCGCCCCACTTTGCCCCGGTCTCCCCTACTTATGAAAGAAACAGGTCCGCTGTAATGCTACGACTTTGCAGAGGTTTGTAACGCGAGAGTGCCGACTGCTCGTGTCCTCAGTGGTCAGAGGCAGCTCTCGGACATCTTCCAGGAATTTATATCGCGCGTCCAGCGAGACTGTCGGCGCGTGTATCATCGCTATCGTCCTCATCTCACTCCGCTTGGAAGTTGGAACAAGTGGGACGAGACCAGCCCATCCTCGGCTTATCGCTCTGCGATCCCACCCCGCTTCGACTGCATCGAACTGCAACCGTTCGACAAGAGCGTCGCGTCGCCTCGGTTTCGTCATCCCTTCGCTATCGTCCCCGGAAGCGTATTATCGCGAAGGATTCGCGTTTCCGCTCCGATCCACCCGTCATCTTCGATTAGCCGCTGTTCCGCTGCAGCGGCCGATTCGCGGCAAACCGATGGCGTTTACTACTTAGAGGAACTGCTAACAATCCCGGCGGTTGCAAACACGCGAGTTAAAGGGGAAGGTATGCCTCGGAAGATGGCGTCGAAAATCATTTGATCTTATTATCGCGGTTGCCAGCGATAACGGGACATGGAAGTCGTTAGGGGGAAATGTGCGCGTTGTTCGTCAGTTGGCGGGCGGAAGAGAGCGCGGTGACGTCGTCCTCGAGCTTCCGGCGGAGGCTCAGTTTTTACAACCGAGCAACTTTGCTAGATGGACGGGCTTCGTCCCTTACCCGCGAGGAAAGGTAGAGTTTGCTCGCGATGCGTGCGAACACGTCGCTCTAGTCCAACTAATTCTACCTAACTATTGTTAGTACCACTTATCAGTGGTACGAATCGACCGGCGTGAAAATTCCTGACTCACGATTCCGATCTTACGTCGCATCGATGAAATGCATCGAAGGGTGAAGCAGACAGGGTGTGTTCGAAACACGAGAGCGATTTATTATTATTATTAAATTAACGGGAGAACCCTTTGGATACAAAGTATGTAGCAAATTAGTACAAAGATAAAGTAAATATAACAAAAACATAAAGTAACGTAAAATAAAATGTAAAAAAATAAAATAAAACAAAGTGAAATAAAATGAATAAAAACAAACAGAACAGTCTGAGCCCTGAGACCTAGTCACAGCACCAAAGGTGCTTAAATTAATTTAAATTCAATTAAATTACTGAGGTAACAGTCTCCTAAGCAATTGGTTCCTGAACGAAGCGAAGGAGACAGCGAACACGTCTATGTCAGCGGGGCACTGGTTCATCTCATCCATAGCACGATTTAAGGGATCGACTGTATAGTGATAATATTCAGGGACACCCTATACAAAAAGAGGTCTCGGACGCAATGACCGTTGTGGGGCTCGGAGACGAATCAGTGCGACTAAATCCTGGCAGTTACTCTGGCCATGGATTACTTTGTACAAAAATAATAGGTCAGAACAGATACGGCGGTCACTGAGTTTAGAAAGCCTCATCATTCGCAAAGCTGGACTGTAAACATGGTCATCAAACCGCATAGGGCTACCAGTAGCTCTCGTAGCAAATCTAAGAAACTTATGCTGCACCCTTTCAATTAAGCAGACATAATGCTTATGTTTTGGGCTCCAGATAAGCGACGCGTATTCTACTAAAATTTAAAAGAAAAAGGCAGGAAAGTTTGGATTCAGAGAGAGAGTGAGAGAGTGGGGCAGGACGCGGAGTACACTGGCTATTGGTTTGGAAGGAACGAATCGTTACGTTAATTCGAGCACGATCGAACATGCTACACGGTGCTCCCGCGGTGGGTTACGGTAGGTTACGATTCACCGGTCGCATACTAGCGAACGGAATCGTGCAACATCTTGCCGGTATGGAACTGGTTTTCTAGTCATTACTCGTGACTACCCGTCGCGTTTCGATGCTCGGTCGGCCGGCCCTGCACAGGAGACCGTGTCCGTGTACGCGAGCCACGAATAAGCCTGCGAATGCATGAAATTCTACAGAAATCTTTGAACGATTGCAACAAGAGAAGCGGAAAGAAAGGTCGGTTTGGCGACAGAGGACTTATTCGGAACAACTACCCTAGTAACTAACCTTGCAGAATCGGGAGAGAAGGGTAAAGATTCGTAGAGAGAATAGAGTTTGCTCCGTATAATTGTTGACCCGGTGCCGCGTTGGAATAGGGATTCGAACGGGAATCGCGCGAATGGCAGATGAAGAAGACTAGAGGAGGTAGCGCAACCTCGAAACGTCGTTGAAAGAGCCGCAGCCGTACGTGCAAAACCCACTTAACCCGTTCCGCGACGCGTCAAAGGAACGCTTCAGCCGAAACGTTCTCGTTCGCGTCGATCCGACGTGCCGAAAATGACGGCGCTACGCTAGCAGAGAAAGCAATCTCTCGACCTCGGGGCGAGAGAAAAATCCTTGCTAGCTATAAAGTAATGCGGAAGGATGTTTCAGCCGCACCGCCGCGCCCGCAGCATCGGCCTGAGTTATTTTCTCGCGAGCCATCTTTCACGAGGGGCGACGCCGAGGGTGAGGGTAGACGACAACCCTTTGTCGCGGCAAAGTATCTTGGCGACGATTACGTTTTCGTTACGTCCCGCTTTGACAACTACCGGTCGAGACGGGGGAGCCTTTAAAATTACCGTCTATGCCCTGCACAGTGAGCGCGTGCCGTTAAAGTGGATCTCGCCGCAACGGCAAGGAGATACGAGTTTCGGTCGCGGAACGATTGCGCATCGTTTCGGACGCGACACGGCCGCGACGCAACTATTCGGGAATTCCGAAGGCAGGCGAAAAAAAAAAGATGAAAGAGACAGGCGAGAGAAGTGGCGGGAAATGAGGTAGCGCGACTGAGAAGCGAGCGAGCGAGCGACTGAGCGTGTAGGTTGTAGGTTGTAGGTGAACGCGGGCCCGGGGAGAGAGGTCGCGCGGAAACGAGAATGGTTGTAGAGCGCGCTGGAGGCGAGGCCTGACATTTGGTTACTGACATTTTCACCCCGGGGTTGACGGCGGGCAACCCTTTGGCGTTACCCGCGCTCAATCACTCCATTGTCTCGAGCGGCGCTCGTTTTATGCTCGCGTCAACGCTTCATTATGGGGCCTCGGGTCCGGTCGACTTGGCTTCTATAGCCCACGTGCTCGGCACATTGTCTATCCCAAGAATATATTACGCGCCCACGCGATCCCGCGAGCACTAGCACGAGCGCGAACGCCGCGCAACGCCGCCGTGTCGTCGTCTTCGTCGTCGACGTCTTCGAAATGCTGTAGGTAAATGTAAATACTGTTATTAACGGGAGGATGTTTGCAGCGCCAATTGTGCTTGCTGCGCTAATACGTACCATAAGTAACACAAGTATCAAGTACCTACCGATGCCACTCACGGGAGCACTCCTTTTTATTTTCAACGCAACGTTCCATACGTTCTGAGGTTGTTAGATAAGGCGAATCCCGGTTTTCAATTGGAGAACGACCTCGAAATCGCGGCAAGCTGCTGGGTGTAGACCGAAAGCGGTGGAAGCGTTCGTAAACGACAGCGCAGGTACAGCTGTACCTACATTGGGGTGGATCGATTTTTTTTTTATATCGAATACTAATAATGCGGAATAGTTGCCCACCACTATCAGTATTACATGTGTGGAATCACAGGTGAAGCAAATAATATCTTCTACTCCGCACTTGAGCTTGAAATTTCGATATTTTGACAAAAATACAAATATTCTGTTTTAACACTAGCTTGTTGTAGTCGGAAAGATTTCCATTATTTTCTTCTGTATCTCCTGTAATCACAAGTTTACCTTGCTCTGTTACACTTGTCTTAGGTGCCATTATTACAATACGAGTACTGTGTCATTCAGAGTGTCTTGTATAACACTCCATACAGAGTTGTCTTCTTATATCACAATATCGCATTCTAAATTTTCTTCCGGGCAGTCGGTCCTTTGTCCTATCTTTGGTACTCCCGAAAATTTGACGGGTTTCCAGCTTCCTACTTATGAAGGTATCATTAGATGTAAACAGAATTATGAAATTTCAAGCTCAAGTACAGAACAGAAGATATTATTTGATAGATACAATTGTGATTTCACACACGCAGTGCTGATAGCGGTGGGCAACTTTGCGGGAGAGATGCCGCACTGGGAGAAACGCCGCACCTTCGGTATTTCAGGGTTATCGGTAATAAAATAGAACACTGTCGATTTTATTTGCTTTAGGCTGTTCGTTTAGGTTAGATTAATAAGCGAGAACGTGTTTCCATTGTTAGTTTTAAAGATTTTGCTATTTTTTTAGGTAAGCCTACCGCACTTTGTCTCAATAGTTATACGTCGAGTTTACTTTTGCTATCGTAGTAGTTAAAAATTCATAGATTTTCGTGATATAACTTTTGTAATACACGTTAAAGGAAGTCTGTGGGATATTTCTCGGCTAGAATGGGTCATATTCGACATAGCACTTGGACATACGAAAGTGCGGCGTCTCTTCCGGGCATTTGGGATAGATGCCGCACTTATATGCGCACTGTATCGGAAGGTACATGTATCCTTGGAACAAATTTTCATTGCAAAACTTAGACACGGTGACAATTTTGCGTAAGGTGCGGCTACTGCCCCACAATTACCCTATATTTTTTTCGATCCACCCTACTGTACACGGCACTTGGTAGGCTCCCGCGCGCACGAACCACCGCGCACCGTTGCAATTAATTACGGCGTAAAGTCGCGCGCTCGTATTCAATTAATTACCGCGTGTGCCGCGCGATCGTCGTCCGCATAATTGACATTGTTGCTGCATTGTTTACAGTGGCCAGTGAATTTATCAATAGATTGGCTGTAGGACGACCAGCGCGGCGCGGCGTGGCACGGCACCGGTCCCTCTGTTTCCCAGACACGCGAAATAGCCCCTCGCGTTCTCTCATAGTTTCGCGGGGACGAGCAGCGCGATAACCCCCTCATCGCGGTGCAAACAATCAAACGAGAGGCTATTTTAAACGGCCTTAAACGCTACCACGGTTCTTCTGCCACGATCTTTGTTTTCTCTTCTTTCGGATTCCCTCCATGCCTCTCGATCTTTAGCTTGGAATAGCGACAGCTTCTCTGGTGCTCGAACAATTTCTTGATAAATTCAGAATCGGGATCGAGCACGGTGAAATCAGGTTAAATTAGAGGAATCGCTGGATTAAGGTAGTAAGAGAGGTTGAAAGCTGGAAGGTGACAACGCGAAAGACACCGAGGACGTAGGAAGAAGACAAGGAGAAAAATTGGCGCGCTACTTATTGATAGCTATCCACTAGGAGAAGCTTTTGCTTAAGGGGGTGCACCCGTTTGAACCCTCGGAAAATGTGTACATTCTGTGGATTTTTTTACAAGTCAACGGCTGGATGAAGATTTCCCGTTTTTTTACTATGTTTACATAGTACCATGAACTACTTTAAAAAAAAGTTTCAGATAAAAAGCTATTGTTTTTCGGAAGTTATGCACACATATCCGAAAGTCTCTCCATTTTAGACTGCTAAACAGTGGGCCTGAAAACAGCCGTATGTCGTGTCTGAAATCAAAAACAATAAAATCTTCTTATAAAGCATGTCAATAGCTATCGTCCAACGGGGCCGATTTTGAAAATTTTGAAAAGTAAAGAAATGGTGAGAGATCAAAAGTAAAGTTATATTTTTCTAAGAGAAACGTCCACCTTTTTGTTTATAAATAATAAACGGGGAATTGGAATTAAAAAAGGCCTCGTTGGACGATGTGGAATCTTATTACGATCCTGCGTGCAAAATTGGAAGTGAATTGGTTGAACGTAGCGCGAGTTTCTAGGCCCACCGTTTAGCCGTCTAGAATCGAGAGACTTTCGGATATGTATGCATAACTTGCGAAAAACAATAGTTATTTAACTGAAACTTTTTTTTTAAGTAGTTCATAATACTATCTAAAGACAGTAAAAAGAGCGGGAAATCTTCATCAAGCCGTTGACTTGTAAAAAAATCCACAAAACTTACACATTTTCCGAGGGTTCAAACGGGTATACCCCCTTAACCCGTTGCGTTCCTAGCATCACCACCTACCAGGCCGTCTGTCCGACCAGTCTCCCCTCTCGCGTTACAGCTTTCGTCCGCTTCTGTATTCGCAGGTAGATCAGGGCAGGTACCTACCGCGAAGGTCAAGTTTTTTTCCTGCTAGCGCCCCACCTCTTCCTGTTCCTGTTTCTGTTCTTGTTCCTGTTCCTCTCGATCTCTGCCCGCGAGGGCTCTCGTGCCGTGAAATAGAAGAATAGGCAGGCGGTGGGTCTACCACTCTACGCTTCTAGGCCTAAACTACGGTCTACCCGTTTCGGGCCGTCTCTTTTCTTCTGCCCTCTGGTTCCGTAGCTCTCTCGGTTAGGTCTGGGTTGCGCGCGTAACGCCGTGGACCGGTTTCGAGAGCAGCCGCGGGGGCTAAATGTCAACAACGGCATAACGGCCCAGTTAGAGGATTACCCCCGGTGTTCGCCCATCGGGGGTAACACCAGACAAAAGGTCGTGAACTTTCCGCGTGTCATAATCCGTCTGAGAGGGTTCGCGGCGTTTCCACCTCTACTTAGTTCTCTCGTCAACTCTCGCGCGATGCGATGCGCCGCGCCGATTCAACGGGCCGATAATGGAAGCCTTACTCGGCAGCTATCGCGTGGCTATCGAGTATCGAGGTGGTGGTCGAAAATCAGAGCAGATTGCAGAGGATCTAAAAGAGCGAAAGAGCGAAAGAAAAGAAAGAGGAGAAAGGTCGCGAGGACCTGGCCCCGGCTCGGTGACAGCGAGAAGGGCTGCTTGTTGTTGGGTCTAAAGTTCTAAATTCTAAAGGTTCGACACGTAACCCGAATGCCCTAATGGGATTGGCATTGTCGTCGTTAACATGACAATATAGGTCCTAAACGGTTCGCTTATACGGTTGATGTAGGCATAGGTAGGTATAGGTAGCAGCTAGGAGGCACGTATGCCGGTGCCGATTAAATGCGTGTCGCGTCGTGGCCCGATGCGTACCGGAGATAGGGACGACGAGCACGAGCACGACCACGAGGCGTCCCATCTCCAAATACGAGCCTTGTTATGATAATCGTTGCTCGCGCCCCCATCTCTGCACTCATTATGATCCCGCGAGAACTTCTACCGCCTCTCCCCTTTCTTCCCTACTCACCCTCTGTGCGGAAGGGATGCCACGATGCGAGTAGACTTCGCTTCAACAAGAATAGCGCTTTTTACTTTGGCCTACCCTCGTTCTCGATGAACCAGCAACGAGACATCGACCACGCGCAACTCTTTCCCGCGATAATTATACCTACTTTAGATGAATAGGGAATATACCGTCCCTGTTGAGCATTAGGGTGTGTCAATTTTTTCATTGCTTCAATTTTAAAAACGACTGGTGGAAAAACGACGCAATTGCAGGTTTAAAATTAACCACTACCTTTAAATTTTGTGTAATGCATTATTTACCTAGTTGGAATTTCATTTGAAATTATAGAAAAATACGAAAATTACTCAAATTATTTTTAAAAAATTAATAATTGAGCTTATGAATCGCAACAGGAGCAAACTAGATATCGCTTCTTTGGTGGACTTTGTTAAATAGCATTAAATTTACTAGATAGATGACATATAGCTAGGTCTGTTGCTAAAGTTACATATATTTTTATTTTGTAATAAATACACATTTCCATATATTTTCACGTGAATGTAATAAATACTAATTTCCACATATTTTTATTTTCATTTTCATGCTTTTATGTAAGCAAGACTCCGTTCAAGCAGTATATGAATACGTAGTTTATAGTTAAATCTTACTTAATTTTCACTTTCTTCAACTGTGATTTGAAGTAGCTAACCCTTACTCAAATCAATTTCTAAAGATAATTTCAGATTCAGGAATAAAAACAGCATTACTTTGTCACTAGTCATTTTAAACATTCAAAAATTTTAAATTTACCCATAAATTTGACACACCCTATTGAGCATACCTACTCGCGAACCCGTCTGCCGCGGCCGTCCAGGAGGAAGTCCGAGGCGCCACAGCGTACATCAAACTTATAATTACCAGCGCAACAACGATTTCGTCGAGGAACGTTTCGTCCTAGAAAAGCCTCGTCCGACTGGTGTTAGGACAATAAAATTCAAAGGTTCAAAGTTAAGAATTAAAAGCAACGGAGAGAAAACTCGCGACTATTCGGATGTCTTGAATCTCGGACCGTGGAATAAGTCGATATCCACTACTTACATACCTAATGACTTTAGAGACGCGGCTAAGGGACTCCTATTAAATTCTGTACTATCTATAGGTACATATTGGAGAGAAACAGGAGATTTTCATTTCTTCCATATTCCCTGCGTTAGGTATAGGTACATACCTACCTATTTCCTTAATCGCCCAAGGAATCGCATCTTATCGAATTCCTGCGCCAGGAATCGTTCGTCTCGAATACCGCTGCAGATCGCTCGTTCCCGTAAGTACTTGAACGACCACGTCGCGACAGAATATTTAGAAAAAGTTTGTCCCGGGACACGATCGATACGCGGTCTTTCTTTATCCGCATAACCGAGCGTTCTTCCTACTTACTTAGGTACAGGTATTACATTCGGCTTACGCTGCGTCCTCTCGCGATAATCCCACGGTTTTGCGAATCGATGGAACGATTCTCCCTGCGAGCAGGGGAGGTCTTAGGAATCGTCGTCTCGCGGAGATTGCTGGAGATTTCGCGGCTCGTCTCGCGTCGACCGGAAACCTTATCCCCGTGCTTTATAAACTTTAAACGATGCAAACCGAAGCTGGCTCGCTCCGCGTCGAAGCCTCTGCTCCTTCTCCGTCCCCAGAACTTTTCCCCGTTTTGGCTTTTCTCGTCGCGCGCCGATTTATCCGTTCTCTGCTCTGTTCCATTCTGTTCCGTCTCCTTTACATTCCCAATGCGTTCGCGCGGTTTCACTGTATGCGCGTACAAATAAGGCATCCAGAGACAAATGACGCGGAGAGGGATCGGCGCAGCTCGACACAAAGCATCCCCCCGAACACCCTTTCGGAGTCGGAGGTGACGTCACCGACAATGGAAGGTCGAGCTGTGATTAAAGATCGAGAGACTCCGTAAAAACTCCTTCAAAAGTGTAGGAACGAAGGATGGAAAGGGGGACAGGCGGACCTACCGGCGTGAAATATTGCCTCCGCGCCACCAGACAGCTATATGACGTTTCCGAAGGGCATGAAAGAATCCCCGCCACTGTCTTTCTCTTCTCTCCCCGGTCACCTCTTCTTCCTTCCCGCCCCGTCTATTCTCTCTTCCACCCCCGCACTGCAATGCCCGCTCTCCTTACAGGACCTCCGCCAGGGCCATTTCTCTCTTACGTTTACGATCCTAAACGATTGCTCCTCGTCCAGAGAGAAGAGGAGCTCGATCACCGTGCGCGTACGCGGCGAGTTCCACGACCTTTCGCTGGTTTACAGTCGTTACGCGAAAAGTATTGGATTTAACGATGAGAGGCGAAAAGCAGCGTTTCGTTGAGATAGGGCGCGCGACGCGCGTGTAAACTACTTAGGTATAGGATAGACCAAACATCCAATGTAAATTTCTGTCACATAGCTTGGGTGCTTTAGGCTTTTAGAGTCCCCATAGGGTAGACCGGTGGCGATAGTAACAGGGGGAAGATTGTAACACGTTAAATATCTCAAAACATATGATAAGGTGAATGTCCTAATTTCTGCTCATGTCCCCATTTCTGATCAATTCGTGTTTTTCTTATTATTATATGCGTTACGTTTGTACTATAGTTGCAAGAAAATAATTCTAAACTATTTAAACATTATCGCTATTTTTCTTCAGCAGAAATAGGGACATTTAGAGCGTTATATATTTAATTAGAAATTACTAATAGTTAACAATCTTGAAATATCTTTCTTAAATAGTTTTTGAATTGGTTGATTTATTATTAAAGAATTAATCAATTACTCTGCAAATTTTCATCACAAACAATTTTTTTACACCTTCTTTATGACGAGTTATCTCTTAATCAGCAGAAATTGGGACATTCACCTTAGATATTAACACTATTTTGGAAATGTGGTGAAGAATGACATTTGGAATACACACATCCATATCCTAGCAGTATAGATACACAGATAGTGAAGAAAATAACTTTTCAATACCCTAAAGTAACTTTTCCTTACTGATTGAAAATTGTAATATAAATACTCCCTTTGCAAGTACGTGTTTTCTCTATTTTTTAATATTTAATCTGGCCATTTTTAAAGTAATACTGATCGGTAGTTATCACTTTTAAGTGTCTCGTTAATAAAAATTTATAATTTAAGTTAAAAAAACTAGTCGGGGGCGATTGTAACATCGGCAGTCGGGGAGTCTTGTTTGCATGGAATCCTATAGCACAGCACAAGCAAACCGAATAAAAAATGGGTGAAATATACTGAATGTAAGGATTAATCACATGAAGAACGCACCAGCCAAAACCTTTTCTATTTCTGCCACAATTGCGACACCGCATAATTGGTTACAAAATTCACTTTTTTCATTTATTATTATAATTAAAATCAATAAATATTTTAATTTTGTAAAGTTAAATTTGTGCTACTATCGACTGCACGCAGTGTTACAACCGATCCGGTGTCAGGGACGGTTGTAACACTTTCTTCGCTTCTCATTTTTGATTAATAACCGGAATACTACTTGACATACAGCGAAACTGTTGTGGCTCAAATAATGTCAGATAAGTAAGTAACATTTTCGTAAAAACTAAAAACTGTTGTTGTACCTGTAATAGTTTTTGCGTAAGCGTATTCCGAAGTCAAAGTGTTACTACCGCCCCCGGTCTACCCTACCACTCTCGTTTCGCATTTACATGCGTTACCGCTATCAATTCGGAATAGAACACCATTCCGTCGCCACTATACCTAGGTACTACTCAAGTAACTACCTACAGTAGCGAGACTTAACATTTACATTACAATCGAATCTGTCCTCTTTCATAAAAGTTCGTCGATATCACGACCATTTCTTATCGTGCCACGTAGGGCAGGCGTACCTATCTCACGCACACGAATATGTTAAGCCCATCCGTCGCCGAGGAGGAAAAGATGACCCTAAGACACGGTACGATTCGGAGGATTTCGACGAGACATCTCTACTCGCATGCATAAATAACTGGAGAGAAATGCACGCGGTGCGTTCGCTCGCGGGTTAATTCCGTTAATTGTCGCAATGACAACGAAGGGAGAAGTCAGAAGAAGATGAGTGGAGAGAGAATGAGAAAGGCACGAAGGCAGAGGGTAGGGGGGTGGGGGGTGGTTGGAGTTTAAAATCAGTTAATTTACGGTGAGGCTGGTCAACGAGGCGCCAGAGCATTTAGCCGTTTAACGCGCGGAGAAGCAACGGGGTAGGAGAAATCGTGATCGAGTGGCCAAGGGGAAAGGGGTGGAGGAGCAGAGACGCCACTCAACGGCATTATTCGAATTGATGCGGTGAATTGGCGCTGACGACATCCGAGAGGCAATCCGACGGTTTGTTTATTGGTCGCGCGTTGGCGGATTCCTTGCGGTTTGCTTTAATTGAACCCTCGTCGATCGTAAATGAAACTAATATCTACGTACATCTCCTAGCTTCTCGTCGAGGTTGACCTAGCGGACAGAAGTCAAGCAAGCTGGAGAGTACGATGCGTGGAACTGTACCTACGCGAAAAATCCGTTGGAAAGAGCCAGGCGCGGCGTTCCGGGATCGTTGTCGCTAATCAATACCTACGAGTCGATTGCGCGGAGGAGCTTATCGTTGCGGGAGAGGACGCCAAGGGCCGGAAAAGGAGAAAGAAATGGTAGTGGCGCGTGCGACCGACGCGTGACGCGATACGAGCTATCGGCGAATTCCTTTGCGCTTTACGCGTCGCGGCCCGGCCGCCACGTGCGCGTAATGGCCCATTACGCGTACGTATGGAAATAATGCGATTTGCATTCCGAAAGAGACCTCCACGTCCACGGTGGCCGAGGCCCGAGGAGGAGGAACAGGAGGTCCATGGATCAGGGACCGTCGCGAGCGAAGAGAATGGATGGGGGAAGAGACTCGGAAGCCGAAACGATTAACGAGTTTCACGGACCGAACGTCGATCGCTGCTCGGACGCAGGGCTGTCGCGCGGCGCGGTGTACGGCTTCCGAATTCCGTGTGGCAAGCCGTAGTTGGAGGTTGAAGCGTGTCGATGGCGAGAAAGAAGGAAGGGTGCCCGGTGGAGGATATTGGACGGTAGGGGAGGCAAAACAATGGCGAGAAGTTTTGCGAAGGCGGAAGGTTTCGCGCGGTAGGGTGGAATCAAGGGACAGCCCGCATGATTAGTCCGACGTTTGCGCGTTGCGCGGGCAGAGGCGTCTCTCCCGCTACTTAGTTGGCACGCATTCCAACGGCTCCCGATTCTCATTCGACTGCGTGTCTGCTCGCCCGAGGGCGACATTCGCTGTTCGCGGCGCAACCCCGTCCCGTCCGCCCCTACGAATGCCCCCGTCCGACTCTCTCCCGCAGGTGACGGAGAGACTGTATGAATCGGACCGGCTAACGAAGTTGCTCTCCGCGTTCTGTTTCAGATGCGTGCGGACTGTCGGACGTGGCGCACATCGAGTCCCTTCAGGAGAAGTCGCAGTGCGCCCTGGAGGAGTACTGCAGGACCCAGTACCCGAATCAGCCGACCAGGTTCGGCAAGCTGCTGCTTCGACTGCCATCCCTGAGAACGGTGTCCTCGCAGGTGATCGAGCAGCTGTTCTTCGTCCGGCTCGTCGGGAAAACGCCGATCGAGACGCTCATCAGGGACATGCTGCTGAGCGGTAGCAGCTTCAACTGGCCGTACATGAGCACGATGTGACATTCTGTCTGGCGACAGCTAGCATCCGCGTAATACTGTCGCTTCCCGTCTCGTCCCGTGGTCCAATCGAATTTCGATCGCCCACGCTGCCGCTCGACCTTCCCCGCAAACTCCACTCGAGCGGTGCGCCATCCAGCCGCGCCTCGTTCTGCTCGCTCGATCTGGAAACCGACGCCTCGCGAGAGCCCCGATCGCCCGGGGAACTGTGGCCGCGCGCGGCCGCTCCGCGTCGTCGGCCACCCTCACTGAGCACGCTTGGCGCACAAGCCCAGCGAGAGCCTCGCTTTTCCCCTCGGACGCGAGCAAGCTTGCGCGTTACTCGCCGAGTTCGATGGAACGATCCAGCAAAGGGGATCATCGAGGAGAAGGCGCGGCTACGAACGAAAAGCAATAGACTGTGGTTGGCGTTGGGTGAAACGACATTCGGAAGCTGTTGCGCCGTCTCGTACTGCCTTTCAAAGTTCAAGGGAAGCCACGATTTCTCGCGATTCCACGTATACGCGCATCAATCGTACAATTATGTGCCAATGCGACCAACGTAGTTCAATACTGGCATATCGTCGAGCCGCCGATACGTATGTACAACGTCAATTACGAAGTCGAACGACGTTCGAGTTTCGGGCAACCTACTTAGAATAATTCTTTGCTACCAAACTCGGGAGCCGAGAGCCAGGAGCTGTCGCCGACCAGCTTCGGAGGGAGAATTTGCCCCGCGAGGGGCTCTAATTTCCCGCGCCGCGCGATCACTGTTGTGGACTTCGAACAGAGGAGGAGGAGGCCGAAAGGAATGGAGAGCGGTGATTAACGCGAAGGTGTACGAGGTGCGGTACGATGCTGTGCGACGGTGCAGGAGGAGCAGAGAGAAAAGTGGGCGGAGGAGACGAAGCGCGCGCGTCACGGGAGAACAGGCTCGAGAGAAAAGAAGGGCGGAGAGAACGAAAGCCGCGATAAAGACGTTGCTCGGGCGAAGAATCGGAGGCGCCAACTGGCGTTTCAAGCTGGACGGCCAGAATCGCGGGGCCGCGTTTAAATCCCTTTTTCAGCCGCGCGCAACCGAACTGATCGAACGGGGCAGATAGAAACGAGCGCGAACGCGGGGCCCCGCGCGCGCCGAACCTCTCTTCCGCGACTCTTTTATTTCGAGCGACGCTCACGTAATCGGTGAAACCATTCGATTCTCGTCTCGGTGCCACGGTACGGGAACGGTCGCTGACAGAGACGAAAAAGAAACGGGAACTAAGAGGGTTGGAGGAGCGAGCGAGAGAGGGACTCGGCGCGAAGAAATCATAAATTAGCATTTGTAATCGACGGCGGGGGATCTGCTAGATCTTCGGTGGGTATCTCGCGTCGATCTCTCGGTCGAGTAATTGCCGTTAGTCGAGTCATGCCGAAACCCTTAGTCATTCGTTTTGACGTCTCGTTCCGAAGAACGTTGCTGCCCGCGTTCCCGAGAATTTCACCCTCCCCCTGCTCTCTCTCTCTCTCACTCTCCGCCTTTAAAAGACGCGTGGCTTGGAATCTCGCAATCTTCCTCTCCTCGAGATCTCTGCCCATCCCGATTCACCGTCAACGCGTCTGTCAAACGTGAAACCTTACTTTCCACGGAATCGTCTCGTTATCCTCTTACGCGTTCGAGCTTGCGTTCCGTTACGTTCGACGGCGAGGCGTTTGGGGGCTGCTGTTTTACCCAACTCCGTCTTACCACCACTCTTAGTCTAAGTTCAGTGGAAACGTGTTTCAATGATGCGCAATGTAGCAAGTTTTCGTACGTTTTGCCCTGGCGGTTGCAGGTGTAGGAGAATGTTCGTGGCAGGTAACGTCGTCGACCGTTCGTAAGTACCTACGTCGTCGTCTCGTTCGTTCGTTCGCTACCGCGGAATATTTGTTCGGCCAGTTGCTTGGCGTCTGCAGCTTTACACCCTCTCCGATATCCGGACTACTTAATAATTAATAGCTCTCTCCGGAAAAAGGGACCCCTCGGTTCTAGCGTAGGTATCGTATTCATAAGCTATCGTTACTGGTCGTATAGACGTTTTCTATTTGCTTGTTATCTGAAGTTTAGCTTTCGAGGTTTTCGTTGTAAACAACGCAAACGAAGGGAAATTTAATAATTATTTTAAACGAGCCATGCGTCGCCGATAGCTAATAGCTCGCGACGCGATTTTAACGACCCTGTGTCGGGGGAACGATCTAAGCCTACGAGAAAAAAAAATTCCCCTTTATTTAAACGGACACCCAGTTTATGCGTTGCCAGGTAGGTACCTACAGTGATTATTCTCGCGTGTCTCGTGAATTCGACGGACACGCTAAATAGGGTAAAGGGCCCAATTACTGTCACCTTAAGCTATTTTGCTTAAAATAACGAATAAATAAAGTATAGTATATAATCTATAGTATAGACTATAGGTTGAATTACATAATTCTTTTTGCGCATGACTTTACAACGTTTATTTGTTCGTTATTTTAAGTAAAATTAGCTTAAGGCGACAGTAATTGGGTCCTTTACCCTACCATAGAACGGCTCTACTAAATTCCACGACGATTTCCATGGACTTTGTCGCTGAGTAGTTATTCCCGAGAAATAAAGGACCAGTTGTTTGTAAACGATTATCGATTAACTCGGCGGGAGGCGCTACTGGGTAAAATTTACCACAGAGGCGCTACTTGCGAAAGTATGAAGACTGAGTTTTTGTTACAATTTTTTAAAGAACTCTATTAAAGATGTTAAGATATTTCATAAATTTCGTTTGATTCTTAAAGCACTGTACTTTAGCATAAAAATTACAAAGTTAAGTAAAGATATTCTGAAACCGTGGTTCTTTACGTTTGAATTTTGGGTATTTTTCACCCGGTAACGACAACCGGTGTTGCAATATGGGGCGCGCCTCTCGCCGGGTTAACGCGCCAGCGGTGGCAGGGAACGCAAAACGTTGAGCGGCTAGCACATTATTTATTATTCTTCGAAAGAATATAAATCGTAGCGTAGGCATGCGTATGCATAAGGAGCGTAAGAATTAAGTGAATTTTACGACCTGTTTTCGTGTTTTATTTATTAAAAGAAATATGTTCTTCTCTGCGAGGACGATCGTTGCATAGGAGGCTAAGATATTCTGGATTCTGAAGTTTACTCCCAATCGTTTCGTTGTAATGCTTAGTTTTTCGAAGCCGTTTAACCGAAATGCGTAATACGAGGGGGAACCCTGCCGGCGTCGTTCAGGCTCTGTCGCCCCCCGTTTCCTCGGCGAGCAGCTAGCCGCAGTTACGCATCGAACGGCGATTTGCCTGCGAATTGCACGAGTCGCGACAGACGGTTACCTGGCGATCTCTGGCCGTTTTTCCTTTTGCCTTTAGCCTCTCCGAGTCTCCGCCGACGGGCGACGAGGGCGCGCGATAGCAACGAACGAACGTACGACGATCTCACCGTGTATTTGTTCGATGCAACGGATAATACACACGATTCCTTCGAAGATTAACTCCCCAACGCCCATCGAGGTTTGCGACGCGTAGCAGAATCGAATCGATCCCCCGATCGAGCCCGAAACCCCGTTCGTTTCTCCGCAGGGTGCTTAGTTTCGCGCGGCAGGGGAAATTGGATCGTGACGATATTTCCTGATCGAAATAGGTAGCGAGTAAATGCGGCGAAAGCATTCGGAAACGGTGCGACGGTGCGACGACGCGACGGTGCGCAGGCAAATGCCTATATATTTTTCTTTCGCGAAACGTTGCTCGTCGCAGGCCGCTCGTCGCTCGGTCTCCGAGAGCCATCGATTGCGCGCGTAGGTAGATCGGAGGGGAACGATACCGAGGAGACTCTGCGAATGCAATGTGATATACATATGCACGTATATACGTGAAATTTGAAATCCGGTTTTTCGAGACGGTGCTTTTTCTTTTTTTTTTTACTCTATAAATACTGTACGATACTACCGGAGCACGGTGCGTTGTATGTTGTATGCATGGGATTGTGCGAGCAAGAGGACGACGGATCATTTAAGAGAGAAACAAAATGTTTGAATACTACGTTACGATAATTGTGGCAATGTCGAGCTAGTTACTTAGAGTACCATTTAGGGGTATATGGGATATTTCTAATATTTTTAAGCAGCGATCGTTTCTTAAAAGCGACACACACACACACACACTCACAAATACACACTATCGCCACCACCACACGTGACACCTACAGCGAGAAAGAAACGCGCCTCGACCGGAATCCAAAGAAGCGAAAGTGGAGTGGACTGAAAAATTCCGTGGAATCGAGGGAACGAAAATTGGCGAATCGGGCGGGAACGCGAGGATTTTCGAACGGTTAACGCGAATTGCTTCGAACAGATCCCGGTTGAGCGCGGTTGCTCGTCGGAACGGGAAAATTGTATTATACCGAGCACGAATTGCGTTATCGTTGGATGTGTACGTAGAACGAAAAAGATATCTATACAGAGTTATGTATAAAGGCGCGAGAACATTTTTGTATAAAAACCTGTACATAATTAATATATATGCATATATATATAAATACAAATATAAATATGATTATAAATATAAACGCAGCTACGAATGTACGAATACAAGAAGAAGTATATACTATCCTTTACATACAAGTGCCTATATGTTTGCGAGGGTTTGATCGACGAGAATTGCAGGTGAGTAAGCTCCAGCAAGTGTTCAACTATTTTCTTTGGCGCGGAATCTGTTACGAGCCGAGGCTGAGGGCAATGAGAGTGGCGGCTGCGAGGCCGAGGATTGAATTTGTTTCTTGGAGTTTGTTAGTAACGGACGAACCGGGGTGTGGTATCCCCGGGAGCCACTAGGAAGGTGGTTGTCGTGGACGAACCGGGGTCTGGTATCCCCGGGAGCCACTAGGAATGTTAGTTTAGCCTCGTAACTTTATAATGCGATACCCCTTGAGCGATAAAGGGGTATCTTTGTGGGTTGGTCTCAAAGAGGAAATTCGGATGATGATTGAAGAGAACACTGAATTTATAACAACTAATTATACTCTGTACATAATCTCAGTCTTTTACAATTGTTTAGTGTTTCTGTCGCGGTACCTAGGTCCACCTCTCGGTTTTGACGCACTGAGAAATGCGGGGGTCTCAAAAAATAAGAGTTAACAGTCACAACACCTATCAGTAACTCTACGTACTTTATAGTAAAAGTTGGTACAATGCTCGAAGGAAAACACTACTTGGTCTCGCAAGCCTCTTTCGTCCACGCGTGTTAGTCTCGAAATGAGCCCCCGAGTATTGATTCGTGGCCCTTTTTATATCATGAAATTCGGTAAAAAAGTAGCGGGGATGTGAATACCTTCATTGAATATTAGGTTTCCCGGGAAAACTCGGTTGCATCCCACCACTGCAGGAAACTCTGACCCCGCCGGGTCACGCGCATTCCGGACACCCGAAAGGGTTTAAAAGTTCAAAGATAGGGCTGCGTACGTAACAAATCGATGCACGGTTGCAAGTGACGCGAGACGAAACGCATCGGTGTCGCTCGCCGACCAAATTGTTCTCTTGTAAGTCTATCAACGGTGTAAAAGCTGCGGTCCGAGAGCAGGCGAAAGCGGGAACAGTTGAGGGAGAGGACGAAGCTGGGAGCGCGAGAGATGGAGAATTCTACGAATGGCTCGGTGGCAGTGGCGACTTATTTTTCGTAAGAGAACCTTACGCTCATCCGTCCGAGCGCGATCTACCCAGGCTCGACCGTTTCCGAGCATTCCTGCACGAACGTATTTCAATATAAACAATCGCCGAGCGAATTTTCCCCGACGCACGGCAGTGATTTCTGGCCGACGTGACGGCGATGCCTCCGTCTGCGAGCGCGACCCCGCGTGCCCTCGCTCGAGGAACGCGACTCGTTTCGATCCTTCTTTATCCTCTCCCCTGCTGCTTGCTCGCTTCGCTGCCTGCCTGCCTGCCTGCCTGCCTGCCTGCCAACCTTCCTCCTGGCTCGTCTTCCTGCTCGTCCGCCTGCCTTTACACTCTCCTCGACTCCTTTTCCATTCTTGCCTTCACCTCGTCGCTAAAGTAATTAACAGTACAGGAACGCGTGCGCGAACTCTGCGATCCATTTGGTTTCGCGTATACAGTTAGTAAAATAAGTATTTCGACGCGTTTTAAAATCGCATAGTTTTTTTTTAATTAATCCAAACGACATGAGTTTCTTTTGGAAGCTAGAAGGGTTAGTTTGCTAAGTGACGTGAATCGTCGTTTTGAAAAAAAAATGCATTTGTTCGGAATAGCAAGAAAAATAGTAAAGGTCGTTTTTTAAACTTTTCTTTTGCGAGCCTGTAATGAAAATTCAGAAACACGCGTTTGTAGATCGAAGTAGGTTACACGCGTGCCTAAAATTTCATCAAAATCAGTTAACGTCTGAGCTATAAACGCTTAAGGATCGCAGAGTAAGGTCGAAAATCGCTGGTTTCGGGAATTTCGGTCGAAACTCACGTGGTTTGGACCAATTCTAAGAAAGTTCTGCAATTTTAAAAAGCGTCCAAATGCTTCTCTACTAACTGCGAATAGATAGAAAGATCCTAGGGAATGTTGCAAATTGTTTCAATCGCACCAACGTTTGGCGAATAAAATAGAGAAGAATATTAGGCGCCTATGCGCGGGACAGTTGGATCGATAGGGACGTTATCGATGTTTGAGGGATCGCCAGCAGGGGTGATCCCGCAAACTTTCGGATCCGCGTCCCCTGGCTCGTGTCGCGAGTTGTCGAGGCGCGCGCGTATAAATCGCGGATAAATCACGGGGAAGACGGGTTCGTGGCGAGCCGGGCAGGCGCGCGCGGAAAGGCAAAAACTGTGCCCGGGTGGCTCGCAAGAGATCGCGAGCGGTGGTGGCGTGCGCGCGGAGAGCCTCCAGCCAGCCGGATGCTTAGAATTTCGATAAATCTAACTTGGCAGGGGAAAGAGAGCGAGACAGAGCGAAAGAAAGAAACGGCGAGCAAGGGAGACGGAGGGGGAGAGACTGGGTTAGGCAAAGACGAGTAGCCTTTTTGGGTAGGCAGAGTCGGTTTGGCTGCGGTTCAAAAATTTCGATTCTTTTCTCGACGCTGTAAACGTGGACGAAATCGAATCGAGATCGAGGACAGCGACGATCCAGAGGGAAGGTAGGTAAAACGTTCTCGCTCGCGGTGCCGCCCATCACGGGGGAAAAGGTATGAAGGTGGTTGGCCGCGGGGCAACGTTATCGGAGCGCTTACCTACCGTGTCACAGCGCGCGCAATAGGGTATTTCCGGCCCGGCGAGGAAAGTTTGCGGTCGCGATCCCCCGCTGGGGACCGAGGGCGACGAATTTTGGAAGGAATCCAGCGCGGGTCCGATGCTCGCGATGCAGCAGTAGTTGGGCCGGGTTAGGATCGGTGTGTTCCTTCGGTTTATCGCTTCCATGGAAGAGATACGCTGGCGGGTCCCGTCCCGATAACCCCTCCGCCGCCCGGCCGAGTCGGGCCAGTTCGATCATGTACGCGTACACGAGTACACGTAGGTGTACACGAGTGCTTCTTCACCAACCGCGTTCACCTCGAGTCGTGAACTGGGTTGTTTGATAGACAACCGTACCAATTTCTCCGGGGCTTTCGATCGCCGCGAACGGAAGAAAATATCTCGCCGTTCAACTACCACTGGCACTACTGGCAGCCATCGTCGACCAGCGCAACGCTTCGGAGTGTTGAAAAATTCATGAAACGGACCAACCGGAGAAGATACTCCAGCGCGGTATCGCGTCCACGATTGCGTCACGATCTAACCGAGCAAATGGCCGTCTTTTTTTTTTCTATGTTTCCTAATCGTCGCGCGATAACGACGACGGTTAAAAACACCGCTGGCAAACGAAAGCGTGAAAGTGAAAACTGGAACAACTCGGGCCGTCTGGGGCCGCCTTGTTTTTCCAGCGGCTGTTCGATCGAGCGATTAGCTCGGTGGATCGTCGCTGACGAACTACGAGGCAATCGGCCGGGGCCCCTGATCAAAGGGAACGCGCCCCGGTAAACCGGGCTCCGTGTCTTCCGTTTCTTGATGGAGTAATGCGCGTTCGTTGTGTTTCAATTGGTATTCGCGACCCACGCGATAAATTGCGACTCGGTTCGCCCGTCGAAAGTCCCTCGTCCACCGACAACCGAGCTTCCTCGACCAACGATACGCGCTTCCGGAAGCTCGGACGCGAGAGCCGAGAGACCTGACGTCGAGCCGAGCAGGCTTCTCCGTCGCGGCACGTCAGAGTTGGGCAAAATGTAATCTAATTACAAATTACAAATTACGATTAAACTGTAATTTGTGTAATTAATTACACATTATTTTCTGTAATTGTTAATTTAGGTAGTTGACCATTTCGTTTTGTCAACTATCTAAATGAACGATTACTGAAAATAATGTGTAATCAGTTACACAATTACAGTTTAACCGTACTTTGTAATTTGTAATCAGATTACATTTTGCCCAACTCTGCGCCACGTCTTCAAGTCGAAATCCTGTTTTCGCGGAGCACCAGAACCGGCGACTTTATTTCGCACAGCTAAGGGTGCTGAAACGCGCTGCTAGGGATTCGAACGATCAGAAGCAACTCCGTGGCCAGGATGCGATCCTTGATCAGTGCAAATGCAAAGATCGAAGGGTTTGCACCAAGAATAACGAGGACGAGCTGAAGCGGAGCAAGGGATGAATCGTCGCGGAGGATCCTTGCGCGTTGCAGTTGCGGCTACAGTGAACGAGGGGATGATGAGGTTGACCGCCAGCTAGCCGAATGAAAGAAACGCGTTTTTAACGGTCGCACGTTCAGGCGCGTAACCGAGAGGCGGAGCCATGGCTTCGAAGGGGTCAGAGGGCACTACCAATCGCAGTCTCGTGATAACCACTCTCGTCTCTCGATATATGTATGTACCTATGGAGTTGGAGGCGCGCACGTCGCCGAGGGTCGCGGTCCGTACGCGTATGCGTGCTATGCCGATATCTACAATGCCACCACGCGCACACGCCTCCTTACCTCCTTCCTTCCTACCGACCACCACCACTGCTCCTATTACCGATATTATCGTTACTCCAACTACTTGCGTCAACTTATGCGTCTTTTTATCACAGCCGTCGCAGCCTCCTAAAACTCTTTATTGTCCCCTGACCGTCGTGGGACCCCTATCGTTGCTGGTCTTCCATTTTGATTGTGCCGAGATTTTGCGTAACTTTCCGCGTCTTACGTCTCCTGTTCAGCGCCAGGCGCTTCGTTCTCCCTGATCTCGTTGAATTGAACGAAGAATCCACGTACCTATTTAGGTACTAGCCGGATCAGAAAATAAATCGCCGCGAGTGGAGTTTAGTTTGGGCGTGAATCGGGGCCGAGGGACGATTTATCACTGAAATCAATCCAATTGCGGTTCCCCAAGAGCAGACAGTCGCGTCGCGTCACGGTGAACGACGCGTCACGTCTCCCGCATAATCGCTCGATTTGTACTCGTCGGTTTTTCGCGCGGGCAACCTCGACTCCGGAGCGACGTTAAGAGGCCCGCTTCGCTTTCCTTTCCGGCGAATCCATTTCCTTCCGAGCCCTCCATCGATCCCCACTCGATACCGTCGCATCAATTTTAACCTCCGCTTCCTCCCCTTTCACGCTCATCGCAGCTCTCCTTTTACACTGCCTCAACTCGTTCTCGTGCAATCGCAAGTGGATAGGCGCAATGACGAACTACTTGCTCAGGTAAAGCTGGTAATCAATTTCTTTAGGCGCAACGGAACTTGCCTCGGTTATGCTTCGCAATTGCTTCGCGGCCGAAATTGAGGGCCTGGGCGAGACGATTACAAAGAAGCGTCTTAAACGTTATACTATCGGGCCTACTAACGCCACCGCTGAGTTGGTGGTCGAGGCTTGCAATGCGCCGCCGCGCCGGCTCGTACGTATTTACGATGCGTTATTTTCGTTTGAACGGTTTCACCTGCTCGACGCACGACGATTTAAAGCGATGCACCAACCGGGTCTGCGGTGACAACAACGAAGAAATAGAGGATTGTCACCACCAAAACTATGTTACCGACGTATAGTTTGAGGCACAGACGAGGTATAGAACCTCGCCTGTGTTGAGGACTGAATTCAGCGGCCTCTGTTCACGAACAGCGTCCAACTCAGCAACTACTCTGAGATGGGTTGAAACGCTGAGGGTGTGCGTACATGCATACGTGTGACTTGTTTAGAGTGAGCCGATGCGAATTGCGATGTAACTAATCGTACATACTGTAGCTAGAGCGACTATTAATCGTGTATATTTCTGCTTTACAGGTAAGGAATTATTTACGTAAAAGGCGAAATGCAATCACCGGCTGCATTTTCGACTGTTTATCGATATGAAAATTGCACAAGACACTGCTTCAGCCGAATTATCCAATTACACTTGAAACATTTCATTGTATTGCATTTCACTTATTTCAATAAAATGCAGCTATGTGATAAAAGAGTATTATTATTTAATGAGCCTTTCATCCACTTACTCCTTTCTATTTCAAATCATATATAAAGGCATGCTAAAGACAACACCTAAAATGATTCTTCCGCAATGACTTGCTTTTAAAAATCTACCACATTAAGGGGGTAGACACGTCACGTGACCTGGCCGATTATACCGATAGACCGACGATTACCCGGTGAACGCGAGAGGGAGCTGTTTGCTATTTCTGTATTCTATTCTGAATAAGGAAAGAAATTCTCAGCTGTTCCGTTATACTTATAAAAATTTAAACGGAAAGTCGGCTGGTACTGTAAACGTAGAAAATTCATTGTACATTTTAATTACATGAAATGTGCTTATGCTACAATATTCTACGTTACTAGTAAGGAATTCTAAGTGAAAAGGGAAAATAGATGAGGGAATGTCCCCAGAAAATGAAATTTGTTAGGTTAGACATTTTTTTACTAGCAAAGCACCGAAACAGAACATGAAATACACTTATTACACGTCCTCTGCAGAAAGCAGTTATCAACAAACATTATATATACAAAATTGTATTGAATGTTGAATTGGGCTAGTGAAAATGCGCAGACTGGATGCGCGTGATTATTATGTGGTCGGCTCCTCGAAGTGACAGAAAATATAACCTAAATATATGCTATATGACAACAAATGTTTAGTGGCTATTTCAGCTTCAAAGGCATCCTCGATTCTCTCTCCGAAGACGTTACATAGTGCCACCTCTTTCGACATCATGTTCTCCTGTTACAAAGCCCAATTTTGTGCATTCTGAAAATTTTTGCCAGATTTTGGCCCAGGTATCAGGAGAACATGAAGCGAAAAGAGGTATTCTGAATTTCAGCTTCGAAGGCATCCTCGATTCTCTCTCCGAAGACGTTACTTAGTGCAACCTCTTTCGACATCATGTTCTCCTGTTACAAAGCCCAATTTTGTGCATTCTGAAAATTTTTGCCACAATTTGGCCCAGGTATCAGGAGAACATGAAGCGAAAAGAGGTATTCTGAATTTCAGCTTCGAAGGCATCCTCGATTCTCTCTCCGAAGACGTTACATAGTGCCACCTCTTTCGACATCATGTTCTCCTGTTACAAAGCCCAATTTTGTGCATTCTGAACATTTTTGCCAGATTTTGGCCCAGGTATCAGGAAAACATGAAGCGAAAAGAGGTATTCTGAATTTCAGCTTCAAAGGCCTCGCCTTAAAGTTGCAAATAAGAGGCGCTAAGAGCTTGGTTTTTCAATTTAAAAATCTGAAAAAAATTCAGGACAATAGTAACAATCATACGTACTTATAGTAAAAATATAATTATAGTGCCAAGCCTGCTTCGATACACAATCGGCATTTCTCAGCATTTTTTGGCGTTTTTTATTTTTCACAGCTTGGTTGTTCAATTTAAAAATCTGAAAAAAATTCAGGACAATAGCAACAATCATACGTACTTACAGTAAAAATATAATAACAGTGCCAAGCCTGCTTCGATACACAATCGGCATTTTTCAGCATTTTTTGGCGTTTTTTATTTTTCACAGCTTGGTTTTTCAATTTAAAAATTTGAAACAATTCTCCAATATGTGCCCCGATAACAGAAATGTCTCTGATTTTTTTCAAAATTTTTCATCCCCTAGTATAGGAGAAATTCGGCAAAAACCTGATTTCCTATTTTGCCATCTCTTTCGACGGCATGTTCTCCTGTTACAAAGCCCAATTTTGTGCATTCTGAAAATTTTTGCCAGATTTTGGCCCAGGTATCAGGAGAACATGAAGCGAAAAGAGGTATTCTGAATTTCAGCTTCGAAGGCATCCTCGATTCTCTCTCCGAAGACGTTACATAGTGCCACCTCTTTCGACATCATGTTCTCCTGTTACAAAGCCCAATTTTGTGCATTCTGAAAATTTTTGCCAGATTTTGGCCCAGGTATCAGGAGAACATGAAGCGAAAAGAGGTATTCTGAATTTCAGCTTCGAAGGCATCCTCGATTCTCTCTCCGAAGACGTTACTTAGTGCCACCTCTTCCGACATCATGTTCTCCTGTTACAAAGCCCAATTTTGTGCATTCTGAAAATTTTTGCCAGATTTTGGCCCAGGTATCAGGAGAACATGAAGCGAAAAGAGGTATTCTGAATATCAGCTTCAAAGGCATCCTCGATTCTCTCTCCGAAGACGTTACTTAGTGCCACCTCTTTCGACATCATGTTCTCCTGTTACAAAGCCCAATTTTGTGCATTCTGAAAATGTTTGCCAGATTTTGGCCCAGGTATCAGGAGAACATGAAGCGAAAAGAGGTATTCTGAATTTCAGCTTCGAAGGCATCCTCGATTCTCTCTCCGAAGACGTTACTTAGTGCCACCTCTTTCGACATCATGTTCTCCTGTTACAAAGCCCAATTTTGTGCATTCTGAAAATTTTTGCCAGATTTTGGCCCAGATATCAGGAGAACATGAAGCGAAAAGAGGTATTATGAATTTCAGCTTCAAAGGCCTCGCCTTAAAGTTGCAAATAAGAGGCGCTCCAAAGTTCTGCGTCTCTTCGTTAAACAGTCACTGTCTCGAAACATCTGTGCCACTTCTCGCTCTTTGATTTGCTCTCCGGAGACGTTACTGGATGAAAATACTCTTGGAAAAATGTAACAATAAATAAACAAAATTTAAAGTCTTCCTATATCTACTGCGAATTACTTTTTTATTCCTGTTACTTTAAAAATAAATATAATATTGAAGTGAAATTATTTCCAGTATTATTCCTTTCATTCATTTTTATATAATATCATTCAGTATAGTATGTCCTCCTCTGTACTTGGTTACAATAGCATGTCCAACTTCCAAGCATTATTGTCGAGTTATTATTATAATTTTGCAGATTCTAACTTATACTACTAATTACATACTTTCAGTGATACCTATATTACAATAATGCAAAAAGTATTTAAGTAATTATATAGTACCATTGAATGTTTGAACCTGTTTTTCTCAAAAACGCTAAAAGTGGACATACAATATGTGTGCACTAATTGTAAGCCATCGATGTACAATAGGAATTTTTTTTTTAATGTAGGTTAGTCTGTTGTTGTTCTAACTGCCTGAATTACTATGACATAAATACGACAGCGATTTCAAGTGATGTATATGTAACGATAAAAGCGTTAATTTAGTAAATGTATATAATTCCCAGCAGTTCCTATGTCAATGTATGCCTAAAATGAATATAACCTAACCTACAATCGTCCGAAAATGCATACATTGACTGCATCATGCTTTTATTGTGGCTCGTATATCCAGCTATCGTTTCAGTTTTGCTATGAATCCACGTTGGCAGTCCTCCCGAGTAGGCGCCATCTCGTATCTACTACCTCAACTAAATTTGTCACGTGACTTGCTATGTATTATCGCCAATATGGCGGAACTCTGATTTGGGAATGTAGTCACGAATTTTCGTTTTTCGTTCTTATATGAGCAGATTTTGGCCTGGGAGAGGTCTCATTCGAAAGAAGAAGATTCAATGCGGAGCGCTCTTCTCACCGTTTGAGTCAGAAAACTCTTTTAGTGACCTAAAAATGCTTGGATTCTGCGGGTATATTTTGTCGACAAGAATTTTTTGAATTTCCGGGTTCGGGATGTTCCCTTGTAAGTCGTTCTCAAGACGCGGGATACATATATGTACGTCCACCGCCGACTCGCGGAACAATAATCATAAACCGCGACCCTGGCGAGACCCTTTTGCCGATCAGCTTGGTTTTTGACAACCAGATGTTCATTTTCAAGACTTTCAAGACTTCCAAGATTTCCAAGACATTCAAGAGTTTTAAGCTTCGAGTCATGTCCGAAGTGCTTCGAAGTTTTCGTCATATATACAGATTCGAAACGCTTCGAAGTGCTGTGCTTCAGATCACAGCACTAGCGAAAACCCAGGATTCTGGCATCACTGGTACATAGGTACCTGGTACTTACACGGTATTCCGAGCATCATTCAGTGGGAATAAGGAGGAATGAAATGAATGAAAGTCGTGATACTCCGTACGATCCCAAGCAAGTTCTGCTCCTTACCTCCATAACTTTTTTTTCAAGGTTGGTGTTCCGACCCTCGAGGCATGCTTACTTTACCGTTTTAATGCCTGGATCAGTTGACTCATTTCTTTGTATCTTCACCATCGACCAACTACGTATACCTATGTATGTATACGTGTGGTCAGTGGACGAGGAATTGCTGAGACAGCAAAGCAGCTCGGCGTGAAAGTAAAGGGGAAAAAAATGTGAGAAAAATAGAAGCTGAGCCTCGCTTAAGATCGTATCAAGTGTGTATCCTCAGCTTTATTTTTAAAGAGGAAGGCCGTAGACTGTATAAGTGTGCGACTGTACGCGGTGCTGTTAAGGAGTCTTACTGCTGCAATCTAACTGCCGAATTTATCACGTCACTATTACGCTACAGCTGACTGAAATTACTGTTACTGTAAAACGCGTTTTATTACTTTAAATACAGAACTGAAGGAAATCAGAGAAAAAAAGAAGCCCGTGAACATACCCCGTTTGATCTAACGAATCACTTGTACGGTTGAAGGACGAACGCTATCGCGGCGTTTCTTGGAACGCCAAGTTGACAATTAATCGACGGTAATACGATAATAGAGGAATGCAATCAGTGTTCGTTGATTAACGCGCGCGTGAAATTGAGCCAGTGGCGTCGCGTCGCATCGCAGCCTTCGTGCTCGAATTCCTTTGCCGATCGATGCAAGATGATTTAGTATCGTTTGTCGGAAATCCTAAATCAGAGGATGCTGCGTGCAATCAGATAAATCATTACATTTTCCTTTCTTCTGTCGCCTTTATTTTATTTGCTTCTCTGTGTTTCTCCTGTGGCGAGTTTCGTAGACTGCTCGAGCGCAAAGGGTGTCTTCTAGAATGGTAACAATGATAAGGACGAAGATGGTGCAATCGGTGGCCAATTAAACGGTCGAACGTAAAGGTGTTTTTCAAGCACTTTTTACCGTAAATATTTGAAATAATTAAACCGAGATTTGTTCGATTCGTTCGGTGAACGACACGATGCGTGGAGAAGCAGGCAAACAATCGATCAAGTTCCCGTTATTATTTCAAATATTTCATACGATTTGTTAGCAGAAATAATTATTCTTTAAGGTCGTGTAAAGCGTCGCGTGGATTAAAATGTTTCTCGGCTTTTGTCCGGTACACTCGGTTTCATCCAGCGCTACGATTCAGGTGCCTCGTGATATTTACAATGCACACCAACGACGATTACTCTATAATCTATTGGAGTTTCATTTCGGAATACGACATTTACACAAATTGGTATTAGCTTGTACACATTGTACGCATACATCGTCACCTTCGGTCAACTTTCGTTCAGCGGACTTGCTTCGAGCCGATGCGTTTCGATAGTTCCCAGCTAACTCTAACTTTCACGGGATTACAATTTTCCTCGCTATTGGCGTCGCGGTACAGTATTCTCCACTGTATACGCACTGTTACGTCCAGGGCACCAAAAAACTTGTTGCATCCAAGGCATCTCGTGGCTATTGTTTCATTTTATTTTTACTTTAGTTTATTTTAATTTATCTTCTTTTTTAAATAAATAAATCACGATCGCTTCATTATTTTTTTTTACTCGGTAGCATTGGACGTCAGAGCATCTGTACTCGACAGCGGCAAGATTACTAATCTTATTGACTCTCTCTCACACTCTCTCGATCTTCCCCCCGTCTCGGTACTCGTAGGTATATGTATATTCTTCGGTTGCGCTCAGTATCCACTCTCACACTTATATCCACCTCTACTCCATCTCTCCCTTTCTGTCGCCAACTCCTCCCTCATTCTCTCTCTTCCCCCCTCCCACACACACGCATACACACACACGCACACTTTCTTACTCCCTTCGTTCCTCCTTCATTTCTACCGGTGCAGAAAATAGTTTTATCGTTTAACTTTTTCTGTCATTTAAAAATTACCGACTTAAATCGTACTATGTAAACCTTAAGCATTTTGTATCGTTAAGTTACAGTATCCACATCCGTTTACTTTGTATGGCGGAGAAGATATCAGAGTTTCGAGCACGGGAGTTATGGAGTACTAACGTTACGCGGTTCGGCTTCCAGTTGCGAGATCCTACCAATAGTTACGATACGATACTCGAAATCAACGATAGACCAAGGGTCTGCCGTACGCTTAACTGTTTTATTTCTTTCATTCACTTTCTGTACTTATAAAAATACTTTGCATTCGCGAGTATGGCCATTTCGCACCGCGAACGTTTAACAGATCGATCGAGGCCGTTGGAATGAAAACGTTAAACTTAATACTCCACACTCGTGCGCTGAAAGTGGTACGAAATTAATTTCACGTTAAATACGTAGCAGGTTCGTTAGACGATGTAATCGTTAACGTTCACGGAGACGCGTCGGATCGTATGAGGAAGGAGCGGAACTTTTTTTTTATACAAGTACTATCAGCCGGAACGCGATACGTCTTCAACGCGCGCATATACATACATACATACATACATATGTAGGTACCTCTGTACGTTTCACCTTATATGTTATCTAGCTTCTTTACGATTAGTACTATTACTATCATGGTGCCCTGGCTCTCAGTAAATTACAGAATGTAAACGCTATATCGTTCATAGTGTTGTATTCGAAATAAAATAATACCGCTCGACAGAATGAGAAGATTATTCGATGCACTACTTCCCGTTCGTGCGTAGGAAATTTTGCTCGATCCAATTGCTGCTGGGCACGGGTTGAAATGAATCGTCCGAACGACTAACACTCCCGAACTGAATACACGAGCTATATTATACGGCCAAAGAGTAGCAGAACGAAACACGAGATAGCCTAAGAACTTTTTGAAAACCTAGCGGTATCGGGGAGATAGCGATAAATTTCGACTTCATATGTCCTTTAATCTAAATTAATGTAAACGTTATGTACGAAAAGCGAGCAAAGTTCGATCGACTCGACATTTTCTCGAGTATCGTTTTTTTTTTTTTTATCTAAACGCGTCTTACCCAGCGTTGCAAATTTTCTTCTTTCCTCTTTACTTTGTTAGTTGCGGGTTGGGCTGCGCGCGTGTAACGCGTTAGGAACCTTGATAAGGCAACAAACGAGCCCTGAATCCTACTAGCATATTATTCTCTATTTTCACGCTCTTCTTTCGGATGGCTTTCTAGCGCTATACGCGATTTTCATAATACATCCTTGGGTAGAAAGAAAAACGTTTACCCAAATTTCTCCAAGAAAGAGACCCGGTACCTGTATGATTCTCCTTCTATGCTTCTTACTTTTCACGCGCCTCGACATTTTCTCTTCGATCTTTCTCTTTAAAGGATTAATTAACTGCGATATCTTTTATTTTACAATACATAATACGTTGTTGATACAAACGACCATAAAGCGGAAAATTTACGCAAAAGCTCGTGCCACGAAGCCTGTACCGTGATTAGACGATTCCGAATTATAGTGGTTCGTAGCGAAAACAGTATTTCGCATATTTCGCGTACATGAACAATTAAAGAGCGGTGGTTACGCGTGGATACAAATTTGGAGATTTTCGTGCGCAAGGTAAAAACCGACACGTTTTCAAAGGACCGAATGCACGATCGACCTTGGATATTATGTTGCCGATTATCCCTCGTGTAATTTCGCGCGGTATAACAAACATATCGGGGCAAAAGCTCTCAAAAAATATATACTATAAAACATCTTTTTCTTCTTAAGCCAACAAATGTGTAAATTTTCAGGAGAAACATAGGGACAATCGAATAGAATACAACGTTCGTAAAGTTTAGTATTTGTTAACAGACAAAACAGCAATGTGTATACAAAACTTTCAAACAATTTCATATCACAGCACTAGCTATATAAATACAACGTCGAAAAGAGAGCTGAATAGGAGAGCTGAGCTAGTATGTATTCCGTTGGAAGGACGAAGGAACGCACCACAGAACGAAATTAAACGGGAAAATTGTATGCATCGCGAGAATCACGGGACCGAGGCTCCATCTTCATTCCTGTTCATCGGTACGGTATTTTCACTACAGAGAGCTTATTATGCCTACGTTTCAAAGATCGGATGGAAACAATATCGACAGCAGAACGGAAAGAAAATGCTTTTTTCATAGCTGAAAACCGCCCAGGATTACGCGGGGTACACTAGATATTTCTTTCTTATCACACGTGCATCATCAAATTTCGCACTCGCTCGTTACTGGAATCTTCATCACTTCGTTCTTCGTTCTTCGTTCTTCGTTCTTCGTTCGTTACAAACAACGACACGACGCGACCGTACGGTTAACCGTAGATCGTTTTTGTCACGCGAGTCTTATTCCCCCCTCATCTACTTCTTTTACTGTTTCTTTGTCTACCGTCCGTCCGATAACGTGTACGTGCTACGTAGGCGCGTCGTGCTCCGGGTGCCCGGCGCGTCACGTATATACACACCACATGATTGACTGAATCGTATTTAGAAAATGGAACGGATCAGCCATCCATCCGTGACACGGTCGATGACAACGGAGGGTGCGGGTGATGTACCAAGGCCGGAATTCCAGGTGCGTCAGACTGCTGACTGCCGGTTGCAATCGAACAAGAAATAGGGTGTTGCTATTTCTTGGTCGGCGTGCCTCGCTGCGTCAAACCCTCGAATCGCTTGAACGTGTAATTAATGAATACCCAGTCCTTGTATATTACCTCACCGTCCTGTGGCATCGGCGCGGATGCTGCAATCATCCAGAAGTGTTACACAACAATCCCTCCAGCAGACACTTTTCTGTGCTGCCTTTTAGTTAGCTACTAAGTACACTTACGTATTTCCAGTTTCACGTCTGGAAATTCGTCGAAATTCGAGGTATCGTCGATAGAGCGGACCTCCACTGGAATCGCGGCTGGCCTCTCCCGGATGTGCTCCCAATCGACGCCGCGGAAGAAAGGTGCCAGTTTCAGCTCCTCGATACCTCTTTGCGCACCTAAAGTTTCGTGCAACACGGATTACTTAAATATTTCACTTCTGACGGCCGGTGATGCGCAACTTTCAAAACAACCCAGATGTACACACGAACCTAATCTTCTGTCAGCTTCGCAACAGAATCTGATTATGGTGTCCTTAGCCTCCTCGCTAATGGGAACCTCCGGGGGGAATACTAAAGTCTCTCTCCAATTCATAACTTTCCTATAGGTTTCTTGTGGGTTTTCGCTGCAGAACGGAGGATATCCTGAAAGGAATAGACACGGAACCGTCGACAACATCCCACGAGAAAGCTGTAATCTAGCTGGGTTGGAAGGGAGCAACAGGTGAGAAGAGTGAAGTGCCGTACCTATAAGCATTTCGTACATGATGACACCCAATGACCAACAGTCGCAAGCAGGCCCGTAACCGGTTTGCAAAAATACTTCCGGAGCTATGTAATCGGGTGTTCCCACTGTACTGTAAGCCAACGCCCTTCTGTTCCGTTTCCAGCTCTCGGCTCTCCTTTTGCTATCCATCGCTCCTCCGCTTCCGCTTCCACAAGACGTCACTGCGTAAACGGACCGTAAGGCGGACGGTCAAGGGTTACTTTAACATATACTTTGAAAAGTCTACCGAAGAAGAAAACGGCAGAAAGGAACTTACTAAAGTCCGAAGGTTTCGCTTGACTGAGATCTCTGTAGAAATCGGTTCTATGAGATTTCTTCAGACCCGTGCACAGCCCAAAATCGGAGAGCTTTATATGACCCCGTGCGTCCAGCAGCAGGTTGTCCGGCTTGATATCTCTGTAAAAGAATTGGCCAGACGTAAAGGACGGGAAGGCTAGCTTATCTCTGAATAGATAAGACACGAGATTTGCATCGTTGGACTGGATCGATTTACCTATGAATGAAACCTAGTTTATGAATCGAGTCGATCGCTAACGCCGTCTCGGAAATATAAAATTGCGTGCACTCCTCGGAAAGCGTGTCCTTCTTCATCAAAAGCGTCATCATGTCACCTGCAATTACGAGCGAATAGAGAGCAACGATTTTATTAGTAGGTACGGTCTCTGGGGGTGGTGTGGTCATTGTGGTTGCGAATAAAAAGGAGCTTACCGCCTGGAAGAAACTCCATAATTAAATAGAGGTTGATAGGATCTTGAAAGCTGTAGTACATTTTTACGACCCATTGATGATCCGCTTCCACCAGTACGTCTCTCTCGGCCCTGACGTGCGCGACTTGCTCCTTTTCCAGCATGTCGGCTTTTCGGAGGATCTTCATCGCGTACACGTGGCCGGTGTCCTTTTTCTGCACGAGTCTTACCTGTCCGATACGATAACTCAAATAAATAAAATATCGCCCACATTGTTCCCTAACGGTGCGCTTGGCTGGAAAAGCTTACCTCTCCGAAAGCGCCCCTGCCTATAACTTTCAGGGGCTCGAAGTCCTCGACGCCGAGCCGGGAGCGCTTCAGCCGAAGGAACTCGGTCTCTTTCTGGGCATGCTGCAACCGTTTCTCCTGTTTCTGTTGCTCCGACAGCCCTTCGTCTTTCAACGATTCCTCCAATTTCGCGAGCCTCTGCTTTCGCTCGATGTGCTGAGCTATCAGATTGCTGTAGTAATTCTCCAACGTCACCTGCGCACGGGAGAATAGAGTCGTCGATTGTCCGGAAGGCATCGATATCATTAGGAGACACCGATCTCTCCCGCAAAAGGCAGAGACGGAGAGTGAAACGAACGGGCTGCGGGAAGGAAGCGGTAGAGAGAAAGAGGGAGCAAGTAAGGAAATAATAAGGAAGTTGCGGGAAAAAGCTTGGCTCACCTTGGCCTTCGTAGCCTTGTCCAACGTATGGCCGCTGAATCGGATCGTGCTCTCTGTGGCCGCCATCTCCAGCACCCCTGTAACACAGGCAAAACGAGGTCACCGAGTGTCGCGGCACACCAGCCTCCAGAACCGAGGTCTCGTGCCATGAGTGCCATGACACTGACACAGATCCTTGCGCGTTGGATTCCTTCCCCCGATCTAATTAAAACCTATCCGCCACACGGACGACCGTCGCGTCAACAACGGGCAACATCATAGTAACGCGAACCATAACACGGCCCCCGCCGTTCATCATCTCGAGGAATATTTGCAAAGCTACGAGTCCCATTTCTTCGTCGTTCCTAACAGTTCTCGTCGTCGTTCACGCGTGCTTTTAGCGCGTTCCTCGGACCGCTAGTCAAGCTAAATCGAGCTATGTAGTTGGCTGCAACAATTTTGAATGCCCTCCAAGTTCGATGGAAAGGAGCGACAGTTGACAGGTGGAATCACGGGTCGAAGTAGAGCTCGAGTAACCGCGGAAAGAAGCGTAGGTGCGCCAGAGGTAGGGTAGGACAAGTTCGTCCAGTCGAGAAACGCGTCTCGTCTGGTCTGATCTCGAAAATGGCGCGGAGCAGAGGTCAGCTAGCCTTGGAAGTTATTAAATAATGGCCGCGGTGAGTGCGTGGTGTCGAGTTGGCTCGTGACAGGGATTTCGCGCGCAGGACACGTTGAATCGCGCGTCTCTCTCGGATCCACCGAAACGGAGTACCTACCTACATATACCGACATACGTACATTACTGTTTACGTTCTGAATCCGGGCTGGCCTTTGTCTGCGACGACCTAAATATGTACGTTCTCCCTGGGATGGGAAGCTTGAATCGCGCGGTACACCTACTAACGATTCCGTCGAGTATACGAGTATACCCCTGCCAGTCGCGATCCGTAACCGAGATCAACTCCAAGTGTTCGCGGGACTACTTACCGCGGGAGGAATGCGAGGTGCTCTCAAGTTTGCTAGGGGATGCCGTTTCGACGTGTTCTTCGCTTCTCACCGTTTCGAAAGCGTCTCCCGAGGAGCCGAAGCCTTCTCGCTGCCCGCGCTTATAGCCGCGCTCGGCGCGAACTGGTAGCTGCGAGCTTTCCCGCGACACTAAACGTCATTCTGCCCGATTCTCGGTGGAAATTTGGAGGCTCGGTGAGAACGGTCGGATAGGAATCGCGGTACACTGGAATCAAGTTTCGCTGCAAGCGATTCGTAACGGTCGAGTTTGCGGTTCGCGTATGTCTCCGGTGCGCTCGTCCTCAAGGTATATTTTGCGATCCGATCCTCGCGGAACTAGGGAGTAGGTACAATGACGTCACGCGCTGATTACATTACGGATTACAAGGCCGCATTAAACTATTCTGGAAGCCGTACTTCGCGAGTCTCTCTTGCGTCCAGTCTGCAAATAAAGGGTAACATAAGACAGGAGGAATGTACAATGCGTAACCGGAGTATTCGAATAGCGGGATACATTCGGATTCGCGTCATATTAGACGGTAATCGCTTACGCAAGATACGGGCTTGCCCTTGTTACTTGCAACCAGTCCCTTTCATATATTTACCCATTCCATTTAATCCATCAAACGAATTCATAAATGTTACATCACGATGAACATCCAACCATCCCCCCCCTCCTTTTTCCTTGCCAATTAACCAGCACTGTTACGTTTCTCTTCTTCCATAAATTTATAACGATTTATGAGATAGCGAGACGATCCTCGAAACTATTAGTCGGATCGTAGATATGCACTTACATACGTACGGTGTATGACATACCAATGTTCATTCTGGGGTTGGTCTGGCGTCCCCTTGATACGGCTTCCCTTCGACACCGATTACGTAAACTACTATGTTCAAATCACGAGGTGAGAACGTATCAACGACAAAATCAACATTTCCTTCCGTTAATAACGTACGTAGTTGTAGCTCTTGTTTTACGCGGCGCGGCGTTTAAAAATCTCAAGGCGCATGAGACTCGCGGCTCGTGATTCCCTTTCAAACTTCTAGATTCTATTTGCGGTAAGTACGAAGTACAGTTCAGTGCGGGAATTGGCGATATTGTCGCGGTTAAGCGTAGCTGGCGCGATTAAAAACATTGACGGCGTTGCGCTGCGTGGAGATAAACGATCCGCGGCACTGAATTATGCGACGTTTCTCGAGCCCCAAGTTCGCCACAAAACTACAGCCGAGCACTGTCGAGAGCACCTGATATCGCGAACTGAAAACATCCTACCTGCCTATATTAATTAAACTGTCTCTCGTAATCGACTGAATCGGTCAGCAGGGATGCATTCGCCGTGGATGCATCAGTTGCACCAAATCAAGTAAAAGGACTACTTAGAGATACGAGAGGAGAGTAAGAAGCGGCACACACATCGCGCAAAGATCGTGTTCGAGCGTGGAATAAGGCTACGGATACGTTACGGTTACGATGCCGCGTAACGTCGTTGAACTTCAGTTAGAAATCGTGTGAAAGTGAAAACGCTGATTGCACTGTGCCACGTTCACCCCCGATACAAGCTAGGGAATAGAAAAGTCGACAATACCTATCGAGATAATACGGGAAACAGCTGTCTGTACTGCGACGTTCTGCTGCTTTTTCGCTGTAAATCCAGCTACTAGGTACTTACAAGGGAAGATCCCGAACCCGAAAGTTAAAAAAAATCTGAAACTTTGTGAATATGTAGGGGATTTCCTCCTGATTACAACGCAATTTTTGTTTGCTGCCCAAATTCACTCGAGGTGGGCGAAATTAATCCCTGAAAATTCGGCTATTTTCCGATTTTGTGTTATAACTCGGGAACTATAGGAGATAAAAAAATGTTTCAAGATAAAAGTTACTTCTTTTAATTAGATCTATCATTTGGTAAAAAAAATATTTCAAGATAAAAGTTACTTCTCTTAATTATATCTATCATTTGGTAAATAAAATATTTTACAGTTTACGAATTTTCAGGTTTCACCCCTGAAAATCCGGTTATTTTCCGATTTTGTGTTATAACTCGGAAACTATAAGAGATAAAAAAAATGTTTCAAAATAAAAGTTACTTCTTTTAATTAGATCTATCATTTGGTAAAAAAAATATTTTACAGTTCACGAGTTATATAACACAAACTCGGAGAATAACCAGATTTTCAGTAGTCAATTACACCCCCTTAGACTGAATTTGGGCAGCAAACAAAAATTGCGTGGTAATCAGGAGAAAATTCCCTGCACATTCCCAAAGTTTCAGAATTCTTTGAATTTCCAGGTTCGGGATCTTCCCTTGTTACTACTAAGCGCTCGCACTTTCTCATAAACAAACAACGGATAGGTGCCAAATTTATTTATGTTTCCTCGTTTCCTTCTCTTTTGCCTACGTGCCGGTGTAGGTACGTTCGGCAAACGCTTGTTCCGTGGAAATGCTGTCGCGCAGTTACATCCAAGGTGTACAAGAAAGAACAGTTAAAATTTATGCATCTACTGTGCTACACAGCGAGCGATCTTTGTTTTTTTGCTCTCCGACTGGACGATCGATTGCTGATCGAGGAAACGCGCGACACACGTGACATACCTACGGTCAGGTGGGAGGCGTAAAAGGCGCAGGCAGCAGCTCGCGACCAAGCTGCAAATATTGCCTGAGCAACACCGCGGAAAAATGACGCGTCAGCCACACCTACGCAGGCACGCACTCGTGATTCCCAAGCCATCGTTCGATACGCGCTACCCCTGCGCTAGTCTCTTGGACCTGTGCGCATCAAAGTAATGTCGCGCAATCAAAAATTTCCTCTCCTCTGTCGCGGACAAAAATTAAACTCGACCAACCAAAATATCCTTGTAATCACGTAGAAACACGGTAGGTATCGTGCGGGAGAACCCGACGTGCCTCACTCTGCTCAAGTAGCGCTACGAGCTGTCTGCCGCATTACCATAAGTGGATCAAGAGCCTTCTTTTCGTGCGAGATATTTGCCAAAGCGTATCGGATAAAAATTTCAGAGTCTGCCACCGCTTCTAAATTAATTTATCGTTCCAGCCGTAATACTTGCTAGCTAAAGTGTAACCTCTCTAATAGGACTTGTCGCGTTAGAAGTTCAATTAACACTCTTCCTTCTTACGGGTAGAAGCAACTTGCCTACAGTCTAGCTACGTTCAATTTAAATTTAAATGGTGCGATCGAAGGCGGAGCCCGAAGGGTGCGAGAGAAAGAAGGGGACGCTCTTCCGATATTGACGAGCGTGAGTAATTACGAGTCGAAGAATCGTTGTTCTCTGTTGATTTCCCGATAAGTATGCAGGCATTTGTAGTTTGTACCCTTCTAGGATGACGCGCCCCCGTTGGTCTTTCGCAGAAGTTTCCGATAGAAACAAAAAAAAAAAAAGGAGGAATTCGGTAGCCTATCGCGGTGAAGGGATCATACACGTATACCGTGGACGCGTATCGGTTGCTGCAACTTACAGGAGCACACCACCTATCGAAAGAACCGTGAGTCACCTACGCTCGTAGGCACAGGCGTCGATGGTACCAAGCTTATCGGCGTGGACGCTTTTAGAAATTATTTACGTCTAACGATCCTGTAAATAATGAACCGCCACCTCTTCCTCGGCCATCGGGCGTAAGTACGACGCGATAGCGGATAAAGAAGGAGGATCGGGATCGTGGAAGATCTGTAATTCTACCAGCGACCGCCGCTAAGTAATTGCGCGGAACCGATGCTTCCCTACGTGACCGGGGGTTAAAAGGCTGCGACGCTACATATTTTCATACGTGTCACGTTTCGTGCACGGTAAGCGAACGGCAATGATCGCTGTAAGAATTCCGTGTCGACGTTCTCCGGGAGACTTTGAATCCACGACGGCAAAACATTTTACCCACGAAACCGCAGAAAAATCGCCAGGCGCTGATTGTTGTTTCGTCGACTTTGAGCAGACCCCAAAGTTGATAAAATTTCTTCGAATTTAACGACGGCGAAAACTAATATACGTACCACCGTAGAATAACCTCGGAGGAGGGACGCTGAGAAATCTATACGGGAGGAGCCAGAGTTGCCGCGAATCCGAAAAGGACCACCTAAATTTATCCCCGGGGATACGCGAGACCAAATGCAACGGCGATCGATACGCGTTGGCGGTGTGTAGAAAATCCAACTAGAAGCTTCTTCTTCGACGTTCCGCGCGCCGCGGCACCGCGGGAACGGGACAGCCGATAGATCTCTCTTCAACTCCATCGAAATAGAAGCCAGACTGGAATAAACCGCGTTGGATTTGTCTCGTCGCGTCGCGTCGTTACGGTTAATTCCTCATCGATTTTCTGTATTCGTCGACCGAATCGCGTTAACGTAGCCGCGCACGAGCAAAGGCAACTACCATCATCGTTCCATGTGACTTCCATCCTGAACAAGCCATTAGGGCAACCAAACACGTCCAGGAAAAGTGCGTTTCCATTGAAAACTTTCGTCCGAATACTCTCTCACGGTCAAGTACGACTTGCCGCCGTGAATCGATATGGAATAGACGCTTTCTTAGACGAGCAACTGTATCGCATCGGGTCTGGCTTGCGTAAACTGCTGTCTCCGATCCTTCAACTCTGAAACGTATCGCTAAGCCATACAATTTCGATGGGTTCCTCGGAAATGTTGAAGGAAAGAACATCTTTCCAGACAAAAGCGATGGCAGCTGAGTAAGTAACTAGTTGTTACTTGGAACAATATGTCGCGGAGAAAGTATACAATCACGAAGAAAGTGCGAACGATACGATCGCGAATAATTCCGACGCGTTTCTTTCGATATGCTAGGTGAATAGAGAAGCTTTAAAAACAGAAGATAGTTCTGTTTAAATTAACACGAATCACGATCGACGCACGTAGTTGACCGAAGAAGGTCAGAACGACACCGCGAACGATCACTTTCGACTAATTAATAACTAGCCGATACGTGCCTCGCGACTAACCACCGCGATAAATTTTAATGGCCCACGTATTGATTTTCTCCTGGTAGCGGTGAACGGGAATCCGTCGTACGGCACAACGGAAGAAGACAAACGGTACATTCACCTACAAAGCCAAACGACCATACGATTTCCTGAGAAAAGGCCTTTTTCGAACCTCCCTTTGATTCCGTTCCGTGTCGAGCTGGTAGAGTAGAAGCAACCGTTCGTCCACGTTTCATCGAAACAAATATACCTACCTACCGAGGAAAGAATTACTTTCATCCATTTTCCTCGCTCGACCGATATGCCTGCTGGATTGGAATCCAGGGATCGATGTACGATGGCTTTAGGTGAACCGACCTCGTCCACGTACAGTTTCTGCTTTCCTCGCGATCATTCCGCGGGACGCGATCCCCGATAAATGCGATTTCAGGGACGCGTTACACATACATACGTCCTACTTGCAATTCTGGAATAAAGAATCCCGCGGAGTCTACGGTGAATGGAAAGTACGCGCGACGGCGCCAAGTGACTCATAATCGCCCCAAATAACCGAACAGCGTGCAACAGACCAAAGAATAATACCTATTTTAAGCGGATTCAGAGTTTCAGTGCATCTAATTAAATACGCTTAAACGTTTCATTCGCAAGATTAGGCGACCTCGGGAAGAATTCGTGCAGTGTTTTCGAGACTAGCTAGGACAATGGTGGGCGCGTTGGAAAAGGAGGAAGATTACTTCGGAAAGTAGGACAAGTTCGAAACGCGCATTTAGGCTGCCGCATTTTTCGTGGCGAAAGAGCTGTTACTTTATGGCCGAGCGGTTTTAGACGAGGTTATTAGCCCAACGAGTTTTGCTTTTCGTATTCTCGTCGCCTCGATGTTTCCGTGCCTGTGTAACGGAAAATTAATTGTTTTCCTGGCGACTAGTCGGCCGTTTTGAGTGCCGATCAGAGGTGGTTGCACGTCGGGGTACGTGCCCATGAGAAAGCTAAGTGGGTAGCAGAGCATCGTCGATCGAGACCCGGTTGCAATATTCAGGTCAGAACAGCGGTGTGTCGGTCCAGCCGCGCAAAGTCTTGCTTCGGGGAAAGGATTTTCCCTGGAGTGTCGTGAGAGCGTTTCAACGATGTTGTCTCCCCTGTAAGGACACGAGTCCACGCGAAGCAGGCAGGCACGCTTATACGGTGAGTTGAACCGGTGAAAAATAGTCTGCCTCGTATCAGTTTGCCTCGCTCGCGTGTCCCACAAATAAACGTTCTTCTTCGTCCCATTCAACTTAATCGTGAATCGCACTCGTCTCGTTGGTTAAGAATCGTGGAGAGTTTATTCTGCTACTGGTGCCTGGCTGCTGGAGGCACATTCTCCTTTCAAGTAATAACGAACAACGGAATGAGTTTACAGTAAAGCCTTGAACTGTCAGTCACTGCCAGGAGCACTTATACGCGTAGTTGTATAAACATTTTCCTCGTGTTTTAGTAGACATGTAGATCTATTAGCCAAAGTTTTGATCAGACCTTTTGAAATAGTCCTTAGGTTAGAAAACCTAGCGGAATACATATATAACGTGCACCGACAATTTTGTGGTCTGCAAACCATGAAAATGGTCAAAGGAAAGGAGCAACAGCAACGGTTGGTAACGGGTATCTGTGTCACGCGGATACTCCAAGCGAGGTTCGAGTGAGTCACTCGCAGCGCGTTTGCTCGCTCGCTCGCTCGCTCGCTAGCCGAGCCTGGGCGTTCGGTCGTGTGCCCCGGTCTCGTGCTCTTTCACCTACTAACGGTTGGGTTGCTTTACGGTTCTTCGGCAGTCTTACCGAACGCACCACTTATCGTCGACGTTCTTTCTACGCGGAAAAGGCTACAGAGTTTCCATTCCGTTGGTATCGGTGTTGGTCGAACGTTGTCTAATTTTAAACGCGTCTGCGAGAGGGCTGAGGCCCCAGATTTGACATATCCACGACGGAGGTAATAAATGGGCCCAGAGAATAACCAGAATATTAAACACACAACAGCTGATCAACGAAACTTTGCTTCGATGTAACTTTTTCAGGTACAAAATACAAAGATCCTGTTTAAGTGTACCATACGATACTAAGTCGAGCCGTCGCCTGATTCGTAAATCCGCATGTGCACGATCAAGGGAAGTATGATATGAATATTTGCCTTGCGATTGAATCACCGTGCTTGGCGCCAGCAAAGAATAAGCCACATACAAGACCCGGAAGCTGAACGTTTTTAATTCGCGAAGATGTAATAATTTTCGTGTTTCCTTTCGAATGATTAGTCCAAGACTCCGAATTGCAGCTACCGTCATTTTAGAGACTGCAGCCGAAGCGTCAGTCACCCTGCTTGACACGCTCATCACCCCCCCCCCCCCCCCGATAGCTCGCGTAAGAAGCGCACCAACTGTTACGTAAAGGAAAATTTGATGTTGGAAATAGCAGCTGTGGGTTGGAAGGCGAGAAGAATCTCGAGTGGCGGAGCGCGAAGGTGTTTGAAAGAGGCGAAGGGGCGCGGGGCTCGCTCCAATCCGAGGGAAACGATCTCGGAACAGTAAAGGAATTTCAATAAAATTAACGTGTACCTTATTGGTTATCGTGTACCAGGCAGTTTTATGCGACTGCGCATCGTTCGGCTGGTCTTTGGACTCGGTCAGCTGCGAATATCGCGTGGTCGAGGTATCCAATTTTAGCGGGTCTCAAGAGGACCGCCGCGGCCGCGGCCGACCACCATCCACGCGTTGGAACACGAACGAGGCTCGCCAGGAGAATGCATCGACCCGGAGAGAGAGAGAGAGAGAGAGCACTTTTCCCGGTTTCCTCGCGATGATTTCTCTCAAGGTTCGATTCAACGATAAATCACACGATTCCTCACCACTGGGATATATTTATTCCGCGGGACGTGCTTGTCATCCGCCTGATTCTTTTTAAACGCACGGGCGAAACGAGCGAAACGGACGAAACGGGCGAAACGAACGAAACGATCAGCAACAGAAGGAAAGGGAACGAAACGAAACCAAACGCGTTCCACGAGTGCCAGCCGGCGACTCACTCCCGGTTGGACTGTTTCCCTCGTCTCTTCTCTATGCGCGCTCGCTGCGCGGCGCGGCGAGCTCCGACAGCCCAAGGGGCGACTCGACGAGAGGCAGAGAGACAGATAGACCCGCGGAGGGGAGGAGGCCGAAAGTGTGCGACGGCCGACGACTCGTCGTCACCTGATCGCGGTCGTCCGCCTGCGCGCTTTTGTCCTCCCCGTTTCACCCCTCGATTTGCTCCGCGTTCCTTTGCTGTTTAACTGTATAGGTACGTGTCATTGGCATTCTCCTCGCTCTTTCTTCATCCCTCCAGTGCCTTCACCAACTGCACAGTCCTCTCTACCCTCCACTGCCACCACCATCGTTCCTCAGGAGGGCGTCCTCTGGAAGCTCCGAGTTTTCTCGGTCACGTGGGACCCTCTGCGGTCTAAGGTCTTCCCCGATACACCAGTTACACTGTTACCGAGTACCAAATGTCGAGCGCTCCGAATTCCGTGGTTCCCGCGACGCCGCGACGGCGACGATCAGTGGCCGAGTGCGCGAGCCGTGTACCCTAGCGGTAGAAATTTAGTGCAGTCGCAAAATCAGCCAGGTGGATAGTGTAATAAATATATTACGGACATCGGCACAAAAACGCCGCAAGTGGTGAATTGGCTAGTCAAATCGAAGCGGGAGGATTCCAGTTTAGGATTCCATGGATTCCTCAATGGGATGAATGGGAACAGAACGAGAGCGGGGCTGCGCTCCATACGACCCTAAGCGGGACTCGAGTCCTTATTTTCCCACGTTTTTGTTTCAAGTCGATTGTCTCAGCGCTCGGAACGTGTTTACTTTAACGCCTGGCCGAGCTGACCGACTTGTCTATTTCGCTGACCAGACATGTAGACCGAGTGGAAGAGGAATAGGGAAGTGGGTCAAATCATCCGGGCGTTAAAGTAAACACGCATCGAGCGTCGGAAGAAGGAGCTTGAAGAGAAACATGTGCAAAAAATCTCGCGGCTCGCTAAAAGTCTTAAGAAGTTGTAAGGGATATCGCGATTTACATTCAGTTTCCCTAGTGAAGGATATACGGAGTCCTGAAACGGGATAGCGATAGGTTGGTGCGCGCCAAGAGTAGGCTGTTGCTCAACTCTGTACTCTTCTGCAAGTTTGCGCACACAGTATCAGTCGAAGGACTCCGAAGTCCAGAGGGGGACATCCTTACACTTTCGCTGCCGCGTCTACTGTAACAAGCCTGTGTACCGCGTGCAGCTGATATTTCGTTGGTAGCAAGTCTCCGCCTCGTCGCGAGAAGGAATTGTTCTTGAGCGCGCAAGAGTAGGTACTACCGCGATTGAATCCACCGTTTCCAAACTATGAATCACCGAGAAACAAAGTTCGACACGGCCGCGGCCCAACGGGCAAACCATTCGTCCGACTTGGCGTCACGGACGTGGTGCGCGAAGCGGTTAATCGCATTACCAGCCGGATCTCGATAATCCAATTTTGCTTGACCAGTCGGCAAGCTTCGCCGCGGGAGACATATGCGTATTATCGCGTGGAGTCTTCTCGAGGCGAAACTAACGTGGACGTTTTGGGGGTTCGTCCAAAGAACAGGTACATCATCGCTGGTAAATCAATGAAACGCGATACCTCTCTGCGAGCGGATTAAAAGAAAAAATGGGGTTGTTTATTGGCTGGTACGGTACCTACACGTTGCATGGCTTTTCTACCGACCCGCGACGTGAAATAGCTGCGTCCCGTTTGCGGGCACAAACGCGATAGCGCGGCGCTCGCGTTGCCCTCTATCCTTCCACCGTGGATAGACTACCTCTACACGTGGGAATATTGATTTCACCTCGTCAGCTGCTAGCCCAACTCCGCTTGCTCGTCCGTCCACCGTCCACCGTCCAAAGTCGTTCCTTCTTCGCTTGTCCTACCACCTTGCGGTTTAACCTATATATTTCTCTCGTCTATTTTACCCTACACCTCTGCTCGGAAACTTCGTCCAATTATCGTCTAATTATCGTTCTTAGCGAGCGTGTTTCTATCCACGAATCGATTATCAGCCTTCGTCAAAGAGCAGCAATCTACGAACGATGGTTTTAAACTATGATTACGCGGTACGTAATTACATGTTTGATCAGCCAGTGATCGAGGAAGAATTGATTTCCAACGAATTCTACGAGTGGAGGGGAAACGGGCGAAAGTTGCGTGGAACGGGAAACGATGCCCTGCACTGAAAGTTGGCAGAAAAGGAGAGAAGAGCGAACTACGAATCAGTGAACCAAGCTGGAAACGCGATGGGATCGTTTAGTAAGGAAGCATTTATGTAACGTTATTGTATAAGTACGCCGAGGACATACATAGCTCGCGTTCGTGATATTGCTCGATTCCTGTCTTCCGAGTGGATTCAATTTACCGTGGATGTTTAGCCGCCGCTGTACAAGTTGGTTAGAAAAGCGGGAGCCGTGCTCCGGAGGATTCAGTAACGCCGAGTATCCTCTATTGCAGTGGCTCGGTACACGCGCGACTGTTCGATGCTTTCTCTTACCATTTAATCGCAGAACGGGACTTGGGTACTAAAAGATTCTCTCGACTCTGAGACTTATCGAACGCGTCGATGGGAGAACCTCCATTCTCTCCGCGGAACAACGATACTCACCTGAAACAGACAGAAACGATATACGTAATGATAATTCGGTTACATAGCACCGAGTTTAATACGAACATCTTATGCAATAATCTCGTTACGAAAATGAAGGACCGCGGCATTGAAGCGACACGCCTCTCCTCTTGTAAGTTCTAATCGGCACACTCTTAACAGCTTCCCTACCGTCTGTGCGGCTAAAACTCTACGCTATACGGGATCGGTGAACAATCGCTTCGGAAGAATGCAACGAGGCGTTCTTTGCTGCAAGCAGAGACGCGACACACGCGACCAACGTAACGCGGCACAGGATAACTGGTTCCCCCGTTAATTAAAATTAAATTCCGCCTCTTGCGCAACTATACCATAAACAGGTAGGGTAGGTGTACTATAATCGTTGAAAATAAAGCGTAAGATTTAAAAGGTAAACCGAGTAGCCGACAGTCGCTTAACTTTCCCACGTGGAAGATCTTAGATAAGGAATAATGTGTGCCGCGCAACGAGTACCTTACACTCATTGCCAGATATCAAGGCAAAGAGCCGTAACGCGTAGCGGACGCTGAAAGATAAAAACCTGGCCTCTAAGGTACGTCACATTTCTCTGCGTAACGTTTACCTTCGCGCCGTAATTTTCCTTGCGGCTCGTCGTGCTTTACGACCGCTTAACAATAAGCATAGCTGTTCATTCGCTTACCCGAACTCGAACTCTGTTCGCGTGGGCAACTTGGGCATCGCCAGGCTCCGAAGCAAATATCAATGCTTATCTCCCAAGCAGGGAGAACAGAGAAGAAAAGGGAGAGATTACCAGAGGGAGGACGCCAAGGAGCGAGGAGTAGAACACGTCGAGAGCGAAGGGAGTCTTATTGATTTTTCCAACATCTGATCGACAACGGGAGCAAAAAAGAAGAGCAAGAGCACGGGGCGGCCAAACGAGACGGGGGATGAGATGGAAAGGGAGAAACCACCACCACCTTGCCCTATTTTTAGCGAAGGCTTCGAACAAAAATCAAGCAGAGTTTCTTGCTAGGTGCCTACATCTCTTATTTTTAAGGGGGATCTGTACTTTTAGAGTCTACTGCATGGGCGGGTGTAAACATTACAGAAATATAACTATAGAAATAAGGAATAGGTGGATGTGCAGATGGATAGCTATTAGATAGAAGCGAAAGAGTTGCTGAAACTCAACTGAAACGATAAACATAAGGGAAAGGAGCTAAGGTTTCGCAGACAACAATGCTAAGGGGGTACAGGACTATTGAAATCTCGAAAAATCGATTTTTCCTTATTATTAATTCTGAAAGTGTCATCCTTCGTGAACATTTACAACAAAGTTTCATGACGAAATTCGAACAATTACGGAAATTATAGCGCTGAATGTAACTGAGTGCACCGCCGAGTAAAGGCCTCGCAGTGCGGTATTGGGGTAGGGGACGTAACTTTGAAGCGGTTTACCTCGAAACTACATTTTTAAACACCGTACATTGCGGTGTGCATCATAACTTTTGAACGAATGAATATTTTCACTCGAAATTTTAACTGGAGCTGTAGAATTCCTTTCTCCAAAACATGGAATTTCCGCGTCAACATTGGATGTTTGTAAAAAAATTTACAAACGTTTAAAGACGATTTTCTTCCCTAAAAGTGTGGGGAAAACACTGATTCGTGTGACTTTCGAAAGCGTTTTGCTTTCAGATGATTGGTTCACCTGATATTACGTACACCGTCTACAGCTGCGCGCCGCGCAGGACCATCTTCAACGCTTAATAACGTCAACAAATTTGAACATTCAGGCAATTCTTTTTTTGGTGATTACTCGGAAACGCGTCCACAATAAACTATGAAAATTACGGGTACAATGATTACTTGGTGCCTAAGCAATCCGACACAAACGAAACCATCGATTTTGCGTGTCCAATAGTCCTGTACCCCCTTAATGCAAAGTCCATGAGCAATCCGTCGCCACCTAACCAATCGGATTTCGAAAAGAAAGAAAATTGCCCTTATCCACTGTGTCGCCGCCCGCGCCGCGTGTATCAATTGCATCGCAGTCTATATCTGCAGCGTGATAGCTCTCAAGCATTTGGTACCTGTGTTGCCAGGGTAACAGCCTAGATTCGAGAGGCCGGGAGATGCAGGCTCGCGGGGGAGACAAAGAGACAGGCACACCGTCTGCGCGTGCACACACAAGCAGAGGGAAAGAGAGGAGAAAGAAGAGGGAACGAAAGCCATTGTTGTTCGATCGTGTATCTTTGTTTCGGATTCCCGCTACCACAGACTTGCGAGCGACGTGAATCGCGATGCATCGGGATTCGGAATACGCGTAACTTTGCGAATTGGGCAACGTAACATCCGATTCACCGAAACCGCCCACCACTCGACCAGCCTCCTCTCGATGGAAACGCAACCGATGCTTTCCATCGGATTGATCTTGAAAACGTCGTAGCGTAGATTATTTGGAACACGCGATATATACAAAGGTCCCGAAAATATTTCGATTAGGGGAGACCGGGGCTAAAAGTTCCGGGGGTAAGTTGCTCCGACGGCTCTATCTTCAAAATAAAAAGAGCGTTGTAGTTTAAATTATTTTTTCCGTGTGAGTTGATCACGCCACTCTGTCGCCCACTCTAATAGCGTCCGCGACCTTCATAAATAAACATTATTAATAACATTCTGTTTCATTTCATTAGAAAATGAAATATTTCATTAAAAGGCAACTCTTATATCTCAGTAACAACTTACCCCAATGCGATAACAACTTGCCACATATAGGGGTAAGAAGTTCCGCTTCGATTAGCCACAAATAAATTAATGTCTATGGAAAACCTGTTATAATATATTAAATACAAGCTTAAAATCAGAAAATATAATAAGTTTAACAAGAAATTAGCCAATAGTGAAGAACTGCATTATTTTCCAGTCATTTTTTATGTTTTACCGAAATCGGAACTTTTAGCCCCGGCCTCCCCTACTGTGAAATTCGATAAATCGTTTTATCAATCGTAGCCCAGTAATAGGATACGGAAAATCGATCGCCCTTAAGTGTAGGTACCTATTACAGTTGGATTTAGGCACTGTTCCGGACGATCCGGGACAATTACGAGAATATTGTAGGCGACCTGACCTCGTCCTGAATTTCGTTCGTCCGGGCCCCTAGGCTGTCGGAGAATCCAGCGAGCCTCCTCCTTTCGTCGAGGTAAGGCACGCTGCCAGACAGGAAGAAAACGGAACAACTCCTAGGGAAATCTAAGCCGAACGATGGCAGCCAGCTCGAATTACTTATCTAATGGATTCGGTTACGTGTCGCGTAACGGAAAAATCTAAGCGCAGGTAAGTCCGTATGATATTATATAGCTATGTATAACGTCGAGTCATCATTCTTGTCTCTACCGTACAATGAAAGTTTATCAAGTGATCGTTTCGACTGGCGCAGATTGCGACAACACCTCGCGCGTGTTGTAACCAAGTAAAAGTAAAATAAAGAGCGGAACTGCCGACTATACCCGAGGAAATAATAGGCAACGGAAGTGCCGAAAACGCAACATGTATACCGAACGCAATGGCGCGGCGTCGATGCGAAAATTACGACGAACAATTTACAATGGTTGCGTGTGCACGGTGTATGGAAAAACGCGCGTGCGCGACAACGATGTGCATTTGAATAGATTAACACGCAACGGGTGGCTTCGGCGTCGGAAAGTGAAAGTACATCCGTCTAGCGAGCAACGTTTCGTTTCCACGCAGCTAACGTGTATTCCGTTGCGAACGCTGCCTATGCCGGCCAGTTTATCGAACCGTGCGCTTTTTCTCATAACGCGCGATCATACGGAGCAGCGTTCATCAATTAAATCAAACGTTTCATTTTACTCCCACACTATGCAGGTACTCGGTGTACGTTTCCCGCTATCAGCCGTGTTCGCTTCGTTCGACTCAACGAGAAGCAGAAATCGGATTGTATAATTACGCGGCAAGTTCACGGTTTAATTGCACCATTAAAGCGTAATATCGTAGGAAGAAGAAAAGGTACTTATTAGCTGTTACGTCATACATAGGTAGGTGATCGTTTACATCGGGCTGCGAGTGCCGCGTACAATCGAAGGATCGTACGATCGAACCCGTTAAGGAGGTTCGATACCGGAGCAAAAATAATGAGAAATTTTTGACAAGTGTTTCGATCTAATGTCCAAAGTGTAGTCCGCGTTGTGTTAAAATTTCAAGTCGATTGACAGCACGGTTTATGAAAAAATTGAAATCAAAGTTGCGCTCTTATACACAGGCTGTTATGTGAGAAGCGATAAAATTTCTATAAAATGTTTCACAGAGTCCTTAAAAATAGTGAGAAAGTCCTAAAAAATGTTGCAATGAAAAGCTTAAGTATTCCTATGAAATTCTAAAAAAAAAAATTGGACGTTTACCGTACGGTTTATTAGATAATTGAATAAATAGACAGCAATGTGCTCGTATTACGCCAGGTAGTCATCTATACAGTGTATACTTGTACAAAGGATACAGTAAAAATTTGTAAAAACCCTACCAAGCTGTAAACATGTATTTAATAATTTGTTGCGAACCAGTGCGAACGCGCAAAGAGACGCCACAAGTGTAAAGTGGAAAGAGAAAAAAAAGATGGACGCAAAGCGACGTTGCTGCATTTCGCTCGCATATTTTACGCTACTTTTAATGAAAATATTATATTTCTAACTGCGTTAAACATACTTTTTGTTTAATTGAATTCCAAAACAAAATATGTAGTAATAATTTGATTAGGAATAGACATGTAAATAACATTTTTGTCTACATAATTTTTTTTTATCTAAGATTTGGTATCACTGCAGAGCTTTCATGTAAAAGCATAGGCTTACCCCTCTCGCCGCCTGCCCCGCAAGCGAGGTATCGAACCTCCTTAAGGTGGAATCAGACGGCGCGTGAATCGGCGATTCGCGCGCAAAGATCGCCGATTCACGCGCCGTCTGATCGGTCGTGGCTCGCCGTCTCGCGCTCGCCAAGCCGAGCAAGCTCGCCGATTCACGCGCCGTCTGATTCCACCTTTACGCGCTGGATGGCAGAGTGACTCATTCGTCTAACTGACCTGAAAGATAAGACTTGGCACAGGTGATGTAGCTGCACATCTGCCCTATCTTCGTCCACGCAGTCTTCAGCAGTTCCGAATCGTACATGGGTAACTGCCGGCAAGTTGTTGCTTCCTTCTCAAACCTCTCACCTTCTGTCGCTTTCCTCGAATCCTCTCCCACTCGCGCGCACGTGCACCCACGCATCGATTAGGTATCAAAACCGTCGCGCGTCGCCTTCCAGTTCTATCCAGTCTATTTCCTTATCACAGCATAATGTACAACGTACATCGCTCGCCCAGCTAGCACACGACCGCGACTGTGCGCTCAAATTTCTGCCCGATTGGCGGCTTTACGCAATGCTATCGCGTTGTCACTAGCGGCTGTACCTAGCGATGTAGCATCCACGTCGATCGGACACTTGGACGCTCAAATTTCTGCAATATTTCGACAACACGGCTGGGCAATCGAGTGGAGTTAGGTCGCTAAGTGCAATCTACCGTCAAACGCTTAAACTTGCATTTTCTGTAATATCGTTTGATTTTACGACAAGTGTTCGCAATGTTCTAGGGAAAAAAGCGCGAGGCTCGACGTATGTATCAGGAGCGACCCCCGATGACGCCAAGTCACACCTACGAGTGTTTCCTCGTGTCCTCGAATTAAAGCGTCAAGGTCCGTTACGTCTCAGACCTGCTTGGTAAGAACAACTTTTTATAAGCCCCGTTACCATTCGCATCGACGCCGACGTCGATGCGACGGAACAGTTTCCCTCGCGACAATTAGATCTCGCGTTTAATTTACGAGCTTTCCTAAAACACCTACACAAACGATCCAATGAATGTTCGCTAGATCAAGTAGAAAGTGGTCAGCGAAGGGGAATCGAGAAATTCACATCGTAAGGGTTGGAGGTGACTCTCAGTTTTGCTAATGCAAGTGATTCGCATGCTTCTGCTCATCGGAAAATGCTGGCTTTGTTTCGATCACACGCAACGGCTTCCTCCTACTCGGAGGACTTTTTAAAAAGTTATAATGTTATTCGTGCAGCCGAGGAAGTTGCTCCGAACTCGGGCAAGCCTCACTTTCCGACTAAACCTACGTTCTCGCATTCTGTAAAAACGAATAGTCCGTAAATCGTAGATCGCGTTAACGCATAGGTAAAGTAAGAATGAAAGTAACTTCGACGCCACAAATTCCCTTCAAAGAACCTCTAGACACCGTTTTAGCCAGCGCCGATGCGTATAAATAACTAATTATTATCCTTGACTCTTTATTAAATCCTGCTACATCGCATCGGTGTGACCCTTGCAACCGCGACAGATTACGTCACCGAAAGCATATAACCGCGTACACCCGGCAGAGTACTTACGTGTAGCGTGCAGCGTGCAATCACCACTATACACCACACGTACACCCTCGCTCGCCTAATATCAACTTATTTATGCGTGGATTCACCATCCTCCGATTCCTGCTTTCTCAGACTCAATATTAGAGTAATAACGAATCAATCCAATGATCGATTTTCGAGTAGGCGAATGCTAAAATTGCTTCTCCGTGCTAACGCTTTCATTTCAATGCTGAATACCTATGCCGAGTGAAAAGTGTTGTTTCGTTCTTGTTTCTTTTTTTCGTTTATAATCGATAAGAACTCATTGGTGTCGCGTGTTTGGAAAGTCTACATTTTGTTCCCTCCTAGACGCTATGAAAATGAGTACGGAATAAGAACGATCGAGCTATCCAACCGAACCCACTAGACTTCGTTTAACCTCCAACCTGTACATTAGCCGCGGCGTTCATTGGATTCGTTGCCTTCTTACGTTACCGGTTACCTCCTAGCTAGTCGACTACTTAAGTAATTCGTCTTGAAAAATAATCGGTCACTCGATTCCACGATTCCTTGCTTGCCTTTTCGTTTTGGTGGCGAGACATTTAAATGTCGCGACATTTTCAATGTATAGCGTAGGCATAGGTGTGATCTGGTGGAAACGTCGAGACAAGAGCCTTTTTCCCTTAAGTTTACGCGAGTATCGTCGAGCGATCGAGTACTGTTAAGTGCGCTCCATATTTACCTCCCATTACAGATTACAGTACAAAACCGCGCTGGTTCCCTCGCGCCGACGACTCGCTGGAGCGTGTCTGAGTTGCACAGAGTGCGATACGCGACGCTACTCGAGTAGCAGCACGAAATCGAAGGCGAAGGCGCATATAGGCGAATAAGAAGAAGGCGAATAACGCGAGCACCCGAGCGACGAGGGATGTCGAGTGCCAAGGTAGAACGGAGTCGGGTATAGTGTTCCAGCTGAGATTCGATCGCGCGATGCAACAAGTATCGAACTGGGATCGGGCAGAAACGGGCAGGATACAGGGCGTCGAGTGGTAGCGCGCGGGCGCGCGCACACGCGTCGCAACTCGTGGTGCACTAACGTAGGATATATAACTCGGTGACCGTCTAACCGAGTGACTGAACGATCGACTAACCGTTCGTTGGTCGGACGAACGCGATCGAACGTGAACGGGCCCGAGTAGATGACACGCGGTATGAAAATAGGGGGAGACCCGATATGTGCCCACTCTGCCCACGCGTCAACGTGTGTGCGAGCGGCGAACGCACGTTCCTCGCGTGTACCGTCGCGGTCGATCAATCGAAGAACGTGCGTCGCCACTTCAATTGCTCGGTTATTCGTTTAACGTTCGACCAACTGGAATATGTGTCGATTTGTCCGTTTCTTTGTGGGAGTTGCTCCATTAAGCGCTACGACACTGCAAACATACCAGAGCTACGGATAATTCTACGGAGACCAATTAAGCCGAATAGAACGTATCGATTGCGAATGGACAGCACCTAAACGGCAGGCCAATCCGTACGCGGCAGAACCGAAGAACGCAAGCGTGCTTCTATTGGGCCGTTCGAAGGCGCAGCTCGACTAAAGTCATTTAGGTTCGCGCGAGTCGCGAAGGAAGACAATGAGCTGACTCGTCGAGTTATTCGGCGCGGCTCGGCGCGTCCTCGATCGTTGCTAGCGACGGCGATGATTCCAGTGACGCCATCGATCTAAAGTTGCACGCGCTGTTCGAGTAACTGTACCTCGGATCGAAGCATGAGCGGCATACTCAGCCATCTACTACCTACCTCTTCCTCCAGCGCAAACGCGGACACGCGCGTACGCGGAACCACCGTACGGCCACGAGACAACGTGCATATACACACATATGCCTTTACCGAGCTACTTTAAACGCATAAATATCCTTTAAAACGAATATGGATGTAGGGGAGAGTCGTGTAATACCGACCGCTCTAAGTTGTTTTGTTATATCTTGGGGTAGAGTCGATATAAATCAGAAATTCAAAAACGTGTTTGTAGTATAGATGGAAGTTAATGAGAGGAGGGAAATTAGTTTTGTGAAATCCTGATCTGTGCACTCGACGTGTGCTCAACCTTCACATTCGGTACACTGCACCCAATGTTTGTCAAATGATTCCTTGCAAACAGAAATAGGCAAGATTTTTATTTAAATAAAATTTCGAATAATGAATAAAAAAATTAACTTTATTCATCGAAGAAATTCTCGTCGAATAAAAAAATTAACTTTATTCGTCGAATAATCTAAAGTTAAAGTAACTTTTATTTCATCCTTAGTTAAATAATTTTTTATTTAGTTAATTCCTAACTTTGCTTACAAATAACATACTGGATAACTTCTTCATTAAATCCTCGCTTCATGTTTGTTAGGTTATACCTATCCTTATTTACTGTATTTTTCTTACTGGACAAGGTAGAAGGAAGGCTAAATGAATATCTTATATATTAATCTGAGTTGCTAACAGATTGATATGTACAAAAAAATATTGCAAAACTAGGGCGTTTTAGTAAACTTAATAAACTAAAGATAGTATACATAATAAACAAAATCATTTACTCGCATGAAAAACAAAAGATTAGCTTTAAAAAATAACCCACTGAATATCAACGTATACGTTTAATGCCTGAGAAAATCGAGATCAATGAAGTAAACAATATGGCCCCGAAATAGATTATAGAGAATTGTGATTTTCATTTGTTAATATAAATGAAGTGCTAATATCTAGTCGAAGAAGCGAGAACTAGCTTTGGTCGGTACTGCACGGCTCTCCCCTACATATTCCCTTATTTGCGCGTACAATTAAACACGCAGCTTACAACTGGCGTTGGACTCGAACTGTTTCGGAAAAAATGAGTAATGGGCTGGGCCACCAGAAATTGTCTAATGGTGTTGGTTAACCACATTCGTCCGGTTGGCCCAACGCACACGCTCGTTCACAACACTGAAAAGGTTGAAAAAACGCACCTCCTAAAGTTTAACGACTAAGTCAGTTTGAGTTGGTATAGGCAGTAAGAATACGTTGGTCGGTTTGGTGCAAAAAATTGCATCGCGGTATATTTCTACACCTGCGAGCGAACGAGAGAATTGCATAAAATTGTCAGAGCATACGGGTACTTAAAGCCCACGGACAACTGCACGAACGTCGAGTGGGCGAGTGTTAACATTTTTTATTTGCCCGACAAAAAAATTCATTTGACTGTTACACCGAAGCGTAAGTTGTGCGAAAGATGTTGGTTCTAGAACAGTCGATCGAACAAAGTTCAAGTTCTGTCCCGCAAAGCGACCGAATCACGCGACACCGCGCATCGCGGTAACCGGCAGGTACACTGTCCGTGCGCATCCTACTTTTTATCAACTCCACGACTCCGTTTCGCCCATATCGCGTGCCAGCAACCAATTTCTAGGAGCGATTGGCTTTTCTCGTGAATAACTCGTTTCCTTTTCTATCCATAGCGCACGAATCGCCTGCTCTCGGCGTCTTCCTACGCGGCAAATGAGAAAGAAGAAAAAGAAATACAGAAGGAAAATAGATACGTGGGATTACGTACGTTGGGCTGTGCGATGGACGGTGGTTGGTGGGTGGCCTGAATCAAGTGTCTCGGGAAGAGAGAAACAAGGACTGACTGAACAGAGCTGCTCGCCGAGATGTACATTTAAAGATAGCAACAACGACCAATTGGATGACGCAAAGAGCACTGACGCGTATTCTCCGAAGCGTCCGAATATCCTTCGGTGTGCAAACCAGGAAAACAATTGGAACGCTGACGTTCCAAGAAACTGCACGGTGCGTTTATGCTGGCCGATGGCGAGCGATCCGCGAGGCCACAACCGCGACCCGTGCACCCACGGAATCTTCTTTCCTTTCCTAACGACGCTCCGTTGATTAAGCGCTAACGTCAACCTTATCACCCGCGATTGTTGCAGCTGAAACGTGGTGGAACATGTGACATGTCCGTCCACGAATCGGGCAGACCAAAGTCAATAGCGTCACGCCGCCCTCGAACTTGAAAAAATAAACGATACGCGCTGGTTGGTAGTTATTAAAAGCAGCATCGAGTCGCAAACAAAGCACTGCGCGAGGACTAAACGTCTGTAGATCGCCACAGAAAACTACGGAACCTCGAGCCGTCGCCATCACCGCGCGCCGTCGCGAAACGCGAGAACACAGATTCAAGAAAAATAAACCACCTTTCGTTTCTGCGAACCGATACGAAATTAGCTAGACGATCCTCGTTGCGCGTGCAGGCTGGCAGGAATAAATAATCCGAAATAACCTCTTATATACAGCGTATTTATCAAATAATCCATCCTCCTCCAAGTGCGTTAAATTTTTTTAGGCACGGCGATACGATCGCGCGACTGTATCTCTGCGTGTTGTATCTTTCAACGGTAAGCGGTGTATCGAGGAAAATTCCACAGTAAAATCCGATCGTTTGGATTTGCGACGGAGAGTGTAAGCGAGATTGAAGAATACCACGAAAACGGATCTACGCTGGATGGGATGGGCCGTGGCAATTCCCGGCAAACTATTAAACAATGCTTCTTTCTAGCAATACGTTGACAATATTGTTTCACTTCACGATATGTGGTTTATCACATATGTATTATGCTTGCTTGCTCCGTTCATCGTCGTCTATACTCTATAGAACTAACCGGTCGATTAGTCGCGAATGAAATTGAGCGCAACGCTGACCTGAAAACAGATTGGTTCGAAGGTGGAACGCGCGCGCGTGCAATTACGCGCACGAGGCTTCTTTTTCGATGTTGGAACTTTATTCGTAAAGTAGCGATGCGAATTTTTAGGATAAGGTTCGCTTCTGCTTACAGGAGCTAGAGCCCCCCACAGCTCTGAGCAGCTCGACTGAACTACTGCCAAATTTGTAGCAGCGCCAGCATCGATCTTTGGCCCCAGTTCCGACTTCTTTGAATTAATTTTAGTTGACGTACGCGCGTGTCAAGGGCGGGATCTTCTTATGAAACAGCGATTCATAAATGGCACGCCGTTTCAATCGAAGGACAATTGTACGTCGCCGCTGATCCTCTCTTCTCGGCGTCGCATAGAAAATTTGCTCGGGTGAAAACGGATAACTTTATCCAATTACATTTACGTTCGTATCGAGGAAACACAGGCAACGACCCTCGTGCGAACAATGTTGGTACTAGTGCTCCTGATTTCTCCATATTTTTTGTTTCTCGAGAAATCAGAAATGAGATCATATTTCTCGAGAATTCTCGAGAAATTGAAAAAATATTGGAAAAATTATATTTTTGGAATAATGTTGATAATATTTATGGAAGACACGAGAAAACTTTAACTAAATGATTATTCCTGTCTAATTTATACAAAACTTGTGTAAATGAAAAAGTAGATATTAAATATAATTGGTAAATTTATTTATTTAATACAAAATTTGTACAAAGCGAAACATTACTTTTTGGTTTTAAAATTTATTTCTGAATAGCACAATGCGTCTAATGTAGCGTCAGCGAATCTATTTCTTTTTTGTGGCAAAATCTGTTACTGTTATATTTTCACGTTTTATATATATATCTATCATGGCTGTTAAATAAAGAAATGCGTCTTTTGACCCTTTTGGAAGAAATTCTGGATCATGCAAAAATTTTATACGGGATACAATAGACTTATCTCCTGTTTTCTACATTTCTTCTTTAATAGCCACAAGAAACTCATTAGGTACTTAATTCAGTGTACAATTTTTCTAAATTTTTAAATAAGAATTTAAGAGCACCTTCAGCAGTTAATAATATCGAATCTTCTGTACTGTGATTCTTCTACTGGAATTCATATAGGTTCTAATGTTATTAATAAGATGTATTATAAATTGTAGATGTGTTTATACGTTCGCGATTAACTAGTAATACATTCATTTACGAAATTAAATGAGATTTATAATATTTTTCCTAGACTTAAGTTTCTCGAGAAATTATAGTATTTCTCGAGAAATAAGAAATAAGCAATTATAATGTTTCTCGAGAAGGAACACTAGTTGGTACCTACTGCACAATCTTAACCAATGAGCTTCTGAATCACATTTCTTTTAGTCTTTACCTGATTTCGCGGCTTTTTCTATAAGTACCTACTCGTTGCTTCTATTTCGCGGTTGCGCAAGAAAATGCAACGGACGGCGATAAATTATTTATCGGAATTGCGAGACATCGAAAGATATTAGACTTACTCATCGGAACTGGCTGTTGCAAAATGCAGATATTATCGTCGCGGGAAGCGATAAAGGCTCACAGAATACGTAGCCTGCGTCGAGAATCGAGTCCATCTGATTACAAATAAAGGAGCGAACTTTGATTTTTGTTTGTACTTGGCAATTAACGAATTAAGCTTTAGTAATACCCAGGGCGACCTTTACTTATTTCGTGTACCTTGTTCCTGAGATAAGCTCCACGTATAAAGTAGGTCAGAATGTGAGTCACTCTATGGAATGTCATATTTCTGGATCCACGAAGGTGTACACTAAATCTAACGGAGGCAATCAAAGAACCATTTGCTTTTCGTCCATGGATGCAACCACCTCGAAACCTTCGCTGCGTTAACGATCAGGTCTGGAGGTAGCTGGAAGAATCGATTTCAAGACAAAACCATTATGAGTCACTGGTTTCTAAAGTCGCTTTAAGAAGCATTTCGTAAGAGAGGCAAGGGAATTTTCAGTAACACGCGATGTGCTTGTGAAAGAAAATTCTTTTAAAGCTTGCTAACAAACCGGATGGGTATTCTTTCTGGTAAATCGGCCGATGCAAAGAGCGAAGCGCGCGGAGGAACAGTGAACAGTCCTCGAGGGATGGAGAGTATCGCAGAGGCAAATGGAGCAACGATAAGCGGCAACAGTCGACCGAGTCGATTGCATATTTTATAACCAGCAGGAGAGTTTAAAAGTTGTTGCGAAATGTGTGTACGTATAACATGAGTAGCCTTGAAGTTTCCGCATCGTTAGTTGAGAGTTGAGACTGAACAGAAAGAAGAAAGAGAAAGCTGGAAACGTCACAATTCCCTCGATGGCTCCATCCCTCGCTTATCTTTTATTTCTGCCGATCCGTAGATTTCGCCGCATACCTATTGTAAATAAATCTCGCCTCATCTACGCTTATTTGTCCCACAGCGAGTAGATAACAATGGAAGCGAGTAGCTTTCACTACACGGTAATAGGGGCGATTAATCGTCGAAGCGTGGCAGCCAGATCCAGCTAGCCAGCTAACCAATGCCCACGGTATTTCGCATTCCCGGATAATCTGTACGCTTTAAACTGCTACTTAGGTATATTCGCGATAACGAAATTCCCATTCAAAGTAAAACACGTTTGCACTGTTATACCTGTATAATTTCTAGTATTTGCCGCGGTTCTAACTTTCACCCGATGATTAGTAGGATTTTGTGAAACGAGCCCTGCCGCTCCATCGTAATACTTGAAATAACCGGCGATTAAAACACATTTGCGTAGCATGAGAGTGCTATAAAACGAAAAATGCTGTCTGGTTTGAGCTGTGAATTTCTTGCGGCTCGTTTTGCGCTGCAGCGCCGCTACAGTTTAACAGGACGAAATTGCCACGCGAGCACGAGCACGACATCGATCCGAAGGGGCTTCCTTTTATTTTCCTCCGCGTGGGTGGACAAAGAACGCACAATACTCGGTGTAACGAACAGCATTGCGAAATTTGCTGCAGCGACACACGGCGCGGGCGTTTCATCGTGTTTCCCTCGTTCGCCTATAGGTCTAAACGGAATAGATGCATCCTCGGTAATTCTGTTTTCAAGGGAAAAGACTTGTCGAACGCTGAAAAGCTTGAGAGCTTGAAAGCTCGGGCCGTGTATAGGTACAGTATTTCGGTAATTTCCGTTGGTAACGAGTAGCCTCGTTACGTAATTCCAGGAAGCAACGGCGGCTTGCACCATCGTTATGCAACGCGCAAATAGGTATAGTGCCTCTACGAGCTATAGTGGCTTAGGTGTGAGGTACCCAGCGGGGTCTTAACCGATACCCTGCTGGGTACGGGCCGCTAAACGTGCCCCCCTTACCACCTCTTGCAAGGCTGTGTTTAGGGAAGACCAGGACGAAACCTGGGCCCTGAAGGGTAAAATAAGTTATTAATATAAAATAATTTATATTGCTACTGTTCTAATGCAGTACATGTATCTTACTGAAATGAATTTGTATTTAATATGTGCTGGCAATGACACAATTTTTAATAGTCAGTAGCGAAGCTTAATTGGTGTATTTTAATAATAATAAACAGTATCTTCAATTTCTGTTTTATTTTATTAAAATCGAAGTTGTAACACTTAATCTATAGGGCCCCAGTTTCTGGGCCACTGATCTTCCCTAAACACAGTCCTGCAAGAGGTAGTAGGCGGCCACGTTTAGCGGCCCATATCCAGCAGGATATCGGTTAAGACCCCGCTGAGTGACCTCACACCTAAGTCACTATAGCTCGTAGATGCACTATAGTCTGAGTCGCCTTAAGGGGGAAAAAAAGGAGAGCATTTTTTTAATCTATATTAATATAATTACAGTTAAGCGTACGGAAATTAAAAATAAATTATTTTTACTATTTTTTCAACCCCAAAATGTATTGATTTTTCCCTTAAACTGACTCGAAATTTTAGAACTTTCCCCTTTAAGCTCCGCCGATTCTCCAAAAAATTTTGTAATTAAATTTCCGTACGCTTAACTGTAACTATATTAATATAGATGAAAAAAATGCTCTCCTTTTTTTTCTCAGGTGAACGCGACGTGAATAAAGTGGGAAACCATCAGATCGTGTTCGACGCGTCGCGCTCTACGGCGACCTCTGTAACTTGATTAAAACTGTATATTTTGTTACACAAAAATTCTAAAATACTGTCCACTACATGCACATCTAAACCCCATATCAATGACTTATCTACGAAGTATGGATATCTAACAAAAAATTAAAAAAAAATTGCACTCTTTTCCGATCTTCAAGGTGTTGTTCGCTCTTAATTTTCTCTTTATCCGAAAGAATTCACGGTTTTCCGTTGCGTCAGCTGTATCGCCGATATTCCTGGTTAACCGAGAAATCGCTACACTCCGATCGCTGACTAAAAAGCTACTGTAGCTTTGGAAAGGAGCATGCGCTCCGAATGCACTCCGAATGCGCTATTTCGAAAAATCCGCACTGCTTGTTAATTCAAACTTTCTACCTAACGACTGCACATGCGAGTTACGATATAATTCTATGAAAGGAGGCTCTCGGAGCGTTGCGAGTCTGTAATTTACGTTTCCATAGCTCTGGTTCTCGATGGTACGTCACGTTCGTACGCGATTTACGGGAGAATCACGCGAGGATATGAGGTCGGTTGCCTGGTCGCTCGCGGTTCCGCGGTACATACCGTGTACCGTTACAAAGCGCGTACCATGTCCCAAGCATACGTCTTATTCGCCAAATTCTGCTGGTTCTTCTCTTTCTATTTCTCGTAGACGTCGCGTGGTTGGAAGGTACGAACAAGCGTTCGTACTAGGGATTACAATACCGGTAAACCAGTTTTTAATCCGAGCCACATCTACTAGGTTATCAGTGAAAAAAAACTTCAATTACTGATAAAGACGAAAGCCGAAGTATCTCATGAAGAACCAACTCTGATCCCAAAGAAAACTAAAAATCTGAATGCAGTCAGCAAAAAAATTGACCTCCTTTCAAGTAGAAAAAGTAGACATATGATTTCTTAATGACTATCCGACCAATAAATGTAGAATCTGAAAGCGCTTTATCCGTGGCTGGATTATTTTCTATAAAAATTAGGTCACGATCAAGAGACTTTGGTCTCTTTTAGATAAATTATGTTTTTTGCGTGTTTATTTGTTAAAAAGAATTGTTAAATAAAAAATATTTAATTATGTATTGTGAGTTAAGATTCTTTTCACTGTTTTCGGGGTGAAGATCCATATTAATAACTACTGTCAATAGTTATACAAATATATCTATTTTGTGTTATCTCATTTTATATTTTATGTGCAGAATAGTTTTACTTGCATATATTTATTATAATGCACGATTAGAGTCCGAAAAAAGTTTTTTTGTAACGTTTACTCTTATATTTTCAATACCTTAAAAAATACCGGTAAACCGGTTTTGATTGAACGTTTTACCGAATTACAGGTAATTGAAAAAGTCTGGGTAAATTTGCAATCCCTAGTTCGTACTTGACGCTTCTATCTCGCGATCCGGTAGAATGGACAGCGCACTTATCCGAGAAGGAAGAAAGTCGGCTGACGAAAGTGACTGCTGTAGGAGCGAAGGGGACGATGTTATCTGGTTTTCGGTCGCGGAAAGATACGCGAAACGTACACACCTGAAAAATAAAGACGAGAGAAGGTGGTGTACGGTGTAATCTGGCACGTGCAGGCGTCGCGCGACAATAGTCGCTTTGTTCGCGACCCAATATTTATACGCGTGTATCGTCGATGCAGGCGAGCCGAGTTACCGCGGTGTGTAAATACTGGTCGGTCTCGTTCGCGAGTAATCCTTGACCGCGCCTTTTGTTCCTCTGCTCCATCGATTCCCGCCAAAAAGAGAAGAGAAACACCGTGTGTACAAACACGCGGGGCACAGAGAAACCATCGAACGCGTGACAAGTTTCACTCGGCCGAAGCGTAGCCAAGCGAAGGGTTCAACGGTTCAAGAAAAGGTTCGACGATAAAACAGCAGCGGAGATACGACGAAGTTGCCAGTAGGCCAAGGAATCGCGGGCGATTTCAATTTCTCGCGGACGATAACCTTTGCGGCCAGCGTCAGACCCCCGTGCTCTCGCAGAGACATTAAAATTCGTTAATCTGTTCGGGGAATTTCAATTTTCGTGCTTCACGTTCCTGCCGCGAATTTCGAAAGACCGTTACGCGCGCGTGACTCGAAGAACAATCCTGCTTTCCCTTTCTTGGGCGCGTCTAAATTCGAAAGGCGCCTCTCGTGTTTTTCTCGATTTTGAAACGCACCGTCCCAGAAAGCGACGCCCGCGCCAGTGCGTGACTATCTTTCTTAAAATGCGGTAGCAACGTAGGCATGTGTTTCTCTTTGCTGTTGAGATGTTGGACGCCTAGCACCAAATAACAGCGACGTGGCTGGTGGTTACTCGAGTTTGCGCGAGAGGACAATTTAAAGCAGGTGATAGACTCGACGTGTATTCTTGCTCAAACACCTGCGTGTAACCTCCTTGGAGGATTACGAGCCAATGACCTCGCATCTGATAGCGGATAGCGTGACAACACTCTCTCGGAGAATAGACAAAGAAGCGTTGTTCGGTCGAGGAAACTTTTCCCATTGTTGTAAAGACGCTACCGTAAAACGTATCGAACGAGCCGCCTCTTTACGTAAAAGTGTCTTTCATTCGTATGCCTAATGTACATACACAGCTGCTATTAAATCGGCCCTCAAACCTACTTAGCTATGTAATTAAAATAAAAAGTAAAACAGCAGATTAGAAAGAGAGGTTAAGCGCAAAACTTCGCCCCATCCAATTCTTTCCACCTTGCCAGAGAAGAGAATTAGCCTCGGACCCAGTTCCTAGAATCACCCTGTATAGCCTCGCCCACGCGTAAGCCAGCCGAGAATTACACAACGCGCGCAAAACCGACGTCGTTGAAAAGTTTCTCGCGTGTCCAACCAGTCGATTTCTACTCTGCCGGGATACAAATCAGCGACGTTATTTTCCTTCGATTTCGCGGTCTTTCTCTTCCGCTATATTCGCCGCTTCGAACTTTTTGTTCGGTAAGTTTGAAGAAATTATTAACCAGTCAATGAATCGTTATTACGCTGAGAAAAACATTTCCTATTTAACACTATTCCCGCCGACACTTCACGTATACCTATTCCTACCGCGACCGGTCGAATGACCGGTCTTTAACACGACTTATATTTTTTAATATAGAATGAAGATAATTGTCAATTTGACAGCATAAAAATATAGTTTCTTTTATTCAGAAGGATATCATGTACATACGTATATTTGAGGAAAAGTCGTGAAGTTTAAAGGCGATTCAATTGCGTTGTATATAGGAAATTCTAATCGAAATTTTAGAAACGGTCATTTGACCGGTCCTGGTAGGAATAGTGTTAATCGAGAAAGTTTAAGTTAGTTGAAGTTTATTGCTGCATCCATCTTGGGAAATCCACTGTTCATAATACTACATACCTACCTACTATTAACAAAAAACCGTAGAAATTCTTATTTGAGTTGTGGAAGAGATCTAGAGGAGAACGAAGCTACGGAAGAGAATTTTCAAACGCGTACAGACCAAGCATATTTAGGTAGGTATTTAGATATGAACATCATCGAATATACGGTGAAAATTGATGTATCGATGGAGGAAATGGAAACACCGCGGATTAGTAAATAATTTACGCGCCCTGTCGCACGCATCAATAATGCTCCACGATTAATTTTATCGCATCGAATCGCGCGATTTAATCGAGATAAATACATACTTACCTATAGGTACATGTACGAAGGGATAAAACTCGGGCGCAAGTAACGAGCTGGCAGGATTAAACGGTCGAGACATTGACGGTTATAAATGGTAAGCTTACGTAAGTTGTTTTTTTCGCTCATTAGACTAATTAGAAACTGGAATAATGAAGCGCCAATGTCGTGGTGCACAGCGGTGCGCGGGCGTCGGTCGTACCACGTTGCTCCCAATTCAAACATTTCCCGCGAGCAGCGACTACGTGCAGGCTATCTAAATCTAACGGGCACCGCGGAAAATTGCGCGGGAAACGAAACCAGGAAGAAGAATTGCCACTCGTTACTCCAAGTTCGTTCACTCTCAGCCCCGCGTTGCTGGCTGTCGATTCGTCCGCTTAAATATCGAAGAATGTTCACGAATGTAATAGGGACACGTAGATACTTGGAAACTCTGAATCATTATCTAATCGCGACGAGAGGAGAGGGAGGCGTAGGGCAGATTAGAGAATGGAAAGGAGTAAGGTGGTTATTACGAATTCTGCGGCACGCCGTCGGCCGTAGGCAGCAGCGATCGCGACCGGCTTTCGCGTAGAGTCTAATGTTTATTTATCAAGTTTACGGTTCGTCCTCTTTCCGGCCTAGTTATCGTGTCGCGGGCCGCGGTACGCTTGCCGGCGAGTTCCAATCTCAAGAATAATCTTCTTTTGTTAACGGAACAGATACCCGCTGTTAGTGTTACGTTGAATAACATTGCGCGAGTACTCTAGGATCGTCAGGATAAGTATTTTCGCAATAGAAATGGGACTTGTGAAACGTTAAACATTTCCATTCGCTGCGAAAACCGTGCAGTTCATTGGAATTGGAATTCAAGGATGCGGTCTAACAGAAAGGAACGACGATACGATGCACCTAACGATTCTATGGCGTCTGAAGGAATTTAAATAAATTTTTAGGAAACGTTCCTATTTACCTCGAGTGCTACAAACGAAATACACAGGAATTTCTACCGTCCGGTGTTTGATTCACTTCGTTCCGGAAGCAGAGCATCGCGAACACCAACGTGACACTTGAATGGAAGCATTTACAGCCGCGTATGTTCAACTATTTTCCAATAGACTTCGGAAACCACCGACTCTGATATGTATTGCGCAACGCTCTAGCTACGCTTATAACGATTGTGTTTTCCTATTATTTACGATACGAAAGAAAAAGCTTCGTCGTAGATCAACTGCCGATTACTTTGGTAATTAACGTTGCGTTAGAATTACTCCTCTCTACGCTGGCGATCAGACGTGCTTGGCATCGCGCAATTATTCGTTTATCGCTAGTTGCCGTCACGACTGGCCGGCGTAAACGTTCTTTCGTGGCACCGAACTTGCTAACCGATCGTGATAATAAACCAGGCGGCAATGAATAACGATACACCGTACTCTCGCAATTCACTCTCGCAAACGTCCGCGCGAGCAACGTCGCGTGGCCCGCGAAATATCAAGAAATATCAGCCAATAACTGTCGACCCGCTTTTTGCCGAAATGCTAAGGATGTGAATAAAGAGCAACGAGGGGGAAACTTTTACGGTCTAATACAGAACGCAGCTAGCAAGTTGCCGCACGAAAGCTGTCGTATCGCCCCGATTCCTGATGAAAAAATTATCTGGGACAATGAAATTAATCGCCCTCCAATTAACCAGACTATTGGGACGAACAGCCGCAATTATTCCGACCCGACCGCACGAAACCGCACTACGCTCCAAAGAAATGCACGCGCGTTACCCTCGAGACTCTATGCTCGTTCAAACGTTCGAATACCTGGCTATTCTGAATTTTACGGTTTGTCGATAAAATTTAATTGAAGAATTCCTCCGGCTTGAAACGGAATTTATGAATACAGAGTACATCCGTCTTTTGTGCGGCGCGGCTGTAATTCCTCCAATAGTTTCGCGGACCGAAACTCGCCGCGCGTACACGGCCAACGAATTTTTGTTCGTTAACACTAGAGATCCCTATTTCACGTGTATTTAAATACACGTGTACACGTGTATTAAACGTATCTGTCCCTGAATCCGTGTATCTTTTAGTACACGGGTACCCGTGCACTATTTCACGTGTATTTAAATACACGTGAATTTAGATACTCGTGTATTTATAAATACACGTATATTAACGTATCCGTATTTTGATTCGTCTGATTTTTAATATCTATAGATATCCCAGAACTCTGGGGGATTGCGAAATTCATAAAAGAATTAATGTATTTAAATATATTTACTAGAATAATATGCGGAAAGTATGGTTTTACAAATTTTCAGATTGTAACTAATAACACAATTATAAAATTAACAAGATTTATTTAATCGAATACCTATTTTGATAGAAAAAATTAAGGCATTACTGGTAATAAGCGAGCTTCTTTTTAGACGCAACGATAATCCTTAAAATTGAAAAACATCACTCGGTTTTATTACACTTATTGCTTAAGTGACCGCCATTGCCCATTCTCCCGTAGTTAATGCCCAATTCTGATCAAAATACACAAATACGTTGATACACGTGTATTTAAATACACGTGGAATAGTGCACGGGTACCCGTGTACTAAAAGCTACACGGATCGAGGTACGGATATATGTAATACACGTGTACCCGTGTACACGTGTCTTTTTACTACACGGACCATACCATGGTCTCTAGTTAACACCGAAAGCCCTGGCGTCTAGACCATAAACGCGACATCGAGAATAACCCTTGCCGTTGTACTCGCGGTTTAAAGAACACGAAAGGTACCTATTACTCCTACTAGCCGGATACCAGCCGATATTTATGTAATTGTAATATAAATATTAATTGCTTCGTAGCAACCTTAGAGTCGCGTCGAATGGACGGGATCGAACGTTAAGGTCGACCTTAGAAGAGGGCTTAGGGCGTCCTCGGCTATAAACTGTATAGCGTATGCAAACGACGCCGCTACGAATACGCGGGAATGCAATTTTGAAATTCAATGAGTCCGCGCGACGCGACTTCCGTTTCTACGTATAGAAGAGGAAACGGCGTTAGTTAGGAATACAGCCTGCTGAAGGATCGTACAATGGAAGACCCGTTAATACGATTCTGCGTTCGTCACGGTAGCCCGAGTACGTTGCACCAAATACTCGGCGCATCGTTAAGTACCAGGAACTTGACACTGATCGTCGCTCAGATTTTACGAGAGCAAATGAAACCACCATCGGGCACGGCCACTGTGATCCGCATTAATTATTCGAAATGCAGAAAGCGAAATATTCGCAACGAGATATGTATAAAAATATTGCCATGTTTTTCTACAATTCTATATATAATAAATGCAAGATCTAAATAAACGGTGAAGAGCAGATGTAAATTGAGCGACAATGCGCAACGTATGAGTGACTATGCCCCGCGGTACTTGAGAACGCGAGAAGCGTTAGGTACAAATCGTAGGAAGCCTCCGTTAACGGTCATACTTTGATATTAATTGCGTACATATGGCTCCTATTGAATTATCTATTATCGCGGGTAGTGTGTGCTCACCACGTAAGCACGGTCTTTTCATTAATGGCCACTGGCCACTGCCATATGCACGGAACACCTGTGATGACTAACAGCACCCTGCGTCTAACTATAACGCGACCAGATTACGTTCTCGCGTAGATTATTCTTGCAGAAACGCCAGTCCTGATCCTTTTTATCTCTCCTGTACGAGCGCAGCTATACTGCGCAATCTGATGGGACGGTAATTTCGCTAATTAGCGAGCTACGCGCGTCATTCTGGGATAAAAATAGAAATTTGCGCAATGTACGAGTTATTTTTGCACGTACACGAGTGGGCGTATATATGATCTATGGACTGAAGTGCGACAGAACTTTACTTTGGCATATTATTGAGGGAATGGAAGCCACTTAACCGCTAACTACGAATACGCGTGTCGATGACGCGAAGATGAATGAATGTTGGATAACGAGAGGGGTAAAAGTTTACCTGACTTTCCCATGGGTGGTTGGCCAAGTCTACTGAACCACCTGAGGAATCGTCTGGCTGTAGTGGCAGCGGGTGGCCTGCATCCATCGAGAATGACAACGCCATTGTTGTTGTTGTTGTGGTGGTGATTGTGGTTATGGTTATGGTTGTTGTTATTGTTGGGGGACGGACGTTCGGGCGGCGACGCTCTGCTGTAGGGTGACATCCAAGCTGTGGTGGTGCTTTGGATGGTGGCACCTTTCACGGTGGTGATAGAACTGGTTATTTTCGCCGGGTGCGGCACCCAGTCCTCCGAAGCGACGGGCATTTGTCTCGTCCTCTCGCCGGACGAGTCGAAAACGAACCCACAGAATGGGAAAGTCATTCAAAGTTCTGCGCCCTCCTGTTGTGAAATGGGATTATCGCGGCGACATGGAGCTCGGCTAGTTCCCGCTACGCGGTGCATCACGGGATGGATTCTCGAGCTACGTTGCGCGAGCTACGCCCCACGAACCGGACGCGCGATGACGAAATTGCTTGTCCAAATTACACCTCGCGCAACACTCTTTCTCTACGCCTCCCTCCCTTTCTCTCTTTGACTTCCGCGATTCGTAACCGGCGCCGATTACGGCCCTCGACGCTTCCTTCCAACTCGTTCAGCGAGCTTTCCTTCCCGACAGCCCGCGAGAAAGAGCACGGTCCGGGATAAGCTCTGCGCCTGCCTCGAGTTTCGCGGTCGACGCTTCCAGCGTTATCTATGCGGCTCGGATGTTTGCTTTAGAAGCTGACAGTCACGTGCTTCCCTTAACTTGTTGCGCACACCGCGGGACCGCGCGACCACTCTCGTTCGCTCGCTCACTCGCTCACTCGCTCTTTTCGTATTCCAGACGGTTCGCGGTGTTGGTCGCGCGATCGATTCCAAGCGAGAACCGACCGCTCCTACGTGTTTCGTAACATGATTTCGATTTAACACAATCTACGATTTTTCCTCCCTTTCTTTCTATAGTCGGCGCGAGCACGGTGCGAGGGAAAGATTCCAAGCACTTTGGATCGCGATAGTACGCTCGTACGATAGGTACATAGGTCGCGATAGGTCGCTTGCGAAATCGGTAAAAAGAATCGATCTATTTGGTACGTTACAAGGTACTTGGTTCCGGCTGCAGCCCTCCTACATAATACTATGCTACCGTGGAATGGCGATCCAGGTTTGAGAAAAGTTTCACAGCACGTTTGAAAGCGATGCTTGGGGTTCGGTGAGTTCCAAAGGATCGTTGGCCTGACAGGTCTCGAGAAGGTACACGGAACTTAGGTAGTTGCTCGGGTAGGATTATTGCACTTTGTCCTGCCTGGCTCGACCCGATCGGAACCGATCCGGTCCGGTCCGGTCCGATCTCGATTAACGGTTTCTCGTGGGCCAATACGGAAATCTTCTCTTCGTGGAATATGAAAAGTTTCCCACCGAGATTCACACGGCTAGCAATGAATAAGAGAAATATAACTGGTTCCCCCGGTGTGTCGTATCCTCTGGTTGCACAAACGCTTCGAGACTAGACCGTCGGCAGCGCGTTTCGAGGTCGAGGTTGATCTCTCGTTCTCGTGTCGCTGATGGTTGCTCGGTCGGTCACGTAGTTGCCGCATTATCCGTCTTCCGTCGCGCTGTCGCCAACGACTATAATCCTCGCCGTCTTCGACGTCGTCGTCGACGTGCACGGCTCATTCGTCTCGAGCGGGGAAACGTTCGATCATTATCCTTTATAGCCTTTTTCCCTTCTCCTCGCAACGATCTACCGAATATCACTCCACAGTTCCTTACTACCGAGCGAGTATAGTGTACTTGGAAATTTCGAGAAAACTCGCCGTACGCGCACTGATAAAATCACTTGCAAACACAGCCTGCCCGCTGGGGATTACGCGCGAAAGAAAATCGGATTAACCGTTTCAAAGAGCACCGTTTAACCCATGGCGAGAGGCGTGGGGAAGGAACGTCTCGATTGCACAATTCGACTCGCGACACGTTACCACCGCGACTATGCAAGAGACGAGTGTGAAAAACAACGCGGAAACCGTCAGCAACGATTCAGTCGCAGTCGCGCGTTTCTCGATCCAACGACACACTCCAACTGCCACCGACCGCTTCGGCGCTTCTCTCGACGCTGTCTCTGCCAACTTACTTCCCCTCTACGGCTCTACCGCTCTACCGCTCGCCAACTCTCCACACACACTCTGCCCGTAGTCTTCCCTCTCTACACCTATTCCCTCCCCCGTGCTCCCTCTTTGTCCCGATGTTTAGTCCGCGCTCACGCTCGTGTGTTGTGCGCGCGTACACCTTCGCCGGCGCTGACGACACCCGCCGCTACCACCACCGCTCGCTCTCGCTATATCGCTACGCTGCCCCACCATACCGGTACTTTTTCTTCGGTCGGTCAACTCCCTCGTGCACTCGGTACTTCGTAACCGTTTCTTTATCTTCTCCTTCCTCCTTCCTCCTTCCTCCTTTGTCGCCCTTGCGCGCAGCTCGGACCCTCTTGTATATGTGTGGCTCTTTCATTAGCGAATAACGTACAAACTCCGAAACATCCGAAGGAATATGGGACTGTAGACAGTGTAGACTGGTCTATACCAAGCAGCCAACGTTTTGAAAATATGTACGCGAAAGAGGCCATATCGAAGAAAGAACGTCCTACGAACGTGAGCTCTAATTCGAGTCTTTACGTCACTAATTACTGTGACAATAACGTTACTATTTAGTTCACGATAATTGCTCAAAATGCGATTCTCAGCTGGTAGACATCGCGTGAGAAGTACGTCAAGTATGTAATACCGAGACGATCGTCAATGTAAACAGCTGATACTTGGGTTTATCGTGCTCCGCTTTGATTACTCGAACATCGTTTCATCCAAAGCCTTGTAAATTTATTACGAACTTAATAAAACATTCACATTCGACTTTGACTCGCAACTGCGCCCGGGGGACACTGTTTTCCTCGAAATCATCCCGCCAATAAATTGCCAAAGTGTTTTATGCTCGGTGCGAACTATCCTGTACCTATGTACAGAATATGTATAAGCGGAAACTCTTTCGCACCGAGGCGACGTTCAGACAGAAGGAGATTCCACGTTTGCGCGCTGCCTCGGATACAGCGTGTACATTGGTGTGCACGGTGCACACCGAAGAGGCAAGATTCGTAGGCGATCTCGAGTGGACGGACGTAGGTAGACGGAGAAAAAAGAAAACGCAAACAAAAGAGGCAAACGACCGAAGCGAATCCACTTCAGCTGACGCACCACCGTGTGTGACAGAGGCGCTGCGCTCTCTTGTGTGACTACCAGCTACCTCGATTTTTCGCGGCCACCCTCAGCCCTCAACCCCTCTCGGCCTCACGGAAGGGCCATGTGTTTCTTGTTTACCTGCGCGCTGCGATGGTGTGGGCGCCGCATCTCGCCTCGCCGTCGGGCTTCGGTTTTCTCTCTTCCACAGTTTAATGTTTGGAACGCGAAGGGGTCAAGATTTGTTTAAAATAATAATTCAGTAACACTGAATCCGAAGCTAAACAAATGAACGTTTAGTTCAAATAAGTGAGACGCGTGGATGAGGCGGTAGGTGATGGGGAATGTTTGTTTTTAGCTGGCCGGAATCGCTCTGAAAAACCGGCTCTGAACGTTGAAGTCCCGTGCTCGGAAAAGTAGCTAATTGTTCGTCAAGGTTTCGCAAGGGTCCACCGAATATTTCTCTCGGCAATCGGGGTAACATCGTTTACATTGAAAATGGAAAGTCGTTGTATTTATTATTCGAGCGAGGAGCGTAACCGGCCGTTCCAAAAGACGAACTAAAAACAGAAAGCGTGTCCAATCGAGTTCAGTGAGACTTCACGCCTCTTCCCGCGCCTTCCTGCTTGTTCGTTCGTATTCTTTTACTTGCAAAATCTCCTTCGATAAGAAACTACATCTGAACTTATCCCTCTACAATTTGCCAGGAGAAAAGGGAGAAAGAAATTTCGTCTCCGCAATCCGCGGTAGACATTGCGAAGCCAAGGAGCGTATCTCGATATTTCATGATATTTAATTCGCGTATGCATACAGTGGCTCGCATTGATATTCGGACACTTTTTAAAATCGCATAACTTTTTTAGAATTGGTCCAAACAACTTGAGTTTTTTTCAGAAGCTAGAAGGATTAGTTTGCTAACTGACGCGTTTCGTCGTTTTGAAAAAAAATGGATTTGGTTGGAATAGCGAAAAGAATAGTAAAGGTCGATTTTTAAACTTTTTTTGTGAGCTTGTAATGAAAATTCAAAAAAAAAAAACCGTTTGTAGATTGCAGTAAGTTGTATACGTGCCTAAAATTTCATCAAAATCGGTTAACGTTGATCCGAGCTACAAACGTTTAAAGATCGCAGAATAAGGTCGAAAATCGCTGATTTCGGGAATTACAAACGTTTTTTTTTTAATTTTCATTACAAGCTCACAAAAAAAGTTTATAAATCGACCTTTACTATTCTTTTCGCTATTCCAATCAAATACATTTTTTTCAAAACGACGAAACGCGTCAGTTAGCAAACTAATCCTTCTAGCTTCTCAAAAAAAACTCAAGTAGTTTGGACCAATTTTAAAAAAGTTATGCGATTTTAAAAAGTGTCTGGGTTAGGGCGAACTAAGCGCCTGATTGGAATTTTATCCAATTCGTTTCGTCCTGATTATACATTCGCGTTCCAATCGTGTAACATAAATGTTTACAAACGTGACTCTCCAATGTTCCTTTACGAAACAATGCGAGCATTCAAAGATAAGTTACATTCAGTGGAAAGGAATCGAGAACAGAGTTATCGAGGGGCTTGTACTGCTTCATTGTCAGCCACGTAACCGAAAGTACTTTTTATCTGCTGTTTTCAAGATTATAACGCGCGATAAAATTGTATTCGGTACAAGTTCAAACGAAGTTGCTTGGTTACTGAATACTTTCGAATGAAGTGCGAATAGGATGGGTTGGGACGGAATGGCTCGTCGTAACAAAGCTACGGCTGTTGAATATCGTACAGTTGTTAAATGAAATCACCTCGCGTAAGTACTTTTCTAGTAATAGGACTTCGAGAACGTCGATAAGTGTTCGTTATTGGACGGGTCGGCATTAAACTCATTAAAGAGACGATGAAATCTAGATGTCTAGCGCGGACCGTTGATCGACGTCATCGGCTGGAGCCACGACTGGCATAGCGATTCCAGTAATTAATCGTAAAACGGTTTGACGCCAGCACGGCAGTCTCTGTATAAAAATAGAGGCGCCATCCTCGGATTCCGTAACGAGCGTGAGTTATGCAACGCATTAAGGACAGTGCCCTCCGTATGCAGATTCTTCGGCAACTTCCGTTTCTGCACATGCGATTAAACCGTATTAAGAACGAGATCTCCCTTTACTATCTTATTAAACGAGTCAGCCGAAAACTGCGATACGCCAGTGTGGGTAGTTCGTCGGTGAGCATTCCGTGGCGTGTTGTCTCTATTCGCGGCGACTGCCACGCGTTTTGATCATCGAATCATCGCGAATCAGAAGGGAAACGCGGAGTGTTGCACCATAGCGGCTATTCTCTCGTAGAAAAGAAAGTAATCCTTTAAGATAGTGGAAACGATAACGCTCGAATACTCTTGTTGATCACTGTAGTTAATTACAATAGAAATGGTATCTGCTACTTAGGAAGAGTGAATTTGGAGCCTTACGTGGAAACGTGCGGGAGAAATTCGCGCGGATATTTTCATTCGACGGAATTCCTAAGGAAGTCGTTTCGAATCTGCGAAATTTATCACTTCCGCGATACTCGCACAAAGTAGGCACCGCAAAAGTGAAATAGAGCATGTTGGCACTCGTATTGGTACGAAAATTGGTAACCTTTTGACTGCGACGCACTCTTGGAGAGAACCATCGATACAGACGGCGCGATATTCGCATATCAGTCGCTGCGACTGGTTGTCCATTGTTTAGGTACTGACCAAAACGGTACCCTGAGATTTGATACCATCCTTAGGGGTTAAAAAAATAAATAATTGCAAATAAATTAGAAATATTCAGTTTTCCTTTCTTATATATTGATAGACTTGTTAGAGCGTATATATACGCCTTTGGTAGTCAAAGGGTTAAAGGAACAATGCCGGTAGCGCGAAAATCGTCAGAGGGTCGCTCGAACCCTCCGAGTCCACGCGCAACTCGAAAAAAATCTTCGCCAACGTCGGCGATCATTAAAATACACACTTGACCTAGAATACCTATAGGTGAAACGAATACGAAGGCGAGATTACAGAAGGCTCGAGAGACGAAGAGGAAAAAGCAGGCGGATGACAGAGAGGAACGCGTTCCTGGCAACGGTTCAAAGCGCAGTCCGACCCTAACTGAAATACTGCAGTGCTCCACTACGTGTCGCATACCAGGTGAAAATATTGCGGAACGGTTAGCTTTTCGACCAACCAAATATGTATAAGTAAGTAGGTATACCTACATCGTATAAACTATGGCATAGGAAATTGTCACCGCGCGCAGAGGCAACGATACTCCGATCCTCGATCCGTTTTCATCTTCTTTTTGGGTTTAACACTTTTTAACGGGATTACGATCGAGAAGCTAATAATTCTTGACTAGCGCAATGCTCTTTGCAGCTAAGTATGCACATGCGTGAGCCAATTGTTACGCGATGCTTTCGTTAACGTATTTCTCCGAGCTGTAGTAGTCTAGTAAGTTACGAAGAAGAATAGGTCGACCGACGCCGCCGCGACGAATCGCGTCGAGCAGTGGGAGTAGTGGGTGATTTTTACGGAAGAAGAGAATCGGCGCGGCGAAGCGATCGCGTAAATATATCCAAGCAGGATTTCCACTCTAATAACGTTAACACAACCGGGACGTGCGTGGCAACAACAGCGATAGACCTAACAATGCCGTGCTACATCGAACGCCTTTCAACGATTTTCCTGAAACGCATTCGACACGAGTCGAGCGAGTACGCTTCGAAGGGATAGGCGAATGTCTAAGTCCCCTTATTAAGGCTCCCCCAAACCAACGCGAATTTCGCCGCGCGGAGCGGATCCGCCGCGGATCCAATAACACTGCCCATAAGCCACCACGTATAAAAAACTGCTGCCTTATCTGATCTGCGGTGCGGAGCGGATCCGCCGCGGATCAGATAAAGGCTCCCCCAGACCAACGCGAATATCCGCTCCACGCCGCGGATAAGATAAGGCAGCAGTTTTTTATACGTGGTGGTTTATGGGCAGTGTTATCTGATCCGCGGCGGACCCGCTCCGCGCCGCGAAATTCGCGTTGGTTTGTTGGAGCTTTTATCTCATCCGCGGCGCGGAGCGGATATTCGCGTTGGTTTGGGGGAGCCTTTAAATTACGGAAGACTGGCGTCTACCGGACACCAGAGTTGGGCATTATTCGACTAAATTGTTCTTCGACTAATTTTCGAATACAAATTTCGAAGACAGTGAAGTTATTCGAGAATAACGAATAAATTTTTAGTCGACTAAATTTGTGTTCGACTAAATTTTTAGTCGTTATTTGTTATTCGAAGGACCGTCGTGGCGACTAAGCGTCACGAGGCCGAGGGCCTCGGGTTCTGATCCCCGCTTATTCGTGTCCCTTAGTCGCCACGTCGGTCCATCGAATAACGAATAACGACTAACAATTTAGTCGACTAAAAATTATTCGTTATTCTCTAATAACTTCACTGTATTCGAAATTTTTATTCTAGTTCATTCGAATAAGAATGTAGTCGAATAAAAATTTATTTGACTAATGCCCAACTCTGCCGGACACACAGTTTTTTTGGCTAGAATTCTCGATGCCGGTGTCAGTCAGTCGGTAATTTTCAGGCCCAAAATCGCGCCACCTATTTCGCGCGTCTTCGGCGCGCTTCCACCGTAACGGGGGTGTGATCTGGGGGGAGAAGCACTCCTGACAATGCAGCGGGACTTCCCCAGGCCCCGATGCGCGTGACGCGGCCGGTCGCAGGCCGCCCGGCCTCGCATCGTGGGCCCTTCGGAAACTCGGGGTTTATTATACCCGCAATAACTATCGAGGCCGTAAACGAAAGTCTCGGAGGAAAACATGCTTTGTTCAAAATTCAATCACGAAAGGAACGGAAAGCGGCTTACTCAAAAATAGCTTTGCCGAGCATTTGCGCGGCAAATGTTCGTATTTGGTCGTGCCGATGGCTGCTACGGCTTCTTTGATTGCTTTTCAAAGGTACCTACGTTACCAACGGGTAACAGTGGGTGAACGTGACCAACGGACAGTAGATGCGTCTCCAGTACCTACTTTATACTTCATAGGTACTTTCGATCGAATCGCTCCACCTTCCTCGTTATTTTTATCTTAAATCACTACTTAGGCACAAGCGTTCGACAGCCGCCTTCGCTTCATTCATTCTAATGCATCGCAGCTACGACACTTTACTTTCCGCTTTTCCTTCGAGGTGACTAAACCACATTTAACGACACCCGACTTCAACGGAACTACCTTTCCGAGAACAGGCAACGAGTTAGAAAGTACTAATGCGCGTGGGCAATTAGTCGTATTCAACGAGACGCCGGTGGTATTGTTTTAAATAAAATACCGCGAGAATAGCCTCGGAGGAAGATCAATTAATCCCCAATGACGGGAACCAGAAGAACGAAAGTGACTTCCGCGTATTATAAGGAAGACTTACAGGAAGCTGTGCGCTTTCCATTTCTTTGGCAGAAGTTGCGAAAACAATGGTCTTTATGCAAGAAATTGCGCGTCGCGCAGCATCGGGTAAGATTCTTCCTTCCTTCTTCTCCTTAGAAGGATGAAACGCGAAACGTGCTCCGCGTCGCGGGGATAGTATCTACAAAACAGGGAGAGACCAGGAAAATCACGCTTTCCTTCGTCATCGTTTGCGCGCACATAATAAACTCGAACCTCTGACTGTGGCTGAACGGCTTTAACTTTTTGCGCTTACATGCGTGGAAAACAGAAAACAGCGCTCGACGCTTCGGACGAGCACCAAAGTAAGCGGGGCACTTGTAAGATAATGGAAAATTCACTATCGGCATAGAGTACCTACTTACTGTAGCCTTCCCTGCGAAGTTGCACGCTTTCCTTCTCTAATCTCTCACTACCGATCGGTGCAAGCGAAACGATCGAATCGTTTGTTCTACGAGACGGCGATACCCGAAACGGATGCTCCGCTGTAGATTATGCCAGTTTTTAGACACCACTGCGAAAGCGCCGTTCTTTCCGTTCTTCCGTGCAGAGAAAAGGATTGGCGAACAGAATGACGATGAAAGAGTGGAAGTATCCGAATAGATAAACACCTAACCCGTCGGAGCGTCTCTTATTCGAGAAGGTACGCCCACTTTTCCTTCGCGTTTCAAGCCTTTGATTGCGAGGGAACGTTTATTTTGATTCGCGAATGGAAGGGAACAGATCTTGTCAGGGGAAATAAACGAAACGCGATTCGAGAACCCTGAATCGATAGGGTAACGAGAAATAAGCGTTTCTTATTGCAAAAATTTCACACATCTCCAGACGTTAATTTAGGAACGGCTGCAGGAGCGGGGCATCGAGCGTGCCCCGATCGATGAACGTTCACGAGAATGGTCACGCGATATGGTACACGTATCTATGTACCGAGTAATTTTCAACTGGCTGGTCGAAAAAATCCAGCGGTCTGGCAACGATCTGTCTGTTAGCCACGGTCGTACGTCTGGGCAAGCAACGATAAGATTAATTCGCTTGTTTATCTTCTCTACTGAGAAAAGACTGAGCAGCGAGCAGAAGGGAGCAGCAACTCTGTTTTCCACCAGTTACGCTCGTATGTATAAGCACTCGCCTGACGCGTTATTGCACCCCTGGCAATGGCCGTATGAAAAAAAAACGATAATAAACTTTCTTGCTCTCTTACTTTATCGCAAATTTCATTGCAAGTTTCATTGCTGCGTTGTTAGATAAAATACTAATGATCACTGATTCACAATTGCTTTAAGTGTTATTGGCGCCATAAAGTGAACGTAACGTTTCTTCACGCGTTACTTCTCGATGTACCTAAGTTTCGTGACGAGGCGTTACGTTAGGTACTACGATAACTAATAGGAGCGTAAGATAGTTTTAGCCTAGCATCAGTTTCGTTCCACAATTAGGCTACGACGCCGCCTCTTCGCAGTAGTTTACGACGAGTTATCTTTGACTACGATGTACCATCCTATTTGCAATACCATCCTGCTCGGCCGTGCATGTCGATCAAGACGAACTCCCGAACCGGCATGGATCGTACTATCTGCCGCAACGTCATGAATTTGTCGAAGATCAAAATTCTTGCCTTACCAAATTACCAATACACATTGATGATTCGATCTGTTAACGATTAATTTTGCAAGTGAAAGAGAAAAGAATGCGACGATGTAAAAATCGTTTAGGTTGCAATGTAAATATAGATCCATCGTTGAGTTACTGTGCGCCACGACACGCTTCTCTACTTACATTCCTTTTAGTCCAGTGAAATTAGACGGAAATCTGCCCAATCTACGGAATAATTCCCAGCAGGCTACATTTTGCTATGCGCCTTTATTTGACCGTTTTAAAAAATATGTCAAAAATCCCCATCGGTCCGACCGCTGCTAAAATTTTTACAGAGGATTGAAAAAAATAATAACGTTTTTTCGCGAATATCTCGTTATCCAGCAGTTTTAGGAGAAAAATAGTTATTATGAAATTTGTAGACTAGGAAATTCTCTACGAAAAAGGTCCTATGAGTTTTTTTCGTAGGAGTAACCACTTTCATGTACGTCGGGTTACAAAGTTTCAACCCCCATACTTTTGAGAAGGGAAGCTCTCAAACCCGGAAATTAAAAAGATTATGAAACCCTGTAAATATATAGGGTATGTCCTCCTGAGTACAACGCAATTTTGTTTGCTTCGAGTGAACATCGGACCGCGATTGTTGTTTCGACGACGGCAAATTGCCTCGTTCTTCGTGTATTAACGTCGAGTGTTGGCAACTCGATGGGAGCGAAAATATCGACTGTTATGTGCCGTTGAATGATAAGGAAAGAGTGACGAAGTGGAGCGGTAATGGTTCTAGGGGTCGTTAAGTTGACTGCGGTGATCACTGACACGAGTGAGAAGTAGCACTGCTCGATTCTGTCGCATCGGGACTTTTCGCGGCGCTTCCGTGTCGGCATAATTAAACGGATTAACGAGCGCGCAATTTGCGTTTCAACTCCGTCGCGAGTTAAAACCCGAGAATGCGCAAGGTTAACGCGAATCGCGGCTCCGGAAGGAAACTATTCGGAACGTAAGCGCGCCTGCCCTTCTCGCGTGCTTGCACCATCATTACTCCGTTAATTCCTAAATAATTCTCGCAGAAAAACAATCGAGACGACTGCAATGTCTACGCGAGTGCATCCTGGACTCGTGGCATTCAGTTTAATTGCAAGTTAGCGAAAACTCTGCGACTGTTCGGACCTCGCATGGTTTATCGGGTTGGTTGATCGTGAGTTTGGGCACGTACCTTCTTGATTAGGGTTGTTAACGTTAGGATTAGGATGAGAAGTCAAAGAGGACGGGGTCTCGTCCTCGGCGACGCCCATCGTTGTTGCCGCTGTTTGCTGATGATGCGTCTCCACTTCTGTAGCCTCTTCGCACCTGCGTAAAAAGAAACCTACGTGTACAATGTATACGTATAAACACTTCAACTTTCTTCTCATCGACCCGACGCGACGCACAGTGGTTCGAGTATACTACATGCTAACTGGACAAAATTATTTTTTCACGGTATTAGGTTTATATGGGGTTCAAATTGTTAGAGACAAACCTGATTCGTATCACAGCTTATTATTTCACTAAAAATATCAATAAAATAAGAATATGACTAATTCAATAAAAGAAAAAAAACAAAACGACAGTATTGTTCTTTAACTATAATTATCAGTTATAACATTATGATTATTCCTGTAATTTCTGAGTTTTCTGTGGAATTTTAAAAAAATTTCGAGCCACAGTTGACACACCTAACATAAAACGGCTATTAAAACAGTGTTTTACTGTATGTTCCACGTAGTTCCTCGCAACAAGGGTTGAATGTACGGAAACTAGAGATGTTCTATTTTTTTTTTAAGGATATGATCGATCTGCAAAAATTTGCAAAACTATATTTTGTGAATTGTTTTCGAGTGCGACGCTCGGCAGGAGAGATAGCACAGTTGTTATATTTCAGACTCTACACGTACTATAGATTAACTATAACTATAAGTGTGTCTTATAACTATTAATTTCTTGTTAATTACATTACATTACATTATAGAGTCTGAAATATAACATCTGTGCTATCTCTCCTGCCGAGCGTCGCACTCGAAAACAATTCACAAAATATAGTTTTGCAAATTTTTGCAGATCATGTCATTAAAAAAAAAGTAGAAAGTCTCTAGTTTCCGTACATTCAACCCTTGTTGCGTGGAACGACGTGGGACATATAGTAAAACAATGTTTTAATAGCCGTTTTATGTTAGGTGAGTCAACTGTGGTTCGATTTTTTTTAAAATTCCACAGAATACTCAGAAATTACAGGAATAATCATAATGTTATAACTGATAATTATAGTTAAAGTACAATACTGTCGTTTTGTTCTTTTTCCTTTATTGAATTAGGCATATTTTCATTTTATCGATATTTTTAGTGAAATAATAAACTGTGATACGAAGGTCTGGGTTATACAGGTTTGTCTCTAACAATTTGAACCCCATATAAACCCAACACCGTGAAAAAATAATTTTGTCCAGCTACCATGTAGTATACTCGAACCACTGTGCGCGACGCCGCGACGTCCACGTTGCAACGCGTGGACAAATATTTCTATCCTGTCGGATATTTCTGCAACGTTATCAGCGATGTCTGCCGATCGAATTCAACGCGATCTGTTGTCTGCAATTTATGCAGTCCGATCTGTGTTCGCGAAAGGAAAATGAGAGCGAGGGGTAGAAGAAGCCCTTTGATACGCAGATAGCCACGATATTCCTAAGCGTTTGAGCTTCGGCGGGAGCAGCATTTCTTCACCGATCGTTTTCATACCTTCGCAGGTAGAAAGTGCTTACGTAAAGCTCGGTTTTGGTTACTGGCAGTGGCAGAGTCAAGGACCCGATGCGGCTAGAACGAAAAAGGAACGAACGAGTGAGCGGGGGAGCGAGCATCCGCATAAACTGTAGTCCACGGTGTCGCGCAAAAGCGTAGCTCATTGATAGCTACGCGAGACACGCGAGCGCCCGCACCTGTTCGAGGTGCGGGCGTCTCGTTCGAATTAAGCGTTGAAACCACCAAATGGACTATCCTTCAACGCATCTGATCTCGAAGGAATTTTAAGAAATAGATTAATCATTTAGGAGAAACGAAGATGTATGTTTCGGTCACGCGTATCACGATACCTCCGATGAATAATCGCCAATTGTTGGAAATTACTCCGCAGAGGTTGAAAATAAATGTCACACTATAAACACAACTATGGTTTATTGTATAGATAGACAATACACAGTGTGTCCACGTATTAATGTTAGTTGGTTATTTATAAAAGTATACAAGAAAAAAGAAACTTTAAGAGACGGAACGCGATCTGCACGGTTTGGTCACAATTTTCAGACTGACTACGGTCGTCACCTTATGCCCCGGTCAAGACCCTTCGCCCCTCTTCTCCAGAAAAAGAGAAACGCAGCCCCTTAGTCCTAACACTGAGACTCGTTGAACTCCAACACCAATTTTGGGACTCGCGACCTTGCCTGTACCGTGAATGCATAGCGCAAATAACGTAATTGAATCGCGAGGGAAACGGTAGATCTGGGTGCAACAGCGTATCCGTTGCGAAGTAAACTTATTCAGCTCGGTCAGTGCTATCTAGATGCATCCTGCACAATTGTGTTGTTCGAGTAACGCGTTCGCACATAGCGAGTAACTACCTGTAATAGACCCGCAGAGACGCCAAGCATCGTTCTTCCTCGATCGAACGAAAATTCCTGCGCCTAACTTCTAAGAGATTAACTTACGAAGTCTATGGAAATAAAGACCTCTTAGGAGGCCCAGCCTCGAAGAAGCTACACAGGTCTCGTGGACGGCAATCTGTTATTTAGAAAGTAGGTACGAAGCGCGGCGTTTGCGAGCTGTAAATTGGCGCGCGATGCGCTTGGCGAAATAGAGAAGAGGATATCGCGGTGTCTGTAACGGTATATTGACCTGCGATGCCGATTGCCGTAAACACGTATTCCATATCTCGCACGCGACTGCTCGTGCACTTGCCGCAATTCAGCTAACGCGTCGCGACAGTTTTCATCCTCCAATTGTTCTTAGACAGTTCCCGATTGAACGGTGTTCCTGGTCTACCTGACTGATATATTCTCGATCAAACCGCGACACAGTTCCCAGCAGAATTCACTTACGACTTGTGGATCGAGCGGTAGTTAATTGCATAGCTAATCGTAGAACCACGAAATTCCGGCGCGAAGCTGCCGCGTTGTTTGAAACGACGTCTTTGTCGATTCTACCACGACGATTGCGACAGAATGAAACCGAGGGGCACCGCTGTTCTCTCAGCGAAGGTGGGAAAAGGATCGATCGCAGAGTACGTTACCGCGGCGTCGATGGTAATTGAATTTCAGTGAAAGAGGAATAAACCGCGGGGTATCGATACGGGTGGCACAAGGGAGATAAAGATATCGGGACACAGAGGGTGCGGAGAAGAGCAGCTTGTGCACGGATGGAGGGCAGGATCCTGAATTGAAATCCAGGTAAACCATTTGAAGGAACGTAAGTAAGGTTATCGTTTATTCGCGGCGCGGCGCGACGTGGCTCCTTTCGGATTCGCTTGTTCGTTGGTTAGTAAACAGGCTGAGCAGACTTGACAGAGCGTAGCACCGTAGTAAAACAGGCTCCGTCGACTCGAGCGAGGAGACTCGGGTCGTTTCTCCTTCGGCCAACGACCGTCCGGTCCGTCCGTCCGTCCGTCCGTCTGTCTCTCTACTCTCTACCTTTGCTTTCGTGCGTCCGTGAGTTCCTGTGTCCGTAAATCCACGAGTCCGTGAGAGTCCGAGAGACGTCGCCGACGCCGCTCCCTTTAGATAAATGCCACGCTTACCGGCTAAACCGTACCTCCGAATCGTACGTCTTCTTGAACGAGTACTAGCATCGAAACGTGCAGCGGATTCTAATCGACTTCGGCCGGGGGAACAAAATTCCGCTCTAAGCGGGCGAGCTTCCAGCTTCAGTTTCTACAATTTCCTAACACGAGCGGAGCGTTGCAGAACTAACGTGACCGAATTCACGAGACTCCGACAAAACGACCGTACGCCCTTCGCGCCTCCATCCCTTCATCCAGCCTCTTCCCAGCAGAAGACTTCGACATGAAATGTGCGGAACGAAACGAACCTACGGAATATCTAAAAATCTGGGTCGTGTTCTGGGAATATTTAGAGAGCGACATAAGTGCATGAAATCTAGGGCGCCTGACCACATGGTAGAAGACAATGGGAGAATCTTATTGGTAAAGTTTCCTTGGCCTACCGCAAAATTCAATTCTATGCCTGCGATAAAATAGCAAGCGGTGTACAATGCTTTCGGACTCGACTGTTTCCGGTGTTACATACGAGATAAACATTTTGCAGTGACGATAACGATTTAAGGAAGCCTTTCCGCTTTCCGGTTCCTCAAATGCTGGTTCGTCGATCCCTGTAACCGCTTCAACCTCAACACCATTGCAGGAATGCTTTGGAACAATGAAACTCGCACATCCAGAACAAAGCTGGAGCGTTTGAAAGAATCGCGCAGCCCTAATGTGCTCGAGTGAGCAAAGTGGAAAGTTTTGAACATTGAGATATTGTCTGTTTTGTAGAATTTTAATCTGTAATGCAGTAAGTACATTACGAAGTCGAGATTTATTCTTTCCATTATCCTAAAGGCTGATAACAAGGTTGCAGAAAGAAGGAAGTAAAACGCAATAATAAGTAGGGGAGTGGGCGGTTCGCGATTGCTATTGTGCCGAACGCGACGCATTGCGTTTTAAATACGCGGTTATATTTTAGATAAAGCTAATGGGAGAAGGAAGAGATTTTGTAGGCAAAGCGAAAGCTTGACGAATTCGTGGAAAGTAGAGGCGAAAGAAGGAAGAGCGAATTGGTAAGGGATTGAAAAGAGCAAGACCGGTTTCACGCGCGTTCCTGTCATGATATTTCGTAGGTGTGCGCGCAAAGGTGTATATAGAACGCGACATCGCGATGAAGTGCGTACAGTTGTATGAGTGGAAAGAGGCGTGCACGCGTCACCGCAAACGTACGTAAAGGGATCGTGCGTGCAAGAGTTGGATGGAAATGAGTGGTGTTTACAATAGTCTCTGCTCGTTATACGTATATATCGGCATTTTTTCGTACCGTCTAGGAAGAGAATGTTTGCCACGATGTCTTACGCTCGATGAGGTGCCGTTGCTGGCAAGCAAACCCTTTCTTCTCCTTTCGCCATAATTTGCCCGTGAAATCCGGCTCGCAACGAGCGCACACCATCTACGTTCGAAGGCACACCGTTGACCGTACTCACATCTTAATACGCGACTCCGTCTTGAAGCTGCATTCGTAGGCCCGCAGTATGCTCGATATGCTCGATATGCTCGATGCTTGCACGATCAGCACGATACAGATTCGCGTCAGCTCTCCGGCCGAACCTAGGTACTCCCGATCTTTTGGTATTCCACTGTTGACTGTGTGTATTCTCCACTCACTCACTGCCGCGCTCCCCTCGGCCCGACCCACGAGAATAAGATAGGCGATACAAGGCGATACATACACTCGCGAGTCGCGAGCTACCGTACCGAGTCCCGGCCAGTTCACGATGTCCGTTTTTCGCGCCGACAACTCTCTCGCTTCACCTCTCGATTCCTCACGCACTCGATTCCTCGCCGATCCGCGCCGACTAACCAATTCCTTTCTCCCCCGGTCCCTTAACAGCCTTCCGTCCGAGATGATCGCGGCCTAATTCTCAACGAACGCGTATACACGGGCCGTGAAAATCGTGAAAACGATGAGATATTGACAAATACGTCGCGACACCGTCGACTACATTTCACTGGACCATCAGATGGCGCCACGCTGCGACTCGTCCGCCCGTCGCGTCGTCCTTTAACTCGTCCAAACAAGGCTTCTCAATCTTTTTCACCATCCGAGCCCTTTCCAAAATTAAAACCCCTTCACCGACCCCTTCTCGTATAAACACCAAACATGACTAAACGGCAAGAAACTACCAACAGCACGATTCAATTATTTAATAATATCCATACGAAAACTGGCAATATATTTTTCTATTTCATTTTCACTGAGTTATTATGCACTTGTAGTAGAAACACAAACCAATCATTATAGTTTATGAAATGGCTCGTGCAACGCACATTACCATTAAATTATTTCTACTGCGTAAACTGTAAATAAAGTCCGTACGAATCGACACTGTTTGAAACTTAGTACCGGTCAAGTACAAGTCTTAATGCGTATATCGACGACAATTATGTAAGATTAATGTCGTATAAAGACACGAGAAATTAGATAAATTAGTAGAAATTCATTCGTCGAATTTTCGGCTTCTCCTTTTTGCTTCGGAATTCACAGTATTGCATGGAAGTATGCAACGTCGTTTTTCATAGATTCAGGAATCGAAAAATACTGTGGCGGGATCGTTTAAGAAATGGAAGATGACGCTATTTGTTGCAATTGAATTAATTTTAAAGAATTCATTTGTTATTATTTCACTCATACCTGTAGAGAATATCTCGCTTGTTCGAATAACTCGATTCCACTAAAAAACTTGTCAGCGTAAATTTTTCTCCGTTAGTATACGCGGGATAGTAACTGTTCTAACCTAGAACGATTTGTCATTAAAATAATACCATTTAATAGGCTCTTTTTCCCGCATATAAATAGGTCTTAGTAATTCTAAATGGGCAAACGACGTTACTTTTAAACTATTTTAGAAACATCTACTGTATTGTTTGTGCTTCTCGGCAAATATATTTTATCGTCGCGATGGACAACATATTCGGGAAAGAAGATTCTGGCAATGAAAGTGAGCACGTAGACATGGATGATAAAGATGAAAAAGATAGTCCTTCTGGAATTTCTGGTTCCAAAGATATGGAATCGATGGATCTAGACAACATGCAAATGAAGGTAATAACGTAAAAGCTTCCTAACGCGCTATCCTTGTTTCATTTCTCTCGCTTTGTATTTAAAGAATTATCCACGGTATCAGATAGAATCGGATGCAATGAGTTCTCAGTCTCAATCGGACGTGGAGGAAACAGGCTGCAATACATTGTGTAACACCGTCGATGATCAATTGGAAATTGTCAAGCATGAAATTGAGAATAGAGAAGATGATCAGAGTACCGAGGATATCTTTGGAAATGATATACTATTACCGCATGCGAATCCGACAAATGTTAAAGAAAGACGAGAAAGTAAAGAAAAGAGCAAGAAAGAAGTGGAGGAGGAGGAGAGAGAAAAAATGCAGTACGTATTTATATATCAGTTTATAAACATGTACAACTATTTGAATGTTTATTTCTTAACAGGGTATTAGTCTCAAATTTCACAGAGGATCAATTGGACAGGTACGAAATGTACAGAAGAGCAGCGTTTCCAAAAGCAGCTATAAAGAGGGTAATGTACCAGTTTCTTTGAAACTGCTTCTTTTGCCCATTAAGTAAATTTCAGCTTTTGTATTCTCTGTTTCAGATTATGCAAACCATAACGGGTTGCTCTGTGTCACAGAATGTGGTCATTGCGATGTCTGGTATCGCAAAAGTGTTTGTTGGAGAAATTGTGGAAGAAGGTATAGCTTAAGTATTCATTTAAGTAATAACCGTTTAAATGTAATAAAAGTTTTCTTTGTCAAGCCTGATCTTTGCACATAGCTCTGGATGTGATGGAAGCTCATCAAGAAACAGGGCCTCTACAACCGAAACACTTGAGAGAAGCAGTTAGAAGATTGAGACTTCAAGGGCAGATTCCAAATGGTCGTGCTCATAAAGCATTTTTCAGGTTGTGAATTTTCTGTAGTATAGTCATTTAAAATTGTGGTTCAAATCGTAGAAGCGTCTTCACTGTTTTCGAAGTATGTTAATTGCGAAAAGCGTTCTTTTTATATAGAAAACAGAGCAGATGTACAAAGGTGTACTTTTTTTTAGATGTTTATAGCACACTCATATATTCGGAATAGTCCTATTTATATCGCAATTATATGTTGAAATAGTTTTATAGTTTCTCATAAATCTTTACTTCTCATTTCATCGTTTTATATCAAAGAAAACTTCGCTGCGTATCGTGTATGTCAATTCAAATCATGGAAAATAACAAATTGTAAATATAAAGTAAAGTAATTCCTGTAATATTATATAATAATACAAATAATAAAATCATATAATAAAAGTAGTACGGAATTTCAAATATCCACGTTAATCAGAACCTGAAGTCTCAACTACCGACTGATACGTAGAAAAATAACTTTGCTTCTCAAATTTGGATACATTAAATTCACCACGGAATTAGCAATTTATCAAAATTCTTTCATTATTTACCAATACATAATGATTATATAGTATACGAAAACATTTATCTCTGAGTAACTTGAATATAGTGTCGGAAAACGAACATATGGTATGTAATTAAAACTGTCAAATTGTTATTTACTTAACGATGTTAGTTTCTGCATTGATTTGAACCAAGCCTTTCCGCTGGTGTACATATTTTACCTAACTAAAGCTAAAACACTCGAAAAAATTAACATGACATGCGATTATTATCTGCGCTGGTACTAACACATTGTTTCGGTTGTATTTTCCCGGAGGATTCTGATGAGGAAGTCGAATTTCAAAGAATGCATTCTCTTAGATCAACGAGAAACTCATTAAAACGTAATCCGAACACTTTGGCAGCTAATTCAGTCGACAAACGGTATATGTATCAAAGTGGTATACTTTTAAAATGTCCTTAAATATATATATTTATCAGCAAAATAATGTAAAGGCTTACAGAATTTGCGTTATATAAAGTACTGTGTTATATGTTAATTATTTATTCGCTGTAACGTTGAGTTTGTTAACGTAGTGCGGCCGGTGATCGAGAATGGAGCTACTCTTGCGCCAATTTAAAGTGTATGCAAAAATATCGAGCACATACCAGAAGGAAAATCAAGTATAAGTATTACGGCTTTGAACAAAATGGACCAATTCGCTTGTATCCGCTTTTTTTCATATTCAATTCAAAGGAATATAGATATGCACAAGTTAGTTATCTTGAGCGGTTACATGCGTAATTTCAATGTAAGTGAATATAACGATATTAATTGAATTTTGTGGAATAAAGTTGCATGGATTAGTACCGCAACGGTACGATAAAGGACGACCAATGATTCTGGTGTCACAGAAAGGTCTGCGTTCCTCTGGGAATTCTAAACATTCTCATCGAAAGTTGCTTAGTTACTCGGAAAAAGATGTTCGCATAGATCGTGTGACGAATGGGCGATTTCGTGGAGCTAACTCTCAGTCGCATAAAAAGGGGGAAAGAGCTTTGGCGGAAAACGAGGGAACTACCGAGGACCGTCAGTACTCCGTACACAGTCATCTATCGTTCAATGAAATTCTCGATGCGCGTTTTATTTTAAGAATTTCAATGATTTTAAAATTATTATAGATAGCGAGTTGTGGGGCAAGTGGGGTAATTGGAGTACATGTAGTGTAACTTGTGGAAGTGGTCGACAAGTTCGATGGCGTCACTGCTCAGCGGAAAGCTGCACGAAAGGATTAAAGAAAGCACAAATGAAAACTTGTCGATTAAAAGATTGTAATTCAAAAAATATTCTTCACTGGCTTGGAATTAAACCCTAATAGTATATATATATTTATGCAGAATAAAAATAAAATCTTGAATAAATGTATAGTAGAATTAAGCTTTGTTCTTTGGAGTTTGCGTTTTCTTTTTCAAATGAGTTTTTACGTAACGCGCTCATAAATTTGATCGCATTTCAATCGTGGCAATATTGCGGACTATCGAGTAACTTCAATTAGTTACAAGTCCTACTTACACGAAATTCTGATCGCGAAACGTGAAATCAGTAATGCGAATTTTATACGAATTAAAGATAACGTTTGTCGAATCATTAACGATTTTGTTCGTTATCACGGAATGTTTGTCAATTCAGAAGCACGTCAACTGTTTAAGTAGCACTGCATCTTCACTTTCTCGTCAAGAAAGAGTTTCTGCACCGAAAATCGGTAACGTACAAAAAGAAAGTTTTGTAGAGAATACCAACGAAGAAGACAAAAATGGCGGAAGCGGAAGAAACGAGGGCGTCATGAAGGAAGACAGAAAAAGTATAAAATCATCAAGTACCTAAGTAGTTTAGTATTTTATTTCAGACGATAGTAAATATTAAAATTATAACAATAACAGTTTCGTTGGAATACTTGATATTTGTTTATAATGTATCTAATAAATATGGTGAATAATATTGTATAACATAAAATTTGTTTAGGAAGCTGTGTTCATATGCACGAACGCTGTTAACTTATAATCTCAAACGTTTAGTAATGTTGTATATTTGAAGACATTTGCTAAATATTTTGTGGTGGCAGGTAGAACAAGTCGACAGGGACCAAAAATATGGGATCATTGGGGAAGCTGGTCCAGTTGTAGCGTTACGTGCGGCATAGGAAAGTTAATAAGATGGAGGCACTGCATAGGTGGGAATTGTTCTCTGGGCGAAAAGAAAGCACAACTTAAGACCTGTACACTTGCAGCGTGCTAACTCTTTCCTGAATATGTTTTCTGGCAATATACTAATAAATATAAACAACATATGTACACGTCACATAGGGATAACTATTTAGTTTGTTGTTTTATATAGATTTTGCTGTTGGTATTGTTATAAACAACAATGCTACTTGACATATCAAAAAGTACATTCATTCCCATTTAGCATATAAATCCTGAAAGTAATTCCAGTTGAACATATTAAAATGCTTTTACCTTATGCTCGAAAGAATAATAAACCAATTTTACCTTATATTGCACGTCCTGGAACATTAAAAATCTCAACAGATTTTCATATATGAGATTAATTAATAAGCATGTATCGCATTCTCGCGGAATACGATGTATTGTCTATTCGCTTTTAAAATAGTCGGTGGTTCTATAAATTGTTGGCAGTTCATATGTTGCTAACTGGTTTCTAGGTACCGCGGGCTCTTGACTTTTTTTCTGAAATATAATGCAGTTTTCTTAAATAAATCTATAAATCTGAAAACTGATTGTAAGATCATAACAGCAAAAGCGTTGCAACCTACAAAGAAGGATAATGGATTTAACATTCCAAATAATCTATCAGAAATCCCTAATTCAGCTTCTGCATTATCCACAGCAGCTTCTAATGTGGTCAGATTGACATTAGCCATTGCTATAACGTGTTCTAGAGCATCTATTCGTCTGCAAAGATTTGAAACCGCTTGTTGCATATCTTGCAATTTTGGAATATGTTGATCGGTACTTTGTATACTTTCAGACTGAACCTTTTAAAATAAATCAGTGCGTAAATAAATAATATATTCAAGAACTTAGAACCATGATCAACTAATGTGTCTAACCATTTCAATGATTGACTGGAACTCTTCCAAGCGTATCATAACATCTTCAATTGTGTCATGGAAGTTCTTCATCTAAAATACAATCGCGTAGTTTATGTAAATTTTCAGAGTCTAAGGTAAGTATCTCTTTATATTTATGTATTATTTCATAAATTTATTAGAGGTTATGTAAAATATAATACTTGCTTGATGTGGTAAGTCCAATTTGGCATAGTTTGCATAGTCTTTAGCCAAATCTTCGGCTAATGCAGTAGTATGCGAAGTCATTTCTACTTGTTTACGATGATTTATTCAGCTGAAAATAGGTAGTCTACATCATTCACTTCTAAAGTGATACTTTTAAATGTCCAGGGCACCATTTTCTTTTACATCGATTGTACGTAAGCGTACGTAAGTTTGCACAATCTGATAAGTACTACTTCCTTGTCAAATTTTTTTGCAACATTTGAAAATTGCAAATCCTTTAAAGTTGCTTTTATCGAATCAATACTCAGCTTAAAATTATCTTTATTAATTTACTTTTAACAAATTCCACTGCAATGTAGTGTACATGCATATACATATAAAGCCATATGCATAATATTTATCGAGATAGCTGCAGATAGCACACGACGTCTATAGACATCCGTTTTACGTCTGTTTTTGGTCTGAACGTCTGCCGATCTTATTAAGATGTCTTTAAGACGTCTGTGTCGAGACGTTTTTAAAACGTCTGTTTTAGACCTCTTTAAGACGTCTATGCCAACGCGTCTTTTAGATGACTGTGTGCTATCTGGGTTAGTACTCTTTACGTTGTAGATGGTAGGTTATAGATTGTAGATTATACTTTGCTCTCATCTTTTCATCTATTTTCTTACTCTTTCTTGTATTGCATTTCTTACTGAAACATACTTTCACCTAAATATAATGCGTTTAAAGAATGTGCTACTTTATTTTTTTTTTTGTATGACGATTTCTGTGTCCCGCCGTTTTGACGAAACACCATGAGTCTGTGTAAGCAAGGTACTATCTTTAACATAATATCTTGTAGTAGTGTGATTGCATAGAGACATAGGGTGCGTTCAGCGAATTCAACCGCTACGTAACAGCTCAGTAGCCGCTCACTGATTTTCCGGTGAACGCTACCGTTAGATTGCTCACCGTTCAACACGTTTAGTGAGCGGTCGCCATTTTTTCGAGCGTAGATAAACTCCGCTACCGAGATAGCACACTTCGTCTATAAACCGTCTTTAAGACGTGTGAAGACATTTTAAAGACGGCTTATAGACAACGTGTGCTATCTGGGAACTTTTACGGAACGTGTTGAGTTGCTACAAATATCGCTATCCTCCTAAGTGTCGGTCAGCGGAACCAGGACCGACACTGTTGAGCTCAGTGAGCGGCTACGTAGCGGTTGCGTCCGCGGAATGCACCCATAGACTGCAGTCATTAAGATGTATCTTTCGTAATCGCTGTTATATACGCAATGATTTCAACAGATTTTGTGTGTCCATTTATCTACAATCTACATTGTAAGTAGATATATACATATTAATTCTTATTCGGTGTTTATACAGTTTAGCGTCATTAGGTAGGGGAGACGGTGTAAATATGGACCACTCTTTTTGTTTCGAGGAAAACACATCCTATTTAAAATGAAAAAATTGCACGAACCAGCTATGTCATTTTTACAAAATTTTGTCAGAAACATGGTTTTAGAAATGGACGTGGTAATTCGGACCAGAGCTGAAAAGGTAAAAAAAAACGTTATTTGATTTTTTACAGAATTTATATTTGAACATTAAAACAAGTTTTTTCATGTTTGTAACCCCCAAAAATTAAATATTTGAAAATGAGAAGAAAAACTGTTGTCGAAAAAAATTATGGTTAATTAATGAAATGTAATGTAAATTTGGCATCTAATAAAAGTTTCTCAGAAATATGAAGAGCCTCCCTTTTTTCAGAATAACGCAAAAATCTTGGCATACGACATTTCCAAATATATCTAAATAAAGCATTACGAAGTCAACTTTATGGCTAATTATGCTTCTAGAACTATAGTTATAACATATTACATTTGTCATTTGGTATGAGAAAAGAAATTAATTAATCTTAGATACCTACCCTGAAAAACGTTTTAATCGAACAGAAACCGACACTCTCACGTTTTAGCTAAAGCAAACATGCCAATCAAACCAGTTCCGCCTGTTGGTATTCGAGAATACTAATTGTTATGTTTATTTCATTTGCCAACAAACCGCAGCACTTATACCAAAGAAATAAGCACCTGGTCCGTGTTACAATCCTACTTAAGCAGTCCACATTTACACCTTTTCCCCTGTATTTTGAAATCTATTCCGGGTGAGATGGTTGGATCACGTTTATGCTTTGGAATGTTGCGATTTTCTGTTTGCTTTCAGCCGTGAAATCGGTTAAGTTATTTGTAATGTAAAATGGAGTACTCCCGACATTTTTCTACGTGTTCTTTAAATTATAGTTTACTGACATTTTACGAAAAAGTAATGACTTTTTCTGAATGCAGTGCGTTAATATGATGTTTAGAGGTTACAGCATTATTGAAAAAAAACAAACGAGTCAGCGCTCCTTGACTATCGGGTTAGTTGGCCCGATTTTTTCGGGGATAGTTGGCCCATCATAAAATCGTGCATAATAGCTAGTAAATGTTTATGTATAACACGCCAACGGAATACAAACGAAGATATAATCAGCGTAGGAAGTTATGGACAAGCGAGGCATTGTTGAAAGCCGTAGAAGCAGTTCAAAGTGGCAAAATGGGTGGGTTTTGAAGAGCAGTACAGCTGTACATCGAAACCCAATGACTGCGTTCGCTGTATGAGCTGAAACAAATGGTTTCACGAAGGATGCTCGAAATGTTTGAACTTATGCAATCAGTGTGGAAAAGTTTTCAGCAAGAAAAAGAAATAATTTTTCGTCTTATTAACCTCATAACATGTATTTTTTATATGACAATCCGGGTGCGATGGCCTTTCGCATAGACTGCAATTTTATTTTATTTTTTTCAAATGTATGATTATTTGTTTAATTCAATTTTATATTAATTATCTAAATGTATTTCCTTTTTCAAATATATTTTTGTCCTTTATAAAACCACGAAATTTACGGTGTAGTGATTGTTTTAAAAAAAATTACCCTATATGATATGGACGGCGATTAAGTAGGTACTATGTTAAAACTACGCCATACGAAATTACATCAAGACGTTACAAATTGTAATAATGGATAGAATCTAAAAAGCAGAAGGGAGAAATTCCTGAAAAGAACGGTAGAATTGATATAGAATAGGTTGTTGACCTATAATGTGCATCGACTTTACGTAACATGTTTACGTAATGGAACTTCATGATATACCTACTCGTAGGAACGTCGTTAAAGAACTACAGGTAAATGTTTCAATTAGCGACCCAGTCCAAATTATTGACACTTTATCTTTTACATTTAAATATGAATTTGTTTCGGTTCGAAACGGGCGTAAAAAGTATTGAATTCGATTCGTGAATATTCCTAAGTACCTCGCTGATGGTTTCGCTAATGTATATCATAACATGTAATTAAGTAATTAATAAATGTTTTCACGTGTGTCAGCTACAAAACCGTGAAAAAGTAGTTTCTTGTTACCGAACTTAAGAACGGCCAAATTTTAGGTATTAAGTATTTCTTGCATGAGTATATTAACGTAAGAAAAATATATTGAAATAAGTGAAAAAATAATTGTAAATTTACTATTTAATAAAATTGCATCGAATTGCTTTATTAAATTCATAATAATTGTGGGGGTCAATAACTGGTACTCGTAAAATATATGAATTCCTATTATTGACAAGAGATGCCATGTCGAGATGCCACAAAGATGCCTAGTAAAGATTAAAGAATATAAACGACGTAAAAACTATTCGCAACAACAATTGGAAAATGCTTTGGCAGCTGTCAGATCTGGTCATAGCATTAGAACTGTTGCAAATTATTTTGTTTTCTACTAATTATTTTATAAACATACTTTTCCGATGCAGTCATTAATTGGGACATTAGATTGCATGTCCCGATCAATGACACGGTATTCCACGCATTATGTACGAGTCAATGATCCGGTCCGATCTAGGTCACTATTTGGGTCGAAGAGAGAACTGAAGGTCAAAAATAGGTACACGTGCACCATGTAACATATTTATTACTAACAATTATATTCGAACAATTTCATTATACGAGGCGTTTTTAATACTGGAAAAGAACCAGCCATATACCATGGGCCGTAGCCGTGATGGAAAACACCGGTTCTCGTTAAACCACCGAAGTTAAGCATCACGGGGCGGTGTACTGGGGAAAGATGGGAGGACCACCTTTCTCCCGGTGCGCTCTGCTGCTGCTGGGACCCGAAGGAGACAGGAGGGGGAAAAAATGGGACTATCGTTCGTTGGGCAATATGATAAAACATAAAACCAGCCATATGATAGGGGATATTAATGAGTACTTAACTGCGATAAATACTTTTAATATGTAAATATGTTAGAACGTGCGCGTAGATCTTACAGGGTTGCTAATGGGGCATTTACCTTAGGTATAGGTACGCGTCCAGGGAAAGGAGTAAGTGCAACTTAAAGGTCTGGGCACACTTATCAGTTCCGTGACGACACAGTACCGGCGTGCCAGTTGTAAGAAGAGGTCCTCTCTAAGTAAGCCCCTCTTAACCCCTCAACGACCGACCCCTGAAATGAAAAACTGACCGTGAGGCCCGGGCCCTCGGAACGAAAACCTCCACTGTTTTCCCGGTCGGTATAGGAAATACGGCTCTAAGGTCCGTACGAGATACGGAGGCGGGCGACCAGTGGAAAACGGAGGGTCCGTACGAGATACGGAGGTGGTCGTTGAGGGGTTAAGGGGCTAGGCCTCCACCTTGGGCGAAGCACAGTTATAGTCATTTTCGGCAATTTGTCTTGGGGAGATAATGAAATAAATGAAAAATTCAATATGTACTTGTTATTGTACAACTCTCGACGGAAAAAGTCTTATTTCTCTTTCGTACAAAATGGCGACGTGGTCCGTAATACATAACATTTTGCCGAGTGACGTTTTCCACGGTGTTTAAACTCACGGCTATACCGTGTAACGAAAATTGCACGATGGCAACATGATAGAGTACACGTTCACTGTTAATGATCGTTTCGGAATCACAGTATGCACGTGGGAACATAATGAAAGTTCCGACATATGTACATACCTACTATGCGAGTACATAGCTACATATGTATGTGCATTTGGCGAAACAGTGATTAATAGCTTCCATACGCATGATAGGGGGCATCGTCCTCTGGCGAGTCTACTTGATGTTCAGAACTCTGAACAGAGGCGGATTCAGGAGCCTTTCTTGGAGGGGGTGAAATTTGTAAAAGTACATAAGTACATTTTTGAACCGTCTTTTACAAGATTTAAAATTTGCTTGTAACTTATATTTTAATATCTCTATCTGATACTATAGCCTACATAATTAAATTCACATAAATTACTTACACAGAATGATACACAATGTCATAATATTTTTCTATTTCATTACTCTTGCGGGGGGGGGGGGGGCGATCGCCCCTATCGCCCCCCTCTGGATCCGCCCTTGACTCTGAAGAACCAGAAAGTAAAAGTAGAAAATGGTAACACGAACACGAACACCCCATCGATTGGAAATAAGCGAATTGCGGAATAATAAGCGAAATAAGCATACATACCTACTTACTTAATTAGGCCGCTTTTCGTGCGTTTCTCTAGTTTATGTGTTCACAAATATAGGTACGCATGTACTCATACATGTGTACATATACGGACGATGTAATGCGATGCAACAAGTTTATTAATAAACGCTAGGGGAAGAATAATTAGCTTGCTTACTACGTTACGCACTTTTGATTCCCTTTCGTTACAAGTGGAAGACAAGGCTCACTGCACTTTATGCTTCGCTACCTACCTATTTCCCCTTTTGCTTGTAAAACAAGTGTTTTTATTCTATCTGTGGTATCAATATTCAATAAACACGTATGTACCTATGTACATATCACGATCAATTATTTGTTGGCATAGATATTTCATATGTATAGTTTTATACATATAAGCGTATTTTAATATACCCTATATAAGCATTCCGTTTCAAATAAAGCGCGACGCATGCGTACTACTCCGCCAATCACAAGCCGTCCACCACGACTTCTCTCCTCCCGATCGACTGGCTCGACCCCCTCGTCGATGTTGAGACTTTGTGCTCTGTCTATTTAATTCTTAGGTCCATGCTTTTACGCAAGTTATAAGATAACAGCAGGTGTCAGGTTGTAGAGTTTAAAAGCAGTGAGGATCGGATACATGTCGATTTAAAGACATGGGTCGTCGAAAAATTCCAGGTTTATTTAGAACGAAACTTTTATATTCACTGAAAACGTACAAGAATTAGTTAAGTTTGCGAACTTACATTCCTCGAAATAATATCTCTAATCTCAATGAATATCTTTTACTCTAAATTTTTCAAGTTTATCTTTGAGCTGCGCTGTACGATAAACGAATTCATTTATATTGATCGTTTGTTTTTGTAATTTCATGGTTCAATTATATTGATCCGTTTAACCTACACATTTATGTTTTTCTAATCAAAAGAATATTTTATGTAAGAAAGAAACGTCTAAGATTCACTGTCTAAAATTAAATGCAATTTATTTATGCCCCTTGTCGACAAATAATTTTTACTATCCGGGTGACGTGTAATTAATTAACGCGATGTGCAGTTCACAGACAAAAGAAGTTGTTAGAAAACCAATTAATTATTTCAAATACATACAGTGGTTCACAGCCATAATCGTACACTCTTTAAAATCGCATAACTTTTTTAAAATTAATCCAAACGACTTGAGTTTTTTTAGAACCTAGAAGGATTACTTTGCTAAGTGACGTGATTCGTCGTTTTGAAAAAAATGCACGTGGTCGGAATAGCAAAAAAAAAAAAAATAGAAAAGGTCGTTTTTTAATTTTTTTATAAGGCTGCAACGAAATTCAAAAAGCCCGTTTATAAACGCTTAAATATCGCAGAATAAGGTTGAGAATCGCGGAAATTTCCAAAATTAGCAATTCTCGACTTTATTCTGTGATCTTTAAGCGTTCGTAGCTCAGAGAAACGTTTACCGATTTTCATGAAATTTTAGACACGTATACAACTTACTACAATCTACAAACGGTTATTTTTTAATTTTCATTACAGGCCCACAAAAAAGTTGAAAAAACGACCTTTACTATTCTTTTTGCTATTCCGACCAAGTGATTTTTTTCTTCAAAACAATGAATCACGTCACTTAGCAAACTAATTTTTCTAGCTTCTAAAAAAAGCTCAAGTCGTTTGGACTAATTTTAAAAAAGTTATGCGATTTTACAGAGTGTACGATTATGGCTGTGAGCCCCTGTAGGTATGTATGTACTTTGAAACAGGTGAATTTAACATTTTTTTTCTTTCATTGACTATTATTTCCCTTTATATGTACATATATCGCACATGTAACGATGTTTCATGAATAAAGGCAAGGTAACCGTTTTTTAGAGTTGATGTTCAGTATTCTTGCGCGACCTACACATGGAAAACCACTAGATATTCTAGTGGAAAACTGATAGGAACCGGTTCCAGTGTTTTAACCTACCAAGCATATTACGAAACGCACCAAAAAAGTGAGAACGAGAAGTGGGAATGTACAGTGCGTGATCTACATTTCAACTTTTTGTAGAATTCGATACCCTGTACGTTAGGTAATTTTTTATACGAACTTTGAAAGTGAATGAACGTCCGATGTGACGAATTCTTACGAATTACGGGAACTTGTCGTCGAGGAGATTTGGTTGCCTACACGCGGGGACATTAATCGTGGCCTAATGCGGGTGGCTAAATTTCCTGAACAATAATGGTGAAAGGGCGCGGGAATGAATTCATGAATACATTTATGACGGGGAAGAATTTTCTTGCGGTGGTTCGGTAATCACGGAAACTTTTGACGATGATGAAATAATAAAAGAAAACGTGGAGTGGGTATACCTATCGTTGTTTGATTCGATGCGGCAGAGGTTATAGGATACGAAAGAAAAGTGGCTGGGAAGAGGAGAAAAAGTGTAAGTGGTGTGATTGGAGGGGCAGCTGGGAAGGCAAGGTAACCCCAGCTACAACTCGCTGCACGAACACGTCGGAGCTCAGTGAGTTCGAGCGCGCGGTTCACGACTCTTTCTCCTATTCGCCTAGTCAAGCAGATTCGCGCTGCACTTGCAACACTTCGCCGGCTCTGCGCCTGTCTGCTGTCAGCTTACACTGCTTACCGGGATTTTCTTTCGCATTGCCGGACGAATACCATCAGGTAAGCACATTTTCCCTTAATTCCTCTCCATTCGACCGCGCAACACCGCGGAATATTCACTGACGCGAAGCTTCGCTTTTAATTGTTTCTACCCATCCTTTAGCGAAATCTGATCCCTGAACTTTAGTAGCATCGGCTTAGGAATTTCAGCGTTGCTTAAGTATCAAAGGTCGCGCGAAACATTTTACTATAACGATACAGGTATTCGTGATTTTCCGCGATCAAAATTTCTTGATCAAGGTCTTAGGCATTTAATGCGTAGGTAGGCACTTCTTTACTCGGCGGCTCTTGGTTAGCGACGCAGGAAGCAATCGAACCATCTGCCAACTGGTTTCTTGCCGTTCCAACTTCTTTCACCGGCTCGCGCTCTATAAACTTAAAACTGACCATAAGTTTAAGCCGAGCTTGGCACATCGAAGTGAAATATGTAATTGCCGGTCAAGAGAAACTTTGGCAAACCTCTTCTTCAAGAGATTCCCAAGGACATTTTTAGAATTCTTTATACGAGCTTCTTATTTCTCGCGATCTCGTTAAGTCGCCAATTTCGCTGTTTTCACGATCCATTTAAGTCGATTTGCAAATAGGTGGCATTATCGAGGCTCGAAGTAACCGCATAATAAACAAATTATAATTAGTGACGTAGCAATAATTATTTAGTCTGCAATTGGAGGCTTCCTAGTTCCGATGAAGGAAAACAAAGTGGGACCTTTCGTCGATTCAATTAATTAAGAACGTCACGTTGATGCAATTACTCCGTCAGATCGAAACATTTCTTGCCTGATGTTTTGATGCGCACTTAAGCAGCGTGCAACGATATTGAATCTAAATGATATTAACGATTTCTAATATTGTATTTATTATTATAATACGTTGCGTGTACAAGTGCGGTATTTGAGAGAACGATTTGTTCGAGTCTAAGCAGCTTTGGTAAATCCTTGAACGCGCGTTTTGAAGCACATTGGCAGATTACAAAATTGAATTATATACCTAATGCATTCGTAAATGAATTGCACACGTTTTCGTTGAAATTCGATCGACGCTCGACTTGTGTTGACATTTTTTTCAGCAAGTGTATTCTTAGGACGTACAGTGTTATGAAAAACTCAAGCTTCAGATATACTCGCCGCATTTCTTTAATAGACTACTGATTATGCTCTAATTACACACGTAGTAAAAGCGACAGCTGAAGGATCACAGGCTTCTGGTATGTAAATTGTAGAAAAAATGATAGTACATACACGGAAAGATTATATAATCAGAACGCGATCGTAAGTATATTTGCAACACTAATGTAACGATAATTTGTTACTATCACTGTTGATCTGCCAGAGGCAGGGAAAAACTTGTTTGGTGTTGCAAGAAGACATTTGCCCTCGAAGAATTTGCAAGTATGTATGTGCGTTTGAACTTCTATATTCTTCCTATTGATTCCTGCCCGCAAGTTGTTGGAAATTGTTTTTTTTCTTAAAAAATTATCCCCTTCTTTTACTCACAATCGGTCAACGTTTGTGATGAATTATTTTAAAATATTTAACAACCCTTCGCAAGCATATTTCATCTTTCGTCTACAATTTGTCGCGAATTGTTTAATTTTTCCGTCGTTTTCGCAGTACTAGTGCAGGCATTATTCCTGAAATGCACCGTAGCTTCATTCCTAATTCCGCGCCGCGAAAGTTAATCGAATAGCTGATACGAGAGGCGATGAACGATTTCGTTGGTCGGTAACCGTCCGTGAAATTCACTTCAACGCCGTTCTAATGAATAAGAAAGGCAGCCGTGCTGGCTGTTGCGGATCGCGACTACTAGAGTCTAGACTGTCAAGGGAATTTTGGGCTACTTCGGGAGACAAAGTTCGCGGACCGACGTTAACTTTCGAAGCGCGTTAAAGTTGGCAAACGATGTTCCGAGACGCGAATGTCTGAATATTTAATTGCAAACAAGAAACGAGTTTGGCGCTGTTGAAAATTGAAAAACTCGGTCTACTGAACTTCCTTGTTTGTAACATAGGTGTGTACATAATAATGAGGGCTCGGATGCAAATGAAACAGGGAAGATAGAAAAAAGGAGAAACAGAAAAATTTATAAAAGAACAGAACCGAAACATGGTGTAGATACCTTACAACGCGTAAATATTGTAAATATGGCGTGTAAATACTATAATAAAAATGTTACCAGAGTTTTCTGAAGTTACGTTTTAAGTCTCATAACGATCCCTTAATATTTACTCAAGTTATCGCAATTTATATTTAAAGAAATACTGATTTTTTGTTTATAATTTTTAGCAGGAATAGTAATGATTCGATAAACAAACTGTAAATAAAAAATATGTGTGTCGTGACGAGCTTTGCAACGCTATATTTTTTAAAATACAGTTTAACAAAATTCAATGTTCCAATATTTCTTAGCGTTTGGACAATAATTTTTCCCATTTTCGAGCGCTAGTCCCCTTATTGCATCCGAGCCCTATGTATGTACGTATGACTCTCGTGTCATGCATGCCTGATTATGCACTTTCGAGAGTTTACACATGTACATAATATAGGAAATACAGTAACGGTGCATCAATGATAATCGACTAAACGAACATCTATTCATTGGAAACTAATCGAGTTTTGTACCCTCCTTGGACTTTGTCCGGACAATCGCGAGAGGATAAGTTAGTCGATACTTAAACAGCTGAGCGAGCACGTGATTATGAAAGATCTACGCTAGAAAGGTGCTGAGAATACTCGGAGAGTATGTATCCACCGAAGATAGGATCAGACACCTACTTTTGACTTTTGAAAATCAACGTTCACTCGTTTAATTACAAAAAATGTAGGCACGATAGTGGGCCTACTGTACTGGACTTGGCACAGAGAGAGATGAAGTTCATGATAAAACCATAGAAGTTGTTGAGTACCTACATATACGTCATACCCACATCATGGAGTGAAAGGAGCTCCTTCGAGGATGCGTCTTGGCCCTTAGAAATAGAAATTCTTATTATACTTTCGAAGAATCATTGGTCACATGTCGATACAGAAAAGTAGTCCTACATATTTCGTTTTCCTTACGGCGCGCGGTGCGTCTTTGCTGCCATATAGGGCATAGGTACTCGTTGCGAAACGGAAAGTTTTCATCGATATTATCGTGCATACGTACCGTTATTTGCAACGGTTCTTTTCACCATGCCTACTGCAGTTTCTTGACTTTCCTGGCATTTCCCAGGAAAATCACGGCAATGTGTCACTGTTTCAAACGGGGGATCGGGAGATTAAAAGTTTAATTTAAAACGTTGCAGTTAATAAGCGTAGCGTGCACCGTGCTTCACCTCTGCGTGTGTCTATTAATGTTACGTACAAAATCATCAATCAACACGTGCCATCCTCGCTACTTGTTGATTTATCAACCAGTTTCAGCTGTGTGTGTTTTTTTATTTTCAATCGCGTTTCATCGGCCTTTCACCAATTTTCTCTTCAGCTGCGATACCTGTCTGATCGGGCGGTAGTCATCGAGCCCATGTGTGTACCGATGTCCGGAACGGGTAGTGGAATTTTTCCTTGAAAGATTGAAGGGCAAAAGGCAGACTCCCGGTGTTACAGGGGCGGATTTGGGATTTTTGGAGGGCGAGGGGTGCAGGGGTGAATCCAAAATTTTCTTGAGGAGAGGGGGGGCGTAGGTCTGAGAAATAAACCAGGGACCTTTCCCGATAATATTTTCCTGCTAAATGAAAAAGTGTTTTTTTTTTGGTATCAATTTATCATATTTTCTCTTAAATTGCTAAGTTAAAATCAGTGTTTTGCAAATTAAAATAAGTATTTTTCCCTTGAGGGAGGGGCGCGCGCCCCCCTCTGAATCTGCCACTGCGGTGTTTTGAGATGGGGATGGTACGAGTCACTGATAAAAGTCGTATGTTTGCGTTAATTAAGCCGTAAATTTGAGTTTACCGGCTGTTTTTCTATTCGTATCAGCAACGGTAGAGATTTCGTTTACTCAAGGATTCACGCGACTTAACTATAGGTACAACGAACTCTTTAAATACATATGTATGATATGGAAATCATAGAAAACGGAAGCACCTATTGTATCACTTGGCCATTGATCAATTATATTTTGCGCCTCTGGCTATCCAGAGCCATAGTAACCTAAATAGACGAGAGAAATATTTATCGGTTTAGCGATTCATTTATTCGTACCCGGCAAGATGCAGCGGTCACTGTGTAAAGAAATTTATCCAGAAAGGTAAACCAACCGGTTTTAATACGTAATAAGGTAATAACGTGATCCTCGCCTTGGCCGATTAATTAATTTTTCCTGCCGTAAGCGGATGATCGATAATTTCAGGGAAACCTTAAACGACATTTTGTGACTGCTTCTTTCAGATATTCAACGATGAGCGAGCTAACCGAATTACAGTCCTTTTATAAGGGGAAAAATGTTTTCGTAACGGGTGCGACCGGTTTCATGGGAAAAGTTCTTCTTGAGAAGTTGCTTTACAGCTGTAGCGATCTAAACCGCATCTATATTTTGATAAGGTCAAAGAGAGGTCGATGTCCCGAAATACGTATCGACGAAATGTTTAAACTCCCGGTATGTATAATCAGTAACCCTTGCCCAATAGCGTTGATTAAGAAATTAGGTCAAATCGATTTGGAACAGAAATGTTTCCCTATGAAAACTACAAGATACCTGTGAGCAAGTAATTCGTTTCACCGTTCAGTTTGTAAAGAAAGGCTTATTCGAACCTGTGGCTTTCGAATTTTCTACGAGATACAGTATCTATTTGAAGTTATTCGATGAAAGGCGAAATGATTAATCTTGGTACGATGTCCACTCGTCCAGATGTTTCAAAGAATAAGGAAACAGAAGCCGCACGTGATGAAGAAGGTGACACCCCTGACCGGGGATATTACTATGGACAAATTGGGTCTGACCAATGAACAACGACAGTTGTTAATAGACGAAGCTGATATAGTATTTCATTGCGCGGCAACGCTTAGATTAGAGGCCAAGTTGAAGGACGCTATCGAAATGAATACGGTAAGGTAAAAATTTGCATCTCAAGGTCTTGTACACACAGACATAATTTACATATCTACTTATATGGGTACAAACACGAGAATTCTTTCTATTCCATAACGATACTTGCATGCTTTATTTTAGTTAATCTTGCGCGAGTAAAATATCTCACTGTAAGTTCAACGTAGGCATATGAAGTGACTTAAGACACGTAGTTGAATGGGTATTTTAGAATACTAAGTTCTTTCCATGAAAAATCTGAAAAATCTATTTACATCTGTACCTGTATTTATCGTAATCGCTCGAAGACGACCGAAATGGCAACTGTTGTTCAAGGTTGGTACAGAAAGGGTGATAGAGCTGAGCAAGGAGATGAAGCACCTGAAATCGTTCGTCTACTTGAGCACGGCCTTTTGCCATCCAGAGCAAGAAGAACTCGGCGAAAGGGTGTACGATGCACCCGACGATCCTCACGACGTTATGAGATTGACACAATGGCTGGACGAGAGTGCGATCGACCTTATTACGCCCAAGTAATTAATGTTTCAATATTTTGTGAGAGTAACGAAAAATTTTCGTATAGAAACTTGTTTTTCAATTCTGAATACTGGCACGTACTGGAAGTTTGAAAACCACTTAATTCTGTCGAATACAGATTGTTAGACCTTCATCCGAACACCTACACGTATTCGAAGAGATTGGCCGAGAAACTGGTATCCGCGGAATTTCCGAAATTACCTTGCAGCATTGCCAGGCCGTCGATCGGTAAACATATTTTATTCAAAAGAAGAAGCGTATTTCAGCGGTAGTCGATTACAAGCAGCCCGTGAATCGTGATTCATGATCGTATGTGTGCGTAGTAACTCCAGCTTGGGGAGAACCGTGCGAGGGATGGGTGGACAACCTGAACGGACCTGTAGGACTGATGGTAGGTGCAGGGAAAGGTGTAATAAGATCGATGCACTGCAAGGCCGACTATCACGCTGAAGTGATCCCCGTGGATCTAGCAATTAACGCCTTAATTGCAATTTCGTATAGAGCAACTACCGCAGACAAGTAAGTGATTTCTCTTTTACGTTTTGCATTTTCAACGCCTCACTTCTTATAGCTTAACAGGTCTCGAGGAAACTTTACGCTCCGATAAAGTTCTCTCGTTTCATAATTGTATACCTATTACCTACATAACATTATGTTGTTTGCCAGGTCGAAAACTATACCGGTATACAATATTACCCAGAGTGGCGTGCTGCCCATTACTTGGGGTGAAGTATTGGAGAAGGGTAAGAAGATTGCTTATCAATACCCGTTCGAGGGACAAGTTTGGTACCCGGACGGCGACATACGCAGCAGCAAATTTATACACAATCTATTCGTCTTTTTCTTCCACATTATTCCGGCTTATCTCATCGACTTCCTTATGTTGATATTCCGGCAGAAGCGATTGTGAGTCTTTCGTACCCTTCCTGTGTTTCCTATCTACTACGCGATTACTTAGGTACATCGCACGTGTCACTGAATTGCTCGTTTCTGTAACGATCATTCTTGTTTAGTATGGTTCGCATTCAAAGGCGCATCTCGGACGGGCTCGAAGTGTTACAGTACTTTACAACCAGGGAATGGGTTTTCCATAACACGAATCTGTTAATAATGTGGGGTGAACTGAGTCCGAAAGATAAAGAGATTTTTCCGATTGACTTTCTCGTGATCGATGACGTCCAGTACATAAAACGTTGTATTCTAGGCGCACGGCAGTACTGCATGAAAGAAAATCTGTCTACTTTGCCGAAAGCTCGTAGACATCAAGCATTGTACGTAATATGTATCTTTATTGCAATATATATATTTCCTACCGTCGAATAATAGGTACAAACAGAGGTGGGCAAACAATTATTTGAAATAAAAATTTGTGCAGGAAATTTTTATTTCAAATAATTTTTTGCCCATCTCTTGTGTACGAAATTTTTATTTCAAATAATTTTTCGCCCATCTCTGGGTACAAACGTATTAGATACATGTAGAAAAATCTACGACTAATAGCTTGCCACGAAAGGTGAACTCATATTTACCAATATAGTTGTATTTACATTTGTATATTTACAGAATGCACGTTATTCACATAATCTCGGTATATTTATTCTACTTCGGTGTGCTGTGTTTGGTTTACAATAACTCCGAGGTGGCGAGACACTGTCTGGATTACATTACCGAACACATGAAGTCGTTGCCAGTTTTGGGTGGAGTCATCCAAAAGATCCACCATTAAGGATCATGTAGGTGAGGATATTTTCATCTCAATCGATTACCATCCCGATGTCCTTGTTAAAGATGAAATGTGAATGTGCCACTATACCTAAGTATGTAGGTGAAGGCGAGTTCTTGTCAAGCCGAGAACAACTTCTTTTCCCCAAGGGCACTTAATTTTCGTTCGTAAAACAATGCGATTACTTGAAACTTGAACCAGCCGAGCTCCTATTTTTCGATCCATTTGTACTTCGATTAATAAAGCCAATGTAAGTAACGTTACATTCCATTCTGCGTTTATTTAGTTTCCATAGATTTGCGGATAATTTGGTAGTAATAATAATTCTGGTCGCCGAGCGGTTTCTTGTGTAAACGTAAGCCGAGAAGGGCTCCGTACCATTAATGCGACTTTGATGGGAAAAGAAATTTAAAACGATAATTCTACTGGTGAAGAAAAGACGAGTACCTACATACCTATAGTAAATTGGACGCAGACGTAATATCTTTACGGATTTGTGAACGCTAAACACCAGGCAAAAGTTCCTAAAAATGAATCATCTACAATCAGCTTTAATAAATATGTTTAATCATTGATAATATACGTAATCGCAGCTGTATGCAGGTTCAGGAGGGTTTGCTTCTCTAAGGTGTATTTATACGTTCTCGTTTTTGTGTACTGTGAATGGTATAATTTAACTCAGGTTTTGTACATTTGTTTGATATTAATTAATTGTAATATGTTTATAAGCACGTGTATCGAAATAAAAGCACACTTTTACAGATGAAAACGTTCGCAGACTTATTATTGTGCATTTTTATATAATGCGGATTAATCTCAGAATAAACTGATACAAGGTTTTCATTGTTGCGTTTTAATCGAGAAATCGTCAGAGAAAGAAACCATTCGAGTGGGAGTCGGTGAAGAATTGTGCTGAAGAAATTGCACCGATTCCTGCTATTCGTGGCAAGAAATTTAGTTTCTGTAGGAATTCCAATCGATATTCGATATAATATGGTGACGCAAAGTCCGTCGAGGTGTTTTCTTAAAGCATCGTACCTCGCATGGAGCATAGCCGTAAAACGAACAATATATTGTATATTGGCTCCGGGCTCTTATGGTGTGATACATATCAGACACCATACATCTTTTTCCAATAATAACTCGTACCATGGGCGTCCGCAGGGGAGGGGGGCAAAAGATGCAGTTGCCCCCCTCCCTGACTTTTGAGATAAAAATCGTGTATTTTTCAAAACTGATCTTTATTAAGTTTACACTAAAAAAGGGAATATTTTTAAATTTCGGTTTTAATTTTTTAATTAAATTGGCACTATAAAATGGGTTTAAAAAAGCAAGAGGGGGATATTTTTCTTTACCATCATCCCAAAGTTGCCCCCACCCCTCCCCGGAAAAAAGTCTCCCTGACTCGTATATATTTCAGTAGAGCGTTGCCAATATTATGAATCGCTGTTGATCCAACTATTCCTGAACAAAGTTTGCAAGATACAATCTTTACAAAGCACGTTACAAATTTTCTTAAAGTACGTTTCGACGACAGCGGTTAAAATATGCATATAAAGGGAAGAAACGAAAAGTGTTTACGAATTCAACGTATATTTCCATTAGTTTCACGGTGATTCGGTATTTCTGCGACATTAAAACCCTTTTTAACGCGCCGCGTTACATAAATATGCTAATCTCGCGTACGCGCGCGATAAAACGAAAGGTACGCGCGACCAAGGAGTCTGAACTTCCTGGAGTTCCTGGTCCGTTGTATCGTATAACGATTTAATAGAAACGGATACGAGCCTGTAAAGGGAAGTCGTTCAGGCTGCCTTCAATCGATAGGAGAGGAAATGGGAGAATTTATATGCGGACGTAAAAGTGCCGCAAGAAAATAAATCGCGGAATGACGTGTTTAAATGCTTAAATAAAGTAAAGCGACGAAACTTTCATGTAAATTTTAAGGTATCATTATATAAATTGACGAACAGCGAAAATGAATACAGTTTCTACTTTCTCTCCAACACGCGGCTTACTATGGATTCTGCAGGAAACACGTGAATCCTGGCGCGTCTCGAATATATCGCGGCACACCTACAGCCTCGAAAAACGAGTATTTGTGCCCCGACTCTCGTGGGTGGATTCGAGGAGGGAAATACTAAAGAAGAGAGCAACAGTTAGTTCCAAATTGTGTGATAGGATGGCGCTGAGAAATTTCAGACCTAACTTCTATTTCATTATTGATCTACCCGCAACATCCCAAGAACCCTCCCTTCAAAGAACTTTACAAAGAAGTTACCAAGTTAATTTCCCCGTTTCGCTTTCAGCTGGTCTTGAAACTGAATGTTTTTCTTTAAAAAAAAAGGCTAACATTTTCGACAAATGAGAATGAATTGCAGAGGTTTTAGGTAAATCGGGACTCGAAATATTTCTGATTGACATTCCACTTATGGGAACTATAAACGGCATCTGTTAGTTTCGCTCCTCCGACAAGTTAATCGAAGAAAATTCCATTAGGTAGGAAAGCACCTTGTGGATAAATTAAGTCTTTTACCGTAAAACTTGAGACTGTTTGGGTTGGAACAGTTTGATCCGAAAGGGAAGAATATACGTGTTACGTGTTAATATACTGTTAACAAGTAGTGCAGGTGATTTGGCTTGTTCCGTTACGTAGTTGAATTGCGTAAGTTCTTAATTAGCCGACGAGTTGTGTAGTATAGCGAGAAAGCATCTTGACAATATTTAATAATAGCATGTGTTGCTGGCGTTCGACGAACCTACGTGTATAACGCTTGGACAACGCTGTCTTTACCGAGAAATTGATAGACACTTGTTATTTAGTTCGTGTTATGTATGTAAGTACATAGAAGCTGCACTCGGATGAAACACGTTAATTGCGCACGTAACTGAGAGAATTATCGTCGATTCAAAAGAGACAAATTCATTAATGCGCTTCTATTAATAAAATTCACGCGAATGAAAAGTGAAGAGTATTTCAACATTTCCCTCCTACAATTTCCTGTAAAGCTTACACGCTTGCGAAACATTTAATAGACCGTGTAACGAAGGGGGGAAATGCGCTGAACGAGAATGAAGGATGCGTCACGATAGCCGGTTATGCTTTTCCAAAATTTGCATCTCGCAATAAGTGTAACTGTAACATACCTATGCGTGGTGTTAGTAGTGGGTGGTGTTTCAGAAATGTAATAATTAATTGCCAAAAGTGTGTTTATTAAACGTTTCCTCTTCCTATGAGCACACAAATATAGGTACGTACTTAGCTCCAGCTATAGCTCTGAAAGTGGCTTATAGTGGCAGGAATTTACACGGTGTATCTACATGTACTAAGAACAGGGAAGGCAAGCCATGGAACCTCGTATACGAGGCTGACGGTGACACCGTTCCTCTTCACATACCACGCCGATAATTCCCTAATTCCACTAATTTGCTAGTATCGAGAGGAGATCCGTGGATGGAAGGGGCGATGCACACGCCGCCGATTACACCGTAGGCGTAAGAGAATACGGTGCGGAGCGGATAGGAGCAGAAGTACACTAGGGTGAAGCGAGGGTGAAGCTGTGGATAGCTGTGCCGATGACGCGTGATACGTGTGCAAGTAAAGGAGCAAGTGGCGCGTGCGCGGTTCCTCCAGGATGGAAGAGGAACGGCTAGGAAGGGGTAGGTATGGGTAGGTACGGGTAGAAATGGGTAGGAATGGGTACAACGGTCAGGACGGTCAGGACTCAGGGGGGTTGTTGGCGGCCGCGTACACAAGCCAGTCCGAGGCTGACTATCGCTCGGTCTGTGTGCAACGCGTGCATGCTTCTCCTCTCACTGATCCCGAATCCGGATCCCAAGCTCCCGCGAGCTTACTGAAAACACCCTTCGGAACAGACCATCATCCTCCGATCACGGGCCACCTACAAGCTTGCGTTCCGCTGTGTTTGCGCGTTCGATAAGTCGCGAGCCAAAGGTTTTCTTGCCCCCCCCCCCTAGACTTGGACCCCCTCTTCTATCGTTTTCGCGCGGGTAAAGATGATTGTGCGACAAGGCGAAGCACGCGTCCCGGTGGTGTGCTCGTTCGGTCGTCCTGGTACACGCGGTGTTCCGCGGTGTTAACGAGGGGTAAGTTTCTAAGCTTCTGAGCAATCTCGGGGAGCGAATCCGCGAGGAAAGAAGAGGAGCGGAGAATGGCGCTCGTCGTTATCGTGAAGAATTTTCAAGGACTGAAAGGCAAGGGGGAGAAGGTTGTCAAGGTCGACTTCCGGGGTAAGTCTCGAACCCGTAACCTTCGATTATCTCACGAGCGTAACGTTAATAATCGTCGCAGCTTGATCTACCTGTAATCTATAAGACAACCACGGAGCGCCACGTATAGCAGGCGATTACGTTGGGAAGCGTTGCTTTTGCCGTTGAGAAGTTAATTGAACTTTCAAAGCCCGCTCATGTGGAGAATGCGGATGTCGGTTAATCACGAGCCATTAATAACCTATCGAGAATTTCGTTACGTTACTCCCCTTGCTGTAACTTCCCCTGCTTTATACAATACCTCCGAGGCGTACGTAATAAGGGATGTTCGCTTCGACACGTAGTTTTACGCACAGTTCGCGAATCAAACGGATTCCATTCAGGATTCATCTGCTCGAGGGTGGTGGAGCACAGGTAGATATGTATGTAGACACGCTTATCTACGGTGTACACTATGCACACTATGCCGGCGCGCAATCTTTCGAACTGGCAACACAAAGAAGCGAAGAGCGAAATGTCGTGAGGAAGGAGAATAAATGGCCTACGAGTAATAAGAGTGAACCACTTCTCAAAGTAACGTTGGCTAAACAAGCTGTTGAAAGTTCGAATCAATTATGAGATCGATACGCGCAAAGAACGCGACACTTATCGCACAGTTGCGTGTAGAATAACGAATTAACGAGCAACTCTTTCCCGCTAATTTCTTCTAATGTCATTTTTCTCAGCTCGTGGTTTTTCACTTTTCCAACGCGTAACTTCGAATCGGAATTATCGGTTGAAATTAGCTTGTCCATAAATAAATGGCAATCTATAATCTATGTAGAACGGTAATTGGTTCAGCATTGCCTCGCTTAAATCAGCGCGCGGTTTTCGACATTTAACCTTTTCGGACGTCACCGCGATGTGGAAAATACGATATTTTATACATACATGCGTTTGTCCCACACTTTCCTTTGCTTATCGTATTTTCTCATGCAAATACATTTTCTTAGATACGTACGCCGGCCAGAAGTAATTGTGAGAGAAGTAGGTTCTCTCGGCCTGAATTTTTACCATTAAAGCACGGTCTTCCTGTCCATCGTCTTACTCTGTCAACTGCACGCAACAATTTGCTCGCAATACGGTCCCATTGTGTGCATAGAGCAGTTCGCTCCGCTAGAAAATTAATTTAATTCATAGCTACGTCATCCAACCGTGAATGCTATTAAAATAGTAGTGCAATATGAATTAATTACAAGCTTCGACTATTTTAATACTCGCTCGCATTCAGATATTATCTCCATCTGCATTTCAAACAATTACGTGCCTCCGCGAACCTGCGATTATTACCTAGAAATAGGAAGCATGAATGCTTGAGTCTTTTGAAAAGAAGTCGGTCACAGTTACCTAGCTACAAGTGCATAGAAAATGCAATTGTTCTGAAACGTTTAAACAAACAGCCACGTGTACTTAAGTATTACGCACAAGTACTTAAGCACATACAGCGTCGATTCGCGTTATTATGTGTAATGCAACGATCGCCCATTACCTTCTCCTGTGCCCTTTAACGTGCAGCGAACTTTTCGAATGCAATTTGCTCGCAAGTTTCGAGACAATACTGCGGGAAGGGGTGCCTTCAAATTTCCACATCGACGGCGCAGAGTTTCTGAAATTCAAGGGAAATTAGAAAGTCGGTGAAACCAAGTTCTATTTTTTTTTTGTTGCGCAAATGCGTAGCGCAATAGGCTTTTATTTTCCGCTAGGTTTTATCAAACGCCACGTACCGTGCACGGTATTGTATCGCGGCGCGCAATGGAAACAATACAGACATAATTGCTTCGGAGATTGATTCACACTTGAGTAGCCGTTGCGCGCATTGGTGTTTCGCGCTCAAGTGCCTCTCATATGGGGATGCTTATAGGGGCGTATGCGATTGTTTGACGCGTTGCGGATCGTTGAATTTTTTCCACGATCCTTTGCCCCGTGAAACATTTCTGTTTCATTTTCGTACGCAGCTAACCGGGTAATTGACTACTCAGGTACCGTCGCGTCGGACATTAAGAATCGCGTGCGCGCGCGTTTGTGCTTCCGTATGCTTTCTTGTCAAGCCGCGATCCTTCTTCCCAGTTATTTTTCACTCGCTAGCCCGCAGCAATTAAACAAACAGCGACATACAAAAATAGGAAGAAGCGGCGTTAATCGTTCGGTTTGTCGACAGGGCAGAAATGTTAATAAGCCATTGAGTAAAGGCCAATTTGCAATATTTAACGAGGCGCGAGCACGTGGTTATCGATGAGTTAAATGAACCAGTAACTAGATGGTCGTCTCGCGGGATAGTCCATAATACGATATCAAAGAGAAATTAGAAGGTGAGACAGTTTAACGAGGAACCGTTAGTCAGAGGCCTGGGTCCTAGAGGCTAAACTTTCATTTAATCATGACTGCCCTAGTTCATGGAGACCGCGGGCTCGCGTGACATAAACTTACACTCCGAGCTTTTCCGCTCGACCCCTTTAAATGTTGTGATGCTTTTCAGATTTACTTAATTAGCATATACGAGTATAAACCCGATCTGTATCATTTAGGATAGCTATAGTTTCTTTAAGCTACATAATTACACACTTATGATGCCTGTTATAAATCTTTTTGTTCCTTAAACAGTAATTCAGTCTTTTTCTCTCTCGCCCCGTAGAGAATTAAACTTTATCCGCGCTTACGAAGAACCATTGGAAGACGAAGTTTCATTTAGCTGCTGTTACATTGCCTCTTATCTGAAAGATTTCATAAATTTTTCCTCGAAAACGAGGGTAAAGACGCAATTTTCTTGTTTACGAAGTGTTCTGTAATACGTAACTTTTGCGAGGCACGGAGCTGTGCAAGTAGCGCGAACACCGACTTTGGCGTAAATAACATCCGACATAAATTAACGCCGTGCCAGGCTTAAGGCCCGAGCTTGCAGGGATGTCTTAGACAGCGTTTTTATCCACGAAGGAAACTGTCAAAGTTTATAGAACGGAACGTTTCGTCCGTAATGAAAGCCGGCTGAAACAACAGGACAAAAGGAAAAGAAAAGATTGGAGGAAGCAAGGCCTGAGAGGTGCTATCTATTAGGGCGTTAGACGTTTCGCCTTTTTAAACACGATTACGCAGGAATCTTAAGGCGATTATTAAACTTAAGGGCAAAGTAGGATGTAGGTAAGGTTTCGCCGTAAACGAAATCTTTTTTTTATGCGACAAGCGTGTACCGGGACAGTATGCGCGTACAGTTATGGGTGAGCAAAGAATCGTTGGTACGCGATGCCGTTTTCATTGATTTGTGAGTTTCGCAATATCGTAACCATTCTTTAGCGGGATTAGTCGACACCGACTAATTCCGAGTTAAATTTGCAAGGATCTCCATACGCATAAATTCAGGTCTCGTAATGTTTAATGCACATAGATGATGGTGCCGCGTGTTAAGTTTAGGGAATATACCTACGTATGATTGTAAAATACGTTAATTATAAAATATCTCTTCGAAAGCATTTATCTCGCTACTTCCCAGCTAGTATCCATAAAACATTCGTCGCACGACGAAACCTTGCCTTGCCTTGCACTTGCGTCTGAGAATAAAGCATAAAAGCTTTTTATAGGTGCCTGCTAGGAATTCTAAATTATCCTCAACTTGCAACGCTTTTATGAGTTTTCCTTTAATTCCTTCTCCATATAGTCTTCGCGTAAATTTCATGTCCGTCAGAATTGCGTATACGTACGTTCGTGTGATTCGGTGACGACTTAAAAAATTTCGCCACCTACTCGTTCGATGAATTGTGAGCTTAACGCTTTCGGTAACTTTAATAGATTAATAACATGCTTGTTCCAGGAGTCTCCCACTACTCTAAATGCCTCGGAGAAAGCGGGGATCATATTCCAGTAGATGAGGTAAGGTTCACCGAGGAAAGGGCATAGTTGCTCCGTGACTTTACTTACGGCGATCTCCCAGTCTGTCGCGAATGAACGTTTAATTACAGCGCAAGTGTTTGTTGCCACGATGAATCAGGCAGCTACCTGCGTACGTGCAGTTAACTCGTGTTAAACCGCGCCGGAGACAAATTTACGAGACAAAGCTATCACAGGCAACGTCGACGTTCTATTGACCACGCTCGTTCCATAGTTACAACGAATCGTAAATAAACCTGGTCGCCTAAGCTATCGTGTCTGCGTTCGCAAGTTCGCACCTACGCTGTACAAGTTCGGGCGGCGAAATTAGGTTCGCGTTGGGTTAACGAGCTGACTAAATTCTATACGGAATACACTGTACAGCCGTTATCCCTTGTATATCAAGCACTCACGGCGACCTAGTTTTTTCCCCCCCCGATTAAAGCAAAGTTTACGAAAACGTTCTCGCGATTTAATGCTCTTTATGCATGGCGAGCACACTCGTCGCGTTCGTTTTCTATTTTCCGCGATCGTAGTTCGTTCCTGTAAAGGCAGCTTCCCCTCGTTTATGTTCTCTTCCCTGAGGATTGCGAGCTATTTATATTTCAAAGTTAAACTGCGTTAAATATGCGCATTGAAAAGAGGCATGTTATGCGCGATGTTGGAGATATGGTCATTTCGGGGTGAGACGCACCACTTTTTTTCGATTGCTTATAAAGTCTTAAATAAACAGAACTGAAAGTTTAGGTAAATGTAGTTTGATTGTTTATTTCAGTCTCTTTCACGAAATAACGTATTAAATGTATAAAGACTTTAGTTTAATATTAAAATACGCTTTCTAAAAAACTGCATCTAACCCCAGACCTGAGGGAGAGATGCACTTCAGATTCGGGGGCGATGCACTACTTATTGGTACCCTCTTCTCCCTACTTTCATCCTTTTTTTTCTCTTCTACACATATTACAGAGGGGAGGATACATAGTACAAGTTTCGTGGAGCCATTTCGAGCACTCCGGGCAACGAATCCAACATAACGAAAAGTTTTTTCAATTTTAATGAACTTAAACCGCACGGTCGATGTGATTCGTTTAATAAGGTTATGTTTGTTGATAAGAACACGCGTCTTAAGCGTTGAAACAGTGCTGCCACTTACGTAGCGCGGCCGGAACAGGAACTGTTGCATCTCTCCGCTATGTGCGTCTCTCCCGGAATGAGCCTATACCGAACCATGTAGCATACATCGGTTAAACAAGTCTGTATCGCCAGTCCCTCCCAGACTGCAATTATTTTACGCTAAAGGGAACGACTGTGTCGTCGTCCGGGTCCGCGGAATTTTGTCGAAACGACTGGTACAGCTGCTATAAAAATACAAGTGGCGCGATCCTTCTAATGGCAACGGGTCGTGCAACTGCCCACTCAGGCGGTCACCAGATTTTCTTAACCGATACTGATAATACACGTTGTGGAGCACGTTTCGTGGGCAATCGGATCGTCGCGGTCGTGCAGTTCCATTCGGATTTTGTGTCATGGCCGAGGGAAAAGTGCGTGATGATGGGTATCGATTCACAAACGTGTCGCCATGAGGTGCATATGGAAGTATTCCAATGTAATACAGCTGTTTGCGTGTGTACGCGATAGGTGCCTCCTACCTTACACGTTCCGCAACCCTTGAAATGCTAACGTTTAATTTCTTTGCCAACTCTTCTGGAGACATTTTCGTTGCAGTTTGGAAACCAGGCTCTCGAAAATGCCAGCATTCATCCGGGAGAAGAAATATATCGTATTCCATTTCGAAACTAATTTAACCGAAACATTTTGTATTTCTATGATTGTTGGGAACGAAACGCAGCCGCGTTTCAAACTGCTCAGCAAAATAATTGATTGAAACGAACCAGCTGTTGATGGAAAAAGGTATTGGAATTCTGCCTGGCTACTGGAATTAGTCTGTTGAAAGTTTAGGCAGGTTGACAAGGGTGGGTTGGCTGTCAATCCACTTTGAACTATATTTTACACGTTCGAGTAAGCTGGTGTAAAAGCAGCAATCCATTACTGTTACTTGTGGGCGAAGTAAGTTAGATCGTACAGCTACGTGTCGCTGATGCGTTCAATTTTCGGGTTATTTGTACCATAAACGCCGATATCCCATCGCCATACGCTCGTGTGAGTTATGTGACGCGAAGCTAATCTGCTTGTCGCTAAGATTAATCGCGATTTACTGCGCGCAGGTGAATCCTGTTAACAGGCTCCTGTTTCCACGGTTGCCTATTCTAATCGCCATCGACCTATGTTTTTCCACCTTTTCATGGTGAAATTCTATTTTGATTCAAGAGCTTCACTTGGAATTTGGGCAGACCAGTGGACGAGGCGGAGGTGTTGCAATTGGCAGTGGTGTCGCGCGGAGTTTTGAGGAGCGAGAAGGTGATCGCGAAATATGGCTTGGTTCTACAGACGGTGGTGCGAGAAGGCCGGATCGTAGTCACCGATGCCTTGGTAGATCTGAACAACAAACCGCTTCCGGTACGTTGGACCATACGTACCCTACCTACGCTCGCGATAACAGCTTCCGCGTTTCATGCCGTTTATCGAGTGTTACGCTCGAACAAGTGCTTTTGCGCTGTTCGATAAACGTGGCACGTTTAGAGAGAAAGGAAACGCTGCTAATCGGTTGATGCGAACAAACACGTTTCGTTTATACGTACACCCCCACTTTAACGGGGCGCGCGTTTAGCTAGCGAATATTAGCTGGCGACTGTTCCCAGTACGGGGGACCCAATAACTGCATATGCTATGCGCAGGCTGTCATTTGCTTCGAAATTCGATACAATACACCCGATGGAAGCTGCAGCTCGTACGTGGCGTCGGAAATAATGGAGGACGAGCAACAGATGCTGATCGACATCGAGCAGAATATCGCGAACCTCGAGAGGAGCCTCGGGCAGGCGAATACTAGCGCTGCCACTGGCAAAAGGAGGGGTTCCTGGCAGAGCCCTGAGAAAACTTCCAAGAGGGGTTTCCTGCAAAGAGGCAGTTCCATGTCTACAGCTGAGAAGTCACCTGAGCGTAAGAGGTGGGGCATTTTCCGTACGTCGATATCTCTTCTCAGATTCCGTTCCCTTCCTCAACTCTCGTGACATCCAATGTAGTCCCCCCTGTCCCTCTATTTGCTCGAATCAAACAAGAAGCTATAAACTGGAAACATTGCACCGATGCTAAGTGCTGTTTACGTGGTAGGTACATTCACGGATAATAGAAAGTCTCGACATTCCATCAATAGTAGATCACGCGATCAGAATAAATTGCGCAAATTGGAAAATATCCACGTGTAGCGTAACGCTAAGTACGACTACGCATTACGCTTTAACTTTTTAGATCGTAAGTTGATTTGCTTCTCGTCGAATTGCTATTACTTGGTTGCCGGCTGCCGCAGCACGGACCCACGGCACGGGAACAGAAACTAAAGGGAACGGGAAAGAAGATTTCCCAAAAGTTTTAATGAAACCAAGTCTCGCGAACCGTGTACCTAAATCATAAATCCTTAAACACCAGCCCCGAACGTATTCGAGTGGAATTTAATAGCAAGTCCGAATGTAGTTCGTAGAATTAGTTGCCGAAGGAAGGAAAAGGCAATTACTATTCGCGAGCGACGGAATGCGCAGCGGCATTGTGTTTCGCCGAGGGTAAAGGAATGTTTCGTATGCAGCAGGAGTTCCACGCTGAAAAGTATGAGATCGTTGATGAAGCTGGGCAAGCAAAGGCCACCCAGGACTCGGTCCTGCGATAGTGGCTCGGAGACGAAGGAATTACTCGACAGGAGGGATTCCAGCTGTGTAACTTCTAACGAACCTTCGAGGACCAACTCGATGACTTCTTTAGAAACGAACGGCTCTGATCACGATAGCCAGGTCAGCGCGAGCGCGGCGGAATTACAGGACGCGATCGCCAAGCCAACGAAGAAACCGAAACCAAAGGTTGCCCCTATCTTACAGATAATTCAACCAAAGCACAGGGTGAATCCCGAATTGGGACCAGTTGTATCTCCTGCTCTATAGCACTGCTGACAATTCCATTTCAAACAGAGTTCCCCGCTATTCTTCCTTCTCTTCTTTTTTTTTTACATAACGGGAAGAAAGTATGAAGTTTCATAAAGGGACGGTATACAGTCGCAGCGTTAGCTGCAGATAACGTTACACTTGCAAAAACAACTGTAGGTTACGGCGAGATAAACCTTGTTGCACTATTTAACTTTCTCTTGCGTTACTCTCGGCAGGAGGTACGATTCGTCCCAGCCGTAGCTACCTATCGTTCGCCCCGTGTATCGAGGGGATACGGCTATTCGCGATAGAAATTATTCTGAACGACACTGAGCGTGCGAATGCCGCAGACAAATATCGATGTTACGGTAGATTGGAAATTTCGTTTCGTCGCTGATGGGAAACCAGCTGGCGTCACGGAATTGTAGCTATTTTTTCGTTACCTCTGGTCGTTAACGAACGCCAGCGAGTTTCCGATATTCTCGCCGGCATTCTCCAGAGTCACGTGGAAACGTCGTTAATGTATTCCGTCCGGATGCCGTTGAGTGGTGAAATTAGAAATAAAATGGAGAGCTCTGTGCACCGGGTCCCACCGGCAATGGAAAGGAAATAAGTAAAGTAAATTGCGCCAGGAATTGCGCAACGGGCTTTGCATAAGAATTCGCTGGCTCGTCTTCGGGCCGGGTGAAATTCACCCGGTGCGATTCTTCATTTCGAACGCAGAGGCGTCCAGCGATAGGACACCGCGAGGGTAGACTACTCGCGGCTCTCACGATTGGGCTGCTTCGAATTTAATTTTCACAGACCACCGACACGGGACAAGCGGCACTAAAGGCGCAAGATTATCAAGTTTGCGTGACCATTATCGAGGCGAGGCAGTTGGCGGGCTTGAACATGGACCCGGTTGTCTGTGTGCAAGTTGGAGACCAACGGAAGTACACCAGTGTCAAAGAGTCTACGAACTGTCCGTATTACAACGAAGTAAGCGTTATCCTTCGGACATCCACTCGCTTCAAATCGAGTGGCACCATTGATTTGCGATCCCGTTTTTACAATATTATTTTACTCCGATGGCCTATGTTCATTTAATTCGGTGTCCCTTTATTTCCTCCTATCCGCGAATTTATTACTTCGTTCCTCCGGCGTAAAGCATTCCTTCGACAAATGCCTCTCTCGTTATTACTACCCTAAAGCACGAATAAACGCACTTCTATTTTTATCGCCCTTTTTTTATATACGTACCTGTGTTTCCCGTTTCGCTGAAACTCCCTTCCTATTAGATACACTTTTTATTCCACGTTTTAGAGGGGATTTTCTTTTTTTACGACAAGTGAAACAGTTAATGAACGAATTGTTTCGATAAGGTAACCCTCGACGTACTGTTTTATTTCCAGTACTTCGTCTTCGATTTTCACATGCCGCCCGTAATGCTGTTCGACAAAATAATCATGCTCTCGGTAAGTGGTCCCTAAAATTTCATTAATTTCACGAGGCCGCCGCCTATAGAAGTTTGGAAGCCGATCGCTTCGCTAGACATTTAGCGAGTTAGCCTTCGTAGAGAGTTTTTGATGAATACCGTAACGAGCTGCCAATAAATTGCTGAACGCGCTTCACTCTTAGGTATCGAACGTTCCCGGTAGCGGGGATTTAATCGAGTTATCTCCATCGGATAATTGGAATCGACAGTTTTAGAGTGCAGAAGTTTTGATAATCATCAGGCGTTCGACTTGAGTGAATGAATAATTTCAGTTAGTACGTATTTCGGCGACCGGCAAGAGAACTAACGATTCTAATGGCGCATGGTTGAAAGCCTGATTTATTGTTCGAAGCGAGAGGTACGAACGACGAGGAATATTTCTATCGGGATACGTTTAGTTACTGTTTGAGAAGAGATATCTCGCAAGCACGAGAGAAGCAGCGTTAACGTGCTCGATAGCTATTGCTATCACGAAAATGCGACTAAAGGTAACTTGAAGTGAACAACACCTTCTACTGGTACGCAGGTGCAGCAATCGCGGAATCTCTTACGCGCTAATCTAACGCTGGGCAGCTTTAAGTTAGACATCGCGACTGTATGGGCACAACCAGGTACAAATTTTCAATCGTCCGAAAACGACTCTAAAAACTACCTACTCTTGATCATTAATACCTAACTGTCTTTCATTCTCTATCGAGCCCCCGCCGCGCCACGCCGCGCCGAGAAACGAGTAACATAAACGAACGCTTTGAAGTTTAATTAAAGCCATCGAATGCGCGTTACATTTATCACGCTAATAACCACGCGTTATAAATATAAATACGCTTCCAAAGGTTACATTCACTTCTACCGCGAAATAGTTTCCGCGGTGAGAATTAAAATTGAGGGAGAAATTAATTGAACACCTACGATCTGGCTCTTATCACCGTGCATGCTTTTTATATTCGCCTTAATCCTGCTCCCTTAATTAGAGACTTGAATACAGTGCGATGTTCGAAGGAGTAAAGTGTGGTCCGACGAAACGCGTAGCGCAATTCTAAACGAGAGTACCTACGGAAAGTGGGAGCATTGTAGAATCGCAAAGCTTTTTAAGTGGCCAGGGGAGAATAAGAGGAGAGAAGTGTGAATCCCCTCTGTCGAAGGAAATCCGCGTGGCGATAAAACGATTACAATTATTCTCACGTTTCGCTTTTCATTCTTACCTCGTACCATCTCAGCGCATGCAGTTTTCAACCCTTTCCATTTTCCAACGCAATCGCTTGCACTTGCCGAGTCATGCCGCTTCTGTCGCATAGAGTGATACTACTTGCAGAGAAGTGTAGCAAGATATGCATTAGATTTAACCATTACTGGCGCAGGATCCAGTCTGCCCTAGAATACGAACAAGTCACATTAGAGTATGCAATATGCAAATGATTGCCATGATAGAAATTTTCGTCCTTTGCAAGGATATAGGGTAGAAATAATCGCGTTAGGTTTTTATATGGATTATGGATTGTTGAGACAGTTCACTGCTCAACATATTCAACTGACCATTTGTACCTACTGTCGACGAAAGTATCGATGTTTGAATGAGACAATGGTGCATCGGAAGCGGATGACAGCTGAGTTGCATCTTTCTTTATATTTATACGTGCACCGCCGCAGATCACACGTGATCATTCGTGAAACGTTTTCTTGTCTGTTAATGTTCTTATTCAAGTACCTACTCTTATAACGGAGAGACACTGGGCGACTGGCCCGCGTAACACGCCTCCATTCTACAGATCACCAATTTTACCACAAATGGGCACTGCTGACGGATCCGGACGACGTGGCTGGAGGTCCGAAGGGCTACTTGAAGTGCGACATAAGCGTGATCGGAAAAGGCGACACCGTGAAAATCCCCCCCAAGAGCGAGAAGGACGAGGACGATATCGAGGGGAATCTCTTGCTTCCGGACGGGGTGCCTATCGAGAGACAAAGGGCCAAGTTTCTAGTGAAGGTGTACAGAGCCGACGGTTTGCCGAAGATGAACAGCAGCATCATGGCGAACGTGAAGAAGGCGTTCACGGGCGAGGTGAAGGACCTCGTGGATCCTTACGTTCAAGTGTCCTTCGCTGGATTAACCGTAAGATCAATGATATGTACAAGATAGTCCAGTTCTACACGCGGAATATTTTCTCGCGCTTTGTACTCGCCCACCATTGTCGTGTTTCTAAAAGAAGAAAACGTCTGTTATCTCTTACGGAATTCAGGGTAAGACGAGCGTTAAGAGGCACAGTTACGCGCCGGTTTGGAACGAACAGATCGTTTTCACGGAAATGTTTCCACCCCTCTGTCAAAGGATTAAAATTCAGCTATGCGACAACGACCCGGTTCACGCCACCGTGATCGGCACTCACTTTGTCGATTTAAAAAAGATCAGCAACGACGGCGAGAAGGGCTTTCTACCCACCTTCGGCCCCGCGTTCATTCACTTCTACGGTAGCATAAGGGATTACAGCCTCATCGACCAGCACTCCACGCTGAACGCTGGGCTGGGAGAAGGAATCTCTTACAGAGCAAGGTGCCCCTTTCTATCGATACGCTCTCGTAGACTATTCGACCGTCGTATCCTGGATCATGCAATAATTTCCCATATCCTAGGCTATTAATAGCGATCAGGACGGAAATAAGCGATAACGTCGAGATGACTCCGTCGGAGGTGGAAGTCGAGCCGGCCATGCCAATCAACGAGTCCGCTTACGCCAGGAACGAAGAGTTCTTTCTATTTGCCACGATCATGGACGCCACGATGATCGACAAGAAGCTCGGGGACAAGCCGATGTATTTCGAAATATCGATAGGAAACGCGGGCAACGCTTTGGACGGTCACAACGAAACCTCTAAAGTAAGCACGGCGACTTGATACTGTTTCGATATCGCACAGTTGTATGCATCAAAGGGGAAGAATTATTATGCCGCGTTATCGCGAAAATACAGTGACTCGCATTAATATTCAGACACTTTTTAAAATCGCATAACTTTTTTAGAATTCGTCCAAACGACTTGAGTTTTTTTTTAGAAGCTAGAAGGATTAGTTTGCTAAATGACGTATTTGGTTGTTTTGAAAAAAAATGTATTTGGTCGGAATAGCGAAAAAAATAGTAAAGGTCGATTTTTAAACTTTTTTTTGTGAGCTTGTAATGAAAATTCAAAAAACCCGTTTGTAGATTGCAGTAAGTTGTATACGTGCCTAAAATTTCATGAAAATCGGTTAACGTTGCTCCGAGCTATAAACGCTTAAAGATCACAGAATAAGGTCGAGAATTGCTAATTTTGGGAATTTCCGCGATTCGCAACCTTATTCTGCGATATTTAAGCGTTTATAGCTCGGAGCAACGTTAACCGATTTTCATGAAATTTTAGGCACGTATACAACTTACTGCAATCTACAAACGCTTTTTTTTAATTTTCATTACAAGCTCACAAAAAAAGTTTAAAAATCGACCTTTACTATTCTTTTCGCTATTCCAACCAAATACATTTTTTTTCAAAACGACGAAACCCGTCAGTTAGCAAACTAATCCTTCTAGCTTCTCAGAAAAACTCAAGTTGTTTGGACCAATTCTAAAAAAGTTATGCGATTTTAAAAAGTGTCCGAATATTAATGCGAGTCACTGTAGCCTCAATTTAAAGTCCTGATTAAGCGAACATTTCAATTTGGAAGGTCTCTGAATTTATAGTGTTCTGAATTGTATGGATTGTTGTCAGATGTGCGAGATGGGCTCGAAAAGCGGTACGAGTGGCGAACAAGAGGAATTGCAGGAGGTACTGTGTGGTTCCTGGCAGAGCACCACTTCAGCCTGCAAACCGATGACGCACGACAAGATTTATTATTTTCTACCTTATTGGGACGACAAGCCTTGCCTGCACGTTCGAAGCAGTTGGCCGGATTACAGGCGCAGAATGTACAATAGCAATATAATTAGCAAAATCGCGGATAAACTGGTAAGTCGAAGGTAACCCGATGAAAACCAATCGATATTGACGGATACTCGTTGCAAGCTTACTGTAACTCGCCTTCGCCGGGCTTTTCAATGGTCTTTAGGAAGAAGGCTTGTCAGAGACGCAAGTGCACATTGACGACTCCTCGAGCGAAAAGCTTTTAAAGTCGACGCTGGAGGAATTGAGCAGCAACTGCAATCGGTACGTGAGTATCAGCAAGTCGAGCCTGACCGGGCCGGGGGTTGGGAAAACAAAGCTCGACAAAGAGAGAACAAAGGTGTGTCAAAGGGAATTGGAAAGTATAGGCGCCATGTCGAGAAACCTGAAAGCAGTGGTTACCAAAAGTAGCTTCAAGGAGCGATTGAAGACGGCTCAGGGTTACCTGCAGAAGCTGAGGTTTCTCGTCGAGGACGTGAGTAACGCGAACGAACTTAAAAAGAAAAACACGCAAATCTCTTTATCTATTCTACTTTTAGCCTCAAGACTCTGTACCGGACGTATTTATTTGGGTAATTAGTTCTGGACGACGAGTGGCTTACCAAAGAATATCTGGAAGGGACTTGATTTATTCGATAGTCGACGAGGAGTGTGGCAAATACTGTGGCAAAGTACAAACAATGTTTCTAAAAGTACGTTTCAAGGCGAGAGTAGCTTGTTAATCGATTTAATTAGAGACAAAAAAAGAAGCACTTTTCGCGCTATTAAAATGGCATAGGACATACATATCCTTATCCTTACTTCCTTATCCTTACTAATATATAAAAGTGAAACGTTGTCTGTCCTTCTTTCACGCCTAAACGGCTGAACGGGTTTCAATGAAATTTTGAATATACATTACATACGTCCTAGATTAGATTATAGGCCCCTTTTTTGTTTAGGCTTTTTTATTTTTCAAACATCATAAATAATTCCCTTTTGAAACCGGGTAACGGGTTAGCTAGTATAGTGCCTCTACGAGCTACAGTGACTTAGGTGTGAGGTCACTCGGCGGGGTCTTGACGGATACCCTGCTGAGTACGGGCCGCTAAACATGCCCCCCTACTACCTCTCGCAGGACTGTGTTTAGGGAAGACCAGGACAAACGCGGGGCCCTATTGGGCTCCCGGGGCTATTGTCATCACATAGTAAATACAAATACAGTAGTAAAGCTTAGTTGATGTCTTTTAATAATGATAAACCGTGTCTTCAATTTCTTTTTTATTTTATTAAAATCGAAGTTGTAACACTTAATCTTTAGGGCCCCGGTTTTATCCTGGTCTTCCCTAAATACAGTCCTGCAAGAGGTAGTAGGGGGCAGAGTTGGGCATTAGTCGAATAAATTTTGATTCAACTAAATCTTTATTCGAAATTTAGTCGACTAAAAATTTATTCGTTATTCTCGAATACGTTATTCACTGCATTCGAAATTTTTATTCGAAGGTTAGTCGAAGAAAAATTTAGTCGAATAATGCCCAACTCTTGTAGGAGGGCATGTTTAGCGGCCTGTACCCAGCAGGGTATCGGTTAAAACCCCGCTAAGTGACCTCACACCTAAGTCACTATAGCTCGTAGAGGCACTATACATACATTATACATAAATGGAAGGAGAATAGTGCCGAGCACTAATAGCTAGTGAGACAAGACCGTCAGCCTAAGTAGTTACGGTGTAATAACTATTTACGGTACAAATTGTCGCGAACGACATGTAGTTAATAGAGAAACTTGACAAGCATATTACCTATTAGTAAATAAGGTGGATGTCCCAATTTCTGCTCATTTCGTATTTTTCTTATTATTATATGCGTTACGTTTGTACTACAGTTGCAACAAAATAATTCTAAATTATTTAAACATTTACGCGAGTGTTGCACGAGCTTGGGCAATACATACATCGCTATTTTTCATGAGCAGAAATACGGACATTTAGAGCATTATATATTTAATTACAAATTATTAATAGTTCAACATCTTGAAATATCTTTCTTAAATAGTTTTGTGAATTGGTTGATTTATTATTAAAGAATTGATCAATTACTCTGCAAATTTTGATCGCAAACTAAGTTTTTACACCTTCTTTATGACGAGTTACCTCTTAAATGAGCAGAAATTCGGACATTCAGCTTACCTATTTTTGCATATTAACGTAACTATCATTATTAGGCCTACTTTCGCATTAAACACATTGTATCGACAGCTTCCAGGAAAGAAAAGGTTCGGACCTTCCGGCTGGACAATACAGACGAAATTACAAATTTACATGTGGCTGGGGATCTTGAAGCACAAGAAGTACTTCATCCAAGGCTTACCAAAGGGATACGAACTTAGTCACGAACTGAGAAACGTTGACAGGCCACGCGCTCTGCCACCGACTATTATACATTACGTTGAAAAACATGTGGGTGTTTGACGCGTAAACATATTTGAAGGCGTATTAGTTGGCGCAGATGAAATGTCGTTTTTTTTTCAAATATTTCTTCAAGTCTAAGAAAAAGCGACGGACTCTCGTAGCTTTGCATTTTATAGCGCAAGGCGATTGGAATAGACAATAGACGGACATATGTCTTATTTCAATTCGTTAAATGAAAACCACATTTCATATGCAATAGTGCAATATATTTATATCACCAGTCGACGAGCCTATGTTTTAATTGAACTTCTTTTTGCATAACAGAAAATAAAATCTGTTTGCGCGAAAAATTTGTGCAACTGATTTACTAAAATTTTGAAATAATCATTACGTAGAAATTCCAGCTGAGAGCTCATATGTATCAAGCCCGATCATTGATCGGCAGTGACGCGTCAGGCCTTTCGGATCCATTCGCAAGAGTGATTTGCGGGGAGTTTTGCAAGTGCACGCAAGTAATCGACGAAACCCTCAGTCCCACATGGGACGAACTTCTTCTTTTCGACGAGATCTTGATCCACGGGACCGGCGAAGAAATCAAGAAGGATCCACCGTCGATCGTCATCGACATCTTCGACCAAGACAAAGTGGTACGTCGCGATGCAAGCTTCTCTCCTACAAATTCTGCAGACTTTTCGTTGCGATACAATAAATTGTCGATTAAACGTAAAAGAAGAAAAAGAACTCGAACGATTCGCTGTTATCGAGTTTCTTATGTTCTCGTGATTCTCTTTTTACAGAGTCATTTTGTAACTATGGACATAACACTGCATGAGGGGTCCACATTAACAGTTTGTATACTACATACAAAATTCATACAGCATCGAATAACACGATTTATCACATGCCACGACACTCGACCCTCGTAGGTGCTAGAGCCATGTACGCACAAAAACACGATTCCACATTTCACCTGTCGATCACACGCCATTTGCGTCATTTGATCCCGATGTATGTTTCTACGCGTACCTACGTAAAACGTTTTCAAGGCGCATTAATGTATTCATGAAAGAAATCTCTCGGCGTTTCTTTCATCGATTAGAAAAACCATGTAAGAATTAAATAGCAATGTCCGCTTAGAATTAGTCGGATGTATCGGAAAGAATTTGTCGATGGAGATAGGTTGAAGCGAAGGCCGTGACGTTACAGGGCAAATCGGAGTATATAGGAAGAGCAGTTGCGCGACCGCACGTGAAGCTTGCCTCGGAATCGTACACACCACCAGAATTCCCTCCGTCCTTGGAATGGTACGACGTAACCAGAGGGGCCGCAAGGGCGGGTGAACTTCTTGCAGTTTTTGAATTACTCGAATATCCTTCGACGAAAGATTACGGCTTCCCAACGCTACCAGACCCGAAAGAAACAGTGGTCCAAACGCCTACCGTTGCTCAGGACCAGGGGCCAATTCTTCCGGTACCAATTGGCATTCGACCAACTTTGTCTAAATATCGGTAAGACCTGAAATTTTTCTCAAATAGAATCGTAGTTAATTTTTCTTATTGCAGAATCGAAGTTTTGTTCTGGGGCCTGAGAGACCTGAAAAGAGTGCATCTGTTGACTGTGGACAAACCTCGCGTGGACGTCGAATGCGCTGGTCATATTCTGTGCTCCTCGGTTATAGCGAACGCAAAGAAGAATCCAAATTTCAACACGCCGATCAAATTCATGGAGCTGGAGCTACCGGAGCAGGAGCTTTATCGACCACCTTTGACGATCAGGGCAGTGGATTGCAGAAGCTTCGGCCGATACACTCTCGTTGGCACGCACACGATAAATTCGATACACAAGTACATGTACTGTCCGCAAACCAAGAGAGCGAGGGAGGCCGAGGATAGAAAGAAGAATCTGTATCAGTTGCAACAGTATGCGGGTAAAATAATTTGTTTGCAACCACCGGCCAATTGTTACATAGATATTAGAATACTACATACGATATGTTCCTCATCTCTCACTGCGCGTAGGTTACGATACATTGAAGACGAAATATCCGCAGTCATCTCTACCAGAGTCCTTGGCCGATCTCGAGTTGAATTGCGGGGACACGGTCATCAGCTTAGGCTTAGAGTTCGGCTGGCCGACCAAGAAAGACAAAACTGAACAAAACATGCGAAAGAAACATAGCTTGGTGAACGATGGAAGCTCAGGTGAGTTTTCGAATTTCACGAGCATAATACGCGCATACAAAAGGACAGTGAAGAACCTACGAGACTCTCTTAGGGGAATTCGGGACCCTCGAGGATGGAGATGGCTGCCAGGATTGGTGGACCAAATACTTCGCCTCCATCGAAGCGATGATAGAGGAGAACAAGGAACTGCGTAAGGAGAAATCAATTTTCCAAGCACAGTCAAACGGCACCGTTCACGTCCCGACGTCTTTGGATGAAATGTACAATCAACACCATGCGAACGTCTCCGGCGAGAAGAGTCCCGGCGTTACCGCGAAGAAACTGTTCGGCCTAAAGTCTACCGCGAACGCGGCCAGGTTCGCCTCCAAGGTCAGCCCGAAGCAGCCCTATCGAAGGTTCTCTAAAACGGCGCTGTTGAAAATTTACCCGAACGAGTTGGAGGCTCAGCCAGAATTCGAGCAGTTTAAAGAATGGCTGCACACGTTCGAACTGTACCGGGGCAAGAAGACAGGCGACGAGCCCGAGGACGAGTCTAGAATAGTCGGAAGCTTCAAAGGCGCTCTGAAGGTTTACAAATGGCCCCTGCCTAAAGACCTGATTGATCACACGATCATGGGTTTCGATCCGCAATACGGTTTCTTCCAAGGTGTACCCTCGAACGAACCGATTCACGTGCTAGTACGAGTTTACATCGTGAAAGCAAACGATCTCCATCCCAGCGATCTGAACGGCAAGGCAGACCCTTACGTTGTCCTTCATCTAGGCGGCAAAAGGATCAGCGACAAGGAGAACTACGTGTCGAAGCAGCTGAATCCTGTCTTCGGCAAGTACGTATCGATGGAATCGCGAGCCTCGTTCCCTCAGCAATCCGTGCGGCGATTTCATGCGGTTTTACTTGCAAGGTGTTTCGAAATAGAGGCGACCTTCCCACAGGACTCGATGCTGACCATTCAGGTGTTGGACTGGGACTTGGTCGGCGCGGACGACATGATCGGCGAGACGAAGATCGATCTGGAAAACCGATTCTACAGCAGACATCGGGCGACTTGCGGCCTGGCTAAAAGATACGACGAGTGAGTTTCCAATTACGCGCCGGGACCATTTGAATAGGCAAAGCAGTGGCACGGTTACTGAAATTTAAGTATTCCAGATCCGGCTATAACAAATGGCGAGACGCGATGAAGCCGACTCAAATTCTGCTGAAACATTGCAAAGAGGGGAAGATGGATGGCCCGGCGTATTCTCACGGACGCGTGACAATCGGCAGGAAGACCTTCTCCCTGTCGAACGAAGAAATGGAGTATTACGTTCACTCGAAAGGCAAGTGTAATTCGCAATTGGCAAATAAAGAATTATTAAGGGAAACGCACCCTTCCGCTTTCAGGCATAGAAGAGCATCTCGCGTTAGCAGTCCTTCATCAGTGGCACGCTTTCCCAAGAATTGGTTGTGCCCTGGTTCCGGAGCACGTGGAAACTCGCCCCCTTTACAATCCCGAGAAGCCAGGCATCGAACAGGGGAAGCTGGAATTGTGGGTCGACATGTTCCCTATGGACATGCCTTCGCCCGGCCCATCGATCGACATTTCGCCGAGAAAGCCGAAAAGTTATGAGCTCAGGATTGTTATTTGGAACACGGACGACGTTGTATTGGAAGACGATGCTTTCTTCACTGGCGAGAAGATGAGCGACATTTACGTAAAAGGGTATCGATTGCGTGTTACGTTAAAAGAAAATATGAGTGCGAGCCTGCGCGTTGGTAATCGTCCGCCTGATTAAAGGACATTTTACGTGACCTGATAGATGGCTAAAGGGACAAGAAGACTGCCAATCCACGGATATCCACTATCGGTCTCTAACCGGAGAAGGGAATTTCAATTGGCGCTTCATATTTCCATTCGATTACCTCGTGGCGGAGGAGAAGATCGTTATCAATCGAAAAGAGAGTCTCTTCAGCTGGGACGAGACGGAGTGCAAAATCCCGGCTCGATTAGAATTACAAGTAGCATAATTGTTAAGAAAAGCTCTCAGTCTTTATGTTTGCCTTTGAATCCCCTATACTTTCGCAGCATCTGTTCACGCAGGTATGGGACGCAGATCACTTCTCCGCCGATGATTTCCTTGGTGCTATCACTCTTGACTTGAATCGCTTTCCTCGTGGCGCAAAGAACAGTAAACTTTGCACGCTGAGCATGCTCAAGACCGATGGCACTGTGCCGACCGTGAACATTTTCAAACAAAAACGTGTAAAAGGCTGGTGGCCGTTCTACGTGAAGAAGGAGAACGAAGATATGGAATTAACGGTAATTTTCAACCCTCCTTCGTGCTCGTCCCACAGAAATTTGAATATACTTTCCGCTGCGAATTTCACCAGGGCAAAGTGGAAGCCGAGATACATTTGGTGACCAAAGAGGAAGCCGAGAAAAATCCCGCTGGTTTTGGTAGAAATGAACCAGATCCGCTCGACAAACCAAAGTGAGTGTAACATGGCAAATGATGTCGGGTGTATAAATTGTACCTATAATGCGTTTAATGTCTGACATAAATAACAGTTTATTTATTACTGTTGCGTTACGAGAATATCGCAACAATTAAGTAGAGATCGAAATTAAAAGATCACGATAACTCACGTAAACAATCGGTGGTTGCAAGTACATGTGCGCTGCTAAAATGACTCGCTCTTTGTTTCAGTCGTCCTGATGCGTCTTTCATGTGGTTTTTGAATCCGTTGAAGTCCATCAAGTATATCGTATGGCACAACTACAAATGGGCAATCTTAAAAGCTTTTATAACCATCGCAATAATAATACTACTGTTGTTGTTCTTTTACGCAATACCCGGTTACTCTGTTAAAAAGTTATTAGGTGCTTAGAGGAACGAGTTTTACGTTTCACTGGTACGAGTCTGATGATTTGAAATGTGAAAGACGATATTTTGATAAGGAAGAGTTGCGCTACCATTTAATCTTCTGCATGTAATTCCAACAAGTTCTCTTGCTCAGTATTACATTCGTAACGACAGGTACACCGCGCGTGTATGATATATGTATTACACATACCGATAAAAATAAATTATTTTTTGAATAGCTGCGGACAAATTCCATAGGCCTTAAAATATAATTATCATAAATTATCTACGTAGTATCGTCTATGGTATTTTAGATGGCTTAAATATCTTTCCTTTTCTAAGCTACTTGGAGTAGAGGAATAAAGTGTCCCCGCTTCGCTACGAAACAATAATCTTTCTTAAATTATCGCTGTATAGTGGACCAACGAAATAATAGCAGATATAGAAGTGTATATACATAAATTGTAGTACAACAAACACTTAAGAATCGCTAGATGGAGAACAATAATGCGTGTAATATACATACATATAATAATGTTTTTATGGAGCATTTCGTTATAAACAGGTAGCTCAACATAAATAGAATGTAATTTCGGATTAATAAATCATATGACAGAGTAATGAGCCAACGGTTATTCGTACAATTCATAAATCTGTGGCTAATGCTTCAAATTTGTTAACCACGTGAGGTATCTCCGACTCATCGGTTGAAGTATCTTGTTCATCCGCGGGTTTATGAGTTTCCGACTGCCCTTCTGTATCTTCTTCATCCTCGGATGAAACGTATACTTTACTCGCATGATCGTTACAATCTTCCCCTTTATTTCTAGCTTGAATCCATCTGACTACTTCAACATCTGGATGATCCTCCCACTTCTCTGTAAACGTATATTTATTATACAATATAAATAAATAACGTTTTCAGTAGAAAATTATATCATTTATCGTTATATAACGAGCATTACCTTTGTTAACAACCCAATCAGGTGGATAAATGTATATGCAAATTTTTCCTTCGAGCGCCATTCTTAGTAATGAATTAGCTGCTCTGTACGAATCGAGTCTAGCGGTTCGTGCAGTTATGAAATTTCGTTTGGAAGCCCAGGCGTCGCAGACGTCAATAGCGGACCACGTATCGTCGTTATCTGGATGCTGTAGTTTCAGCAATTTCAGCAAGTCTATCCTTTCAGCTAGAAATTTAATCGTAGTATACGGTTCTCGGACTTGAGCTATTGGAAATGACCCCATCAATATCTGTAGTTGTTTTGGGACTGTTGATGGAAATACCAGTCCTGGACAATCGCAGAGGCAAACATTTTTCGTAAGGAATATAGTCTGAAAATGTTTAGTGTGCCCAGGTGTGCGGGATACGCTTACAACTTTCTTCCCTGTAATACATATTTATATGTTTCTACATTGTTGTCATATTAAGCATTAAACCTTAAATATGTTAAATCTTACTAGCTAATGTAATATTCACCCATTAATGCATTCATTAAAGATGACTTTCCGACATTTGGAGTACCAATACAACCAATAGTTAACACGTCATTTTTATATTGTTCGTGTTCAAAGTAATTTGTATCTCCTTTCTCTATGGTAATGGTGTCTTTATGATCGACATCGTCTAGATCAAACTCCATGTGCATTTCTTCCTCAATTTTATCGTGCCAAGAAGTTAAATCCACCTGATCTCCGACAATTTCTTTGCATGTATCCAATAATTTTTTGGCTCCTTCCGCTGCCATTTTTAATTTTCCCTTTCTACGTCTCTCTTTCAAACCCTCTGTTTCGCTTGTATTGCCACGTAAATTGTACGTAGGGTACGATGTAAACATTAAGATGTGTAATTTCGGATATTTCGTATGAAAATACTCTTTCCATGCCACTGCTAAGGCTGGAGGAGCTAAATCGACTTTATTCAATACTAAAATCATATCTTTTTTTAGCTCGTTCGTTACATGACAATATAAATACGGAGGAAACATTAGGACGGGATATCTGATGTCGACAATAATTAACAAGATATCAGACATTTCTAGGACTCTCCATAATTGTCTCCAAGTTTCTAAATTCAATTCAAAGTAACTAATAGCACTTAATTTTTCCATATCCTTCAGATACTCCTAAAGGTGACAAGTTATTAGCCGACCCTAAAGCTATACGAAAATAAATATAAATGAAAATGCAAATAGCTTACGGTAAAGTACTTTTGCTCTCTTAATTCTAACTGTTCTTTCGACATATTGAAATCCCATGGCGGTCTTTTGGGTATATCAATTTCAGGAGGAAAATAATCATCGGAAACTTCTTGGTCTTTAAGGGGTAATGTTTCCAGAGTGCTTCTAGCTTGTTCCTTTCGTTTCATTATCTCTTCTTTACTTTCTTGGAAGAATTGTAATGTATATTTGTTTTTAGAGGAATTACTATTTTTTGGTTGCTTGTTGATCTTTTGTACAGTAGTTTTTCCATAGTCATCCACATCGTTCGAGCCCTCTCCGCTGCCTCTGCTCTGACTTCCACCTATGGGGTATAATATGAAATTATTTATTTCAATTCATCGAATGAAAGTTGTCAATCATTGTTATGTTAAACGTACTTATTACAGTTGGATTTTGTCGTTGCTTTTTAGCCTGCAATTGCTGTTTCTTTGCTTTACCGCTAAATGGTTTTTTCCTTGTCCCTTGTGGCATTTTTACATTTGTCGTCGTTACAGAGTTGTAACCACTTAACCAGTTACTGCCAGAATTGTAACTTGTAACAGAGTTGCTAGTTTTTAATGTAATAAATATGTAGGTACATACATACATGTACCTGGGTGGCACAGAACCTTCCTTAAAATGTAGGCCTATCTTACCTACGCTTTGTCTAAATCTATATATATCTTCTTTTTGGTAAAAGAAGAATTTGGTCCCCTGCTACGGAAAGACTGTAAGAATGACGCATAACACCTCTAGGGCCGGTATGAACGTGACGCGGTAGTCAGACTGTCCATTTTCCCAATTTTTGATAACCACAAACCGAACCAACAAATTTGCTCATGAAGAATCACCACTAACATATCGAATTGACAAGCTGTGTATTTAAAAGCAGTCTAGCACACCACTTTTACCTGTCACATCGCTTATCGTTTCGACGTTGTGAAAACGAGTATTAAGATTCGAATCGTTTATTTTATTATTACGTTTAAAGAAATAGGAAAGAAGATACAATAAACAAAAGTTCCTTAAAATAATGCAAGGAAATGTGAAAAGAATAAAATAATGTTGAGAAGGAAGTTGATGTATTCAACATCTTGTACTGATGTCGATAATTCCAATTATACTTGTTATAAAGTAATTATGTATAAGGATTGTGCAGGTGTGAAATAAAAAAATTTAATAAATTTAACCGAGAATACCTCGTCCGTGGTCGCATTCAACTTTATCGATACAGAATCGTTTACGGGAGCACAGACGAGGTATAGGATAGACCTATCAACCAATGCATTTTTCTGTCACCGGTTTGGGGGAGTCCTAGAACCACCTTACCATTTTTGTGTCGCATGCAACGTTACCGATGAAGCCTCGAAACAGATTGTAACGCTACGTGTGGTAGGAATTAGAATTCAAGAAGTCAGTCGAAACCCGCGATTTACAAATGATTCTGTTAGAGTAACAATTTAAAGATCGTTTTATAAACGTATTCCGTGCAACGACCGAGAAAGAAGGATCGCAACAAAACAAGAACACATACGCCTTTTAACCTTGCTATTCTATTCAGGTTTATTTAACGCCAAACAAATTTATTTAACATAAAAATTTATATAAACAACAACATTATTTGTGGAAGACATGTGTTCATGAGTTCAAAATCATCGAAGAAATCGACGAAATGAAATAAATCACGCAAAACCATCGAAGAAATGCATGAAATAGAATAAATCATGTAAAACCATCGAAGAAATACCTACCTGAAAGAGAATAAAATTCTGATTAGATGTCTAGACCGAACCAAACTCACTGAATGTAAGTTTCGCTCGATCTGGACCCTTAAACTAGATCGTAGGCTTTAGCTTGATATCGTTTTGCAAGTCGCAATGCTTGAGAAACGTTACCAAGGAACCGGGCACACCAACGCGGAGGTACCTACGAAAGTGACCCATCCCGAAACAAACACCGATCCCATCCACCCTCCATTTCAATAAACTCATCGCGTCCGTCATTGCTTGCAATGAGGGAAACGATGATTTGACTCTACTATTAGTGACAACCGCGAACGCGAAAGCGAAATCGAAAGAGAGATAGACTGACGATTATCGTCGATCTCTCTGCACTTATACAAGGTACTCGTATTCTACATTCTACAGCATGCATGCAAGAACATCTTAGCTAGCTACCAAGCTAGCATAATTCTAGGCCCTCTCTAGGGCCCACGAGCTAGGCCCTCTCTAGGGCCCATGACTAGGACCCTCTCTAGGGCCTATGCCGAAGGCCCTCTCTAGGGCCCATGACTAGGACCCTCTCTAGGGCCCATGATTAGGACCCTCTCTAGGGCCCACGAGCTAGGCCCTCTCTAGGGCCCATGACTAGGACCCTCTCTAGGGCCTATGCCGAAGGCCCTCTCTAGGGCCCCTGTTCTGGGCCCTCTCTAGGGCCCACAAGCTAGGTCCTTTCTAGGACCTAGAATACCAAGCAGCTGAAAATTGAAGCTAATCGAAAATTTTACTTTACTTTCGCGATGAAAAAGCAATTAGAGCACCGGTGCTCTGGACAAATTTCCGATACGCAAAAGGTTGACTTTACTTTCGCGACGAAAAATCAACACGAGCTTCCGTGCTCTGTATAAATCATAGATCCGCAAAAATTTGACTGTAAATTCGCGGTAATAGAACTCTACACAAGAGCCGCGGCGCTCTTGAAAATATATGGACGCGAAAAAAGCGTGGACTCTACGATCGCATTACCGGCGACCATAAAAGATCTTGCTAGAATGCAAGATTGTTAGGAAGACTAGTTTCATTGAGACCCATTTCAAAAAATTTCGCGGTGACTCTACTTGACTCGATCGATCCGATTATTTTACGAATTATTATTAATCGATATAAAATTGTAAGAATCGCGAGCAACAATTGTATTGATTTATTTTATTTTTTATTTTGAGACAGACACATGCATGTCACTATCTACGAGTACCTTGTATGGTCAGCTCAATCGATGCTGCTCTTTCGAACACACATGCATAACGTTTAGTGGCGCATCTTATATAATTGGCATTAGTTTCGGGAACATTTCTACGATATTTCGTGAATATGGTTTAGAAAAGGACCACGCCATAAGGCTACTGCCTAGACGCCCTAGACCATATTCGCGAAATATTGCATAAGAGTTCCCCAAACGAATACCGACCATGTGAAAAGGGCCTCTGCATGTCGTGCATTTGTGTTGGAACGGCCAGAATCGAAAGAGCTAAGTAGCTGTACTACATGCACCCCCATTCAAAGAATGATAAAATGACTCACCGTTCGCTGTCATCATCGGTACTGCATCTCTGCAAACTCGTAACCCTCTGACCAGCATCCCTGAGACCAGCTCCCCTCTGATCATCACCCATCTGACCAGCATCCCTCTGACCAGCAGCTCTCAGACGAGCACCCTTCAACTCAGCCCCAGCTTAGCTCTCAACGTTGCAGCTGCAGTTGGACTCGTGCATGACTCTACTTTCGCGGTGAAAAAGTTATTAGAGCACCGGTGCTCTCGACTAGCTTTACTTGCGCAAAAACACTGACTCTACGATCGCATTACGGGCGATCACAAACACTATAACTGAAACAGACAATTTGTATTTAAACAAGTTCGAAAAAATTTCCTTTAAATTGCAAGGTGTCACGCAATTCAGACTTTGAGAAAAATTTCCAGCAGCCACATTGGGCGCTCAATGAATTCTGATTCTGTCTGATAGAAAAAAGGAGTGGCCTCTTCGGGCGTTTAAGGTTTTTCAATCTTAATGTATGGAAGGAGTAGCCTTTTTGGGCGCCTAATGCTTTTTAATTCTAATGTACCATCATCAGGTCTCATCCTTTTTAATGTTAATTAAAAAATACAGCAGCCTGTTTAGGCGCATGATAATTCCGAATTGTAAAAGGAAATAGAAGCAGCCTCATCAGGCGCTAATGGCATGGAATGCCAGAAAAATTCCAATTCTACTCTAAAGTGTTAGTAAACCCTAACCCAGATCTAATTCTTCCCTGAAACTAGCAACGAATCTCTTAGTGAATTCTTTATTAAAGAATTCACCAGAGAAAACCTCGGCGAATCCCTCGGCGAATGTTTCGATGATGCGCTTAAAACTGGACTTGCCTGGCTAAATTTTCTAAGTTTCGCAGCACACATATACACTATACTTCGTTATACTAACCCTTTGGACTGTGATTGCGGTATAAGGTAAAAAACTACTAAAATTATTTCCAAACACTTTACTTTAAAGTCCAAAGGGTTAGCATGCGCGCGTAAGAAAGATAGACGAGAGGTTCTCGTCGATCTTTCTACACATATGCCATTACAATTTCTTTCGCATATTTTAGAGGCACACTTGCACTGGTTTCAAGTGACAAATAGACGCTAAGTATCTCATTGCAGAGATAGAAAAAGAATTGAAAAACGGACACGGATTCGCCGTCGTGAGAGATCTCGAGCTGCTCGATACACTCACGCATTGCAGTTGCACAGACAAAACGCTAATACGCGACCACCATTTATCCAGCCCCCCATTAACGGGAGTTCCCCACTAGGGGCCGCGCCTGAGGGGTCAGACTCACAGCAGCCCGCCTCACAATTAAATCACATGCAGCTGCAATACGCGCTCCCATCACAAAGCCGACAATTTGCACAGGCGAGTGTATCGTGCCCGAGCATCTTGTGCTAATTCAAGATCTCTCCCGAGAGCGAATTATATTACCGGAAAAAAAGAAAAGAGAATTGAAAGTAGGAAATAGAAAATACACTATGACAAGTCTGTAAAAGTATACTAAATGCGAAACGACACGGTGCACGGTGAAGCTAATTGTAAGCAAAAGCAAAGGTAAAAGGCGTCACTCTCAACAAGCAAGCGTACCTCTACCCTTAAATCTAGCCTATCGCACTCTTTACAATGAGCCCTAGTGGCATAATCTATTGCAAATATGCACTTGCGTAACTTTCGAGGGATATGCGAAAGCTAAGAATCTCCCGATTGAGATTGCAAAAGAGACTAAACGACTAAAGGACCGAAAGGCGCGGCGCGACGCGAACATTCACCCTCGATCCACCGAAATTTCGTTTCTACATGGCATGCTCCATATCACGACTTTACACAGCCATGGCGAGCGTGACCGAGAACGAGAACTGTCGCACATCTTCGTCTAACAATGGTCCTCTGTGTAAAGCCGTAATAAGTTGTACCCAGCACAGCCGGCCTATGAAGGGCGAGAACACCATGCGCGAAATAGAAATCAGTGATCGAAGGCGAATTGTATTTCTAGAAGGGTGTGTTTGGCACTCTTATATTTAAAAAGAACGAGGCGGAACAAAAGCTTATCGCTCGAAGTACGCAAGTGCATTTCTGAATAGATGTCCAGACCGAACCAAACTCACCGAATGTAAGTTTGGCTTGATCTGGACCCTTAAACTAGATCGTAGGCTTCAGCTTGACAACGTTTTGCAAGACGCAATGCATTGGAAAACGTTACCAAGTCCAGGCACACCAACGCGGAGGTACCTACGAAAGTGACCCATTTCTACGAAATATTTCTGGTCCATATTCGACCAATGCATTTTTGAAAATTTGGAAAAATTCTTACGACTAAAGTTCTTAAATTAAAACTTAATGGACTCTAGGACTATGGCTAGTTAAAACTAAGCACATGTGCAAGTTCTTCCGCGATGTATAAAATTTGTAGGTTTAGTGGCTTAAAGTTGTTTTTATGCAAGGGAGAAAGAAATTTAAGTTCATATAGCAGCCACTTTGGCGGCAGTCATTTATTATTATACTGTTATTTTATAAAGGGACCATTTGAGGTCGAGATATCAGGTGGTAAGAGTGGCAATTTTTGATTTCTCGTAATATTACTACCAGTGTGTCTTAATATTTAGCACATGCAACGGGCAAGCAAAACTAGCGAGCATAATAACCAAGTAGTACCTTAAATTACTGTCGTTGTTTATTAAGAGAATCTAATGACTCGAATGTAATTACTGTTAAGAGAGAAGATTTGAAAGAACTCGCACGAAAGAGTTCAATTTCAGAAATGTAACTCGTATTCGATACATTAAGCATCCGGAATGATTGTGAAATTAAAGAAAAGAAGTTTAGAATGTTTGAAACGCGATATTAAAACTCCTATCGCGAATTTAAAATTTATTCATTGTATTTTTCTACGTGTATTAAACATTTGGAAGTACACGCATTAAATTTTACTATTTGCGAGTACTAAGTACGTATTCGTGGTCACTATGCTCGCTACAGTAATCATTATGTTCGATAGCATACAGAAAAATTCAAAGAATGAAAAAGTATCACTCACCGTTCGTTGAAAATAGTCTCACTGACAAGCATCCCCTTTTAGCAGTAGCTATTCGATCTGCAGGCGAATGTCCAGCAGTTGCAGGGTCAGTACCCCATAGAATGTGTCACACTTCCAAATATGTCACATTACTTTCGCGATGAAAAAGCAATAGGAGCACTGGTGCTCTGAATTAATTCTAGATGCGTTAAAACACTGACTTTACGTTCGCGTTCACATTACTAATACGCAGGGCCACTGTGCACTATCGAATACTTTATCGCGAAATAAGCACTGATTCTACAATCGCATTGCACACGATTACAAAAGCAGTTCATGTTTTTAAACATATCTCAACAGTGGAAAGATGTGTTCGGACTCGAGTAAAGCGTTTCCAAAATAGTCCTCTAGGTACTGAGTGTAATGTAGTGGAATCTCGTTGAACGATCTCCCACATAGTCCAGTTATCGATGAAATTTATGCAGGAATCGAGAAATCACGAAATAATATGTACACGCACTCACTGATGCGATCACCGTCGCGAGTAAAGTCGAACTGACAGAGGTGACTCCGCTTGGCAATGTTGTGACGTAGGGGTTGTTGGCGGTGTTATGGCGCTCGACCGACTCCCAGCTAACTGGAAATTCGTCAAGGCCAGAAATAATTTTATGTAGACACAGTAATTCCACGATGAAAAATCACTTAGAGCACCGGTGCTTTCACTTAAATAGTTCTGTATGCGCAAAACATTGACTCTGCACTCGCGTCCACACAGTGCTCTATGAAATACTTTATCGCGAAATATGTACTGACTCTAAAATCGCATTGCACGCGGTCACAAAAGCACATCACATTTCTAAACATCTCTCAGCAGTGGGAAGTAGTGTTCGGGCTCGCGTAAAATGTTTCCATAAAGGCATCTTGGTATTGAGTGTAATGCAGCAGAATCTTGTTAAACGGCCTCATACATAGTCCAGTAATCGATGAAATTGATGCACGAATCGAGAAATCACGAAATAATATGCAGGTACATTCACTGATCCGATCGCTGCCGCGGTTGAAGTCGAACTGTCAGCTTACACCTTTCGTGAATGTTGTCACATTGGTAGAGGTTGCTGTCGACCTCAACTGTTTCCCATGGAAGTTGAAATTTCACAAAGGCCGGAAATAATTCTATATCGCAATGTCCATTGCGAAATATGTACTTTTCGCAGCTGCAGCCATGCACCCTGCTCTTTCTATGTATACATATATGTCTTTCAAAGTTGAGGAGATGTGATCGGACTCGAGTACAGTGTTTTCAAAAAAGTCTTCCAGATACTTATTTTTAGTGTATTGCAGTAGAATCTGGACGATCGACCTCCCACATATTCCAGCAATCGATGGAAATAATACATTAAGATAGGTATACCATGGCATTTTAAATGTTCATCCGTCCGATCCGTCCTCCGACTTTGGTGAACGTCGTTATTGAACTCCATTATTTCACATATCTTGAGAATTCCACATTACTTTATTTTATATATTTATACATGTGGAAGGAAGGGAAGGAATGATTTATTCAAACATTTCGAGTTACATTTATTTTTACATTATATCAAAGTATTATTATTTAAAGAAATTCTTGTATCTATCTACTTATTTAGGATATTTGACAATCGCAGCAATCGCATCGGCTCTGTTCTCACCAATTACCAGGTCTCACTACGAGGAGGTCGCAGCGTTTCGAGGCCCGTAGAGAGACTGCCTATTTATGTTTTTTTCAGAAAATCTAATGACTCGAATGTAATAACTATTAATAAGAGAAGATTCATAAAACTCATATGAAATATTTAAACTTGAGAAGCGTAACTTGCATGCAAAACATTAAGCATCTCGAATGATTGTGAAATTAAAGAAAAATTGTTTAGAATGTTTAAAACGCGATACTAAAACTTTTATCTAGAATTTAATACATATATATATATAATCGTTTTATTCGGTAGCATGTAGAAAGATTGAACGAGTTGAAAAGTTGCACTGCTATCTCTGCAGATCGCCCCCCCCCCCCAAGAGTAATAAAATAGAAAATATTATGACATTGTGTATAATTCTGTATAAATAATTAGTGTGAATTTAATTATTTATACAGAATTATAATTAATGTGAATTTAATTATTTAGGTTACAGTATCAGATTGAGATATTAAAACATAAGTTACAAGCAAATTTTAAATCTTGTGAAAGAGGGTTAAAAAATGTACTTATGTACTTTTACATATTTCGCCCCCTCCAAGAAAGGCTCCTGAATCCGCCTCTCCAGGTGGCTCGGCTGCATCGGGGGGAGGGGGATGGACCCGAGTTGAAACCCTGACCAGGTCCTCAGCAAGTCCAGGAAGTCCAGGAAGTCCAGGAAGTCCAGTAGGTCCAGGTAGCTCGGCAACTGCAGGGTCCACGGAGGTCCTCCAGGCCCGGAAGACCGACGACGACTGAGTACATGAAGCTCTGTGAGCTCCTTATCTAGACTTCGAGGAACGATGTCTCCCGATCAAAACAAGGTCGACGGTTAATTACAATTGCGAAATCCAACGAATTCTTCGGCAAAAATGGATTTTCTGCTAAAATATACGTTCCATTGGCTATTGCTATGACAAATAATGTTAACAACATTTACCCTAACCGCCCAGTAGAAATTATTATTAACTTTGATCGATAGAACTTGAGATATCAAGCAATTAGTAACATTTGATCTTGAATTTGCAAATGATTTTCTACGCCGAATGAATTCTCTTTTATTCTCAATGTTTAATTGTTCGATACATTAATGTTAATGCTTATTTGTCGTCGGTCCTCCGGGCTTAAAGGACCTCCGGGAACCCTGGAGCTGCCGAGCCACCTGGATCCACTGGACTTCCTGGACTTGCTGGACTTGCTGGGGACCTGGTCAGGGGTTCAACCCTGGTTCTTCCTCCCCCTCCCCCCTGGAGCTGCCGAGCCACCTGGATCCACTGGACTTCCTGGGGACCTGGTTCTTCCTCCCCCTCCCCCCGGAGCTGCTGAACTTGCTGGGGACCTGGTGAGGATTTCAACCCTGGTTCTTCCGCCAGCCTCTCGCCCCTCTGGCCTGGGTTCGTTTATTCGCTTGGTGCTGATGAAATTTTGGGGTTCGGTAAGTCATTTAAAATTTTATTGTTTTGCGAATGTCAAATCTGATTTCTTCGGTCGTTTTCCATCATCTGTCCTATTTCCATGCATACTTTCGAGAATTTTGCGCGAGTCGTTCTATTTTGTGTATTTCTTCGATGGGTTTGCATGATTTATTTTATTTGATGCATTTCTTCGATAGGTTTAAATGATTTATTTCATTTTCGTGAATTTCTTCGATGGTTTTCTCTGATTCATTTCATCTCGTCGATGTCTTCGATGGTTTTCCCTGATTCATTTCATCTCGTCTATGTCTTCGATGGTTTTCTCTGATTCATTTCATCTCGTCGATGTCTTCGATGGTTTTCTCTGATTCATTTCATCTCGTCGATGTCTTCGATGGTTTTCCCTGATTCATTTCATGTCTTCGATGGTTTTTCCTGATTTATTTCATCTCGTCGATGTCTTCGATGGTTTTTTCTGATTCATTTCATCTCGTCGATGTCTTCGATGGTTTTCCCTGATTCATATCATCTCGTCGATGTCTTCGATGGTTTTCCCTGATTCATTTCATCTCGTCTATGTCTTCGATGGTTTTTTGTGACTTCTGTCAGTCTGTCATGCATCTCATCGATGGGTCTACATTCTCTGCTCTTTCCTTCAAGTACTTATCTCTGCGGTGGTTTTGCATGCTCGTGCGTGCTCTGCTGTTGGTCGAAATTATCTCGATCGTCTCCAACTCAATAAGCTTTTCCTTAATTTCTTTCCAGGCCGACCACACCGTTACTAACATATAGTAGTTGATTGTTTCAGCTTTTCAGGTTCACCGTTACTCGGGGAATGGAGTTAATAACACGATATATTTAAAAAGAAACTAGTGAAAAGTGATAGTGAAAAGTGATAGTGAAAAGTGATAGTGAAAAGTGATAGTGAAAAGTGATAGTGAAAAGTGATAGTGAAAAGTGATAGTGAAAAGTGATAGTGAAAAGTGATAGTGAAAAGTGATAGTGAAAAGTGATAGTGAAAAGTGATAGTGAAAAGTGATAGTGAAAAGTGATAGTGAAAAGTGATAGTGAAAAGTGATAGTGAAAAGTGATAGTGAAAAGTGATAGTGAAAAGTGATAGTGAAAAGTGATAGTGAAAAGTGATAGTGAAAAGTGATAGTGAAAAGTGATAGTGAAAAGTGATAGTGAAAAGTGATAGTGAAAAGTGATAGTGAAAAGTGATAGTGAAAAGTGATAGTGAAAAGTGATAGTGAAAAGTGATAGTGAAAAGTGATAGTGAAAAGTGATAGTGAAAAGTGATAGTGAAAAGTGATAGTGAAAAGTGATAGTGAAAAGTGATAGTGAAAAGTGATAGTGAAAAGTGATAGTGAAAAGTGATAGTGAAAAGTGATAGTGAAAAGTGATAGTGAAAAGTGATAGTGAAAAGTGATAGTGAAAAGTGATAGTGAAAAGTGATAGTGAAAAGTGATAGTGAAAAGTGATAGTGAAAAGTGATAGTGAAAAGTGATAGTGAAAAGTGATAGTGAAAAGTGATAGTGAAAAGTGATAGTGAAAAGTGATAGTGAAAAGTGATAGTGAAAAGTGATAGTGAAAAGTGATAGTGAAAAGTGATAGTGAAAAGTGATAGTGAAAAGTGATAGTGAAAAGTGATAGTGAAAAGTGATAGTGAAAAGTGATAGTGAAAAGTGATAGTGAAAAGTGATAGTGAAAAGTGATAGTGAAAAGTGATAGTGAAAAGTGATAGTGAAAAGTGATAGTGAAAAGTGATAGTGAAAAGTGATAGTGAAAAGTGATAGTGAAAAGTGATCGTGAAAAGTGATAGTGAAAAGTGATAGTGAAAAGTGATAGTGAAAAGTGATCGTGAAAAGTGATAGTGAAAAGTGATAGTGAAAAGTGATAGTGAAAAGTGATAGTGAAAAGTGATAGTGAAAAGTGATAGTGAAAAGTGATAGTGAAAAGTGATCGTGCAAAGTGACAGTGAAAGAAGACATCTAAGGAAGCCTAGGCTAATTTATTATAGTATGAAGTATTTAAGGTCCCATGTAAAATTGCCAAGCAGTCACTAAATCATTAACTTTGTTGTTCGTTTATTGGCTCCTCATCTGCGATGAGGAGGTTACCGCTGCTTCCGTTTGCGGAAGCAAGTGACTGAGCATGGAATCGGTATGGGTGGATCAGTTTCATCCCTTGGTGTTCTTGTCCAAAGGGAAAAGTTTCGGGCGTAGGGGGTGCACCTTTTGGTACACTGCCTGCGTAAGTCACCCGGTTCGATTACCCAATCTCCGTGTTGGACGGCTTCAGTCAGGTCAAGTGTTTGCTCCTGACGAGTCGCATCGGAGCAACAGGAATCGTCTGGGAGGCGCCGAGCGCTTTTCCCTTTCGACTTGGACAGCAGGGTGGTAGGAACTGCGCCGTCCAATACTTGTTTCATGCTTACCCTTCGCCTTTCCTTCTTTCCTGAATTTCTTTTAATCGAGTGATTGCTTGGCAGTTCCCTAGATTCTATATCTAAACCGAAGGGATCGATGGAACTTTGTTTCCATCCATCTCTTTGGTTTAGTAGGCTTCATGTACAGGGAGATCGATGGAACTTTGATTCCATCTATCTCTCTACGGGTCTCCAAGCGCAGCAACCTCCTCGCGGTGAGACCTGGTAATCGGTGAGAACCGAGCCGATGGCTGCGATTTTCAAATATTCTAGTCGTATATAAGAATTTCTTTAACTTGCAATACTATGGTAGAATGTAAGAATAAAATATGTAACTTAAAATGTTGTTCGATTGTTCCTACCGAACCCCAGAATACGAATATAGTGTTAAGATGGAAGAATAAGTGCAAGTTGGAATATTTCAGCGAGATACTGGAACTGTTGAGTTTTTCACAATTTTTAAAGTCCTCTCTGCTTCAGCATTTTATTGAAATATACAAAGTTACAATTCCTTTGCGAGGTATTCCACGTTACATCATGAAAGCATGTCTTCCACAAATAATGTTGTTGTTTATATAAATTTGTATGTTAAATAAATTTGTTTTGCGTTAAATAAACCGGAATAGGACAGCAAGGTTAAAAGACGAATGTGATATCGTTTTATTTTCTTCCTCCGTTCTTTTCCGTTGAACGAAATATGTTCATAAGACGATTTTTAAATTGTTACTCTAACAGAAACATTTGTAAATCGCGGGCATTGACTCTCAAAACATAAACTAGTTTTACTCGTGCTTAATTCTAGTTCCTACCACGCGTAGCGTTACAATCTGTTTTGAGACTTCACCGGTAACGTTGCATGCGACACTAAAATGGCAAGGGGGTCCTAGGACCCCCTAAACCGGCGACACAAAAATACATTGCTTGATAGGTCTATTCTATACCTCGTCTGTGCCCGTGCGTAAGCCTCCAACAACAACAAAGCATCCCCCTGAACGACCGATCAGTATCAAGCTGATATCTCTTTCTAAGTTGATCTCTGTTTTATAGATTTTAGGAGGTTAATAAGGAGAATGCATTGAATAACTGTTGTATCCGATTCTCCGCTCTGTCGGTAAGGTAGGGAACGACATTGAAATGGTAAAAAAAAAATTTCGAGTCGCCAATTTCAAGACTTTGTTGTTAACGTTGCGTGTGACCTTAAAATGGTAAGGGTCCTTGATCCTCCAATCCCGGGACAGAAAAATATATTGGACGTCAGATCAATTTTATATGTACATATGTGCCTTGTCTGTCGTGACACGAACTCCCATAAGATGATGGCCAGGCCATTAGGCCTATCCTACACTTCCTCTGCCTATATATATGTCCTCTGTGGTCTGACCTATGAAGGGCTTATCTACTGCAGTTAGAGCAGGCACTAAACGTTACACTACTGTAGAATTCTATCCAGCCTATCGTTGAACTGAACGCTTATCGATCCACATTCTATTTCTACGCAAACAATTAATTCATTATTTCCAATAAATATGTAAGATTAAACGACTGAGCCTGATCATTCTTTACATATTTCTAGCACAGTATATGTATCATCTGTAACAGCAAAATAATACAGTTATTTATTTCCACGGTGACTGATCGGTTAGCTAGATTTATTAACTGTATACCATAGCGGATCGCCTGACCTGTTCTCCACTGAATCATGCATTATTCAAGGTATTAAAAATAAAAGGTGCACGGCATACCGTTTAGTCACGGCATTAGCATCGTAGGTGTTTATTGATTCACGTCGATCACATTTTGTGGCAAGATTTCCACCGACAACCTCGCCCTTAGCGGCAAGCGATATTTTTTATCTGGCCTTCGCATCTTGACAGCGTACGACTCGATTTCGTGCCGCTCCGCGCCGCCACATTTTTATCGTAGAACGATCCTATCGGCGGAACGCTGGATCTGCCTTATTTTTCAAACGAACGTCACACCGAATTGGGCCACCGCGAAATTTAAGGCACGTGCGCTTCTTAACACTCTGAGTGGTGTCGGTTGAGTGGCTTTGGCGTCGTTTCACACCGATATTTTTTCGAAAGCATCGAAAGTACTATCCGAGGGTCTCTGAATGTATATTTTGAAAACGAACTAAAGACAAAATTCACTTTCCATGCTGAGTAGAAGCTTGACGCATTCGAAGGTTTAATGGTACACATTCCTGATATCTTCAAGCACTCTAATTATATTCAATTATATCGCGAATATATATCATACAGACATCATTTCGTAATTATGTCACGTTAGTAGTGGGTAACTAACTCTGAGGATGTATTCAGCATTTCAAGATAATAAAAATAGTTCATGGAAGCATGCATCCTATCTGACCTTGTTTTCCAGTTACCTGTGCGCTCGTGGTTTCATAATTTTCGTTACAAGTTCAGCTAACTGATTCTACAGAACTATTTATACTCAGCGTTGTGTAAATAAATGCTACTAATATCGTACACATCTCTATGTAAACATTACTATTTTTAAGTGTCTTATGAAATACGAATTGGAAACCACAGATTATATCTAAAACATTTGTAATAAAACTTTTGAATATCGAATGGAGGATAAAAAAAATTGATTCGTTACTCGCCGAATAAAGATACTTCGGATTATTCGAACCTTTGAATAACAAATAAAGATGAGGTGTCTTCTACTTCGACTACTGGTATTTTTATGTGAACAATTCTTTATCAAAATAATATCCCATTCTTCTGGCAACTTAATAACTTCCTTTCTTATCTTCTTATGCTGAATTCATTCATGAAGTTGTACCTATTAATATCGAAACACCCCGCGGTTACATGTGTACCGCTAAATGTCAACCAATGTCAACCCGTCATGTTCTCGGAAATATCGCTGCTAATTAAAGCAATGCCGTTCTGGAATCGAATATACTATTTGTCCAGCGGGTTGTCGAGTAGCAGCGTTCTAATTCACCTGTAATTGGAGTATTCTCAGATTTTGTCACAAGTTTCGCGAAGACCCTGTGCAATGACAAGAATTTCAGTAAATTCAAAAAGTGTGCCAATAAATAATCGCCCTTGATGACGGTAATTGTTCCTCATACCCCTAAATATTCTGATATTATAATTTCTAAAAAATCAAGCTCACAAAGCATCGTCGCAAACGCCGATTTAGATTTTTCAATTCAACTTGCTCGCGTGTTCAATGATGCTCGGGGAAGGCTAATGTTGCTTCGGTTGCAGTGGAGTACAATGGAACGAAATTCGCAGTGAAATTAATTACTGCACTGTCAGTTATCTTCAAACAAGTTAATTAACCGCGGCCCCTACTGCTTCTGACTCGTTTAAATACGAAGCACGATATTCATCGCGAAGCATTTAATCGCTGCTTAATTTCTTCCAAGAGCCGCATCACTTTGAATATTATTTTACCGAACAGCCAATTTCAGCGACGCAATTGCGATCCAATTCGCGCCACATTTATTCGCAGATGTAAAAAGTACTTGCCAATTCTTCGGCAGTCATTGTTCCAGCTTTTCGAGAACGAAGTCAATAAAACCGTACGTTTCAGCGTAATTGGGCTGTACTTTCTCTGTGAAACCAGTCGTTAAACAACGCGCGTCCCCCGCTCGTCCGTGATTCAATCAGAGAAATGCACGCTGGCTGGTCATTGAATTTCTATTACCGAGGCCGACGGAAGCGTAGAAAAATGCATGCAGCGATAGCTCGTACGAACATGGTCACCTAAGGCTGATCGATCACGTGGAAGTATCACTGGGACGGTTCCGCGTCCTTGAGAGTATGAAATGAAATATTCGTGGACTGTGATCTAACTTTTGTGCGGATGTTCAACTAGCAATGGTAGTATAGATTACGGGGGAGGTAGGCCATCGTTGTTCGAGGTATTTCGTCATCAACTCGTCATCAATGCCGCTTTCTATAGCCTCCGAAGGAACCATTGCGTGCGACACACGTGTCTCTCAATCGTGCCGTGCACAATATCAAACAACCTTAAGTGCGCGAACGTTTAGGCTCTGTTTAGGAAACATTCCTTACGGCAGCGGCTCTTTAATCCACACCACCGTTTTACATATTTGCATCGTTACTGCTTGCCTACAACGTTCGAAAGCGGATTCATGATCTCTACGGGGCACAGTGGCTGAAGTGCCTGTGGGCTTTGAAACGTTTCAAAAGTATCTTCTTTTATGAGTTTAAGAATTATAAAAAAAAACTTGTGATCAACGTTGACCCGTTTTATAAGCACGTTTCTGGGCACGTACTTAGTTTATTTGGAAGTTATTTAAATGAGTACAGTCGAGAGGCAGAGTATAACAATTTGAACTCGAAAGTGGAAAATCGTGGATATAAGTTTTTGCGCGATATTGATATTGACTATTCTAGAAATAAGGAAACAGGTTGGGATGTACCTAGGAGTCCAATACGGGAAACTTAGCTAATATAATTATATTTTTATTTATATACCACGAATTCGGAGGACTTGCATTTAGAAAATCAAATTTTGTACTTGTAGGATTAATTTATCTTAATATATATAATATGATCGTTGATGAGTCGATCAGTCAGTCCCAATGACTGACTCCATCAACGCCCAGCTCAATCCGTTTAACCTAGGAACGTGAAATTTAGAAGGTCCTCAAGGGGGTGAGAAGGGGTAAAATGTATTTTCTCGGATTCCTTAATATCTGTTAGGCCCGAGTAGATGTCAAGTTGGTTATTACTCACAAAGATTGCCCACACAAATCCCTAAAAAAAACAATTTCAAGATTTTGCCCTAATCAATTCCTAAGGGCGTGGAAGGAGGTAAATTGTGTTTTCACGGACTTCTCAAAATCTCTTAGGATCGACTAGATATCAACTTGGTTTTTACATACAAAAGTTTCCCCCACAAATCCTTAAAAATCAATTTCAAGATTTTGCACTAATCAACTTCTAAGAGGGTGAAAAGGGATAAACTGTGTTTTCATGGAGTCCTTAATATTTCTTAGGCCCGAAGCCAAACCCGGGTTATTTTGCTAGTCGATTATATAAAATTTTGATATATATAAATGTATGTACTGTTAAAGATAATTCGAGAGTTCGGTAGTCAAAGAATTTTATCGGCCAACAGGTTTTTAAATACACTATGCCAACTAATATAGTACAGAATACACAATATTATTTCATTTAGTTACTCTGAAGCGGGCACCCTAATCACCTTGAGAAGCAGGTACCTTCTCATTCCCTTTTATTAAGTTCAGGTAACTCGCTGAGTTACGTCTAGCTAGCTGACTTTAACACGCTTCCATAAAATCGTGTTTCCTAATTCATTTTCAGTTCATCCTTTCTCATCCAATTTCATTGTCGCGCATCGTTTCCATTCATTCATACTCGAGTTCGTCAAGTACTATTTCACTCTCGATGTGACATTTAACGATCACTATAACCGCACATTAGCAATTTCACGGGAAAAGTTTCCGCGCTTCTGGCGATGTTATGGAACATAAAGTTTCTCTTCCAGAATTAGCGAGGTCATACTCGCGGGTGACTTGGTGTCTGCGTTTTTCGTCCACGACGGTCTCCGATCGATAATTTAAAAGCAATCTATGACATCGTTTAAACAAATCCGTTTATTCGCCAGTAAACTGTTATTATAAAGCTAATATAAAGGGCATTATTCAAACACAAGCTAGTTTCCATTATTCATAAATTCATAAAATCCCATCGAGAATCTCATTTTTAGAATTAAAATATCGATTAATATTCACAATACCTTAAACCACAATTTCTTTTTCATTCCCCTTCCAAAAAATGGCATTACTATACATTAAAAATTCAAATCAACGACGAAGCATTGCTTCCCGCTCCCCCGCACAATGAGGAGCGAATTCGAAGCGCACAGAAATTAATGAGAAGTGCTGGAAAAGAATTTGACCAGAAGGCAGAAAACGGGCGCTGATTAAAAAGGTTTGCCGTAGGAGTGGCCCCGCGAGTGGAGAAATCGAAAGAGGCGATCCGAGGCTGTCGGAAAGCAGCCAGCTTTGTTTACACGAACGGCAAAGCGGTAAGATTGCACGCGTCGAAGTCGCGCGCCTGCCTAATGAGCGAGGAGACAGGATGCGCGTGAGCGTGTGCGCGTGGAACAGAGGCGCGCGTGTACGCCTGCTGTCAGAGCTGCACGTACGTCCGTATCGCCGCAGGACGAGTTGTCTCCGTAGAAAAGCCGCCTATGGTGGTGGTGGTTGCTCGCGAGCCTCTCGAGGGACAAAATTCCCTTTTCACCGTCACCGTTGCTACGGCTTTTTCGCGCACAATCGATAGTGAAAGCGTGCGCCTTTCACGCGCCACGGCGTGCACGTGCACGCGAGCTCGCCAATGGTACACGTGTCCGTCGCCGTTGACAGGTGACACCATCGCAGTGTTGTTCTCCCCGTCGGATCCCGCCGTTTTCCCGTGCTCTCCCGTTGCCCCGGAACTTGGCGAAAGGCAAACGTCCTCACGCAGCGAGCGCAGGAATCGATGCGACCAGGATCTCTTATAATCGTCCACCGTACAGACCAGTGGCCCTGTGTGATATGCGAGCTGGATAACGGCCGATCGTTCAGGATAACCTGCCCGTGGATCACGTCGCGCTCCCGTCGACTTCTCTCGTAACGGGTAAGCGCTTTGCTCTCTTCGGTTCTGCCGTTTCATTCAGTGCTGGTCCCGTTCGACTCGTTTGCTGCCTCTGTCGCGCGTAAAGGGCATTGCAGTGAGAAGGCAACATGCCCTTTGTCTGAGCTTCTATCGGAGAAGCGTTAAGATAGGAGGCGATAAGAGTGATCGAAGGGTCTAGACCTGTTTGTTATATTAATTGCGCGACGAGAATAGATCGTCGGGTGGAGGAGGAGCGGGGAGAGGTGAGACGTGGCGTGGACAATTTGTAGGTTAGCCAGTTTTGGCGGGGGAATTGTGAGACGTACTATGAATCGCTCCGTTGCTCAAAATAATTAGGTGACTGCGTTTTGACGAAGTTTAGAGTGCGGGAGTTACTGGGTATTTAATGCAGTGATATTCGCGCTGAATTTGACAGTTGTACGGGGTATTGAATTAGGAAGTGTGTTAATTAAAAGAAGTCGTTTGAATGAACGCTTTCCGCTATTGTTTCGTGCGGGCCATGAATTGAGTTTCGTTCGAGCTAGAATGGGGAAATTGTTTTTCTTTGTACTTGTGAATTAGTTTGAAAGTAGGACGAAAAGTACGGGGAAATAATTTATTTACGGTCATTTTATATTATTGCATTAGCAGAACTATGTATGCTATCGTCGAGATTTATTTCTGAAACTAAACACGGAGGACGGTGTTTTCGTGAATTTGTCCTGACGATATTCGCTTTCACCCTCACGTGAATCTTCTGTTTGCTCTGTGATTACAGACAGATACGTTTAACGTTCGTTTTGTTTGCTAACACTTGGAAGAGTGACGGTTTTTCGTTTCGTACACTTCTTTATTTGTCGCGTAGTAGTTATTCTTTAAATCTCTTTGTTTATTCGTTAGTGGAGAAAATGTTAGGCTACTCGAAACATTTCACCTTGAATTTCGACATGGCAACGATACTCACCGCGTTATGATAGTCATTTATTATTTGTATTATTAATAATTAAATCACAATTATTCTAACTTCTTATGTCTATATTTATCGATAATTTGCATCGCCCGTATTCATCGATTGTTTAACAACTTACATTGGCAACGGACATCAACAAGTTAACTTTAGCTTCAAGGAGCTTCATGAAAAATAAAAAATAAATTTACAATACCTGACTATATTAATAGATGACAAATGCTCAAAAAATTGCGGGGTCCAGTGGAAAACAGGCACATGCCACCGTTTCATGATTTTTTTTACCTAAAATTTTTCGTATTTATTGTTTGCATATATTATTCAAAATATCACAGTTTGTAGTTGAATATTCATGGATTTCTATCAAATAGAATGTTCTCAAAAATATGTATAATTCTCTTTGAAAACAAATTATGGATCCTTAAGAAACGAAAATTTACGCATATGTGGCATGTGCCTGTTTTCCACTGACAAGGGGATCCTCAGGTTTGGCAATTTCAGAAAATGTTGATACTTAGTGCACGCGAAGGTCTTCACTCGAACATTAATTTCCCAAAGCAGTAAGACGTGCTTTCCAGCCAAATTCGAGAAAATCGACTTTGACAAATTCTGAGTTCCCTTATATGCGCTTGAGGGGCACGCGCTTACGATGCACGCGTATTTAGGCAAAATTCAAAGTCAATTTTCTCAAAAACGAAGCTTTTACCGCAATTTCGTCACTTTTGATTTCCGTCTTATTTTTGCCTGTATAATCACCTCCTACAGTATTGACCATAGAACACCCTATATATAAGGAAACACAGAATTTTTTAAAATCGATATTCTCGAATTTTGCTTAAAGTGCGTCTTACTGCTTTGCGAAATTAATGTCCGAGTGAAGACCTTTACGTACACTAAGTATCAACATTTTCTGAAATTGCCAAACCTGAAGGTGCCCGTGTGAGCCCCTCAATTATCGGGCAAGGAATATATATTTAAAAGGGCAAAGCTGAACAGAAATATATTGTTTTCCACACTCTCCTGTACATATAATAGATTTTCTATCCCCACATAGAATTTATATTTATAAAGACAAACTGTTCAAATTAAATCCTCCATTTTAATTCATTATACCAGTCACAAAGAATGTCTAATCAAAATTCTCCCTTCCATTTAATTTTATTTTAATTTACCTACTTTCACTTGTACCTATTGCCGATATTCTAATGATTACAATCATTGAATAAATATTCGTCGCGGTTAAATGTTTGCCACCAAGGCCGCAAAAAGTAATTTCCTTAGGACTGATGCTTTTGTCGTTAGCACCCCTAATCGAGTTTTATCACGAGGGGCACACTGTTGCACGAGTTTTCGGTGGTTTACCCCACAGTCAATAACTAACGGGGGTGACTAACCCGGACGGTTGCGTTCCGTGAGCAATCGGGGCGATGTTCAAAGCTCATGCCCCTGTTACGTGAGTTCGCATGATATTATGGGATTCCATTATGTTAATAGGGAGCGGAAACAGTTGTCGTACAAATAATCAGCGAATTAATACGCGCTGAAAACGCCATGGAATCAGCGGCTTTGTCGTGCAGCGTCAACCCCTGCACATGCTATTAGTTTCATAGAAATGCTTAGGTTACGATTTTTCTTTTTAAGTAGAAAATAGTGGACACTGTTTGTAACTTGTGACTTTTACTACAATGCAGGGCATTTGCATATAAATTGATAGTAAACTTTACTGGTCTTCTTGAAAAACATTTTTAAGCTTTACTGCGTTTAAGTTAATTTGATATATTCACTAACATCCCAACTGATAATAATTCAAACGAGCAGTATTTTCTCTTTCACTTTGACACCTTCGGTGTAATAATTCCATACCGAGCGTTATATCTTTAAGATTCTTCGTTTAACTTGACATTGGTAAGCATCGAATTACTAGCAGAAAATATCTTTTCAATAAAATGCAAGAATTTTTCCAAATTCGTCTTCAAAAATTCAGTGGCGAACTTTATTCTGTGACGAGTAGTATTCAAATGTAAATCGCCACACCTACTCGATAAATATCCATTTCATTCGATTTCCATACAAACTGAATTAATCACCAGAGATTTGTATTAAACAGGGGCACGTTTTCGCCACCTACATTCCTAAATATTTATTTCCACGAAATCGCGTTCGGATTAAAATGATCCGTAATTCACGCACCGTTAATTCGCGAGTACATGAAAACCAACGAAACCGGCGGCTATGGCCTGGGGCTTGTTAGGATTAGTAGCCACAGTTGTGAGCCTGGTTCTAGTTAAAGTTCGCCGACGATAATTATGCTGGAGATAAATAGACAAGCATTTCACGTATACGCGGTGCTTGCAGTTGGCGCCACGTTGTATTGTCCCGCGAAATATGCCACCGCGAATCGAGCTTATATTTCGTCGAGTAAGCTGGCATTGAAATGAATTTGTAACATGCCACTTGGAACCGTGGAATTTCACAAATCTTACCAATTAATTATTACTCCATTTCCCTGTGTAATAGGTAATCTATTTTAAATGGGGGATTATTGTTCAAGATCGAGAGGGTGGAATTGAAATTTTTTCCACACTTCGGAGGGAATAAAGAAGTAAATAGTTCTCAGTGGAGGAAACTGTAGAAAGGGTGCACCGTTATGGGTGCAGAGTGCTCTATTGAGGAAACTGTTTTTGTTAGGCGTAGGATTCAAGGAAAATTCTGATTAAAAGCTGACGGTTTTCACATCCAGTACGAATTTTTAGGGAATGATCGAAGAAATTCGATTGGAATGATTTTAATTTTTTAATTTCGCATTCTATAATTGTTCGTTTGTTAACACTAGATTGCCGGATGTTGGGTATATATACCTATTTTAAAGAAACTTTATTCAAAATCATTTCTACATATATATTCTGTTTTTAAAATACATTTTCCGCAGATTTTTTTATTACATCTAGCACAGACGCCTTACTTCTATTTCTTTTGCATGAAACTTGAACTTGACAATTCAACCGTTTTTCAATATTCTGTATATTAGATAGAGGCGTGAAAGTATTTTCGGCTCATGGCCATAGTTGCCGCTTAGTTTTTCAGCCAATTGTAAAATAAATTCTTTTCTTGAGATTTTTACTTGAGTGACCTCTTTATATAAAACTCAAGCATTGATTGCTGCTAAATCTAAGATATTATAGAATACCTGAAGAGGCCATCTGCGAGAGCCTGCTTTGGTACTATATTTTCGCGCCATTTGATCCAGTATGACGACACTATACTTAGTATTATTATAAAATGTTATAGTAGCAATAAAATCGTAAATGAGTCAAATTGACTCGCTCCGGCAATCTAGTGTTAAAGTACGTATTAGTAGTGCTCATAAAGTTCAGATATAAAAGATATAAAAGTGTCGGTACTTACAAATTCCACACGTGGACAATGGTGGTCAAAAGAAACTTTAAAACATATTTTTACATGCTGGGTACATTATGTTGACATCATTAGCCTATTCTGGCAATCCCCAATCTTTGGGATATAAATTTTAAGATAAAATTCTTTCCAATGGAACTACCCCATCTCTGTTATCATTCGCAGTTTAAGTTTAAACTTTCCCTCGACCCCTACTGCACCTTCGATGGCTTTGAAAGCAGATAACGTTGCACCCTTCGTCTCTGATAGTTCGGCAAGATCCGACAGTAACACCTCGCGAATTCCCAGACGCAGGGTTTACAGTTTCGTTAACTTTTCAAGCCAGTCTGTGCTTACGTTTGTGTAGGTGGAAAGCAAGGCACACGCAAGTGCCATAGAACCGACTACCTGTTACTGTCTTGCGAGTAACTTTCGCCGCGGTTCGATTTGCGTTCTGTTGCTCTCTATGTCGGTTCACTCCAGCCTGGAAAGATATCGATCCTCTTTATATTATTTAATAACGGGCTACGCGCGAACCACGATGATTGCTTGGAAGCAATGCCTAGAGGCAATTTGCCTAATTGTGTATCGATTCCACCGCGAAATTCTTTAGTTATGTCGCGCTCCTGCGATCGGCCGCTCTCGCAGTCATCGTGACCTATATTCCCTCTGCCCGGCTGGTGTTTTATGGAGCTGAAATGAATTTGAAATGAGGAATATGGAGTTGTAGGGCGAAGGGGCGGCGGTTCTGTTCGAAGGAGGGGTGAGGGGTTGAAATTTTATTGTATGCAGTTTTGATGTGGGAAAGGCGAGGTTGGAAGGCAGTTGATTGTGCTTGGTCTTAGTGGCTGATTGGAGGAAGTAGGGCTGGATTATGCTGGATTTAGTGGGTGGTAATGGGAACATTAAATTTAGATTGGTCGGTTAGAGTTATAAATCTTCGATGATACGGCCCGTTGTACACGAGACTGTTAAATCGTATGGAGATGAGGAATAAAATTGAGATCAATATGGATAATTGAAAATCTATTTGCACGAGTTGTTAAAAACAGTTATGCTGAGGTCCTTACTAATAAGTTTAATGAGTTATCAATTTAGAAAATAGTAATGGTCAATTAAATAGCACCTCGAGTATATAGGTGTTCAGGCAAACATATATGTTTACACATTGTAAATAGAGGAATTTTTAGGTAGAAATTTTCTTCGTTATTAAAGGATTATGAAAATATACTTTTAGCTTGGATATTTGAAACAATTCTTCAGAAAATGACAAGATTTTAAAGTTAAGACTTCATCACGAATGGATGGAATTTTTAGGGGTATAAATAAAATTATTAAAAAGCCACAGGAGAATATTGCATGAATATTGCATGACGTGGGACACTTGATCTCAGCTTATCTTTTTATTTTAAATTGATTACCCTCCTTAATTATCGATGACGAATATAGAAAAAAATCCTTGCAGATTATTATAATACCTCTATAGCAGAAACTTTAATATCATAGCAGATTTCTAGTATACTTCTTTCAATCTACTATATTTATTTCTTGCGTGTGTCGACATATTATTCCTCTATATTGAGCACATCTGATGTGCATAGCTTCACCTACATTTTATCTACTTATTTTCGCATATTTCAACACATTTCACTTGCATCAACATGATTCTTGGCATTGTTACCGGTAATATCCGCGTCGCTGTTCACATTTTCCTGGCTAAAATTCTGCCCCTTCGTTTCAATATCGAGGTCCATTTTCTCTTTCCCGTGGATAGAAGGGCCAGGCCTGAACTCGTGATTAATCGTGCTTTATGAAAGGGGTCTCTTAAAGGAGACAGGCTCGCGATGAATTAGAATTACGACGTGAAAAGCGCACATGCAGCAGCGAAAAGACAAATTGAGCCTAGCTCTGGTCACAATTAAAAGTCACAGTTCCTGTTACGAACGTTAAGACATTGTCTCATCGATCGAACCACGAGCTTGTCATCAGTTCTGGAGGAAACGTCGTTTTTACAGGGTGATTCATAAAAGTATATTGATACTACGGGGGTAGCCTTTGTATATTAAAATAAGTACAAAATTTTATGTGGATATCTCATATTCTTGCTTTATGGAAAATAGAAGGAAATGCTCGAAGTACTCACCAGTGTGGATTTTGTATTCATTGGAAAATGTCAGTCGTTTGAATAATTTCTAGTTAATTTTGTACGTTTTTTCCCTAGTTTATTAGCGTCATTATTTGTAGATCTGGAGCATTAGCATGCAGATCAGAATCACCCTGTATATTCCGTGGCTTCTTCAGAATTCCCAGTGAGACTGTGATAAAGGCAGCGAGGTCCATTTTTGTTTGAAAATGAACCGTTTAGTTCAGTTGCATGCTATATTGCTCCCAGAAGAGCGATGCTGCCTGAGAAACTCGCCTTGACGGGGTCAAATATTCTATTTTTCTCGCGAGAATCGATAGTGAATTTTTCTACACTTTTTCGTATCACTTGATATTTTCCAACTCCATGTTGGAAATGAATTATTAAAACATTCTCCAACCTTGTAGGATTTAGTAGTCAAAGCGTGGATGAATTCATAAATATGAAACGTAAGAAACTTCTAATCTTCCTATTAGTGTAAATTGTAGAATATACTTTTCTATTTAATACTAATATAGGAAAAATTAAGATTTAAATTTCGTGGGCCCTATGTATATCGATCTTGGAGCACGATGGTTGCTACAAGGGTGGTTTTAGCACAGACTACATGTACATCAAAACTTCAGTAATTAAACTAATACGTCATAGATGAAATATTACTAGCTACAATGATTTAATCTCGCTGAAATCTCAATAAACTCGTGACGCCATCATTCTGTGAAAGTTCTCCAAAGCTGGCCTAAAAGACTCTTTCACTACGCATTGATCTCCTTAAAGCCGGGGATCCACCTGAAAGCTAAGCTAAGCTATGCTAGGCACTGCTATGCCTGGCTGTGTTATAAAACATAAAAAGCATAGCAGAGCTTAGCTTCGCTTTCGGTGGAAACGGTTCCATAAAGGTGTATTGAAGCTAATTTTTTAAAGCTTAGCACAGCATAGCTTAGCTTCCAGGTGGATTCCCGGCTTAAGAATTCACTTCCACACGCGTATAGACAGAACACTTTTCAGTTGCCTGTACACCATTTCGAAAAACGTAGTAACACCTTTGCTCACTAGACGAGTGAACCAATTTCCTCTTGCTTCCAACCCCTAATCTATACCTAATCTAAATATGCTCATACTCTTACCCCAAAAATTCTTCCTCCCACATCAGTTCGGATAGCAGAGGTCTCGCCGTGCTCGCAAGGAGAACGAACCAATTTCCCTTTGCGTGAGCTCGGTTCGTGGAGCCGGAAGCGATGGCTGTGCTAGGATGACGGTCGGGATGGGACAACTTGTTGGAAAGAGTTTCCCCTTTCTGAAAGTATAATCTCCGTATTCGCGAGATGTCTGGAGCAAAGTTCTCTAAAGGCTTTTATAAATTCACCAGCCGTCTGTTCGTAACTTTTGTAGGTACCTGCCGCCCCGAACTTTCCATTATATCTGATATTCCATTGTGGTGACGCCTTCGATTTCCCCGTTCGAAATTCGAGATGCATAGTTGATTCTAATATCCTCTCTCTGGCGGGGGCCACGGTGACGCGAGATAAGTAATTTCGTTAAAACTGTATATACATATATAATTTATATATAAAATATCTCTATATGTGTTTATTATTTATTATATATATATATATATATATATATATATATATATATGTGTGCGTATTATATGTATGTGTCTGTATAGAGGGTATCGATTTATCTACGGCACACCGGTAGTAGCTTTAATGTGAAAGTACACGTTTATAGGCCTTTTCGCTGAACGATATCATAAATCATATTATAAATAGATTTTCCCTCGAATTACGTAAGGGGTTTTATTAAAATACATCGCCGTCGTATCGTGAGCCACGTTATCAAAATAACGAAAGACCTGCTAAAACGGATCTGTTCAATCTCCTCTTAGCTTATTCTGTAATGCATCGCTTGGTTAAAATAATATTTACGGAATTAATTATAAGAGTAGTCATTACTTATCAGGTACTAATATTATCGTCGGATTATTTAAAGTTTAAGCATTCTTGGTTTCATAGATGTTTTCCTAGTTTCACAGAAGCTGATAGTGAAAAGAAAATGGATATTGTGTTAATGAAGGAAATATTTCATATTGCGATTGGAAGGATAAGGAAAATTTGGTAGATAATTAGGTTCAGTGATCCTTGATAAAGGATTTCAAATTTGAAGAAATGTTCCTCTGGTTCAACCTCTGGTCATTTCGCTTCTAATTTAAGTATATTCGTAGATCTATTCTTTTTACACTTTAATCACTGGCTTATGAATTATGATTAGGGGTGGGGTCGAAGGTAATCTATAAATTCTCGAAACCCGAATCCGAAAGTTTGTATGATTTCGAAACTCTCGAAACTTGAAGTGCTGATTCTGTTCTGTAAGTGGAATGAGATCTCCATAAAAAACTTAAAAAAAGTAAAAAAATTACGCCAAAACCCATCCCATTATTATCATCCAAATTAGAAAGGATTTAATTAGTTAAATAAAGCATAACAATTAGAAACTCTCCGATTTTCAATGCATCGTTATTAGCAACCCATGTCTATGCAACAGAGTAAAAAGACACAACTTTCCATTAAACAAAATAAAAGCAAACTTCATATCTCGTGCATAATAGAAAAATCGTTATCACCATATGCCAGCGATCCCAGTGTTGCGTGTATGTAACTTTCGTTCCACAGATTTTCTCTGATATCCGTTTATATAGTTCTACAGATAATCAGTACATCGTTTACTCGCTAAATTACACCGCGTGCACAATTTTTCAAGCCTCCTTTAATACGAGTTGCCTGCTCTTGGCAATTTGTGCAGCAGTCACAGGTCGTTATAGAATCAGGTGTCCGTCATTCGAGGGAACTGGGTTAGGTTAACAGCTCTGATAAGTAAAATAGATAGATAAGTTGGATAGACCGATCGGTAAGTGGAGTGTTCGTCAAGGATATAAGCATTGCCCATTTGTTTAACGTGTTTCATACGGTGATCGCGCGCTGATAAGGAATTATCTTCATAAAAATGATAAGGTCAGTCCATTTATTCGACCGCAGCGAATTAAGATTTATTGGGGTCGCTGATGACCGTAATGGGCGACTGTGCCTCGTTGCCGATAAGGAGACTATTGTTACGCGAATATCATTTGTTAGAGTAATAATTGCTGCAATGTTGCTCTGTTATCTGTTATTGCTGGGTATATCGTTCATCGGCATACATTTCAGAATAACGTAATATTCGTAGCGTCCTGTGATTAAATTACATAATTTAATGGGGGATAGTACTAGCCAGACTAATGTACGAGTACAGTAAATAATTGTGATTCCATCCCGTCGTTATGATGATGGAATCGGATTCGTTTATTCGATTTCAATGTTTCGTTAAATGTTCCAATTTTTGTTGATTTTTTTGTTAGCGTCGTGTTCAGTGTTATTTTTACAAAAATCCTTATTTTATTCTGTTTCGTTTCTTTAGGGTTTATTTTGCGCTTTTAGTATTTCAAAAGTTGCGAATTAATGAAACACGATGCAGTTAGGGATGTTGAACATTAATTATAATAGAATGAATTTGACTCTGAACTATTTATTAAGGGTGATGCTAACGAAGCGTTTGATTCTAAAAATATTTTCCACTTGCAAGAAATTAATTAGGTTTGACCCACCTAAAGTAACTTTAACTTGTTTCGATCCATCTGATCTTCCTGTGATCCTATCGCAGTTACGTGTGTCCGGTCCTAAATCGAGTTGATTGGCTTTCTGAGATAATCTTCTGAAAGTTGCATCTCGATGGCACTAGTTAAATTACATCGGATGGGATTTAAGGGGGAGTATGATTCTACCCTGGTGAGATCAAACAGCAACTTTTGTTGATTATACAAATTTATTTTGAGAAACGCATACAACCATCCAACTCCACCAATTTCTCCCGATAACACGAATAGAAAAATAACATATGGGATGCATTAGCCTCTACTTTCGATTTAATTAATCTATTAATTGAAAACGAGTCATTTGGACATTCGTCTCAATTTGACAAGATGAATGATCTTACCATGAAACGATAACGACTAACAATATATGGAGATAATACACCTTTGTGAATTTTTAAATAAATATTTTTATTTTATCTCATAAATATTTTATTCTCAAAGAAAGGTTTGTGATTTCTATATTACAGTAGTTGTGAATTAACACCTGCAATATAAAACACATAATACTACATGTTAGCTCAAAGTTGCACAACGTTATAAAGGGTTAAAGACTCAGGGAGCGTTTTTAGTCGAAAGGTGACCCTATTAATTAATCAAAATTTATATTTTCTTCAGCAAAAATCGAAGCTAAAATCCCCCCTTTTTTTAAACTGCATCTACAAACCTCGGTACACCTAAACTAACAAATACACTTCCTCAAATCTACAACTACTAAATTTACAAATTTTCCGTTCACCCATAAAATCCCCACTTTCGCTTCACACATAAAGTATACGAAATTCACTTCCTAACGTCTCTATGTGACATAATTTCCAACAGCTCTCTATATTTGATCAATACACGGGATTATCAGGTCTCTTCCAGACATGTAGATATATTTCATTCGATAGCCAAGCTCGACAAGTAATTTGTCGTTAAAAGGCGCAGCTCGTTGGTTGGCAATCTAATTAGCGGGAAATCGGTCTATTTTACAAAGCTGCATCCACGCCAGAATAAACAAGTGACAAGAGCAATCGATACGCTTCGTAGCCATGACAATATATTCTCTCTCGTTTCCTCTTTTCACCTGGTGCATCCGATAAAAGTGCATCGTCTAATGAATGTATTTTTAGCGCGCGTTTCTCGCCTTCGCATAGACACTGCGGACCATTCTGATACTCTGCAATTTCTGCACCTTGCACGCGGCTACGAGGATGAGGAGCAAAGGATTGTCAAATCGACGAAGAAATCAATACTGAATTTTCTTAAATGTATTAAGTTTGCCACGAAGTCCTCCAGTTTGTTTTCAGTGTAGCATTTTAATTGCAATATGGCAGTTTGAGGGTGGTTTCCATTAGCTTTATGCAAGCAAAAAAAATTTGAAAGTCGACTCGTGAAGTGGTAGAGATATTCAATATATCAGAATTTCGTTAAATATATCAAAAGCATTGAGTTTTACATATAGAGGTCGTCTTTGAATTTCTTTAAGAAATATGAGAAAATTTCTTCGTCAACTAAATATTAATGCCGCCCTGTCCGCGAAATATCATCAATTATTTTAATTTAAAAGAGTCGGGACAGTTTTAAAATTAATTCCGTATGACAACCCACATATAAGTCATTGCTAATTTACTACATGAAAGAAAGAAGAGAATTGTTTTTAAATTTGCCTTACGCTTCTGTGTTTAAACAGTAGCCATTATCTGGTCGCTCATATAAGCGAAGTATGATTTACTTTTGGAAATAGTGCAACATGGAGACTTAAATTGATTGTGAACAAGCTGCATTGCCATACACGTGTCACTCTGATTATGATTATGCTTCTATATTGGGGGCACTCAATATGTCAACCCTAGTTGAATGTAGGATAGAGACTGACCTATCAATTTCGTGCATGCAAATTGGTACAATTCAATAGATATCGTCAGGCGACTTGTGCATTAATAAGCTTAAATATCTGACCTATCATTTTCATTTATCCTTATTAATACCTGTCACTATTCAATGCACAGAATTAAATACAATTCTCCTGATCCATAAATCGCACAGCCTCCACTGCCACCTGGACAATTTAAATTTCCTTTTCGATTCTCTATCTGCCTTGAGAAATTCCGTGCATAATATACAATAACACACACATAGTGTATAATTGTAAATATAAAACGAATCTGCCTTTGTAGTATTAAAAATTTTTTCCCTTCATGCACGAATAGATTGCACACTTTAACCCTCTGGAACCAAATAAAAAAATAACTAAATATAAAGAAAACGTTCCATCCGAAGGGTTCCGATTAGCATGACGATTCCGCATTGTTCATCGATGCATGGAGATATAAATCTTGGATCTACGATGGTTGCTTTATAGGAGGGAGAAGGAAGGGCAACGTGTCACGCGATGTTCGAGTCGATTTTCCGTGCTCCGATTCTGAAATATCAATTTCCAATGGCCGATATCGGGGTGTCACGACCGCGCCTCCTCTGTGTGAAAAGGGAGCGCGGTAAACTATGCACCCTTTAGATTAAAACGGGGTTAGGATCTGTCCGACAGTATCCGTTTTGTGAGGGTAAGTTGGAGATCGTTTTGCTTTAGATAGTGGCCACGGTGGTGGTAATAACGCCAGGTATCGATGATACGTGTTGATACGGAAGTCTGATTGTAATAAGTTCGCGATATAGATTCAGGGTGTCCACGTATGTAGGTCAGAGGATGTTAAAGGGTTTACGCGCGATTGGGGGCTTTGGGCAAAATCGATTTCTCCAGTTTTGCTATGGGTGTAGCATATTTAAATTTCCAAGTAATTGCTGCTGTATCCTGAAAGTGGTATTTTGGCTTGACGATGGAAGTTGAGGGGCTATGTGCACCTGGTATTTTGAAAATATTGATTTTTGAGTCTATTTTGTTGGTTTGCTAGATTGTAATGTGTTGTTTCGGGGAAGTATGATGTCTTGTTTTCATAATATTAGGTTGAGATCTGCATTATTAATGGAGTTGTGGAGTTTTAAGCGAATCAATTCATGAACGTGCTATATATATTTTTATAAGTGTTTTGACATTCGTTAAATGAAAAACGCGACGAAGCCGTAACTCAGAATCGTTATCTACAATTTTTAAGACCACCCTTCTATTTTAACTAAACAATTTTAACTTATTATCGGATGTACCATTCGTGGTCCACGTTCTGAAGATATGTCTTCCAACACTACCAGATATTATTCAATTATTCTCTGGTAAACGAAAATATTTCGTGGTTTCGAAAAATGAAAGATTTTCCTATATTTAAGAATCTGTATTTTTTAAGGCTTTCCTATTTGTTTTAATGACCACTGGAACTTCCCGAATTTTCAGCCCATTCTTTTCAAATATCCTATTTAAGCAAACCCCCGTACCCAAATCAAAACTCCACAGCAGTATAATATTCTACAATTCAAAATAAGCAATTAATAATACCTACCATTTTCACGTACGTTCGATGATCCTCCGATTATCCTCCATCTTTAAAAAGCTTCATCGATAGATCGGGTAAACTGTAGGTGATGCTTGGTGCAGTTGCGATGTATCGTCTCTATTTTTGTCAACTTCTCGCACTATTGATTATTTCCATAATGTCACAGCATTTACCTTGTTAATGTGTCATCGATCATGAGGCACTTTTACGCGTTCGCCATTTTAAGCATTTCGTGTCTGGTTAAACGGAGCCAGGTAGAGACTGTTAATTATTGGAGAGTAAGAAAGCGTAATTTGAGACAGTTTTAAGCTTTATCGATGTGCAAAGGTTAATTAATATGTTTCTTTCGAGAGAAGTAAATGCATTGTATTTTATGAAGACAATAATCGCAATGCTTTTCAAAATTGTTAAAGTTTGAAGCTTCCACGACCAATTTCTCTCGTTAATCGCTATATATTCAGAATTGCTTTCATTTGGAAGAACTTACACGAGTATTTTATATTTTAATAGTAAGAGGATTTGCACTTTAGCAGAGGGAAAATTTTAAAATGTTTATCTCAAAAAAAATTCCTTACGAACACTTTTTCTGTTTCCTTTCAGAATAAAGAATTTAATAAAAAATCTACCTGCTATATTTCCCAATTGTTTAAAAAAATTTCAATCTCAAAAGTGACGACTTTCACAGTTACTCACACTATTTTTGACGAACGATATTGTATATTCAAATTTGATAGCAATTTACTTTATCAATCTTCCCCTCGGGCTCTCACATAATGGAATTCTTTAGTGCATGATAGCTCAGAAGGACCCTTTAACCTTTTCACAATTCGAAAGCACGTTTTAGCAGGTTATTGTCGTGAACGGGGAACAAAAGCTTCGCCAGCGGTTTATCGTGGAATTTCGAGGCTCACCTGTTCGTTAAATGTCAAGCTGTTCTCTGCTTGAGGTCTCCATTATTTTTCTGACAACATGCTTCCCGATTGCGTGATCGTGTTACCGATTGTTTATCAAGCATCGTGCATCGTGTTTCATCGACGAAATCAATTTTGCTCGTATATTAATTCTCCTATGACGGAGCTCTGAGTTCTTTGATTGTATGTTCAAACAAATTACACAATTTTATGTACAATACGTGTTTGTTATATTCAGGGAACGAATTAATTGGTTTAATGAATTTTAATGCACGAGCAAGCGCGATATTGGCGTTAATGAGCTTTAATGCACGAGCAAATGCGATACTTATATAAGCAAAAAGCAGGGCAATAATATTTTCCGAAGACGAAATGTACCGTATAAAACACGAATGTTGGGGGGAAATAATGTTCAAAATAGTATATTCGGAGATAATTTTTTTTAGTGCTTAAACTGGGGTAGAAAGATTTGGTTCAAATTTTTCGAATGCAGTTTCGCAATGTTTAAACTTCCTAAACATTATTGGAGTAGACCTTTACTCATGTTATTGTTTGAATAAAATTTAATTCCTTATAAATTCCATATTTATCTACAGTTAATTAGTGATTACTTAGTAACCAGGGATGGGCAATCCTTCTTAAGCCACTAATTGAATTATACTAATAACACTGTGCTTTTAATATTAGGGAAAGTGAAGCTTGAAATCTTTGATAAGTAGAATCTGGAATTCTTCTCCAGATATTGGAACTCAAAGTTTTTATGAAGGTATTGGAGTGGATAGTATTAAGTTTTACAGAGACATTATTGAATATTCAGTTGTAGAACTTGAAATTTTTTTAGAATATTGGAGTAGGTACAGTTCAGAAGTTTTCTTAGGAAATTATAGTAATGACTAAGTAAAGAATCCTAGAATTTGAATTGAAAATTAATTACCTTAATACTGCTTAGGCATCCCTCCAGAAAATTGGGTTTTAATAAGTCGAGTAATAATAAAATTAGTTTAGCAAGGAATAAGTTAGGTATGAATAAATTTAGACCTACAGTATTTATATTAGGACGAATTATTAGAATTATACAACACAAAATTGAATGCTTCCACGTTTCATAGAACATCTTGCCTCAGCACATTTTTAGTTAGAAAGAAAAGCATAATTTAGCCCTGTTTTATAATTCCTCCTATCTTTACCGTGGAAAAAGCGTGTTTTAATCTGAAGCCATGCAAAGGTCACATGGGCATGCTTTCAATTTCAGAATTTACATAATAGAATCCATTACCAAGAATCTTAAAAATTTGAAATATAAACCAAATCAAATTTTAAAACTGTTTCACCTCCATATCAATCATTCTTGCCTTATCGAATCCGATTTCTTGTCTATCTCCGTTTTCATGGTTCATTAAATATTACAGTTTAATCCTCAATTTCCCAAGACGAGGTAAGATCGACTTACTCGTGTGTTAAACTGAATCTATTTCAATAATAGCTAGTAAAAATTCAATGGATAAGAAAAATGTCCACTTCGATAGATACAGCAAAGTGTTTTAAAACATTTCCTCGATATAAAAAACAGCTATTCCCACAAAAACCACAGTATGTTCATATTATGTCCTCCCTAGGTTTAAAAAATAAGTACAAAACCATTAAATAGCTTCACGAGTCAAGTAATATGAAAATGGAGGGGCAAAGTGTTACACATCCCCCAAACTTTCGATTAGAGACTCTATTCCATGATTGATTTTGAAATGTTCGACGCTGGAAGCTGTATAGAAACTTCTGGTCGGGGAATGTTTGCAGTGCAGTGTTCAAAATTGTGTATGCAAAGTACGCAGGCTTGTTCAGAATGTTGGTAAAGCAAGAGGGTTGCAAGTGGATCGTTATATCCTCACTCTCATTATTTTGAACTACGACGCAGCTAATGATGCACAGGGCCTCCCAGAATCATTCCAGACATAATGAACTCTAATGTTTGTCTAGTGGTGGGAATTCTTCACCTATGAAATTTTTCCACGTACCTTTTGACCTGTTTTCAATCTCAGATTTAGAAGTAAAAAGTTCCTCCAAAATTGAATATTATCACTTCATAAATGTTAGATTTCGATTTGATAAACTTTAAACATCCGATAATACTTCAAGACTAAATGATCTACCAAATCTCGAATTTCTCCGTTACTTATTTATTTATTTACGCCATGTCTCATTAAGAATTAGTCAGAGGAGTACTAAAATCATATAGCGTTGTAATATAACCAAAGGTTAAATTGTAGGTGATTTTAGAACAGTAAGAACTGATTCGTTGAATTTGGTTTTTGACGATCCAAAAAAGTTGACCCGCTGATGTAAATTATTATCTCTCCTACAGTTTCCTAAGAGCCTGGGGACGTAAATTAAGCCCGTTAACTCCACTAAGCTCGAACTATCTACAAAACCATTCACGATACCTAGTGTGCAGAAAATTTAAACGAAATCGACGCGCTACTGATTCCCAAAGCAGACCAGGCTTGTACCTTCCGCTCTACTTTAAAATACAAATGAGCATAAAAGCGTCGTGTGTAGTAATAAATTCCAGCCACGCTACGTATCTGTCCTAGACTAAATACTTACAACTTATCTTGCACGAGTATCCAACGAGCTAAACCGTGATAGATAAAAGCCAGCCTGGAAAGGAATATAAAAAGCGGGGAGCTGGTGTCGAGGTTACCTTTCCGTGTCGTTGGAAAATTGTTTGACGAGGTGTCGTCGGGTATGCTTGGAAAAACGACGAACTGGGGGAAAAGCATCGCATGCCACGATAATGTCGCCGTTAGCCTGGGAGACACGAACAGGGATCGCATGTCTCTACCGTCTATGATCCTGCTATACGATTCCGCTGAACTAGACCCAGTAACCGAGACACTTTTGCTATCGATCTATTTTACACGCGCGTAATGTGTACTGCGAGCAAACACCGCGATCTACGCGTCCACCTCGGTGACCAGGAACACGCGGGCGTAAAGCGTGTCTATAGACGGGGATGTCGGGCAGCGTACACGGTAGTCTGCTGTCGATGCCACGGCCAAAGGGCTGATTCTTCGTAAAGAGATACGTCGAAAGTGTGGGATAAAGTTATCGCGGATGCGCCTCCGTTTTGGCGGGAAACCACTCTGAGGACCCATTAGGTGCTCGCGCATTGGGGTAGAAATTGGTTACATTAAATAGAAATTATTAGCTTGCATATGGAAGTGTCGTTTCGCTAAGGGAAGTTTGAATGAAAATATTTCTTGCTTTTTAACTATTTTATTTATTTTATTTAGTTTATTTCTTTGAGCTTCTGTGACCTTATTGGGTGTTATTATATTTTGTTTGGTTTTTGTGAGTAGTAACAGTAGTGGTGGTATGGAATGTATTGTAGGAAGCGTGAATGGTAATTTGAATATTGGAGTAGGATCGTGCGAGTAAAAGTGTGGGTAGTATTTTTAAGAATATTTGTGTATTGATTCTGAAGAAGAATGGTGTTTTGGCTTCGTGTGTAAAAGTATCTTAAGGGGACTAGGCAATTAAACACATAACCCATGTCTACCTTCAAAATACGGATGCATTATTAACAGTGTCATTCGATTTACTATTTCACTATGCACACAATTAATAGTTTTGATAAGATTATCATAATTAAGAGATTGTTACACGCTTTAGCTTGGATTTAACGAGTTCGAGAAACTTCATAGTTGCACACACGATCAGCGAGGCTTCGAGGCTGATAGAACACAGCTGGATTAAAATGTTAGGGGAAGCTTAATTTGCTTCTAAGCAGGCCAAGTTTATTATGGATCGCTGTCTCGTTCTTCGGAAGGTCGACGTAACATTAACAATGCACGAGGGTGGAAATAGACGGACGAAACAGCATGGCACGTAGAACCACTCGCATGAGCAGTGGAATGAGTCGAAACATTGCACTTTAACGAACTAAATTTTCCCCATTAATTTGAAGACAGTAGAGTATTGTCAAAGTAGTAATACACTCCTCAAAACCCAATTATTTTGGTTATATTCTTTTTTTTAAATGAATTTTGCATCTTGATTTAGAAGGGTGTCTGTGGTCATTTTGGGGAGGAAGTGTAGATTTTCTTTGGCACAAAAGAGAGGGTTAAGATGATTTGAACAGTGAATCGTGTAAGAAAAGGATAGTATAGGTTGTTTAAAAAATGATGTAGATAGTATTGTTTCTATTGTGACGTAGATAATATCTTCGACAGGCTCCCATGAAGAAATTCAGGAGTAAAGTTATTTAAGAAGTTTCTTGCAGTTTTGCAATTGTAATAAGAACACAGAATATTGAGTTCTAATTTTGTGGATTACTTTGAACATTTCTGTGTCACGTGTTACTGAATTGGCAGTGTAATAAATATTGTGCTGTTATAATGGGAGAATTAGAACTTTCTGTAAAGAGTCAAGATTCTTGAGAAGTCTTGTTTATCTAAATATATTTATCACTTACAAAAAGTGGGCAGATCATAATGTAGATATTCTATGTAATAAATAAAGTGGGATACCATTTATTTCCTATTATACATCAGTTTGTTCAAATATTTTAGTAGGACTGATAGAATTGCGAGAGAAATAGTACTATATTGAAAATTTGTAGGTTGTTAATGATTGAAACATCCAGTATAGAGTACTTCCTGACGTTAATGGTGAGTCGAGGGCACAGTAATCGGCGTCTCGGCGACTGTAAGTGCGTCTACTCAGAAAAAGCAACTCTTTTTTCTAGTGGTAATCAATAGGCGACCTAAATTGATTTAATGGTAAACAAATGGCCTTCGTGCATCCAGGTGATCGTAAAAACCGTACCCTGAAAGTTTAAAAAGTGTATTATCTTGCACAAAATACCTAATTAAAAATTTCCATTTTTTGAGTACCCACACCTTCTCTTTCCACATCATTTACTTTATCACCTTTGTACCAAATAACAATTGCGTCCATAGTATCTATTATTAATAATGAAACGCCTCCACGATAATTCAAGAACCGTTAACTACCTTTAAAATATATAATTCATTAAATTCAGTAGAGTATAACTGTAAATACAAAAGTCTCATTAATGCGAGAATTATCATTCGGAGCAGTAATATCGATAATACAAGCTGGTGCGAGCTTTCAGAGGAATAAACGGTGGAATATTTCGCCAGTATTCCGAAATGTTTCTTTTGTTTCATTTATACCGTGTGCATAATGTGACGTCACAACATGCTGTACGTTTTATTACAAGGGAATTCAATTTTATTGAAGTTTATTCTCTTCTTTGGACGAATTTACAATATTTGACGTCATAGCAGAATTCATTGCGTCAGTGGCGTCGTGCCAAGGCTAGAAGATTAACTTATCCACCGATTGCACGATACCTTTAATTGGTTTTTAATTAGCACCCGGTTAGCCGATTCCACTCGTTTATTTTGATAGAGCAATCTCTTCGGTATCACGGCCCCGAAGCGATCAATAATTTCCCTGTCATATTCTTCCTTTAATTGCCACGACCCTTTATTACCGTCGACCTTCGAAGTTAATTTAAGTTTGAAAATTTATAATTAATATTGATGTATGCAAATCATTTCGAGCATCGTTATTAAATGTACGCAGCGTAATCGCGTACATTACCGGTCGCAAGTCAGCCTGTAATTATTATGAAACAGATTACTTAGCTATAAATAATTCATAACGCGATGAGCATAATGGTGAAAATAACCTATACTTAAGTAGTACTAATGAACGAATACCTGCTCCTTAATGAATCACTGGTGTCTAAAAAATTTAAATTCATTACTGATTAACGATTTTCGCCGTTTGGGAATGTTTGCTGGGTTTCCAGTTAATTTCTCAATGTATGAAGATAAGTAACTTAATATTAAGTGATTAATTTGTCTCCGCGATGAAGGAGTTAGAAATTAGAACCTCGAAAGTACCATTAATTTTAATATTTCGACCTCCTTCTCTTTTTGAAGTAATTAAAACTAGGAGAATAATGAAAACCGATAAGGGAGCAAATAAGTAACCCTACGTGTTTTTTTTTCGTTTGTACAGCTGAGGAAGGGTAAATTACTCGAGTGCACGCTGTCGAATTCGAGGTTCTTCGTGACCTGGGCATGGTCTTAGGGACGACGGCGGGGCGATGACGCTCTACCACCGTCCGTCGTCATCGTCAGGAGTCCCTCAGGACTCGCCCAGTCTCCCGTACCTGGTCCCCAACTTGGCCCCGACCCCAGCCTCTGACAACGAACGTTGTTACGGCTATTCGACGAGGAAGCACGCTGAAACGGACGCGGCCAGTTTGTTCGTGAGGAGGTATGAAAGATCGACCTCATCGACCATACCGGGACCATCACGGACAGGCGATGCCCCTCGAGGAGGTCCAAGGACTCCTACTTCCACCCTCCAGAACAGGTGAGCTGCCCTTTTCACTGGCTTTCAATTAACTTCGTTGTTTAGTCATAGCTTTTCGTGGTAATAGTTCCTAGAGCTCCCCTCCTAGACTATATTGTCCTTAAGCAACGTTACACTTTTCATAAAATAATAATTTGTGGGCGAGGAGAAATTATTACAAAGAAGTGTAATTTTCAGTTTGTACACGGTTTCATATCAGTAGTTTATTTAATAAATAATGTTAATTTATAATATAGTAATTGAGTTTATTTCAACTAAATAGGTACTTATTGTAAATTGAGTAACGTCTGTATGTACTGGTCGTTGTAAGATACGTCATATGCATATTGCCCTTAAATTAAAAAGAAATTAGAAATATATCATTTGCATTATAATAATTGAAAATAATTTTAAGTAATTCGTCGCAGATTGTTTGTTTAGTTATAAAGCTAAAAATAAATGACGGCTCTGAGAGTAAGCGAATTATAATGCAAATAATATATTTCTTTGTTTTTTAAATTTCAGGAGATAGGTATGTATATGATGTATATAACATCGTGAAAGCCTCAAATTTGCGACATTGAATGGCGTCGGCGTGTTTCCACGCTGTGGTACTCGACGGTTGTGTTAATTTTTTATATAATATAAAACAGACGGTAAAACTGTTGCTACGTAGGGTGGGTGTTTATGTACGACAGTAGTACGCTGATTAAATTTGCACGAGGAGAGTAATGGGAGTAATGGGAGGCATTTCTGAACAGCAGTAAAAGTGAACATTGTTTTTTGAGTTATAAGTGGGGGGAATTAAGTGGACGTCGTGGTATGGTTACGAATTATCCTGTGCAGTAATTGAGTCAACGAGAGGTTCGAAAGCTTTTTGCCTTTGCTTTTATCGCAGCTGAAGGGGAATTAACGTGTGCTGGGTAGAAATTTTTCTAGTGGTGGACATTTAGCTCCATTTTTGCAATGGGCTAGTAGAGCTGTGCAATTTGATTGAAATTAAGTTCCTTTGTAAGTGTAAATACTTCGTAACCATATTAATTTAGATATTTTCAATACTGGGTGTAAAAGATTCCAACGAATCTAGAGAAAAATGAAGTGGGAGTGTAATTCTGTCTTCATTTCAAATTGAAAATTGTATATTTTGCAAAAAAAAAAATGCATTATCAGAAGCATTATTTCGAAGCACTTCCACCAATCAAATAACGAAGAAACGCAAGCCAGTTTTCGTAATACGCTTTTGTTTACGTTCAAGCATAATACATGCGTAATTTCATTTTCATTGCTCGAATAACTGCTGCACGTACGTGGTGAAGGTAACGGCAATGGTTACTTTTAAAGAACAACAACGACGATGAAATAATCAGCTGTAATGATAGTATAATGGGGCAGTATAGGAGAAAAGGGATGTCCTTTATAATTGACGTTATTGTGCAATTGTTAATGCTGGAGACAAAGTTGCTAGGCACACAAAGTGGCCTAAGTTCATACTTCCATTAAGACCACTTAACGTTTCACGTGCTAACGCTTGGAAAAAAATAGTTGATCGCGTGGCAAATTGCACCATAATGGGTACAAAATTACAGGATAACGTAAATGATGTAATGATAAGAAATTCTCTATTTTTTATTCCACCATAACAAAGTAAAGACAAGATCAGGGCAAACGACTGCAGAGAAACTGGACGATTTAATTTACAATGTTTTAACTCAAACTCTCCCCTAATTTCACAAAAACTACATCATGTTTCAGTCTCATAAAAATCCCAGATATCGTGTGAAAAAAGTGATCGATTTAGCTTGAAATTAGCTGCAATGACACTCTCCAATGAAATAATTAAAATAATTTCAATATCAAAAACTGAGAACGGAATAGAAATTCAATAGAGAAAGAACAAATCGCCATTATTATTTTCACACACATTCTTGTATTTAATTCATAATAAAATTCAACACATATGTCGGGTTTAAAGGATAGCAGTCATCCCAGAATAGGTGCAAACTCGATCCCTGCATAATTCCCTGAAAACATGTCAGCAGGGTATTTTCGAAGCGTTCACTTCCTATCTGCCCCAAGTTCTGAAACATTAACAGGCTCAAGGCTGCGTGTGTATGTCTAGTGACGAACATTTTAAATAAGTTCAGAAGCATTACAGTTACTTAGTAGATCATGAAGTATTAAAGGCGCGTCTTCTGGCTTCAGCCACAAGCGCTTTATGCTGAAATCCCTCTAAATCGTACTTCTGAAGAATTTCGAGTAAATTAGAAATGGGGGATAAGGGTTAGGAGTTACGTGGACTTAGCTTCGGACCAGCTCACTTGGGGCTCGATACAGCGGAGGTTAATTACCACTTACCGATAATAGACGTTCCCGAGACACCCCATCGCCTGTCACTGCGTTCTTGATCCTATGTCTTTGAATAATTATAAGTCTATATTTAGTGGTAAAATAGACTGTCGATGAAACCAGATAGACCGATAAAACGCGGAAGAAATATCGTAATTATTGCAATATTAATCCAGATAAAAAATTAACTTTAGTTGCTACTGGGATTAATATTTTTTATTAAAGGTCAGTCTTGTCTAGTAATTAATTCGTTTTGTTTTTCATACAAAGGGCGCTGTAATACTAATTATGGTCCAATTGAGTAGCTGATGATACTATGTGAATAAAGTGTTTGCATAGGAAGCTTCATTTTTCAGAAAAATGAATTTGAATATTCATAAAATATAACTTGGCTACATCGCGACTGAACAGATCTCGCTGTATTCTATCTTTGCCTATGTATCTACAAAAATCACCAATATAATGACTTTCATTGTGTTATGCGATTAGTTAACTCTTTGCCTTTTAAACTATCCCTCTCAGGAATACCACAGTGTAAATTCACGTTATACATTAAATTCCACTTGAAAAAAAGTGAAAGGATTCGTAATGCATAAACTCATATAGGTTATTGAACTTAAAAGCATTGGGCTATATTTTTTCTTGGCCCAAAGTTCTTTATCAAATAAGTACAGTATTTAGCAAAATATTTCTAGTGCATCTACATTTTAATAAATTTCAGTGCAAAAGGTAATAGCTTACGCCTTACATCATTAACTAAGAGTACCAATTTATACATTAAATAAAAACTAATAAAAATATAAAATAAAATAAAAAATAAAGTAGGGGAGACCGGGGCTAAAAGTTCCGGGGGTAAGTTGTTCCGACGGCTCTATCTTCAAAATAAAAAGAGCGTTGTACTTTAAATTATTTTTTCCGTGTGAGTTGATCACGCTACTCTGTCGCCCACTTTAATAGCGTCCGCGACAGCGAATTGTGTGGTTGTAAGCAAGGACCTATTAGTCGCGTACCAGATAAGTAAAAATTTTTCTATCATTACTTGTTGGTCTATTTCAATTATTTAACGTCGATATTATAGATTGAATCGTTCTTATGGATCAAATGACATTTAAGAACATGGTGTAATAGTGTTTATCGTTTGAATACATGTATAAGCAGAATAGTCTTTGAAATTGCTACATGTGTCGGTAGGGGCTAGTTGTTACCGTGACTTGGGGCACGTTGTTACCGTAAAAACTTGCCCTGCCGCAAATAGGTCTGTGAAGATAGCACCCCCAAATTCGATTTTTTAAAAAAACTCAACGGCATTCGTTTGTTCATCGTATGCCCATGTTTTCCCATAAAAAAATTTCGTTTGCCCACCCTTCAAAAAAAAATTATGGCAAAAAAAAATTTTCATCAGCACCCCCATGAAAACGTTTTAATGATTTATCGGTGGGAAATTATTGTCCTTCGTTTGCCCACGTTTGCCCATAAAAAATTTTTTTTTGCCCACCCTCCAAAAAAAGTTATGAACAAAATAAAAAATTTGTCTTCATCACCCATCATGAATGTATTTCAATTTTTTAATAGAAGGATACGAATGTACCCGACCTGGCCACGTTTGCCCACTCTCAGATTTCATTTGCCCACCCTCCAGAATTTAAATAAAAAATAAAAACCTCGAAAAGAAGGGTACAGGTGAAGCGATCGCGTTAAAGTTCGATTTTTCTGGAAAATATTATCGAAATCGTTCTTTCAACGATGCAGTTCATTAGTTTAGATGTAGAAGAGATTTGCCCATGCATTAATTTCGTATGCCCACCCTCCAGAATCGAATTATTAATAAAGATAGCCAAGAAGTGCGTCGTTGGAAAGAATTCGAGACTATCGCAGACATCTGTTTACGTTTCGGCAGTGGCACTCGGCGCTGCTACCCTTTAGGGTATCAACGCTGCGTGTCGTCATCGAACGTGCCAAAACGTAAACAGATGTCTGCGATACCCTCGAATTCCTTCCAACGACGCACGAAAGTCAGTCGGTCTACAGAGTTCGGACGCAACTCTTGCGAGACCGTGCATTCATTTACGGTTTGTGAAGTAACTGTGAGATTATATTAATTTCCGTTGTGCGATATCATTGCGGTAATTAGTGAAAAATGACTAGAAAACCACTCTGGTGTTATTCTGCACATGCTGCAGATGTGTGAAAAGTGTGAAGTGTTCGATGAGCGATACAAATTGAAGTGTCGTTCGAATAAAGTGAGAAAGAAGTGTGTGCAACATTTCTTGGATAACATGTCACCAAACACCTTCAACCTTTACGGTAAGTACAATTGATTTTGATAATTCATTCGGGAAAAAACGAACGGAAAGGTATTCGGTTCAACGGGTACCGCACTTCTTGGCTATCTTTATTAATAATTCGATTCTGGAGGGTGGGCATACGAAATTAATGGATGGACAAATCTCTTCTACATCTGGACAAACGATATGCATCGTTGAAAGAACGATTTTGATAATATTTTCCAGAAAAATCGAACTTTAACGCGATCGCTTTAACGGGTACCGCACTTCTTGGCTATCTTCATTAATAATTCGATTCTGAAGGGTGGGCATACGAAATTAATGGATGGGCAAATCTCTTCTACATCTAAACTAACGAATTGCACTGTTGAACGAACGATTTTGATAATATTTTCGAGAATAATCGAACTTTAACGCGATCGCTTTATCTATACTCATGTTTTCGCGGTTTTTATTTTTTATTTAAATTCTGGAGGGTGGGCAAATGAAATCTGAGAGTGGGCAAACGTGGCCAGATCGGGTATATTCGTATCCTTCTATTAAAAAATTGAAATGCATTCATGATGGGTGATGAAGACAAATTTTTTATTTTGTTCATAACTTTTTTTTGAAGGGTGGGCATAAAAAAAATTTTTATGGGCAAACGTGGGCAAACGATGGACAAACGAATGCCGTTGAGTTTTTCCAAAAATTCGAATTTGGGGGTGCTATCGTCACAGACCTACCGCAAATGTATAAATTGTTTCCGCTGTGCTTTAAGATGCGAACATATGAATGAAAGGCGGAAAGGGACACGACTTCGATCGAAGTTATGCGTAAAGATAAATAAAAACTGTCGCTTTTGGTTTTCTTTTAAAGATAATACATTTTTGTTGGTCCGAACCTTCATAAATAACCATTATTAATAAAATTCTGCTTTACTTCATTAGAAAATGAAATATTTCATTAAAAGGCAACTCTTATATCATAGTAACAACTTACCCCAATGCGATAACAACTTGCCCCATATAGGGGTAAGAAGTTCCGCTTCGATCAGCCACAAATAAATTACTTTCTATGGGAAACCTATTACAATATATTAAACACAAGCTTAAAATCAGAAGATATAATAAATTTAACAAGAAATTAGTCAATAGTGAAGAGAATAACTACATTATTTTCCAATCATTTTTATGGTTTATCGAAATCGGAACTTTTAGCCCCGGCCTCCCCTACCTCCAGCCCGTGATACCTAAAAACCTTTCCCTAGCCTTACAATTAGTAAAAAAAAGGTACCTAATTATAATAATTTGCTAAAGAACGACTTCTGAATGGAATTACAAGACACTTAGCCTGCTCTTGTAGCAGGGCGATTTAGGACGATTAATATGTCCCGCGAATTAGCGGTTGGTGGAATCTTCGAAAGCGTGGCGTTTAGTGGTCGTGGGTTCTCAATGCTGTTTCTCTGTTTTACCACAGGTAACCGGGGACCTCTGAATGTGACGATTGTACAGGTCGGGAAAGGAAACGGGAGCGGAGGAGATGGCGGAAGTGATTTACTGAAATTGGAACCACCGTCGGATTTAAGGCCAACTCCGTCGCCCTTATCCGACACCAGTACTACACTGCAGTCCGACAACAATGATGCCTTCAGCGGAGGTGAGGTATTCTATGATTATTGTTCCTTTTGTAAAGGGAGGGGGATAGCCTTGTGTCTTGGACCGAAAATACATTTGATTTTTTTTCTGAGGAAGAAAAGTGGAGGATATATCGAAATGACAGTTGTTCTATTGATTCATGTAGTTGTAAAGATTTGGCATGAATTTACTTGCATCGAGATTGATTATGATTGTGCCTGATTCAGTACTTAGAAGGAATAGAGATGAGTTTAACTTCAGTTCCTGGTGGATTGAATTCATAAAAGGATAATAAAAAGGAAATGGGTATTTTCGTCAAAGCTTTTGCAACTTATCTTTTCTTCTAGAGTTAGTTTTTAACGTATTCAATTGTTTCTAGTATCAAAATTTCAAGTCGATCGATTAATTACTGTTTATCGATAAATCGCGGTCACAAGGTTGAGAAATATCAGATTTTCATATTTCTTTAGCGACTTAATCGAAAATTGTAAGTTAGGGAATACCCATAAGGATAAATGCACAAATTCATAATTATCCACCATTTTATTCAATGTTCCATATCTTCCTCAAATATTTGTATTTGAATCCAATATTTTAAATGTATACTTTTCAAATTCTAAACCTTAAGAAAACACAAGGAAAAATCGATTTTTATCCCAAGATATAAAAGCATAACCTTATTACAGTTAGATATTACTGGTAGTTTCCATTTTCAGTATTTGATTGGGCATGTAAATTTTCAATTGCTCTTAAATTTAATTTTCTATCCTCTTTATGAAATGTTCTTAAGTAAATGGTCATAAGTAAGGGATGGATTAGAAAAGAAGCAACTTTAAATGCAGAATATTTTACCAGACTATAATATTATAGGAAGTGTATGGAGTGCCATTTTGGGGGGGCTATTACGTTTGTGTGCGTGTATGTAATTTAAATATTAACGACGAGGGATCGGCTTACGTCGAGTTGAGTATGTAATGGGAGGGTAGATGACATCATATCCTGTCGTCGGAAGTTGTGTCAGGGGACAGGTCCTGGGATAGGTACAGTTAAATTGCTAGGCGATGGTACAAGGAAAAAATCAAGTATTACGATAAAAGTGAACAAAACACTGTAGCAAATTGTGCTTTTAGTTGTATTAGGAATTTGATATATTTCGATAAAAGTGAACAAGACACTGTACTAAATTGTGCTTTTAGTTGTATTAGGAATTTGATATAAGACGAATTATAACATACTGTGCCTCAGATTTACTAATATCTTTCCATTCATACATCTTCTTAGCCCTTTAGTCGAACATAATATTCTGAAATCGTAAAACTGAAAATATGTCACATGTTTTTTTAATGAAAGTATTTTCCTTGGCTGTCTAGGATCTTTTACCACTTTTCTGGCAAAAGTACACGTAGGTGTAGTAGAAAGAGACATTTCCATAAACCTAACATCCCTTGACAGTGAGCGACCAAATTTTTACACTGACCTATAACTATTTTATTTAAAAATAAAATAATTGATGTCAGGAAACTAACAAAGGAAGATCCCCAACCCGCAAATTTAAAAAATTATGAAACTGTGGGGATATGTGGAGGATATATTACGTTAAGTATATATTACGCAACTTCTTTCGCTGCTCAAATTCACACTAAGGGGATGAAAGTGACCCCTGAAAACACGGCTGTTTCCCGATTTTCTGTTATAACTCGCGAACTGTAAGAGATAGAAAAAAGGTTTACAAACGAAAATTACTTGTTCTAATTAGGCCTATCACTTGTTAACTTACTGTTTTTAAGTTATAATACAAAAATCGGAAAATATCCGGATTTTCAGGGGTCAATTTCACCCGCTTCGAGTGAATTTGGGCAGCAAAAAAAAATTGTGCCCTCTGCATATCTTCAAAGTTTCATAATTTTGGGAATTTGTGGACTGGAGATCTTCCCTTGTAAGTATGTATTAAGTCCTTTCCACACGTCTTATTTCAGTAATCGTCGACTGGAAGCTCACACAGATTCATACATTTCCAATCTCCATCGATCCTTCTTAAACCACCAGTGCCTCCACCAACTACATATGTATATGTAGACCTCGCATTACCAAAAAAAGCAGCAAGCACCACTTTATACGACCAGGCTCGTCTTCCCATTAGTTTCAACGGAGAAGGTTCCCCTCCATACGATATACCAGGCTGGAATATCTGTAATCACGGTCGCGTTTTTCGGATATCGAGTCCAGCCGCGCTTGGCAAGCTTTAATTTCGCGGGCGGATTGTTTTCACCGGGTGGAAGTGTGCCCGCGGCCGGTATTTACCTGTCAATAATTGGATTACTTACAACACAGTCGGTCTGCGTGGTTTTTTCGTAGATGGACAGTTTCACGCGGTAGAACGGCGAATAAAAACGTGCAGTGGCGCGGATACAGCGAATCGCGTTCGTCCCTACCGTAAAATCTGTTCCGTACGGCTCATGAATTTTTATAGCGCCGGATTGATCAACCACGCTTGCACCTAACGCGTACCCTAGAAGCAAATTCGCGTTTACGAGCATCGACAGGCGATCTCGCTGCAGCGCCTTCTTTCTCTGGAAAGTTATGGAAGTTTGGGTCCGTCGACGGGACCACGTGGCGTGTTATGCATCGATTTTTATAAAAGTTTGCGTGTGGATGGAGAATCCAGAAACATTTTACTCATACTTGGTCTTCTGCGTGGATACACAGTGACGTTTCGATCGATTTTGAGCGTGGAAAATTTGTGAATATCATTTGTGATCGTGTAATCAGCTAGTAGCTAGGTTTGGTCAAGTAAAATGTAGTTTCGATGGTATAGTGCAGGTTCATTCTGAGATTTTTGTGGTAGAGAAAACAATAATAGCACATACCACCAAAGAGAGGAGACGTTATAGACACCCCAGTATTTGAAACAAGAATTCAACAAAATAAGTTTATTAGAAATGCCATTGAATTTCATAGTTTACGTTAATTATTTCTTCCCTTTTTCAAAATAAAATTAAGAATCGATGGAAGGGTTGCAAATCGTCCAATTTTATTCGCATTTTTTCAAAATAAAATTAAGAATGGATGGAAGGGTTGGAAATCTTTCGATTCGGACGCATTTCTTTTCAAGTATTCCATAGATAGTTTCTACATAAATTAAATAATAAATACGCAGAACCGCTGGAAGATACGTGTTTCATCGATTCATTTTCGTTGAAGTGCTTTATCGTAAGTAGCGAGGGCTCGAGAATATTAATGATACCGGACATTACCAGTTGGCATCCGTCTAGACCAGCAGCTTTTTTAGGAGGGATTTTATAAACGAGTTCATTTCCCGGCAGAGCACCATGGCATTTTTCTACCTTAGGTCTTTTTCAGACCCTGTTGTTGCACGTTCCTCTCATAACTTTCCTTTTAGAGTGGAATTCCCGTAGAGCATGGTTAATAAGCGAGAAATAGTTTATCGTTCACAAGTTTTCTGAATTGGTCTCTTTTATAACTTCGTCTCACAAATATGCATACATATACGTGGCATTTCGATACCTTTATTTGAATATGTATTTTCATTATTTAGACATGTAGGGCGATTGTGAAAACTGAATTGATCACCAAATTCTCATTTCAATTCGTGTGAACGACTCATCACTTATTTTTAACAGCTCCATTTAAACATTAGATATACTTCCGTGGCTCGCCAAATCCGCGCGTTCCAATCGAATATTCGTTCGCACACCTCAGACGTGTTCAGCAAGATATTTTCGAGGTGGTAGAACAACGAAGCGATAAACTAACAGAAGCAGTGTACGATAACTTCGGCAGAGTTCCCAGCTATTGAATGGGATTACATTTCGCATGCCAATAGTTGTCTAACTGAATACACTCGTGCACCGGCTGCCCGTCACGGTCTCAAGATTCAAAACGGAGTTTCGGTTTCGTATTAGATCCAATAAGTTCGCGGCACGTAGAGTTCCGTTCAGTTCGGAATTCGAATTAGTTTTCGGTCGCGGCCGTAGTTAATTCTTCTCCTGGGAAACGGCAACAGCAGGCTGGGAGCTTGGCAAGTTTCGATGTTTCTGGCACGTGTATCATAGAAATGCATTCAAGGAGTGTTACAACGAAAATATAATTCCATGCTTGTAACGATATGCTCTTGTTAAGGTGAAGAAGTATGTAAACATGGTACTGGAAATATTTATTGCATTACTCTGAAATTTCCGTAGTACGCAGAATTTGGGTAGCAATATGATTGGTAAAATGATTCGCATCCAACTTATTTTGGTCAAGATCGTGAGTTGCACATTTTTGCAATAAATAAATTTTGCAATATTTCTCTGCACTAATAATAGGAGAGGTATAAGTGATAACGTGTTTATTCGAGTGATGCAATAAGTATTTCCAATAGGTACTGTATGTACATATGCATTTATATTAACAAAACTGTGCTTTTATTTTTTGGGTACGTTTCGTCTCAAATATATTCTCACACGTCCTTGTTCGCGATAAGAGTAAGGTAATTGAGAAAGCATACAAGCATATCTTTTTTTAAAATATAAATAAGAATATTGTTAGTAATAAATTTATGGGTATCTTATTATTTGCGACGAGTGTGCAATACTTTGGTACTTGAAAGTTCAAAGGTCCAGTTCTGCTATTCTTATCGCGATCAAATTATTATTTGCATATTCTCACGCATGTTTCTTAAAATGGAAATCCTGCGAATAACTTATACCGAGAATAATTCATCGAGCGTTAATACCTCGAAATTAGAGTAAATCGACTTACGTCATTTTCATTCCTCAGTATTTTCGCAGATCAAGCATTACCGTATCATACCTCCATTGCAAACATTTTTCCTCGCTCAATACTCTGTATATACCAAATGTTTGCAGTAATATTATTTTAACTCCGAAAATTACAGTACAATCCAAATACTTCATAAATCTCCCCCTAACTTCCAATACAATTCTCCCTTCGGTAATTATCCTCACAAATCATTACGCTACCCTTTCCGTCAGGGGCGGATTAGGAGATTTAGCGCCCTTAGGTTAAGCGTCTGCCGCCCTTTCTGTGAAATATCATCAGATATTTTAATCTAAAAGGGTTGCGACAATTTTAAAATTAATTCAATAAGACAACTCACGTATGAGTTATTGCTAATTTGCTACACGAAAAAAGTGAATTGTTTTAAATTTGTCTCAAGCCTTTGTGTTTAAAGCTCACCCGGTTAAAGCAGTAAAAATAAAAACGTGGTCCTTTATAAAAAATTATGTTCAATATTTAATTCGCATATTAAATAAGTAGGCATGTAGGTTGATGCACCCTCGAAATTTGCCGCCCTATCCCTTCCAATCACAACATATTCCCTCAAACTTTTTTAAATAGAATTTCATATAGCAAATCACCCTTAAGTTTTGGTTCATATTCCTTCCGTGATTAGAGATTGGATGCTTGGATCGTTACTATCACGATCGTAGATGTTAATCTTGTGCCCCACGGATCTCCAGGTGTCGATCCAAGATTACTGTTGGGTGCCAGCACTGGCGGCGATCGTATCACGTGGGAGGGTCGTTACCACATGAAGGAACATCGGCGTGCTGGAAAAGCGACCTTCCAGGGTCAAGTTTACAACTTCCTGGAGCGCCCCACCGGCTGGAAGTGCTTCCTCTACCACTTCTCTGTGTGAGTACCCAGAAACGCCTTCTATCTTGCCACGTGTTCGATGCTTTCGATGTTCGTCATCGCTGGCGCGATATTGAATATATTTGAATTTTTTGGCCGCGCGAGCAGCCATCTACAGAAACGCAAAGGGTGCGGTGTTCCGGGTTATGAAAACGCGAGACAATTATTCCGTGGCCCGTTTTATGCGCCTTTCATATTGCCCTTTTGAGGCATCTGGCAATAATATCGCAATATTCATAAATTGGTTATCACCGCTTTGAGAGCTTACAATAATCGATTATGATAAAAAGGGTGTCCACTTTCTTCTAATTAAATTCCTCGTGTGGAAATATATGTTTTACTCGCATATTTTAATTTTTCCATACCTCATTTTTAATAAAAGACGAACGTTTAATGTAGGAGCTAAATACTCAAAGGATTAATAATTCGGTGCATGAAGATTGGAAGAGTCTTGGCAAGTTTAGGTAGGTTTGAGTGGAATAGAGGTAGTGTTTTAAAAGATACATATTTGAGGGAGTGCCTTGTAGTAAGATTGATCTTTTCTACGGGATCTTTAGTATTGTATTGTAGAGTTCTATATTCGGAAAGAATATTCCGTTCGTAACATGATTTTGCAGAACGTTGATTATTCGCGAAGTGTTTCACGTTGAATTGAACGTTTCACGCTTGTGTCGATGCAAGGATGTCTGCAGTTATCGATTGAATGTGAATTATTTATAACGAGAGGCGTCGTGGATTCGTGAAAAACAGGTTGGCTTATTTTAAGCAGCTTCGTTTGGATGCTGTCTTCCTTGTCGATACATTAGAAGCGGATTTAACGATGTGTCGGTTTTGCCTCTTGCATTCTCTTCGGAGAACGCTGCAGCATCAATCTTTATTGTCAGTTAATAAATATCGAGATTGTGGTACTTCTGCGAGACTGATGGCATGGACGAAACACTTCCTTCACTGTTCGAGCCCGACGGGCGTGCATTATGTTCCAATTTGCTCGTGCAAACAGTCGTTGAAAAAAGAAACCAGTAGGATAACAGTATACATAATGGAAGTATAATGCCTGAAGCAATTAGTATAATTAAATCATGCAACAGGAATAGGGACTCTGTTCATTAAAGTACAAGAAGCAGTGAACATCATATTTATTTAACATTTCCATACATTTTTAGACCGTTAATATCTGTTTCCAATAGTTATGTTGCTAATAACAATTTGGAAATTCTTATTCAAAACGAACCTAGTTCGTCAAAATAATATCAGAATATATTCTCTACAGTAGTATTACCTGAATATGCTATTAGTTGTAGTATTTTGTTAAAATACTTATTTATCTGTTTAAAGATTATTTTAACGAAGTATTATTTAATTTATATACAATTAATATATTCAGATTCGTAAGATCGATTGATTCTACTCTCTTTATAAAGATTTCGTTCTTCAAAGAGTTAGACACCCTTCGCGTAGATGGCGCTTTAAACGCCGACGTGCATCACTTGGGCTGATCAATATCGTGGTTGTATCACTTACCCAGTGCGTATGCAGAGATCTGCAATTCGCTTGCTCGCAAAATGCCTCGTTGTTCGAAGATTTATTCGAGCTTATAACGACTGCGACATTGTCGAACTGTTTTACGTCTACTATGCGACGCTTTTAAAACTTCGCAAACATTTTTTTCAAAAATTGTAACTGCTGAGCATCACTTCGAACGAGTATGATTTCTAAGGATATTAGAAACTCTTCTCGAGCTCGAATTTTATTGGGTTTGGATTAAGTGATATTATAGTATCTGTGAAGAAAGAGTAATATGTGATTTTTAAAAAATACATTAGTATTTACTAAAAATCGGTGATCATACGAAAAGCAGTAAGTGAGGACTGGTTTTTGGGGATGAAAGTAAATTGTGCCCAAGTGGGTCGAAAGTATCGTTTCAAGAACCTTAAACTACGTGGAGGAGAAAGTAGTCACAGGATACATTGACCCTATGAGCACATACAGTGATTCACAGGCTTGTTCACATGATTTTAGAAGAACATCTAAATGTGAAAGACACTATCTTGCTTTGCCTTCTTAATATTTAGATTGACATCGCTTGATCCGTAATTTCACTATGAGAAATAAGACTACACGCATAATGTGGTCGAACCAAACTGACAATCTTTCGTGAACAAATTTCTGAGTGACTGTATGTGCATTAGTTCAGTACGTGCAGTGTGTGCGGGAAACGCACATTGGCGTTTAGCGACTGTAGTTAAGAGATGCGACAGGAGGAGTCCCGCACGCGGCGTATGATGAGTGTTCAAATTGTCAGCACTTGAAGGGTTAAATAAAAAGCAGGTATATAGATAAATGTTGAACACTCCCACAATAATGTCCGTGTGAGTATATTACTAAAATTAATTAATATTCATTAGACGCATGTGGCCTCTAATTACAGACCTAGTTTAGCACTAATACACTATGAATAACTAATATCTAATTACGCAGTTGTTGGCACAATATGGTTGATTTACTTTGTACACGTGACATCGAGCAACGTCACAGCTTAGCCATATAGAATTATCTATTTCATGATTAAGCCTTCCTTGACAATCATTTTTTTTCAATCAACTTTGACATACTGGATCTCTCAGTATTATATAGTCTGGGCTCACACCCAGAACTATGTTTGAACGACTGCCATTCTCATCTAAAGAATCCAGTCGTTATGAAAAAAATCATAGGTCAATTTCAAGGTCTCTAGAATGTATTCCAGTAGTTTTATAATTGAAATTTTATAAAAATTTTCCTACAGAAATTCCAGATTATCATATGTCGAGAAAAAACGAAGAAAATCTTCAAAAAATTGTAAATTTTACAAATTTCAATATTAGAAGCCACAAAAACTACAGAGTTGTTGTTCAGATATAATATTTTAAGAAAAAAAATAGTTTATAAATCGGCTTTGGAAGAAAGGTATTTATTTTGCATATAGAAGGTAGGCTATTTCGGAAATTGAAAAATAGAGATATTCCACAAATATCCACGATATTGCACGTAGAATCTGCGTATTGGAAAATGTACAGAGTGTCAAAATCAGCCTTTGGGTGGCTCACACCTAGAATGATAACGAAGTGTTAATATTTTCGACAGATTTCGAATAAACTGACAAATTTGACCACGTATCTCTGTTTCACTTTCTATACGAGTGGATTGCAAATCCTGTATATTGTTCTATCGGTGAGCAATAATGCTCCTATGCCGCGTGGTTTGATCCCAAAGCGCCTCTGCAGCCCTGCGGCTGCGTTAAATGCAATTTGAAAATAGAACGTCGCATTCGTGAACTCCGTGGTAACTCGATTATCGATGTAACAAAGCACGTTTACAGCGTGGGCTGTAAATTGAGTGGATTGACAAAGCAACAATTTCGTGGGAAAACTTTGCTTGTCGTTCATTTGCACGTGTAATATTCTATGAGCACACTAGTATTTCTCAGATCGCGATGACATTTTTGAATGAAATGAACGCGGGAGGATAATCTGATTTGTTCACTCAAACAAATTACTTAAACTGAGTGATAGAAAAGTGTTAAAATATTTTACATAGATTTTTTATTCAGTCATTCATGATATAATGCATTTTGATTTCTCTTTAAAAGAAGTAAAGTCATGTTATACTTGTAACACCATAAGAACTGTAACGTTAGACGGGTCCCCGTGATCAATTACCGCAGGTCTGACCACATACTGGGCAGTTCTACTTAGTTTTCTTACCTTGTAGAGAACCAGTTCACTAATAGGGCTAAAAGAAACTCTTCTCTTTCCGTAACCACGGTTTCCTCATTATGATGATTTCGTCATGATCATATTACTCGTCAAGACATAAACTGTACATATACAGTGGCTTGCAAAAGTATTCAGCCACCCTTTAAAATAGAATAACTTGTTTAAAATTGGTCCAAATGACTTGAGCTTTTTGAGAAGCTAGAAGGATTCGTTTGCTAAGCGACGTGATTTGTCGTTTAAAAAAAAATTGCATTTGATCGGAATAGCAAGAAAAAAGTAGATAAATGTCGTGTTTTAAAATTTTTTTGTTTGTGTTCGTAATGAAAATTTAAAAAATGCCTTTGTAGATTTAAGTAAGTTGTATACGTGCCGAAAATCTCATCAAAATTGGTTAACGCAGCTATGAGCTACAAACAGTTAAAGTTGGTGGAAATCACATTTTTCAGCCGAACTTACTTAAATCTTGCTGTAAACCATTGCTGTAAAATCTCCGAAACGTTGCAGGAATATTTCTTGCACCCTTGCACAAAAGGGGACATAGGAAGATTCCTGCACCGCAACATTGAAGCAAATGGCAATGGTCCGGTGCTGTATGAGATGTGACTCATACGTACAACCGCACCCCACAAAAATTGATTAGCCTAGGTCCCCTCGAAATCAATCCAACCCCAAACATAAAAAACGTCATATCATCCTTAACATTAAAAAATTTATTTCGTAACATTCTCCAGTCTTCATCCTTCACTACATTCGTTCAATTCAACCAGTAGCCTCGTGTTCTTTGATCACGCAGGTACCTACACTAGAAACTGCTTTCGAAATTAGAAGAAAGAATTCTAAAATTAGACTGAGCAAATATTAATACATTACTGCCATGCCAACTGAGAATATGAAGTCATTATCTCTGAAGCATTCACAAAATCGCACTAACATGCTCGCCCTAAAGATCTCTATCATTCATTTACCCCAATTACAGTCAGGAGCAGGCCCTGTGGTAAACGCACGACATTGATATCCATTCCGAGAAACCCAGAACAACGTAATCCGTTCCGATGAAAATTAATTAACGAATTCTGTCGGCGAAACTATATGTTTCACGTTTCTAGCGTCGATCATCGTCGCTCGTACGATTCCAGGGAAAATATCATGGGCTGTGCTATTAAGTAATTTACGTTATATTCGTGGGGGGCGATCGTTGGCGTGCCAAGTTATTCAAATTATTCAAATTGGATCATGCGACGCCTGCACGATGTGTATTACTTCCTGTGTATATCGTTGGGGGAGCAGAAGTTCTTCGCGTGAGGAATGTTTCAGTGGATGATAACCGTGCTTTCATGCTACCGTCAAGGGAAACTGCCGCAGAAAAGTATACTGTTTCGACGTGGAGCGTCGTTTCGTGTCCAAAAAGGGGGCACGTTCGAAACAGGGTCATCTCGGCATTGTGGAGTATAGAGTGGGGCTCTAGAAAAATGTTACTATCATTTCGGGCGTCCAATACATGTCAAACTAAGGGTAGAAATTAGGAATAGATAATTAGAAATATTAAAAGGTGAAGAAAATATTAATCTATGCCTGGCGTTAAGTGTTAGATAATTACTAACACTTGTTATTAGTATTACTTCTTGGAGAAGATAAGGATTTTAGATCACAACAATATTAGATTCCAATATACATAGGTAAAAGCTTATTCTGTCCCTGCTTGTGATGTGTGTTGAAGCTAACTACCGTCCAAGGGTTGAAAGGTGAAGGATAGAAAAAAATACCTCGGGTTGACAGAGGAAATTACATTCATGGATAATTATTTATACTATCTGCACAGTATTTCTTGAGTTCAGCTTAATTCTAATACCACGGTAGTCCCATTAAAAAGGGAGTTACACAATGGAAAATAATACTTACATGAAATTATATTTTCCATGCACTCTAATTAACCCAAGCAGTATAGAATTCAATCGCCATGCCAGTACATTATCAAGATCCTCCATCGAAACTAGCCATTTGTCTTCGCAAATTACGTTTACATAATTCCATACCTCTGCGACTCCGCGATACAGATATTCTGGTCTGAATGGCCCGCCGCGATAAGAACAATAAATATCTTGTAACATCCACGTAGCCATGTCCAACTGACCCTGAGGAAACGTCCCCGCCATTTATTAACACGCCACCCTTCGCATTAGTCGTTATCAATGTGATCAACGTAACGAGCTCAGAGGCGGCCGTCGAAACGAAGTCACGGTTGCACCGGCGTTCCCAACGAGTGCAACAAACACAAGATCGAATCACAATACACAGTGCACACGATCTAGAGCGAGTTTACCCTTCGAAGGACTTTCCTACTCCATCATTACCATCGACCTCAGACGGATGTTCTCTTGCCCTGCTTCCTGTACCGCGCGATGATTATCACATCGTACGAACATTTTCCCAACATGACCGACGGTGTCCTCTCCAAACATACCCCTCCTGACAGTGTCAATAACACACTGGACATCCTAACGACCCGTGTCGCATTCTCGAGGTCACTTTTTTTCAGAAAAGATATCCTTGGTAACCAGAAAGGTGTATCGATCAAGAATTATTGTGTCGATCACACTACAAATCTTTCTAGAAACTTTTCTGCCGTTTAAAAATAACGAGATTCTAATTAATTGTTAATAAAACATTACTGAAGCAACAATTACAAAAATATGAAAATGTAGGAGTTTATTAACCCTCCGTGATCAAACCTTCTTATAATCCCAAATTGGTCACATGGGTTCACGCAACCCAGTGTCATGTTTTAGTTACCATTTTCGTATTTTTGAATCTTTTAACTTTTGAATTATAATCGCAGATTCGCAATACTCGTAGTATCATGCTTTAATAGTCTTTTTCTGTAAATGTAAATACTAATACGTTGAAATTTGTATTTGAAAAAAATAGTTGTGGATGAAAGCGAATTCTTTTGTTAAAGTTCACCAGTTTTTTGAATTTTATTATTAAGGTCTGAAAATTTTCAGAAATATTGGCAAACACATATTCTGGGGTGCGATACACCCCGTGTGGCCACGAAGGGTTACAAAAGTCAATAGTTTGAAAGCTTTTCATTGAATGTTATAAGAAAACATTAGCAATTGGAGGATGAAAATTGAAGGATTTTAATACAAACTTGGCGGAGTGAAGCAGTATCATGTTCACTCTGCGAAGGACGGTCGTTAAGCATTACGAGGCATCAAGAAATTTCGCGTGTGGCGAGGCAAAGGAACGGGACGAAATCAACAGCAGGGTGGCGTATCGGGTAGAAAATGGACGGATCGCGGGTGGAGAGTGGGTGCGGGGACGACGGGTTAGTTTAGCCTAACGACTAATATCGATTTTCTCACTTTTATAACAGTACATATGAATATGATGCCTGCACGTTGGCGGTTTTCCCTCCTCGTTCACCTTCGCGGTTTATTTTTCGTCCCCCTCGTCCCATTGTACTATATCTGGGCCCATGTAACCTACTTCTTTTCAAGGTACCAAGCGAAAACAGGAGGCTCTGGGCTGCCTCTAAGACGAGCTGAAAAAACTCGGCCGCGCCACTTCTGTGCCAAATTGTTAGGCCAGTTTGCGTGCTTACCTCGAGACCAACTACTCGTGTAGTGTACTTCCTGGTGCCGTACAGCTAGATTAGGTATATGCACCTCGTCTGTGTTTAGAGGTTCTAGGGTTCCTTTGAAAATTTGCGGTTTTGTTGGGGCGGGTTTTCTGGTATCTGGTGGATCAGATAAATTGAAGGGACACGTGGGGGCAGTTGGGGGAACAGAATAATAATAAATTATCGATGATAAATTAGTGAGAAATATAATACATTGATTAGAGAAGATAGTTTCTAATTTCTGATTTCTCAGAAAATTGTTTTAAAATAGCTACAATTACTTAAGCTGTTATACCTAATCAGGAGACCGAAAAGAGGCGAAACGTAAATATTTTTCTGCATAAAAATTACCAAATGTTGTTCTTTTAAATGCACAAGGTTCTGTGAAAATATATGCTTTCGCTTTTTCAAAAAAAATCACAAACATTCTCCTCTTGTCGACCTCCTGACTAAGTAGAACCCATTAAGGTTACTTTAATTCTTTCAGTGCTAATGTGAACGCTCGTGGTCGTTCCCCGCTGACTCTGCGTGCAGTGAACGAACGCATATGTGCGTCCGTAGGGTTCAACGGGTTAAGAAAGTGGGAAGAAATAGTAGTATTGTAAACGTAACAAGATAAGTTTAGTGACAGTCACTTTTCGACAAATAACAAATACTAAATTCAGTGGTAATAGAACTATGTCACTCGAAACATTTTACGTACAGGTTCAAACACTTAGGTCCACTCTTACATTCTTGTTCGTTATGTTATTTGTTCCCACAATACCTTCCTCTCCAGCGGTATCAAATAATTCGTCTGTTCGAATGACGTAGGAACATTCTGGATCCGCGAGTTCTAGCGCCACCATTCTGCGCCATGATTTTAAGTACAACCGCCGCCAGTTTGAAGTTTACAGTGACCAGGCGTTACACTTTATAGCATACTAGAATTTATAGGAAACAACGCAACGGTTTACGGCGTAGTATATTTTACTTCAGCAAATTTTATGTCAGATTCCATATCACCGGTCACGTTGCCACTTCAGGTTAATCGCAAAGCTGATAACAAGCATTCCCCATTCAGAAAGTACTGTTTCCCTCAGATACCACGAGAATTAAGTTACTTTAATGTTCTCACACTTACTGAAATCTCTTCTTTCTTCCTTAACCCGGCGTTGGTAAGGCGGGGAAAAGTAACAAGAGTAGTAAGGTGGGGTCTCTCAGACCCTGCAAATAATTTAGTGTATTACAGAAATGCATGCCTGTAATTAATATGAGATTATGTAGCGGCATGGAATTTTACAGAATAAAAACGCAGATACGTCGAATTAAATTTTTAATACCCAGAAATGCTTAACTAATTAAACATCTTTAATTTCCAACAAAAATCTTTTTAATCAAAGAGGTGGCGAGTGATAAAAGTTTGAAGTACGTTTCTTCATCCATTCGCAAGTAGTTACGCCAATCGCGACGGTAAATTATTAGTTCATTTAATAAATCAGTGTGCGAATGGCTTTGCCTTCTCTTTAGCCTGTCTTTACACCACAAGCTACGTCTCTCACGTTGCTTCTTCTCCTTCAAAACTAAAACGAAAGAAGCTAAAGCGAGCACGTCGTCGTCGCCCGTCGACGACATGGTTCAAGCGTGCACTGACACTGTTCAAGTATACTTGTGCCTTGAAGAGGCTATATGGCTGTCAGGTATACTTGTTCAATAAATTTGTACAAGCATGCAGTTACGTGTGCAGCCGGCTTTAATAAAGTGTTTTTCATGCGAGAGCATTTTCAAGTCTCGTTAACGTCGGATCAAAGCAGCGCTGGAAATGTTGCATGGAAAGTGCCGTGAATTGATTAAGGGGGCTTTGTATAGTACTTTCTTTGTCCGAAAATTAAGCATTCTTTATGATTTTTTTTCTATATGAAAATGAAAAGCTAGAACGACGGGGTTTGTTGCTAATGAAAGATCACTGTTTGAAAGTATTAAAAGAATTTTTATTAAAAGAAAAGCACCCTCCCTTCCCTCGCTGTTGTCGCTCAAAGTTGATCCCGCGCGGAGTGAGTAGAACTGCGGTGCCATCAATTCCGCCTTCGGTGCGTATCTGAAACATAAAACAAATTAAGACATTAAAATTTATCACATTTTCTTGTCATTGACCGAGCCGATTCTTAAATTTCGCATTTAAATCAAAATAGCGGACTGTCAAACTGTACGTATCGATTTTCGACACTGAAACTGTAGGTTTGACAGTCCGCCATTTGGTTTCAAACGCGAAATTTAAGAATCGTCTCGATCAACGACCAGAAAATGTAATAAATTTTAATGTCTTAATTTGTTATTATCTTTCAGAGAAGTACAGAAGGCGGAATTTATGGCACCGCAATTCTATCCACTCCGCGAGAGATTAATTTTCAGCGACTATAGCGAGGAGAGGGAAGGTGATTTTTTTTTAACAAAAATTCTTTTAATATACTCAAACAGTGAGCATTTATTTGCGACAAACTCCACCTTCTGGCTTTTCATTTACATATAGAAAAAAAATCATAAAGAATGCTTAATTTTCGGGCAAAGAAAGTACTATGCCCCTTTAAAAGCTTATTTGTTAATACGGAGAAAAATGTCGGAAGGTAATATCTGTTAAGTTCGTTATTAACTACAAGAACGGGGACAGGGGTGAATGGTTCAGCGGCGGAAACTTTAAGTTCCTGCCTCCGTTCTGAATTGAATTTTCCGCCTTTCAAGCAGCGGCTGTAGTCGTAATTAAAAAATACTGCCACGACGTCCGGCGTGTAGAACATTTAGAGGCTCGCTGCCTTTCAAGCGAATTTTTCAGCCGGAATTAAATTCTTTGTGATAGCAGTCCAACGGCCACTGTAAAGCAGCGAAATATTAAGCGAATTAGTTTCTTTTTATCGTCAGCATTGTTTGGTCGTGGACAAGTGCCCGTAGGTGTTTGGAATAACTTTCGTTTTCGTTGAAGATTTCTGGCATCTAGTCTATCGACAATCTTATTTCTCCTGATGCAATTTCTTCTCGATGGTGATAAATTCAAATGCATATGTTTCAATCGAAGGTGGAATTATGTATGATGAAATATATTAATCTTCATTGAAGTTAGTTAAGATTGATGTTAAGCAAATGTTTCTTAATTTTACATATGTATATCGAATCTAAGATGATAGATCTATATATAATTTTACTGATCCTTCAAGCTTCTAAAAAGCAACCCTAATAACAAAATACCTACATTAAAATTGAAATGATTCCTGAGGATCCACTAAGTTTCTGCAAATCAGCCCCAATAACCGACTAAATTAAAATTCATTTCCCACCCGTTCCATCAGTTCGAGCAATATTCCCAGTCCATATAACAGCAATTTTGCATCCCAGAGATAAATAATGTTAACGACTGCACGGACAGTTTCGCCAAGTCATATCGTGCTCGCTATAAAAGGAGCCGCGAGAGCTCGATCATGGCAAGCCAGCGGAGGGACGTGAGGGGAGCAACAAATGGAAACGGCCGAGCCATTCTGTTCGCCGTTGCTTTAACATGAGCGCGTATAATGCGTTTGTTATTCGCGAAGCGATGAAAAACCGAGCTACTAGGGGGTAGTATCGATCAGAACCCTAGCGTTCCTTCGTTCCTGTGATTGCCTCGCTGGAAAACACGATAGGCTTGCGAGATTCCAATATCGTCCGTGAAAAATTCGCTTTGAGCTCGCTGACGTGCGATATTGGGAGTGCGTGGGTGTGCAGTTCGTGCCCGCGTCCAAATGGTATTAACACGTCGATTTGTGAGCTGATTTTCGAAATCCAACTGAGCCTTTTAACGCTTACTACGATCATCTTGTACTTGGAGAACTATTCGACATTGACTACAGCTAGTGGTCAGAAGACAGTTGAAGCTGTGAGCGATAATAGAGATAAGATAGTTCCATTTGTAGGAAATGAATCTTTAAATCATATAACAATTTTATTGAAACCCTTACGGGTTCTTACAATCTTCTTTTTCTCTGCCTTATGTACATTTTTTGTTATTCTTAATTCAATTTTATGTTACACTTATTATTCTATAATTTAACCTATTTTATTTGCTACCCTCTAGTCACTGTTACCATTTTTCTATTTACTACCCTACCTTATATCTAAATCTATCCACCCTTTTCCTTTCCTCTCCTCCTATTCCTATTCCTATTTTTATTTTAATCTACTTGTTTTCTCTCGTGCCTTATACAGCTGTACGTAGATTAAACGCAATTGCTTCCTCGTAATCGAGAACTGCTGGATAGGAGAAGTAATCGATGTGTCTTAGGTACGACTATAAAAGTGTCCATATTCAACATTCTATCATCCAATAAATCATGTTCGTTCAGCATAGACAGCGGTGCTTTTTTCATTCTATAGGATGTTCTATCAGACTGTGCATAACGCGAAGAGCACTTTGGCGAAAAATTGACAGAGTTTGAGCAGTGCGAACATAAAACCAAAACGCTGTAGCGAACCGTGAGCCAAACCGTGAAAATTGTTTTATTTCGATCGACATCGCGTGGATCAAGATGTCTGCCGTTCGAAATAAATAATTCCGCATGCATTACTTACGTCACGTGGAATAAATAATACAACGTAAGGCAATATTTCAAATTAATTTACAAATTACTATTCAGTGGTAAACCTTTTTCAAGTGCCGTCGAGATTTCTTAATCAAACCTTCATCGACGTTTATTAACGCGCAACGATCGCCACAATCACCCCACCTCATTCTTCGACCGCGAAAGATAGACCTGCGTCACGGAAAAATTTCGCTCTAATAATACGTCACGTACTTCCGTCATTCGTAATACAGCCAAGTGAAATTTGGCGGACTATTCCATTAAATACGATTGATTAACGAAGAAGAAAAAGAGCTACAGTAAACCATGATTGATTTTAAACACGACACGCTAATCAATTCAATTACACTTCCCATCTATAAAGCTTCGCGGCGGAGATACCAGATTTCGAACGTGCGCGCGATAGCTGCAGGCCAAAGGAGGGAGGAAAAGAGCGAGAAAGAGAAGCCAGTTGGTAGTTGACTAATGTTTTGATTAGATACATCTCTCCTCGTTTACGGTGCACATGTCATCGTTGGAAACGAGGGCCATGCGCAGGGAGGGAATTATTGTGACACGAGGCAGCACACGAGGCTTGGTGACCCGCAAACACCGAGACACCCCATTCCATAAAAGCCGTCCATCAAGCATCAATAATGCAGAAGGGTCGTGGTGTGGCCTTGCCGCGAGAATATCGACCCGCGCGCGAATATCGATTCTTCCCATCCGCTGCTGCCCGGGCAGATAGAGGGAGGCTTTTGGTACAAAGTAACTACCCTTTTGTAACGTTCACCTTGCGGCTTTGCACTTTTCCGTTTACCGTGTTACCTTCTTCCCCTCGCTTTCCATTTCTGCTGCTACATAGTTCCGGTGTCGACCACGCGGAAGACACCAGGGCGGGAATGGGGGATACTGTTACGATGTAGGGAGACACTTGTGTTTTAACTAATTGCAAGTGACAAACTTTATTCTAAATATGAGACACGCTTTGTACTCGGGAGAAGAAGATGCGAAATGGGTCCGCGAGTAACAGAACTCGTTAGGAAAACTCGAGGGAAAATTTACTGTGATGTAGTAATGCCGAGAGTGTGGATCTAAGTGTTTCGTGGGGTTCATATCTTTATAGTTTCAGGTTTCAGCTTCCTTTTGTCATATTCTGATGTTGACACTGAATTCAGGGTACCTTTCTTCTTTCAGTGAAAAAGTTGGACATTGGAGGTAATTCGAATGCTTATGAGAACGGAAGCTTTCAAAAGTTCGGGAGCACTGAGAGGGTTTTGAAATAATATGGAGTGATTAAAATTATGTAACAAGTTTAAGAGTTAAATGTGTGCGAGCTCATTGCAAGAGGCACAACGGTATTCCTACGTAGTTCTCGTGAGCAAATCTAAAAGTACCCACTATGAAAAAAAAAAATGAAAATTTGGCACTTTAGTGTTACAGAATCTAAAGATTTCGCTGGAAGTCCTGTTAAAACATATTACAAATTCAAGCTGGCAGTAAATTGACTCTGCTATGAAGTGCAATGAAACTAAAGCTAAGTTTGAAATTTGCACTGATCTAAAATTGAATTGAAACTGTCTCCCTGAGAATTGGAGCTGAATTAAGCTCGAACAAGGGGGTGCAACGGATTTGCAGAATCTTTTAGAGCACTCTATTATACATCAAATACTTCATTCACTCCTAGCACTGTATTAACCCACCGTACCCCTAATTCACCCTATTCGTTACAATTTCTTGCTCCGAAATTGGGTAACATAAATTCCCAACCTATTCTCCGCAAATTCAATTCGTTCGCAACTTAAATTCACCCATCACGATCTTCAGTGTCCGAAATCTTGGAAGTATTCGTCTTCCTACCGCCCAACTATCAATTTCGGTTAGTACATGTAAATTCGATTCCATCGAAATTTATATTTAAATTTCTATCCCCTCGGTAAGGTTTCTCATTGCCCAGCGGCGTGTAACGCTAAATCTGACGAAGTATACACTCTGTTTGGCCGGTAAACGATTCACCCGTGAAAGATCAAAGTTTGCGAAACTTTTCATCGCAGGGAGGGAAGAAGGTATTGAAGTTGGCGTTTGGCCGTAGACTGGGTGGAAAAAGGAGCAATTTATCGGGAGGTGCCGACTGGCGTGCGAATATCGATGCTTTTCCTAGTCGTTTGGGAAAGCAGTGGCTACAAAGTGATTCTCTCCGCGGTGTTCGGAATATTGGTTTCAAACGCCGCCGCCTCCTTTTCCTTCTTTTCATGCCTTTTTCTTCCATTCCCCCTCGCCTCGTTTCTTTATTCATGCGTTTCCTTGGTCGGACGCAAACAAATAATACAATATATTATTTCGAGACAGAGGGAACTCGAAGGGAGTAGTAAAATCTGCAGAAATTTCCCGAGTGGCTGTTGCCACCTAAATATCTCTTTAAACTATTTCAAGGTACACAAAATTATCCAATAATAGTTTAAAAAGCTCGAGCAACTCTTAACCTTTTCGGCACGAATATTGAAACGATTGACATACACCGCGTGCGGAAATCCTCCAGCCTCATTTGCGCACTGTGCTCACTGAACGCGTATCGGCGTTCTCCGCACTCCATGCATTGACCGAGTGGATATAGGGGTTCATTGTACTCAAAGGGATGACTCTTTTGAGGCGTGGAATTTTTATGAAAAAGTTTGTTCACTTTCAACATTTTTTCCTCGCTATAAATATGCCTCCATTATTATAACTTCGAAAATACCCAGGGCAACAGATGGAACTCAGGGACAGAAAATATTTTTACCTCACACCTTCCCTTTAGAAACGTTCGTTTCGTCCTGAAGCACATGTTATGCATTGTCCAACAGAAACAGAGAGTATAATACTCTCGCTAGAAAGATAAACCAAAGGAAAAGTTTCAACGACGGAGAAGCGCAGAATCGATGCGTAATTCGAAGGACGACGTTCCTTCATTGCATGGAAATGAATAGCGGAAGATAAAAGCGTTTGAAGATCCCTCGGGTATTGAGGTTCTGTCTGGGCGAAGATTTTCAAAGGAGAACGCCTCTAGTGTCGCGTCCAGGGAACAACGTTCTCTTTTCTCACTCTCTTCCGTGAAAAATTCCAAATCCACTTGTGAGATACAGACGCCATCTCTTTTCAATCTTGTATCGAGTACGCGGGGAATCATTTATAACGTTCTGGCGGCGGCTACGCAGAAACTGGGGAATAATTCACGAGGACTTTGGGGATTTGATTTTCTTGCCGGTGTCCCGTTTCTTCCGCTTCCGTGCAAAATTTATACGCCCAGACTATTGGCTCACGTTCTTCTCTGCTTTCCATACGGCGGGTGTCGTCGACGAATTTATTTTGATGCAGCCAAGCCACGTTATTTCCACGAGCAGAAGGACATTTCGGGGTGCCTTGAAATTGGTGCGAAGTTTAAATTGAATCTTTTTTCCGACGATTTAATTCGCCAGTATGCCCTTTGCATAAAAGCGACGAAATTGCTGCGTGTGAATGAAACATTCCATTCATTTTAGTGGGCAATTACTTTCTCATCTGGCATAAAGTCTGCTGCTGTTATTTCCCTAGTTAATCAAATTGTTTTTTAAATACGCTTCTGATTTTCAATTTCGTTTCCTGTCGTGGAAGCTTGAATAGAGGGATCTATGATTTAATAGAGGTCCATAATTTGTTATCGAGTAACCGCACTGTGGATTTCGTAGAATTTGTGTCGAAATCAATCTGAAAGAAACAGATAAGATGAAGTATACACAATCTTCAACGAGTGATTGGCTACTTACATTCAGTAAAGAAGTAGGTACATTACAACATAAAGTGAACACATCTCAGTTGTTTACATTGTAGAGAATATGTATTTCAATTTTTATGTTAAACGTCTTACCCAAAAGTCTGTAAATAATCTTAGTTTTTATTTTTATCAATCTATCCAACTTTTTTGGCTATGGTGGCTTAAACTAAGCATCTTTTCGATTAATGTTTTTCATCTTTCCATCCTTCTTCGAATCTTTTCCACAACTCGTCTGATTTTGGGCATGTTCTTATTTTTCTATCTACTTCATCTCACAACCCCTCGACTGGGTCAAGTTCGGATGACTGTGACATAATTTCCACTTCGCTATTGTTTTCTAATTCTTTTAAAGGGTTCGTACAGACCATTGAAGTATGTAATAAATAATTAAACTGAGAAAATATAGCAAATTGAAATAATAATCTCACTTCACAAACTTGTATCCACGTTCCAATAATCACTTTACTCGAAACAACAAGTATCCAGTGATTTATGGAGAGAAGTGTACGTGTAGTATACAGAAGCTTGAATCTATTGAAAATATAAAAACTTCGAAGCTAATAAATCCCCTGAATGACACCTTGCATCGATCTATCCAAACAACTGACCAAGAACATGGTATCTTTTCATCCTCCTTATTCCTCTTAATTAACTCCTTAATAAATCGATGTCCTATGTCGAACACCGCATAACTTCCACAGCATTCAACCCACCGAATTACATGTTTGCTATAAAACAAAAGGTATTTGAAAGAATATTTCAAGCTTCGCTTCGCTGACTACCACGGGGTTGATTATTTGCATCCCCTCAGGATTTCGTAATTTTCGTGTCGTGTTAAACGCGGAAATTGGATTACACGTGCAGAAGGGTCCGTTCGCGTGCGAGTATTGAGTGTTCCGTGGTCGTGATGTAGCTCACCCCGTCGCGTGCCTGATTCGGAAGACTTGATTTCTCTCTTCCTTTTTTTTCGCCTTTGTACGACCACCCTCGGGTTCGTGGAAAATTTATATACGCCCGATCGCGGGGCTTTCGATCTTTCGCTCGCTACCCGTCACGGATCGCTTTGATGTATCCCACGTGGCAAAGGGCGAGGTCTGAGGTGGTGGGACGTGGGCACGGTTCAAATACCGTTGAAACGAATCCAGTACGTCAATTTCAATGAACAAAATAAATATATTCTTTACAGGTGGATGGTTTGGACGATAACTATTTGTTACTTCGACGAAAGTATTTGTACTAGAATAAAAAAAAGAGGTTTCTAAAAAATTGATTACAATGAAAAATTGTTTGGTACGTATGTTGGAAATTTTTTTATAGACAGTTTAGTATGATGGTTAATTATTTTAAACGAAAATAGAGTGTAATCTTTTTGATTATACATATTTCTTCGTGGTTTCTCTTCGTGCAACTTTTTCTTTGGTCAATCGTGTAAATTAATTTTTTACAGTATTCAGTAGCTATGGAGCTAAGTAGTTATGCCATTTAGTAAACTAGAATTTTACTAAATGCATATAATGAAATCTGCTTTTTAAATACGCTTTCGCGAGTTGGTTGGAAAAATTACACCGACAATTCATCTCCTTCAAACATAAAATGATGTGTAATTATGATTCAATCGGGTAAGATCTTCTCTGACCTTTTATTTTCTTCAGATTTGAATATTCATGAAATCATTTATAAGTACCATGGATATCTTTCGCTGCTGAATCCTTATTAGTGTTTGAAAGCCTCTGGATTCGGTACCTAACTATCGATCTGTTTTCCACAGATTTTTGCATCGTTGATTTCAGTCGGTGCAGAAGATTGCAGAGCCTTCCGTAATCAATCATATGTATTTTAAAGTTGTTTTTACAAACTGGCTCACAAGTAGGTTACGTTTTCATAATTTTCCCCATGGCTGAACAGTCCATTTATATTCAGATCGATCTGACATCATTCTATTTCATTAATTTTTAAATTCAATCTTGCTAACTCCGATTTGTGCGTTTTATATAAATCGAATCACCTGTGTCCATCGATCACACTCAATCACAATTGTCGCGCGGGTATCAGGTATTCAAAGAAGTCGTGCTACTGTATATGTAGGTACTTCCTTTTCGGAAGGAATTAGAATTGCAGAATGATATATCAAAAGTCAATAACTATAATACATTTACAATTTACTAGCTTAAAGTACCGGCGTTGCCCGGATAAAACTTCGATTATCACGGAGTGTCAAGAGGGTGAAATAAGGGGGATAAAAAGTATCGTAAGTAAGAATAAGAAATTTGCGAGTGACGTGTCAAGGGATATTCAAATTAATTCCTTCTTTACCCGAATCTCCTCGCCATAACGATCCCTAACAAACCCCGTTCTCTAATTACCACAAGGAAATATCAACAATAGCGGTTAACGTTTCTAGGCGAAGCCTTAATTATCTTAATTCCAACTTCCCTTGTTCCTCTGGTTACCTCCAGCCCGCAAGGGGTGGAAGAAGGCAAGAAAATTCGTTACGATACCGCCACTGAAGAAGGTGAGAACGCGAAACAGACACGTTCATATAGAATTATCCACTTGCTTCTTTTTTCCCACCCCCAGCGAGGATGCACTTGAATTCAGAGACAATGGGGGACTTGTGCTTGGCGAGGTCAGCTCCTTACGGAAAGATGAAGTAGGAGGAGTGCTCTCCAACACTGCTGGAGTACACAAACAGGTCGTTAATGGGCGCTTCTGTACATCCTATTTCAGAGGATCCAGCGAGTCGGTTCGAGCTTCCTCCCTCGCGAGAGTGATTGACTCGAGGTTTCCTCTGTTCGCCGAAAGAAACTGGAATTCTTATCGAGAATAGCGATGAACACTATTTCCCATAGTACCACCCCTCGCCCTCGAAACTTTGATCCATATAGAGCTTAAACTTCCAGCACTTATCATTAAATTGAGAAACTCCTATATTGAATAATTCCCCATTAGTATTTTGATCTCTGAACTCCTTGAACTCTTACATGTTAATTACTCGAGCTCTTAAAATCAAGTCATTCTAAAGTTTCGAATTTCCGCGAACAGGCTATAAGAATTTCGCAGATGGTTAGACAATTCAGAAAAATCGTATCCATAGTTAGTACTTTGTCCACAGATTTCAAAATAACATATCCGTTCTTTTGTCCTACCTTCTTCTTTTGTCGGCCCTTTGATGAGACTAACTTTGAGTGGCAATTTCTTAATGAAACCACCCAACTGTTCGTTGACTTCACCAGGACAACTCGGTCCCCCTCCATTATCCAAATTAGCTCCTCTGGCACCACGACAACCAGTTCATATTTGTTTCATAGTGAAATCTGGGATCAGCGACGTACAGGCGGTTTCCTGAGCTACTCGGGCTTCCTCTTAACGGTTCAAGTCATACATTACCTATGAACGTCCAAACATATTTTGGTTTTTTCATTCGTATACTGGCGTAAACAATGCAGCCTTTGTTTTCCTATCGTTGCGAATATGTTGACGCACATTGGACAGACGATTTTGGAGGTAAAAGTGTAAAAGGTATTTCTGTTTGATGCGTTTATGTATAGTTTGATTTACCTAGGAAAATGTGCTGAATTGATACAATTAAATATGTAGCGGTTGGGAAAGATTATTGAAATATAAGGGAGAAATATTGGTACAGGAATACGTCGATCGATACTCCACAGTAATTAAATTTTTGTTCATGAAATTTGTGTTCTCACCAACACAGGCGTAATTAATTGTTCGTTGTATTGTGTACGAGTGCTCGAAATACAATTTGGAAATGCTGTGATATTATAGAGAAAATTTTGTGAATATGCGGGATGTTTGCGAATTCATTACATGAAATTTAACTGGAAATTATTGTTAAATGTGGATTCGAGAGTGCAGAGTTGACAAATTTTAAATTAAAAATTTCGGCACATGTCTTTCTCGTTCGAATGTGTAGGACTTACCATATTTCCTTATTCAAGATGGCACTGATTCTGATACACACTTTTCATTATTATACTGATCAACGTACAACAAATATCTTCTAAAATTTTCAACCATTTGTTCCTCGAACTCGCATGTCCCAATGCCAATCCATTTACCTCAACGAATACTACCTATACAATCTTACACTAAAATTCAATTACACATAAAAATTCGAAAACTATCACAACAATGCCACTCACAACCACTTTCCCAAAAATCCAATTTTCTTTCCCCGTTTTAATAGAATTTACTTCGCGATGCTGAGTCGATCGTTTAATTAAATAATGAACTCCCGCTAATTAAGTGAAACGGCGTGCACGCGCGTGTATTTGCGCGTGCGCGAGGTTCGCCTGCGCGAGTAAGTTTTTGATTTTCCAGCGACTCCAGCGAGCGCTACCTCTTTCGCGGAGTTTTGAAAAGGGAAGAGCTGAGGTAGCGTTCGTTAAGTAGAGAGAAAGGAAGAAAAGGAGGGAGGGCTGGTTGGAGTGGGTCGTGGTTCGCTTTGAGATCAAACACTCGGATGAGCCGCGGCGCAACTAAATTTAACGTGAACCCTCACATTTCACATTTGCACGCCTGATTTCGTAACAAAACCCGAGTCCTCGGGCAACTGGTCCTGTTCGACGTTTCTTCGTGTGCCCCACGGATTATATGCCCTGTATGCATTCCGTTTTATGCAGCCGCGCGCACCCCATTCGAGGCATCCATCTTTGTGCGGCCTCGAGTGGATTCGCAAACAGGAATCTTGGGCTCGGGGAAGAGAATCTTTTCAGTCGAGATCGCTTTCTCCCCTTTCATTTAACGCGCTTTATTTAGCGTTGTTTGTCGTCTCTATTTCTATGATGGATTCTCACGGAGAGAAGGAGAATCTTCCCCTTTGCAGTTAAAGATGGGGGAATAATTATTATTGCACGTGTAGAGAACGAAATCTCGCGCTTTGTGAATGCTGGCGCGTGGATTGTCATCTTTTGTTTGATCTTTAAATTATTATGGCGTGGCAAAGAAGGGGTGATTTTGAATGGAAACTTAAAACAAGTTTAGTAGACAGAAGGGTAGTTAGAATCTTGGGATTTTTGACAAAATTTCTTTTTAATCCAGCGGTAGGATTTTCTTGTGTAATTTTGGGGTGCAGAAAGTGAACAATTGCTCGACGTATGTGGGAGTTATCTGGATTATCTTTATAACTTCAGGATTACGCATTACTTTATAATTTGGAACAGAATTAGTAAAAGAAAAGAGCTTTATTAAAAAATAATTTCGGATAAAGTTATTAGAAGAAAAAGGCTTTATCCAAAAATAATTTTGAATAGAATTATTAGCAAAAAGGACTCGATCAATATTTTATAGGCTACATTCTAGGAAATGTAAGATTTATGTAACATAAAATTCGGGAATAGTTTCAGTCATCCTTTATTAATTATTAGAACTAAAATTGGCCCTACAGATTTTTAAAGTAAAATTAACAGATGTCTGTTATATAATATATAGAGTGCCTCAGGTTTATAAGAACCTTGGCATTAATTACTTTACTTAATATTAATTATTTTGTCAATTACGAATTTAAAATAGTAAGAATTCTACTTCTAATCAGAATTGGGCAAAATGTAATCTAATTACGAATTACAAATTACAATTAAAATGTACTGGTGTAATTGATTACACATTATTTTCTGCAATTGTTAATTTAGGAAGTTGACTACCATTTTGTCAACTAAAATGACAAACACCATGATTAGGTAGTTTTGTCAACTACCTAAATTAACGATTACAGAAAATAATGTGTAATCAATTACACAATTACATTTTAATCGTAATTTGTAATTAGATTACATTTTGCCCAGTTGGCAAATCCTTTCTAAACATTCTTCTAACTGATTCAATTATTTCATTCCATTTCAATTTGAAACAAGTCTCCCTTAATATATCTACCCCTCTTGTAACTTTAGAAGCTGGATTTCTGAATTTGTGTGATAAACGTAGTACAACTTATGCACGGCCAGCACACGCTATTGCCTCGAGCAAAGTTTCGTTATATTCCGAGAAGCCCTTGCACGCGTCGACGGATCCTCAAATTGTCGAGTCTCGAAGGAAGCTCCGAAATCTCTTTTCAAGCTTCTTCGAAATTTCGGCAAATAGGAAGCCCCTTGCTCATTTATCTTGCAAATGGAAATCTACCCAAGTTATTTTCGAGTAAAGGAGGATCAGCAATTTTTATGCAAAGTGTAAAAGTCAGTTTCTCTAGTGTAAACGATAAAAACCGATTATATTCTTGACGAATATAAGAACTACATTCTCTAGAGTGTGATATGAGAAACACGTTCTTGTAAATGAAAAAATTAAATGTTCTCATAGGCAGACAAAAATATTATCAGATACCAACACGCACACACTAACCAAGTGCATTCTACAAACACACAGTATTAGGACCATATTAGAATACTTCCACAACAGACACTTTTGTGGCTCAAGACTGACATTTCAAACGTAAATGTAAAAAGAACAAGTCCATGAAAACTCTCTGAATATTTTCAAAAAACCACTGACTCAGCAAAAACGTGTTTCACCTAAATAAACGTTCCAACTATTAAGTCTTTCTAAACCAGCTGATGTGAGTTGTCAACCACAAACTTGTGCCACTGACAATTGCTATTCCATACATCTTCAAACTACTGTTTCCTCCGTCAAATGACTGTACATTCCCAAACTACCTGATCTACCACGAAAAGCTTCAAAAACATTTTTACTCTGAGCCATACCAACAAACTTCATGAATTACCCGAATCGACCAAGCAAGCCTCTCTAGTCTCGGTTACAAATAGCAATTTCTTAAATATCCGCTTGCTAGAGTATGTTCAGTGACTTCCACGCACGAGTAAAACGGGGGTTGTTCGGCCACGCGAGCACACGGTCGTTCAGAGGCACGAGAGGGGAGGACAGGAAGACGCTCCGAGACGGGCAGAAGTCCTATGGAAGAGGGTGAGAGTGGTGGAGGGTCTCAGGGGTTGAGCCGGCGAGTTTATCTGGCAGCAGGGTCGAAATGGCAGGGTGGGATTGGCGCAGATATCGATGCATAAAAAGCTCGGGGGCACACATGCTCTTTCTGCTTCCTTTTCCTCCCTCCTCGCTGACTTCCTCACGTTTTCCCTCCCCTTCGCTCGCCTTTCTCACCCCTCGGCCTCTCTCTGTATAGTGGACAGATATCGATCCAGCCGGCTCTATAAATAGACACGCGGGTCGTCGACGGTATTTAGCATTTCACAACGAACTACTTACCGACTTACTTGTGCACAGCCTACGTGCAGCGAGCTGGCGATCGTGACAAGTAGGTGTAACGATATTTGTGTCGGCATCCCCCGATGGGCGAATGGCTTTGGGAACGCCATGTAGCTGCTCTCTTTACGAGCCACGCTTCGCCCGATTTTCTTCTGACTCCCTTCCTGCCGACGCACGACAGCTTGCCTCCTGTGCCTCGTTTTCGAGGGCAAGAAAGATCGAAGGAGCTCTCAGCTTTGGGACCGACGCGTGGCCAAGTGGATCGCGGAGGCGAGCTCGTCGATCATTCTTGACAATCTGCGATTCGACTGCTGCTTGTACATACATTGCGAGCACAGGGGCAAAGAGGCTGCGAAGTTTATGCCGGAAGTCACGAGCAGAATTATTGCAATGACTGCTGATGAATTTGGACCGTTGCATTGCAATAATTTTTCACCGTTACATCGCAATAATTTTGTACGGTCGCAATTGCGATAATCTCGTCCCAATTTTAACACTAACGCGTGACAAAGAATCCCCAACGTAAGAAATAGAAAGCAGTGTTTGAATGTACAAACTTCTTGAGAAGGGACCTAGATTTTCCCAGGCAAATCTTCTGAAGAATTATCAAAACTCATTCTTCGACAGTTTCTTCCTCGCGTTGACTTCATTGCTCCACAGCATTCGAATCCTCGTCCAACCGTCCTCTCATTACTTAATGCAGCGTCATAACTCAGCCTCGCGTTAGTGAATGCCACACTTAACACCCGCCTGCGTACATGTAGAGCTCAGGATGGCCCTTTACGTCGCGCTTGAACGCAAGCAGTTAACAAAGCTGGTTATTACCCCGGTCAGGTATTGTTCCCTCGAGTCTTAACTAGTTTACTCCGCTGGCAATAACGTAAGCAGGCGTACCGGTTAACCGGTGGCGTAATTGCACCTGGCGAGGCTGAATTTACAGCGCGTTCAACTCTGTTGTCCACTTGCGCCGCCATTGCGCCAGCGAACCCAGTGACCTGCCAGCGTGATGGTTCCTCTTAAAATATGAACACGCGAGACTTTAGGCAGACCTATCCCAGACCGCTATATGCATCGGTGGATGGAAAATTAATCGATCTGGCCGGGTGGCAGCTGGCCGTTAATGTAGAACGAAGGAAAATGGTCCCGTTGTGGATACCGAGGAAATAGACTCAATCGTTGATCGTTTTATTCCCTTACTGCGAACTAAAGTCGAGTTAGAGGATTTTGGGATGAGATACTTCTATGGTTTTCAATTATTGGGACATATTTTTATGCGGGACTGTTCCTTTACAACTCTACTTTTCCGGGACAAGCGAACTTCGGTAACTCGAGTACTTACCTACTCCGTTTTTTTTCAAGCTTTGCTGTTCTGTACTTTTTGGTCCTTCGGGGTAAAATACTACTCAAAGTTTAATGTTTGTATGAATTACCAGGCGTAGGCCCAGTTTTAGGAGAAATAGGTACGTGTCTAAAGAGTGACCCAAGAAATCGCCTCTTTTTCGTCACACGATTTTGGAACTGAATTTTATGCCATTGTCATTTCAACTTGAAAATTTGGTGTAATTGATATCTCATCATAAGGTATCGTTTGGCATAAAATTCAGTTCCAAAATCGTGGGACGAAAATGAGGAGAAAAAAGGCCTCATTTTTGGGTCACTCTTTCGCCTGACAAGTATCTTTTGAAACGGAATAGGTCAGTTACTCTCGAAATTCGCGTCCTAGAGGTCATGTATACCGGACGTAGAATCTTGAGACGTCCACCTCGTAGAACCGAGAACAATAGACCCAGTCCGAAACCAATCCGCGATCATCCCCGCAGGCACTTTCTGTGCACTAGTTCTTCGCTGCCTCCATCACACGTAGTTCTTTCAACATCTATAAAACTCCATTCAATCACAAACTTTTTTCCACTCTTTTAATCCAGGGGTTTCAATTCGTTCTCGGTAACACTATTGTGAATTGTTGTCTACTCTCTTAATTGAAGGAGACGCAAAATCTTAATTAGAAGCCAGTGAAAATGGAATTCTTTTCCTATCCAAGTGAATGGGCTCCCAGGTTCTAGCACCTCCCGGGGCTCTGGGCCTCAAGAAACTCAAGAATTTTTGTACAATAGAAAAACTCAGCCAAAAGCGAATTTGCAATCACATCTTGACTGCTACAATATTATCATTCATCTGGTAAAAATGGAGTCTTCCAAAGCCCAGCGTCTCTTTCCGAAATCACATATCGTATCGGGAAGATATTATCGCGAAGACGCTCAAGTCGAATTTCTTAAGCACATAAATAACAACAACCACATCGTACACTGCAAGATGTAAGCGAACAAACTTTAGAAACTTATCCTACTTATCTTAAGAACGAAGAAGTATCCTGTACAATTCCCTACCATCACTCGTTACACTGTTACAGTATCCTTCCACTCACCACCCACACCGCGCACGTAAAAAGAAATCTAGCCAAGAGCGACGCGTCTCCCCGCGAGACATCCTGTACAACAAAATCAATTAACCCGTCCCATAAGTTAATAAAACTTTTCCCATCTGCATTCGAGGGTAGGGGGTGGTAAAAGCCGACGGCGGTGGAGCGGGGTTGGGGGGCTCGCCGCTCGCCGCGAATGAACTGCATTTAACCCCTTTCGTGTACGGTATATGGAAGTTCGTGTCCTCGATCTTCCTACTCCTAGCGGCCCGATACCTTTCCCACTGACTTATCTTTCCTGAAACAAGCGGCTGGGACGGTTCAACGCTTCCAGAAGAGGTCACTGAAGCCGTGTGGGTAGACGTTAACGCCAGGAAAACTTGAGGGGGTGGTCGCGGGGCGCGGGACGCTCCAGAGCCAGCGATACGACGAAACTTTTGCCGTGGCGAAAGTTCCTTCGCGAGCGGAAGCGCGGGAACACTTTGGCGATGAACCACCCCTCTGGAGACGAGGGCTGGAGGGGTGGATGAATGAGAACTGGCGGGGTTTGTTTCCGTCTCTCGGAGCTATTTAAAGACCGCGACCAGTCCCCTTTAAATCTCTGTGAAATCGTGTTTCGTGCCTTAACACCGCCCCCTCCGCCTGTTACGTAACTGCAAGGGCGTGTTTAGCGTTCCTCGAAACGTTTCATCTTCGTTTTAGTGGAGGTGGACGCGGCAATGGATGATTTACTTGATTCTGCGGTGGATATCTGTGGGGAAATGGAGGATCATGTTAGTTGGAGGGGTGTTTCTAATTTGTGGAAGGGTTTGGTTTGTTGTGTTTTATTGTTATTGAATTGTGATGGGGTAGGCTTAGGAGAAAGCAAAGAGGAGTTGTTAAGAGGAAATGATATAAGTGTGTATTTGAGTGATAGAAGCTGTGATTGAAAAATTTCCTTATATTTGTGGGCTGCATTCACCCTTGTACTTATGCAATATTACGTAATATTAAGATAGGAAGATAATATTTGGACACTGAAAGTAAGGAAGAATAATCACGTTTTGTGATATTAAGTTTTCGAAATGAAATTCTGACATTAAGTTCCTAAGGCTTGAACCCATTAGATTAAAATTTTCAAAGCAAGTTTTTCCTTGTATCGAATCACTGTAATAATTAAAATTCGTTGAAGTCGAGCTTCCGCCACCAAAGCTTTTTGATCTCCAAATTTCAAGCTCTTCGACATTCGGGTATTCTTGATATCCAATCGTCGCATAATATAGAATGATCGCGCTAACAGTGCTCGCATTTATCCACAATTATATCCGGAGTAATCAAGCATTCTGGTTCGACTCAGGGTATTTGAGCGTAATCGCGACGTCTAAGCGAGGAAACATTGCTTGCGAAGAGTCGCTTTCGCCTCCATTACTCACCCCAGCCGCGCCAGCCTGTTACCTCCCGTCACGTGCGAGTTCTTCCCCCGAATTTCTTTCCGTTGGAGAACAGAAACCGATGCTCGATTAATCGATCCTGGCAGGGAGCCTCGTTTGGGCTCGTCTTTGCTCGATGATTCGTGACCAGAATCAGCTCGTCCCGCGAAATGTCAATGCGAGGTGTACACGTGAAACGCTGTTGCGCCTCAGTTACATTTAAGTGATCTCTAAAAGAAATTTGGGGGTGTCATTGAAACTGTAAATTCAAGCGAGACACATTACAGAACACGGAACTTAATTCTCAACTAACGAGGTCTTCGATCTCTTCTTTCCCAATGAACTTGAAGTTACCACGTTAGGTATTTAAATTGTTCGCGACTTATAATTATTGATTATAATGTATAGCATGTTGCTGTATGAAGAATTTCGACGAAATTAAGGGTCGTACTTTAGAAATATATGCTACACAGAAAACGTAAAAAACGTGTTCGGACGATCGTGTGAACGAACAAAAGGAACATTAAAAATAATTCTCTACTAACAATGGTAAACCTCCCACTTTCAAAAATATAAATAATAAATAATTTCTATACCCATATCCTCTAAGAATTTTGTATTTACTTGAATGAACGTTAGAAGACCCTAAAGTTTGGCAAAAGTTTCTCCAGCACCCTGTATTCAATTAACGCATTGCATAGATCCCTTCAAAACACAATTCCAATCCCATATTTCTGAAGAAATAGTTTCCACTTCGTGGTGCAAGCACATATAACGCTTTTGAGCGCGAGGACCAGCATAAATTATTCGTTTTATTAGAATCCCTCCCTTCTCTTCCATCATGCTTGCTTTTTTGGCAAGGAGTGTATGCTATATTATAGTGGCGTGAAAATAGACAAGAGGAAAACGTTCGGTCTCCCCTCGATCGCGTCATGCAGCAAGGAGCAAGGAGCTCGACGAAACTTTAAGGTGACTTGCCACCGCCGCTTCTTCAGTTTTATTTTTTTTAGTGGTCGGTAATGCTTAGGGAAACACTTTCAATCGATCAGCAAGGGGTTTTCAGCGTACGCAGAAAGCGTGGCCGGCGTCAGAGACGAGTCGACGAAGAATGGGCACAAAGAGAGGCGACGTACACTGAAAAATTGCTGGAAACCATGATTAATGACGAGGACGTTTCAACGGTATGCAAACAATTGCTTGTCCCTTTGTTGCGCCCCTGTCACTGGCAAAAAGAGGGTTTCAGAGAAAACCCTACGAGCTAAGAAATTCGTAGAAATTCGTGAACCTCGACTACCCGCGGAAAAAAAGTGACGTGGATTTGTTGATTTCGGGACAAATACGGTTTTTATAACCATTTCTTTGAATGTTCCAATTTGAGAGTCAAGTGGAGTTATATTGCACAGGGTGCCATTGAATTGGTGGTAAAATACGAAATTGGGGTGATTCTATAAAAGTTGAAATTTTACACTAATTTTGAATGTGTGGATTTGATTAATAAAAGAATTAGAACCGATTTTCTTGGACACTATGCCACGATCAATAGACAGCTATTCTACAATTTCGATTTATTTTTCCACTAAGATTCATTTTGTCCGCAATTGTACTGTATTTATTGTTGTATTCTTCCAATTGAAAGGTACGTTTCTTGCGAGTCTAGCTCCAAATCAAATGTTTTCCTACATTTTCGGTTTATTTTCTTTTTATAATTAGACACTTTCGACTTTTACTAAGGTTTATACAAAAACCGACTTTCCGAATTCCACTATTCTCAAAAAGTCGATTTTCGAATTTTCACAAAAAATATAATTAAACTCGAACTTAAATATTTGTACTTATTTTAAAAAATTTCAGTTTTTTTAAAAAATATTTATGGAATTACAAAAATATAACAAAGTGAAATACAGTCTATCTATACAAAACTAAATAAATATAAAAAAATAAAATAACTAAAATCCGTACAAATCCGTACAATTTTTGAGTATTTAATATTTATGGATTTACAAAAATATAACACAATAAAATACACTGCATACAAAATCGAACGAAAAAAAAATAAAATAACTAAAATCCGTACAAAATATAAATTATAAATCTTTATTTCATTTAGTGATTTTCTTCCGAAAATGTGAACTCATGAAGATTAGTTTTACAGTAAACTGTTAAATTTAAAAAAAAACAGGTTTTCGAATTTTACAAATTTATTTTTTTAAAAACGGTGTTTAAACCCGGTTTTTAATAATCGACAAACATTAAATTTTACCATCAGTTCAGTGACGCCCTGTATTTGTATATCAAGTTACTAGGATTTATATGAATGAAACTAAAGCGGAGTTTTCACATGCACCAAATTAAAAATACCATCAAGGCAGAAAATTTTTTAATTTTCAAATGATAAGGTGCTGATAGATAATTTCATTTGAACACAGTATATGGATCAATTCAGTTCGTGGTTATAGAACATAAATCGTTATACTGTTTTAAATGTTTCAACCGCTGACGTTTTTCATCGTTTGTTTATGTACATATTTCGAGTTTCATTAATATCCTTCCGCGAGGGAACGAGAGTTTAATCAATTCGGTGAAAGGTTCCTTAATATTTTATGCGCCGTCAGTCGGGGAATTTTTACGATTATATTTTTGCTCGAACGACCCTGTCGCGTGGCCATTTTAACTTAACAATGGGAAATGTATTATTATCTGAATGGAAAACGCTTTTAAATCTCCGTAGCTGACCTTTTGTCGCATAAATTGCCCTTGCTTTTTACTGCAATGTCGTATTGTATTTGTACTTACTTGTGTGCTCTTTGCATGCGTTCATTTAAAATGAATGAATAATAGCTTATGCATTCTCTAATTTATGATTTGGTTATAGTTTATTCGTTTCATCCAAACGATTCACTTCTTCATGATGGTGTTACGAATACCTGCAGTGGTTGATATAGATTTAGTAAATTTCTAGAATTAGTCAAATCAGTGTCCTCAAATTTAAGTACCTCAATTTTTCAAATATTACGATAATAGTTTCTTCGCTAATTCCTCAAGTGTTCTTATTTCTCAATCCATAAAAATCTTTTCAATTTAAATTCAGTTTATTTTATTACAGTATTTAACATATGTATAAGATTATATTATACTTCAGCTTTACATTATATTACTCAATACACAATTTTAATTTATTTCGACTAGAATATAAAGATACTATTCCATCGTGCGAAAATTACATTTTTACTATTTAACAGTTCAGTTGAACTTCCAAATTTAGGTGAAGCCCAAAAATGAAAAGATACGACATTTCTAAGAAACAGTAATTAATTGTTCGCTTTCGATGCCAGCTATCTCTTAATTAGCCCCCACTATTAATTTACCAAATACAGTAGGCGCAGGAAAAGGATTAATGGGCCGTCTGTATTACCAGTGAGAAATATAATTCCAAGGAAAATTACCTTTTCCCCTTCGAATTTCTCGTCGAGGACGAGATCACGATCGGTGGTGAAGGCCTGAAGACACGAGCTAACTGGTAATCCTACTTTTATATCGATTGCCATTCGGCTCCGCGTTACACCCGGCGAAAGGTTGCTCGAATCCTTTCGCCAGAAGTCATTTATCAGTCGAACTCGTTTCATCGTTTTAAGCCAGCGAGCTTTACGAGTTACAGGGCCGAAATTGGACCGGGTAAATGTAGTTACGTTATGTTGCGACCGATAAATGCGCAGTAAAATCGACTTACAACTTACAATGTTACTTTTCTACACATTCCATTCGAGGTCACAATATCGCCACAATATCTTCCCTTCATCATTCTTTCTCTGCCCTTCTCAAATCTCCGCGTTTCATCCCCATGCTTCGAACCCTCACTTAAGGTGTTCGTAATGTTAGTACCATCGAAGAGCATGCTATTAAATTTCCTGGAGGAATGTTCGTCATTTATATTCGTTGAACTGTCTCTCCCAATAGACCTAGTGAAAGTAACGAAATAACGGTGCACGTATCCGTCCCATTACATTTCCCCCTTTCGAAGGTCGTAAGAAAATTTATCGTCATCCAGGAAAGGTTGCGAGGATGCTTTAAGGATTCCTCAGGGACGCATTGCTCGTTTTTCCAACGACGGATAAGAATTCCTGATCCCGCGGTCAGAAATATCATCGCGAAATTGATGGTGAACCGTCGCAGATATTTGGAGTCGCTGCGATAGAAATGGGACCTGTTTATCGCTAGATAAGACAGAAATATCGTTGCATCGTAAATAAATTTTTTTCACTGCTGCAATCTTCTTTAACGCTCCTCTGGGTATTGGGCCTCTGAGTACTCAACTTTACAGCTTCATACTGAATTCACGAATTAAATGCATCCTCGTGGGTCGTGGCGACATTTCTATCAAGATTATTACGATGTACCTTCACAATAATATATAGTACACTTGAAGAGGACAGAATTGAAATAGATAGCAACTTTAGGTGTCTATATAAATTCCCGAGAATACTAAATCGGTGATGATATCATCGCAATTTTCTTAATTAAAATAAGTTCAAGTCTGGAGAACTTTGATCGCAACTCTGAAGTCTCTTCGACTAATCAATTTTAATACTACGCCTCCATCTATTTCTTTACAATTTCCTGTTTTACCTTCTAATTCACAAAATTAGAAAATACTCTCATTACTAAATCTTCCATGGAATGAATAATGGTAGAATACATTTAGTATCTGCCTGAAGAAGTGATTTTCCCTACACCTGTTTAAAAAATACACTGTCTAAAAACTCGGCAAAATTTCCACTCTCTTTATTGATCTACTCTACAACTCAGACATTAATTTATAATACCCACAATAAAAAGAAGCAATTCGCAACAGCCCCCAAACGAGGAGTTAAAGTTCGAAATAGCAGTGGGACGTTTAACGAGGTAAAGCGAAAATACAAAATCCCTTCGAAGAAACGTTTCAACTGCTGGCAGATGCAAGCTATGCACGCGTAGCGATCTTTAAACGAGATCCTACATGATGGACCGACGGGATGATTGCAAGACAAATTGCAACTATAAATAAATCATGCTTGGCAAGGGAAGTTCGTGAGGAAACGTGCACGTAAATCCAAGTTCGCCTGCGTGTACTCGAGGCTGTACGTATGGATGCACGGATTTACATACACATACATATGTATCGAGGCGTAACATGCGCAGAAGTGGGACATCTGGATCAATCGCGGGAGTAATTTCTTGGTTGATCAGAAATCTCAAGTAGTGGACGCGAAAAATGTCTACCTGTATTACTCCTTATTACTTTATTTATGGGATGATAAAGTTACCAGTGTTTTGTTGCAATTTACAAACGAGTACATCTTTGAAAGTATTACCAATGAAAGTTGACAGATATCGAGGACGTCGCTGTGATTTAATCGGTAATATTCTTAAAATGGAGGTGTTAAGTAAACATGTAGCTGATTAAAACATTCTTTAAAGAAGCCTACTTTTCTTAGAGAAAATGCACTTTGGATAGCACAGGGCTTTGTACACAATCTCACTAACACCATGCCAAGTGACTCCTATCTCCCACAGGTACTTGTTTAATTACAAATATTACCTTATGTAGAAGTTTCCCTTCTGCTTGATTAAACCTCAGATTGCAGCAAAATCCCTCATCATTTTCCAAAAAAAAAAAATTAATAATTTTCCTCTGTTAATTTTATACGCTCCCCTTACTTTAATATATGCAGATGAAAAGATTTACTCATAACGTCTTCCATAGAACGAAGATTTCCCCTCTGACGCGAATCTCCATCTCATCAGAGATTTCCCCCGCTTCATTTTCATCTTTTTCTCCCGCGCCCCTCGCGAAAAGGAGGCTCGCGCACGCGCGCGCATAGGAAAGTCGCAATTACAGATTCGCGTTACTATTTCTTCCGGCCGGCCGTATCATTTGGACGAGGCACGTTTAGTACGTCACAGATGATTACGCGGTATAAATATTCGGACGCTTCTGCGGACCGCGTGCATGGAAATTTCCGGGTAACGTAATTCCGCGGCTGGAACGTATCGCGGTGTGTGCCATTGTCAAGTGCGACGGGGCAGAATTAGCGGCTGAAATTCCGTAACGTAAGCATGGAGGAGGGGGTGGACAAAAGGAAGCACGGGGGAATTATTCAGGAACGATTTCGCGAGTTACTGCAGCGCCCCCTGAATAATTCCGCCCTCTTTTGCGTCGCTTTTCATCAGTTCCGCGCAGCACTAATTATATTTCCGCCTGTCTACATGATATTACCACGGCGATATTGCTTCAACTTTGTTCCTTCGTTAAACGCGGAAAAATTCGTTCGTTATTTTCGTCCAGCAATTCATCGACATCAGCAGAAGCTTGTCTATGGGCACCTGAAGAGAGACTCCTTTGTTTTGTCCAGTCCTCGTCTAGTAAATTCTTACGCAGTATTTATTATGAATTTTTGTATTAAAATTTCTTACAGCGTAGAATTTCTTCGCACAGTGCTTGATTTATCCGGAATTTCTTGGGGGGATGATTTTTTAGATTTTTGTAAAATTATGGAATTATAAATTGAAGGGACTTGGGCATGGAATATGGTATTGCATATTCAATGTCACATTATTACTGTCACGTGCTCGTGCAGGGGTACAGGGTCACTTTTGACCCACCCTGACAAGCCACACATACTACTTATTAATTATCACTTATCAGAAACTGTTTTCTTTACATTGGGTCTTTACACACAAATTCCATAAGTGTGTATAAAAGCTATAATTCGCATGGATTAAAGGAGTCGTTAAAGTTTTGTTCTTTTTTGCGACGATCTTTAGGGATATGAAGGTGTTCCAGTCCAAATGATACATTAATGAAGGAGGAAGGGGGCTTGTGACTCGATTTTATTAAATTCTGCGAGCTTTATAATTGTAAAATATTGAAATCCCATTGACGTTGCTCTGAATTTCTCTGAATTTCGAAGCCGAAGTTTGCCCGGCTCTGGGCCACCGTAACGCGAGTGGAAAGCGTACCGCGCGCGTCGACGTGACGCGGCTAACGGTTCGCCAAGGGGCACGTAGAGGGGGACCAGATGAAAACATTTTCCTCCGGTGCCTAAACGGTGCGCGGCGTGCCAGCGCCAAGCCACCCCTATTCGGGGCTGCGGTGGGTGGCGGAACTACAGGGTGGCCAAGAGCCACAGTTGGTTGCGGGCTGTCGTCATGAGCACATTACGCGACTTCGACCTCCACCACGCGACCTCGTGTCCCCGTGTGATCCCGTGATCGAACAGGTGCGCGTTGTGATCGCCATCCCTCGATCCCTCCAAGGGATCCTCCAGTTCTCTCGTGCTTCCTTCGTGTGATTTCGGGAACCCTTCCCGCTGAACTAGCACCCTCTGAAACACGAGCATCCCCTTGCAAAACACCTTCCAGCCCCTCATCCACTCGTCCCCCGACATCTTCTTGCTTTTTAACGCGACGTTGCGTGGAAGGATTAGTTTCGGAGCGTCCCTTCACTGTCCTGTAAGAAGGGTTTCCTAAAAGAAGCTTTAGCTTTCGGGATAACTGATTGCGTCGATTCTTCCGCACTCGGGAGGTGTCAGAACAGCTGTGGTCATCATAGAGAACGTCCATGCGATTGACCGCACTTGGCCTACCATTTTGAATTGCGTTTGTTGAGCCTTACGTAACGGGAACTGAGAAATGGGGGAGAGGTCGAAGAGGTCAGTCAGAGGCACATGTACCACAGCGCGGCGTGCTTCAGTGGGACTTTGAGGATCGACCCCTGCGAGTTGGCTTGTGAAGAGCGTTCATCGTGATCCGAGGTTGCAAGTGTAGACCCGGCTGAATCGAGCAGCAACATTTGTATTTAGGCGACTGCGGCGAAATAGTATCTTAAATGCGAGAGCAAACTCGCCGCGGGAAGTTTGAATTAAAATTTTATCGAGCCGATTGCAGACGACGGGGCTGATAGAGCGGAGGTACGCCCGCGGTACGTAATCCCGTCATTAAACCTGGGTAAGCGTGATGTGGTAATCGAGTCTCGAGGGAGAGAAGTCGTTACGTTCGTCGGACGCGTCGAGTGGCCACGGATTCCCTCTCTGAGAGATTGCAAGATAGCGCGGACTCCCATGAAATTCTATCGACGAGAAGAGAATGCACGGCCCGTGATCGAATCTCTCAGAATCCAACGAAATCCCCTCGATCGCTCGTCGTAGAGAGGACGTCCCACGTGGAGGAGTGCCTCGGACGTTGCCGGAACTCCGCAACCTCGTGAATCCTCCTCTTCCATCTTGGCCGTGGAGCAGCGAGCGCTGCATCGAGGAAGGGGAGCGTGGAAAAGAGTTTCGTATCTCATTTCGGAGTCTCAGCTGAACGTCGGATTCTAGAGCGATAGATATAGGTCAGAGACGGCCGAGTGTGCGGGGCACTGTCGAAACGGGACGGTGGATCGCGTTTAAAAAATTTATGAGACGCTTGAACTCGCCGGGGCGGAATCGCGAAAGGTCAGAGGACACCCGATCGTGGGAAGTGAGGTTGCCTCCGTGTCCGCCGTCGATACGCGCCCCTGTTCCAAGCGGCACGTCGTTTCACAGGGCTGGGACGGTGATAGAGCAGGATATCTGGCCCTTGCCGTTGTCTGCGCCCCTGTTGGCTTCGAAACTGGGCCGCTTGTACGGTGAATGAAAAAAGTTTCGGTGCCTCGAAACACTGTGCTCGCGAGCGAAGTTCGAGGTGACGTGGAGGATCGTCTCGAGGCGCCCGGAGTCAACTTTCCGATAGCGGGCAACCTGCCCGACACTTGGACATTCTTCGTCCACGGAGAGACAGCTCCTTCGGTCGTCCCCCACGCGCCTCTGTGCCCCGAAAGCGATTTTAATACACGCAAGTTTCTGGCTCGACGCTGCGAAGGAAGAATAGTAACATAGTGCACGATCTCCTCCGAAAGTCGAGAATCGTTTACGATTGATCGCTGACTGTCCAATGTCGCGGCGCGTCGCAACGATCGGCAGAATTCACTTTGCAAGAATGCGAATCGGGTCGTTTAAGTCGCTGCGGGAAACCAAGAGGTGTAACTCCTTTAAAAGAGTGTCGAGGTGAGTTCGGAGGAGTTGGTAACGCGGGAGCAGGCACGTGAAGCGAATTGGAGGAAAGATGCCAAGAGTGACCGAGCCTGTTTCTGTTTTTGGTTAAACGATTTCCGGGAATTCGGAGAAAGATTTGGCGAAGCTTCTCCCCTTCATCCTGGAAGAATATACGAGGAGGGAACGTCGAATAGAGACCTCTCTGCCGAGCGATGCTGATTTTTCGAAAACAATATCCGTTCTTCCATCGTTTTCCTCGTATTTCCGATCGTACCTTCCACCGTGGACCTGCACAGTAGCCAGCTTCGTGATCGTGTGACGCTGACAGAGCAAATTGTCTGCGGACGTGGGAAACTCGGTTACGAGAACTAATCGCCTCTGCGGGATTGGACGAAACCGCGGACGAGAGAACGATACCGCAAGCCCGTGGAAAAAGCCCCTCGGCAAGACAAAGGCGAGCCGAAGGAAGCTAGATAGCGGAGTCGCAGGGTCCAAGGGGAGCGGGCGAAACGCAAATGAGCGAACCAGAGGGAAGTTGAGAAGCGTTCCCTTGCAAACGGGCAGCGGAAAAGAACTCGCTGTGCAAGGCTCGGAACGCCTCCAAAGGGAGCCGTTCGCATCGTCCGGGAACTAAAACGAACACACCATCGTCAGTTGCTATCGAAATTTAAAGCCAGAATCTAGGTCGACCCAGGCTGCGATCATCGACGCTTAGCCCGAAAAATAACGCCAACGATCCTATGCGCATCACCAAATAATCATCAACGCTTGATCTAAACGCTAGCCTAACTCCCCAACTTCTATATTCCACCATAAGACTATTTCCCATTTCCAGTCCGCGAGTAAGAATTGTCGAAAGGTGTTCCCGAGCCCATGAACCGAGTGCCCCTCGAACTGTGCCAGTTTCGCGGCCAGAGGAACGCTGTGGGGTGAATCGTGCAGTGGTCGCGGACCCCAGACGACCATGGACAGAAGGGCTGCTCGTCTGGTCGTAGGAGAGGTGAACGGTCGCTGGTGGATCACGAGCAGCAAGACAGCCTCGGGATGCTGCACTCTGTTATGCTAGGTAGCGGTCCTGGCCGTGGCAGACACGAATGGTATCCGGGATTTTATCTGCAGCGTCGACGACTTGGATGCAGGATGAACCGTGGCGAGCAGGAGACGCTGTTTAGGCAAAGCCGCCAGCTGACGAGGATCGTGCCATCCCCCGAGGACCTGGTGCTCAGCGTCCTTAAATCGCCGATCAGCCAGCACCAGCAGCAGCAGCAGCGACAGCAGTTCCATCACAGCCACCACTCGCACGAGCACCATGTTAACTGCCAAGGTCATCAGAATCATAAGAAGTGCACGCATTCAGGTACAATTCGGAACGACTGTTGTCTTTCGATGGACATGGCGGGATCTCAGGCTGGTCTCTGGGGGATAATGGGGCATCTGGCTCACGTATCGGTGGCTTTGATCGATGGTTTCTTGTGGTGAATGGGCACGCCACTCGCGTGGACAGCACCGAGGGTTTTCTGATTCTGTTGGGCTGGTTTGGTGGCTTCGAGGGATAGTTCGAGGTCGGTTTTCGGTAGGTTGTGGCGGAGTTGGTTGGGTGTGCTGAGGGGTTGCAGGTATCACTTACTGGGAGGTGAAAGGGGGTGATTGGAACGTGAATATATATATAGAGATATGACACTTAAATGTCTTTTCCAGCTGTGATGGTACAGGAAATATTTTGTATGTAATTGGGATGTGATCAGAAATGGTATTCCTTGCAGATTTGATACCATTCAAATTATGTACATGTGAAGAATATATTTAGGTGGGACACTCTGTTTTGTCATTCACATGGAATCTTATTTTTGGTATTAAAACTATAGATCAAGTGCTGTCATTGTAGTTATCAAGAAGCAAAAGCAACTTATTGTTAGTGGTTTTCGGAATTCATTGTTCTTCATTCTGAATTCTGAGTCACAGTATTTTAGTATTCTCCAAAATAATTCCACTTGAGATGTTATACTTTCTGAACTCGTTTACATGTAGCATCAGTAACTTCATTATAAAATTCTTTTATCTATGACATGCAACCAAATTAGATAATTTGTTACTCCAATAGTTGCCTCTAAATATTTCAATTGAATGATACTCAGAACTGCTTAAGGAGTGTTGCTTATTGAGAGACTTCGGGAGATTCTAGAAAACAGAAATTTAGAAAAATATCTATAAACGTGCAGGGTGTATCATAATCACAAAATCGACAATTCTCGTTGCATTTTATAATAAAAATTCTACAGCGTTCTTCCCTGGTGTATGAGTGCATCCTTTTTTCGCATTCATCATTATTTCCCTTTCATTTACTCAGTGTACATGACAATTATTTTGAGTGATGCTTTAAAAAAAAAAATCGGAAACTGCGCGCAATTTCTCGCAAATTGAACCAGTAATTCTCTTAACACCGCTTCTCGCCCTCTCGAATGTCAATTCCCTCGTATTTCTTTGTAATTACCGCAGTTCTTTCGTGATTTCATTCGCTGCCCTTTCAAGTCATCGCGAGTTCTTTACACAGCGTGATGCCCAGTTAACGTCCCTTCCGATTTTACTTCGAAGTACGGGACACCCAGTATAATAGAGCTGCAGTGTAACGATCTCTCAGTTCCTGGTGAGTCTCGAAATCTCAAATCCTTGTTCAATTAACAGGCCTCTCGTAAGGGAATACGTAATCGAATCAGGTACGCGTGGATTGCGTTCCCATACGAAACCATATTACCAGAGCCTAACTAGTTATTCTCTATTCTATTACATATTCCATATTTTAATTTATTGATCCCGTTTATGTTTGCTCACGATAGCAAGACTAAAAGGTATTTACTACTTGGCTTCGAGAAATTAGTTTTCCATGCTAGATTCATTTATTTCTGTGAGTAATTAGTATTTCAAGTATTTTCATGAATTTCCAGATATTTCCACTTCTAATAATTTTTGTAGTAATTTGTGTAGGAAGTATGATATAATAAAAAAGTTTAATATAATAATGTCTTTTATAACAATATACACGTAGATTAATTAAGACCTAGTGGAATCATTTTCAGTTGAGAAGTTGGAATGGATGTGAATCCAACCTGTAATGAATTATAACAAAAATAATTGTGAACTACTTAAGCTTTCCATAGAATTTGTAAAACCTGTGGTGTTTTCATTTTATTTTAGGTTCTATTGCGGTGTTTAATAGTATTATTAGCAGCGAAATTAGATTACACCTCAGCATTGATTTTCAGTTAAGCGATTCGATATGTCCAGTCTGATTGTCGATGCATAATAAATTGATCCCCTCCTGCAAGTCAAGTGAAAGCCCCAGTCACAGAGCGCAACTTGTAATTCTTTTTATAGTAGCACCGCAGTCCATTATTCGGTTCAGCAACTCACGCCAACTGATCGATTTGACAGTCATACGCCAGGGATTTCGTGTAACACTGCAATCAGTAAATTAATTTCTCGAACATAATCAATACACGGATGACTACCTAATTTAAAGTCAGCGAGAAATGCTGTACAAATAATAAATCCAATGAGACACTAATCCCCATTTCTTTGTAGAAATATTCTTTGAGATTGAGTAATGCTCTTTTTAGAATAGTTACGTATTCATCTCCACTTTGAACAAAACATTCCGTCCAATTCTTCTTTTCTTCGTGTATTTTGTTCAATCCTTGTATCAGGCTCTCTGGAAACGACTCAAATATTCTATTCAGATTTTATCACGTTTGTGTACTCGGTACAGGGAAATGACTGCTAATGAATATCAAATTCCAGTATAAATCGAAATTATGAATCAGATTGAATCCTCCAATGGGAGCTCTCGAAGCTGTAAATCATTTAATAACATGCATTATCACCTCGTACGTATTGCAAACTGTAATTCGACATAATCTGCTCACGAAAACGATTCGGACGAGCTATATCCGTTGAACGTGTTCGAATAATTTCAATTGAACGTGTTTGGATTATGTTCGTTCAACCAATAAGTTTCGGCGACCCTGTAGTTTGTAAGGAATTTCATTTGCTACTTTGACAAAAGTTGTAAAGGACAACCCCATCAACAGTTCTCTTCTAGCATGGAAGGGATGGTTCTCTTTTGTTGATGTATTCTTTGTTAGTAAACAAGAACGTGCTTTTTCATACGAGCAGTCTCGTTTACCATTTCGTGAATGGAAGACGTTGGTCCTAGATTCTCGACAGTACATCTTGTTTCAGGATATTAAGCCCTTATATCAGTAGAGATCTATCAGTCGATCTAGCAATAGAGATTCACGTGAGTGATATTTATTTATGGCCACTAAACACGTGCACAGTTTCCCCTTATGACATTATTGAATCTTCTTTGTACCTCGAGCACATTTCCTTCGACGTTCTAGAAAAGCATTTTATACAAGTATTTTCCAATTGTCTGTAGTCTGAAGACGCTACGTTTGCTATATTACTTTAGTTCAACTAGTGTGAACCAAGGCACTGAAATATTATGGCTTCAAAAAATCTTGCAATTCGCTGAACCAAAATGACTGGACGGTCACTTCGAAGTTTCTCGAAAAATTTCACAATCTCTTACCTGCTTTACGAGATGCACTTATTCTCCTTGGTGTGGGTGGAAGAAATATAGTTACTTCTTCCGCTGGAGTAACTTCGAGCGAACTGATATGCCCGGAAGTTACTAAGTTCTCAGTCAGGTCCGCCGGTCGAATATGCCGGGGCCACTATTTCACATTTTCATAAAAAATCGTCCGCGATTCGTAGCTGGCTCTGCGTGTACGTTTCCTTCTTCACCAACCAAACAAGTGCACTATTATTTTTACCATTTTAGGGACTATGCCTACCAAACGAATGCAACCCAGCTATTATTTCAATTACTATAATTCACGTTTACAAATTCTATAGTAATGAGCTGTAATACGCAGCAAATGACAATTGCTACTCCACATTTCGTTGGAATCAAGCATCACCAAATTGTCACGAAATAAATGAGTCCATTAACTTTTCCTGTACGAAACGTGTACGTCCATTAAACTCTCTAAACATCTCGTGTCCGCACTTGGAGGTATATTCTCCAACAATAGGTGGGATAATGATAGGCGACTGAACATTTAGCATAAAGGGAGTCACGATAATCATATGGCGGTCAAGGATAATTTGCGACATCGAAAGGGTATAATCTAGATCGAAGCGCAATTATTATATTATCGATTACGAATACGAACGCCATTGACCTTTCTATCTGACCCTGTAGACCATCTTGGTGTACTCCACTACTGGTCAGTGAGAATAGACTAAAGCCATGAGAATACACAGATGGCAGTGTTAATATTCACGGGTCCCTTGTCAACGTTCCCTTTATACCATTTTTCACTGGTGCTTCTGATTCTCCGACGAATAGGAAATGCAGGCTCGATTACTGTAGTCCCAGGGCGCTTCTAATCTGGTATTTCATTCATTATCGAAATTAATGAATTTCTCTAAGCCCTGATCCCTGAAAACTTCAAACGAGTTCTAAGTATTCAGAATGTATGTTCTGCAGATATGCCTCCTGGTAATTAACCCTCTGCGCTCTTACTTATCTCGCTAATAAACCGCAGATTTTTTACAATAGAAAAAAATGTGCTGCGGTGATTTCGAAAAGAATAATTCATTTAACTTCTGAACACTTTTAAAGATTTAAAGACATCAGCATCTTCATTTCAAAGACTCCAGTGTCTTTATTTTAAACACTGATGTATATTTAAATTTTTCTCAAAAATCTGTAGAAATTACCTTCGGAAGAGTGAAAATAACAGCAGTTTCCCCAGTTTTTGTAATAAAAAGCAGTACCCACGTACCAGATACAATTCACGTCTATACCCTTCTGCCCGGGGCTGGCGATATCGCATTCTTCGATTCATCGAACGGGTTTCTCGTTGACGAGGGAAATTTGGGTTAGAGAACAACGCGTATCGGCGAACGAAGGACGAATGCTGCCCTCTTCTTCCTCCTCCCTTCGTAAACCAGCTAGTCCCCTTCGAACGTGGAAGAGAGTGCTCCACAAAGAATATCTCCCTGCCTCGCTATCGCCCCCCCGAACTTCCGATTCTTCGTTCGTTAATGTCCCAGGGAAATTGCACGTAATCGTTGGGATTTATCTGGATACGCTATAGAAGCGGCTGCTCTTCGGAGAAGACAGGAAGCTCGCGCGATGAGCGTGCAGATAATTCGAAGCAATTTATCGGCGTAGCGTGTGCAGTAGTGTGCACCAGTAGCACCACCGCCTACGCGCACGGCTTGTGCATTTTTATTTCGATCCGTGCGGCTTGGTGGTTGGCGATGCATCGAATAGTGTACAGGATAATACTTTACAGTGTAAATCTTCATATGTGATGAGATGAGGAAGGGATACTGTAGGAACGTGGGTTGTGATTTTAAGAATTTCAGAGAAGCTACCTTTTTTAGACCTTCGGATTCCCTAAATATTTATCATAATTATTGTTCCCACTTTGTTGGCAGTTTCAATGTAGCAGAGGTACGTGGAATGGTCGGCTACTTGAAAATTAAAAAAAATCGAGAATTGGAAGCAGATTAATTTTTTTTAAATTTATTCCCACCTTTTCCCGAAAATTCGTTATCACTATATTATAGGATATTAGAAACCATTAAATTTTTAATCAAACTTTTAGCGACATCTTTTACGGTTTCGCAGATATTGACGATAATATGAAAACTCCTAATTTCTCTGAGGAGGTGTTGTCACCCCTAAAACCGTTTCATTGCGGAAACAAAAAATGGCATCGCTTGAAGTACACTTTTGCAAAATTTCAATTTTTTTGTTATTCTCGAGTTGACGAGCACCCCTCGTCAGTTGTATAATTCAAGACACTTTGTATAATGAATAGAAAAATATCTGATACCCCGTTTTCGAAGTTACATTAGCAGTTCAAAAGCACCCCATACTTGGTACAGGATGTTTAGGCAAAGTAAACCTCTAGGTGAACAATTTCAGGCTTCCCCAGCTTGTAATTCAAACTCTGCATAGTCTTAACCAACGAATGGCCGTCGAGAAATTTTGCCGTGGGTTGTTGCACCATGGTAACTTTGTTCCCTAGTCGTTGCAAGTTTCTTGTCCTTCCTTAGAGACGACTCGCGTCCGTAGAATTTCCGTCTGGTGACGTTTCTTCTTCTCTTAATATCTTGTCCCAGAGCCTTCGCGCGATTCGTATGCCGCAAACGAGTCGCTTGAGACCCAAACTTCGGAGACGAGTCGCTTCTTGAAATTTAAATTTAATAACCGCACCAAGCTGCCAGATTTGGTCGGAAGAGTGTAGCAACCCGGTGCTATTGTGTGGTTTACGGTGTGCAGTAAACTGGGGGAGCATTTGAAGCTTCATTCGGTTTCGTACAACTCTTTCTGCAGCTGTTCCCAATTTTCTGAACCATCAAGGTGTTTGTGAAGCTCAATGTGGGATGATTGTCAGTGGCAAAGCTTCGAGTTGGTCTCTGTCGTGTTTAATTCGACTAATCTGAAGCTTAAATGAAGATAGCGAAATATTCTGTTTTGCTTGAATATATTTCCCAGGGAATTACGATTAAGGGGAATCCAGTTGGAATGCTTCTAGCAAAACTGTTAGCTGTGATTAATTTTTCGAAGAAAGGGATCCAACATTTTTTCTAGGTCATAGAAAAGCCACTTGAGTGCAGTTGAGTCCACTGTTCAGTTTATTAATGACGTCGCTATTAGGATCACCTGGTACTGTGAAATATTCATTCTGCGTGGCGAATTCAGCTGTACATGTTATAAATTTATCACATTGATTCCTCTAACCTTGATCCTCAGTGACAGATACAATTCTACTAACTTTCCCACATCAAAATTCAGTGCAATTCCCTACAAAGTTCCAAATCTGTCGAAACATCATTTGACCCCCATTGGATGCACAGAACATTTCGAATCTGTATGCATAAATTTAACCGACGAATTAAAACGCCACGCTGCGTATGTGCATAATTCTCCAGTTACTTAAGAGACCGAATATTTCGAAAGCTAGTACTTATCCTTCCTCGCATCCCTTACTATCGCGTTTCTTGATCAGCACTATCAATCAGTCAAACTCCGAACTGTAGGCCTAAAACACTTTATACTCGACTGCAAACTGAGGCGTGCCACCTTTTCGTGTACCCTTAGGCACGTAGGATCGATCCAGCCCGTTCCGTCGATAAATAGATAAATCGTTCATCAAATAGGAATTATTCAAATATTTGAGGAGCCCCAAGCTGGCATTTGCAATTCTAACTGGCAGAAAGGTCGCGACGCGATATCTCGCCACGCGATATTCGCGTGTGAATGCATCGGCTGGCGATCAGGGCGGCCCATTTGCCAGCCTCGATAATAAGTTTCGTCGATAGACCGCCGATAGCTCGCCGCACGTTCTTTTTTGCCTCGCCATCACCGCCATCGGTTTCCTCGGTGTGTCAAGCGTTGGTGCGGCGTTTCTATTTGGCGGAGGCATAACGAGGACGACGAAAATTGTCCAGTGATTCGATTATCGACCGCGTACGCGACGGCTATATTTCTCAGCATCAATTGAAGTAACGGGATTGCAGGACGTGTCCTGTATCGCCCGGCCTCCTCAGCCAACCGCTTATCTGCCGTCGACGAGCAGCAGTGGCTGCAAGGAGTGCTGGAGGGCAATTTTTGCGATTCATTTTCGCAGGCGATGGATAGTCCGTGTCTGGTGATACGAAGTGCTGGTGGGATCATTTTTCTGCTCCCATTGTTGAAGTTTGGTGGTTGAAACTTATATTCATTCATAGGTTTGGTCACATAGACGACAGAGAATAATTTGGGCATTGAGAGCAACAACGAGCTAATCCTAGTACTCGGTAAACGGAATGGAGACGATCTAAAAAGTAGGATTTCAACAGCGTTTTGTTTTGCAGGCGTTGTTGCCGGTGCAGTCGTAATTTGTAGCTTCTGCTGGTATTCGATATGCTTCCTAACGAAGACATAATTAATTTTCCATTTGATTTTAATAAGTGTTGCACACAGGTGTGCACCACGAAATTTTAATGCAGCAACTGATTTTGTTATGCCATATGGTTTTAAATTGAAGAAAATAATTTTTCCTATTTTATATGATTAATACAGACTATTGAAATACATTACTGCTAGTAACTGAATTTCGCAAAAAATGTGTGTTAGTCCGTTTTTCTTCTCAATGCCTCAATTTCACTGAAAGTTTTTCGTAGCTCCTGTCTCTTATTTACATCGCCTTTTTATACCCATCTCTTGCCTAGTCCCTTCCATTTCGATACAAACAATAAAATTACCTACATGATGTGGGTGAGTGGATGCAATAGTCCTTCGGGAACGAACTTGTCTGCCACTGTAGGTGATAAATAATGCTTTTGTCCAAGGTCAGGGTTAGGAGCCTGAATGTTGGACGATATAGATTCTTTTAATGAAATTCGTTGGCAATGGAAAGCTAATACTTTGTAGTATTAGGTGATTTCAGTGTTCAAATAGTTTACCTTGGTGAAGTTTGGTGGTTGAAAATTAGGTGGTAAATAAAGCCTTCGTCGAGGATTAATCTTAAGAGAGTGAATGTTGGATGCACATTGATCTTTTTGATAAATTTTTATGGTGAATAGGATGTAAACACTTTGTGGTGTTAAATAACATTATTAGAAAGAAAATATTCCTTGTAGTAGCATGGTGGTGGAGAATTAGGTAAACAGATCCAGCTTTAATCCAAACTCAGTGTTAGAAGAGTAAATTTTAGACGACACGAGTTTCTGTAATATGTAAGATTTCCTAAGTAATGAAAAGTACCATCCAGCATAAAATAATAACACACCTCTCAGTACACCTTCAGAATTTTTATTATAGGGTCTTTGAGCTTGTATTTAGTATTTTCTATAATATTCCTACCTACTAATTCGTCCACTTTTACTAAAAAGTATATAATAAAAATGGTTAAACACGTTGCAAAATATATGCCCTCGAAGACCACGATAAATTTTTCGATCGCCATGGCGAATAAATGCAACAAGAGGCCATCCGTTCGTATTACTCCCTCGTCGACAAGCCTGAAATCCTCAGCCACGATTGCCCAGAAATCCTGTGTCCCCGCGGCACAAAAATCAGATCGCCTGTGTCTCATCAAGCTGTCAATAGCACGCGACAAGTAGACGTCGTGTGTTGTGGGTGGAAGAAGCACGGGGCGTAAATTAACAGCGTCACGAGCTAATACCTGTGAAAGTAGGCGAGACATGAAATTTTTCCTTTGTTTTCAGAGACTGTTGGTTTCGAAGAAAAGGAATTACATCGTCAAATTAATTTTTACCTAGGTGGATGCACTAAGGTCATTACAAAGATGTCTTTTTCTTTAAAAATGCTATACGTTGTTTTAAATATCTGCAATTTCTAATCCACTTCTTGTTGATTAAATTGGTCAGAAGCAGTGGCGATCGCAATAGAAAAATAGGAACGATAAACGTGGAAGTGTCAATTCTGGTTGCAAACAGACAATAATTTTTTAAATAATAATTGTTCAGTTGCATGTTTAATACATGGCTTATTGGAGGTATAAAATTATATATTATTAACAGAGTTTGAAATGCCATGATACATGCATCCATCGCGTAAATTATTGGCGCGTCTGACCACACACGGACTGGTTCTACTTGCCAGTCTTACTTAGTAAGGAATCAGGGTTGAAAAGTGAATCTATTCCTCTTTCTTTAGCCAGTGTGTTTTTATTATATTCGATGTATGCTCTCGATTGTTTATTTTACTCAAGAGATCAGTTAGAAGTGTAAATATTTAAAAACACATACATATTGTATGATCTACATGCATTCACCTACAAAAGAATTAAATTAATCACACTGTATTCCGTATAAGATGAAGTAAACGAAAATGTCATATTTCATCCACTTTTAGTGGTATTAGCTCGCAACCCTCTTAACACTTGAAGTGGCGCCGTCGAGTTTTCACGCCGAGGGATTTGCACCCTGCGCACCATTCGGGCGCGTTTCTACATTCGTACTTTCTAGAAAGTAAATGTTAATTCGAGCAAGACAAGCTAAACTTTCTTAGCATCATCGCTCAGGAACGCCTGGCCGAATTTAAGGCGCGGTTTTGAAAATCTTTTGCCACTCAAAAGTGTTAATGGTGTAGTCAATATAATATGAATAGTGTTCCATGAAACAACACCTATCCACCTTTCCCTTCTAAGCTTCATTAAATCAAATTTGATGCAACCCCCGAAAAATATACAAACCGTGCCCCCAAACTCGAAAATCTTCGCAATTTGATAGGCTACTGCCTTCTCGTCTACTCTTACGACATTGCTACGTTTCTTCCACCCACAATAATTGTACCATCCCATCGACAGACTTCCGTGCTCTCACGTAGCATTGATACGCGCGAAGGAAACACCGATTCATCCCCAAGAAAGGGGCGCGTTGTCGCGGGGGAATCGTTTCATCGAATCATATCAACAAAGGGACGATTACACTGGCCCGCACAATGAGCGCAGAACAGACACGCGACACCGTAGGCCACGCTGAACAGAAGGTTCGAAGATCGGGCCTGTGTTCGGGGACAGCTCGCAGACGGTTGCCCGCCGTTCCATAAAATGGACCGGCAGCTTTGGTTCGGGCCAGTCAAAACAATTGAATAGCCAGCGAACCGCGAGAACGGTTTTCCCGTTGCAACGGCCGACGGTTGAGTTCTGCTGAAACAACGACTGCTAAATATTGCACTGGCAGGCTGCTGAGGGCGTTTCGAGGGAAAGTTTCGATTCGGTAAACACAGAGGGGAGTGTTTGCTGACGGGGCGGCGGAAGAGCGCGATATACGGGGGTCTTGGTGATAAATTGGACGCGTGCCATAGCTTTTAATAAATTTCATGTGCAATTTTAGTAAGTAGTGATGGCGGCTCGAGCCGTATTCCACGAATAACAAGTTGTATACGAAGAACATTCCATCGCTTCCACTTATTCCAAGATTTATAACTAAAAGCTGAAGTAGAATCTGTCATACGTTTATTAGACGAGAAATATTTCTTTCATCGTTCCCTAACATCCCCGTCCCTCTTGATCTGTAATTCTCAATCACCCTGCATACATCTAAGTGCTGGCCAAAAGCAAGTTTAAAGCACCTACTTCTAAATGTCTACATAACTTAGTAGTTGCTATCACTGGTGTATTCTAGTCCTTAAGGGGTCTCCCTACCTTGACGAATGAAAAATGATGCGAACTTTGGGAACTTTTTAAAACAAAACCGTTAAATATATTTACTTCCAGCTTTGTGGCTTTAAATATTAGTAAATACGTGGATCTCGTCCCTCTAGTCGAGAACACCCCTTTAAGACACAATTCTTTCTAAGAGAACTATCCTATCCCTGTTACCTGTCACAGTTTAACCCTCGAACGGCGATTGACGCAAGGCGGTACTCGAGTCATCTGTGGCCCACATCTTTTTTTTTAAGCGTTTCGCTATACAGAGACTGACCGTGAATGCGTTCCCCTTTCTTCTGTACCGCGTGTCAAAGTAAACAATTGAATCGCGGGTCCCGAGAGACCCGGGAGCTGCCAGCGGGTTAAGCTCTCCTTTTAGCCCTACTGTAACATCCACGAATAACCTAAGTCTGTCGATGGAAGCGTCGTCATTGAAATGTTCCCTCGCGAGCTGTCCTCGAGTCCACCCGGTCCCCGCGCGCGTACAGGCGCGTTCACGTGCCGCGTCCAACACAGCCCTGGCAATATCCTGGAACAATGTCCAGGTGAGACCAACGAGAGTCTTCCACGAAGCAAGGACCAATGCTCTAGGCTCACGGAAAAGCGGCCGAGCGCCGCGGCCGCCTACGCTGCCCTGCAGGGCAGCGAGGACGAGCTGGTCGCCGAGCACTGCCTCGACTCGGAGGACGCCGCCCTGAAGACGCCCGGTAGCGAGACGGAGGACACGGAGGACAACGGCGGCCAGATGGACGACCCGCCATCGCCCAACCCCCGTTTCACCTTCCTCAGACGTTTCCGTTCGCCGCGGTTCGGCGAGGCGCACCACAAGAGGGTGCCCACGCCGATGAAGAGGAAGTACCGTAGGAAGAAGAGCAAGGACGACATCATCGACAGCGACATGAACGCCGCGGAGGTGGAGCCGCCCAGCTTGAACCAGGCGGGCGTGCCCGACCCTTACTACCCGATCTATCTGCCCATCGACCAAGCGTTCAAGGCCAAGTACGTGTTCCATCATAAAAAGGGGAAGACCTTCCAGGAGAGGCTGTACGTGTTCCTCGAGCACCCAGGCGGCTGGATCTGCTTCATCTATCACTTCACTGTGTGAGTACCGACGCGGAGCTAGCCTTATCTCTTGCCCCCCCCTACTCCCCTGTAGCGGCGAACACGGCGGTTAATAGAGGTGTTCCCCTTTTTTTTTGTGGCTGTGGGTTGGGGATGTTGATTTCGATGGAACGTGGGAGTGACGCCATTTCATCCCGTGAGGGATGATCGGGGGTATGGGTTGATCGGTGGGTAGGAGTTGAGTTTGAGTGTGGGCAGGTGAGTAATGGTTGCTTGGGGAATGGCAGTTGCTAATGGTTAGTCTTTTAGGCGTTGGGCTTTTCAGTCTTATGGTGGTTGAATGGTTTGGGAGTTATTGAGTTTAAGCCTAGTTTCGTATATAAGAGGCTATAGGATTGAAGGGGATCTTGGAGAGACTGTACTGAGCGACAAAAGAACTTGTGTGTGAGAAGTAATGGTGGGAATTAAAATTCAGGTCTGTGGCCTCGTTGAAATTAATTGCTGTTAGAATTTGGCATAGTGTGTAGCATACAATTTTTTAATTTAATTTTGTTTGTATCGGTATGAGGATTTTCCGTGCACGAAGAGTGGTGGAAAAGAGACTGTGCTTCTAGGGTAGAAGCTCTCAAAGGTACAAACCATTACTGATATGTAGGTACGATAACGTCATATACATATGTATGTATGAATATTTTATGCAATTGTATATGCCCCCAAATCAGGGGATGTGGTGAAACGCGTAAATTTCCTATGTTAAAGGGAAAAGAACAATTCTTTAAATTTAAACGACATAGAAAAACCCTTTAATTTTTAATGATTTAAGGCTTTATTTTTAAGACATACGGTATTAAGATTTGGAAATTCAGTTTTCTCTATTCAAGTGTTAGATTACTGAGCAAAATTCAGGATATGTTTTCAAAATTCGAAATACATGCGAAATCTAGCTGAAATATTTAAAAATCTTTCAAGGGTTACTTAGTAATACGCAAAATCATGGCAAGATATTTAAAATTCAGAATTCACATCTGTTAGTCTGAGCCTTGTCGCTAATAAATCATAAAATAGATAGTGACCAGATATTTCACTCAAGGTAGGAGAACAGGAGGAAAAAAAATAAGAAAGTAAGACGTATTTACTAGCAAACCGAACTTCATGATACTTCTTTGCCCCGAAACCATAGAACGTGCACATAAGCGACCGCAACCGCGTATACCTGAATTCCCAACCAAATTGTTTTCGCTTATTCGACATTTCGAGACGTGTGTATACTACCTAGAAGGGATACAGCGAGGTCGTAAAAGCTGCGTGAGTCCCAAAGTTTACAGCTTTGAGGCTTTGGAAGAAGAGGTCTGGAAACCATACCTCCCCTCAAAAATGCCAAACCACTTGTTCCAAAACCTCAAAGCTACAAACTGTGGGACTCCCACAGCTTTTACGATCTCAGTGTATCCCTTTTAGGTAGGTACTATACATAACTTGGAGCAGTCAGTATTCTTTGAACCTTTATAGTGGTGACACCGATCTTGAAATCTGTTCTTTTTGTCTCGATATTAATACACGTATACATCGAATCAGAAATTAGAGTGCAATAATAATGATAATAATAATTTTTATTGCTCCAGCAGGCATTAAAAATAATGTTAAGAAGCTAAAAAGACCATACATACTTACATAATAATAGGAGACATTGAGAGCAAAAAAGGACCTAATCCACATTGAAAAAAAATTCTATTTCGATATGCTTAATAGAATACATTATTGCTACTAACTCAATTCCGCAAAAGTGTGGGTTAGTCCGTTTTTGTTCTCAATGCCTCGCACAAGAAAACAAGAAAGAGAAAATAGAGATGGAAGTTAGATAACATATATGAAAGTAGATTGTAAAAGACGAGGTCCAGCTGTCAGCTATTATTAACCTAACTTAATTAGCCATTCGAACGGTGGTAGCTTTCGTATTAAGGCGGATTCACGCGCATCAATTCTGTGACGGTTCAGCGCCGTCAGTGCGCGTGGTAAAAAATATCGTTTCCTTGTTTCGAATGAAGCAGTTCGCACTTGTCCATGCCGACACCGACACAAAGAGCGCACTGACACTGACGGCACTCAACCGCCACGGCACTGATACGCGTGAATCCGCCTTTAATCAGGCCAGTTACAATCCCCGACACGGTTTACCATCGCAACAAGTGAATCGGAATTCTTCGCGGCGCTCGAACGGGCGCGTCGAGGCCTCTTTGACGGAGCAATCTTCGAACCGAGAGGGGGTAGTAAATATCTGGCGCGTGCCTCATTGTTGGTCTACTCTGCCGGTCCGCGTGCACGCGATAAAACGCGTTGAGGGTGGTGTTTCTCAGATACACCTTTGGGGATCTCGATGGGAAAGCCGCCTCTCGGCTGTCTCGCGCGACAAACGGCCACGTTCGCCGTCTATTTTTACGCCCACGCTGGATTTTCACCCTATCGCGTTCAGCAACAGAGAAAGAGGAAGAGAGAAAGAGAAAGAGAGAGAGTGAGAGAAAGAGCAAAGAGCGAGAGGGAGGTTGAGCGGGGGTGGAGAGAGAGAAAGAGAGGGAGAGAGCTTGAAGAGCTTTTATGCAACGCGAGTGCGTCGCTCACCGCCGCTGAATACTTGCTAGTTCGCGTTGAAAGCCGTCACACTGGCATGCTAATGCCGTCGATGCATGTCGCCATTGTGAGAACCGTCGTGCATGGCCGATGGTCGACACCTCGAAAGCGCTTTCGAACGGTTTTACACTGCTTCTTTTCTGCTCCCGCGAAGTGGATGGAGATCTCGCTGTTACACTCGAGCCTGGGGATGGGGATGTTGCCTGGATAAACTGTCGAATAACGGGGCGCTATGTTTAGCTTGTGTTGGCAGGCTTTGGGTAACGCGGTTATGTTTATTCGAGAAGGGGTGGATGTTTTTTCCTTCTTGCGTTTGCCGTCGGTTCTTTGGAATCGGGGTTTGTCCGGTGGAAATTTGGTTCTGGGGCTATTTTCTCTGCTTTGTTGTTGATTTTGCTGGTCCCCGTGACGGCTGGTAGAGAATTTGACAAGGGGGTTTTCAGTGGTAGTGGGGTGCGTTATGCTACATTTGGTTATCGTAATTTTCTTCTCGCAGATTGTACTGCATGTTTGTATCTCTATTCAGTTGATAAATTTGAAAGAATGACACACTTAATAGAGTATAATAAACAATTCAAACATAACGCAACTGCACTACCACTCGGAAAGCATTTTACAATTCTCTGTCAGCAGTTATTAGTAAATAAGAATTATCAAATGCTTTGGAAGCTTTAACATGTTTTAATTAGATAAAATGATTCACAAATTCAGAACTGCATAAGTATATACTACGAAAAGCAAATAGTTGATAAATTTAAAGTATGATACACTTTTCGTTTTTCATAGTGCATACTTATGCAGTTTCTGAACTTCTGAAATCTTTGTTTCTAATTAAAACTTGTTAGAGTTTCCAAAGTATTTCACAATTCTTTTTTAATAGAGGACATCATTCTGTAACTAGATGGTGTTTTAATCACTTTTTAATGAGCCTAGATGATTAAAGTATCATGGGTGTTACACAGTAATGTTAATAGAATCTACCACCTAATATAAATTAGAATTTTTTTGCAAGAATCTACTCCGCTCCTTGTGTACTTTAAGCAAAAATTACTGTGTACACAGTAATTTTATTGAGGACGAGTAACAAGGAAAAGTTTCCCCACTTTTCCTTACTTTATTCGACACAAAAAATGGTAAAAATCGGCTTGAAAGCGACCGTCGAGTCGAAAGTTTCCATTGCGTTGCTGCCACTCACAATTTCATATCGTAAGGGCCTATCTTTAATCCGGCCACATTTGCCACCTGCATAAGTATAAAAATACCCTCGACCCATGCATTATTCAGCGCAGCTGTATTTCATTTCTTCGAAGACGCCGTGAAGTACGGCGTAACCCCTTTAAATAATTCATTATGAAAACAAAGTGTTATATAGCCGAACAGGCTTTCGAAGTCGATCGATCGGACGAACAACGTGCGCATACTTTTCCCTCTCGTTTTCTACGATATAAACGCTGGTAAGCCTAATCCAGCCATTATAAATTTTCATAGGAAGACTTTAAAGTGGCAGGAACATTAAATTTCCATATCACAATAATAAGTGCTTTTGAAATATTTCAATATTACAAATTGTGGACATTGGCTCATAATTTTTCTGTAGGTATTCTTAGATGGATTGTTTAAAACAAAGTTTCTAGTTTATTTTTCTCTACGATTAAAAATGGATGCACAGAGTCGAAGTCGTAATGAATAAGCGGCGAGAACAAACGAGACGAGTTCGATTGTTATTGTATAATGGAAGTGATGTATGTTAAAAATGATCGATAGTAACTGTGAAATCATTGTACCATTAAATTCAATATGGAAATGCTTTACTTAAGAACGATAAGTGAACGATTAGTTAACGTCTGGCCGCACACTGAGCGCTACTACTTGCTCGTCCGACCTAGCAAGACAAATAGCTCACGAAGAGGGCCAAAAAGGAAAGCTTCTAGCTCCTTATCTTCTCTTTTTTCATTATAATCTCGACTTCATACCACCATGTCACTGGTTAGAAAGTCGATTATAAGCTGCAATTATTTAGAAACAGCTGGTGCTGGCATTACTACTTAAAATTCAAAAGTTGAATTATAAATTGTTCCTGCATCTACGAAACGCCATCTAAAGTATATAACGTTTCTTTTCCCATCAAATCAGTCACAACACCATAAATTCCAAGTCTCCCTTAGTTTTAAAGATACCAACCCACAAACTCCCTTAATTTTATATCGCATTTAAACTTATACACTTGAACACTCCCATGCTCAGGAACAAACTCAGAATTTAGTCGTAGAAGAATTAGGAATTTGATTTTTTTTTCAGAATTTTCCTATACATGTAAGTGTTGTTAAGGGTTTCTTATTTCTTTAATGGCGATACCACAACGACAGATAGTCACGCTATTAAAAGAGCTCGCGTCTACAGCTTCCCTTCTTTTCCTTCGTGTTGTTCCTATGAGTATCCAGCATCGTCGGCCAGCGTTTCTGATAATAAACTACGTTATCGAAGTTTTTGGCGACACGAACCGTCACGGTCGGAAATTGCCACGGAAATGTCTTTCATTTTGCGCTCGACGCGACTGTTGCCGCTGCGACGAACGCGCGTCATTCATTTCCGGAAACGTGTATCTGTTTTTCATTCGCGGCGAAAATAAACGGGGACCGCACTGTTTTTCTGCGCTTCTGTACGGGCACTCCCCTGCTCGGCTTGAAGCTTGCAGGTCGTCTCGGAGAGTGAGAATCAAGGCCGGGACAAATTGAAACGCTTCTGGTTGAAGGGGCTGTCAAATTCCAAGATCGGTTTGAGTTATTTAAGACTCTGCGTGAGTTTTTCCGATTTACGAAAGTTGGGTATGCGTTTGAAAAGTTACAGTGAGTCAGAAACCGTAGAAGCTCGGTTCAAATTTTGCTATAAATTTATTTTTGCATGGAAGTTGTACATTTGGAAATTAATAGTGAATCAGAAATCGAATGGACTGAGTTCAAATTCTGACATAAATTTCTTTCTATGTTTTTAGTTGGTAAAATGTGGATATTTAAAAGCTAATTGTGTATAGTTAATAGTTAATAGGAAGTTAATAGAATACTTCATCTGTTTTAAGTTAGAATTATTACGTTTACGGTGACATGACCACGTGGAAGATAAAATATTTACTGACAAAATATTGTGAAATAATAATAAGTCATAACCGTTTGATAGAGAAGAGTACAGTAGGTACAGTTGTATCGATTCCTCATTTGTCGTTAATTATGGAGAGTATTAACTATATAGTTAAGCATAGATCTTTAATGATCAAACTCTTCGTAATAACCTTTCACGTGATTTGCAATTCTCAGGAAAGTGAAAAATCAGTATTATCGCAGCGTATTGCTAATTCAGGTAGCCTAGAATCAAATGAACCACAATTTGCCACAGTTAAATGAAAATGACGGGCGTGCTACGTTTAATAGCACGCTTTCCCCCGTGATTTACTGCGAGGGAAGCAGAGAATATAGGTCGACGAAACTTCGCCAACGTCGATTTAAAAAAAAAAAATGGTAGATTTTAATTAACGTCGAATTTAAAACGTATTCGTTCGTTCGATATCCGCAGAAAGTAATGCAAATGTTTAAAATCCTCGCAAATATACGAAAGATATGTATACTACGAGCATCTAGAAAATTTTTAAACTATTTCTGATAATGGTGGAGAGAACTGGTTTATGTTTAACGATCGACAACGTACTTTAGTGATGAAAATATTAAAATTGTTTCTTTTCTCTTCGTTGCAAATTAAAATGTACGGGGTTAACAGTATTATAGGGAATATCGTGCAAACTCAACAACTATTGGAGGCAACCTTTTTTATTTAAAAAAAGAATTTTCGAAACTTTCGTCGTTGAAAATTAATGAATTTTGTTATTAACTTTTTTACAGCCTCACTGTAAATAGCTACAAAATTGCACTGAGCATTATGATGTACGACTTCACGCTACCAACATGCAATTTCTAACAAAGAACTTTCTGTGAAGTTCATATACCCATATGAACTTATTTTATTTAACAAAAAAAGTTTATAAAGCAATTTTTCATACTTGTCATTCCACAATTTCTAAACGAACCCGTTTTATTTCAATTAAAAACTTTCATTGTAATTACATTTACGCTTGTTCAAACTCAATAATTCAACATTGTAAAAAGTTTGTTGAAGAAATATTTAAATCTCATTAGAGAACCTAGGTTTCTTTGACATGGATGATAGAAAATGTAATTCGAGTGCGTTAATCGACGAACATGTAATTAACCGACGTATTCATCATTCTGTCACGCGCATCGCAGTCAGACTTGTTTTATCACGAGCCAAATTGTTTGCCGGAGGTTTGCGCGTTGAAGGTATAGACACGCTTCACACTTCGCACCGATTGGCAATCGAGCTCAAGTGGTTCCTCTCCTTCAATCGCAGCTTTGAATTAATCTAGCTAATGGGGGTTGCTACTGATAGGGGCTGTTGCTTTGAACTTTCCCCCTCTGATATCGACGATGTGATTTTCTTCTTGATAAAGTCATCTTCGTTGCGCATCGAGATTCCGTTAAATCGAACACAATGCTTAGATAACGAGAGTTTAGGTATGAGTTGATAGCAGACGAAAGAAGAAAATTTATTTAAACACACGTTAAAGATGTTACCTCGTTGGGTTACAGTAGATTCGCGATTATTTGGACTAGGTAATTACCACTTTAGTGGAGTATAGAATTATGTGGCAGCAGAGGAAACACTAACTATCAACTGAAGTGTATTAATTTGAGCTTGAGTTTTCTCTGTTTTCTCAGAATCTTTGATCTTCTTGGAATTTCCCCTACTCGTACGTAATTTTCTCTGTAACTTGACACGTAATTTGAACAATATGCATTAGAAGCAATTAAACAGTAGCTATCTAGATAACGCTGATCAAACAGATCTTGTGGTGTGATAACTTTGAATTTATTAAAGACTGGTCATTCAACTTTAATAATTTGTAAATCGCATATTTTTCTTAAAGCTGCCACTTCCCTGTTAAATTTTTCTGTAAATACGAAGTTTCACTATTCAACGACAGAAAATTTCCATTTTCCTCGCCTAATGAATGCTACACGATTACACGCTCGATTCGCCCCTCGCTACATACATTTTGCTACATTCAACGCGTTGGAATTTGCGGATGAATTCGTATTGTATTTGTTGCACGAACAATAGAAATTGACTTGCATTGTTCTCTGACTATAATCGACGGTCTTTCAATTGAAAACGCAACAGGGAAGTCGACTTCTCGCGTGAAAGTTACCCTATGGATTTTTTAGCAAATCGTTTCACGTGGGTAAATAGAACTCATGCACGTGTCAGCGTTGCCCACGATTTCCCTGTAACTTTTTATTCGCTAGTAATAGTTGTCATGTACAGGTGAATTTTTCTGTTGGTTCTGAAAAGTCGTTTAACTTTATACACAGATTTAGTTATTAAATGCTACGTGCTTTTTAAACTGGATTTTTTAGAAAATCGAAACTCGTATGGAAAAGCCATATTCCGTAATTTCGATTCATGGTTTCACGTGGAGTCCCCCTTTTGTGCTTTGAATCCTGTATTTTTAGGAGCAATTGTTTTCCACGTTTAACGAGTTGGTCATCCTGGAGGAATTACTATCCCGTCGGCTGTAGTTTTGTATTTTATAGTAATGCAAGCGAGCGTTAAAAATTTAACGACCCCCCAGTGAAGGGGTCGAAACGGGAAACATTCGCTTGAGGTCGTGCACACGTGCAGAAATCGCGTATCAGGGAGCACGATTTCCCATCTAAAAATAACAAGCGACACGCGAATAACTTGAACATGCATTTCACCTAATAACACGTTGCTATTTATGCTCGCTAAAGTAGGACGAAGCGTTAGAGTTGTTCTTAATAAATACCCAGTAAATTCCATTGATATATCTGTTTCTTGGACCTAGATTTCAACTCGAATTCAAATCCATTCTTTTCGTTCCAAAATTTCATATCCAACTTCCGAATTTAACAATTTTATTTACCACTTATTTCTTTCATTTATCATCACTTATTACGCTAACCAAGAATGGACTATAAATTCTGCAAGGAGAAGCATTCATTTGACAGTAGAAACTTCCACAAAGGAAAGTTGTGCTACAAATGAAATTCCCAGAAATGAAAGTTTCTACAAATGAAATTCCCGTAAATGAAAGTTTCTACTGACTCTTGTAATCGTGGGAGAAGCAAGAGAGTTGATAGCGTAGATAGTGGTAGATCCATTTCGAAGGATCATACACACGAGGAGTGTCATTGATGATACGTTGATCGTAAACCACTCGATGAAGCAGCCTGGCTAACAAGGGATAAATTCTCGAGGTCCCCTCGACCGTCCTCCACGATGAAGGGTCCATCGAGGCTCGATGTCTGGCACACCAGCTGTACACAATGTCCCGTAACTGGTCGCACGACCACGAACTCGGTGGTTCTATGTGAGAAAGTAAATTGAAAGTGTAGAATAAAATACTTTCAAAGGAGAAAGTACTTGACTTTGAAAGTTTTCCCATTTTTGACAGAAATTTCTTCGATTATCTGTAAATTTGAATATTATAGGTACCTACACATCTACTAGAGGCTGTTTCCAAGTGATGCATGTTATTTGTGACTATATCTTTTAACAAAATCCTTTTAAACACATATTCTTAAAAGGTTGAACATTCGAAAAATGAAATAAAAGAAAATCGATTTATCAACATTTTCAGACCGGAACCTCCCCTTAAGGAAGGCAGAAAAAATACAAAAAATTAAAAATTTATCATTTTTAAAGGCGTTGAAAGGACGGAAAATATAGGAAAAAAGTGATTTCAAACTTTAAGTGTCGTTATTTTCTAAAAAAAACGTAATTTTTGTATTTTTTTCTAGTTTCCCCCTAGCCAGAAGTATATTCTTCAAAATAAAAAAAGCTTCGATCGAATCGGATAATAACTTTTGGAGATACAGGTCCCAGGACTTTAACGACTCCCCAGTGCCGTCTGCAATGATTAATTATAAAAAAATATATATTTCTATAATCTAAGACATCCTTAATACAATGCAAAAAGTCCCATTAATATATGGATAGTAGTTTTCCTTTAATTAATTCCTAAAGATCACCTATTTTTATGGGCTCAACCCGGAATCTCCATTTAGTGAACTTTTTCGGATATAACAGTGGCAGTGTGCTCAACTATGATTTATACACAATTTTAAATCTAAAGTGTAATAAAAATATAGTAATTCTTACTATATATATATAAACTGAATGGGACAGTCCAAAGTGGACTAATAACACCATCACGAAGAATAAACTTTACCACCAGGCTTACCCCTTATCCATCACAGGCATCCCAAAATAATAATTTCAAACTTCAACGCTTCTAAGTCAATTCTCTCTGAAAACTCACACCCATGCATCCCACTCCTCTAATACACTATACCAAGAGAACAACTTTCCCATGTTTCTCACCCCCTTCAATCTCAGAGCCTCAACACAGATTACACACCAACTCCGCGCAAACTTCTTGCCCCCTTGACAAGCAGTTCCCCACCATCGGACCTCGATATAAAACTCCAGTAACAAAATTCCAGGCGCAGCGACATCGAGTGTATAAAAATCTCACAGAAATAGAAGAAATCGATGTGGCGAGGGAGGAGGGGGGTGGGTGTAGCAATTAATACGCGAAGACGGCCGGTGCAACGGTGGTAGAAGGGTGAAGGGGCTGAGGTGTGAGGGGTCGAATGTGGACAATTATCATAGTAGGTCGATGAAGGTGACCCGTAAAGCCAGGGTGGCCCAGGCTCTGGTGTACGTCGGAATTATAGTCCCCAGGCACGCCATCTTAAAGCGGGCGCCACGGCGAGAGACCGACTTCGTTAACGCCGCAGCTCGTCGTTACTTAACGAGGTATCGCTCGCTAATAAATTACTTATACAAGCGGACGAATCTACCGCGGCAATTATCGAACCTTCCAATCCCATCCCATAGCCCCTCGCTTCTCGTTGAGCGTCGCATCCGTGCTTTTCTCTACGAAATCAAGCCTCGCCCGGGCCCGAACGTTAACACCGCGTCAACCTTATCCGACTGACATGGAAATGCACGACTGCACTCCCGTTCCGAGTTTCTGCCTCTCTGTTCCGCGGATTATCGCGCCGTATCTACCTCTATTAATTCTTGGCGATACTGGCCGCCGAGGTTGTTAACGTTAACGTTACAGTTGTACGTCTGGCGTTGATGCGCGGGGCGCACGATAAAAGGGGGGCGGTGCGGGGGGGTGGAGCGATTCGTCAGGATGAAAAGGAAAGAAGTTGGGGTTATTCTGGGTGTAGTTGGAGTGGAATGACGGGGTAGGTCAGTGTTTCTCAAAGTGGGGGCTATCGTCGTGTCCCCTTGGGGGTGTTGGTCACGAGGGGTCGGGAATGGGGGCGATTAGGATTTTAGTAACAGGAGGTTGCACACGATTATCCGATAAAGTTCATTAACCTTTAGAGGGCCGGCTTTTTTCGCAATTATAGTGGTTTTCAGTTTCCAATTTTTTTTATATATATATTATATGTTGTGCAGAATTAGAGGACCTGCACAGAGCCGCGAAAGGGGCTCTGCCGGTCCCCTACAGGTTAATCGGTGGTTCCGGCCTGAAATTTCGATAAAGCGATTTTTTCTTATTTCATTTTTCGAATGTTCAACCTTTTAAAAATATGTGTATAAAAGGTTTTTTTAAATTTAAAATATTCCTGAAGTTATAGGCATTTGAGTAGTGGCGAATGCATAGGTAAAAGCCCGTCACTCGGAGCTCACGTGAAACTTGAAACGTGTTTATCTCGAAACAGGGTTCTTCAGATCGCTCGGTGGGAAAAATATCTCGAAAAGTTATTATACAATTCGATTGAAACTTGTTTTATTTTGAAGAACATACTTATATGCAGTGGAGAAACCTCTAACATTTTAAAAAAATTGAAAGTTTGTATTTTTTAAAACCGTTGGAAGCATGAAAAATGTCATTTATCGTGATTTTCAAAGTTATGTCCACTACTTACAATAGTAAACTAGTCCTTGTAGCTTCTCGAAAAAACTCAAGTCGTTTGGATCCATTTTAAAAAAGATATTCTGTTTTAAAGGGTGTCTCAACACTTTTGTCCAGCACTGTAAGGACAACGCTGTAATTACATTGAATTAATTCCTCAGGCGGTAGCTATTTTGATATTGGCCCGAGGAGACAGGAGACTCCACCAGAACCAATTGGTGAGTGCAGTCAGCTGGCGCGAGAAGCGTTCTAATCTGAGTTCAGTAAATCGCGCGTTTGATCCTCTTCTCCTGCAGAATTCAGAATTAGTTCTTTGCCGTATGCAGCTGCCTGGGGAAAATTGGAATTCTTTCTGTTTTCGAGAGATCAGCAATTCGATCGAGCTGTGCTCTAACTTCTAATTCCGTCGGGGGCGGTAAGCTCTAATTGTCGCGTCGCCTTGCCCATTAACTGTAATCCGTGCCGGGCTGCTACGTCGAGTTGTCGTTGTGCGAGAGATTAACCTTAAACGAATCAAAGTATTCCACTTTAAGCTGGGGTGAATTATCGTTCGAGGAACTCTCGACGAAGCTGCATCACTCACTGTTAAACTTTATGTTCTGCACACGCTTTGGTCTGGGTTTCGTAGTGTTGATTTTTATTTCTTCGACCAATTAACTTAACGTGCATCCAAATACTCCCTAATCTAGGAGTTTGTTGTCAAATTATTATATACAAAAGTTGCGCGAGTTTAAGATTTTATTTGTAAGTGGAACTCTCTCATATTTGATGGTCAACTTCGTTTTTTTTTTCAAATGGAATGTTGTGTCATTTATGTAAAAATTCGAAAAATGTTGAATTTCGAATAAAAGTGTATTAATATTTATCAATTTTAATCCTAATACAAGCTAACGAAATATTTTTATATATAACTCCCTTGTTTCTGGTTTGCGAATAATCACGGAAAGATTTGATGGAGCGTTTTAGACATTTTCTTGGTCGCGTGACAAACGAGGAGGGCGCGAATTTCCGGAGATTACAAACTGGTCGATGTGTTTTACATTTTTTTGTGAGTATTAGTTACAGTTATGTTCTCAGGCTTAATTTAAGCGGTGAATTAATTTTTTCGATTTAGATTACTGTTCCAAACTATTCGAAATTTGGCAAATTACTTATTCCTAGAGTCGATTTTATAGCGTTATAAGTAAGTTTAGATGTTAAACAGCTGCAGAGATTGATAAGAAGCAATGGTGATAATTTTGCAATTGAAATTAGAATTCTTGAAGCACTTTCATAGATCTTTCAATTCTGTGGATTTCTATGGGCCCAAAGAAACGAGTAAGCATTATCATCGTAAAATCCTATGTCTAACTGTAAGAATCATCAGAATAGAATTTATCCATTTTGGAATTATTACTATCAATGTCTGTTATGTCAATTATTATCAAAATTGACCTGCCACGATTCCTTGATCTCATTTGGAGCCCTAAATATAACTTTTCCACGACGCTTACGTCCTTCAAATACACTATTTACGTCAACAGTATTCTCCCCCATCGTTCCACCAATCGCAGATAATCTCAGTCTCAATTCCCATAAATTTATAATCTCTATTACTCGCACCCAATCTATAACTCATGCATACCACATCGTATGAATCTAAAATCATATGCATCACAGTTCTAAGACTTCCAACTTCCCTTCATTTATTTCCACGAATCCGCAATCGTCTACAATCATAGCGACATCACACCCCAGCACGACTCACCCTCTAATACTCTAATCACACGAGTCAAATCTCTCCTTGAGGCCCATCTTTTGGAAACATTAATTAACGAGAAGTTTTCGAGACGTGGAATGCTTGCAACAAGTTACCCCTTTGCAAGCTGCAACCACATATATCTGACTCGCGAGCAAGCATCGGTACCCCAAGGAGGAACGGTGGATCGTAGCTTCTCGTGACATTATTCTCTATTCCAGTAAGAAGGATTGAACGGTCAATGGTAACATGATACACGTAACCTTCGTTGTTGAGCAACACAGATTGCTATATTTAACTGGCACCGGTGCCACGAGTTGCAGCGCAAGTTTTGCACACTGGAACATGCAAAGGCGGTCGATAGTACATGCAGCCAGATGTCACGTTTCTCCCTTCTTCAACAACTTTCGAGATCAATCGGTTCGAAGCAGCCGAACTGACGGCTCGAACAAACTCGGCGCCGTTTCCCGATGGGACTCTCCCGAATGCCGATAGAAACTTTTACTAACAATATGTTGTCGCACCTTCTCGATTTAGCGCTCGAGGTAAACGTTAAGTTTCCTCGAGGGACGTATTTACAGTCCTTGGATTCTTCTTATTATAGCCTTTGACGGGAAGCCTGTGCAAACTCGAACAACGAGATATCAACTAGGTATTCGTGATTATATTTAGTGATGGGTGGAGTCCACACTATGTTCTGTTAAAATTTATTATATTTACCTAGGTTATACTTGTTCTGCGTCTATTTAGGAAACATCAAAAGAATTGTTCTGGAGACCCTGAATGTTTACTTTGAAAAGAAACTAATTGTAAGTTAAGCCTTTGATAAGTTGTTTAGCAATGAAATTGTTAATTTCTGTATTTTCTATGTGTGTACTTATCCACCTAATTAACATCCAAGTAAATAAATAGGATTAATTCACCGACTTTTAACACCACCAGTGATTTATATATCCTGGTGGATCCTGCTTGCAGAAATGTAAAGTGGGGGTGTGTGTATTCAAATGTGGTACGAATGTTTTAAATAAAATTCAGTCCTCTCAGAGACTATTAAATAGGCGACGAAATAATTTGCAATTATATGAGTAAGGAGAATAATGATAGTAACGCCGTTGAAATTGATTATTTGGCTCGATTTTTAAAAGATAAAGTTGGCAATGGTTGTTTAGATAGATGACGATACAAGATCTCAAACACGCATGGGAGAAAAATATTCGAGACACGCAAAAAAGCAGTTTCAATTGCGTCGATCGATCTAATAACATGCGCATTCGCGACTCAACAGCCGTCGTAGTTCAGAGAATAATTGATCGGCAGATTGTAATTACGCTCCTCCACTGTTCATTTCCAATCTATGTGGATTGAATTATTTGTGTGCAGTCTGCATTATAATAATACGTATACGGGTATGAACGCTGTATCTGATTAGATTATGCTCTCGGAGGCTTCGACATATCACGAATATAAATGGATCGCCATGATAATTATCTGTACGCTTATTCTCTGGATGATTAGTTGTCACGTGATATGTTTGGTGTGTGTGCTACTTGCATTTAGATTAAAGGTTTTGTGGTACATAATACTGTGTGTCAGAGGAATTTATAACTTTCCTCGGCCAAGGTTAGATATGTAGGTATGCACGAGGGTATAAAAGAGAAGATGAAAATAGCAATTTGAATATTATTGTAAATATTTAGTGGAACTTCCATGGCTTTGTTTTCTCAGAAGAAGCATCTTCTTGCTCCAAATTTGAATTTTACAGAATCTTATTGTGATATTTCTGTGGATTTCTGCTGAAATTGATCTTCTGATTGTAAAGAGTGTTAAAAGTTTATTGCAAATTAGATTTATTAATATTCCTATGCATAGATATCGGTGATATATATATATATTTTTTTTTTAAAAGAATCCTAAATTTGCAAGCAATAGAAAAAGAGCTACAAAAATTGCAAGTTAATTAGACGACACGAGAAATTTCGTGGAACAGTAATACATGTACGTCATTGCTCGTATAAAATGAAATTTAACACCGGAAACCAGAGTAAGTATGCCGTTCCACTTATGTGGAGGCTTCCTGTCCAGTCGAGCACATCTTTACAATCTCGAATTTTATGCTTGTCAAACAGATATATCGTAGAGCGAAAGGATTACGCGTCGTCGTGTTAATTACCATAATTTAGACGAGAGCACCTATCTTGTGGTATGCAGTTATCTTACGGTACAAAACGGACTTTACGTGTTTGCCCAACTTTGGGACACGATTAATTAAACGATTAGGAAGTTGGACGTTGTAGGTACAATCGGTAGCAGATGTTTCAATTGAAATTTTCGTGCAAATTAAACATTTTTAATCTCTTGAGATACTAAATTTACTAATTGGTGTATCGAGCTTTGATTGGTAACGATAGTCTATGATTTCCTTAGAGAATTAAGATTTCTTTGCTTCGTCGAGCTAGTTTTAGTCTATACTACTTAAAAGTGATTCTACTCTTGGTTCTTCGAGGATTTTGATGAACTATGGAGAAGCGAATCTAGAGGTTGAATGATTACGTTTTGAAGTATATTTTGTAGCAATGTCCATTCTTTTTTTATAAACAATTCACATAATAATCTTACAAATCCTTAATAGTGCCACAAGACAAAGAACTCTTAACCCAGTGACAAGAACAAACAATATTATTTAAAATTCTTGACAGTTTCATTAGTAAACTTAACAATACTCTCAACAGACTAAAAATATTCACTTCACAAAAAATTCCAAATAAAACAGCTGATGCCAGTGTTTTAACTTTCAACAGCAATAAATTCTTTAAGTCATTCCGCGCCAAATCGATAGCTCTTTGTGTTTCGTGCCATAAAATTTGCCAAAATTCAAATATAATACAGTCCACATGAAATTAGACGGGATTTAAGTCATCATTTCTCTAATCTCGAATTTATTAAAAAAACATAGATCAAAAAAACTCTGAAATCTTTTCCTTCTCCCTTATTTTGCAAATTTCACTTTAACATCCTCTTTCGAAAAAACCCAGACAAATAGGACCAAATTCCCTCACGCACCACAAAATATTTCTCCACAAATTTGTCCCCGACAATCCGCTGCAAAACCGTGCGCGCACAAGTCTTGCAAAATTGTTCATCCATGGAGGCAGTCGTCACGCTTCTCCCTTGGGTGGAAAGCTTTCGCTAAAAATAACGCTTTGTCGCCGGTGTCTTTTCGCCAGTGGACCCGCATGAATTGTAAAAGTCGAGAACGACAGTCGCGACTGTCCCAGTTCGGCGTGTCGCGTCCGGCACTAAATGTCCCGATGATAAAACGGTTAGAATCGATGCGCAATGCATTCATATAACTCGGCCCGTTTATAAATAAAGTTCCGTCTCCGTGACCTGGCCGTTCTATTGCCTGATAATGAACGCCGCGACGAAAGTAACGCGCGTTCGACGTCTCTAGTGAATTAGGTACCAACGAGAATGCTTCGCGAGTAAATGCGGGTCGCGATGAAATTGGGTGCCCCCGAATCCTCTCCTCGGTTGTCGAAAAAATTCTCCGGCATGTTGGAGAAATTCTCGTTAGGATTTTTTTAACTGACGTCAGGAATCTTTGGCAGATGGAACAGATAAGTTTCTTTTAAGAATTAGGAAGTCCTTGTACGGCTTATGTTTTATTAGTTTGGTGCATATCGAAATGAGTGAACGAAAATATACTTTGCTTCTCAACTATTTTATTTTTTTAAGTTTCTGTGAAATTTCTCGACTGGTAAGCCAGCGTACTTGTTACCGTATTCCCGCCGTAAATAAAGGAACTTTTACGTTATCCGCGATCGGCAATTTCATATGCGCCAACCCCATAGACAGTAAAATACTTGAATTAGAATGATCAAAGTTATGGTATCATTTATATTCAGAATTTGTGGAGTGGTATGTAGATATCTGTGATTGGCTGCACGTTCACTTGACACTTGGCAGAGGCAATGCAGTATTTGTAAATGGTAGAGAAAGATGAGGATAGCATGTTGAAAATATCTCGACGTTGATAAGTACAAAACAGTTGATTAAAATCCCTAAATTATAACGTGGAAAGTGTACTTAGGTGGCCACTAAAGTGATCTTATATTAGGTATTGATGAATCAGGTGAACTTTAATGATACACTTGTGTTGGGTGTAACGATTACGACTCTGCGGAATTTACGTGAAAATGCTTGAATAGGTCGTATTCTATGAACGTAGTACGAATGTATTAGCAAATATACTTACTGACAAGCTGCTTACGTAGAATATATACTAATTATGCAATTTTCTTTTTTAGGTTCATGGTGGTAGTGGTGTGCCTCATATTTAGTGTCTTGTCAACGATAGACCAGTACAGTAATTTCGCGAACGAAACGCTGTTTTGGATGGTAAGCGTCCCTTCTTTTAGAATTCTTAAAACATTTTTGTGTAGTAATAGTTTGGAGTTTCGTGCTCATTATAAACGGGAATAATTTTGAACAGCTATTTACTTGGATAAAATATTGGACACTCAAATCAAATACAATATCACAAACTGCCAATCCTAATTATCAAACAACATATCAACTTTACCATACACTTTACAAATACCCACACAGAAAACTCTAAACCCTGTCAATCACGATCTACTTCAATATCAAACGGCACCATACACAACATTACGTCCGCGTACTTATTGTTAGTTCAATCGTAGCGTCACCGAGGCAAACAATCTCAGTGAATTATCCCAGATTTAATCTTCAACTTGAACTTCACTCAGCTTCGGTGGGTCTGCAGGATTTCAAGTGTAAACTGTTTATGGTGAGCCATTTGTGAAATCAGGCAGAACGATCTCGCTTATCAGATGTCTTAGGGGAGGGTGTTTAACGTTGCATCGGCCTTTCGAAACTTTCACCGAGTTCCCCGTAGAAACTCGCGTTCCATAGCAAATGAAAATTCTTTCCACTGAAAGCCCCCATTGCTTCAGCCTTGGCGGCTTAGCCCTTCTCGCGACTCATTCTGACGCTGTTCGCCCCTCTTCATAACATTATCGACTGAATGGTTACCCTAACGATAGCTGCTACTTAGGCGATCGCCATTTTCTCGATTTGCTCGAAACGAGCTCCTCGAATAAGCGGAATAATCGACTAAAGGGGAATAGGGGGTGCTTTTCTCCGCGCGATTTCAAAGAACTCCTGATAAAACGGAAAACTCGAAAACGGGACGATTGAAACTTCGTTGAGAACGAGACCTCGCGGAATTGGCGAGCGCAGGATCAATTGTTCATTAGGGATAAAAAAGGATAATGGAGGAGGTTAGGGGAAGTACAACGATGGCTCGTTTGCGTATAAACAGAGCGAAGGCAGTTATTAAATTGCTGGAATAATAGCGGGGCTGGATGAACGCGTCGATTTTGTCTATATTAATTAGTTTGGATAAATGTACGATTGGACGGGGAAGAAACTCTGTGCTTCATTACGGCACTGTTTCGAACCTTGTTTTTCTGTTCAATTGTCAGTCGGTGAATTGCGCATTTAGTTTTAATTTGCTTTCGGTTTGTGATTGCGTTCCTGTTTTTCAATATCTCGGTGACGTCGGGCACCTTTGTGAACGAACATCGCTGTTTAATCTAAAGAGTAATTATATTTAATTCCGTCGTATGAGTATTGCAAGCGGCAACTATGTAGAGTGGAGAACTTTCTTTCAGCCCCAGTTTTAGTACGTACTTGAAACGTTTCTTTTAATTCCTGTGAGAACACAGTAGATTGTTCTACGTGCATGTTGCATAAAAGCAATATCCACGTTGTAATACTTTCTTTTACAACTTCTGGCGTCGTGTTCCGAAGTTGCGATCTTCGGTGTAGTAAAAGGGGAAATAAATATTGTAACGGTGCAGTGAGGAAACTTGTTATTTTTCGCACGCTGCTCTCTGTTTACTTATTTAGCAATTGACTGAAAATCCATTTTAGTACGCATCTAATTGATTTTGTTCTTAAGTTCATTTAAGCCGGGATTTTTTATTTATATAATAAAAGCACTAAGCCTGTCCAAAATGTAGTTTGCCATTAACTTCAAAATTACCAGTACCATTTTACGTGTCCTGACCGCGTGTATGCATTGGTTCAGTGCAAACAATGCGTGCGGGGACCGCCTATGGGCGTTAAGCGACTATGAACAACAGATGCAACTCCTGGAATTCCGCAGGGCGTACACAGAGTGTTCAAATTTTCATCGCCCACAGGCTCAAATGTTAATTCCAGTAAACATGGAAGAGTTACGTTCATTTGAGGCATTGAGAACACAAACTGACTAACCCACATTTTTTGCGGAATTGAGTCAGTGGCAATAATGTATTGCAAAAGGCTCTACAAATCATATAAAATAGGAAAAGTTCTTTTTTTTTCAATGTGGGTTAGTCCGGTTTTGCTCTCAGTGCCTTATTTCCATCAGCATTCTCATGTACTACTGATGAACATTATCGATACGATATAGTATAAAAAATCCTCCTTAGCTTATATTTAGAATCACTTAAAATGTGATTTAAATCGCTTATGCAGCGACATAATAATCGGCACGAAATTACAAGGCGCTAGAATTGAATACAACAATTTAGGCGATAGATTAAAATCTGTTTGCTCGAATTGCAGCGTTCGCCAAGCTTCTCAAGCTTATTACGACTTAGCAGTCAACATGTCACGTGACTCACGCGAGCTATTATGCAAATATCGGGGGAGTAAAGGGAAGGTTTAGGCTTCTGCGAAAGGACCGCCGGTTCCTACGTGGCCACCCTTCTCAAGGGATCCTCCGCGTCTGCCAGTCCCCCATCTATCGTCCGACGATCCATGGATCCTGCTTATGTACCCGGGGTACACACCACGAAAGGCTTTTTACGCGCATTTTACGGGGTTTGACAAGTTGCCGTCTTCGCCCTAATGACGCCACGTCCCTGGCTTCCGGTTTCATTCTACGTGACATCCTAAAAATAGCATCCAGGGGAGAATGTACTGCGGAACTTTTCGGGGAGGGAAGGTTTTCATCTTTAATCTTTTTCAATGATTGATCTGCTTCTTGTGTATATATATATGATTCATTGAATTTAGGAGAAATTGGAACTCTTGTATTACTTATTTATTTGTAAACGAAATATTGAATAACAAAGAATAATTTAGCCATCCTGTCGAACACCATGTCCATGGGTTAATTTGGAAAACAAGATTCTACTGTAGCACTGTAGAATACTTTAAATTTTTTTTTACTAACTTTACTAATAATTAGATAAATGAAATTTCCACGAGTTACTGATTTTTCATGTAGGGCCAGAATTACGAAACTTTTGCGCGGCTCTCGAAGATTACGACTACCTCACCGACGTTCCCTATTTTTCCAGGGCGTTGAGGCTTCACAATAAAGGTCGCAGAATCGATAGAGTATCTCTATGCATCGCGTCGCGTTCGTTGCACATTTATTTTAAGAACGGGCAACTAATGACTGGGCTAGCCTAGAAAGTCATCACGGAAATGCCTTTCCTCTGCTATTATGCTTATCGGCTACTAGAGGCAATTTTTCTTTCTCCTTTTTTACCTTCCTCTCGTTTCCCCCATTTGACGTATCGATTTGTTTATTTGCGCTTTACTGCTCGCGTCGCGCAGCTCTTGCGGAGAGCATTGTTGTTGTGTAAGCATTCAGGAGTCAAATTTAGTAATGCAATTACTTAACTCATGTTTATTTGTTTATTAAGCTGTATGTCGCTCTCTTTCTATTTATATTGCGCGGATATTATAATACGTTTATATGGATTCTTTATTTATATCGTTTTATTGTGTGTAATATTATTGTAGTATCTTTCCTCTTAACATTTTCTTACATTTGTCTGCATTAATTAAAAAGTATGTAGCGGACAGCTATAGTACATGCCAATAATTTAATTGAAAAATTGAAGTTGATATTTCTTAAGGGGGTAGTTTACCCTGAACAGCCCAAAATCAGGCCCTTCCTCAAACGCATATTCTGAAGTAATAAATTAATATAGATATACTTTCTGTTTTAATGTTTAAGCGTCATTTCGTTGACTTTAATGCGCAAAAAGAAAATTTTAAATATATTTATAGGAAAAAGAGTTATAAACATAAATGTGAGAGCGTGTACGCGATGCACCGTTTGATGGTGAACACGATTCCGAACAGGGGAATAACCTAAAACACAAAGCAAAGGCATTTTTATAATCTGTAAGACAGTCTCTATGTTGTGCAGGAAGCAAAATTCGTTGGTTAGTTTCATTAAAATATCGGTTTAATAAATATGGTAATATTAATTCGTAAACGTTTATTGAATTAACCAAGGGCAGGCATTGTGTTTGGTTACAGATAAAAAATTCCCCGTGTGTAATATAAATTTCAATCCTTAACCAATATTTGAATTAGCTTTATTTCTTATTTCACTATACAACCTTCAAACAACAAAAGTAGATATTTATAAAAACACATAAAAGGGTGTAAAATAAAAAGAAAGCGGATATACAATACTATCGTTCGGGATTATTGTAAGTATGATACATCAGAATTAAAAAATTACCAAACGCACAGTACAATTTATCATAATATAATACCGTAAACCTGAGAAAATGTATTTTATGTTATTGACCAAAAAGATATTTCGAATCACGTGCAACGAAACGTGTAAATTTTAAATATCGAGAATAACGTGTAAACGATGCTTGCACGCGTGAAATTACTTTGTTACGCCCGATTAAGTTTCACATCGATTTTAATCGGTCATTCTGCTTGTCGGAACCGTTCGTTTTTATTATTTTTAAGAATACCTGTGAACTCTGCAGTAACAGTGTGCCAGAAATTAAACGCGTTTGGATTCGCGCATTAAAAAAAATTTCTCTAATAACCTCTAGTAACGAGGAGGAAGCAGATTCCGTGGGGGTGAAACAGAAATCAGAAACGATAACGATTTTTACAACGCACGGAACGCACCAGCAGAATATTCATCGAAAAATCTTTTATCTCTAAATCGAATGGGCTATTCAAATTTCTGGTAAAAAAAGGAGGGTGGCTGCCTCCACCCCAACAGCGTAAACAATAAAGCGTGGGTCACGGTGCGCGAAGCTGGATAAAAAAAAGACTTGAATGGAGAAATTTTATTGAAAGTTTTCACGCTACAGTTAATACAGGATATGGAGTGACTGTACGTCTTCATTACGAAGAAATATATTGAAAAATATTTGACCCGTATTTTTTTTTATCGGCTGATATTCACGTGGAAGGGGTGAAAACTGCCCTCAAAGTTGAAGGTAAAAAACTACTTGAGCTAGGAGAACGGTATAAATAGCACAATGGAGTATTTTTAGCGAGGAATGTAGCCGTGTAAAAAATTAACAAAAATGATATTTGTTAAGTTATTATATAAATAAACTGAACTTTTTGGAATCTGTTTGCCCAGCTGCTAATTAGAAATTACACCATTTTGCCATTTACACTGTTCTCCTAGCTCTAGTAATTACCAACATATTCGACCAAACATATTTCTCACCCTAAACTTTGAGGGGAGTTTTCACCCCTTCACCATGAATGTCAGCCAATAAAAAAAATACGCGTCAAATATTTTTCTAACAACTACTTCCTACCAAAGTGGCATCAAAATTGGTGATTGTCACTTCGAAATGTTCAATATAAACATCACCCAATTTCTCGTTAAAGCGCAAAGGGTTAGTTAGAAGCTCCAAACTATATAGCAGATAAACTGCAAAGTACGTGTCCACTCTCTACGTATTTCCCCTGATTATATCGGGTTTCACGTGAAAGCCTTTGGATTTTCTGTTTGCAGGAAATATGTCTGGTGGTATTCTTCGGTGTGGAGTACATGGTGAGGTTATGGAGCGCGGGCTGCAGATCGAAATACATGGGTTGCTGCGGCAGGTTGCGATTCATACGGAAACCGATTTGTATCATAGGTGAGTGCGTTTCCCTAATGCACGCCACGCCAATTCAATCGGCCCGTGCTCGAGCTAATCCAATATTCGCATTGTCCGATTGTCCTGGCCAAAATTGGATCGGGAATGTAGCCTCTTTGTGCGTCCGCTGGCGACTCAGGCTCGTCGGCTGTAACTTCCACGTCAAAACTGTTTAGCGTCGCGTGCCTCTTTGGTTAATTCCACGGGGTATGTGCCCTTACCAATTCGTGGCCAAATTGTCGCGAGAGGTTGCGAGCTTGAAAAGAAGCAAAATTAGTTAAAGGATTTAGAGTTATCCTGGGTGCTTCTGGAGATAAGGTTACACTTATTGCGCGTTAGATTTGCGATAGTGTTGGGAAGAATATTAGCTTAATGGCTTCGACTCTCTACTGGCGCCAGCGTTGGAAGCTCGATGGTTAACGATTGTAATTTGTCATGAAACTTTTCCGCGCGCCCGTTTCCTCATTCCATAAAGTTGCAATGCGTTTCCCACTGACTTGTAGGTAATAAAAACGTCGCCTACGTAGTTGACAATAAAAAGCGAAAGAGACAGACAAGTCGGTTAGAATTAACTCCTTGTGGAGGGCAATTGCAACGTAACTCCTCCTTGCGAATGTATGATATTCAATTTAATTTAGCAATAATACTTATGGATGTATTAGCAGAAGTATACATTCTCGTCGAATAAAACCACTAACTTTGAAGCGATACAAAATTTATTATGCGATACAATTTCAATGGAAATTTTCATCGACCTGAAAATTGTGTGCATTCATTTTTCTGTGCCACTAGTCGCATCATTTATCATTAAGTGGACGCGCGACAGCGTAATTATTGCAAGCACTCCCGTCAGCGGGTTCGATGCTAGCTCGATGTTGGTATCGATCATGTTTTTCTCGCGGATCGCTTAATTGAATCGCGTGGAAGCACAGGCAAGACCGTTTCATTGAAAGCGACGGCGCTCGTTCGAGTGAAGCGGCCCCGCGACGCGATTAATGAAGCTCTACCAGCGAGTGAAATTGTAAGACGGGCCGGGGTATATTAATCGTATCAGGCACATCGCGTGTTTATCGGCGACGGTCGATTACGCGCGCCCAATTTTCCACGGAATATTCAGGATCGTTTGCCGAATGCTGACGCGGGCGAAATGTCATCAGCCACAGATGCAACAAACGGGAATTAGGTACATCTGTGCCAACCCTGTCGGTACCTTACATCAAGTGGAGGGACGTTCTAGATTTGTTGTTAACATTCCCTGTCAAAATTAAGATTAAGATTGATGAAATATTTTCGTTCCTGTAATTGAAATTTATTCTTTGTCTGTGACATCTACTTGGTGGATTGTGGGACCAGTTTTGGAGGGAGAGTATGGGAATATTTTTTACACGCTTAGATAGGTATATCAAATGGTATTTCTAGGCTGATTTTTTTTTTAAATTCAAAATATTGGTTTCCTTTGTGTTTAGTGATGAATAGTTGGGAGAGAGGGAGGGTGGAATATTCGTTAAATATTTAATGTGAAAATGTTTTAGGTAAAAGTTATTCAGTAGTAAATATAGATTCTACCAAAATAAAGAAGAGCTCTAAATAAACATAAGGACGAATGTTTAATACTTTTTAATGCTCCACAAATTTATGTCAATTTCGATGAAAGAATTAGTAATTTCATTTATTCGTTAAAAAAGAAACAAATTGTGGGCTTAAGTTTGTTTCTTTTAATTCTATTATTATACACTTGAATAATATAATTAAATTGTGGCTTTGCACTTTCTATCGGTTATTACTCATAATAATAGGGTCAGGTATATAGACACGTACTCGTGACGAATGTTTTTATTAAAGTTAGGAACGATAATGGCTGCCCATTAACGACACATGGGTGAGCGTCTCACGGAGCGATCTCAACTTTAACGATCAATTTGCCTGTCGTCAGATTTAATTGTGGTGGTGGCCTCCATGGTGGTGCTGTCGGTGGGAAGCAATGGCCAGGTGTTCGCTACTTCCGCCATAAGGGGCATCCGATTTTTGCAAATACTGCGAATGCTCCACGTGGATCGACAGGGTGGCACGTGGCGACTCCTTGGCTCCGTCGTTTTCATTCACCGCCAGGTACACCGGCGTCTAATACTTCTCTGAATAAAATTAACGCACCCTTCAGGTACTTACGCAAACTCGTCCACTCGACATCGGCGTAGAAATCTTTAATTCAATGAAACTCAATGCAGCTCCCGCGTAAACATTTAAAACAATATCGTTAACGCGAGATGTCGATTGATAGATTGGCACAGTGTCCCAACTAATACAGAAGAAACATTGTGCAAAAAATCAAACGGGAACAAAGAGTAATTCCGTATGAAGTTAATCCGATTTGTCAATGAATGGCGTTCAATCCGAGCAAAAAGCCGACTTCGATTGTTCGTGTAAATTAGCCGCAGGCTTTGTGCCGCGTTTTCTGTTCACGCGCGGTGAGGATGATGGCGGGTGAAACAGTTTGCTAGTAATCGCGGGGGTCACGATCGTTATGGAGCGTCCGTTTGGAAATTTTCAGGAGCTGATCACGACGTTGTACATCGGGTTCCTAGGTCTTATTTTCAGCAGCTACTTCGTGTACCTTGCCGAAAAAGATGCTGTCGGGCCCGATGGAAAGACAGACTTTTCCAACTACGCAGACGCGCTGTGGTGGGGGGTGGTAAGCAGTGAAATGGATTTTTGTTATAGCCTCCTCTTTTTATCCTCTTCCTTATTTTTGCTGCATTGTGCACAAGGTTTATCCACGAATAGTAGAAACAGAGAATAATTTTGTAATGGAAGTTTCATTGTTTGGAAGAGATTATTCTGTGGCAACCTGCATCCCTTGTTAAATATATATTCTCCCTTATCTTTTACATTTCAGAGATACTTAGGTGGCAATAGTGGATTAGATAAAACTTTTACATTTCCTTTCCTCCAAATAAAGCGAAAGTGTGGTATTAAATATTCCCCCAGACGATAATACCCTTTTGTTTCTATAATTGCTCATATTTCTGTATAATCACTTCTTTTACTTCTACAAGAATTTCATCTTCTCATATAATAATCACAAATAACAATTAAAGGATACAAAATTTGATAATTTTGTTGATCACGATATTCAACATGATAAGAAGGAAAAAGTCTGCGACCTGTAATAATGTATCGTGTTACGTGAACCGTATCACCAGTAATTAGCAGAAACATTCGCGCGCAAGTAGAAAATTCAAGCAATGGTCGGACGCGTTCACCGCGCATCGGAGTATTCAAGCTCAATTTTTTTAAAAACAGGGTCTCGTACACAAAACTATCACGCCACAATTTCTCTATATTTTTTGCACGCAAAATCACTCCCCTTTCAGTTGGACCACATGTCAAGCCGCACGCTGAATATTATCACTCAATCTCCGACGTACTTGTTCAGAATCGTATCGCAGACAATTATTCACAATTTATATCACTAGCAGATAACGAATTGCTCAGTGAATGATGTTTTTCCTCTTCTCAGAAATTCAATTTTGTCAACAATGTTTTGAAGAAAAAAAAACTGACTACCTTAGTCGTGTAAACAACCACAATAATGGGTATTGAGTAGGTTGATTCCGTTCCTCAATTAATCGAATCGATTTCTTTTAATCGGGGAATCTCGACGCCCATTTATCGCGCTGTTTTCCCTTCTCTTGCTTTTCATTCGTCGTCGATGCTCTCTCGTAGATGCATCCTTCATTCGACGACGATTCTATCTGGTCGCCTGAACGACGAGCGCGGCAATTACCCGTGAAACGATGTACCTCCATGCCGTGCGATAAATGCGTTTTTATTTATCACGGAGGATTCCCCAGTCATCGCTAAACGAGCTTTTTCCTCGTCTGTACGAGTCTTTTAAAGCAAACGACAAAACATGTTTCTGCCACGAGATTTCCAGTGGTATAAAATGTTACAAGTGCTGTCATACTAGGGTGCTACCGTTTTTCTTTTTAGGAGATTCTGTGGCGAGACTTATTTATCGAATTTTCATTGTCTCTATTAGAAACATTAAAACTAAATGTCCACATATGTATATACATTAAATTATTCGTCAAAACTATTCGCTGTTTCACAGCGAATAATTTGTTTTTGTCCTCGAATGTCCATCTAGTTTTATTCTTGCTTCGTAATGCGTAATTCGTGCTTTGAACTTTCACATGGACCAGTTAAAAATTACAGATTCTAATTTAAATAGTAAATAGGTTTATTTTTTGCCTTTCGGCCTCAATTTCTGATTTAAATATACAATCCTTATTTTCTCCATCGTTCCTCCAACTTCTCACTTTAGAATCCACTTTATCAGAATAATCCCCATCTTATAGTAATCTCTAATTAATGGAATCAACCTTCAAATCACATTTACCAATCTCAAGCAGCAAACAGAACCCCTGTAAATTAAACGAACCCATCCGTTCTTATATAATATATACATTAATAATAATAATAATAATATTATTATTATCATATATTATATAGTATATAGTAGTAAGATGCATCGACCTTTTATCACTTTGTGTTTAGAAAACGTATCATGAAGTGTGTAAACACCGCAGCATGAACTTATGACCTGATAAGTCGGTGATTCCCGTATCTCTTGCCCCCAATACTTAAATATTTGAATATAATTTCAAAGCAGCCTGTTCGCTGTAGACGCGAAAGAATGTCCAGCATGAATAGCCAGCACATGGCTGGATGTAATAAGCTCCGTGCTCGTTCGGGGTCTATTAACGGGAATAATCAATTCAGTTCACCGAATCCTCTCGTTGCCTCGAATTGGGTTTCGTTAAGCGAGCTGCGCCCGCTTAATTGTATGCACGCCCGCCACTCGCAAATGTTTATTAAGCGGCCGTGCTAATCATTTGGAAAATATGCCCGCATTTGTGGCGGGGCTCGAACGACAGATCGATAAAACCGAGGCTGAACAAACGCGACTCGATTTAATGTCACCCCGCGTGGATTGTTTGCTGTCTAATTGTCGGCTTGATTTTCACGGGCGACGCGACGCGTCGATTTTCGCCGCGTAAAAATACCGGAAGGGGATTGGTTCTGGGTGATTCGATTGAGAGGGGTTTTCGAGGGGAATATGAAGTTTCATTGAATTGCTTTTCTATAATAACTGAATTTTAATTAACGTGGGGACTGAGAAGTTGGGGAAGGTGAGTCGTAAAGTGGTTGGTCGACGTATGTCAAAGCTTGAGCTTGGCACTTTTCAGAAGAAAAGTAAAATAAATGAGATATAGGGTTATTTGGGACACTTCGTACAGCTTAGAAGATTTGTTCAGTTTCGTTTATTTGAGTGCATTGCTGGAGCAATGGGAATTTTGTTTAGTCTGATATTCTAGTGAAACATTGTTAGTTTTTAGAATTACCTCACTTATTCTGGTGTTTCGGTGTTGGATTAGGTAAAGCTTGAAATATCTCAGGAAGCCATAGGAACTTAGAATATTCATCTAAAGTGTTGGAGCAGATGGGACTTCGAAGATGTTCTTCAACTAACTTTCTGATATCCTTCTGTTTAGATTACTGTGACCACGATCGGCTACGGTGACACTGTCCCACAGACGTGGATGGGAAAAATAGTCGCTTCGTGTTTCAGCGTATTCGCCATATCCTTTTTCGCACTTCCAGCCGTAAGTACGACTCCCACGTCTACCAGAATAAAAACAACAACCCTGCACCGTCTTTAAAAACATTTCTTCAAGGTATCCGATTTAATAGTCTAGAAATATCCAATTGTTTTACACTCTATAAAGCCGCACTGTGGGTTGAAAATTTCTCGTTAGGCGATTAAAAAATTTCGAGACACGAAATAAAATGCGAAACTTCTTATCCAATAATTATAAAATTTCGAATCGACACTATCAACGTTAACGGAGTAAAATAAAAAAAACTCCTCATCCAACGATTCGGAAATGCCGAGATCCGAATGGGTTGATTGAAACGAAAGGACATGTCCACGCAGTTGCACGATTTCACACCGCCCCGAAATTCCGTGCAAATGGGACAAACGAATTCTCGCTTCAGGGTATATTGGGCTCCGGTTTCGCGCTGAAGGTGCAACAGAAGCAACGGCAGAAGCACTTCAATCGTCAGATACCGGCTGCTGCGATGTTGATACAGTGCCTATGGAGATGTTACGCCGCCGACAAGGCCATCAACAGCGTGGCGACCTGGAATATTTACATAAAGGACCCAGCCCCCACTGGACAACCCTCCACGCCACTGGGAAAGGTAAGATCTCATGGACGTATTAATGGCGAAGCTCGGTGGCAGTAGCTGCTAGCCGTTGGTTGTTGATGTTTTTAGTTGCTTACGATGCTCCTCGGCCGTCGCGATCGACGACCATCGATCGCGATTTCCGTTCTTTGCCGTCTTCCGTTGGGATCGTCTCGATCAGCGATTCGCGAATTTCCTTTCATTCCGGTCACTCGAAACCCGATGGTCGAACAGTTTCGTCCGTTCAGAAAGGTCAAATTTAATGTTACTGTAAAATTTTCATTGTGGACTGTCTATTTACAAGGAGAAATAAATTGTTGAGTCAGGCGGTGAAATCCGTGACTAGATTTTTGCTTGTTGATCGTTGGAAAATGTGGAGAATGTTTGATATCAGTTTAATGAGTTTCGGTAAGGGGGCTATGGGAAATCAGTTTTTAATTTTAAGATTCGTAATAGGGTAGTTGTAGAGACGATACAGTATTTGGAATGGAATATTGAATATACAGTGGAGGTATGTTTCAATTTTCTTTTTAGAGTGTATTTGATGTAAATTTGAGTAAAACTTTTTATTTTCGTAATATGTTGATTGCTGTGCTAAAATTAATTGCTGTGGTTGTTTGATCAGTTCTGTCGAATTGACATTTTCAGTGGAGCAAAGGATGACTTATGGAAACGGACAAACTTTACGATTTACAAATATTGGTTTTCCACCATGAATTTTTGCAAAATTAATATATGTACTGTGACGATTCCACTGCAACTATAACCAATAGAATTTTACAGTAATATTTATTTGATATTTGTATGAAACTGCGACTTTTAGGTTCTGAAGCTTTTCTCTTTAGATTTGAAAGTTCATCTGACTTTCCTGTTGTATCTCGTTTGGTCTCGGTAAATCAATTGAGTCAAACCAAATTTATACATGTACAAGGAATCCAATTAGTACAAGTTATGAATTCGATTCTATTCCACTTATTACGAAGTATGTAATACTCATTAACAGATTACAAAATTATTTAATACTTCACATAATAATAGTAATATTTCATGATGTAATAATTACCAACAATTTTATCAACTTTACCGAGATCGTATGAGTAAATGTATGGGGTGTCCTTAAAATGGTGTGAGAAACTTCCGTCACATTTACAGATCACAATTTTAGTAAACACACCTCCAGATAATTACTTTCAACTTTTATTTCAAATGCAGCTGTTGTAAATCCTTACATTTTTCAACACAAAATCACAATTCTATTAAACACATAACCAAAGGATATTCTTAATAAATGATTCTAATCTAAATCCTAGTAATGCTAATACTTTTTCCAAACTTTTCTATTGCCTTCAATAATTTACTAAACAGTATGTTGTAGATAACCATCCACTAAATCTCACCAGCCATTTAATTTTGCTCCAACTATTATGGACCTCGGTATATCTACATCTAACAAACAAAAGATTCATAGACCTATACGAACCTCTTAGAAGCCAAACTCCACTTTTTACCTGAAATTTAGAAACTTACTTAGCAGATATTGTCTCTACCATTCATTTCATAGAGTAATTAATGAGTCGAGTTTCCAAGAGGCTCGCCTACTAAAACCTTCTCGATTCTCACAAATTCTATCCCATTAACCACAAACCACGTTTGCTAATCTCTCGATGCCATTTTAAAAACACCCCACGCAACACTCTCCGCGAAGAGCCTCCCATCGAAGCTTCCTTCGATGGACGTCACGAATCGGATCTACTTGCTGGCACGTTGATTCCCTGATTAACGTTAGAGGCAACGGGGAAAAAACCGCGAAGGTAGATCCCGTGAATTTCGCTGAAAACATTAAGTGAATCAGGAAGGGTGAACGAAACTCCCGAAGGCCCAGGTCGGTCGCGGAATTTCGATTGCTCTGTGAAAGTCATGCAGACGATTTGGCAGTGGATGGATGCAAGCAGAGAATGCGAATTCTGCTCTGTGTTTTCGATGTGCCGTTCAATATTTCGAGATACAAACATTACCTGACTGTTGCTCGTGACTATTCGTGTGTTGATGCAGTTCGAGTTGCGCTTAGAAGCTTCTTGTATAAATATTCTTACTTTCTCCGTTTCACGATCGAAATCTGGCTTCATCCTTCTTATCATCCTTCGCCGTTCTTATTTTACGTTCATTCGCGTGGATCAATTATTATTCAGGATCCAGATTGATAGGCTCGTTTCTTTCTTTCGCTTATGTCGTTCGCTGCTTAAGCGTGCATTAATTTGTATTCCGGTTTTTCAGTTTGTTAGTTCGATTATATTAATATTGTCACTTTTGATGGAATTTTGGAGGCTGCAGTGTGATTCGTAGGACAATTGAATGGGGAGAAGTATTTCTGAATTGGACTTCATTTTTGGGGGAAATTGGTTTTGAAAATGTGTTGTATTCAGCGAAGATGCTTATTTATTATAATACAACACATTGTGCAATAATAATCTAAAATTTCTAGATTTCTAGAATTTATTGTATTTAACGCCTAAACTGTAAACAATCTTTCTTGCTTCAAGAATTGAAAATTTCAATTATTCACTTATTTTTTCCACGAAGAAAACTTAATTCAAATATTACTATTATTAATGATATTAGCAATACTCTTTCGGATTGCAATATAAAGTAGAAACACTACAGCCTGCATGCTTTAGAATAGCAAGATATTTGAAAGTTCATTGTATGCATAACTGCGGAGAATATTATATTTATTCAAATTTTCTTTTGTTGTTTCGCATTTTGTGCAACGTTTGATCGAGAGGAAGTCAAGTTTGATCGATCGATTCATCAGATAAACTGTTTCGTTTCTCGTGCGCATAAGTGTGTATTAAGATTCACTCGGAAGTTCGAAAGATCGATCGTTCTTGTCATGCAAATCGCCACTTGCATACGTTGTTTAAAGAGGAATTGAGTTTCGATCGACATACAGACGTTGTGTTCGATGTACATACACACATACGCGCATAAATGGAAACAACGAAGTCTCTTTTTTCTTTCCCCAAGCGCGTTCTTCTGTTAGGGATGCGCATTTCAGTTTCATTGCATTCTGGTATTTTTTCAAGCCCCAAGCAGATCCACATTTCCACGTGTGCAGCATTTTCTATGTGCTTCTGTCGGGAAACGAGATAATTCAGAATGTACGGAATTTTCAGAATCATCGTAGGCGAACGGGGAAATTTCAATTTCACATTGTAGAAAAACGGTGAATTCATAAGTGAGAAATATTTTCCAGTTGTATACATGGAAATGTGGTTAAAGCTCCCCACCGTTCATAAATATTTGTCCATTTATGCGAGCAATTTACGCCGCTGTAGGAAAGCAACCAAAAACTCCTACGTTATTCAAAACTAGAACACATAAAATATACAATTTATTTAGAAAGCAATTTTAGCAATCAATTTTTGTTAGTACAAAAAATCCAAACTGAAGCACAAAAAAGCTTACATTTCTTTTAAAAATAATCTCTAGTTACTGAGACCTCTAATTCTATTCTGAATTTGCACATACTTCCATCGTTGCATTTGTTTCTTAAAACGGTTGAGTATAATTCCCACGAAATTAATTACTTTTTATTCAGCCTGTTGTTATTTTATTCACTGCCCTTGTGGAGTCCACGCGTCTTCAAAAGGTCTTAAAATTGTGTGTAAACACTGTGTTATAAATTCAAAAACATATGAATGTGCAAATAGTTATGAACAGTGCCAAGCGCATTAAAAGCTAAAAAAAAACATCAACCCTTTGTCACCGCAATAATAGTAGCTGCCTGATTGAACTGTCTGGCCTCAAACACTCTGTTCGCTGAAATTGCTCGTTGCCAATTGATTTCTGCTGATTTCGCGATCAAACGCAACGCTTGCAATGTCTGTAGAAAACTATTCAGTACCTGCGTTCAATACAAACAAGTTGCCGAAAAGTTCACCTATTCATCTCAAAGAGCATAATTTAGAATGCAATTGCAAGTAAACACCAATCCCACGTTGTAAGAATCATGCAGTAAGAGCTGTAATAGAATTGCAAAGAGAGTCGATTAAAACTTAGTCGTAAGATTAAAGTCACGTTCAAACTGTAGAGCATATGAAAGGCAGCTGGCGAAAGAGGAACATGAAATTCGATAGTTTTGAAATTGAAATCCGCCGGGCACCACTGGCCCAGCGTCCGTGATTTCTCGCATCTGCTGCCAAAGATCTCAGCGCGATCCCAGAACATCCTTTTCTCTCCTCTCGTTCTAAGGACGACAGTGCGTTGTTTAAATTACATGTGTATATACAATTCAGTGTTCGTTGTGTTGGACGATTTATAAAATGTACCTAATATATTTCAGTTGATTTGTGTAAAGAAGATGGTATGTAAAGGCTTTAGATTTATTTCAATTTTTACTATTTTGCATGTTTATTTCTTTCTCAATTATTGGTCACGTTTACTTTCTCACGTCTACGAACCGTCTCGCAAACGAAACTCGAGACCACCGCCCACTTTATCGGCCAGTGTAACGTGTTCGATGTACGACACGTCGATTAACGATTGCTGAAGTGTAGCTTTCGCTTGAACGACAGCCACAGTTCATCGTTTCGATCCGGAACACTCACTGACTATTCTTCTAATCTCACTTGTACACGAGGAAATATTATAGAAGCAACGTCAGTGGTAGTACATAGCATCTCGTACCGTGTCTACTGATTCGCGATAATCTGTATTAAACTAAATGATCTCTGGTTTATTTTTTTCACGCGGATTTCAAGTGTATTTTCTATCTGAAAATTCAGAAGACTATTGATCTCTACTAAAGTAGACTATTGTGTCTATTAAAGTTGGCGATATTTTTAACAATATTAATTCGCCGTGGAAAATAAATCTGTAAATCCTGATTTTTATTGCAAATGCTTGTTTCATTCGTGAAAGATGCTAGGAACAGAAGTATGGCGAATATTCCACGCGATTCGCGGCGAAGTGGACACGTTTGCGTTATTATTCTTTCATTATCTGCACCGTTAAGCTTCGTATCACCGTTGCAAATTCGATGGGATGAAGATCTGTGTTATGTGACTTCGTTCGGTCCTTTCTTTTAATTCCTATCGTGCATGCGCTTGTATTTGTGTGCGCCTTGCCTGTGCATACGATGTATATACGCGCAACGAGGCTTATATGCGCGGGGCGTTGATGGAAATCGAGGATCCTTCGTAATCACGAGGTTAATTTGCACGAATTACGTTTCCCAGTTTTTAGTGGACTTTGTTTATGGTGTTTACGTGTGCGTGTGCCAGAGACTTTTCATGGGAGTCAATTTTGTGGTTCATAACTGGTGCTTCAGGTATATTCACATATATATATATATTTTTTTAAACCTGTTTACAGCAGAACTATTTCTGATAAGAGAGTACCTATATCTGAATTATTAGTGGTGAGTTACAGAAGTGAATCGCGTGGAAGGGACTTAAGAGTGCTTTCAAATTCAAAATGACAGTGAGGTGTGATGTATATAATATATGTAAGATGATACGTGTAAGAAAAAGGGGTGTCTTTTTGGCGAAATGGACAGAAGGGGTGAAACAGAGTTTTTAAATGAAAGAGTAATTATTTATTTGTCCCTTTGGGAAATTATTGGAAGTGTTAAGAAATATCGGATGCCTTTCACAGTGGTTGTCAGAACAAAGTTTAAAGGGTGAGCAGTAACGAAAGTAGATTAACTTCAGAATCGATTAGTATTCAAGTTCATTCGAATAGATAGAAAAATATGTTTTCTTAAATTGCTTGTGACCACCACTGCAGGAATTAATTTATCTATAGGTAAAGTGACATATTTCTTATTTATTTTTGGAGAAGGAATCACCCTTCGAGTACCTTCCAAATCAACGTAATTTTAGTTTCAATTATTCAGAAATAATAATTTCCTAAACATTTGTTCGTTTTTCTTTTTAATTCGACACTTTACAAAATGTTAAGGGTTATAATTCAGAATAACAAAGTACTTTAAATTATTACTGCCTAAAATGTATTTATTTATACTTACAATGATGTCAGCTAAACAGTTCTAAGAAACATACAAATGTAAACACAACCTATTGGTAAAATAGTGGACCTTCCATTTCTTGGATATCATCTACTGAAACACAATTATTCGCAATCTAACAATATACAAAAAAATTGTACACACCTTAAACAAACCTAATTGTAAGTAAACCCTCAATACCGAAGAAATCAATCCTAAACAAGTATTCTCGAATCTATTAACACCCCGCGCGTCTGAAACGGGATAACAGCAATAGCAGGAATGATTCTGAAGTTAATAAATCACTAATAACACTTCCCAAAACAATATTCCACCTTAAATTACCTCTGCAATACTTCCTACCCAAGCCTGAAAACATCCATAAAGATCAAAATCAATCCAATAAAAAAAAATCCTTGCCAGCAGATGCTCCAGATCTAATCCCCCTCCCATAAAAGAAACCCTCCAGAAACTTCAATCTTGCTTCCGGAAACACGAGCAGGGGAAACAGTGTACACGTGTTCCACTCGTTCCTACAGTTTCCAACAAAGAGGAGCATTTTTCGCGGGCACGGCCAGATTCCCAGTGTATTTTCTCCGCTGTGACATGTTTCCGAGATGCTCGTGGCAGAATCATTCCTGCGTTAACCCCGTGCCCGCGCGTACGTGGCCGCTGTTTTATTTTCGCATCAGGGGCTGCAAGCGAGTAGAGCGGACGTTACGCGCTCGCCACGCTTTCGCCAGGAGAATTTACGCTCGTCCGCTGTCGCGATCGTCGCTGGAATTCTTTCGATCCGCGGAACAGGGAACAGCCGAGCTGAAACTCGTCGGGAGGCGTCCCTTTACTTCCGCGAGCAGGGTCGCGCGCCGGGGCGCTCTAAAACGGAACGACGCTGGGATTATTCGACCCTTTCTCTTGGCGTCTCTTTTTCTGTTTCCGTTGGAATACACTTCTCATCCCCTGCTCCCCGAATCTCATTTCATTTCATCGCTTTTCGTTTCCTTTCGCATTCCGTTGCTTCATTGGCGTAGAATTATCAGCTGCAGTAATGTTTGTTTGACGATCTTGGACGGGGTAGAAGTAAGGGAGATCGAGCGGAGTGTTGGCACTTTGAGTGGCGCAAGTTTTGGGTAAATGTCGGTTCGAGTCAGTAAGGTCTTTCTGAGGGATAGTTTTTACTGAGAAAGTTTTCCCTCACTCGACTTGAAATTTGAATATATTAGGGCGCCGCAAAGGTCGTTCGCTTGATTAAGGGGGTATACCCGTTTGAACCCTCGGAAAATGTGTACATTTTGTGGATTTTTTCTACAAGTCAACGGCTTGATGAAGATTTTCCGTTTCTTTACTATCCTTACATAGTATTAGGAACTACTTAAAAAAAAAGTTTCAGTTAAAAAACTATTGTTTTTCGGAAGTTATGCATACATATCCGAAAGTCTCTCGATTTTAGACGGTTAAACGGCGGGCCTGAAAACAGCTGTATGTCGTGTCTGAGATCAAAAACAATAAAATCTTCTTATAAAGCATGTCAATAGTTATCGTCCAACGGAGCCGATTTTGAAAATTTTGAAAAGTAAAGAAATGGTGAGAGATCAAAAGTAAAGTTACATTTTTCTAAGAGAAACGGCCACCTATTTTCTTTATAAATAATAAACTGGGAATCGGAATAAAAAAAGGCCTCGTTGGACGATGTGGAATCTTATTACGATGCTGTATGCAAAATTGGAAGTGAATTGGTTGAACGTAGCGCGAGTTTTTAGGCCCACCGTTTAGCCTTCCAAAATCGAGAGACTTTCGGATATGTAATAAACCTCTGCAGTCCGTTGGTGGTACTTTTATAAAGATCTAGTAGACAATGTAGGAATTTCGATACTCTCCAGAAAATATCGACGTAAATATATACTCGACGTGAAAACACGCCGACGCCACTCAGAGTGTTAAGTTAATTCATTGTTCATAGATGCCTTAATTATATTGTTTAGTGCTGTTAAAGAAATAGAACTGTGTAAATGTGTTTCTGTGGTCTATGTACAGAATGTCAATAAGGTAGTTCAAAAGTGGTATGAGAGTACAGTTTGTATTTTTGATGGATATGGATCTATGTTTTAATATTACTCTCTATAGGGAGAGGTAGTTATGTATGGTAACTTTTTAAATTCTAGGAATTAAGCAGGGCTGTAGCTGCTACTGTTTTATTATAAATGGAACTGTAATTCTATGGGGAGATAGAGAACATTTGGGGATGGAAGTTTTATACTGTTTAATTAATTCTTTTAATCGGTATATAATCACAGTTGTTTTAAAAGATACATTGGTGCACCTGCAGAATTCAAGTGCACTGTGCAGTGATTTTCAAGTGGAACCATATACTTAATTAATACCTCTTGCTACTTGTGTAAAAATATTAACACAAAAATATGGAAAAATGAATGATTCGTCGAGATACTTTACAATTTATGTCAGAAGATTTTTTTTATTATATCAAGTGTTCAAAAATATCGCCATTACACTCTAAGTATTTTCACCAGTAGAGTTCAGTCTTTGCTACTTTCGAATTCTTCCGAAATCAGACTCTCAAATTCTTTTAAACAGTGCCTACTAAATTATTCAGACGTTAATTTAACAGTTCATTGTTCTTTATAAAACCGTGCAATATAGCCACCTATACTTCTCACTACAACAGTAAGTAAAATAATGCTCACAACCATTCATATCTATAAAGTATTTTATCCAAAATCCAACTACCTTTTGTGCTCCTTGCAAAGCAGCAAATCAATCACAATAATCACGTTCCTTGACACATATCTTCCACCTAAAACCCTCGAAAGTTATTCCAAAAATAATATGAACAGAAAAGCACCCGTAGACACCCCATAAAGCAAACAAGAATTTTTAAGAAACTCAAGAGAACAGAGAGAGTCATCCATCATTCCCACTAAACGGAAAATAAGAGTGAAAATCACTCCAGACTTCTGTCGAACCCTCCAGCACGCTAAGAAATTTCGAAGTGACTCGTCGCTTTCGCGTTATCGAAATCCTGCTAACGTCCTTTATTAAGTCTACGCGTCGCCCCGGCGCGTAAAGTTTCGAGGATAAAATCGCCTCTCGCCGCTGGGAAACGGTGGTTGCTTTATTGGAGTTTTATGGATTTAGTATCTGCGTTCCCTACGCGGAATACTCCCGAGTGCTTAATGCGATGAGCCTAAGATAACGACGTTAATGCGAAGTCTATGTCGACGGCCTCCGAGAGCAGTTTTGAAAACTGATGCTGGCCCAGTTCCGTCACTCGCGACTTGGAAGCTCGTTTCGTTCTCAGCCGCAGCCATCGCGGGCTTCATTCCGGCGCGTACGTGCAAAAAATTCGATAAAATTTGCAGGGGGCGAGGGGCGTGTTTACTGTCGTGGCCCTTGTTCCATCTCTGTCTAGAGCGAGCACACCCTTTCTTCCTCCCGCGGAAAATTGTACCGCAGCCGATGTTCTGCGGGCTACGGATACGATAAAAAGCTCCGCGAACGAGTTTCCTGTTTCAGTGTACGCCTTGTTATTTGCTTTCGTTAGCGGATATTCGATAATTAAGGTTTTGGATGCCTGATGAGGGCTTGGTTTCTGTGCTTCGTTTTAATGGTTTTTCATTTATTTTATTTGGGGTCTTGATGTTGAGGGTTTGTTTTTATCGTGGGAGAAGAAAGGGTGCTTCTTGGCAGAAAATATTCTAACTAGTTAGCAATTATCTTTCAAAGCACAAACCAATCATCTACCATGGAGTGTCACCTTTAAAAGGACCGCCTCTACTACAAGTAACCCAGTCCAATTTCGAACTTAAGATAAACAAACCACTAATCACTCCACCTCCCATCATGACCCTTTCAATTCAATTTCAAATCCAAATAAAAAAAAATGCTACCACTCCATAGCCTCCACAGTTCAACTTGAAATCCAAATAAGAAAATCCTCGAATCACTCCATAGCTCACACAGTTCAACTTTAAATCCTAATCAGAAAATCCTCCAATAACTCCCTAGCCCCCACGATTCAACTTCAAATCCAAATCAGAAAATCCTCGAATCACTCCATAGTCCCCACAATTCAACTTTAAATCCAAATCAGAAAATCCTCCAATCACTCCATAGCTCACACAGTTCAACTTTAAATCCAAATCAGAAAATCCTCCAATAACTCCCTAGCCCCCACGATTCAACTTCAAATTCAAATCAGAAAATCCTCCAATAACTCCCTAGCCCCCACGATTCAACTTGAAATCCAAACGGGAAAATCCTCCAATCGCTCTAGCTCCCAGCACAGCCCCCGCAATTCAACTTCAACCCCCGTGCCCAGAAATGAGAAAAGACTACAAAGGAACAGGAAGGGTCGACGCGTCAGCGCGACGAGCCTAAGTTCCCACACAGAAGATGATTCGGTTGATCGTCCACCGGCCGCGATGTTCCGTCAGGAGAGATTAGGGAGCTTTTCAGATGTCCAGGTGCTCGGAGCCGAGCTGGTGCTCGCTAGTAGGGATAGTGCATGTTGTGTTCGACGTGTGTTGTAATGGGAGGGCACCGGGGGTTCAGTCTCTGATGATCCAGGTGGCAAAAAAGGCGAGCGTACTGAAGAGGCGGAAGTCGCGGAACCGGATGGACGTGCAGCAGCAGCAGCAGCAGCAGCAACAACAGCAACAGCAACAGTCGCTGCCCCCCGTCACGATATCCGGCGGGGTTTCCAGCGGCGCGGTCGGCGACGCTGGGGGACAGAATGACAATCAACGGATGGAGAACGAGGGTGACGTTATCTTCTACATGGAGGAACCGAAGGCGGGTACGCCGAACCGTGCCAGGCGCGACAACCGGTGAGTCGGCCATTGATTTTCTTCTTGGTCGGTGCTCAACGAGGTGTCGGCTTGCTGTGGGCCCCGTTCTCGATCCACCGAGCACTCTTACCGCGTAGAAAAGCACTCGTCTTCTATGTAACGGGGGATATTCGGCAACTGGAGAATTCCGAAGAATTTCGGACCTTGCAGAAATGTAGTTCAAGCGATGCTAACATTTGTTTCGGTAATGAAAAAGGTCCTGGGGATGAAAACGCCAGCTCAATGAAAGTTTATGCTGCTAGAAAGAATAGGTGCACTGCAATCCGACACCTAACCTGGATCAGGAAGTATCAGTAATAAGACAAAGGCTGGATAAGAGGTTTTAATGAAAAGGGCAGTTATCAGTTTGTTGGTAGATAGTATTTTTCAAAGCACGCAATATCTTTCAGCATTTCAGTGCCATTAATGTTCTTCTTTGAAACCCGACGAACTCAGTCCTCAAATCCTTTAAATCCTCAAACGATAAATATAATTTATGTGGATTTTCGTAATCTCGGAAATGTATTAAAATATGAAAAAAATTGGACGACTCAATTCACGTTTGGAGCGTAGCAAATGAGAAACATACTGAAGGAAAATGTAAAATTGAAATCGAGGTTTTCCCAAGTCCTTTGATCGGTAGATCTGACAGCGAATAGAAATACGTTTCGCGAAAGGTGACAGAAGGATTGCCATAATCCCGTTAAAATTACCAAAGCAGCCCAGTTTCGAAATAAAATCCCGCGACGCGTTGGATTTCAAAATCAAGCCTTCAGAACGAACTTATTACTCCCTCTGACATGCTCGTGCATTATTCTACCCGCGACAGCCAGAGAAACGACCATATAACGGGGACGAGCGCGAATTCTGGACGACGGAAAAAAACAGTTGCGGATAATTTGCATTCCTGGCAACGGAGGGCCATGTGAGATTTCGCGTTTTAAAATGCCCTTTATCCGTGTCCACAGTGATCCCTCGATCTCTGTAGAGCGCTAGAGATGCCCCAGGGAGCTTTTCGGCTCGAGGGGAAAGAAAAATGTGGCATCGATACGTAATTAAGACACTGTTCAAATAATATTTTTATATAACATTGCGTACTGCCACTTCCATGGTCTGGATGTTCGGGTTGGAAATTGCTCTAGGGAAAGTCCTCAAAGTCGGCTGTGATAGTGCTCGCTGTACTTGCAGATTAGTAGCACTAGTAAGTGATACGTGGAAGAGGATATTAAAAATAGAAACTTTTAGCAAATCAGCGGTAGAAATTGTAGATATTTATTATCAGGGACGAGGTTATTAAACGAAGTGAAGTGGGTAGCCTTTGCTTGTACATCGCCCGATACGACTTCAAGAACTAATTATCATCGTTAATTATTCGTACATTCATTCCAAATATTTCGATATAACCGAATGATTTTTGGTTACATAGTTTTGGATACTTCGAAATGATGTTGGCATCTATATAATCAATGATGCTATGGAATTTTAAGCGAACCAATAGCCAAACACAAAACACCCCTTGCTTTGCAGGTCAAAATTCAATGCTGCTGACAAAATTTCAAATTCTATCATACTTTCGAGATAATTTACTCCCTTCTGTTATGGCATATGCTGTTTCTTTCAATTTTGCCGACTATGAATCAGTGGTTAAAACAGAATACAAGTATCTTAAGATTCTTCACACTTCTGTGTCTCATAGATTCAATTGACATAAATTTCACTACCTAGTTCGAACAGAAGTAGAAAAAGAAGATTTTTCTAATTATTGATATATATATATTTATTATCTGAATCTGATTGATATATAATTATTAATATGTATCTCTATATTTTTACATGCTTACATAGCAAACTTAATTTTTACGTGTTATGTTGCTCCACTATAATCTATTTCACAACCCCCTAATCGATCGTTTATAAACTTTAAGACACAATCCTTCGTAATAGCACTACTTCATTTCTGTCTCCCTTTAAAGTTAAAATTTCCCACTGAACACAACTACAGGGTGTCTCGTAACCGGTGGTACAAGCGGAGGGGTAGTGATTTTACATGAAAAAGTAAGTAAAAAATATAGAATAAACTTTCGTCATAGCTCGCTTAGTTTTCTAGAAAATTGACTTTAAATTACTTCCAGGTACGCGTGCACTTAGGTAGAGTTTTTTAGGTAATGTGTACGCTTCTCCCTCACTTTGGATTCTCGCTTACAGTTACTCGAAGCATTCCCCCGGAAAGCTGTGTTTCATTGCACGCGTGCTCGGCAAAAATTCGAAGTGAATTTTCTCAAAAACGAAGCGCTATATCAACAAATTTTATTCTACATTCTCGACTTATTTTTTCACGTTGCATCCACCACCCTACCGCTGGCAAGCAATGGTTACGGGACACCCTGTGTAATATCACTCGAGACCCATTAAGTTCAACTACACGCAACCCCCTGAGCGGCATTAACACTACTCCACCCCCCCCCCCCCACGAATCCATCCATCGACGAACAATTAGTACGAAATGACGAATAACTTGCCGACGTGCTTGTCGTGTTTGGACCAAGTATTCGGAAAGTGGAGCAGCCACGTGTGGCATATGTGAGAGGGTGGAAAACCTTTTGGAAATTTCGCGGCGGGGTTGTAGGTGGTCGGGAAAGTTGGCCTGACAGGAAACGTCAGCCGACTGAAGGGCACTTTCTCTAGAGCGGCTTTGAGAACGTCGAAGGAACTAGTTCTCGAGTTTGTTAGTGTGAGTAGCGTATTTCCGGTTGGCAGGGGAAGCCTCTTCACCTCGCAGACGAGCTCCGTCACGGAGGCCACCAGCGATGAAATTGACATTGATATCGAGGAGCCGCAGAGGGTCACCACGTAAGTACGAGATTCCTTTTTATGGTTATGAAAGAGTCAAGTGGATTTAAGGAGAAATCCACGGGATGTTCGCGTTAGTGGAACCTTACGTTTCCCTTGGCAGCGATGAGCACGTGGAAAGATGGAGGAAACGAAGCTTGGGCAATTTTTTTCTAAGCCACAGGGTGACTTAAGGGTGGGCTTTAAATTCTTAATAGAGTTGGAGGGCGAGCTTGGTTCCCTCGAATAGGAAGCTGTAGGTTTCTTGATATTCTATGAAAGTAGACATTGGGACGAGTTTAATTGAATATCGCAGTGAAAATTTAAAACTTGGGGCTAAAAGGAGTTGCTGCTTTAAAGAAGACAAAGTTTAAAAGTTTTAAGTACCCCTTCTTGAATGCAGGATATTAAAAATGGAAAAGGGAAAACACTTTGCTTTAGAATTTTATTTTATTTTCAACATGCAGGCTACTTATTTTCTTGCAGAGCTCTATAGTATGCACAGAGTTCACTCGTAGAGTACAGTGTTTCGTGGAAAGTATCCCCAGCAAGTTTCTTCGTTTACATTGATAGAAGCCACCGCAGAAATTCCCTTATCGTAAGATGCAGGGAGAACGCCACTTTGTATTCATTTCTGTACGGGTTATTTGCTTTTCGAAGAATGCAAAGGAGAACAGGGAGTGTTGTTTGATTAAAAAAATTTGCATTCCGTTATGTACGTGGCACTTGTCCATCGAGGGATGTAAAGGGCTTATCGGTAAGACGTGGGTTTAAAGGGAATGGCCTAGGGATATCTGCGGGTCGAAGTTTCGCCTTCGTTCCTATGCGGCTACTTCCTCTTCAGGGAATGCAGAAGACTAATTTGTAAAATGTAGCTTCGGCAAGAATCCCCTGGGCATTCCTCTGCGTTAAAGTTGCCTGCTTATTTTTGTGCAGGCTCCTTGGTCTTCGGGGAACCTAAAAAGTTAATTCCAGGAACGTATTTTTTTTTATAAAAAAGGAAGAATTAGCTCCGGCTCGGTTCTTAGGTAGGAAACGCGCGCACACATTCTACGTGCTTTAAAACTCCTCTTATGGTATTAAAAAATTTAAGATCCTTTTCTTTTTTCAGCTTTCTATTCATAATTCACTAATTTTCAACCGCGTTTCGATTCTTCTTTCATAACAATCTGAAATTTAGACTTTTATTGCCATTTGCACCCGAAAATAAAATACTTTTCAATTAATAATAAAACATACTTAAGTATTAGTCGTTGTTAATTCAGTGACAATATATTTGAATCATATAATTATAATATTCTTGTTAAAATTATTATTAGCACTAAAAAAAAGCAGGTTTCAGATTAAAATGTAATGTTTAAAACTAGTTTTTTTTAAAGAGGAATATTGTGTTGTGGAATCGAACGCTTAGAATTCTTTCTATTCCCGAAAATAAAATTTTCATTAGGTGAAATTAAGTAATATTCGACGCTTACAAGACCCTTGGTAAACTTACTTTAACTAGAGCTCGTTCTATCGTCGAAACTACCAGGTATACAAGAAAAAATGGTAAGAGAAAATTGAATGGTTTTCGGTGCTCCGCCTTCCTGCGCTGCCATGCCATTATGCATTTACATGGACGTGTGTGTTTGCTCACTTTTCATTTTCTCTCGAAGCAAGTATAAATGGAACGAACGCATTGAACAAAGTGGGCGGCACGAACAGATGAAATAAATTTAAACGTTGGCTTCAAACTTAAATTTCATCAAAACTTAGTGCTACTGATTTTGAAAATTCTTTGGAAGCCATAAGAAGTTGTATTAAGAATTCTTAATAACTTTTCCTGAGTATTCTTCTTAAACTTCTTATTCTAAGTATGACCTAAGAATAGTTACGAGACAAGTTACTAAGAACTTGAAGTGATCCGATAATTCGAGACTCGATAATACATGTTTTTCAAGTCCAAATCCTTTTCATTCTTAATCGCGTTTTAAACTTATAGAAATACGAAAGCATGAACTTGCAATACGAAGAGTTATAAAGATGAATGGTGGTTAAATCGTGGAAAACTATGGCGACTGAATTTCCTATTTGTAAACTTACAATAGGTAATCGGCCCCGAAATAAGTACCGTTTACCATAAATTCTAAGCTACTAATTCGACCTGCCCCAATATCATTAACCTCTCATTAAAAAAATTAAGTGAATCTTACAGTTACCTTAAAAACAAAAGAATAGAAATGTAATACTAATACGCAGCTATATCCAACGAAATCTTCCCTCAACTATCATTTAATCATCACAGTACTCAGACCTGATTTTAAATAGCACGATTACATCCCTACAAAAAAGCTTCAAGATTAATGTACCCTAAAGATTCATACCTCCTCATCCCGCCACCAGAAATTTGCATTAACTAAAAGGGGTGATGAAAACAAAATCACGAACATCCCGAATCCCTACAATACGAGCTCCCTTCATTCCTGTTTACCCCGAACAGCCGCGCCGGCAGCGTATTATTTGTTTATCACGGTTATGCTAACGAAGCAACGGGCGCGAGGGGACTGCCTCTGAAAAAGAAGCTGGGAATTTTCACCGCCGCGCCGTGGGAATAACCGTCGACCATTTCGCGCTTACATCGGGCTAGATAACAACGAGCGAAATCAAGGCGTTAGAGAAAGCCGGCCAGCCCTATATATCCATGCAAATTACTTTCGTTCTGCATGCCGAATCGATATTACCACAGAATTTTCGCCCAGCACGTACGGTCTGGTAATACGCGCTGGAAACGTTCGGCCCGATAACGCGAAATGTGTATTCGATTTCCAACGGCCACCAACGTGATCCCGTTAACGTTAGACATTACGAGATCCATGGCGTTTCCGTGATCCAATCGATCCCTCCCCTTTGTCGGCCGACGGAACGCTGAGAAGGAAATATGAGAAACGCGAGGAAGGTGGTTCCGAATGCAGTTTGCTGGGATTGCGTAACACGGGTGCAGTGTTCAGAGTGATTGGTGGATAGTCGATTGACTTGATTGTGAGATTTGTAGGGAAATAGGGGTGGGGAACTGCTTGAGGGCTACTTAAGTGGTAAAGGGCTAGTTTAGAGTCTTAAGTCATTTAAGGGGGCCTGGCAGTCTGATCGCTCGAAAATCAAGTATTTTTTGCGAATTAATTACAAGGAGATGCATACAAATTGTGACTAGTACTTTGGGGTAAGGTTTATTAATACCATAAACAGTTAAAAAAAAATTACTTGAACAATATATACATATGTATGACAGCGCTACAGTTGCTTGATATATAGGTGTTCTTTCTGGAGCCGCTGTAATTTTACAGTGATTCTGGCCGTAAGAAATTGAATTGTGAAATATCCTCCGAAATTGATACTTTGCCCTGAACCTATTGAAAAAGAAAAAAAATCAAAATTATAAAAATGGCAGATGTAAAGCGGAAAATTTTAAAGAAACGTGATTTTTCGCCAGGGAAAAGGGCCATTTTTTTTTGTCAAAATAGGAGTTTTCACAGACTTATGCATAGGTTGAGGTCGTAACTAGATATGTTTCACATACGCTGAATTTTTTTCTAATCGATTTTTACCTCCGTTTTTTCGCAATCACTGCAAAACGAAGAGGAAATATGATTCCGATAAAAAGGTGTTTAAAGTTTCAAAAGAGGAATCTAGTCTACCCGCGTGCGGGCAGAAACGGTTTATGGCGCGCTCGATCGATTCGGCTGTAAAATCCTTAATTTTGCTAATTTGAACATAACCCAAACGGGATTTTACTCGGGAAGGGTGGTACTATTGAAAAGTGCAACAAAAGAAGTCGAGTTTCTGACTGCCTGGTCCCCTTAAATGCAGGACAATGGTGAATAGAAATCGGTTCCATATTGGAAATCGCCTTTCTTCGATATAGGTAATACGATAATATGGAAACATTCAATTTCTTTGAGGGGCTGTTTTCACTTCTAGGACCGTTCACTACTGAAAGAAAATGCGATTACGTTAGTTTAGTATCCTTTTAACTACATTGCTGCAAAGTTTCAATTTTTTCCTGAATTCTCGAGTCACAAAACATCCCTTGTAAGAATCATCCCCTTGTGGAGTGCACGACAAATCCCACTCTACCCTATATCCGTCCACAGAAATAACTTTCATAAACTCGATCAAGCTGCAGTTCTCCAAACGTCTGCAGACTCCCATTCAAACCTACCCCCATTCTTAACCACTACAACAACCCTTCGGAACCCCGGAGATCATTGAAAAGGTCACCGAATCATCGCCAAGTGGGCCACACAGCGACCAAAAAATTCGTCCCCAAGCGTCTGCTCGCGGGACAAGGGATGGGGGTGTGTTCGAAAGCGACCCGAAGCGGGTGACATTGACATTTCGAGGAAACTTGGGTACATCTGAAAGAGGGAATAAAGCGCGTCAGCTCGCGGTGACGCTGGCTCTCGTGAAAGGCTCTATTTTTTTCATCCCTTCTGGAAAAGTACGGAACGTAAGTGCTTTTTTTCACCGATGCATTACTCCGTTTCGCGGACGGCCTACATTCTTTGGCGGCCCGCGTACTCGAACCCCTGACACAAAGACGGTCGCCGGTCGGATTCTCCCGCCTCTAGAAGCGTCCCTCGCGGTTTGCATTCGCGACGCATCCCGCCGCGTTTGAAACTCGGAGCGCGTTTCCTTTCTGCCCTCTTTCGCGGCCTGCCCCTCGCCGCGCTTTGCTGTCGCGACGCGAAATCGCTCCTCAAAGTGGCCGCCAGCCGGTTCCTCGAACCACTCCACTCTCCAATTGCGAATTAAGCATCTTCGTGAAACGCGGACTACCTTCCTAACGAAGGGGAGATCCAGAAGCTAAGAAGTATATGGAAGTCCATAGAGAAAGATCTTGAAGATTGTATGATTTGTTAAAGGGGTATGGGGGATTGGCTGAGTGATTGGGGTAAGTGGTTTTAATTTTAAAACGAACATAGGGTCATTAGGCTTCATATCTAGCAGCAATTCAAATAGTTCAGAGAACTTTATTTTGCAGAGTGAAAGAATTCAGAAAGGGGGAGAGACAAGGGGCCCGGGCACTCTCCCAAAATGAAGGAAAAAGGAGATTAATGTAACGACGACTGAAGTAATTCGAGAGCTTCGTAAAAAGAAAGGAAAACTCGATTTTATTTTATAAATAAATTTTCATAATCACCTAATGAATCTTATTGAATTTGCATTGAAAATATCTTTATCTGTTCAACTCAGCTCCCCCCAAGATTAAATCCTGAGTGCGCAGCTGTTCCACTTCTTTGTTGTTAAATGTTGCAGTCTAATTTCTTTACCACTTATCAAGGTTTCTAATGAAACCTTAAAATTGCTTAGTGACACGAAGCTTGTTTGAGAATTCTAATGTTCATTTAGATTCTGATCCTCACAAATATCCTTTTTTAGCTAATTTCGAAGGTATGAATTTTGAATGTAATTATTTTAGAAATCGAAATCTCTGTATTTAATTTTCGCTGAAAAGGGAATGAGATATAATTATTTTAGAAATCGAAATCTCTGTATTTAATTTTCTCTGAAAAGGGAATGAGATATAATTATTTTAGAAATCGAAATCTCTGTATTTAATTTTCTCTGAAAAGGGAATGAGATATAATTATTTTAGAAATCGAAATCTCTGTATTTAATTTTCTCTGAAAAAAGAATGAGAAATCAGACGAAACCTTCCTCTGCCATTTATGTTACCAAGTAAAGAACGTGTCCTCTCGCGGGGTAAACGGTGTTGAATCGTAAACAGCGGAAGAATCGGCCACTCTTCTCAAGAATGTTCCTCTCGAGAGTATGTGGGTGGCACGCGTGTCGTTGGAGCCAGGTTGAGGAACCGAGAACCAATAGCCAAGAGTGTTTCCATGTAATTCGGAATATCGACAGGCGAAGTTACACGAACAATCGACAGTCGACGTCCCCTTCCTTGGAATAACAACTATTTTACGACGAGAATTCCACAGCGTCGCGGAATTGTAGTTTCAGGAAGTATCAGCTTCCGCCACTCCGAATTAGGCTTCTAACATATGTCGTCAGGATCTTGCGATTTATATTAGAACAGAGCTACATCGAGTCATCCTTTAAAAATAATTTACTGTTTCATTAATAGATTATTTAACAACGTACTCTTAGCGTGTGGCATTTTTGTTGCAATGGTTAATAAGGGTAAGCCTCTTTTGATTAGATTAGGATTAGGTGGTTTACGGACATGTCCTTTTTACTGCAGCCACTTGTACTTTTACGAGAAAAGTAATACAGCCAAGGAAAGTACTGGGATTGAGGCATGAAATATATTTTTACTTTTAATAAAGCCTTTAGTTCAATAAAGCGAAGGAGCTTTCGCACCGACGTAATGGTTAGGATGATTTCTTAGGAAGAAAGGGGGATACGTAAGAAAAAAAACCGAACAAATGGAACGAAATAAAGCAGCTCGCAGCCCCTCCGCAAATTACAGCCGAAATCCAAGGAACCCTGTTACTTGCACGCTCGCTACATTAGACAGAAACCTCCCGCCGCCGATCCGCGGTGAAATCAATCGTCCCGATCGTAAATCAACTCCAAGGGAACGTGCCCCTGGCAGAAATGATAGCCGTTATGCTGTATTGCCCAATCCGAGAAGTGGAGACCGCGGGCGGCCTGATCTAAAAGAGAATCTTGTTCCCTCGATTTCCAGGCTGACCGAGGCGCATCGAAACGCCATCCGGGCGATAAGGAAGATCAAGTACTTCGTGGCGAGGAGGAAATTCCAGCAGGCCCGCAAACCGTACGACGTTCGCGATGTCATCGAACAGTACAGCCAGGGCCACCTGAACATGATGGTGCGGATTAAGGTGAGCAAATCCTTCTATTGCCCTCTATACCATAGACAATCCCAACATCTTGTGGGAATTTGTGTCGCGCAGTATATAAGAGAGGCAGATTTTCTGCCTGCGTCTGCAACAAAGTTGCAATACGGCAATTGTCTTCTCGCGGGAGCGCAACAAAGTTGCAAACTGGATTTTTGTTCCTCGAACACCGACGTTCCTTTTGCAACATTGTTGAAGAAATACCTGCCATTTGCAACTTTGTTACCTTTTCGCGGAAGCGCAACAAAGTTGCAAACTGGATTTTTGTTCCTCGAACACCGACATTCCTTTTGCAACATTGTTGAAGAAATACTTGCCTTTTGCAACTTTGTTACGCTTTCGCGGGGCGCTAAATCGGATATACTTACCGCAAGAGTGGTTGCAGAAATGGAGTGAAAATGTTATAGGAGTAATATAAAAGTGGTGCTTTGATAAGTTGTCACTGATGCAGGAACAGTTTGGGAATAGCGTAGAAATGATGTGGAAGTAACGTAGAAGTGATATAGCAAGAATGTGGAAATACCGAAAGAATTGATTTTTGAATACCGATGAAAATAGATTTGTAGGACCAAGGTAGACACGATGGAGGGGCTATATGGGAATAACATAAAAATTTTGTAAAAACTATAGGGAAATGATATAGCAACAATGTATGCAGTAATTTTTGTCGCAAGTTGCTTTTATTGAAATTAAAATTGTAATTTTACAATAGTCATTATTAAAATGTTTAAAGTGCAGAGTGTTCGATCGATACTATCCTAGTTATATCTTAAGCATATAATATACAGAAGTAACATATCTGCAGTGCGATTTTTCAAACCTTACTTTGTGTAATACCTCTTCGTGTGTACGTTCCTACTGGCCAAATAACTTTTACATTTCTCACACCTTGCTAAGGGTTCAGAAACTGAAATCCTGCAATCGATACGAGGGATAGTAAAGTTGTTGCTTATTAAATTCTCCAGTGTTTCGATCAAAGACAGCTGATTGCAGCTGTAAAGCTTTGAAATTGAGAAAGATTTCGTGACAAGACAGCTGTTCCGAGGTTCGAGATTTGTTTGCTGGTGTAAGCGTTTAGGAAGGAATTTTGATTAAGGGAAAAACCGTAGATTGCTTTGAGAAGCTGGGGAACCCTGGAAGCTCCTTTGCTAACACGAATATTACTATTTACACGTGCACATATGTTGGACGAATATCACGGCAGGCCTGCAAAAGGGAGGATTATTCTAAAATAAATCAACAAGGTACAAATAAACTCCCTCGTAAAACGTTGCACAGGGAATGAGTTAGAAGTTGATCGATTATGTACGTACTCATTGGTAAATAATGAAGAGGAATAATACAAATTTGTAGTTATTTTATAAATTAAATTTGAGACAAACTAATTTTTTTATTTTTCATCTCTGTGACGATTTGTTTTATTACTGAAATAAGATTAGCTATACAGACGTGGGGTATCTTAATGATTGTTAATTTTCTTTTAAATGGACACTTAGCTCCGATAGTTAATTAAAGAAGGATCAGGAATGGTGGTTTCATCATGTAAACTGAATTGAACGATGACTTTAGTGTTCGGTATGGTTGAAGCTTTAAAGATTGTGTCGTTTTAGAGCAGTTCATTAGTCCAATAATTCATTAACTTTCTCAAGTTTCTCCATTTACCTTAACCGTAATGATATAAAATAATCAACTGCAAGTTCTGAGAAACTCGGAACAAACAGAATTCCTAATGACTCCATTGGCAGTGAAGATTCCTGCAGGTCCCATGAGACGCAAAGTTTAGCCAGCGACCACTCTCGTTGGTTATAATCCTTCATTTCATAAAGCAGCATACGACATTTTCAAAATCATGCATTAATACCTACGTAAAGAAAGAAGAATATTTCTTAAGAAAACAGCGCTAATAGGTTTCAATCATAAATGATACATATCCCATAAATCCCACACACCTCACATTTTCCATACAATCCGCGCACAGTGGTCTGTCCGATAACAATCTAGCGAGAAAAAAGTCGCGGGCCGTACATAAATCATCAGTTAGGTGGAAATGTTTATTATTTGTGTGAAAGACACCATTCACAGTGTTTTACCACCCTTAAAAGTTAAAAGTCAGCCTCCAAGGGTTTTTTAAAACCAAAATTCGTATTCTGGGGTTTCTTAAAATGTAGAAAGCGATTATGAGCTGTGTTTTGTAGAGAAAAATTGTTTGCAACCACGGTATTTAGAATGAATCGCACATTTTAGCTCCTAACATCACCATTTTTGAAAATAGAATTATTTTAATTATGTACAAAAATTATGTAGAGTTACAAATATTTGCAGCTATAACTTGTGAATATGTACTCTATAAAGCAAATGGAACAAAACAGCACACAAATGTTCAGGTTCCATGAGGTTCCAGGAAATCTAGAGCTTTTCCAACGAAAGCTATTGAAAAATTCCATAATTTCTATGATTATATTTTAATGCTGTTCGTTGGAAATGAAAATCCTCATGGCTGAAGCTTGTGGCATACTACTTAATTATTCAAAATACTAACAATTTAAATCGCGATACAATTCAGCCCTTCTGATATATAGCTGATACTGACGCATTCTAACAATCGGTTCCTAAGGGAAGGCGCCGACTCGGGTACGTTTCGCCGATCGTTACTTTTACGAAATACGTATAAAGTTGCATACCATATCATTCCGACATCTGACTGACAGTAGCTTGTGGTATGACCAAGATCCATTCATTTTGGATGGTCATGATGTTGGACTTTTGTCCCGCTAGACCATCAATACAGACCACTGTGCGGCGCTCTAAATGTCACGCACATATCGCCGACCCATCACTCACCTTTCAACGCGAAATCCTAGGCGCGTTTTGACGCCAGGGAGCTGATGAGGTGCAGGTTTCGGCCACTGGCAACTGCACAGCCGATCAGCGTGTTAAATATCCGAGCTGGGAGTTAACGTGGGTAGGAAAACAAAGGCAACTGTTGTGTTGTCTGTTGTTCCTCATCAGTGGGATGCAGATTGCGCGTCGACAATTATTCCGTCGCTGCCAATCGGCGGGCGAATAAAGCCAGTGTCAGACCGTGGGACAATGGAATCGTCAATACACGGTAGATCAAGGGCAGGTCACTTGATCAGGTGTCGGCATAATAGTATGCCAATCTAGAGCGTATCGAGCATCGTCGTGTATGCGCTTTGATGTCCTGTGGAGATCGCCTAACTCTTGGGGCCGATAGGGAGTAAGATTATTTTATCACTGCCTGACGCGTCCGACTGTCAGCCATCACGTTTTCAAATATTGCCCGGCCTGCTCTAGTTGTCCGCTAACTCTAGCTCCGCGCAAAACGTTTGCTGTCGAGTCCAATTTTACCATCTCCAGCATTCCGAAACTAAGGAAGAGGGGAGGTAAATGTTTCGTTAAACTTTTATGGGAACAGAACACACAGATTTGCGTTTTAGCACGCGAGTCGAAACGTAGCAGCGATTTTAATAAGGTGTTAATAAAACTAATGTAACTGAATACATTTCAAAGTATACACGTCCCATTTCTCGAGTTAGGGAATGCTTCCGTTTGGAGGGTAACAGCATACAGTTCCTGTCGCCAATTTAATTATCACGTTCTCGTGATACTAAAGTGCAAGTGTAGAAATTTATAAAAGTTTCTTCAATACCAATTTCTTCTATTGGAGAACGCAGAGGTTCAAGAAGCACCGTGGTGCTTTTCAGGGAATATTTAAATATTGGAAAATGAGTTTGGGGCTCAGGTGGGAATAGTATATGTCTTAATTAAGAATTAATATCAGCGAAGTAGAACACTAAAATTACTTCCACACATTGTAAAAAAAAGAGTGCTAACTGGGGTCTTACAAGTTCTGTAAAAATACATACTAACCTCAGCATGAAAATACTTTCTTTCAGGCATAAATATACTTGCAAACACATTTTTATTACTTCCACTTTTTCAATACAAACAAGTGAGGCATTAATAAAAGTTGCTACAGGAAAAGTACATTGCACCAATCTTTTCAATACTCACGAGTGTGTGTACCCTGCTCCACTCTAACACTTTGGCTAAACAGTCTGCGTACCATTGTCAGAAGTCACTCGTGCACAGAATCAGTCACAGCGGTACCTCTTCACAAATTCTTTCCGATCTTGCTTTACTACCCACCCCTATTACTCATTCACGATCCACAATGGCGTGATTATTCAAGGCGAAATTGTTGATGGCGCTAATCTAACTTTCGCGAACGTGCAGCCCTTTGTTCGTGGAGGGAGTTTGGAACGGACGAGGCTTTATTATGTATCCTGGGAAATCGATAGCGCCCTTAAGCCTTCGTGCAGCCGCGGGGAAAACGGGTTTCACTGTACTCCCGATTTTCAGTCCCGAGATAGATTTCATTTTACCGCCATGGATTTCAATTTATCGCGTTAGGTAGCCGAATGGGTCCTTTACAGTGATGAATTTCTGGTTTCACCGATTACCAGCCTGGTCAGAATGCGGATTTATTGTCAAAATGTGTGCTACATGTAATAAAAAAGACGTAATAACTCTGTACAGAAATTATATTCATTTTTCGAATTAATAGAATCTATTGTAATGCCTGTTCTGCGCTAGCTGCGTCAAAATTGTTCCTTGTCAATGCATGATTTACACGTGTGAAATATTAAACGAATGGCGATCCAAATATACACGGTTATTGGTTTGGCGCAGTGGGTAATTTGAATTGGACACTGTTTGGATCGATTTGCTGATTGTAAGCAGACAGGTGGAAATAGATGTTGTTTTGATATGCGATAATTTGCCACGAAAATGGGAATTGGCCTTTCAATGCACCTGCGATTTGTAGAATATTTCTGTTATATTTCGTTGAATCCAACAGCTGCAACTTTCCGGTGCAAAAGACTAGCAATAATTTAGACGACAGGAGATGATCCAATAAAAAGGATACGAAGCTATGCGAGGCAGAGACAAAAGGAATATTGTATTATGAAGTAGCGAAGGGAGTCGAATTTCGTTTGCTGAAGTCGGAGGGGAATGTTACAAAGTGCCCGAATATCGTGAACGTGAGCTGCTTTGTTATTATTTATTACCGATCGCTCGAGTTCGTGGCGTTCAGCCATTATTTCTAACAATGAAACAGGTATAATTAACGCGATTAATTAATCATTCGTGTGGCAAGATTAACTCTGCTCGCCTCGATAATGAACGCAGAATAAATGTTCTATCCCGGCCGAGTATAATGAACGAAACAAGTAGCCTGCATTATCAAAACTTATGAACACGGTACGATCTAATTTCAACATTTAATGCGTCCGAGGAAATAGGAGATGCAGGTTGTCCAGATGTATGTATGTGTCTGTATATACTTTTGTGGTGTGTGTGTGTGGTTTCGTTGGGATCCACTATCCATGATCACGTTATTATATCATGATTTTATGATATGTATCACGAGAAACAACACTTTCCGGGCTGCGGCAAGTAGAAAGTGCCTGTCGAGTGCAGACAGGGCAGCGTTTTGGGGAGCACTGAATTCTGTAATACAAGGGTGTGAAGTGTATTTAGAAACTGAAGGAGTATGTTCAGAATCCTTTTTTTCTGGATATTAAGCTATAGGTGTTGCACAATATTAATTCGTTTACACGTTGAGTGCAATAAACAATAGGAAACAAATGTGTTAGGAAAAAGGGAAAGTCTCTTCTAACTCTGATAATGTTAATTTCCTTCTGCGCTATATTAAATTTACATCTATGGCGTGTACATTTTAAGATATAATTCCTTCTAATGGAATTAAACTTTCTTCTGACCACCACTGTATAATCTCTAAGTATTTATCACCCAGTTTAGTGATTTAATTTTACTAATTTATGTTTCATCATTTGTTCTATCGTATATGTTCTACGTATTCACAATTTATACATTGAAAAGTTATATTTACCTTGTATTCTAAAGAATTCTCTGACTTCATGTGACATAAATAGGAATAAAGTCCCTGCCTGTCAAATTATGATACTTCATCCATCATCACCTTTTAACCATTCTTTCCACCGCCACCTTTCATATATCCCACCTATACGTAACCCATATATTTTCGCAGGAGTTACAGAGGCGATTGGATCAGACCCTGGGCAAGCCAGGCAGCTACCTGGCAGGAATCGACCGGGCAGGCAACATGAAGCCAATGACGATAGGCGCACGCTTGTATAGGGTCGAGCAGCAGGTGAGTCCCTTTCTAACCCTTTATTCGTTCTTCAGAACTTCCTAGTGGAGATCTTGAAGACTGGGTACTTTGTTACTCGACTATAGTCAGACCAACGTCAGCGCACCACCACACCATTTCATTCATAAATGAAGAAGTTTCGTTCTCGTTACGGCTCCTAAATATTTTGGGGAACACATTTAGGTATTTTATTGCGTAGAAGTGGGGCATGTACTTCTTCGTACAAAGAAGCAGACACTTCATTTTTTCCCTTTTAAAATGGGTAAGCAGGTTAGCACGAGGTGAAAGTAGGAAATCCTGTTTGATATAATTCATAAATAGCTGACGTTGTTTAGATTATAGTAGCCAGTTAACAGACTTGGGCATTATTCGAAAGAAACATTCTAGAAATGGTTATTTACATAGTATGTTATCTTGTTTGACTAAAAGTTATTTTCAAGTGCTTGTGCGTTAGTTCATTTGCACAAGCAAATGATCTTATTCTGAATTGTTTTGTTATTTGGTTACTAATCAAATGATTCTGTATTTTATTTTATATCTCAGGAAATGTAAGTAATTGCTGATGTTATTATTCCATTTGAAACAGTTATCTAATACAAAAAATGATTTTCACCTGATCTGTCTGGTTTCGGCACAAAATCAAGTGACCTTTCACAAATTTTATTTAAAACACAGGTACATATTAAACTAATGAAAATAAGCAATTACTTCAAATACTATATTTTATGTCGAATTTCAAATAATTTCTGCCCAAGTCTTGCAGTTAACAAGCCAATACACCAATGTACAAGTAGTAACGACGTACGATATACAATTCACAAGTAGTATGGATACACGCAAGCTCGGACATCACTAATATCGATGGCCTACATAGTACATACATATATTTTCACTAAGCAAAACTTTTACCAAGCGAACAAGGATATACTTTACCTCGTCCTTATCCAGGAATCACGATCAATTTATCAAAACATTATACAATACAGGAAATATTTATCGCATCACTTTTAAATTTATGTAGTACGCAGAATTTTCATAGCAATATAACGGATAAAGTGATTCGTGTTCAACTTATTTTAGTGTGTAGTGAGCTACACATTTTGCAATTATTTAACCTAGCACTTACTAATAAATAATGAAAGAGGTATAAGCGAGTGCGTGTTTATTCGAGTTTTGCAATAAATATTCCCAGCGCTGTAATATTAAACAACCAAGTGTCACCCTAAATATTTCGAAAATTCAGTGCGCGCACAGAACCAACAAAACGACCGAAACCGCTTCACACTTGCACGATTTGCCTTCATGAAGCGAGTTCTCGCACAAAACCAACTTCGCACACCTTCTAATTACTTCCCCACGACGCCTGCACAATTGTTTCTCGCCCAGCATACAAACGAAAGCAGCGAACAGTGCCAAGTGATTAGACCCAATTCCGACTCCACGAAGACGGCAATCGCTAAAAACCCTTCTCACCCCTAAGGGGAGGTTCCGGTCTACAGCCCACAAAAATAAGCGATCTTTAGGAATTAATTAAAGGAAAACTACCACAGATAATTTAATGAGACTTTTGGCATTGTATTAAGGATGTCTTTTTTAATTAGTCATTGCAAATGGCTCTGGGGAGTGGAAGTTATGGCGTCCAAAAATGTATCAAAAACCATTGGTGTGAAATAAAAAACTGTGCAGGATCCCTTTGAAAAAATACAAATTTTCAAAACTGTTAAAATGTCCCAGGTTTGTCCGCTGTAGAAAAGCGGGTTTGAAAAACGTCTTTTATTTCTTCAAAATAAAAAAAGTTTCCCTCAAATCGCTTGAAAACTTTTCGAGGTATTCGTTCCACCAGTTTGAAGAACACTACTTACAGAAAAAGCCATTTAAAGTTTTACCCACTTATTCGCCGCTACTCAAATGCCTATAACTTTACGAATTTCAAAAAATCCTTCCACTCACGTATCCTCAAAAGGTCGAACATTGGAAAAATGAAACAAAAATCGATTTTTCGACATTTCTAGACCGAAACCTCCCCTTGACAATCAACCGAACGATACACAGCGGCGTGTTTTCTAGGGAATTGCGAATAAATTCAATTTTCCACTTGACAGATAATGAAAATGTTCTTAAATATGTCTATTATAGTGGTGAAAGTTTCTTTTTTGTTTAAAAGTATTACCGACTGCTCGATAAATGTAAGAAGTTCGACCAGAAGTTAATTTTTTTTTACATTTACAAAACGGTATAAAAATAATTTTCGAAAAGTCCCTACCTTCCAAGTTACTCCCTCGACCAACCCTTTTCATACATACAAATAGTTTATGTGTTATGTTTTTTTGTAAACAAATAAAACCTTCATTTTTTCCACTTTTTAGTTTACAACAACAATAACAATATATTTTAAATCAGCAGGTCGAAATACGTAGGAATGGGGCATAAAATAATTTATTCACAATTTTTTCCCTATAAACACGCCACTGTGCGACGCCTCCAACTTATATCGATCCCTTCCTCGCTTGATCCCCGAGAAACGCTCTGCGCCCGAGACAAAGGGGTCCCCCGCCGCCCCGAAGCAGGTGGGGGGGTGAAGATCGATCCTTACACGGCAACTATTTCTGTCCGCAGTTGTCCGTGATGGACAAGAAATTGGACCAGCTGGTGTACGTGCTGAACGCGGTGGCGCAAAAGCAGCAGATACCCCTGAGGAGTATAGAGGACGACGTGTAACAGAAAGCCCCCGGCGAGCTCGTGCCATCTGTTTCGCGATCAACGGAAATCCCGTGGACTTTGCCCCGCGTTACCATAACCAGCGTCGTCCCCAACATGTTCAGCGAGAGCTGCTGAACAGGCGCCCTCGGTCCAGGCGCGTCTGAAGGCCGCGTCGCTGGACGTAGCTCGGGCGGACAGGCGGATGGATGATACGAGGTGAGAGGAAGGTTCAAAGAATGTTGGGCCAAGCGGAGGATTTAGTTTCTGGCGCACGCGGCAGGGTGGAGGATAGAGGAAGGGAAATGGAAGGAGTGGATGCATCTGTGCTTGATCCGGGTGAGATTGAGTCGATTTCGGAGCGGAGGCTGTGAATGGAAGGATATCGATCGAGGTGGAGGAAATATGGGGAGGCAGAGCGAGGGATGTTGAATGTTGAGGATCAAGATGGGGTTGGTTTAAGTCGCTTTCGAGGTAGAATTATTTATCGAAGGTGGCGAGGACCTTGGAGCTGTTTCTGGAAAGGATGTTGGTGGAGTTGCATTTGATTCTGTTTAAATTGATGATGATGAAGGAAGAATGAGGATTTAAGATTTTATGCGGAGCATTAATTGTGATTGATTTCATTTGGCTCGGAAGTAAAAGTTGCTAACAGGAGTGCAGAAGTTGGATTCGAATCTGCGTTTACTTGAAAGTGGGAACTTTAAGCCAGGAGAGGAATGGAAGCTTCGTGTCGAGTCTCACAGCTGGGACTGATTTAAGTTGATCGAGAGATGAAATTTGCTGGCAAGGATAGCTACTTCAATTTGCTCGCTCAGGAGAGGCTGCGGACGAATTGTGATGCATTGTTTCGAGGAGGGTATTCATGATAAACGAAGAGCCGAAGGGGCGATAGCTCGAGGACGCCTGCAAGATGCATTTTCCTCGGGACACTTCGTAACTGTGTAGCTTGATCAGGGTTTGAAGTAACAGTGACGGGACAAAGACTAAGGAAAACAGATTATGCAAATCTACGGTTGAAAGAGATACGTTAACAGTTAGGCACTCTAAGATAAACTTGAGGACAAAGAGTATTCTGTCTTACAGATTCGGAGAAAATCTGCGACAATGATAGCACGAGAATTAAAAGCCACAGAATTCTATGAATTTTCTATTCTAATCTGATTAACAATTCCAAAATACATAGAAGAGAAACGCAAGGTAATCGAAATACCTTATCAAAATAGAGGAAGATTACAACAAGAAACTGGAAATGTTACTAATATTCGTAACCCCTAAGTATCTTGCCTCCAAATTTAACAATGACACATCGACCAGCAGAATACATAGTGTAAAATTGGTATTTCGATTTAATTTAGAAATTCAGAATGGTGCAGAAACGTAAGTTAACCAAAATGCTTTACAAAGCTGTGGGAAGATTACGAGAACGAGGAATCCAGAATGCAGCTAAAACTCACGAAACGAAGAATAACGAGGAAGTACCCGAATGCATCAAACGCAGGACCTCGAAACGGAAACAGAGGCATCGCGAAGCGACCGAAGAATCTCCATGGACCTCGTCGCAAGAAGCACGACAGATCCTCTGCCCATCCTTTCCCTCGCCCCATTTCTCACCTCGTCGAAAGAGGAGGAATTGCCATTCCGCCAGAGGATCTATTTCGCCTCTCCAGAAGGCCACGGGGAGCAGGACGCGTTCTCCTGACAAATGATCGTGCGCAAAGGGGTCGAAGATCGGTACGAGTCGGCGGGAGCGAGTCCCACTCGACGAGGGAACGTCGTCGCTTCGATACTTCCGCAACGTAGGTCCGAGTGGTCCTCGAAAACCTGTTTACCAAAGAAAAAAAACTACCCAAAAAAGCAAAAAAAAAAAAAAAAACGAAACGATCACGCTAAACGCACAGAAACGATTTTTCTCTTCGAACACGAAATGAGGGGGGACGTTACGCGTACAGAAAACTGGAGACCACGCGAGGGGGGTTCTCTGCTCGATACACAGGGTGGGTTGATCTTGAAGGATCATTGACAAGACTGGAGACGAGCTTCGGATGGATCGGACGAAGCGAGGATCCAAAGCGGGCGGGAAGGAGTGGTTCGTCGTGGCGGAACGTGGGAGCGTAGAGAGGCAGCCGGGGTTTCGCGGCTCCGTAATCGGGGAAGCGACGGGGCTGCTCCGCGCGACGACGCGACGGCGAAGCGGATGGAAACGTATTGGGAACATCAATCGGGCCAACTAGGAATAATAGAGAGGAACAATAAGCAAATAAAAGAAATGAAAACCTTCCTAGACGGGACACGTATGTCTCTAATAGGCTTATTATACATATTAATATACATACGTATACATATTAACTTCTAGTCTCTGCTGGTAAATAACGATCAATTATTAAGCCTTAATTAATCACGGACTCGGAGGTTTAGCGTGCCGGGTGGGCCGGTGAATCGCGTACGCGCGCCTTGTACAAAAAAAAAAAGATAAACGGTGTCGAGTTACTTACGATACGTGCGTACTTGCTCGTTCAACTTCGTACTCGATCGATTTCTCTTCTTTTCGTTTCTCAATTTCTAGCACAAAACACGAGCAACTCGCCGGGTACAGGTACGCTCGAATAAATAATCCTCGTGCCGATTCTCCTGGGATTTTTTAATGCCGCCTCTTCGCTGCCCGACGGTGGTGCACGAATCGCGCGACGGCGACGCGACGGAACTTCGTCTAGGGACACCTCGAAGGGTTCAAGTGGAGGTACTTATCAGTCTTCGATACGATTGGAACGATTGATTCCTGGCTGAGAATAGGGTGCTCGTGAGAGGAATGCTAGAGTTTCTATGGTGGAAGGTGTTTGGTGGGCGAGCAAGGAAAATATACAATTTTGGGGTTTTTTAAAAAGATATCCATTTCTTTGGCCTGTTTCATAAACCTGAAACTATCGTATGGACCGAGAGGATAGTAAAAATTATTGTCTTTTCAAATTAATTCCTCTTTGTCGAAGCTTTGAAATTTTCAGAATTTTCAAGTTTAGATACTTTCTTTTGTCGTCCATGTATGGATAAGTGAAATGGCTACTTGCAGTCTTTATGCGTAGGTTATAAGAGGAAAATGGAGGTTAAATAGTCGTAAAGAATTCTTGGCTCCTTATACGAACAGTTTCCTAAGCACGTAAGAGGGGCAAGTAGTAGCAGCCAGTCATTAGTCAGACCGTAGATGCCTCTAATCACACTTGAAATTGGGTTGCAAGGATGCTGCCAGTGAATAATCTATTTTAATATGGAAATATTATTATTATTTCTCTATTTTCTCGTTTTTATTATTCTCTGCAAACTTTGTGAAATTTTCGTTACGATTTCTGGTATAATTTTCACTGGAGGAGTAGATTAAAGAAGTGATTTGCCATTTGTTTTCAATTTCTTTGATTTTCCACCTAGAAAAGATTACTTGATCGTATGATATCCGTCTCGAGACTGAACAATCTTTCTTCTAATTTCTGCATTAACAAAGTGGAGCATTCAGAGAATTGTTTCGGGGAGTTGAAAGTGATCAATATTTTTTTTATAATTTTGTGAATGGTGGCACAAGTGACAAGTTAGTAACTAATCACAGCCTTATCTTTAAGTATCATTAACGTTGAACCACTAATTTATTGCTTTTACCTTGGACACTGTTGAAAATTCAAAAGTGTTCCACGCACCTCAACATTTATAAACAAAAAATTTTAAACTTCATATGTCTGTCCATTCAGCTAAAATTTCCCAAGAAAATTCCAACTACAATATTCTCTCTGCTTCGTGCTTACTTTCACTCGAGAGAAGCTTCCTCCGCCTCAGCCCGTCATAGAAACACAATTCTCCGTCACGAACACCCTATGTATACGTACATCTCTAAGGAATCGCGAAGAATCGTGTGTCAGAGCCGCAAGCTACAAAAAAAAAAAAAAAGAAAGAGAAACAATGAAACGTTGGTGCTGTACATATTGCAAAAAGAAAAGGGGTAGGAAGAGAGGAAGAGAGAAAGAGAAAATCGGATTTATTCTGCATATAAATACATTTATATTTTCTACGTAGACTATCGGATACGGCACGTAATGTTATCGACACCGTAATTAATACGCGTAAAGCTCACGTCAGAATTTCGTCGTGCTAATTCTAAGCGATTCTGTGTGCGTGTGAGTGTGAGTGCCTACGCGCGCGTGTGTGTATGTCGTAGCGCAAGAAGAATTTTCCTCTTCTACTTTTCGTTCTTCGTTGACCATTCGAGTGGAAAAACGGGGAAGTTGGATTATTTAATACTAGGTAGCATAATGATTCAGCGATAGTTCCACGAGAAAGGGTGGTCGAATTTTCTAATCGAAAAGAAAAGGAACCTTCTGCTTCAGAATTTCCACCGGTTACTGGGGCTGTACGGAGCTCAAAGACGTGAGCTTGAGACCACCGTACCGCCAAGGTATCTTTCGATCTCCGTTTTATTTGATCTAAAATTGATCCCGAGGAATAATGTTCTGCACTCGAATGGTTGAATGTTTAAAGCTTTCGTTCGCAGTGGAAGCACGTGAGCTCTCGAAATGCACGAACGTTTCTCTTCGTAAAGCATGGCATTACGTTCGCCCCGATCTATCGATTACTCTAATCGAGGGGGGAGGGGGGAAGGGTGAATCGATCTCTGCGCGGGAAGGACCAGAAACATTCTTGTTAACTAGAATAACGTTTATCGTCGGGCGAAATATTGCACTGAAAATATCTATCGTCTAACTAACTAATATGATTACTAGAATCTAACGCAACTCTGTAAATATATATATATACATATACATATACTTATATACATAGCTAGGGTAGAGAAAGTTTTCTTAAGCGAAGCGACTTTTAAGAGTATTTTTTAACCGAATAGGCGAAGACACTAAAGCTCGTATACTTATACATTCCATTTTAAAGTAACGAAGCTTTTACAACCCTTTGCGCTCCTTCGTTCGAATAAACACGTCCTGTTTTCTTGCAATCGCCGATATGCGGTTGTAACCAGTGAACCGTCCATTTATTTTATTTTCAAATTCAAGCACTTTTCCTTGATTTAACGAAATAATTTCTTTCAGTTTTATTCGCATAGAATTTCCTCGAGCTCTTTGATGGAGGAAATTAATCTTTCTTGAAGAAGAAAGTTATAAATTTATTACTGAAGATCAAGTAACTTTGTTTGCTGAATAAATCTACAATTTCAACGATATAATATGATATTCATTTAAAATATTATTTCAAGGTGGAAATATCACAGGTTGCAAGGCAGTATTTAATTTTCAAGTACTTCTATAATTATTTGCACGGCTGAAATGCGTTCAACGAAGCTGAAAGTTCGCTATGGCAGAGGCAATATTCAGAACAGATTTGAAATATTTTCATTTCAATTAATTCGGAGCGTAAGAAGCAAAAAGTACGGTAGTTGAAGCGCAAAGGGTTACATAAGCTTTAACTTCTACGTAACTTCAGACGCACTTCGCTTGTTTGCGTGTCTTTCTGTTTTGTATTCCTTTTCTACGCTGCTTTAGAATTTACGTTTCCGTAGCTAATTAATTAAGACAGAACATTCCCGGATCAAAGAGATTCTAGTCAAGCAATCGATTACAAATTCGTTTCAGCTTAATTTAATTTCACCGACGAAGGACTCGACCTCCTGAAAATGGCTGACGCTCGTTTTCGCCAGATGTAGAGTGGTATTTTTGCCATCTGCCTCGTCGAGGAACGAAAAATACTCTGTAAAACACGCTCGAGCATTTACGAACGCGGGATGGTGGTCAGAAGGTAGTTCGAAGGGCGAAGAACGACGCGAATATACTATAACTCAACGAGGTGGAACCGTAACCGAATTTATAAAATCAAAGGATTAGAACAGACCGGTTATACCAACGCGATAAGTAAATTCTAGCATTAAAGTTATTTATATATATATATATATCTATAAAAATATCAACTTTAAACTTTCTTCTGACCCCCATTGCACGGAGTGAAAAAAAAATTCTATGGTGCCTCTCACTCGACTAATTCCACTATGACGCAACTAATTAATATCGATAATAGAATCTAGAGTACGATAGCGTTGTAAATAGCGTAGACGACATCGCAGGACTATAAAATTATAATGGCAATATAGGCTCCGAAGGTGCAGCACGAATTTATCAAATTCGTAAAGCCAAGCCGCTCGACGTTACTCTTTTACACCCGCGCGTGTAATATTTCTCGTTGGATCACCTCGTGAAAACGTTGTAAAAATATTGCAAAGGATCGGTGGAAATTTGAAAGATCAGAGTACCAAGAATATATTGCAGAATATCGCGATAAATGTGGAATCGGAGAATTTGCGATAATATGATATTAATATGATATTTTTTATTGGTGCCTAAATTTTCATACGCAGCTAATATTCTGCGAGATAACGAACTATTTTTCAATTTATTCTTCGAACAAATGACGAAAGGATATTGCCACTAAAACGCGAGGATAAAAATATAATTCCTTAACCCGTTCAGTACGGGGGTTGAAACACTTGTCGTACGTCGTGTGCGGAAGTACTCCAGCCCCGCTTGCTTAACGTGCTCGCTGAACGCCCAACGGCGTTCCCCGATTGATGGTTATTGTGTTTCGACTCTTGTCGAAAGATTTACATACCGCAATATTCCACGCTTTGAATATCGAGGAAATTCGACGAGAAATGTTCCTCGCGATCGTGGAAATCTGGTTTACCTTGGAAACCTAAGTCGACCAAATAAGGCGTGGAGTAGAATTGATTATGGTCGAAAGTAATCGCTGAACTTTCGCAGGGGGTTGGTGAATTTTTCACGGGGTATATTGCTCGACGATTATATTGCTGACCATGAGTAGAGACAATCAACGACGCGCGTCTACACGCGTGTTAACAATAAATAAATGCTAACGTTTCGTTTCACGATAGACTCTCGTTGTAAATGATGACTATCGGCGACTGTTCGAACCATTTCTCGACTCCGCAGTCGTGCATTCTCGCCGACGAGATCCTGGGAACACTTACTGTAAACTGATAAGGTAATCACCATGCAAATATGGCGGACATTTATCACTTCTTAATCGACGAAGCTCGAACTTCGCTGTTCAACTCCAACACTGATCAGAGATGGGCAGATTTCTTTTTTAATTCAAATTAGAAATGGGCTTTCGAACGAACCTTTCGGTCCTCTATGTGCAGAATAAAGTTGAAATTAGATAAGGTAACGATCGATTTGAGGTGAACAGTATTCGGAATAATACAGTCAGTCTATCAATTTCTTTTATATTCAACACTGTGGAGGAGACGATAGGTATGAAAGTTTCTTTCAACATTTCGAACCCGTGTTTCTGTTATTGATTGTGTGCCGAGAGAAAGTTTACAAGAGCCTCTGCGCAACTTTCAAATGCAAATCTTTCAGTCGACGAAGGTAATGTTATCGAATTTATTGATTTAAAGGATCTCATTTTTTGTTGGATTGCAAGTTAGAGTGAGACAGGAATACTTCATCTCTTTATTACTACAACTTTATTAATTACTCTGAATTCTGTCCCTGTAAGAAGGGGATGAAATACGAGAGGTACGAATAATACAAGCCACTGATCGTGAGTAAAATTCTGTGAAGAAGAAAGCATTTCATCGTGCACATAATACATAATTTTCTTTAAACAATCTGCTACCTGGACCACCGCGATTACTCAACGTAGGGAATCCAAGAACAATACGGAGTTGTGTAACGCGGTATATAACGCGGTAGTGTTCATCAGATTTGTAGTGATTAAAGGAAAATAATAATAGGGAATCTGGAAAATTGAATTAGATCAGGCTGCTGCTTAAATTTGCGCGTCAAAGTTGCGCTTCGAGTCTACGCTTCCTATAGGCAAGAACTAAATAAATTAATTAAGCGATAGATCTTACTAGTAAATACTTTCAGTTGTAGAACTCGATTATTTATCGGCGAAGGGATTTTCTTCGATTGTAGGAAGACGATTGTTGGTTATTGTAAAGAAACAAGTGTAAGAATATGTACAGAAGTGTGTATATACACGCGGGGTGGTATTTTGCAATTGTACGAAGTTACATGAACGCATATAGAGGCGTGATCGATATATACCTGTTGATGGGAATTGCAAAATATACCCGCGGGGATCTTGGAAAGCAAGTAGTGTTCGCGAATCGGCCGAAAATACGTGTAATATCGATTTATTAACGACAACGCGCGTCTACGTATACGACACCGTATATACGCATCGCGTAATCATCGTAAGTGCAAAATTAGTGCTGTATATTGAATTGGACTTAGAGGGGAATGTAACTGTTCTATGCACTTGACGCTTTGTGCATCGGTTTTCGAAGCGCTGGGACATTAACGAATATATCTAAAATTGTAGGCGGAATATTCGAGCTACTATTTCCAGCGATTAAGCAGAGAATTGTTAAAAGCAAGCCCAATGCCACTTTTCATCGAAATTTTAGCGCGCACAGTTTTGTACAGAAAGTCACATAGAGGTATGTTTTATTAAAAAAAAAAAATACGAATGGATTGTGTTTGATTAATTTTGTCGAATTTTGTACTTCGTGATTCACTATATCTGTTACCTTAAGTTCATTTTTATTTTCATTTTTATTTCCTAGAAAGGAAATGTGTAGAACCTTGTTACTTGCTTTGTAGCAAATTTTAGCAAAGATGTATTTGTAAATTGGTCGTCCTTTTTTCTGAAAAGATTCGTTTCTTTTTCACCAACTCATTTTCAGAAATGCATTCCATTTTAAAAACTTCACACTTTTATCTGTAGGTATCGCATTAGTTGCTCGTTAACTTCCAAATTGTCTCCCTTCTTACTGTGTCCGTAGAAACAGGAATTAAAAATTCGCAATAATGCCAAATGCTGAAACTATTTCATAAATTTGTCGTACCGAATGCCTACATAAACTTCTTTCATAAGTTCTCACCCACGTTTATGTCGTAATGATTAATAACATCCGAATTTTCACAATGCAGGATCGTTCCTTTTACTTATCGTTCCAAAGACAACGTAAAGCGGGTCGCCTTTTAACATCTTATCCCTATTTATCCGAATTAAGCGACCTTCCCTTGGCGCATTAAAAGAGACTGAAAGGACGCGGAAGATTCGCCTCTGAACACTTTTACATCCTGAATGCGCGAATGTTCTAAAGGCGCCCGACAGAAAGGATCCCGGGCGCATAAAAGTCGCAAGACCTCGAAGGAAGCGTAAATGTCGCGGGCCAGGGCAAATACTTCCCTCGCAGTCTCGTTAAAAGGTGTTAAAAAGAGTCTGCGACGAGATGTAGCTACGTCTATACGCTTTCTGGAATAAATGCAGAAATGATTAAAGAGCCGAGCGCAAAGCGTTGAGGTCGTAGCCTAGAGTCTGTAGTGGGTTGCAAAATTATCGGCACGGGCGGAAGCTCGATGATCGAATTAGAAATGAAAAGTGCAGAAAATGATCTGTAGGTAACATTCTTCATCTCAGAATGTATAGTTTCTACGCAATATCGATAGATAAATTTATTACCATCTATGGAAAGCTGGGAAGAGTGGTTAAAGTTACGAATTGCAATTACGAAATTTCTGCTCTAGGGGAGATCGGGGCTAGTTGATACATTATTTAGTTTTCAATTTTTTTTTTCATTTTTGTTTGCATTAACCACTTCATAACAAATATGCCAAAATATACTTTGGCTCTTCCTCTTTAATATATAGTAAACGAAAAGTTGGGAAAATATATACGAAATGAATGAAAAAATGTTATTTGGACGAAGGCAAAATGTATCAATTTCATCAAGTTGATACATCTGTAAAATATCCGTTTAATGAATAACTAATAAATTTGAAAAATAAAATTTTAATCTAGATACCTTTGCAACAATATAGGCTCAAAATGAACAAATACGTATTCTAAAAACAAAACAGATTTTTGAGCAAACATAGAAAAACATTTTTATTTTTATTTTTTTTATGTCTCGAATATCCCACTTTAATATGAGGTGTCTTCTCCTTTTTGTTAATATATCTTAATAAACTCATTCTATCAATATTGTACATTTTCGCGCTTTGACTTAATGATATTGAGTTTTTCTCTATTGCGACATACGCTTTTTCAAATATATCTTGCGATATTTCGCCACGATTTGTCAATTTGACATAATTTCGAACCATTCGTAGAAATAGAAGGAAAAAATCCAATTAAAAGTAGTCGGCAAAAAATGATACACTGTATCAACAAGCCCCAGAGAAAACGTATCAACTTACCCCACAAGAAGTCATTATGTACAAACATCTCCATAAAAAAATGTAGAGCATATAATCAAAATAACAAAACATAATTACTTTACCTTCAAAAGCCTCAATGTGATGCCAAATTAATTCGGGGTATAAAATTCTCTGTACCGTCTCAAGGCGGATTGGAAAGTGAACACAGCTATTCACTCTTTCTCTATATAAACGAAAACAGTTAAAAAAGATTGTTAACGTCAAAGTACACAGACGTAAGCTGGATCGTAGTAAAGAATTGAACAGCAATCTTCACATATCTCGCTGAAATGGAGCTACATATATACGGTGTCGAGATAATTCGTCTATATCAACCTACCCCTGTATCAACTATTCCCGGTCTCCCCTACTCGCAGCTCGCAATTAGAACGTGTGATAACGCCATATTTAAAGTCGCGAAACTCTAGGGACGGTCCAGTTTCCTTCGTGTGATTCATGCTTGTTACCATAAATCGTAATTAAAGTATTAAGATATGAAGAGATACTCGTGACAAGAATGGAAGCTATAACGTCTATCGTTCCTACCTTCTACTTACGTTTAAAAACTAGTATTGATTGTCTCTGCTGACCAAATTCGATTATATAGTGCATCTGTCAAATCACCTGTAGCAATTTTTGCAAAGGATTTAATAGTGTTTTTTTTTTTTGAAGAAATGCTATTTTCAGTCGACAGCAAGTTACTACGTTTTAAAAATATTCTATGGAACAGAAATATCAAGAAATATTCTTGAACGCTTAATGGCAGCTACGTTATCGTTATTATTTATTATACACGGTGTTCCGTGCAGAGTGGTGCAAACGACGTCGTTCGAAGTCGTCATTCTTAGTTACTTAAGAATAATTTTGAGTTCCCTGTAATGAAGTTTCGTTTGTGACACGAAAATGTGTATATCGTTACTTGGAACACAAAGTGTCAGTGATGGTGTGCCAGCCCGGAAAAGTGATTTTAAAAAACCAAGTAAAATATTCCATTACAAAAGAAGCTTGTAAAAATATACCGGTATGAATATTTGAAAACACGTTTAAGGTTTGCTGGACGTTGTTTGATAATATTCTCCTTGAAAGGGGCGCTTGGGATTTTAAGCTTTTACCACAACTGCCGCTTGTTTCCACAGTATTGTGGAATGTCGATGCATTTAAGCGAGGATTGAATAGTTTTCACTCGATGAGATTTCGAAATCTATTAAACCCAGGAAACGGTTGCGACAGACAGCGTGCAGCATAGGTTGACGAAATATTTGAAAAGCAAAGAGTAGATACCTAAATATTTCGTTGGTGTGGGAGTTCATATCGTGAATACTAAGAGCACTTCAGAAATTATATAAACTTCCCTATTTGCCACACAGTGTCAGGTACTTTTGTACATGGTGCTGTACCTTTAAAAGATCTTTAATTCGATTTATATTCCTGTCTGATTTGTCGCTGATGACACAAGTAAGGTGACTTTTTCCTTGACCTGCAAGTGAGGAAATTACTGCGAATAATAAAGGACAATGGTATTTCGTGAAAGGGTAATCTCTTTTCCAAAGTGTCGTGTGAAAAGTGCTTGACATTGCTGACACTTTGAAAGAAGACAGAGCACACTAAGGAATAGTAAGTGCTTCGTGAAATCAAGTCTCGTTAATATTCACTCTGCTAGTTGTCGAGTGAACAGAGACTTCGATACTACCAGCAACGAAATCGAAAGCAATAATCCCTTGATTGTCATCATCTATTAACGTTTTCCAGTCGATGAATCGTTTACATCGCTTGTGTTCAGACTCGGGACTCGTCGATGATTCCAACTTGGTAACTGTAGAAACTACGTAGACGATTCTACTGTCATCGGTCGACTGACAGTAATGCCGACTGACAACATAGGTGGTACGAGACCATGATTGAAAGAAGACAAAGCTACTGTTTTTTAAGAGCAGGAATTAATCGTAAAATCACATCCTTTGATCCTCCACCGTGATACTTCTGGACCAAGGACTACGACGTTTCCTGTGTCGCGATGGTCTCTCGCGAAATTGTGTTGAAAATCATACAAGTACAAATGTGCATTCCCATTTTTCCACTTCAATTCTATGCTAGAATGTACATTGTCTGGAATTTTCAAACGAAATATGAGTAGAAAAGTTCGTAGAGTGATTGGAGTAAATTAAAATTAATTAGAGTAAAAAATTCAAGACTAATCAAAATTAATTAATTTCAGAAACATTATACATTCCTAAGTTCTTTAAATCTAATCGTGTACCAAAATCACAGTCCTGGTTCTGATACAAACTTAATTTCAATTTAGGGCATCCTCGAATCTTCCAAATTCAATCATATACCGATATAATTTTTGCTGCGTTTGCAATATTCAAAGAAAATAAACGCACCATCAGGGAGAAGGCGGATTTCTGATGCAGGAAACGTCGAATTCCCACTCGAAGCGAGGGAGGCGAGGTAAGATCGCGACGAGGGCTGGCGAAGGAATCGTTTGAAGCGACAGGGAAGGGGACGAACGAAATTCAATCATATCACCGTAGTTGCCTCTACTATCTGCTAGCAGTAGCTCGTCGACAATACTGTTGACCTTTTTAACGATAAACGATCGAGGGGATCGCGGAAATCCGCGAGAGCAACCCGATCTCTGCGGTCCTATCGACGCTGAATGATATTCTCCTTTCACTACTATTGTCTAGTTACCAATGCGAATAAACGAGCGCATGCGATTGTTAAAACGGTGACGATTATGTAAGGAGGCGAGTGCGTCAGCTGTCTTTGATTTAAGGGTTAAATATATGTGAACAGTTTGGAAAAAATTGATTTTCTTAAAGTACGATGCCTTGAGAATATGTTTTTGAAATATTCAGATAATTGTTCGGCAGAGATATTCAACCTGTCCAGGTATATTCAACCTCTTAAGATCGACAAATGAGTTGAGATGCCAGATGCTGCGCGTGGCTCCATGAAAATTAATAATGATCAATGGAAAACTTGTTGTGGCTCTGAAATGCAGCTTGTTTATTGTAGTAGGAGTGATAAACGATTCTACGTTGTGTGGGATGGAAGATAAATCCCAATATGGTTATGGTGTAATTTCTGTAAAAATTTAAAGTTTCCTTTCTACGATCATTTTTAAGCGAACAATGTTACGTGTATATATTCTGTTATTGTCATATCCGTGTTCCTTCGTGATAATTTAAGTGTATTGTAGAAAGGAATGGGGTGCGAAGAACCACTAAGCAACTTAGACTCCTATTATTCTACGATTTGAAGGATTAAAATCTATGAAAAAATTCTAAGCTATTAATAAGTTTACACATTACTGAAATTCAAATCAATTAGGAGAAACCTTGCACCACTGGCATCTGAACCTCTCGTCTCAGAAATATCTTGCATGTACAATGACTATTAAGCGCAAGGGGTTCCAATAAATTGTATTACTCAAGGGAGAAGTCCTGGATATAAGATCTCTGATTAATATTTTAATAATACATCATTTGGTGCATATCCCAATAATACCTCTCGTAGCTCAATTTTTCAGAAGCTCGAAAAAATGCTTGTAGCTGGAATTCTACTCGAATTTAATTGAGCTACCCTCGACATCTCCGCCATCGTCCAACATACACGACATAACACTTTGAGCGATGCAAGCTTTAAAGAGTGAAAAAGTTGCTGAAACGAACTGACTGTCGAAATGATATTTGAACCGTGAAATCTTAGTCGCAGGACTTCATTCCAGAGTAACATCGTTCATCTTGTTAGTCCGTACGATATTACAGTAATGAATTACTGCACTGTTACTCGAGAAGCATGGTGATCAGAATGATCGACGCGACGATGGAAACGATTAGCGATCTATGGCCTGTCCACTATGCAAGTGGCGAATCTTTTGCACTGGCTGTGTATTTTTCGATACCCACGGGTCTGGTGATGAACCAGTGGCGAGATGGATCGAAATTCACTTTGGAAATATTGAAGTAACTGTACAATCGTATCATTCTTTTGCACGTGCATCGAAACAAGAGGGGCCAACATCTTTAACCGAGAGTGACTTTGGCTAATCAAAGATGAGACAGGATCAGGGAGGATGAAAGTTGCATACATGTACGAGCGAGATTTTGCAACCCCTAGCCTCTGGCGTTCTTTTAAAATTGCTTACTAATAAATGAGAGCACGGAGCACTTGTGTTTTTGATTTTGGACGTCCGTTGTTCTGGAACGTTTCATTGGCTTTGTAAGGATAGGAAAATCGTGAAAATCGACAATCATGTTACGAGAGGTGTTGTTTGCAACAGAATGTTCGTAAGAGATTTCTATTGCCTTCGTGTATGGTGGGTAGGAAATCGTGGTGCAATTGCAAATGCGGTAATTCCTCGTGAGGAGTAAGAAGAAATGTAAAAGGAATGCTGTTCGTTGGTTGCATAGCTTCCAAAAGAAGTGACATTAATATAATCTTTGGCGCTCGCGTCGTTGCAAAAAATATATACTCTTCATATTAAATAACCAAAGCTTCAGCCTAGAGTGTTTCGATTGTAAATTTGTTCGAACACTGAGAGAATGTCTTTCAATTATGTAAGATTCGTTATCGCTGCAGTATAAAAAATCGAAGAGCAATAAACGTTATACGCATAAAAACAAATTCAAACAAATTTGCTACTGAAAATACTTTTCCCAAGAAACTGCGCCACCAATCAAGAACATTTATTTTACATTTCTTTCACTTGCCTTTTCACAAAGAATCACCGTCGGCCTTGTTGCACCATTTACCAAGCAGAATGTACAATAAATCTTAGCAATTCGTATTGAAAAACGTCACTGTAAAAGTTCCAATTTTTCTACAAAATCTTGCAACACTCACATCTACGAAACTCCCCATTTCCCAACTCTCAAAACCAACTCGAAGCGCGTATATCCTATAGAACCTCCCGTTTTCTGTATAAAACCTGCAGAACCATACCAAACAGCGCGCGTGTAAAGGCTGCCCTTTCTCTTAAAAATCTCGAAATGCATATCGAAGGTACATCTCCTAAACTAACGCAATAAAGCTCCTGCAACCGTGTTCCAGCGATTTGTCACTGAATGATTTTCAAAGTAGATGTTAACTCTCGTTAGAAACTACCCCCCAAAACGTGAATGTACAAAGCGGCAATTATCCAGCAACAAATTCAGCAATACTATAGACTCGCAGAGCTCTAGCTACTAACGTCGTTAAGAATACTAATTAGCCGATAATGTTCAACGTGTTCAACGTGGCGTAGGATTTTGATACGAGTGGTTGCGCGACAACGGGCGCGCTGTATCGCGTCTCTCCGCGCTAATCTTCGCAAATACCTTGTAAGAAGTCTCTTCGTTTCTAGTCCTGTTATCGAACAAGTAGTTCCTAGTCGACTAATCGCTTTCAGATCTCACGATTACAGAGTGAGGCGAAAAATGATAAAACGTAACTAAAAACATAAATAGAGGATCGCAAAGTAGGTAGAAACAGTGTACTTATAAGGGATTACAACTAGGGGCGTAGTGGGGATTACAAATAGAGAGGTGTGGAATAGAACTGGCGATTCTGCGACTCCTTTTGCCTTCTCTACGACTGTTTTCTAACGATACAGGTGAGCTGCGCCGAATCGAGCCTGGCGATGTAAATAGCAACAGGACCGCCCGTGAAATTTAAATTCGACTAGGATACGGAGCTGCACAGACGTTTAGAGCGTAGCAGTAGTTAAAGGATTTTTATGCTTTGACACGTTGCGTTTAAAGGAAACGTTGTCGTCCCTTTGATACGTTAGAAATCGGGGGGCGACGAGTTTCGGAAGGTCCTATTAGTGTTTGAAACAACGCAATTCTTATACTATTATACACAGTTTTAAAAACGATAGAAGTGCGCTTTAGATATATGCCTATTAATACTCATTGTACAAACGTAAATGCATATATGTAAATAAATAAGTGAACATAGGGAATAGGATCTACTTCTGGAGCAATTAAAACCACAGTCCGTCGTGTGAATCTACTGAACTCGATTGCGAATTGCAGTTGGCTTTAAAATTTATATGAAATGCTATATTCTCCGTAAGAAAGAAATTGTATTGATTATATATTCTTATATATATTTATTCTTATATATAATTGATATATCATTATATATTCTTTGAGTGGTTTATTTTGGAAGGAGAATTCTAATCGAACGTGAACTCTGAAATTCAGGCGTTAATCGTTCCACTGGAATGTTTTTATTTTTTCATTCGTGATTTTTGCATTGCAGTTCCTCTTTGTTAATAGTTGAATAAATTTCTCAAGCGTTGACGTTGTTAATTCTGCAAATGTTTACACGAAGTTAGAACGTATTCTTTTAGATTTCTATTTGGTAGAAAAATTTGGCAACAAACGTTGATTAATTCACGAGATTTTCGTTAAAATTTTCAAACTAAAATTATTCTTAACATCTACTTTTGCTAGATTTACTATCTGCCCTTTTCGAACTCTGGAAAATTCACTGCTTTTTTTTAAGTTCGATATAGTATTTATTGAAATTCTGTTTCGGTGATCTATAGTTGATTTTAACGATTTTATCCACTCCCTGAGTTCTAATTTCAGCAAAATGCAACTAAAATGTATAAAACTGAAGAAATCATGCTCGAAGAAAAGCAAAGCTTTGGAATATAATTTTACAAATGAACACCAAATTTTCCTAACTAATTTCCTCCGAGGAAGGGCAGATCGTAATTTCCCCATCACACAGACTTAACCTTCCGATAGATTGAAATACGAGGATTTACACTTTTTAGACTATCTGAAAGAAACGCACCGCTAAATCCATCGCTTAATCTAGAAAAACAAAGCAATTACCTACAATTCTTTCGCCACTAACGTAGCCAACTCACACCATCCAATAACAACCCCCCCAAAAACATCTTAAAGACACATTTTAAAACTTAGAAACCACTGAAGAAACGCTAGAGAAACTTTTAAAATTGTTCATGGGGTTCCAACTAAAGAAGAAGCAAAAGCACACAAAGATTACTAACCGATTAACATCACTTTTTGCGAGGGGGATCGAGGATCCGCAAAGATACGCTCGCAACACAGCCAGTACAAAAATACAGCACGACTACCGATAAAGAGGCGGTGTGGAGAAAGAAAGAAAAAAACGCTTGTAGCATATTGTCGATGCTCGTCGATCGTCTGTGACGTTCTATCGTTAGCGATTAACCTATGGGGATGGAACACGGCGATTCTCGGCGGCCACGATCGAACGCGACAGATCTTTTCCGCGGCAAAGGTATTTTGCAAGTGTCCTTCCAATTAACAAACGTGGCTAGCGCGCTCTCAATGATTCAAGCGACACTCTTAGGTCTTACTTAAATTAATTAGTCGAGCTTGTCAACTGTACATTCTGCCATGGTCCATCCTTCGACCTGTTTCAAAGAGCAACAACGACAGTTGCAGGTGATGAGCAATTGAAAGAGATAGGATCGTTCTATCGAGGAGAACAGTACGTATGGACGAAGGGTGAACCGAAGTGTGATGTATGCGTTATAACGTTATATTATACATATATACATATACAATACTATGAGTAAGTGCTGACACTATTTTAACGAATCGTGCGTAATTATTCAAACCTGTCAAATATTGTACATTCGCGCCGACATTATCTATACGACTATACATACGTACATGATTATTACTATGAGATATTAGTTAAAGTTGAATATACTATATCTACTATTCTTTGGTGTTTCCTTTTCATTACTGACTCCCTATTATTCCACAGTTCCTTCGCGGATTGGTAAGGGTGTGTGATGGTGGTAAACGTTTGTAATCAGTTTTTCGTAAACATTTAAGGGGTAATACCACTGCAGAAATTTAAAAAAAAAATTGTTTTAAATGGTACCTTCCGCGTGTTTATTAAGTAAAATAAATGAAGTGGCAGTAATAGGGACACTGGCAATAATTGGGACATTTACCCTATTCGTTGCTAAATAGCAGAGCTGGGCATTAACTAAATAGAGAAAATATTTAAATAACGAATCGAATAAAAGTTACTTTAACTTCAGATTTTTCGACGAATAAAGTCAATTTCTTGATTCGACACATGACTGTATTTCTTACAGAAACAAAGTAGAAAACAGGATATTGAATCCAGTGATTTTACATTCACTTCAAGCATACTCCTGAGTTCGTCCGACATCTGCCGCCAAGGTTGAAGAACACAACGTCGTGGCACGAGGTGTGCACGCGTGAAAGAAGGACCTCCCGAGATCGTATCCATCCGAAGATAAAGCAGAATTTATCTGCTGCAGAACATTTATTTGCGCGGCGGCCGGATTGTTTTATAATAACGCGAGACCTGTCTGGATCTACCCGGAAAGTGGTGCAGCTACTGTGGACTGTGGTAAAGGAAAATTGTAACACTGTTGTGGTGCACGTGTTTCGAAAGGAGCATCAAACCCAACCGGCTATGGCGATTCGTTGCATCCGGTTCCATCATTCCGTTGCACCGTCTCGTCTGCAGTTGCATCTTCTGCTTCGGTCCTTCCTTCCCCCCCACTAGGCCGTCTCCAATCCTTCACATCCCCTCCAGAAGTCGGGGGTTCTTGCTCCCGCCGATTCCGATTCCGATTTTTCGTTTTCGTTGCAGCTGTCGACGCTGGACAAGAAGCTGGACCAGCTGGTGTACGCGCCGGGGCCCACGATATCGTTGTATCGTGGCAAAACTTGGCGATGCACGTTCCCCAGATATTAACGGCACGCTTGAACGTTCGCGAAGCTTGATCGAGTCGGATGAATCGGAGGGAAGGAAACGGTTTTCGACACCCCCCTCGCAATTCACTGTTACTTACGTTGCAAGCAACTCGCACTTTTCGATAGACATACGAAATTTATGCACTGTTCTGGATCCCATTGATGAGGTTTTACCATCCCCCACGTTCAAAACGATGAGGTCTTAGTTTCTTTTCATAAAGAATAAGAGTTTGCATTAATTTTAAATTAGGTAAAAATCACTTGTATTGAAATTTTCTGGCGACAACTGTGTGCAGCACTCTTATTCTTTATGTGAAGAAACTAAAACCTCATTGAGACCCCATTGATGAGGTTTTACCATCCCCCAAGCCCCAAAAGATGAGGTCTTAGTTTCTTTTCATAAAGAATAAGAATTTGCATTAACTTTAATTTAGGTCTAGTCCGAAACTACACATTTTGTGAACATGCTCGAATTTGATTTGAATCGATTGGAACCTCCGTGTTTGAGTTACTTTTTTAAAAAGCCTCTTTAATGATCCATCTGTATATTTCTGACAAAACCAACATGTTTTTTTAAAGCTGATGTTAATAAATTTCATGCCAAAGAACAAGACTCAGTTTCAATTTGTTTCTTTGTAATTAATTGGAACAGAAATGCTTCATTTTAGACAGGAACGACTGCCTAGTACCCTTAAATCAGTGGGGTCACCCAAGCGATGGCTTCCACCAAAAAAGCTCCCAGAGCGTAGAAATCGAACTCCTTGCGCGGTTTGCCTTCAAACTAAACACTCTGCCGCGCTTCGAAGCTACCCTAAAAACATCGCCGTGAAAAGACTCGAAAGCAGTGCATTCAGAAGATGCAAATCCCCGGGCGTGAAAACACGCCGACGCCACTCGCGGTGCCAGCAGAACCGCGACTGCCAATAACGCGTAAACACAAATTCTTCCGTAAGCTAACAAGCATCCGAGACACGGCCTCCGCCAAAGCGGGGCTCGAGGAGCCGTCTAATTAATCGCCAGAGAGGATGCGCGTAGAAAAACGGACGACACCGCGTCGGACGTGAAAAATATGAGCGCGGAATCCCGCGCGGGGACAGGTTGCTCTTGTTGTCAGTCAGCTCGCGCCGTATTCCGGTTTTCCCTCGATTAAACCTACCCACGACAGAGAGACGGAGGAGGCGGCGGAGGGAGGAGAATGATGATTTCCGGTGGCGTCTGTTTCTTGTCCCGCGACCAACAGGAGGCTGAAATAGCGGCCAGATAGAGGGAGCCCGATAGCGTATTCCGACGGCATTGTACCGATACCAGTTTCTCTACGTGCAAGCCTCCGTCCGCCGATCGCCACGACAGACGAGGACGGCGGACGGTGGAGAGGGAAAAAAAAAAGGAAAGAAAAAGAAGAGGAGGAAAGGGGGAAGCGATCCTTTTTGCCTGGCATCGGCCAGGTTCATTCATGAACCCGTTCCCCGATCGCGAAACCGCGATGAACGAACGAGGGCCCCCGGATGCCGACGAACGGCCGGGAATGCGGCTCTAAAGGGTTAATTGCACGAATTACGTGAATTGCGCGAGCGCGAGCGGCGACATGGTGCATCTTAATCGAGGAGAATTTATCGGGGGCACCGCGAGTGTCACGGCTGGAGGCCGTCGAACGATGCCGAGGGCTTGCGCCAGGTCCGGTACGCGTGGCTTCGTTTTCCATTCTGATTGATGGGGTTTCGGGTGAGCAGGTAGAATGAGGGATTTAAAGATCGAGAGTGACGGGCACGTCGGGCGTAATTGCTTTGCAGCACTTCCTAATCCTCCCTCCTGTTTAAATTCCCTCGGGAGAAGTACACAGATATTTTAAAAGTCTAGCGTGAATTTAACTGTAAAACTATGTCGAGCCTCTATCCTCTTCATCCACCTATCTTTGCTACTGATTACCTCAAATAGTGCTTAACAAGAGGGGCAAAACGATTTTCTGAAATTTTACCATAAAGATTAATAATCCACAGGAATAAAAAAAATTGTAATTCGCAGCGAATGAAAAATTGTCATCTAGTACCGGCCGCTCTAAGTTTTTGTACTATATCTTGGGCTATAGTTGGTAGAAATCGAATTTCAGAACAGTAATTTGTGGTACAAATTGTGCTTAATAAAAGGGGATGAATCGTTTTTTATTAAATTTGATCATAAGGATTAATAATTCGCTGGAATAAAACAGTTGTAATTCGCAGCGAACGAAAAATAGGCGTCCAGTATCGGTCAACTACTTAGTTAGTAAATTGTAAGGTCTAAATATTTAATAATGTTAGTAAAAATGTTTGTGAATGTTTAAGAATGTTTAAAAACTATAATTACAGAAAAGAATAAACAAAAAATTAGCCGATACTGTACGATAAGCACGTGGACAAAGTTTTAGGTTTGACGCGAAATATACAAAGCAAATTGGAAAAACTAGGACATGTATGTACAGCTCTTAGTCTAAAAATAACGTACGTAATGTGACAAAATTATTGAATTACCTGAGAAATAAGAAATCAGTTATGAAAAATAACTTTTGGCGTCTAGAACACCAGCGTAAACGATAAATGCTCAGAATACCTTGCTGCGGACTCTAGTATTTAGTTATTTCTCCATCGATAGTGCAGTTAACTAACATTAGAAGCGAGATCTGGCGTTGGCCGGTACTGTATGACTCTCCCCTACGCAGGAATGCGCAGGGAAATTATGACAAGTCGAAACATGAAAGTTACTCGTGTCAGAATGCATCGAAAAGTCAGTTATCGTTCCGCAATCCGACACTCCGCTTTCGAGACAGAGGTACATACTCCTAGCTTAGGAGCTCGACTTCCGCCGCGCGCTATTTAAATGTCAGTAACAGTTGCGCTGGGACGCGGGGAACACCAGCAAATACACGTTCACGTTTATCATACCATTCGCATGAAGTGTTCCAATGCATTACGAGAGCCTGTAACGCGTATTTTCACTTGCTCTGACAACGTCTGGCACACCGAAGCTGAATGTGCCTTTTACTTTCCCGACATTAAACGCATTTGTTATCCACTTACGTAACAAGTGCTACCATTGTCAATGAACCCAATAAAGTCCTCGCTATCAACCGTGGTAAAAGAACCGTTGCTATTTTATGTAATTTCATACTTAGGTCTTTGAGTGCTGACAATTGAACGCTCGACGTACGCCGCGTGCGGAATTCGTCTAATTGCATCTCTTGACCATAGTCGTTGAACGCCTATGAGCGTTCCCCGCACACACTGCATGCACTGAGAGAACACATATAAACACCCGGGTTAAAAAACACTCGCGGACGTATCCGTAAATTGCAACGTTTGCACGCGATGAAAATGATATGGTTCTACTTGAAGAATTTAATGCACACTAAAGCACAGCGTGATAATAGTTCGTTTAATTTGTTTCCAGTTACGTAACCAGTAAAGTTTCAATGTTAAGTTCGATTATGGATTCGACGTAGCAGCGACGAGCCATAGGAAAGGCTTTTCGAAATTAGGTCTTCACGCGGTCACGGCAGACATAATACTGGCGGGTACGAAGCTACGTTCGACCTTAGTCATATCAGTGGTCGTTTCGATATTCAGAATACATAGAACAAATAGGGCGGTAGGTAAGAAGTGGGGAGAGTTGATGGGTGTTTAGAGATCAGGTATAAAGTTTCGGTTACCTGTGAACTGATATTACAAAACTGGTATAGGCTTCATTTTGTTACTGATCACGATGGTTTCTTTAATTTTTCGCAACTTTTCCTTAATTTCTAACAGACGAATTAATGCAAATGGGTAAATCAAGAAGACATGTATCTTACTATTTCAAAGGAACATCGAAATGATTTTAAAATTTATTTCGAGGATACCTACAGAAATTTCTGTATACCTCACCGAATCCTACAGCCATTCTTATTGTTCCCTCGTGCAGCTCATTACTCCGTTCCGAAAGCAATCACCAAACAGAGGCTTCTACAAGCATCTTCCACGATACATAAATAATTAACCACCCGATAAGAAACGATCATGCTCGATCTTCCAGGAAGCCAGTAATCGAAGAAACAGAAATTTCCATCGTTTATGGAACGCCCTGATAAATCGAGGCTGCAGAAGCTCGAGCACGCTTTAATAAGCGGTCTGGTATCGAACGAGCCGCTTAAAAGGAAGTACGCATTTCGCGATCAGGCCGAAGATAATTCCGCGATGTTTTCCCGCGATGGATTCCTGCACAGCCGTGGCGAGCGCGTAAATGGAAGCCGTTCGACGAAATACGGTTAATTAATTACCGGGGCAGCGACGTTTCGTTGAACCCTCGCTGGTAAGACAGGACAATGAAAGCGTTAAGCCACACCAGCGTTACTATTTCGCCAATGCCAAATTAAGACCAGGCCACCTTGTACGGCGTCGTCGTGCCATCCGCGGTCGAGCTTCGATTTAATTAAATGCGTGCAGGTAGTTGTTTAAAACAGTGGCTCCGCCCACGCCTCCTGACGAATGTTTCAAACTCGTCGAATATATTATCGCGGACGTTTTGTTGGTTGTTGGAAATTAATTTATTCGCGAGGTGCACCGATGTGGTTGAAATTCGTTGGGTGCTCGTTCTCTGTGGTAGACGTTGTGGAAGGTGTGTGGAAACTCTGGCATGAATGTGGGAGAATCGAGGGGCAATTTAATGGAAATTGTTTAAAATGTTTTGAGGTGGAGTTACGCTAATGGAAGGGCGATGTAAAGGGGGATGAATTTGAGGAGGATGACAGAAATGTGGGATAATGTAGATGAGTGCAGGCAGAATAAATGGAAGTATTAAATAATAAAATGAGTATCCCACAAGATGGATACTCATATAACAGTGTTTCCCAACCTTTTTTGAGTAGCCAGCCCCTTTTATAATATTCAAGTAACATGCAACCCCCCATGTAAGGTAAGGTAAATTTAATAAGGTAAAGATAACACATTAACAATAGATAGGGGAGAGCAGGGTAGAATGGAACGCCTAACTTTCGAGGGTGATAACATAAAATCAGAAGGAAAAAAAGACACAAGGCTTCACTAGGAGTCTTAAGTGGACCTTAGACTATAAGAAAATCAAAGACTTTGTTAAGAAAAATATTTGTTAACAAAGAAAAATGGAACACCTATTTGAAGATCGTGTAAAAATACAAAATCTTAAATAATTTTATTTAAAATGCACTAAAAAGTAAAAAATAATTTTTTCCCCTGTTTAATCTAAGACTCTCGTATTTTTTAAGTCGGCGCCTCATCATTTGATTGATCGGTGCCTCATTATTGAGAGTCGTAGATTAAATAAGGGAAAAAATTATTTTTTACTTTTTAGTGCATTTTTATTATTTTGAAGTCTGTTTTAATTTGTTTTTAAATTTTTTTTATTTTTAACTTTTTAGTTTTATATATATATTAACACAATATGCTGAGGAGATATGCGCGTACTTATATAAAATCGTAATAATTAGATAAAAATAGTCTTTATTATTAACCAGAACTGGCAATCTAGGCTGATGGAGTCTAGGATGGGAACACCGGGGCATCGGTCTCTTTCGAATAAGAAAAAGATCATCAAAATCGATCCATATGCTGATGAGTTATGCGGGTACAAACATAAAAAAATAATAAAAAATACACACGAGTCGAATCTATAAACTCCTCTTTTTTGAAGTCGGTTAAAAAGCAGCAGCTCCGAGAAGCTCCTTTGTCCAAACGCGTGCGGGTCGCCGATTCCCTTATACGGCAGAAAGATAAGGAGTTCGCGCGGCCAGTAAATCGGCGATTTAAGGTGCGTCCGCCTCCGTTGAGACGCGAAGAAGTTAGCGAGCCGTTGAATCGCGTCGAGCGTGAAGCGTGAAGCGAACGGGCGAGCAGGATCGGATAGAAAGGGCCTGCCGTGGCTGGCTCGGCCGAAGGAAGACAGGTTCGCGGTTCTACGGACAGGTTCGTTCGCGAAAAACTTCAATTTGTCTCGCGCGCTCCGTGTCCCGCCGGGGTATCTTGGCTGGATAATGCGCGTGGAAACAAGAGTCCCGCGGATTCTTTATCGCGCCGGGCAGCGCGCCGTACTTGGTGCTTATTTTTACACGGGCGTAAATTGTCTGACCGGGTAAGGGATGACGTGTGTTAAGAACGACGACGTGCATCGGATTTATGATGTCCTTCGTTATCGCTGGGGACATCGAATCGAACGGTTATGAGGGGCACTCGCGGTGCCTGCGTATCGTGCTGTATAGGGTGGTGTTGAGTTTCTCGAGGGACTTTCGATCGGATTGTGGCAAAATTGGTAGATATGCGCCATTGATCCTAATTTCTGAAACTAAACTAATGTTGATGGAATTGGAGTAATACTTATGATGTGGATCGTGGGAAATTAGCGGGGGTTTCATTCATCGCTTTGCTGGTTTAAAAATCCTTAAAAAAATAAACTAAATCGATTTTGAAATTTTTGGCTGAATCTTTCTATCTGAAATCGATCACATTTGGAACTGAAGGTGTTCAGCGATTTTAATTAAATTGGAATATGATGTAGTCTAGGTGGAATTAGGCGGGGTTTAAGTCATCATTTTGCTGGCCTCGAGTTTGCTTAAAAAATACACACCGTCGAGGGTCGCAATTTTTGCTTAATAACATCGCTGTGGTTCCATATCAGGTTAAAAAATTTCGCGTCGAAGCTGCCGGTGGTTGATTATGAAATTTCTGTGCCGTGCACCGTCTAACGAAAGACGTTCCTTCCCAGGCCCCTCGTGGTGGCCAAAATTCCTCTTTTTTCGTCGGGCTCCTCGGCGAGGCCGTATTAGGAAACCTGCAGTCATTGTGCGCGCCACACTGAACGACGACGACAACGACGACGTCGAGAAGAAAGACGACGACACATACTCGCTTGGAAAAGTCACGCTTAGCTCTTTGGACAATCACTTGAATACGCTCGCGCCCCTCCTACAAGGGGAGGCAATCGAATTTGAAAATAGACGCGACGTTGATGGCAACGATGACACGTGCTTGCTCGGAAAAATCAGGTGGCACCTTTGCACTGAATTAATATTGACTGATTGTTACTATTAAAATTTTCTGAAATCGATTTCTCACTCACGTTGAAAAGTAACTTAGGAAAAGATTAGGCAAAGTGGAGACTCAAATTCTGCCTGCATCAAAGAGAAGATAACACTCGAAAAGGAAATATTACTTAATATATATACTTAAAGAAGAACACCACTAATAATTAGTATAAATTGTTAGTATTATAATTAACCAAAGCTCAAAGAATAATGAAAACACTACAAAGGATCTAACGTGACAGCAAGGATCCACTGTTTCCACGCTAAGAATTCCTCCGGCTAGATTTCAGATTTCTTAATAAATTCACAGTGAATTCACGGTCAGTTGGAGCGAAATTCGTGACAAACAACATGGAGGTTCTCTTTCGGTGGATACTCGCAGAAGGATGCTTTTGTCGCGAGGCCCCGAGGATCGTCGCTTCAAAGCCACGTCCACCGCATCGAACGGCGATAAAAAGTCTTCAAGGTGAGCCGGAGAGACGTATGAATGGGCGTATGCATGAATGGCTGGCTGTACTCACCGAAGCAGAGACCAATCGGTCGTGGAGTGCGTGCACACGCATCCCTATCCCTTTTCTGCGTGCATGCATGCGTGTGCTGGTGCACGCGTCTACCTGTCCAGCCAACTTGCGTCGTGGGTCGTGGGCCCGATGCACTGGGACCCTCGGCCCTACCGGTGCATCAATGAAACCCTTCAGAGTAGATCCAATTAAGTTCCTTCCAGGAACGTTCTCCGCAACCCTAATGGGGTATGGAGTGATCTAGAAAAGAGAGCGAAGAATTTGGGGACATATGGTACCCCACAAAATGGAAACCAAATTGTAAAAAATCGGGATTGATTAAATAGCTTTCTCTATTTTTTTTTCAGTGATACCTACATGTCCATATATTTGTCTCTATTCTAATTTAAGTTCTTCGATCTTCTTCACAGATGAATCTCGTATACCCACGTTACGTGCTGTAACTTATAAATAACATTCTCCATTGCAATATTTTGTAATGTAGGATAGACTTGGTTGCAATTTAATTTCCAAATTAATTTTCTCCTTTCAATTCAGAGAGTTCAATGTCATTTCACCTGCAGTTTGCATTTAAAAAAAATTGTCAATCGAGAACGGGAAAGTGTCTCCCATCAATAACATTTGAATAAACGGGCAGGCATTCGAAATGTATCAGTAACAATTACGTTTTATTATTACAGACTATAAGAATCTATCAATTTACAATCGGCAATACGTACAAAATGGTTTCACGTTGCACAGGATAATAACGATACGGATATAGGACGGTTCCTGTTCCACCTCACCCCTCGTTTCTCCAATAACCATCGCCCGAGCGTTCTCCAGCCTCCGAGCGCGAACGGAGGTTCCGCAACGCGACGAAACCGCGGCCCGGCATGTTGGTAGCGAGAAATCAACGGGTATGTGTCCTGCCGAAGGACGAGCGCCGCGAGCACCTCAGGTACGATCGTTTCAGTCGCGCTTACAACGTCGCGCGAACCACCCCGCGCTGAAACTCCCTGCTCCCCCCGTCAACACCCCGACACTTGCACCGAAAGGACACTCTCTCCGCGATCCTTTAGTGATTATTCGCACACACGACCCCCCTCCGTCGCGGCTTGATTCGACGCGAAACGCCGACCGCCATATACGTACATAAATAGACCGTTGCATGTTGTAATAATAATAAAAAAAAGAGAGAAAAACCACGGCTTTTGATTTAACAAAGAGTATAAATAAGACTAGATTTCGTTAGGCGTTATTAAATAATCCGACGTGTAGCTTACGATTAAGAAGTAAAATAAAATATCGATAACCGACGGGCATCGCTCGTTTCCTCCATCCACCATTTTGTTTGTTCTCCACTGTGCCGAGTCCCATTCTCTTTGCCCCACGCCTGTTCCTCCACTGTCCTCCGCGTTTCGAGGCGCGAGCCCCGCGAAATGCATTGCAAAATCGGCCGGAGGAAGTCCCCCTCGGCTGGCTCTAGCCGATGGAAACCTGAATTTATCGCCACACGACCCCTGCCCACCCCCCGCCGCCCCTCTCTCAAACACAGGATTATCGTTGCATCCGCTTCTAATCGGTGAGCACGAAACCACTCTTTGGTTAACACGTTCTTTCAGCGCTATGTACATTCCAGTCTCCCATCTTTGGCACGGAGCTACGATCGAATTTACATTATTATTAAAACAAGCCGCGACGACGTTATCGTCGCGGCTATCGCCACCTGTTCTCTCTCTCTCCTCCTCACTTTCACCCATCCCTCCTATCCCGCTCTCATTCTCCGGTTTCTAATTACAGATTTCAATTACACCGTTACAAGAATCGAGTTTCCCATCGATGAATTGATTGAGACACTGTTGCAGGACACGACCTACTTGCTGATTTGCAGATGATCGTATGAGTTTTGGTGTGCTTGGATGTTCATATTTTCTGGAAAGCATCGGAAGTACTCTCCGAGTATCTTCGATTATTTGCTTGGAGCTAATAAGTGAAAGTTTCTCGACAGTATTATTATTATTATTATTATTATTACTATTATTATTATTATTGTAGGAATAGGTTTCGTAATTCCTGTGTTCGAGAGTCTCGGAAAAAAGGACCTCGGACGATGGGACTCACTCGAACCCACGATATTGCGGGTCCTCTGCGTAGTGGATAGCCGCCTAACCAGCTCCGCCAAACACTGACCCCGGGGTCTCTCATTTCCGACTCCCTCTTATGGGATTGCTAATGCCACGTTGTTAAGGGGTTATGCCTACCTGTGAGGTCTAAAAAAACATGTATATTCGGAATTTTTGGGGGGAAAAACTTGAAGGCTTTTTTAATTAAATCTGTATGTACACAACCGTTTGTTTAAAGAAGTCTTCAAGTTTAAAAAAAAATAAATATCCCCTTAATCCATTTGACAGCAGTAACGCCTGACCAACTTGAAGTAGCATTTTTTAAAAGCTTGCGCCACTCAAAGCGTTAAGATGACTGTGATAGTGCGAGCTCCACTTTACTGATATGGAACAGAAAATAATATTAGGTACTCCTAACTGTTTTGCTGAAGAGTAGTCAGTGTATCGCATAGCATTGTATTTTTATCGGGTTTTATAGTACTGTTTTTTTTTTTTGCGTGAAATGAATTATAGATTTCTGAATCTCATAACGAATAATTATCCAGAGATTTCGTAGTATATATTACGCACTTGTCGATTAGCAGCAAGTTATGGATTACCATCGCAGATCTGAATTAAACACTGCGATCATATTTAATTTCCTAGAACTCTGCTATGAAGTAGCACAGCAACAACTGAATCCCATCGAATTGTATTATTAATTTCTTATTAACATTCTATGTACTACTACGTTTTTCTCTAGAACGCAAACGACAGACACGCCCGCGCAGCGTGCTAATAAAGCCTGGTGACGATGAAATCCTTGTGCTATAGTTGATCAGTAATGAAATTAATTCACGTGTCAATTGGAACGTGACTGTACCGGGCTGCAAATATCGTTTCGATATCATCCAGTTGTAGCTGTAAACTATTTTCAAATCAGCAAGTGGGTGCAACTGCATGTTGATAGCACTTTCAAAATTTCAGATACTTTGTGCTGCAAAATATTGTCTTTAATTCGTCATATTCTTCAATAAAAATCTCCAAAGTACTAGATCGTGTATTCCTGCAGGAATAGCGTGGTGTACTTCAAACACGATTCAAGTAGACGTATTTTACACATTCCTCAAAGTCCTGGTACATATTTACGTACCTATATAACTATTTCACATCGATAGCCGATAAAAATTGAGCAATTGTCCTGCGTGTTTAACACATTCAACTTTGAAGCCTGCTCGTAAGAAACAACCAAAATTGCCATTCTAAATACCCCGCGATATCGAGTGAAATGTATAGGCCATAAATACGTCCAACCCTCGATGACACAACTCCCTTTAATTACCTACACTTTCTGCCAACTACAAATCACGGGAACCCGTAACGGTACGATAATATGGCAGTTAGACATCGCTGAATGCCATAAATGCGAGTGATGTTCGCAGCAGCTGTAACGTAGGTCCCTATCAAGCCTCAAGCTCATTCTACTTTTATTAAACAGCTCGAAACAGAGCAAAGAAATATCGCGACCCGAGTATCTCGAGTACGCGTTAAAAACTTGGTTATCAAAATACAATTATCCCAACGTTACCAATCATTCCAATCACCCACTTAATATCCATAAATTTCTGCATCGACGAACTCTGTACTCAAACTTTCACTTGATCCATACACACCCTCCATCATCTTCACGAAACATTATTTTAGGCATAAAAATATATATTTAAATCGATCTCTGTGTTCGCGAACAAAGAGTAAGGCCGCTCTCATCGATCAGTCTTCTCCAAACTGTTGAATCCTTTTTATTTGCAATTGATATTAGGAGTCAAGTTACGTTCAACATCAAGACGCCCTGAACGCAGTCGAACCGTCCTTCCCACTCCCCTAAATCGTTCGACTCAACGTACAGTAGGACTCCTCTATAGGTTCGTCTCGAACACTCCATAAAGGTTCGCGAGCTATCCCCGTCAGTTTTTGGGACCGACCTAAGCGACTGGCCCACCAGACCGCACGAAGTGAGCGCACAGAAAAGAAACACGATGGGTTAACAACTACTAATAAATGTAAAATTGAAATATATATACTTTCAGTTTTACTTTGCTTTCCTTTTAAATGCTTTTAGTAAATTGGTACGATCACGTCGCGGGACTATATTTGCATTATTTTTTAGCTGAATGTATGCAAAATCACTCATTTCTAAATTACTGTAGTTTAGAAAATTCTTTTAATTCTTCCAATTCTTTGCTGATGCATTATTCAACCACGAATTTGACACCTCGGTTCCAATTCCATAAACAGCCCGAAGACACTGATGCGCAGACAGTCGCGAACCTTTCTGAAACCTCTGAAAGAGTTCGCGGTTGGTCCATAATCGCGAAGCTATCAGGGAGTCCTACTGCGCTGCGGAATTTCTGAGATCAGACGAGCAGAACATCCCTTTAAATCACGAGCCGATCGTCGGCCCTCGCCAGTGCCCGCGAGCTTCCCGCGTCATCCGCGGTGGGGTCACGAAGCCGCCGAAAGTAGCGCCAAGTTGAAACCAACCGATCGCCTCGGGCAGCAACGGCCGACGTTTCACGTGAGTGGTAGGGCTCGATGCTCGTCAACGAACCCCGTCGACACGTCCACCATGTTCGGATGGGGAACAGGCGAGGGCAACACGCTTGTGTCACTTTCGACATCCCCTTCGGGCACCTCGCCGTCTGCGGCGCCAGTCAGTTCGCGCACATTGCCGGGAAGGTAGTCCTTCCAGCTTCTGAACAGATACCTGGTGAACTTCCGAAGCTGCCTGAACTTACAGTAGGTGGCTCCTTCTGCGGACTCGAGCTGCTGGGTCTGAATGAGGAAGCCCTTCTCCTTGAAGGTCTGTTCGAGCTTCTCCCTCTGCAGGGACTTGCGAGTTTTCCTCTTGCGGCGCCCTTCCTCCTGAGCGACAGCCCTTTGGCAGGGCACGGGCGGTATCCTCTCGCCAGCTGCGTTCAGGAACGCCCCTGTAGAGGAGCCGGACTGTCCAGCGGACTGCTGCAGAGCCTCACGCGGAAAGAACTCGTAGCCGCGCATGCTCTTGTCCCCAGTGCCGCTGTAATACCTGAAGTTGCCTCCGGAGTCCACTGACAAGCTCTTCTTCTCCTGGAGGGTAGGCTTCGCGCCCCCTGTGAACTTGAACTTGCATATGCTCACTTCTGTCGCGGGGTTGTTGTTGTTCTCCGTGGGCATCGGTGGTATGAAGATCGCTGAACGTTTCCTCTTGGTTGGCTGGCCCTGGCTCTGGCCCACCGGCGCATTCCTCTTGGGCCTGGGTGAGACTGGAGGAGGTGCAGCGATAGTTTGAGGGGACGGTGGGACCGGAGGTAATGCCAGAGGAGGGCTCTTCGTCTCCAGCATGGAGTAGATCGATTTTGGGACGATCTTCTGCTCCTTGGGGGCCTGGTCCGCGAGTCTCGGGTAACACTTGTCGTTCTGGGCCATTTTCTGGTAGTACAACAGCTGCGACTGCAGCGCCATCGGGTGTATGAACACGCCCGCGTTCGGCCAGTAGACGAACCCTGGGTTTCCACCCAACATGGGATCGATTATGTTGTTATTATGGTTCACGTTGCTGCCACCATGACCGAGGGGGTCCGCCGGACGGTAGCCTGCCTCGGGAAACGACGTGCCTATGCATTCGACATCCTCTCCGTCGCTGGAAGTCTCGCTCTTCACTTGGCCGGACTCGTAAACGTTGCCGTGCTTCCGCAGCAACCTTATCTTCAGCTGGTTCAGGTCTCTGATGCAGAGGTTCAGCGGCTCGTCCTGCTCCTTCGAGTTCTCCATCAGCCCGAAGCTCCGGCGTGACTCCTGCGTGAGCCTCTTCTCCAACAGGCTACTGATCCTGTTCTGGACGTCCGTCCTCTGAAACGGGATCTGAGGGGACACTCTCTCACGGCAGTCGAGCTTGTCCCTTGGCGACAGCCTCCTCTCCTCGTGGCCAGGTGTGCCGGGAAGTATGGTGCCGTAATTCTTGTAAATTAAGTGGCAAATGTCCGCCTTCTTCGGCTTCCGACCTCTTCGCGGCTTGCTGTTGTCCAGCGTGATCTCGCCCATGTACGGCAGATCTGAGTACTTCATCGGCGGCCTACTGGACGCTTGCGATTGCTGCTGATTGTGGTTGTGGTGAGTAGGGTTGTACGCATGGGAGGAGGTGGACGTGATCACGGACCTCCTGGAGCCCGACGGCTGGCCCGAGTTCATCGCCGGACACTGGGGGGACGGGACCTGGGGACAGAGCTCCTGCTGCATCGCGGCGATCCGCTGCAGCCAACCGTGCACGTCCGCGATGGGACTTGGCGTGGAGGTCGAGCTGGTCGGCGCTGGGCTTGGAATCGTCGGCTCCGCCATGTGCGTTGGCGACGAGTTCAGGGCTTCCTGGGCGAGGGACGCCTCGTAGTGATCCAGGTACTCCGGGGGCAGTGCTTGGTGGTGGAACTTGAGCTTCCATCGCGACTTCCTGCGGCCACGGCTGCAACAGACATTCACCATCTTGCTCGTTTTAACAGTACTCGTGGCTAACAGTTTCTGTCGTGAGTGTGGTAAGAGTTTGGGTGACAGGGCGCGAAACTTGCGTGGATATATTCTCCTTACAACTAGAAACTCTGACTATTTTTTTTAGGTATATGTTTCTGGAAAGGTATTTGAGCTGGGAGCTTGGTGTATAGGGGAAACTCGGACAAAACCGGGTATCTGGGTAAAACCGTGAAGACATTTGCATTTATGTCCAAGAATCATATGGTTCATTGAAGATGAATAAAGATTGGGTGCGGTTTACAGCTTGTTCTAACTGGTTGGGGGATCGAAGAATTAGATGAGTTTCGTTGTTATAGGTGCTAGGGGCAGTATGAAGGATGGTACCCAGTTTTACCCATGCCATGGGGTAACACTGTAAAAACGGATCATATTTTAAATCGTTATTTTTTTGTATTTGTTCTTCTATTAAAAAAATTGGATATATACTATTATTTAATAAAGAGTTTATTCTAATAAATCCTAATTGCAGTTTCTTTTTTACATTAAGAATGTCAAAGTTTTGAGCTTTTCTCCTTAACGTCCCGATTTTGCCCCGGTCTCCAATACTTTCGGGTATTCTTTAGTTTCTATAATTTATCCAGTGTTATTCTTCAAAGTACCTACTACACGAAGAAAATTGATAAAGAATGTTTCATAAATTTGTATTAGGAGTATGATCTACATTTCGACATATCAAAGGGATCCTACTCTGTCTTCTTTACGGAACAGTACAATTTCCAACAAATTACTTTTCCTTCCAAGGTAGTCACACGTCAGAAGCCACAATTCTCCACCCCATCATTGTATTTCTACCAGGGTGTCTTAGCATAAGTTAATTTCGTTTCCCCCCTGCATTTGCGTACTAGCTAATGCTCCCGCAAATTTCTGAGCTCCCCAATTAATTTCTCGTTACGAGTTCCACGCCGCCTCCTCGCCCCGAGCCGTGGAAGACGCGTTTGACTCGCATCCTTAATAACGATAATTACCCACCGGCGATACGGGCGTTTCGTTAATGTCGTTTTCTACGCGGCTGCATTCCGAACCACGCCTCGGCAGCAGTTTGAGCCGCGTAACGTGGCACCTTGGAGCGTATGCACGCAACGCGCTCCTCTTCCACCGTCGGTTTTTAATGAAATTCAATAACGGTAATCGACTCGTGGCATTTCAGCCAAGAAATCATTTTTTGCCCTCGCCACTTCAGGACTCGATGCACCAGGGTAACGAACCAGTTTCCCCTAGGCGCTTATCCTCGCCGTTGCCCGTCTCAAGTGCACTCTCCGGCGACGCGGGTTTTACGTAGAAGGGGTCGTTAGAGCAGGGAACGTGTCAGCCGATTTGGAGCATACCTATGTAGGAGTGGAAGGAAACGTCGCGATTCGAAACAGCAGACATTTTGAGGGTATGATGAACGTTTGAGTGGAAGAAGTTGAGCCGTTTTAGTCGTAATGTATATCGTTAAGTGTAAAGCTAATGCAGCTAATGGATAGATTATTTATGGTATTGTAATTGTGGAATTATTTTGGTGTAAATTATATTAAAAATTAAATCATTTTATGTTGAATTTAATTGACAATTAAAGATTAAATAATTTTATGTTAAATTTAATTGAAAATTAAAGATTAAGTAATTAGTTTGCAGGGTTCCTGTAGTACTTTGGTATTTTCGCTTTTAATCTGTTGAAACATTTGTGATTGATATCTGTGGATTTTATTACTGGAGTTTGGGGTTCCTTTCTTTCGTCTTGTAGTAGAAATTCGTATTTTTTATACGATCGTTTAGGAATGTGCAAGAGTGTATTGTGTAGCATAAAATTAAATAATTACATTGTAAACTTTTTTACTAACTAAGAATATATTAAAATAATGCTTCAATAAAATGGTATTTTATTTTAAAAATTTCATTTTGGGCACATTTGTCCTAAAATACGAGCTCTGTTTCATTCGTCTGAATTAAATATTCAAACGATTATCCTCTGTCTGTTCTTAATAATTTTTCATATGAATTTAACATTTACTAAGAAAAGGATATAAGTAACAAGTTACCTTGGCCTTCCTCTGCTGTTCAACTCCGAAACCGTCTGCCCTGGACTCTCTTCCAACTCCTGCATCTGATGATGGCCCGTTTCGTGCCCATGCCCATGTTTGCCATCGACAGACTTCGGGGAAGTGTTTGCATCCACTTGCGGACTATCAAATTTACCATTAATCGTCTATCGTGACGACTAGGCAAAGAAACTTTCCTTTCCACATCCACTTTCCTCGATTTCAGATCGAAACGAATAAGAAACAGAGCGAAGTGAAAGTTTCCGCAAGACACGCGTTAAAGAACGTTTCCTACATTATGCAAACATCTATAAAGTGCTTTCAAGTGTATCGAAATAGGTAAACGGTAAATACTGTTATTACTGACCCCAACACTTTGCAACCATATTTTAAATGTACATAAAACACTAATACATTTTGGAGCGGTCAAAGTTTGTTATATTTTGTTACTTAAGAATAACATCATTCGCTAATAAATGCCTACAGACCGTTCATTAGATGAAAAATATTTCTCCCTTGCTAGCTTACCATTATCTAGTTAAAAATCGTAACAAGTAGTAACAGTAACTAATACGTATCTCATAACTCAGGTCTTACATGATGATAACGAACAATTTTCTCGAGACAGCCATTTATTTTCCGAGTAGAATATTAATCTGTCTCCCACGAGTTATCTACGACTTTTTCTTCTTACAAGCAGATTGCAAGATACTAAGTTCAACAAGATACATGTCACCTTGTTCGAAAAATTATTCTAACTCGAATCATTTCAATTGACTGACATATCGAGCATTTGAATTTCTACTAGATTTAGCCATGATCTAAAATCCTTATTTTCCCCCCAAAAAAAATTAACTGTAATAGTAAGTACCGGTTTTGGTATTTAAGACGGGTCTAAATGTACTCCGCGTCCGAGGGTGAACAGATTAGCATAGTCGTAGGCTCACCTCAGCGCGTTCGTGTCACGACTCCGTTCCTCCTCCTCCTGGGGCTCCTGCTTCACCGCCATGTGGAGCAGAGGTGGCAACGGACACTTTATGTGCGACGGGTGATGCAGATGATGCTGCAAAGCTGTGCTGTCCGTGGGGCCACCGTCTATACCAGTAGATTGTGCACGAGCCACGACTTCCTCGGTCTGCATAGTGCCCCCTGAAAGATGAACCGTATCGTGGTTATCGCCGAGTCCAGCACGTGGGATCTACTTTCATTCAGGGAGGCGATAATTGAAAGAGAGCTCGAGGACCTCTTCGTGGGAGGAAGACTCGAGGATACTACTCTACGTGAAACTAGAGGATAAAACTTTGGATATTTGGCATGGCTGTCGTCTAGACTCGAGCGCAATGTTTACTTTGCACTCTGAGTGCTAGACTGCTGCCAAGATGGCTGCTGCGCTAGAAGAATGCAGCTGGGAAGAATATAGCGTTGTCTTATATTTCATACGTCTATAAATAGTTGGTGAATTGTCGGACGTCGACTGCCCGAAACGATCGATAAACCAGCAGAAGAGGTTGTTGCATAAGGGATAAGACAGCTGATGGGACGTTGAGGCAAGTGTCCTGTCAGAGAGGAATTTTGCAGCCAGTAGGGATCTTTGGAATACAGATTTCTCTAAAGGGGCCTTTTACTGTACGAATAAGATAGCTACGCGATGGGGCGCCGAGATAAGTGCCATTACAGAACAAGTTACGTCAAGAACTGATCTGAATTTTGGCATCATAAAATAAATACTCCACCCACTGAACAGCTCTCGTGCAACCATAGTGTTTCTCGCGAGACAGCAAGTAACATACTGCAACATCTATTCATGGCATTAATTTATTCCAATCAACAGAATGCAAACTGCCCATTTCAATATCCACGAGCGAAACGTAAATCATTACCACCGTGGGATCTGACTCAACTATGAATATCAACTAACTGGGTATCTAATCAGAGCCAGCTAAAAAAACGAACAACGCACACACCTATGACACAAGTTCAGAGTAGTCAAACTTGTCTACTCGGATCAAGACTCACCTAATTGTACATATAAGTTAATTAAAGCATAATTAATCGCCTTAACGTCCTTTATTTCTCGCGTCTCAATTTCATCCGCCACTTCCACTGGACGACACCCTTGAATTTCGACCCTTCATCGGACTATCGATACAAACGTATGTATATGGGTGCAAAGGAAAGGCTGCTCGTGGGCGGAGCGAGTTCGCTCGCGGCGCAGCCTGGATATTGCGGAATATTCATAAACTCTCATTAATGAAACATCGTCGGATTGAACAGCGAGCGTGAGACGCGCGTCTCCGCGCGTTTTTCTGGGCCGGTGTAAACGGCCGTGAGCAAATGGAAGGGGCTGAAACAAATGGCCGCATGCAAATCGTCGGGAGCGACTGTGCGAGGTGTTACACCGCCACACTGTTACACCATCGCCGCGTGTGGGCACGCTACGGACACCACCGAGGCAAGGCTTCGAAATCGTACAGAAGGGAAGCTCGGATGGCATTTATTACGCGACGGATCACCCGTGGAATGCCTGGGCGCTCGCCTCTACACACCTGTCACGTATAATTTCTCGTAATGCTCTTTTTAAGCTCATCGAAACGTCGATGCTCCACGTATAAATAGTTACTCGGCGCTCGCGGCTTCCTCGCGCGTAATAATAAACGCGGGAATAAGAGGCCTGCGAAGATCGCGCCTCCTATTTTTAAGGGGAACGCTGTCAGTGACCTTTGGATCTCAAAGGGAGGAATACTTCTGACTTATGGCCACCCGGTTGATATTTATTGGAGGGCTTCGGGCGAAGATGGCAGAGGACTTGTCATGCACGCTCGGTGGCTCGATGATGCTGAGGTCCTTGTGCATCGAGCGGATGGTAGTTACTGTGTGGGAGCTAGTTTGGAATGCTGAAGGAATTTGTGAGAAGGTTAGGTCAGCTACGGAATCTCTACCTTGGTGTTCTTTCTTTTTTTATATTGTTGGAGTATTTCCATTTGTGTTATTCGTAGAATTGGAGAGCTATCGAGGCAGAAGCCAAGTTCTTCGCCAGCTGTTGAATCTTCTGTTTACGAGACCTGCTATGTAATTTAAACAACTTTCAGTGGGACTCCTTCGCGCTATTTTAAACCTCTGCTCTTAGTCGATTCATATCAGTTCGAGCCTTTCCTCGTATCAACTATGATGTCTAATTGAATTTCCATTGATGATAAAATAGCCCGGGTATAGTTTAGGAACGTAGACATGTACACCACGCGTGCGGGCGCTATTGGTCTCCCCGATCTTCCAAAGTCCCCTGCGCTTGAAAGGGGCATTTTAACAAACGATAGCAAGGGTAAATTAATCACGGAGCTGGTACGCCGCGGATATGCGAAGGAGGAAGGAAAGGATGGTGCAACGAACGATATCAAAGAAAGACGTAACTCGCGGACGAGCGGAAATGGGGAATTAAAGAAAAAGGGAATGAAAGAGGAGAAGACGGAGTGGAGATGAAGAAGCGTATTGTACATACTCGCTTTACAGCACCGTCGGATAAAAATATTCCCGCGCGAAAATAGAAACGGACACACGTACAGGCCACCCAACACCCGCAATTCCTGGCCCGTACTTGGCCTTAGTCGATCGGGTTTCACGCCTTATACCATCCTGAGCCGAGGATATCAGAATACCAGCGGAACAGTAATCGACAATGTCAAGAGTGCACGCGATAAAGTTCCTTTTACTCCTACAGTAGCAACAGATGTGGAATGAAATTTTGAATGAGATTCGAAGGCAAGTTTTATATGGAAAATCAATCTTTTTCCTGCGGTTTAACTGGATTATAATGTTTAAGGTAAATCTTGCATTAAAATCAAAGTTTGTGGTATACATATTTAAATGGGTTTTGATGTTCAAGTACTTCTCTGCAGATTTGGGCATTAATTAAATAAAAATGATTGAAAAGTTACTTTAACCGTATTTGTTATTCGAGGTTCGAAAATCCGGATTAATTTTATTAGACACATGACGAATAATTTCTTTAACTTCTACTCGTTATTCGAAATGTTTATTTAAATAACAATTTTGCTCATCTCTGCTTCTCTGTTGGTCTGATTCGAGTTTTAAGTCTTGTTTATGTGCACGAAGCTGAAGGAAATAGCATATAGGTTATTGCAAGTGAAATGCAGCATTTGAAAAAGGGGTGGGCCTGTTGGTTAGAACAGTATTATTATTGGATTGTAGATAAATTTGATTTTATACTTTTCGAGTTGCTCTGATTGAGTAGATCACCTACACAAGGGAATTTATGGGTCATAATGATTATCTAATGCCTGTCTTGCTTCAACGGTGTAAGCGTAATAATGTCTACGATTTTCAACTCTCCAGTGAAATTGGTCGTACAGTTACTTCGGATAATTGCTTCCGCGAACTGGTTCGTGTAGATTAGACGTTTGATGAATAAATTACTGTAATGCAGAAGCAGTCCTGCAATTTAGGACATTTTTGTTTATTTGTCATATAGGAATTAACATTTTAAATGAAAAAAGATGCTATGAATAGACGAGGAATGTAATAGTGCATTATTAGTGAAATGGCTAGGAGACAATTCAATGTTACAGACAATTAAACGTAATTTGAATGCAATAAAAAGAAGGTTACGAATAATTTTCCTCCGAGCAGATGCAGGAAAAGCTCTAATAACCCTGGCACGTGCCACTTAAAATTAAACGTACGGTCGCGTGAGTAGATTAATCGATATAAACGCGAATGCCTACGTTAACAGGAATTCACGAAAATGTATGTATTTATTTATACGTTGCTGATTATACGCACACAAGACAACGTTCAATTTGTGATTTCCGATTTTATTTAGGGGCTAAAAGAAGTTTAAAAGGATCTTGAGAAAATGGCAGAGACCTTTAGAAAATACAGGCACGATTCACTCGTGAGGAATCTCGATTTTGGTATATAAAATAAATATGTAATTAAGAGCAAGGTACTATCAGAAGAGAAGAGTCTAAAATTATGGTAATTCCTGGTGCGAAACGTTCGGTAATTCAATCTGAAAAATTACAAAACCGAAGAACTGAAAGCTTCTGAGAAAATCAAAACAGAGATGTGAAACCGGGCTCTTGACTCATAAAAACGCGCTCAGGTCGAGGAAAGTTTGAGAAAAACAAGGAAGATTGCTTCAATACAATCCATTCGAAAACAAGTCGTTTTCTGTGTCAACAATCGCCTGTCGAATCAGTCTTCCCCTAAAAAACTTATATATATATCTGTAACTACGCGAAGCAGACTTCTGTTCTCAGCAGTTTTATTCAAACAATTTTCAACCCTTGCTACAACAAGAAACGTATAGAGTATGTCCACACCCCAAAATTGGGTATTTAAAAAGTACCAAAACATAGAAGCTTCGTCTTCGGAATACTTAAAAAATTCTTTGCTAACGCGGTCTTCGCCGGATATAAACAATTCAATTTCAAAACACTTGGAGAATTTTCCCTGCATTTATGCTTGACTGACAACGCGTCAATGTATCAAACGAACCCACACAAAACGCCAGAGTCATTCCTATATTTACATAGTCCATACACATCATCCCCTTACGCCAAGCCCACGAATGTGTGATTCCACAAATTATGGAAATTCCCAATTGGATATAAAATGTACTCAGATAATTCTGGAGATCAAAATTTTTTAAATCAGAGTACCTGCAGTCACAGTTGCTATGAACAAAGTTAGAAACAAAAAAAAAAGCATTCAGCCCACGTTTTTACTCAAAAAGTGAAAACTTGCACATTCATGGTTTTGGCATAGGGGGTGGCTAATATATTCCCTCAGATTTGAGCAACGATCCGCTAAAGCATCGAAGAAAAACAGCAATAAATATGATCCCTATTTTTGTAGCCCGTATCACCGTGAAAAAATCCGCCTATCTAATTCACGTGTGGCGGCCGTACCGGCCGTTAGTTGGCCGCGAGGATCGGCTGGCTGTCGCGACAGGCGCACGCCAAAAACGGGAGCAATATAGCTTACCGAGCGGTGTAGTCTGTGGATGGGTATTAATAACGGCGTGTGCGCGGGAGGTGGCCCGATTCATTGAAGACCAGTTATAGAATGATGCAGGCGGCCGCGTAACTACAATTTATTTTTTGGCTATTTTTAGCGGTTGGCGTAGCGCCACTATTTTCGGTTCTCTCAAATTTCTCACTCCATATTTGGGATTATGGATGACGGGCCCGCGGCGCGGTGTATCTTTACGACTACGCCCGTCGAGACACTTTCGTACGGCTCGCCGTGCTCCTTCGCCAAGCCTTCTGCCCTCCTGCTACCTTTATTCCCTATCTTCGGGATCCATTTACGTCCCGTGGCCATTAAACGCGAGCCGACCCCGGCATCCAATCGCCCCGACACGCCTGGAGCACAATGGGCCGACACTCGATCCTCCGGGCAGGCTTGCTGGCCGAATTCTGCTCGCGCTCACCAGCGGCTCGCGGAGCAAGATCGTGTACCAGGGCGAGAGAAAATCGCGGAGGACTGGGGGATGCAGAAGCGCGAACATTTTCCATCGGGGGCGACCAGTGTACACAATTACAGGCAACAAGTGGACGGATTCGTGGCGAACGGCAGCACGAGGGACGCGGGCGAGCATGTGTTCGGTCTCAATTGGCAGGGGCGCAAGTAGGTTAAAAACGGTAAGTCAGCTGCAATGCTCAGGAATATGTCAAGGCGATACGGCGGCAGGGTGGAAACGCGAGGGAATTTGATTTTCTTTCTCCGATAGCATCCCAGTACGACGGAGGGGTCAGGAGACACTTAGGGATGATAAATGTTGAGGCGGGAGCATCGTCGATGCTGAATTTAAGACGCGAGGAAGATCACGTTGGAGAGGACGCTGGTAAAAATACGCGCATCTCCGAATTTAAATTTCAAAGCGTCGCAGGCTCCTCGAAGGTCGTCATCGAATCGTATCGAACGACACCGTGGGACCGTGATCCACTGGCCTGATTACGAGCACACCCCAAAACGCGCACACACACCCACACGCAGGGTCGCCGCGCCATGTGGACGAGGAAAGCAGAATCCTCCACTGCGATAATCTAGATTCTAGGCGCTGCCTCGAGTTACCTGTGACGGGAAACGTGCTTTCCGGCAACATGAACGCGCGCTGCTGGAGGATCTTCCTTCTTGGTAAATCCTGGTCGACGGACCTCGAGCGTTCACCACCCAAACGGAGCAGGTAACGAAATTCAGGCCGCTGCGCCCTGCTCTAGGAGCTTCCTCTCGACTCCACCAATCTCCCGAATCCTCTTCAGGTGTCAGTACCTTCACTCACTTGCGACGTATGTCCGTCAGGTTAAGCGCACACGCAGCAATCGCGATAGGTACGATGAACCCGTGGCGTATCGCGCGATTCGCGGCCGGACACTTGTTGTCTCACCCGCGGAGTGGCACCCGCCGATGGCCACGGGTCGGCCAGCTGGAAAAGCGGGAAAAACGGTGGACCGGAACGGTCGCGGGTGAACCGGGCGCGGATCGGAGACGGTGGTCGTAGGCAGGAAGGTGAGAAGCGTATAGAGGGCACGTGTCCGGGACGGGTGAAACCGCGTGCGAGGAGAAGACCGATACGAGAGGGAAGATGAGGACGGGAGCAGCTCGCGAGAAGGGACCAGGGAGGCGGCGATAGAGCGCCGGGCAGGGGGAACGGGACGGAGAGGGGGAAAAGGTTGGAAAATCAAGGGGGAGAGAAAGAGATGGGCCGAGAGAGCGGAGCAGTCCGTTTTGAGGCAGTTTTGGCACTGTTACCAGCGCGGACGCACCAACCCCGAGCAGCGCCTCCACCTCCGCGCCGGGCGGGCGACGAAGACGACGGAGACGACGACAGCGACGGCGACGGCGGCGGTGGCAAAGAAGATGAGCAGAGCTCCCCCTTAGAGGGAGAAGAGAGCGAGCGGAGGCGAGGGCGTATATTCTTGATTTGGGCGGATGGAAATCTGAGATTGCTCCATATCGGGCCGTGCGCCGTGACCACGGAGGTGCTCTGTAATAGCAGACATCCGAACCTCATCCTCCCCCCCCTTCGCCCTCCGGCTCGCGCCGTTTCAGCCTCCTTCGCCTTCGATCTTTCATCGCCCGCCACGTACATGTCTTTTTCTTCCTCCAACGCTCACCTCCTCTTCGTACGTGTACCCTGTCGCTGGATAATGTTTCGCTGCCATCCCTTTATCGGGCGTACTCCGACCCCTTCCACCCTTCCGCGCTTCCACCTTCTGGATCGTTTTACGACTTTACGCTGAGGGGTTTGATCCCCTATAAACTGATCCAATCCATATTCACCGAATTTCAGAATCGTCATGTTTGAGCACACAATTAGTGCGCGACTTTTTTTACTTTCTTGCGGTTGAATTTTTCATCAGTGTGGCTTCTGAGAGGCTAATATGTTCTGCTTTTTATTTGGAGTGTGGTTTATTTGTTGCGAAGAGTATTTTCTTACTCTGTGCTCCTGGTTGTGGGCGAGAGGCGGTCCTCCTTGGATTGGTGGCTCTTTTTTCTTCGCTTTCCTTGTGTCTCCTGCTTTCCTTCGGTTTTCGTGATGTAACTTGTTTTAGGTGAAGTGAATTATTTCTCCGAAGCAAACTTTTCCACGGTGTTTACTTTTTACTGTGGCATAAATACTGTATCTTACTTGTTCGAAATCAAACGCCATTCGTGTCGTAAGTGTTGAATCATCTTGGTTCAGCGTGATCCTACTCTTTTTATATCAGCTGCCATATATTCCTGAGTCTTGTTTCACTCTTCCTCCAAAAAATCTCGTCAGAGCAATCAGTGATCGTTTTACTCCCATTTTATTCCACTTACAAGCTCGTGCCACTTTAAATTTAAATCCCGTGTCGATGGTACGGGAATACAGGGTTTCAATAATTTACTCGATTTTATCAGTGAATAACTATTCTGTATATTGAAAAGTTTCTCTTCTGAGTACAAGTGTTTAGTGTCGCGAATTAAAAGTTAAGTTACCAATTATTGCACGGTGTTGGCGCACTGGCGATGCGGAGTCTAGAGTAGTTAGAGGAAATTGCCAAACAGAATATTAACCGAACTCGCGGGTTCTATAGGGTTAACTGTAAATTCGAAATGGAATCTAAGCCCGATCTCACTGGATACATCCAACACTTAACGAATCTGATACACGTCTCTGCGCGTAACTACACAGTTCTGAACCAACAAGGGTTGAAGTTACAGGGTTTAAATAGCTCCCAAATGAGTGGGGGATTCACTAAAAATCTCCATACAAGGAGATCTTTCGGAGTCCTCGCGTCATGCTCTTGTTTCTAGTTGCTACCCAGCTGGTCGACATCATGCTCCCCACATTATTTGAGATATAACAGAAGGGGTTCTAGGGCGTTTTCCTTTCCCAGATGCGAGCTCGAAAAAGATTTGAGAGAAAGAGCAGAAAAATATTCTCCGCACGTAGCACTCTGATTGATTTGCAACACGTTGCTTTCCTTTTCTTTTTTTATCTTTTTTCTACCGATATCTTTGTTATTCGATTTGCAATGCGTGTGATGCAAACGTGGGGTATATTTAACCCCGCGAACCACTAAGCAGGAATCGAACTGCGTGCAAGCCACTTCTCTTTCTCGATTCTCTTGTTCCTTTTCTTGACCTGGCCAAGGTGGTCTAACCCCTTAATGAAAAGTGATTAAACTTGGCTGCTTAAAAACAGTGAGCGGTCGCTCACGTGTGTATACACAACGTAACGCATAGCTCTGGGTTCTTTACGAGAACTAATCAAAGCCAAATTTGTCATCGTGACCAGTGAAAGTCCTCAATCTTTCAGGAATATTACTATTTAATACATCTAGGAAGCGAGTGTCTCTTGGTCTCTGTTAAACTCGCTTAATTATTAAATTGGAGTTGCAAGTAAACTTAGTTGTTCGATAATGCAAGACTAATTAGTAACAGGTACATGAAATTATTCCTGGTTGACATAAAAAGTAGTAAAAGTAGAATTTATATTTTAATAACGAAAAGTCATCGTCGTGTTCGTGAAAGAGTATTCGTGAAAGTAAGAGCACAGATATTTTCGTTCGAATTCCATGCATGCATAGAAGAGTAACGAAAAAGTGGATCCACAAATACCAGAAAACACTGTAACACTCAGTTGGCTTCATTCAGGATATTACGTCCCCGAGACGACTCTGCAGCAACCGGATAAATGGGAGCAAGAAATCGACCATCTCAAGTGTTGCCAACAAATCAGTCGCGCGAATCGCCCGGGACGCCCGCCGCGCCGTTTTGCCTATGTGAGGTACGGGTGTTTACGAAATAAACGGGAATCGAAAATAGTAGCTCCCAAAAGTCGAGTGTACGTGAATCCCTTACACCATTACCGCTTGCAAAACTGAAATAACACAGCAAAAATACCGCATATTTCCTCGATCCTTCGCTGAAGCTGTTCCGCCATTTGAAATCATCGATTCACCTCGCGCTAAAAATTGTTCGCCTGTATGTATCTTACAAAACAGCCTTCCGAAGAAATGATTCAATCCTATCGATATGTTTTCCTGGTGGCATTCAAGTCCACCTTCTGTCGAAGTGAATACATGACTAAATTTATTGCGAGTAAATGTTTGACGTATTATTCCGAAGTTAAAGCAACTAATGGACATCAAAAATTGGTATGTAATACGTGGAAAAGTAATTGTAATTATAAAGAAAATAATTCGTACAAGACTCCCCCTTGAATTCTTTAAAATAGAGTACGAAGATTAATGACTTGTCAATCTGCACTAAATCGATCACTGTTTTCAGGTAGTACTAAGGATTTCTATGAAATTGAAATATAATGAACTCCAAATAAAATTGGAAACGCTTTAAGTTATCATTCTGGAAATCGAGACCGTCGAAGTTTGCAATTTTTGCCTATAGGATGTTCTGCTCAGCTTCTTTAAAATAACTATCCAATTTCACCCTACGTCACCATCATTTCCCAAATTTCTTTCAAAAATGAAAAGAGAATTGTCTGAAAAAATATATCTCCCCCCTTCGTTGACTGAATACGCCCAAGGTACCAGTCAAGAGTCACAAATACCTGCTCAGAAACGGCCCTAATGATCGATAAAATCTGCTCGGGCATAAAGTAGAGCAACATCGATAAATCGTGCCTATTCCCGCGCGCCTCAGAATTCAACGCAGGAACAATTAATCAGTACCATAAACGAGTAAAAAAAGGGCGACACAAGAGCGCAGAGGCGCGCCACGCGTAACGTATTCGCCATTTTTCCCGCGAATTCCTCGATGATTAACAGCTGCGCCTAAGAATCCAGCGCATTCACCTATCGTAGTGCATACACGAATCGTTACTTAACAGTCGGGGCTGATGAACGAACCCGTTCGCTGAATTATCGTTTCCCCTGAAATCCCTCGATAGCCGCGGCGGTCGAGAGAAAAAATCGAGCACGAGAATGCGTATCAAGCTCGAAGGAGCCAGCCACCGGCATTTTGGAGTTCCATTGGCGAACTGGATCGTTCTGAATGTTCTTCGGTTAGGCGTGGATTAATATTCACACCGAAAGCTGACATTCCACGACCACGGCGACCGGTACCACGTCCATCGTAACGCGCTGGCTCGCGGGTTAATGAGCCCTGAAGGCCCCACCGGGGTTAGAGCAGTCTCGTTTCCTACAACGGTGCATCGGACCAAGTGCAATCTCTCAAGAATATACCTTCGTTTAACTGCAACATTTACTCCGCAATTACTTTAACACTTGGAGTGGCGCCGGCGTGTTTTCACGCCGGGGGTGTGCTGAGCTGAATGTTCACTTTGAACAGAAACCCTGCTAAAGGGGTATTTTCAAAACCTTGCGCCATTTAAGGGGTCATTCCGGTTAGCGCGTCGATAAATTCAGCGATTTGCAGGAATTTATTGCGACGAAAATAATTATAGTAATGGAATAAAACTTTTTCTTATTAATTAAACTATATTTCTACGGTAAATAAAAAATATAAAAGTAATACAATTATTGCTTTTAAAATGCTTTTGAAAGTGGTCTTGATGACATGTTTAAAAATTCATGTCTCGCTCGTGAAGGTGGTTTCAGCTGTTAGACTTATCTGAACCCAAAAATCTAAACAGATTCTTGATCAGTATGACTGTGGCTATCGCTCGGACTATAATTAGTGATTTATCTTCAAAATTAGCATAACGGCGGGGCAAAATGCAAGAAAAATGTTTTTCCGCGTTTTTCTTTTGCTATTTTCGATTTTAAAAGTAAGTTGCACTGAATGAAAATACTTGGTTGTAGCCCCTGCTAGAGTCGCAGCTGTGTAGAATAAGCAGTAAAATTTATAAAGCAATCGGTTCGATAGATTTTCAGATTTCATCTTCACGACGTGAAAAAATCACGTTTCGAGAAAAACGCGTCCAAAGTTTTCATCTATAGAGACCGAGCCTCTGTAGAAGCTAAAATAATCGGAATTTTTCCATTTGATGTTATGTACTTTCGAAAAATGTTTAAAAAAAATCGATTTTTTTCAACCCGTCTAACCGGAATGGCCCCTTAAAGTGTTAACGAAGAACTCACAAGGGAAGATCCCGAACCAGAAAATTAAAAAAAAATCTGAAACTTTGTGAATATATAGGGGATTTCCTCCTGATTACAACGCAATTTTTCTTTTTTGAAGCTGGGGCTCTCGTGGTGGGGCCTTCTGGGCAGCGGCCCAGGCGGCAACTGCTCATCGGCTGCCCATTAAATCCTCCACTGATATTCGTATCTTAAAGAACGTTTCCAGCTCCACGATTATATTACCTTCCTCCACTGCCAATTCAAGTAAAACACACTCCCAAAATTGATCTCCGATTCCTGAACCCCCCCTTGACAAGTTATCCGCAGACAGCGAACCCTTCCGCGGCGTGCCTGCCCCGTCCTCGCGAGGAGCTCACGCAGCAAGCGTTCAGAGCCGATCGACTTAAGTTTTCAGCGTGGAGCGTACGTGACGCGAAAGGTAACAATGATTTCTCTTTTTTCCCCGCCGGAGCGTAATCGTACGTTAAAACGGCAGCTTGTCAGCCGTCCTGCATGCGCTGGGGCTGTCGCCATGGCCGAGTAGTCGGCATAATGCCGCTCCGTCGCGCGTCGCCGATAAAACCTGGTGCCAGGACGCCGAGTGGAAAGTAGCTGTTGACATATCGCTGCCAGGTATTGGGACACGTCGAGCAAGTAGGCGGGCTGGCTTAACCTATGCGGGATATAATGTACGCCTCCACGATATCGGGCACCGCAGTCCCGCAAGCACTCCAGCCTCTGTGCGAGCACGTTCACGGTTCCCTATTGACAGTAGCCACGGCGACGGTATCGATGCAGACGCGAATTAAATGCCAGCTGGACCTCCACTTCTCTGCACCCTCGGATGATTTGATCGGTCGATTATGCGTCTGCTTGGTCGACTGAGAGGCTGCTTCTCAGGAATGGACAGTGTTGTCATCTTCTGACAGCTGTGATGGGCGATTGTTAGGTGGGGATGTTGGATTTTAGATACTTGGGAGCTAGTGGATTAGAGTTCTCAGGGATAGGCTCTGTAGAGTAGATGTGGTTTATGATCCTTTGAGGATGCTGGTGTGTTGTTGAATAATATTTGGGAAGTGATATATCAGCGCAATATTGGCCTAATCCTCAATTTCGGATGGATTGACATTTCAGCCTGAACCACCTCTTATGCAAAATTTTAATCATAGTAGCCCGAGCAACCTTCCAAATACCTCTAAATGCCAGCACAAAAACGTGACTTTGCGCTGAGCATTTTGTTGATTTACGTCGCGCAATACCAATTCATAATCAATACCAAACATCATACCTATGTACCTAACGATCCAAATTAAAGCAACGACTTTAGAACGCTAATAATTTCATTAGCTGTAATCTCAGAACAAAAGTTTTGGGTTTACGCCACTATTGCGTTGATAGCCTCGTTTGAGCTGTGGACTCCGATTCAGGGGAGATACTGGATCAATGTTTGAATAGAAGAGTTTCTTATCACAGATGTAGAGTAATCTGTACTCTCTGTGATGAAAGCTTGAATTTTGGGAATTTTCATAATTCATACAATAATATCCCTGTTAAACGTTCCCTCCTTATACGTACACAAACTCGGTGTGACAAAAAGCTGTCACAAAATACTTACGAAAACTCACTGCCCCCGTACCGTAATATTTCACACGCGCTACGTTAAAAATACATACCAATTAAACAGCTAAAATGTCAAACAAAAGAGACCCATTCAAACTTATTATCACTGATGAGAAACCAGAATCTCACCTGAATAAGTGGAACGATTTAAGAAGAAGCAATTTACATAGCCAAATCAAATGCCACGTGAACTACAATTCCGATTATCGATAGTTACTCTACGACCCAGCTCCGGTGGATTAATTATCCAGGGATATGACGAGGGATGGTGCGTTTGAACCGGTTCGACGGCGAAAAGAGTGCACGAGTCAAACTCGAAGGACGTAATCTCGATAATGCAGCCGCGACTGGCAAACGTCGAAAACTTGTTTATGGGCTTGGAGAGCGCATAATGGACCGATTTTGCGCTGATGCAGGTTGATCGTATGCAAATCCGCGTCCTCATCCGTGGAATGTCTCCGGAGATAATAAAACGCACACGAACCCATGCCGTTTCGTGTTCTCCAGGGGCCCTTACGGGGAACGAATTAATTGTTACGGCTCGGCTGGATTAAGTGTTATGGAAAGCGTAATACGACGTTCTAAGAGGTCGTAATTTTTTTTTCCACGACGTTCTTGGTTCTCTACGCCGTGTTAATTAAGGACAATCGCTGACGTTAATGGTAGCTGTTAATGTATTCCATCGGTTGCGTGCAATTTTCTTTGTTCCCTTTCGCGTTTCTGAACGGAGCTGCGGCTGCGGAGGAGATAACGCAAGAAACAGGATCTATGGACTTGGAAATTTGAAAATCTTCAGTGAAAAACGTTTTGCGCGTTAACCTCTGAGCATTTAAGTAGTTCCCAGCAAATAGAATTTTCTTCTCTAATTATTGTATATTCATCTTCAAACGTCAGCAATTCAAAATACCTTCTCACGTTTACTTCTCTCCTTATCTTTACAACCCTACTCTGCATAGAAATGAATTTTAAAACGACACTGAGCAACAATAGTGTTTCGCGTAAACTTAATCGCGCCGCCCGGTTCTATTGAATGGCCCCCTGAAGAAAAATGTCCACAGGCAGACCGTCAATTTCCTCCGACGTAGGCAGCGCGGAATTATAATTCCCATAACGCAGATACAAATCGTATTTTCTCTTCGTCGAACAAGGATCATTATCGGGCGTAAAAATTTAATAACATGCATCGAGCGTGCCGCGGTACACGGCTGTAAATTTATTGGGCACGCCACGCGGAGATATTTCTTCGTTTCAACGCAGGAAGCAGATGTCGATTTCCATCAAAAGAGTACACACAGCTTTCACCTTGCCATTCCATATTTTTTTTTTCTTTCGCTTCTTCTCCTCCCTCCTCTTTTTTTTTTCTTCTTACATCTGATACTGATCGCCGTGTTTATCTCTTCCTTCTGTTTGTTTTTTACGTAACGCCGCGATATTCGTGGGATTCGACGTTGCTCGCTTTCGAAAACAAATTCGCGCGATAGCGGCGGATCCAACGGTCGAAGCCAGCCTTTTCCGACGCCTAAAGAGGAGAAAACGGGTATTTCCTGTGCGCCAACGGTGGACCACCTGACGGTTAGGCCAATTGGATCGCCCACACGCCGTTGAAATCTGAAAAGATCACCGTGCCCCACTGCCGATACCGTTAAACAGCTCGAATCTTTTACCTCGAGCAACTATTCCAGGGAATTATCACTGCGCGGACTGTATAATTTGACAGTGACGTAACTGGTACACGCTTTTGTAGTACGCGTGGGCGTTTTCTATTAAACACGAGTAAAAGGGGCCATATATGGGATAGACGCTGGCAGAGAGTATACTGGAGGGACGGCGACGAGTTGAATGAAATGGTAAAAGTGACTTTGGTCAGCCGATGACAGTTGTGACGAATGACCGTATCGAATGGTTATGATGAAACACTTCTTGCGTAGCACTCTTCGGTTATTCAGATGGCGAAGAGGCCTCGGGGACTCTGTAAGCTCTTTTGGGTGTAAGGGTTGAGTATTTATTTGTGAAAGGTGTGCGTACATGTTCATTCGATCGGCTTAAAGTGGTAAAAAATTGTTACTATGGTTAATGCTTCGTTTGTCCTCCACTGTGATTGATAGATAATAATGTGCAGCTTTTTTTCTGGAATTCACAGAATGAAGTATTTAAATTCACTATACTAGCTCGACTAGATTCGACTTTCCAATTTAGGAGGATTCTGTTTCTATTGGCCACCTTTCTTTAGCATCTGGATTCGAAGGAATCATCTTTCTTCACCTTCCAAATACGAAAGATTCATTTCCGAATTAATCGTATTTTTTCCTCTTCCAGGTTCGACAAGTGAGTCCCCAATCAACCATCTTCCCTTACCATCGAGATTGGAACTACACTCTTCACATGGACCATCTTTCTTCCCAAAATTCAACTTCACGATTTAGTGATGTAGTCACAAAGATGTTTCTCAGTATCTAGATTTAAGCGGGTACTCTAGTGTAACTGCCCGAATTTATTTAACAAAAACAAATTGACGGTCAGACGATAGAGAATACATTTAAGAACATCTGTGCAAAATTGTATAAAAATCCATAAAGTTTTACTCAAATTACAGCGTACACCGTTTCGGAAAACGTGGTTTCGAGAAAAAACGCGTTTAAAGTTTTCGGAATGTTTTTTGTATTTGAAAAAAATTGTATATATTATTCAAAGATGTCTCTATCTTCATTGCAAATTTTTATCCATAAAAGTGTTTTCATCACTTAGAAATAAATTCCCAAAGATGCGATATTTCTTGACCTGGCCAAGGTGGTCTAACCCCTTAAATAACTCACCTCCCAATAAACCATCTTTCTTCACCTTCCACATTTAAACGACTCACTTCCCAATCAACCACCACCACCGCCATCCAGACCCGACCAATTCTCTCCCCCATCGACCATCTTCCTCCACCTTGCACACACCTCTCACCACCCCCCACACCTGTACCTCTTTCCCAACCGCAACTGCTGCAACTCCTTCTCCCCCATCACTCCAATTAATTACCTCCAACGAACCACGCCACCCCCCGCCCCTTCCCCCTGAAAATATCCTCAAACACCTCATTTAAGATCCCCATTATTCAAACCTAGCCAACTTCTTACCGAGCACGTAATGCGCAACGCGTTTCCACCAACCAAAAGAAACCGTTCCCCGAGCGATCTTTTGGCATAACGGAGCAGCAGCGATAGTAACGATCTCCCCGAAGGAAGCCGGGCAAAAAGAGACACGTCGAATACGGGGCCGGCGTGTATAATGCCCGCGCGCTCACTTGCACAAGCCCCCGCTGGAACTTTGATTGGACGATCGAGAGACGCCGGTTGTAAAACTTTTCCCGGCTGGTATGTCCAAATGTAAATGTCACCGACAGGTCGCCGCGAGCCGAGGGAAAAGGGCCGCGGACCGATGCCGGGCGGGGGCAAAACGCGCCGCTATTATTTCGACGTGGCAATCTGTCTCTGGATGCATGGGCAATTGTGGCTGCAGGTAAGACCCGGCGTTCGCGATTGGCAGGTACCTGGATGTGGAAATTCTCCCACCCCACGACTCGATGCCCACCTTCCCGTGTCCCACTCGTGTCGATCGAGTCCCCCCATCGCGAAGAGGCTCGCGATCGCTGCGCAACGTCCACGCGAAAACCCACCTCCGATCGCCATGCCCGCTAATTCGAGAAAATATGGCTGTCCGAATCGTTAGCTGCGATGCTTAATGGACGCTGGCGCGGACCATCGCCGGTTTATTCCTCTCTGTGTAATTTGTGCTGGGTATTTATGAGCAGGTCGGGCTCGCTTGCTGGACTTGATGCTCCAGGCGCGAGTAAATCGGTATCGTTGCACGTAGCCGCGGTGGACGGGGGATTTTTCTCTTTTCGAGAGCGCAGATAGTTGAGGTGTACAAATACGCAAAGGTGGAAGGATTCAGGGAGTAGGATGTCTCATAGATTTTGGGGAGTTCGATCAAGCTGGAGTTGTTTTGCAGAAGTTCGAAACTACTGGAATTATTTACAAGGACCTGCTGGCTTGGGGTAGGTTTGAGTTAGGTCTGGTTTAGGTCTGGGTTAGCTTTTAATCTTCACAACCTGTGTGATTAGAAACCGTTTGAATATTTGCTTCTTTGTCGCAAACGAATCAGTACACATTAGTTTATTATAATGTGTACGCATTTTAGTAATTCCATGTTTAGTTTCTCCTTTGCTGAGATAAAACGCAAAAATTCAAGCTCGGGGTAAATTGTAACATTTTAATAGTGATAAAGCAAACATGGTATTTGCTGACGCACCGGAAAAGATGCTCTAGACTTTAGAGTGATCACCATATTGAAACTGCGCGAATTCCAAATTTCGTCCCCGAAAATCTAAAGGAAATTGAGATCGATTTTCTAAAAATTTGTTATTTGAACATTTACCACCAGCTGACACAGAAAATGCAACTATAGGAATCGAGAAATGCAGGTGGACGAAATTAGGCGCGGGGGCGAAATTTGGGCCCTTCACCCTACTTTATAAATTGTCTTTTTCGTCATATTAAAATTCCTTATTCTACAAGTCACAACTTCTACCCCTCGACACCTTAGAATTCTCCACTCCAATTCTCATTACCATAAACTCCAGAATATCAATCTCCACTACCTCCAAATTCACAATAATTCCACCCCTTACTGTCCTAAATTCTGTGACCCAAAACTCACACCAATACGTCCCACACTGTACACGAAAGCTACAAACGTAAAGCAGTCCTTAACGCACTTTCCTTCAAGTGGAACTACCATCGAGAAAAGAAAATTTATAATTGCATCTTCCTTCTTTCGTTTGAAATTAATATGCCCCGCGATAGTTACGAGAGGGAAAGTTAAAATCCAGCTCGATCTGCTGTCCTCGACGAATTGGATCGAGAATTCGTTGATGTGATTCATAATGGAACCCATCAGGAAAACGTTCCGCGAGCGCCCATTGTTCCTCGCAAAAAACAGGCGCGCAAGGCGTCGGGGGGCGTTTTACAGCGTGAACCGCGCGCTAGATTTTATATTTAGGAAGCCACCGTGTAACTCTAGAACTACTGAATTAGGTTAGAACGAAAATACTGACACCCACGCCGGCGACTCCCGCGTCTCTGCCCGTTATGCGTTTTGTTTAACCTTAAATTCTTACTGTACCTCCTCGGTTACCGTTCGCCGCTTGCTGCTTCGACGATCGACATCGCAGGATGTCCATTAAAGCATGGCGAGATTAATGTAAATAATTTCTAATCATCCAAATTCATTTGCCTTTGGAGTATTATTTTCAGCTTGTAAGTTAGAAGTCCGTATTTCAAATTTAAGTGAAGAAAATATTTAATTTAGGTATTAATGCACAAGTCTCGTGGGGGCTATATTCTGCTACTATAAATCAAACTCGAATCCTCTTATTAAGATACGGAGATAGAGCCAGCAACATTTCTACGAAACTGCAAAGATGGATTGGGCCTTGGAATATTTCTACATTTTTCCCCGATCTTTTGGAACGCAGCAACTGCTCTGATTGTATCGGAGGCGAACGACATTTCACGGTGGCAGAAAAATCGGTACGCATTACCATAAGGGGAGTTGGGTAAAAAGCCCTGAAATCAGTATGTAGTTGTCGAATATAAAACTAGTTCTGCCCACGTAATTACGAGCCGATCGCGGCATTGATAAGCAAATGAGATCGGCCGGGACGAGTTCTCTTAATTAAAAATGATGGAGCTGGACGTTTTCGAGACAGGTCCAGATAAGTATGCGTACGTGCCAATGGCATCGATCACGACGGATCGTAAATGGCCCTCGTAGCCTGTATCTCATTATTCCCAGCCGGGGGGCGACGTTTTACCTATGCAAACCGGCCCTCCACGTCGAAAGAAAGGCAGCAATTAGAGGTGGTATCGGGAACAAACGGGGACCACCATCCCATTAATCAAAACCAGGCAGAAACAATTTAAGAAGCCCACTCCAGGCATGCGCTGTGGTTCGTTGCGAGTCGACTGTCAATGCCTTGTACTTCCAAGCATGGGCAGATTTAAATGATTTTTAATATGGCAGAGTATTAGGTACTCCTCCCGTACGCGCAAATTTTAGTTACGAATGAAATACTGTTTAAGACAGTGCTTTAAGTTAATAGAAATACTGTTTAAGACAGGCGGTCATTTTTGCACGTGGTGGTTAGAAATTAGACATGTGTATTTGATGAGAGATTTGAGACGTGTTCGTGATTGACGATGGCAGTGATGGAAGCTATTGTGTGTTGTCTCCTAGCACAAAATAAAAGAACAACGTGAAGTTGAAAGAAGAAACAAGAGGTTCCATGTGAAAGAAAAAGAAAGGGAAAGGAGGAGGAGAACATTTGTTTACTGTTTGGATAAAGAAACAAATTTCTAGGCAAAACAAGGTGACTAAACAAAACAATGAACCTTATACACTTTCCAGTGCAGATCTTGTCACGTTCCGAACAGAATCTTCGAATTTTTAGGCCAACGTGTCTTGATAATGCGTAACATTGTGGGAATTACTCTGGTCGAATACCGTCGAGGTTTATAAAATATATTTGATTAACTTTAAACAAGATAAACCTACTTCCTTTGAATCATCGTCACCGAAATAACTCGTAGCCAAAATGATGTATGAGTACTGTGTGCTGCGATAAAAATCGTTTACGAATTCTTTCACTGGATACGTGGCTCGATAATGCAATGCGAAATATACCTCCCCAATTTTGCACCATAAAATTTGAAATTATAATTTTTTTTTATCACTGAAACACTCCGACTTTGGAGGTTTATAAAAATGGAACAAATTAAAATATGATAAAACCCGTATGCTAAATTGAAGAACATTTATTTTTCTTTAAGTTGAAGTAAGATTTTTTTATTTTTCATGTTCCAATCGCTTTTCGTACTGTAAAACTCCGCCATTTTAAAACTTTAAGTAACAAACAATGTATGAAAATAAAGTTAAAATGTTACCTAACTCTCCTAAAAACACCTCGATATTTCACTGAAAGATTACCAAGTGAGAAAACAAATTTTGAATTTACCTACTCTTTTACTCCTACAAGGTGTTGTATTTAAATTATTCCGCTTAAGGATCCACGTACCCCACAAATATTTTCATCTAACAATAAACGACCACCTTCGTACACAACCCCCTAACGTAACCACTTAGGTAAATCTTACCACCGAATTGCCACTGTGCCCCTGTGGACCAACTGGTTTCAATTGAAACGAGACACCGGGTACATTCGAAACTCACTCGAAAAATTTCTCATTCCTGGCATCCGTATTCCCTTCGACGTTCCTGTACACCCATTATACTTCGCCGTAACCTTGCGCTGGCAAACAGAATTTCGTTTTACCTCGCCCAACCGCCAGAACATTGACTAATGAGACGTCGTAACGAGTTCGCCCACCCGCGGCCAATACGTCGTCCTCGTCGCTCGAGATCCATCGCGACCGCGCGGACGAGCAGCATTGTCTCGGGGCGTAATTTCGAAAAGGCAGCCACGGATTGCGTAAGGCAAAGATATTTTTTTTCGTCGTAGAAACCGTGGCCCATCGCGTGACGAAATCGCCCGGTTGTCTCACGCCAATCCGCGAACTTGCCTATTCTATTTCCACGAAGCGACCACACCTGTTTCAGATGTATTTCGGGCCTCTCTGGCTTCACTTGAGCTACTCGGCGACGATGCCCGTGGACACCGACGAATGATGGATCACCTTCTAATTGTAAGACCGCTCTGCGATTAGAAAACTGTCCCAGGGCATTGTCCTCGGCGGCGGAGCGCCGGCGATAGATCGCCTTCGAGTGGATAGTTATAAATTATAAACGTACCTACTTTGTAACATTTCATTATTATTCTTATTAATATACCACCCTTAATATATCAAATTTTCCTAATTTTTGTAATTATTTTGCAGATATAAGAGCAATGGATTCTTATTTATTTTTTTTTTAACAATAAAAGAAACTTTTTAGAATATGTTCACTGAACAGTGATAAGACGGAACCGGAACAGGTACCTAAATAGTTTTAAATTTGTTTTGCCAACTGTTCTTTCTCTTGGGAATTCAAAAATGTTTGATGACAGAATTTTTGTTCGACGCCATTGAGATTTCTCGTTAGAAATGAACGACGAAATGTACGTGCTTATTTATGCCAAAGAATCTTTCGAATCGATCCGAACGAAGGGAGATTCTTCCTTGGGTGAGCGCACCTGGTTTTACCTAGGAATTTCTGGTTTTGGGTGAAGAACGGCGTTACCTCGCCTCCATGCCTATCTCTGGAACGTAGCCACGATCCCAAATGGCAGAACCCCTCGGTATCTTGCATCGTGGAATCTTCCGGGTGCCTTTCATACGCGGCGCGTTATTAAACAATGCCAGCAGGTCCGTAAATCACCGCGTGTCATCTTGGAGATATGTGCTTGGACTTACGCGTGGGAGTAACAGGCAAGTCGATAAATGGTTATCGATTATTACGTAAATAGAAATGACTGGGATTAATACAGGATGCCTCGTGACTCGTGGCGGATTCCTTGAAAAATGTTTGGAAGATGTTGATGGGAACTTGTGTGCGTGAGTTTTCGTTTTCCAGGAAACTGGTTTCAAAGAAGGATCTGGTGTGTTGTGGTAGCTTTAATTTAGGGGAATTTTGATATAAATTATATTCCCTTTCCTGCTTTACATTTGTGTGCGAGTTGAAAGAGAAATGAAAAGAGAAATATGTGATTACCTTTTTAATATAATAATTTAAATTCTGCACACATTGGTACAAGATGGTTTCGATTTTATGTCACAGTGTAATTTTGAGGTAATAGATTGAATGAAATTTTAATCGAACGCCTATGTAGATGCGAGTATCTAATGATATTTAGAAGCAAAATACTCGTCCACACATTTATCAACAATAGTTTATATTTTTAATATAAATCTATATAAGTCTTTAATATAAATTTATATAACTCAGTGAATAGAAGAAAAAGTAAGTTGACCGCAACTGAATCCGATTGCAAGAATGGAAATGAAAGTTTCTTCTTCGAAAACAGCTTCAAACGAATAAAAACGAATTTTATAAAACCGGCACAGAAGCGGCACGAATAACAAATCTCCGTTTGTAATAGGTAAAGTGAAATATTGAGTATAATACAGTTATGGTGGACGAATATGGCGAACTTTATGATTCTTGAACGTTCGTATGAAAACAACCTTGATACAGGAAACGAGGAAATATTCATGAAGCGATTGTTGTAACGTATTATTAACGAATATAATTACCGTATGATTCATAGTGTGCCGTTTCGCTGCGAGAGCCTTGATGCGAGAAATAAACAGAAATAGAGTACGAACCAGAATGTCCTTTTATGGAGCTCTATCGATAGTGTACCTAATAAAATTTCTGCTCACTATGATCAACTATTCACTAGATTATCAATAACACACCATCTGAAAATTACTACTGATCTACATTATTACGTTTCTACAGTGCATTTCCATTCCTATTTATCTCGAGCAGCCGTGTTGGCGTCACGTAGCACCTCATCGCCAAAAACTTCGATCTTTAAAAAATAAATGAAAAAAAATATAAAGACACAAGTTCCATAAATATCCCCCCTCCACTATGCCCCAAAATTCACCAAAGAAATTTGTGACGCAACAAAAATCATTATCCATCGAAAACGTAGCGGTACAAATTACTCAAAGTCGACAGCAAGTGCTGACGTGCCTCCCGACACAACGATCAATTCAATTCGTACGAATTTCTAATTTAATCCCCTTCAACTTCAAAACCCCGGAACGCAAAATGTCCACCGCTGTGCCATTGTGCTTCAGAAACGATCGCAAAGAGGAAAGGTGAAATTTCTTCTTTTTTTTTTTACCGAGGAATTAATAATTACACGACACGGACATGGCTATTATAAAGCAGCGATGCGGAGAAGAGGGGAAAAAGCGAATAAATACGAGTTACTCGATTCGTTCCCCGTCCATATACGGCGAAAACGACTGAACGAATTATATAGGAGGCTTAACGACACGAGATCAGCCTTTAAAAAGACGACCGAGCGACTCGTCCCATTGAGAGGAAGTCAGCCAGCCAGGCCTCGTTCGTCTGGTTCACTGCTTCTTCTTCGCCTTCATTCATCAAACATCGTATTCCAGCGGCAGAAGCCGGCACATCGTCAACCCGAGCATAATTCAGCCGCGTTTTTCGCGGATAATAGCTGGCTCTACAAATAAGATCTTCCACGAGAAGCCGGCGACGAGGTGCTCAGCACATTCCTAGAAGAGAACACCGACGCCAGCCGAGCCTCGTAAACATTCCTGCGCTTCTTCAACGGCGATTCAACGCGTGTACGTCGCAAAGAAGTTTGTTATTTGCTAGAGTTCGCGTCTGGAACGCTCTGATCTTCGGAAATTGAGTCTAGTCGTCTGGGTGGAAGCTGCGGGATGAATTTAGATAGTCTGGACGCGGGTTGCCGGTTTCAGGGGCAGAGTGCTTGCAAAGATGAAGGAAATGTGTCCAGTTCAAGTGTAGATTAGGGGATCTACTTCGACGAGGGATGGTAAAACCAAGCGGAGTAGTTATTTCGAGTTGGACTTTCACCTTCATGTTCCGATACTTTTGGATCATTTCTGGCGCAAAATTTTGTGGTCTTCGTGGTGCAGAATCAGCTGAATATATTTGCTGAGAAATTAGAGTGACGATTATTTAAATGAATACAGTGGAAATGCAGTGGAATACAGCTGCTGAAAATTACGAATGGAATGGGTGACCTGGAATGTTATGGAGATCCATTTAGACAGACAAAGGAATTTAGAAGCAAGAGATTGCAGTTTCTTGGAACTGGAATCGTAAACAGAGCCTTCTACCTGGTGCAGGATGCACCTGAGCGTTCGTAATCGCAGGGAAACGGGATAATCAAGCGCATAGAGGCTGGAATTTTATTGGATCGTTAAAGGGAATGGCGATCCGCGACAATTTGACCCGTTTAATTCGCGGTGATCCGTAACTTTCTCTTGCTTTAAATTGAAGCTAGTAACACGCACTACAGATCGCATATCTTCTCGGCTCCTTAATGCCACGCGATACTATTCCAGCTATTCGACCGCTATTTCACTCGTACATAACATTTCACGTGCTAAGAGTCAACGTTACTTCTTTCTTCTCTCTTCATAGTGTATGTACTTGGAATCTTTGAGCTAAGAAATGATAGGAATAGCAACCGCAAATATTTACAGTACAGTGTCTAAAAGCAAGTTTTAACATTAGATCGAATTCGTAGAACGTAGCGTGAAAGATTCATTTTTAAAGGGTACCTTGGAATATATTCACCCTTTTATCAATCGTGGAACCGCGAAATATTTCGCAATAAATATCTCCACTAGTGTTCCATCTGTAATGAAGAAACTACCACCGTAACTATAACCATAGCCACTGTAGCTAGGAAAGCGTATCTGTCGTTATGTAACTTTCCCGTTGATTCAGACTTCAGGGGCCCGCGGATGTTGCCATCGAAACGATTCTATCGCGGAACGATCGTGAAGCATAGATCGTCCCCGCGTTTCCGATAAAGCGTCGCGAGACCAGACAGGCGAATCGTCTGTAATTCCACCCACGTGCCCCGTCTGTCCTACGGTCCATTCATCACAACGCGCGAGTACTTAAGTTTCGCTCGTAGCCGGGCGAAAGATAGACGCGGCTGCGTCCCAACGTGGAAACGGTCTTATATGAATACACGTACGCGGCCGTACATAAGCAGCCCTTACTCCTTACAAGGCGAGAGCCTCTACAGCCTCTCCGTCGGGGAAGAAAGGTCGAGATAGCAGCTCGATATAAAACGATCCAGCCGGGCATTTATTTATTCCCCCTACGGACATGTACGCGCGTACAGGCTGATCCTTGTGTAGTGGCTGATGAGGATTGCTTGGCAGATTTCGAGGGCACGTGGACGATTTCTGTGCAGAGTTTCGAGTGAATGGTGTATGAGAGTGTTTGGTAAGGAAAAATGGGGGTTAGAATGTTTGCGGTGTAGGATACTGAGAAAGAATGTGTACAGATGGGTGTAGTAGCTTCTATTTTGATAGAGTAAAATTGTTGCCATTTGATTATCAATTATTATAGCGTTAAGGATGTATGAAAGCACTCAAACGTTTTGTTCAGAGGGATGCAATAGCGGAATACTTTTTAGGGGATGACTCTACCCTTAAGTGGTTTTACCCTAGTCAACGATTGTTACTTCTAGGCCTAGGCTATGTGACTTCTGACACATAACTGTTTAAAGTTTCTAAAAGGTTGCGAAGGGAAGTTAAAAGCATTTTCTGAAGTTATCATACGCCCCTACATTCGTGTTAAAAGTATCCGAAGCCGTAGATATAAAAATGAATACACATTGTACCGAGAACGTTTAAAAGATTTTTTTATGAAACGACCTAATACCTCAAAAAACTGATAATTACAAGTCTTCATCTTCCTCTGTAAGAGTTCCACTGCCCAGTTAGAATTCTTCCAGCAGCTTTGAGTCTGCCTGTACACGTTTATCTACGCCGTCGCGGGCACAATGATTTCATCTAACCGCACGATCGAGCCGTGATTTACAGGTTCCCGTCTCTCGATTGTCGCTGCCGAGGAGTTCGGCTTGTCACGCCGCCGTTTCCACGGAGAAGCCACTGGAACCGACAGTGATCCGTGACAGAGGTCACGACACGATCGATCCACGAATCTCGTGACTGAATTTCAATTATACGGGCTCACCGATGCGTGCAACGCCATCCAGAAGGACGACGAACGGCAGAGCGCACCGATGAAGAAACAATCTCCATTCGTCGCTGGAAAAACCGAGGTGGAGAAAGAAAAGGGATACAAGAAAATTGCTATGCACGGACAGTCCGTGATCTCGATGATAATCAAGCCGCGGAATTTATTCAACAATGGTTTTGTTTCTCACGGTGAACGGTTTATTTGTAACGCCCTCGATTCACGCTTAATTGCGCTTCGAGGATGAAGCGTCCGATTTGCATGCATCGGGATTCAAAGTGCGTGCACGCTGCCCCAAGGATCGCGATAGACGTTGCGGCGAGTAGAAAGTGATAATTTATGGTGATTGAACGGTTGAAACTTCTACGACTTTATGCCGGGAAGAAGAAAGTTATCGCTAATAGAGGCAGAATTCGTCTTTTCGTTCCAAAGGTTCTGGTGAGTTAACGATTTGAAAATCTCGTTTGAGAGGACTTGAGAAGGTGTAGAAGTCGTGAGGATTCTAGAGCAATCGGGGGTAGTTTGATAAGACCTGATCGTGCGATCATCAGTTTCATGAAAATGGGTAATTAAGGTTTCAAAAGGAAGTGGGAACTCGCAATCAGTGTGAAAAGATCTGATAGAATCCGAGGAATTCAGAGAATTCAAATTTAAAGAATACAGAAACTGCATAAATTCTACGAATTAAAAATGGCTTTCCCTTTATTAGGGTAAAGTAGCCGAATATGAGATCTGTTTCTTAAAAAAATCATAACACTTGACTAAGAACAGTTCTATTCAAATTCGATACACGTTTTAAAAGTAGAATATGTATTCTTTAACAACCTATTGAAAATTACTATAACAAAGATTCGGTTTCTTCCTAATAAAATAAAAACGAAAGTCATTCAAATACGCAGATAAAAAAAATGGGTCCCTAATATGAGACCCAGTATGTTTTTTCCTGAAACTTACTTTTTCCTTTCTTTTTTTATAAATTGGAATGTAAAATCTATTTCGTCACTACCGCAATAACGTGGGCCCAATAACAGGATAACTATTAAGTAGCTTCGAAGTTAAGTCTTCATCATTTAATGATATACAAACTATTAAGTCTAAACTTAGACATTAAAGAGTTCTGTAGCGGAGATAAGCTGGGGTCTTATATTAGGAGAGGTCGTCATATTCGGCTACTTTACCCTACATTACTCGAATTAGGATCTTCCATGTACCTTCATCCGATTACCATCAAATCACCCTCCACAATCAAAAACCTCTGCTGGAAACTAGAACAGCTCAAAGAACCCCAAGCATCTTCCCCACCGAAATCCAACTTCCTCAAACATACTTCAGCTCCCATCAACATCCAAACCTCCCCAAAACCCACTCGCACAGTTCCCCCCCATCACCCAGCGCACCCTGATTGAAAGCAGTAGTGTCGATCGATTCCAAATCAATTCCTCGGGCCGCGAGTCGAAGCGTCGGCGCGACAGCTCGACTTATAAATCCAGGTCGTCGTTGGCACCAGAGCCGATGCAGCGGCGTCTGAAACGAGCGCATTGTTTCCGCGGAGAGGAACGCGCGCGTGTAACATCGATGGCCGGTCCCCCTCGATAGAAACAAAACCAGAAGGCAGGCGGCGTGTGCACGAGGAAAGGCGAGCACATGAATGAAGCCTCCATTCATGCGTGCCTCTAACCCCTTCCTTCAACCCCCTCGCGGGACCGTCTATGGAGCCTTGTCGGGTACGAACGACACGACTATGCCGGCGACGCGCACACACGCGGGCTCACCTGCGCGTGTAGAAGCGGGACCACTGTGCGCACGGGCGCAAAACGAAGCGCCGCGGCACACGTGATCGCCATTGTTGATCGCGAGGAAGAACCGGCAGCGCCAGCCTGCCGCGTTATTCCCTGCTTTTTTTGCGGGGACAGGACACTGATAGCATACTCGTTCCCCGTCGTAAGTGGTACCCTCGAGAGGCTCCCTCCCTCCCCCGATATGTACCAGGAGGAAGCTCATTCATCCGCTTGGTCACGTAAGCGAGATTAGGCGCGTTTGGCGCCGATGTTTTTGACGACTAATGACGCGGGTATCGTCGACCCCTTGCAGATAGTTGAATGGATTCTTGTTGGGCGATTCGCGGGGGAGAGGGGTTGGATTGAGCGGCGAGGGGATGAGGTCTCGACTAGTTTGAGGGTTTGTTCGGAATTATTGGGGTTGTAATGTTTTGGTACTTTGACAGCTTGTTGGAGAGAACTCACGCTCACTTAAGATGTAAATCTTTGAATGGTAGGTATACTTTTGTCGAGGATAAGTATGAAATAAAATTGATTTCTTAAGCGCAGAGGAAATAGTAGATTGAAATCGTGAAATCACAGAGGCCATCAAAGTGTTAAGCAGATACCGTAGTTTGTAGGTAGGTTTTATTACTGGAATGAATTTAGCTTGGTCTGAAGTTGAAGCTTGGGAATTGGTAATGGTGGTGTGCAGTTTCTTATGGGTGTGATTTAGAGTTCTGTGTTAACAATTTTGTGATTGTATTTTGGGGGTAGGAATAATCTGAATTGTAGCTAATATTTATAACAAACAGGGCACTATATTTATGAATGATGTGAATTACAAGACTGTAGACTAATTTTTCAAAAATAAAGATGCATTGTGAATATTCTGACGCATTCATGTAGTCTGGAGTGCACGGAACATAGTATCTATTAGCGTCAGCGTTTTCCACCCTCTGTGTACATCTACTTACAGCCCTTCGAGAATATCTTCAGAATTAAACACAGGAGCCTAGATGGATACTTAAACCTTTTCACCAATTTGAACACTAGCACTGAACTCGTACAATGATCAGTGACGGCTTTAACAGACGGCCGATGAGCAGTTGCCGCCTGGGCCCCACAGAACGTCTGCCACCTTTTTCCTAAAATCCGCCAGTGACAGTGACTGCATCTATGAAGAACTCTCCTATCCACAACACTTAGAAACTTCAAAACCCTTGCAATTCTAACCCGTAAATACTAAACGTGACTCCTTATCTTTTACGATTTCCAAAGTTACCGATACATCATCGTTACCGCTAATCTACAAAAAGAAAGGCAAACCGGTATCTCTAAAACGCCGATACTTGGATTTACAACCTCTCCATTCCTTAATTATCCTGTTGCCATCCCGTTACGCGACAGGACGACAGTAATCGCGGCCATCCATCTTCGTTTACTTTACATTTCCGTAGGAACTTTTACTATTTCGCGGCGCGCCGCGCAGGAAATACCAGATCCCGAGGATACGTCGGAAGCCAGAATGAAAATATGAGGGACGGACGGCGTAAAAGCAGAACGACACAGAGGAATGTAATATACTTGCGCCGTCTATCTGGAATATAACTTCGTAGGACGCGCGCGGACTTAACGAGTCCCAGCGTCGACAAGTTCCCGAGAACTCGGGGGCAGAAAAGGAGGATTCCTGCCTCATTCATCGGCTACGAGGAAGAAGAGTCCTGTCCCATTCATCGTAGTCCCGTCACGGTTGAAGGCGATCTAGGATCGCTGGATTTTAAGCGCAGCAAGAACGCAGCGCGCCGAAGAGACTGGCGCAGTCCCAATGGGAAATAAAGAACACGTTTCTTCCTCGGCGCACGAATAGAGCAACAAGAACGTCATAAGCAACGAGCGAAAGGAAGGGAGGCGGTGAATCCTGTCCGCGTAACGAGCGCCCACCGTGATTACAGTACTAATGGAAACGCGCTCTTTATATGGTAAAATGAAATTACAGCTAACAACGGCGGATTAAAATATCATCGAGCAACTGACGTACGAGACTCTGTTCTCTAGCTTCTCCCTTCCTCGGGCAAAGAGGAGAACCATTGGGAACTTGGGGTTTCGTTATTGCTTAACCTGGGGAAGAACCCAGGACAATAATCATCCTTTTATCTTTCCAACTTACAGGGAGAGTATTTTAGGTGTCCGCCTCCGATCATTTTGATTTTCAGATATGTTATAGAGGACCGAAAAATAAGAAATACGTGTTTTTTTATTTTTCCCCGTTTTCATATTTGGGGGGTGAAAAACTGCGTTCAAAGTTAGGGTTGAAAAATCATTTTTGTGGAATATCTCGAGAACTATTAGAGATAGGGGAATAGTGTCAATGCACGAATTTTGTGTCTTTGAATGCGAAATATGACTGACTCATCAGATTTTCAAAAATCCACAAAAATGATTTTTCAACCATAACTTTGAACGCAGTTTTTCACCCCCCAACTATGAAAACGGGGAAAAATAAAAAACACGTATTTCTTATTTTTCGGTCCTCTATAACATATCCAAAAATCAAAATGATCGAAGGCGGACACCTAAAATACTCTCCGTGTTAGTAGCAAAATTCTTTCACTTTGACAAGTAAATGTACTATTATACTTGCATATTACTTAACGATTTCAATTTCACTTAACACTCATCATCCACAATAATTACCCCGTAAAAAGGTCTCTTAAAATCTCTCCATTAAAAAAGCTCTTAAAAATGAAGCAACAGTTGAGGAACTGGGAAACGTCACCAAGCGCAAGTTCGTTTCAAACCACTCAAGCACAAGCTGTTAAAAATGTCCGTCTCCGTGAAGTGGGCCATCGAGGAAAAGAAGCGAATGCTGAGGTGCCGGGCGCGTCACGAATTTCCGCGCGCGCTCTCGAGTTTCGCTTGAATAAAGATCGTAAATAAAGAAGTTACCGGTAATAACACGGTACAGAGCGCTGGGCAAACGTAATTTATCAGGGCCAATTATATATGAGGAGGTGTTCCCCAGGCGCGGAGCAGTTTTGAGGCAGTACACTTTCGAAAGCGATCAATTCGGCGCTGCGGCCGCGACACCGATGCGATTTATCGATCCAGATCTCCAGCGCGCCCCACCTTGTCCACCGGGATCCGATCCGGGCTTCGTTAGCTAATATTTATACCAACGATATCTTAATTGATTGCGCGGATCGTTCAATGCCATTGTGCCCGTCTCTGAATGGAGAGACGACGATCCAGATAAACCCACGCCGGGCCCCTTGTCCCCGCGTGCTAAACGGTCCGCGGCTGGAACAACGATGAAAATGGCTGACCGGCAAGAACTAGCCGAGTTATTAATCACCCGGTGAATGGTGATTATTTCTCCCGGGCGCATGCAAGAACATCGCCGTGGTACACGTAGATACATGCCACGAACACGCGCGGACGTACACAATACGCTCTCTGATTACGAAAATCGTGTAACCGGTCGCCATAAACAAATTAACGAGCGAGCCGAGTGCTGTTTCAATCGGCGATTAACGGTCGACTACGCGTGACCTATAACGCACAGATTGATAATTGAGTTCTAAGATTGCATGGGTTTGAAGGGGAGCATGGTTAATGGCCCTGAGGATAATCTTCCTGGGATGTTGCATGCTCCTCGGGGTCGATGATGAAGCCGTGGGAAATGGTTTTTTAAGTTGTTTACGCGCAGACGGTTTCTTTTCTTGGATCTTTCGTTTATCCCCACCTTCTGCTCGACAAATTCGCGTTACTGTAAATGGATTGGCTCTGACGCGAGCAATGTTTATAGGCGTGATGAACTGAGTCTGAATTGGAATTGAACGGAATATGAAAGCTCGCAGTGAGAATGCACTGCGTGGGAGATACTGGAAGTCGGTTAATAACAGTGATAAATTTTGTTGTAGAGTACTGTGAAAGAAGAAGATGAAAGCTGAGAGCCTTGAAAGAGATTCTAGGTTCCAAAGTTGCCCTACTTGTCTCAAAATGACTGCTCCAGAAAGGATGCCGAAGTACTCCAAAATATTTCTCCTAATATGGAATAATTCAGAACACCTGTCACTCCAGATCACTATTATATTATTATTATTATTATTATTCGTCTTTATTACTTGTCACATCCAGAGAAGAAAATAATACATAAAGACAAGCGAAGTAAATGGCGAGGCTGCAGTACAATACTGTTAGAAGCCTAACCATAACTAAATAACTAACTAACATTAAGAAACTAGAAAGTTATTGTGACGCATAATGTAACCATATATATGTTACTCCATGTTGATGGAGTTCTGATTCCCATGAAGTCAGTCGACATTATTACCACCGTTAAGATGAAAGCACAATGTCATAAATTACGACAACGTGTATTATAGAATATGCGCGTAAAACAGAGGTTCAGGGGGATACCATCATCAATCTCAGAAGTGGCATCATTGAAAAGTCGTACACTCAAAGCTCTAATGTCTATAGTTTATCGCGTTACCCTTCAGCCTCACCATTCACTCATTAACCACATTATTTGTCAACCGAGAAGTTTTCCGTGCGCAGAGCTCGGCCGATCCTCCGTTCCCACAATCCCTCACGTCGCGGTCGGCGAGAGGCTGCAATTACTCGACGGGCTCCGGCTTTGCCCCGAAACTGGTCGATCGTCGAGCACCGTGCCCGTAGATGTGACATTTAAATAATCGTCTCGCGCGGCCCGAGCGCCGATCGGGCCCCGTAATCATCGTGCCTTCGCCTTAAACAATCTTCCTTCAGGTGCGTGTACGCGAGGCGCGCAGAGGATGCAATCAATCCTCGTTTATACGCACGCATCGCCAGCTGGAATCCCGGCTCATCGTTTTTAAGAAAGCTATCATAAATTATACCGGGCCGGGACGTGTCCCATATGGAATCGTACGTTTCCAGGCAAACGGATGGCCAGTGGTAGAAAACACGAGGCTGCAATAATAACTGTTTACCCACGCGCCCGGAATTAGAATACATATCCGGCCGATAATTTATGGAGGAATTATGCGGCACGGTGTACGGGCGCGTTATTATCTGTGTCAAGAAGAGACAACGGGGACCGCGGTTTCTCGTTTAGCGGCGATCGGAGGCGCCGCGGCCGTTTTCTCTCGGCGACGCGCGCCAGGAAAATCGCGCGAGGAAAATCAGGCTAGAAATCAGTCGGCGCTGCTTCCAGCCGATAGTGACGAGTTCATTTGGACGAGGGAATATTTGTTTCACAGAATAGTGGTGTGCAGAGGTGTGTGTCATAATTGCATTTTAGCGCGAGTTTAGGAGAGGAGAATATGGAAACATCGAGGTGTTAATCTTTTGTTAGTTTTAAGTCAGTATGTCTGACCGACGATATAAGATGATGTAAGATCCTTTTCAACAATCTGACGGCCGCACCCTTTGGGAGTAAAAGAATAAATAAAGACAAATAAAAGAGTGATTAATTTAGTGCTGCGTTCTACGTTAAAATAAACCGCGCTGGATCTGTCGTAAAAACACTTTGCCTGATCGATGATTCATTTTCTATCGCGTAAAATTTTCACGATGAATAATTTGTGTTTGGACTAATCCAATCAGATCTATATTACTTTATTTCGTCCGACAGATTTCGACAGAAAGTTGTGCGAAATAATAAAATGAAACTGCCACCCATATACGGGACAGCCAAAATGTCGAAGATCAAGAGTCTTTGTTTTGCAACACGACTATGTATCGGAACACAAAGTGGCTCGCCGCGCGTAATTATTATTTCCTCGTGTTTTGCCAGAATCGAGGGCATAATGACCGGTTGTAAAATTTAACAAGCACCTTATAAAGCACACCTCGCGTCGCGAGGAGCCCTCGCGACGTTAAACATCGCGGTCCCGTATCGTCTCTCGCGTTTCGCTGTCAAAAATCATACGCTTTCTTCTCCATTGCGACACGAAAATCCACGAAATTTGAGAGCCAGAGGCGAGGGGGCAGGCGACGCGTAGGTGAAAAATCACGATAAAAACGATATTGATCGTCGTTGGGAGCAAACTTTACGCTCCTCGATCGGCCGTAAAATGCACAATCGGTTGGCGATGTTTCATCGATCGCGATAAGGGGCCGAAAAATTACGAGGCCACACGCGTTGACACCCGGAAAAGATCGCAAGGCTGAGGCGAAGCGTTCCGTTTCTTTTCCTTCGAAATGACTTCATCCGCGGACGATTCCAAGGATTTCGTCGGAGGAAGGAAACAAAAAGCAGGTAGCAATCACGGCGCGGAATGCGCGGGAAGGTCGAAATAATAGCCGCGGCGACCAGCGGCGCTGATACGCGACAGCGCGCAGATCGGGGCCCGTCTCGCGCCGAGGAAACCGCGCGGCCTGCGATCTCCGTCGGGCTCGTCCCCGTTGACTAATAACGTGATTCTGTATCGCGCTAAATTCCTTCGGGCTATTTCTGCAGGTTTATGGGGCCCCCTCGTCGGGGATACCGCGATGGCTCCGCGATTAATTGCGCACTCCGTTCGCCACAAGCCCGAGAGCTGGAAGTAAATAAACCCGATCTTGACCTTTCGACGAGCCTGGAATTTCTTCGCGACCTTCCGTCTCGAGAAATAAAGCAAAGGGAACGGCAGGAAGATACGAACGAGCGTTTCTTCTCTTTCGATATGTGCACTTGAAGATTGGCTGGAACTTGGCGTTGCGTGCGGAGCGTTCAGCAAGCATACGTGATTTGATTGAGGTGATACCGTGGATTTTTGGTGTCGATGGAATGGTGGTCATTATTGATTGTTAATACAGCATCAGTGCATCAGTTGAAACTCTGGTGAAGGTAGTTACTATTTTGGATGCACGTTAGAACCGCTTTCAAAGGAGCCGTTTCGTTTCCCGATTTTTGAATGGAGCGATTCACACTGAATCGTCGCAGAACTGATGTGCGTGCACCCGCCTTTATACTCGACGTGTTTTACGGTAGTTTGCACAAAATCGGGTCATCGAAACTGATCTTCTAAAGAATTCGAGAAGATCAAGATGCCGCTGAAGAAACGATCATTATCTTCGCGCTGAACCTGAAGACCTCATAACTAGCGGTTAGACAGCAACTGGCAACACGATTTCAACTACATGTACAGTTAGCTTCTTCGATTTATCTACCCTTATTAGAAACAGCTTTGAAGGGATACTGGGATAACCTTGCAATTAACCCTCCCCCTTCGTTGCGCTCTTCGTAGAAATACTCTCATGTAAATCATTTATATTCAGGGCATCCAAAGACCTAAGAACTACTTCTGAAACTACTAAGAAACAATTCTGCAGCTTGAAATGAGCACAGAAAAGAAGAGAAGGTAATCATTATTTGCAGAATATTGAAAGAGATAGCTGCAAATTCTTCGATGGTTGAGTCGATCGCGACTGGAGTCCGCTCTGTCCATTTAGGAAGATTTGTTCCCTGTGAACGTAATCCGTTTGCTATTCAAGTTCAATCACACCGACCCTGTTAATTAGAGGCCACAATTAGGAGAATGATATCTCGATACTTGGAGCTGATAGCTTTCTGTGAATGAATCTCTTCGTTCTGCTTTATGATAGGCGAAACTGACTGATGCCAGGTTGCTCGTTTTAATCAATTACGTGCCGTCACTCATTTATTTCAATTTCGCGTAAAGTAATCGTTATGCTAGTCGAGAGAAGTAGGTGTGCCGGCTGCACAATAATTATGAGATATAATTAGTGAAATTTATGGAAATGAAGAAATCTGACTCGTTCCAAGAACTATGATAAATAAGCATACAAAACACCGTCGTTAAGAGGAATGATTTGCGGCTTCCTGGACGATGCCGCGTTTTTTGCGGAAACGCGTGAATTGCCACATTTGCACTGCTCGGTAACAGCATTTTCCAGGGGCCGTAAATTACGACACAGCCGTCATTATCATTCCGTTCACGATTATGAAAATATCTGATGCGGTCCAGATACTTAGGCGATCATTGTGCGTACTGCGCTTGATGACATAATAGCTCTCACTGACTCGGTCGAATGCCCGTTACCAGTAATAAGAAATGTCTCTATTCAGTGCAAATCGACGGTTAAATTTCTACTTAACTTTACTAGAATCCCTATATAAGTCTGCTGGAGGTTCTACAGAAACAATTCTTGGTAAAATCGATCGAATGATGGATGAATATTGAGTACTTCGAAAATCGTGCTGAACTCAAAGTAGTGGTTGAATAGTTCGAGTACTCGATTCAAGTATTGAGTATTTACACTGAATTTTTAATTTAAGAATATTGAAATTACTGGATCCTATTTTGAATACTAGGTAAATTTTAAGCACTCTGTCCAAATTTGAGGTATTCGAATATGTAAGTACTCAACAAACGTTTCAAGTACTCAAGTCAAATTACGAGCACATAGATATTTCGAGTACCGTGTTTAAATATCGAGGATCCGAATACTTCTTGTTACGATAAACTCTCAAGTACTCGAACACCTTAAGTACTCAGTTTGAATTTCGAATACCTGCTTTATTCGACTTCAGAGGCCCACGTTCAAATTAGTGTATATACACATGTTCATCTTGTTTATCCCCTACTACATATTTGCAGTGACAAGTCACCGTAAACAAGCATTCCTCGCGCCATCTTTAAATCCAACCAAAGTCTTGAAAGGATTCTCAAAATCTAACATCAGAATTACGAATATTCGATCGTGAACATTCCCCAAGGTTGACGAAAAGAGCAAAGCACGCCTGAGACAGTAAAATTGCTCGCGTGACAACGCCGTGAGTGATTTGGGCCCGTTGATGAAAAATTCCATGACATCAGCGTATTAGCAGATTTCGAAGAAGACTGGGGATTATGCGAAGAGACTCACCACCATCGGATGGGGATCCATAACGGGCCTGCTGGAGGTGCCTGTGCCCACTTTGTCAACGAACCGGCCCCACGTCGCAGCTCGTCTCTTCGGGCGGTTTCCTCGCGTGGCGAATCGGCGGCGCGTGCTCCGCGAGACCGCGGAAACTTCAGGCCGCGGAAAGCCACGCGGCGCGCGCGTGCACACGCGTTAGGCTGGCCGTCAATCGGCACATACGCGTCACACCTTACGTTTCCCGTCCGTTCCACTCGAGACGTTCACACGAACTGTCCAGCACGAACCCCGAACTCGAAACGTCTACCCGGTTCCAACTATCAGCGGGCACGTGCGATTACGTCGCAACGCCCGTCGACGATCGCAATCAAGTGTCACGCGACCAACGAGTTCATCGGGCCCACCGCGCACTGTCCTCGCGGAACGTTCACGGGCTGCCGTCTTAACGCGGCAACGAAACGGAACGCGGGGTCGTCAGCCGAGAGCGGTGACGACGGTGGACGCCGGTAGCGCGCGTATTTTCGAAAATGCGAGAGCGACCGCGCCGTCGCGGTGCCAGACGAGGGACGAGCGTCGAGGGAGGACGAATCTCGAACGACTAGGGAGACGCACTAGGGAGAGAAGCGAAACAGCCAGCCCGAGCGCGCGTTCGAACCGATGCATCGCGGCAGCGCGATTCGAGCGAACTATTCGTCCGCGGTCGTCGGGCCTCGGCCAACCTCGGCCAACCTCGGCCCCCTTCGACGCTCCCGGCATGCCGCGCGGGCGGCTCAGCCAACGGCGGGGCGCCGTTCGTCGGGGGGAACGTTTCTGATGCTCGTTCGAATTTCTCTGTCAATGGGCGCGACTTCCTAATTAATTTCAAGGATTTCGGAGGTGGGTTGGAACGGGATTAAGAATCGTTTAACATGGGATATCGGAGGGTGTTGAAATTCGTGTGGGAGTACGGTAGAACTCCATTTATGTCTGTCCATTTCTGTTCATGCATATTTCGCGATTGACTCAGTTTTTGTTCTGATCTTAATGTACCATTAATCTCTCTTTCTTGCTTCCTAGTTCTAGTTTTAGTTTTAATTTTTTTTTAGTTACGGTTAGGCTTGTAACGATACTGTACTGCAGCCTTGCCTTTTACTTCGATCTGTTTTAATGCGTTACAGGTACTTTTCATTGTATATTTACGGAGTAAGAAAGGCGATTAATAATAATAGTAATAATATATCGAAACGAATTTTGTCCCAGTACCTGGTTTACCGAACATGTTGCTGATCTTGTTACTCGAACCCCAGCCCTGCGTATAAATGTTTCCTTGTATTCGAGTAGTAAAATAAAACTATTGAGAATCAGTCGACAATCCAGTTATCTGAACTGTTGTGTCCTCCGACATGTTCGGATAAACGGAGTCCTACTGTATTGTAGAATATGAAGGGGGATTGCGGGAGCTCATTGCAGAGCCAAGAAGGGTGGTTGAAGAGGGTGTTGTACGCAAAGTGACTATTAATTATTTTGATTTTTGCTCTGTCAAAGTAGGATTTTTTAATTATTCTTTTAATTGGTATTGATTTAGGGTTGGCTGGAATTCAGTGTATTAAAGACTGCATGTTTCAGAATAATTGCAGGCGAATTCAGGCACTTTGTCGGAGTAGGTGTTCTGTGGTGTTTAATACAAATCAATTCGTCTCCTTCCAGAGGGTAGGAATTTCGAACGACGAATTAACTCGTCTTTTCCAGTTAACAGATTGATAGTCCCTACTTGTTGTTGCTGTTTATTATCTGTAACTGTAATATATTTTGTAATACAAATGGGATATATTTTAATCCTATACGCGTACATCGAAAAATAAAAACACTGTTCATAATTATTCTCAAACCCTAATGAATATTTAAAAAAAAACGAAAGCAGTAGCTATAAAGTACGCAAGAAGCTTGATCCAAAATTCACAAATCAACTTCTCATACCCAAACCGTAAAAGAAGGCATTTCTACTGGAGTTAATCGTGCCTCGGTCCAACCATTGAGTCACAGCGTGCAAATAAATTATGCGCTAAATTTTATCGTTGAACCGTCTTTATGATTTACTAGCAAGCGTAAACAACGGCCAAGGACAATTACCAGAAGATATGCATGAATAAAATCGTTCTATTAGCGTGATCGTAAAATATGTTAAATTGTGTAAATATAGATGCTGGATGCAATAAACTGCGACAGAAACAGTGTTAACTGGGAATTAGTTTCCTGCGATTGGACGTTAGTGCCAGCTGGGCGAAGGAATCAAATATATTTATAAAACTTCGCGGCGCGTAGCGTGGAAATCGGTGTTCCCGTGCAAAACAGGAAGCGACTCCACGGGGTGGAGAAATGCAGATATCATTTATCCGCGCCGATATGAATGCTAACGCGCCACTATAAAAAATACCTGTAACTATGCGAGCAGCGGGTTCAGAGTTTCGAGAACGAGATGTAGTTTATGCCAGCTTCGATACGCGATAAGCGTGCTCTATATGCGGAAGCGTGTACGTTGCAGCGCAGTTCTTTCAACGTCGTCTAAATCAGTTGATAAACGATAAGGTTCAAGCATCTGTACTTTTACTCGACGTACGCGTGTAACGCGATACCCTAGCGAGCAACCAACAAAACTGCGATTCTATCGCTCGATTCTGTGAGCAATACCTACATATAATACACTGCTTTTTATGCATTTATCTACAGAGTTACTTATAAATATAGTAGACCACGAAGCATACAATGCTGTGCAATGCGATTTATCATCGCATTGGAATGGCTGGGCAAATTTCAATTCGGATAGTTACAGGGGAATGACCAAAAGGTAGTTTAAAACTTAAAATATACCTATATATTATATCACTGGTCTATTTTGAGACACCCCCAAATTTATGAGATATAAACTTTAAGATAAAATTCTTCCTAATGCAATTTTATTCCCGTTACCACTCGCAGTTTAAATCTTAAACTTTCTTTTAACCAATATTGTAGTTAAAAGCATGATTGTTATAGTAGTTGCTTGCAAGATTCTGTTTAATTCCTCGTAAACGGGGCGATGTGCACAAATTTGGGGGTGCGATTTTGTTTAAAGATGGAGAGAAACTTCTAGTCCTTCTTGAAGATTTCTGACCCACGCGTTTACATTCTCTATTCCGAATAAATAGAAATATATTAAAAACTGCCACTGCTTTGTCCCCATGCTGTACATTCTAGTACATGTATATGTATTCATACTTCTAATCATTAGATCTTCAATTTCGCCTGCAGTGTACCTAAGCAGTTAAGCCCGCATGATTGACTGCAAGGGCATTACACTGTATTACGCTTATTCCTGTCGCCAAACGGCATCTGGCACTTTACCCTGCTCTCGCATATCCGTTACGATTCAGCGCAGGGAAAGACCAGACCGTCTAAGTGATTTACATTCCCTGGCACTCGACCAAGCTCCCTCAGTATGATATCGTACTTATGTACATCTTACATCGAGTTTCCTCTGCCCATCCAACTACGAAACGATGTTCACCACCAGGATACTTGATCTCGATCTGTCCCACCTTAAACTACCGAGAAACCTCCAAGGTGTAAAAATTGATGGTGGTAGAAAGAAAGCTTCAAACTCATTTATGCAACTAAATACTATGTTGGTATACAGTGGCGGACGAAAGAAAGTTTACATTTTTAAAATCGCAGAACCTTTTTAGAATTGATGACGACTTGAGTTTTTTGAGAAGCTGAAAGGATTAGTTTGCTAAGTGTCGTGTTTCGTCGTTTTGAAAAAAAATACAATTGGTCGGAATAGCGAAAAAAATAGTAAAGGTGGTTCTTTCAACTTTTTTTCTGAGCCTGTAATGAAAATTCAAAAATCCCGTTTGCAGATTTAAGTAAGTTGTATACATGCTGAAAATTTCATCAAAATCGGTTGACCTAGTTCTGAGCATGGATTTTTGAATTTTCATTACAGGCTCCGACAAAAGTTGAAACAACAACATTTACTATTTTTTTCAGTCTTCCGACCAATTGCAATTTTTTTCGACACACGTCAGTTAGCAAACTAATCCTTCTAGCTTCCCAAACACACTCAAGTCCTTTGGAACAATTCTAAAAAAATTATGCGCTTTTAAGGGATGTAAAATTCGTCCGCCACTGTAAATATAATACAATATACTTGAATATAATTCGTTCTAATTCACCTGTCTTTTTATCTTTACCTTCTTCTTACCACTACTGTAGTTTCTGTAAGACAATCTTCATATCTGATCAAGAAGCAACTTACAGCCCAGCGTTGCAGCACCGCCGGCAGCGACGTAAATTCAAACACCCGAGGCAAGCGGAATTCTTAGCGCCGCGAATCGTTCTAAATTCCCACCAGAGAATCCCTGAGCATCCTAAAACCACTCCGCCTCGCTGTTAACGAAGAAACAACAATTATTGCTTCCCTACCGAGGCGGACGCATAACGTCCCCAAGTAACGTCCCCGCTTCTAGAAACTATCCTAGCTAATGGCGGATCTTTTTCCACGGTCCGCGATTCAGGTAAAACCAGTTCCCTCCACCGCCCTGCGACGAATTCTGGATCCCGTAATCGTGGGATCCGCTGGCCACGCGGATTACTTCCGGGCGTGTTACTCCGTCCCTCCGGCGGCACGCCAGTGTGTGCGTGTAATTACGTAAACCAGATGATACGAGCGGCGGTCACGGTTCGCGATTGCAGTTACTTATATTGAAATGACTGAGGTAAGATGGAGTAAGTGCAGACTGTAATTCCGTCCGAAGTAAACGCGCCCACGCGGCAGCGCCAAAGAAGGCCAGAACCGAAGCATGGATTTGTCGTATTCGTTCATAGAGAACATTCAGACCAACTTAATATACGAGCTGGCCGAGGTATACGTTCACCCTCCCCACCCCTTTTTTCCCAGGGGGAAACTCGTTCGTTAATGCTCTGAAAACGGTGCAATATTTTTACTTAATAACGGCACCCAGCCGCAGCACGCCATTTCTCCCTACTTCGACGAGATTATTCGCGCGCAATGAACACTCTCTCGACTCTTCCTCAATGTATATCCGTTTTAACAACGTATGTACATGTCGAGGTGGGACGTTTATTAAATAAAAAATTAAAATCCACTTCAAAGTAATAAAAATGCACTAACAAGTACAAAGTAATTTAACCCCTTATTCAATCTACGACGCTGATATTTTCGTAAGTCGGCGACAGATTTGCACAGTGCAAATGATGCGACGCCGACTTAAAAAGTATGAGAACCGTGGATTAAATTATTTTGTACTTTTTAGTGCAATTTTATTTTTTTCAAGACGGTTCTAATTTTTCTTTAAATTTATTTACTTTTTGTCTTTTTAGTTTCATATATATTGACACAACATGCTTAGGAGATATGCGTGTACGTTCATAACATAATAATAATTAGGTAAAAATAATCTTTTCCCTTAACCAGAACTGGCAGAATATTCGGCCAATATTGATGCAGCGTAGGATGGGACCACCGCCCTCTTTCGAATAAAGAAAAGATTATCAAAATCGGTTCATATGCTGAAGAGTTATGCGGGGACAAACATAAAAGAAAAATAAAAAAAAATACATACGGGTCGAATCTGAAACCTCCTCCTTTTTGAAGTCGGTTAAATATGACCCTGCGCGCGACGGGAATTAAATGAAACACAAGACCCGCGACGCGATTAAGTGAAGGCACATCGAGTCGCAACAAAGTCAGGGCCCGAGTGTAACACGAATTAATTCTGGCGTACAGAGGCACATCGATTTTCAGCGCGGACGGGCTTTCCTCGCGGTATTTTAACGCGCCTTTATTTTACAGAGTTTAGTGCACGCGATAAGGTAGCAAGGATTCTCATAAGCCTCGATAAACACTGCTTTCCGCTTTTTTAACAGCGTAGGTACTCCTGGGAACGTGCAGCGGCGTTGATTAACATACGAAATATCGAAAAGTGCATTCGAACGGGACGCCGAGTTGCGCGTCGATGGAGCGGGAAATCGCGGATCCTCCGTGCTTTACGCTGGTAATATAGTTCTTGCCGTTAAACCGTTACACAACCGGCTCATTCCTGCGCGAGATGTTAGGAGGATGTTACGAGGATGTTAGACATCCTAATGTGGGGTAGTTTATCTCCCCTTACGCGGCATCCCCGTGTTTGGTAATCCCCGCCGGTGGACTATAATATTTCGTACGCAATTACGATTCAGACGTCAGCGACAGAGCGCAGACGCGCAACAGTATCGTTCGTATGATTGTAAGATACGCTTGCGCCGTATTTAGCAGGCGGATGCTTTAACGCGAACATATTGCACATTCGGCGTGCCGGCGGCTGCCCGTACATCTGTATCCGGCATTAACAGTTCGCGTTATGAAATGGATTTATAATCGCGCTTTATGCGTTCCTAGCGTTACGCAACCGCACCTCGCCGAGGTCTATGGAGACCGGGGATCGAACGAAACGGCCGTTTCGTCATGTGAAACTGCAACGAGCATGGCTCTTAACGCCTTGAGTGGCGCGAGACACTGAAAAGTGCCCCTTTAAGTCGGCCAGGTACTCACGAGCGATCGCCGTCGCCGAGAAAATTTTGTACGACGCGCAGAAACCGGTGCTTCGTTTGGTTTCGGAGGAAACATTCCGGGGATCTCGGACACTACTTTCGATTGTTTTCGGAAAATATAGATTTGAAGATATAGACGTCAAAATCCCTCGGAATAGGAACACGCCACTCACAGTGTCAACGTTCAAGAGGGAGTGTGTGGTTGTTGTGGCGAGGGTGCTGTCACGCGAGAGATATCGATTTTTCAGGAGTCCCCTAAAAATTTTTCAATTGCAAATGTTCTGTTATATTTTCGTCGTTGAACGACAAAATTGATGAGCAAGAATTCTTCGACTGACCGAGAATGTTCTTTCAAGCAACTTCTGTAATATTTCGTAGAAATTTGGGACAAGCAGAAAAGTGCCCCTGATTCTTTCAAATAAATATAAAAATATGCGCATTTCTCTGTTTAGCTACTATTCACACTTCGATAAAAAATAACCTAATTTCTGTAATATTCCCTAAAAAATGGGTACAAGCAGAAGAGTGCCCCTCGTTCTTTCAAATAAATATAAAAGTATTTGCATTTCTCTTTATACTATTCGTAATTCAATATCAAATGATATACCCTCTTTCGAAGGTCCTAAACATTCGTCATAACGAAATCCTGAAGTGAGCCAATTTTTTAAATCGCAGGAAGGCTACCCACAGCTCGTACGTAGATAACGCGTAAACGAGTTAATTCGCATAAATCTGCGAGAAGCTTTGCACGAGGCGACGCGGGCAGGCCGGACGAGCGGCATTCACGCGGACGGAGGTCGTTTAAATCGAGTTCCTAAGCGTTTAAACGAGCAGAAACGGGGCGACAGTGTGAGTGAACGTATTTATACGCCATATAACATCGCGTGTACCTGTGTGCAGGCATAAACCGTAGAGACCGCGTGGGACCTGTTAGCCCCGCCCTGAAGTGGCCAGATGTCATTACTCATTACGCGCTACGTCGTTACGGGTTCCACCTTCTTGATTAAAGGGCCAGAGGAAATCGTTTGGCCGAACATCACCTCTCCCCTTGTTTTTGCACCTCGCCACGCAGTATGCACAGGTGCGCGCCACGGCGACGAATCGTCAAAGGTCCCTGGTTTATTGTTCGGAATTTTAATTAGCCCGCGTACCACGCCGCTCGGAAGAAATCTTTGACAACCGCCTGGTCCCTGACAAGGTCTCGGCGGGAATTTTTGCGCTCCCATGCTGGACACTCGGGGTTAATGAATTCTTTTAATTGGGGTGCTGGCCTGGGTTTTGGAGATGCATGCGTTTAGGGGACGGTTGAAGCGATTTTAGGGGAGATATCCATTGGGAATGCCCGACAGCCTCGAGTGGGCAGTTGGATCTTTTGTCGAGACACTGAATCCGCAGTGATGAATATTTTAGGGAGTCCTACTGCGCTGTATTTGAATAATTTATCTTGAAGAGGGTGGAAGAGGTAGGACGGGGTTGTAAACGCAGTAGGGGGTGAAAATGGAAGCACGCGTGTAGGATATCGAATGGTAAACAGACCTTGGTGTACCAAAATCAAAATAGAAAAACAGGGCCGTTCCTGGCGGGGGTGCAAAGGGTGCGGCCTCTGGGCGGTCAAACCTAGGGACGGCCGCAGGCCATCTATTATATGTAAAATTTTGACTAATAAGAATAATAATCGAAACTCTTTTGTATGATAACATAATATGATACATAAGTTGAAACTAGGCAAAAATTTCTGAAACTTCGTTTCCTGCGCTTTATCGCGATAAAACAATACTATACCAATGCATGAAAAAAATTGAGTCCTTGATTCAAAAACTAGAAACTTCACGCGCTAAAGTACGTTTTTTAAATATTTTTTGCGGTCATTTTTCGCAGAGGTACAGCCATTCCATCGCTTCAACTTACAAAATCTCAAACCTTTTTGTTTGAGTACAATAATTTGGCCATCCACTGTAGATGTAAAAGTAAACACCGCATATCAAATCCTTAATTAAAGAACATTAAATTAATAAGGGCGGCAATATTGTTTTTGCACCTGGGCGGCTAAAACCCAGGAACAGCCCTGTAGAAAAATATGATATTATGTAACTCCCATATTAAAATAGAAGAATCAGAACAAACACTTCTCAAGCACCAATCATCGGGCACCTTTCTACCCCGAAAACGCCCCAGGAGTTGATTTCCACGAACTGATCAAACCGCAGGTGTTCAAGCAGTACTTTGCATGCTGTACCAATGTACTGCTGTTATAAACGCGTCTCGCGTCAAAATTGTGCTGAAAAATCCGGAGAAACCCATTACTCGAGCTAATACTCCGAATAATCGTAAGTCAGCGGAGCGTTCGATAGCTCGGCAGACAAATTAATCAAGTTTTTTGCCCACAAGTTACGCGATATCTGACGGAGGAATCTATGAATGTTCACGCGGCATGTGACCACCGATCGTTCATGCAACGAAATTATATCGCAACGGCCAATAATTCACGTCATTTCGCGCGGACACGTATATATACGTCTGTACAGGGAACTCGGTTACGTGTACCTGCCAACGAAACGGCGCGGCGAGCCAGATTATTCGAGTACCTAACCGAGATACACGCGTCACACCTGTTGCTCACTCGGGTGCAATGGGTGCTCTCTTGGTGTTCGTTCACCCATGGCATACCAGAGTTTCCCCTCTGACTCATCCATCCGCAAAAAACTTTCGGAAACTGCCTGTAAGTCTGTTTGCGGAGCTCGGCGGTGACTAATTCCGTGGAATTCCGTGTCTTTTATACTTTAATCCAGTGCCAAGGAATTCCATTCACTGCTTTTTTTTAAGCTGTTGTTGAATTGTGGTGCACTTTGCGCATGTGTGAATTTGCAGATTCGTAATTAACGCTTCGTGAATCGTTCGTTTTGGAGCAAAAATTGGTGTCACTCGTATGTTTCAAATTCTCGGACTTTTCTTTGATACTTGAAATTTATTGCAGTCCGTATCTGATAAATACTTAGCTGAATGCGGCAAGAATTATTTGAAACACACAGTCAAAGGTTATGCTTGAAATGATGATTGCGCCTGTTTTAAAAATAATTTAAAAACGTGTCCTTATTTCAAAATGATTTCTTATTTTAGATTAGTGTTTCAAATAAGGTAATAGATGATGCTGAGTAGTACTATTCGTTCTCAGGAGACTTATTGAAATGTAAATTAAAGTAAAATAACATTTTATTAGTCATCAAATAGCGAAATTGTTAATTCAGAAGAAAATCATTTGTTTGTGCGAATAAACTATCCTACCAGTATTTGAAAATAACTTTTAGTCAAATAAGATAATATATTATGTGAATAATCATTTCCAAAATACTTCATTCGCATAATGCCCACGTCTAATAAAAAAAATAGTATTCAGGTCTCTTAATTATACATTTTTGTCAGATACAAATGTAAACTAAGGAGGATTTTATGATCTAACATGAGAGATTAGATTTAAATGGTGATGTCAAGTATAAGTAGGTACTCGGATACGTGAAAATAGGCGATAAAGAAGTGTTAATTGTTCGTCTGAAACTAAAACGTAGCCATTATGAGACTATTAATTATCACTTTTGTGTGTTGCAACTTAATTTGAACGTTTAGTTTGTACATATCACAAGTTGATATTATAATTGCATCTATACCTGCAGTGGAACACCCAACACATTCAAGGCAATGTGTCCTTAAATCTGATAACATGAATTTAGGTACACAGGTATTGATATATCTGTGTAGATATCGAAATCGCTCGACTGATACAGGAACATTCATCACTCCTTGAATTTCAACTTTCCCCGAGCGTTCAGATTGTTCAGATTATCTGGACAGCTTATCTGCTAGAGCAAGAACTTCGATATTTGAATTTTATCAGTCGAGCAAGGAAAACGGGGTTTCCAATGGCTGTGTAAAAGGTAGCTGAAAAGTATGCTGTCTGACTGTATGCACAGGGAACAATTATATGTGTAAATTAATAACAAGAATAGATTTGTATTCTGGTTGATTAAGTTACGACGTTCCTTTAAAGGAAGAATTTATTGTAATCGATGAGAAGGTAGAAATACTTTCTGTGAACATAAATGTCTAGAAGTCGCGTATCTCTTTCTCTGAAGTATACTCCTGAAGAATGATTCTACCCTCCTCGAGACTTCCTGAGGTTCCATGTAAGGAAGATCAGGGACAGAATTTTAGGTCAAGTGGAAACCAGTTTTGTCAGCCTCTATAAAAGTGTATCGTGTAGAATCTTAGTATTTAGAATGCGAAACGTGGGCGAGGTTTGTTTCACTAAAACGTCGAGGTGGCACGTGTGTCAGAAGAGGAAAATTTCTGGATGTGATTTATAATGTGTATTATAAAGGAACTAAATATTTTCTAATATTTTAAAATTAAACTGATGAAGAATTGTGCACCACTGTGACCAAAAATTTCTTTAATGTACCAATAAGTATCGATAATGCATTTTCTTCACATGCAGGTTAACAATGTGGCAATTTAATACTGTAATAAATCCACAAAAATGAATACTTAAGGAAAGATTAACTTGTCAAAAAAGGGAGATAAATGATAGTGGGTCAACCACGAGAGAGAAGAATGACCTAGCAATTGCCTGCAAACCGATGCTCCAATTTAATTTACCTTCATAAAGAATAGTCAATTTGCAAAATTGCCACACATACCTACATCAAAACTATAGACGACAGTCCACTTAATGTGGTAATAACAACAAGAGACGGAAAGCACAAAAGGAATGCAGTAGATGATAGGAAAACGGCTAATTGCCACAGTTGTCAAAGCTGCTACATCAAAGCAACAACACAGTTAATCCTGCAAGCTCGCAATATGCACAAATGACGCCTCTGCCCGAACAATTGCGTTCGTATACCCCTGCAATACAGCCTGGTGCATTACAGTAAGAGCCACGACCTGGGAGGCCTTTCAGATAATGCGGAAAGAGGAGCAAAATAACGATCGAGGCTAAAGCAAGCCTGTCGAGTATATCTTGTACAGATATGCATTATGCGTTGTTCGCATTAAGCTTCTTGCAACGGTGCATAAACGCACGCCTGGCCCATTCCCATCACAACATAGCAATATCGTATATTAATGCAATTTTGCCCCTTCGTTTCACACGATTACAAATATTCGTGATTTACGACGTACAACCTGTTGCGGGAAACGCGATACAGCCGAGTAAAAGTGACTGTTGCCAGAAAAATAAGACAAATAAAGTTTCCGGAATTAATTACACCCGCGGGGGTCAAATATTAGCACGATGTCTCATTAATTTCTTTGATTTCGAACTCTCAAATTTAATTTCCTAGTAGCTCCGACTAGGAACTATCGTTTCCTTGATTTATGATGGAAAGAAACGTGGCAGGAGATCCATCGAAGATGGGTTGCGCTGAATTTTAATTAAATCTACGCGTCCACGAGAGATTATTTTACATGGTTAATTTCTGGTATAATTAATAAATATATTCTACAGTTTTTTCGCCTTTTTTTTAAACAGCTCGCAACTTTGCAGTTGCATTTATTGCATTTGCTAGTGGATGATCTCACTGTCAAGAATTTTCCGTATTTATTGAGTACCTGTATCGATCCTTTCACGGAACTGACATTTCATTATTTTCTATCATTCCACCACCTTATCTCTCGACTCAGCATAAGGACGTAATAAAGTGGAGAGAAAGCGGAGATATTTACTGCTAAGCGTTGATATTATCCAAAACGGTGTGCCGGTATTGCGGCATTTAAGATTCTTTTCTGCCTTTCGAGAATGCAAAGCTCATGTAAACCTCTCCCTCCTCAAATCTCTTCCCAACGCCCACGATCGATGCGGCGATAAGTCGCGCGGCTGTTAATTCCTTGAGATACCTAGTCGCGCAAATCATCCACCGAATTTGCCCACAGATTACGCAAGCTTAATCAGTCATTTTCCAGGAATAGACGTACACTTTTTACAGAAAATTCGTGAATGAAAACTAACAATACAGTATTGACAAATGCACTGATATGTCTCCTGGTGTGATGAACTTCCCAAAATGATAGAGTTCCATTAAAAATATTGTAATTCTTGTGGGAATTCCGAAGAATATTCCTAAATCAATCTAATAACAACCCAAAATGTAATATTGTTGAACGGAGGACTCACGAAGCAATACAACGCGAACTTTTTGATAAAAATAAAAAGAAGAAGACATCCTTACATAATACACTCGCGTTGCCATCTTATAAATCACAACTTCAAAAATACCAACTTTCCCAACGAAACCTGCAGATTCGCTCACACCTATTTCCACTCATAGCTTCGGTGTGTGAAACAAGTGTGCCAGTAAGAGAATCTCTTGACCAATAAACTGTATTATAAGAAATATGTATCTGTTAAAAGGCGAAAAGTCTCTGCCAATCCACGAGGTAACTCGAGACCATTTCCTCAAGATTCAATCTACTTCTACCGAGATCAACTTTCCCTCGACGAGGCACAAGCCTAAGAGCATCTTTCGCAATAATCGCGACACAATTTAAATCATTTGTACCGTGCGCCTTTCGTCATAAATTTCTAGAAAACCGCCGCGGATTTAGCGCCGCTTCCGGTATTATAAATAACTCCCTGCCTATTTAGGAACGCGACCAGCGAATATCAATCGCTAAATTGTTCTGACGTTCGGCTGTCTCGCGCCTGAGTAGTACTCGGCATTTCGTTGGAGGGACTTAGGGACGGCGATTTGCGTGGGATTGGAATGTCTGGGCGCGATCACGTTTTACTGAAAACATATGTAGCGTATGCCCGCGTCTGTTCCACCTTTTCCAGGCCGTCGACCTCTCCAATCAACCATTTGGACGTGAATTTTCCACGATATTAATAAATCACCGCCTCCCATTAGTAAAGCTCCATTCGCGATCGATTCGCGCCTCGCGATTCGACGCACGCCGAATATATACGTGTACAGGCATACGCTCAGCTGTTTCCCCGCGAATTAATGCGTATCTGGAATTTAAATTTATTACGACGGAGTTTAATTGCTGGCGAGTCTTACCGGGGGATTATACAACGAGCGGTAATTGGTACGGCCGCGATTAGAGTAGAAATGAATGGAGCGTTTAAATCACGCGGGGAATTATCTTGCGGGATAATTAAATCTATAAGTTTCAGTGGGAGTAATTGAATAGGAAGAGTAATGAATATACTATCGGACATTGGTAAGAAAATTTTAAAATAAAGGAGCGCAAATGCATTATCAATTTTACCATTCCGGGTAGTATTTATGTCTGTCTGTGACTGAAGGGTGTAGATCCTTCCACTATCAATGTGAAATGTTGCGAATGGAATAATGGAGCGTTAAACGAACGGAGATCCCGATCTGACTACGTATTATCGTATTGTTGAAAAATTACGTCGAAGGTATCAGACTTGCAGTATTTTAGCGCGCTGCAGAATTGCTGTGATGCGATTATTTTCATCGGTCCTACTGAAGTCTTGCACTGCAGTTTATACGAACGAGGTCCTATATATATTTTGCTGCAAAGTATGCAGGAGTAAAGTAACAGGTTTTCAGAATACAAATTCTCTTGTAACAGTGACCAAAAGCGGTGTTACTTTATCGCAACTGGGGCGCTATTACTCTCCATCAGGAAATTTCAATTCTTGAAGTGCATAAAAGGGTTGCACTCGAAACGCACGGAGTCACGATGCAGGTTCAGTCTTTCACCTGTTATCGAGGAGACTTCATTCACCGCGATATGATGGCGCAATCTCAATGGCACTGCCATTAAGCGCTCGCCTCGTATGGTGTAATCTCGCTTCCTTCATATCGAATCCGCATTAATTTCGAGACCACGCGAGTGGAAACACATTCGAAAACGGGGCTTAGGAAATTCTTGCTGGTCTTTTAGATCGTTAACGCGAAACTACTCTATCGCGCAATTCAGCGGGCTACCAATTGTTCTTCGGGTACTAAATTCAAACGTGGCAAATAAAATATGCCACCGCGCAAGTAGAAAGTCGATGGCGAATGTACGTGGGTGATTTAGAGGAAAGATGGAGGAATCTAGAGACGTATATTAACCACGGAAATTGATAAAAGATGGTCATTAAAGGGGTCGTGTATCTATAGTTGGCAGGCGAAAATGAACGCGATTTTCGGGAATTTTTATGTGGAAAATCTAATGTATATTGTTTGCAACTAGTTGCTTATTGTAAAAGTACATATATGCAGTAACTCTCAGTGATTTTGTTATATAAAAATGTTAAAAAATGAACGAATAGTAGCCACTTTTCCGAAAGCTGTTTTTATAAAGGCGCTGCGCGATGAGCACGATTTCTCCGAGCCGGATGATCTGAAATGAAAAAGTGAAGAAGATTCTGTTAATATATGAATTTATCTGGTGCGTGAACGAACGATTTTACTAACAGAATCTTCTTCACTTTTCGATTTCAGACGATCCAGCACGGTGAAATGGTACTCACCGCTAAAAAAATAGCTTCCGGGATAGTGGCTATTATTCGTTCATTTTTTTTAATATTTTTCTACAACAAAATCACCGAAAGTTGCTGAATATATATACTTTTAAAATAAGCGAATAGTGGCAAAAAATATACATTAGATTTTCCACAAAAAATTCCCGAAAATCACGTTCTTTTTCGCCTGCCAACTAGGCATGGCCCCTTAACATATAGAGGAGACAAAGTAGAGATGGCTATTTATTTCGAGTCAGATTTTTAGTTCGATTCTCTATAAGAGATGTGGTCAAGTGTCTTAGCATTTAACAGGCATTTGGGACGCTTGTAGCAGAAAATTACATACATCATGAAAAATCCTCGACTTATATCGAGTAATTTACTACATTCTGCATCAGGGGCGGATTTAGGATAAAGTTCGACAAATTTATTACGTTGCACCCTGCAGATATATAAACAGGACATACCTACCCCATTTTCGTGATTACTATATGCCCCGAAATTCCTCCACGAGCTAGCAATCATCTGCAACATCAAAAGTATTACAAGCTCTTGCAAGAGTTCTCTAACACGCGACCCTCAATTTTCTCGCGCGCTGTTTTATTCCCCCACGGCCCAATATTTCCCTCGACGGGGCGACAAGCCAGCTCGACTACCTCGGAACACGATAGACGTTAAGGATCTGGCCCTAGGGTTCGACAAGTGCTCGCAACGTCGCGTATGCATATCGCGCGCACACTTTCGCGCCAGCGAGCGAGAGAGCGCAGGGGACCGTCTCGAATCCGGCCACGAGACCGTTGCAGCGGAGCCAGCCAGTTACTAGGCAGACACACTCCGATCCGATGCAAATTTTCTCGACACCCGAGAGCACAGATCTGCTAGGCGTGTAGGCGAGAGATGTCCATCCTCTTACAGGACCAGTCCTCTGCTCGTACGAGACGGGACAGCGCTGGTAGTGGTGCCATTGGCGTCACCTACTGTCTCACTCGTTCAAGGGAGGAACGGAACGCTAGGCTACCTCGCCTCTTACACTCGGATCGATACGTATTCACTGTCTTCGATTTGCATTAAACGAATATAAAGGAACGATCGATTCTAGACCTTGACACGGTCTTAGGGAACAATTACTGTCCCCCTCAGCGATACCCTCAACATTCAACGTATGTACATAAATATAGCTCGTGGAGCTCTAATTACCATCTTGGGTATAAAGTTTAACGTTAGGTAGGGGATCTACGAGCCGGTGGAGCCATTGCAACGTTCTATTTCCGTTGCCTCGAAGGACCATCGTGGTCTAGAAATTGCACGCCAAGATGGTTGATACCGGGCGATCATTGAGCAAGTTTAAATACATGTTCACCTCGCCTATGGTGGTGGCGCCCATGGTTGGTACACAGGACCAGGCACACATCGTGGTGGTTGATACACGGTGCCTATTGGACGACTCTGTAGGTACATACGTACGACTCCGCAGGATCACGTGCAACTTTCCATATCGAGGAGTTTTATAGCTGCGCCTCGGTAGTGGGATAACCAGGGGCGCCTACACGCGTCCGACTTCGACTGCTTTGAACAGAAGTGGTCAATAAGACAAACATCCGCGAGCGCGAGGCTGCATTCGTGAAACGTGAATGCCAGGAGTACATACCATCGAAGAGAAAGAGATGTTCACCTCTTGCACGGGGAACACGGTGGAACGCTCGAGATGGAGCGCCTCGATACACGGGCCCCGTTGGTACAACGCGGGGATCAAGATTGTACAGGATGTCGCAAAATTATGGGACGAGCAGAGGCGTGCGAATTCCGCGTGGCAAAACCAATCGAAAAGCTCTGAACTGCGGTGCGATCTGCGGCTTAGTTTCTGAGATGCCAACGATTTAAATTTAGGACCCTCACTTCCGGCGCGCGCTGTTTAAACGCGGCCGAGGAATATCAGAATACGCGGAAATGCTTCCTCGCGAAAGGAATGCACGGAAAATATAGATTAATCTTTTTGATTGGTTACATTGTTCTCGAGGATAATGGAGGAATATTTTTATGAAATAATATTACTATGATGCAGTAATACACGTTTCGTATTAGTATTAGAAGCTATAGAAATTATTTCTGTCAAAGCTGATGGAAATATCGCGCGTGTTGTTGTAAATAAAATTGTGCACTTCGTATTTTAACCTATCATGAATTAATTTTAGGATATTTCGGTTCCTGAGCACTTGACATGTCGAAGAAATCTTTTATTTTAATTGTTCGATAGATATAAGATTCTCTGGATAAACAATTGGTTAAATGTCTCTGCGCAAATAAAAGTCAACAGCTAACCAAAGAATATCGTTTTTCTGGCGAACAATGCAGCAATCAGAAAAATTTATTCTATACATCTTACTTGTTTCTGCAAGAGAAATAACCTCCCGTCCGATAGTACCACAGTTCCTGAACAACGTGTAAACTTGTATAATTGAGAAACGCGAAAGAATAGGTTATACTGATACGTGTGCAAATTTATAATGGCGTAAGAGTGGAATCTCGGTTTGCCTGTTTGTTCTAATTCCTGCCTCTACGAAATTTTATAACACTGAACTACGAAACCATTCAAAGAATACTTCAAACTAAAATCATAACAGACGTGTTTACTAGACAAGAAAGTGCTACGGCACTTTTTGTCCTTCCACGGTCGTAACTCTTGTATACGTGCCCGAAACCTTGAACCTGAATCCCCTACCATAATCGACTCTGCCATTTTTTCACACTTAGTTACTTTTGATATTTTGTTTTGAATTTTACGCCAGACACTAATGTCCCTCTACGGTCGAGCACCGTTCTAGCAGTCAGTATTACCTCATACGCGACCGCGAAAAGACCTCTCTCGAAAAATACGTTTGTTAGTCCCATTATTGAGTGAAAGTCAAAGTTGAAGTGATACGTATTGACGTGAATTATAATTGAACAAATTATTCATACACCGGATTCTCGTTTACATTTCATTCTCTAGAGTCAATTTATGCAGCTGCGTAGTAAATATGCTTAAAATCGTGAAAATAACAGCACTATGCAACTTTAATGACCGAGACATTGTCGAGACAAGTTCACATACAAGTTGTATACGTTATAATGTATTAGAACACTTACTATTATCGGTGTGATAAAATCAACGCGTTCTGCTCGGGATTCTCGCGTGTGTGCGTGTATATATGTGCGTGCGTGTTTTCAAGAGACGCTACGTTTAAATATCGCGCGCTGGAAGCTGGACTCGTATTTAAGTTTCAACAGCCTACATCTCGCAAACGAAGCTGTGCGTTGAAGAAATAGTAATTACTTTTGGAGAATTTTATATATGGGAGTAAGAAGGTAGGTTATAGACTGTATTATTTTAAGGAAAGTCTACTTCTTACAAGAAATTGAATGTAGAGATAAAAGAATAACGAACTCACATGACTATGCTAGTACGATGATTTATTACATAGGATAAATTATATACAAAATGGTAGTCAATCTTTCAGTATCACTTCTTACGTACTATTTTATAGCATATGTACAAGGCAAATAATTACAACGTAATAGCAATTAGTTTCTAAACTAGGATAATTGTTTCTACAATTCAGACATGTCTAGTAAAGCATTTAAATGGGTTGGCATCCAATTCATGCCGTTGTGACATACAAACAACACATTTCCGTCTATATAAGCTTGGACATTGCCAACTTTATAGACTTGCTTCGCTTCCCTGTATCGGTTTGGTATAGGCATGAACAAAATACCTCTTTCTTCGCACTTCTTCTGAACAAGGTCCTTGAAACCTTGAGGTATCTGAGACGCTGTTCGCACTGCTTCAGCAAGTCTCTGTAAAAGTAGAAAGATTTCAGTATAAAAGCTAGGAAACGAGCAACTCTTTAACAGAAACTCTTTAATAGATTAAATCGCACCTCCATTCTTGGTTGTGCAGTTGGAGGCATCTGCGACATGGTAGGCTGAGTTCTTTCTAAGCTCGTCAGATACGAAACTTGTTCCATTGCACCTGGTTGGTGGCTTTGTGGTCCGTTAACTGCCCTATTCATCATATCCAATGCTTTCTTGAAGTGTTCTGTAAATCAGTCCATCGTAAATTCGAGAATCGTGCATCGAATGTCGGAGTACCCTCGACATTAGACTGAACACCTACCTTTCACTAAAGGCTCCGCTAGTAATTTCTCATTCAACATGCCTTTCCATCCCATATACCAATTCGTCACTTGATCATAATTAGGGGAGTGGTTGAGCCAAAGTGCCAGGACTTGTAGCCACTTGGGGAAGAAGAATTTGTCGAGTAACCCTGCCATTATGTGACACGGAATCAAGTCCTTCCACTCGTATACCCAATTCCACTGATCCAAATGTTGCTGGTGCGGATTTATAACGAATTCTGAAAGTGCTATTTGTAACTTTGGTATGATATTCTTCACTAAAAAGGCCTCCATATCTCCCTTCGCGAAAACATTCTCCCAAGGCTGCAACATTAGCCTGGCAGATCTATCGGAGGGGTGCCAACCGCCCAATGCGGAACCTAATTTACGTCGTATTATTGGATATATCAAAGTATCCAATCGATTCCCTGTAATGATAAAGTGTTCCCAGCATCATTCATTTATATCTTACCATCTATTTTATCCTGAATTTTTAAGAAATATGCGTACGTAATAACGGTAGCCAAGGATGAATCCATGTGTGGATAGGCACTGTGTCAGTAAGGGGATTCCATTCCTCTACTTCCAACGTAAGTTTTGGAAGGATTAGTAAGTCTAAAATATTTTCTAATATCCAACTTGGAAGCAATGGTATCCAGTGCTCTATTAATTCAATGAGGGCGTCTGGTTGTCTACACGTCCACTGTCTAGAACGAGAATTAATAAAAATTACAATCAACACTTTACTCGATTTCCATATTTACGGTTCAATTCGTTTATCATAAAATGGGGTACGTACTGTATTGCTCCTCTAATTGATGGCATCCATGAATTCCAAACAAGCTGGTCATACGGTTGCATGGATCTTGTCTGAAGAGTAGTAGTACCACTTTCTAGAATACTCTTCCACTGCTCGAATAATCTGACGGGCTGCTTTGGCTGCATCAATGGATTCCAACTGAGCAAACAGTCTTTTATTTTCGGACCAACGAAACTACTGGCCAAATCACCCAGTTCGTACATTTTGTACTCTTCGTAATATTTGTCCTGCAAGTCTTTGAAAGCTTTTGCAGTTTCTTGCAATGACATTTGGTTCGTTTCGTCCATCAATCTGTCTACAATCACGAGTACACTTTCTAATGTTTCGATGAGTTGACCATGTTGGTCTACAACTTTAGATAAATTCTTCTTCTCTGCTTCTAATGCAATCACTCTGTCGATCAAATGCCGTGTCCTTCTGTCATTTTGTATAATGTCTTGCTCGCACATGTCTACGAGTATGTTTAAATTATGTTGGAGCTCTGGCAACGCAAAGTTCACTTTGGATTTCTTATCAGTAACCACGACAGTCTCATCGGGTCGCTGTTGGCCGCCAGATATCGCATGGTATCCACTAAGAATTCTTTGCTCCGGGCCAGTCATGTCAATAACTTTAACTCTGCTCATATCGTTCGATATCCTTACTTTCTTGTTAGGCTTCAACTTTCCATCTTCCAGAACCTGATCTACACTTCGATAAACATAATTTACTTTCTTCTTGGCAATAGCTCCGTCTCCTTTGCGCCACTGCGATAACTTGGCCTTAGGGTCCTTTCCATCTTCTGCTTCCTCTTCCTTCTTCTTTTCTGCAAGCTTAGGACCTTTCTCTGGGCCATAGGCTCCGATCGCGCCTCTGCCTTTTCTCAGGTGTGCTTCCACTGGTGCACTTATACCTTGTAATTGTTTACCCAACCCTTTACCAGGTTCGAAACCCATCTAAACCGTAAAACGATTAATAAGTATATTTTTCTATAACAGAAATAAGTAGCCTAGCGTTTCGTGCACACCTGCAATAACAGCTTAGCCCCGATACCCTTTGTGTGCACCTCCCAACTACCCATTCCGCTTTGCACTAGTAAGGGATTTAAATGCCTCTTCTTTTTACGTAAACCAGCGATATCCCCATCTGTATTTAATGAAAAAGATGAATGTTGATGCACGTTGCTCGATCTTTCATCTTCGGAACTATGAAAGGCAAACAGTTTTATCGCATGAATCGTATTGAACACCGTATAGTTAAGGGGTCATTCTGGTAATCACGCAGCAAAATTCGGCAACATTCAGGCTTATTTTTCTCAGTGAATACAATGAATAACAATGTCAAACTTTTTTTCATTTATTAAGCTACTTGTAATGTACAGGGAACAATTTTTTAAATACACTTTTAATTGTGTTTTTTCAATGTTATTTGGAGTTCAAAATCGCGCCTTTGAAAAGAAATACCTCCCTGGTGGAAGTGATTTAAGCTCACAGACTCATCTGAAACAAAAAGACCAAGCTGATTCTTAATCATTATGAGTACCGCTGTCGCAGGTGCCAGAATTAGCCACATAAGTAAAAAATTAACAAAATTGCGCGCATTCAAACTTTAAGTTTCAAAATTTTCCAAAATTTGTTAAATTTTTACTTACGTGGCTAATTCTGGCACCTGCGATAGCGGTACTCATAATGATTAAGAATCAGCTTGGTATTTTTGTTTCAGATGAGTCTGTGAGCTGAAATCACTCCTGCCATCTTTTAAAAGGCGTGATTTTAAATTCCAGATAACATTGAAAAAACACAATTAAAAGTGTATTTAAAAAATTGTTTCGTATACACTACAAGTAGCTTAATAAATGAAAAAAAAGTTTGACATTGTTATTCACTGTATTCACTGAGAAAAAAAAACCTGAATGTTGCAGAATTTTGCGGCGTGATTACTAGAACGACCACTTAAACCACAAAGTAAATCTCTTTATATTAAACATATTACCTTGAACTATTTGGAAATTCCCTTTGCGATTTACTCGCATTTTCATTGTCACTGTCATCGTCATCTTTTTCCTCTGTTTCCTCCTTGGGCTTGCCAGCCTGCTGAATTCCACCCGCTACAAAATTTACGGGGGCTGTGTAATTTTTTGGTCCTTTATCGAACGTTTTAAACGATGGTCTAGCAGACAATTCTTCTTCATCGCTATCATCTGCCCAAATACCTGAAACGGAAGTTTCGTTTAACTCCTGCGACTAAAGCTAGAAACAAATACAAAGTATTTTCCCCACAATCCCTCAGACAGGTAAACGCTAGTATCAAATAGTTTTTACCAAGCATTTGCTGCTTCTTCGTTAATTTACGTCTAGGACGATTAATATTGAATTCATTTTCCAGATCGTAATCTGTAATTTCAAAGCTTTCTACTTCGTCCTCCGACATCTTATCAGTTTATTAACGCCGCGTGCGAACCAAGGTTTAAAAATTCTTTATTATATCCAAGTTTCCTCGCTATGTACGATACACAACAATAACTGAAGCGAACTGAAGTATCAAGTATCATAGGTTAGATTGCACTGTATCTCTACGAAGCTGCATTAGTTTATTTTGCTGACATAGGCGTTTACATCGTTTACATTAACCCGTCCAAGTGCTTCATAAACATATAGCTTCGAATTTCTGGCATCGGCGTGTTCTCTCGCCGCAGTGGCGGAGAAAGCATTGTCCTATATCCCTGTGACTATAGCAGACTATTTGGACAATACATTTCCCATTATTACCGAATGCATGGAATAGTCTGCCAGGTTTGAGAAGAGATCTCAATTTCCTAGAATTAAACGCGTGTAAGCAGTGCTGCCATAATAGCCAAAGAGACGTCAAAGCCCATGAGAATAAATTATATAGCATTATGACATTACCACAACGATCAGCTAAGAACTTTGCATAAGGAAATGGAAAAACGAAATTCATCTTAGAATAAAGCGCAGTTAGCATACATTTAGCAACGTTACATTTCCAATATTGCATAAACGCGCGCCTTGTTCTCCTTAAAATAGTACTAGAACTTGATAGAAGCATTATAACGAGAAATATTCATTATACTCTTGTGGAGGAATAAATTTTCATTTAATAGAGGCCTTCTAATAGTGAAAAATAGCGGATACTTTACGGCAGATGTCGCTGTACGCGGAAGCTCGTAGGTTGGCAGTACCGCTGGCTGGGGTTTTGCAAAAGCTACAAATAATTTTGGGTAGTGGCTGTGGGTAACATCGTAACCTTGCGACGCGAGACTAACAAGGGTTATTATATGTTGTTAACGATTTACCGGGGATTTTGAAATAATCCGTCTTTAATCACTGCCGACTCGCTGTATAGATTAGTGTTAGTGGTAACCGTGTTAGTGCTGGTTGGTCCCTTGTGCCGGTTTGTTGTTGCGACCCTCGTTAAGGAAAACGGAGTTAATCTGACAATGGGAAACGTTCACACCTGTGGCCCGAACGAAGCTCTCGTCGTATCAGGTACGGCGCTGAATGGGAAGCTTGTATCTTGCGAATCAATCAAGCGGTGCAATAAATTAACCTAGAGCTGCCACGCTTGATTCATTCCCGTTGCTTTTACTCGCATGCCCGGCTCCGAAAAGTCAACATTAACGGTTCCGCCACTTTTGTATCGGCAAAACGTTCGTAACACTTCTCTATTAACATAACTGGCACGCCGATATCTTTGTTTACGTAGATCGCTCTAACACAGCCAAATAATTTTCCACAATGATCCTGTCAACACTCCTGCTCCATTGGCTTTCAGTTTCACAGCAGTCGTTGCTTTTAGCTTGTGCATGCGTAAATGGGTTGTCTGTTTCATTCTAGCAATGTGTAACGCGCTTAGAAGCCACCTATGATTACTTTGTAGTATTTGAAAGCTTAGGCTTTTCTGGAATGGAGACAGAATAATGTGTATTGTTTGTGCGACTGTCAGTGGTGAGGGATTGAAGAGACTAATGGATGAAATTTTGAAATAGGAGTGGCCGTAGTACAAGCTACGTTCTAATCGTTAATACGCAGCGGAAGCAGTATTACTTAGCAATAATGTGATTCACTGACTGTATACTTATGGTTGGGAGAAAGGGTAGTAAGTCAGTTGTGGGTTAAAATGTATTGGAGACTTCAAAGTAGTTTGATTTGAGTTATCGTACATGTTGTAATTCGAAGAATCCTTATTGTAAATTATCGTAACATCACTGGGATGTACTTAGATGCTTGATTCGTTTAGTTTACCAATGAAAGTCTCAAAGAAACAGTGAAATTGACCTAAATAATCTCAAGGTGAAATTAATGAACCTACACGTACACTTGTGGTTTGTTCAGGCAATTCAGAATAAGATCATGGGGTTAACAATCTATAAGCGGGTGTGTTGTCGCAAAGATAATTAATATAATAGGTTTTTAAATAAGCTTTGTCAGTGCATGCATACGCATTACTCTTTACAAAGCAGTTTTTAAGTTCCTCTATATAAAATTTGTAATCATATGCGTCACAAAAGAAATTTATGTTAGCATTCACAGGAAGAGGCATATACACAATTATTTTTGCTCTTCCGCTATCTGTGACACTTGATAAACCAGTTGTCAAGAATAGATCTGAGTTATTCATGTGGAAAGTATATGCAAATTCTTTCCTTTATTTTTGTTCAATTCACCAAAGACGAAAACATAGCCCATTCACCAATTGAGAAGTATTATAAGCAAGCACCCATGACGCAGTTATTCGGCCATCCGCGATTTTCCTTTACTTTTACGCGAGGAAGTGTATCCAGAGGAGAAGCATGACTCATCGCCCGTTTGCGTCATCATTGATGAACTCGTATGCTCGTACCTACGAAGTTCCAATTTCATTGCAATGAACAACAATATGGGTCACTCGATTGTTGTGCAACGTGTCGTGCACGCAAATACTTTGTTATCTCGCATCTAACTAATCTAACGACATCACCTTTTTTCCATGAAAAATCGCGTGACGTGTCTTTCGAAGGAAGTATTATCAGTCATCGGATGTGCAGTATGATTAACTTGTCACTCGTTTGCAAACAACAACGGACGTATTTTACTTAGAATCTTTTAAGCTTCTCAGGGTTCTAGGAAAAACTATTTTCAACACGCCTCAAAAATATATATTTGGCACACAGAACACCATATTTGTAATTGAATAATTCAATTGGTCTCGATCGTGTGTATTTAATATTTCCATAAGAGTAATACAATAATATAAAAATAAAACTGTTGACGGAGTTAGTGTAGCTTAAACGAAACGTGTGAAGTTTTTAATTTATAGCCATTAACATGAAAGAGCTTATTGTAGTGTTACGATTAAGCGTAATTTAATATATGGCGCTCTATTCTATGTATAAAATATCTTGATAACAAAAATAGTCTTGATAATAAAAAAGTCTTGATAATAAAAAAGTATCTTCCTAGAAGATCTTTGAAATGTAATCTCCGATGGCCTCCTCTTATAAAAACAATTTACAAGTAATCACTAGAGACTAATATTCTAGGAATTATCAGGATTAAATTCTCCACATTTCTCGGACTTAATTAAGATTCATTGTCTTTCGTATAATTACGAATGACACTCCATAAATAATACCAAATGTCAGTCGAACTCTTACGCAAATGTGACCAGAATCGGGTTTCCCACAAGGATAAATCTTGCTGCCGCCCTGTGGTAAAAAATTTCCATGTTTCAACAATCACACTCGCTCTAAAACAAACATCTTCGAACCGCACATTTACCCATTCATTGCCAAGATCGTTTGATCATATCAGCCGCCTTTTCACCGATCATAAAAATACCCGCGTTTATATGCCCCGTGGGCATGGCGGGCATGATCGAAGCGTCCACCACTCTCAACCCCTTCACGCCGTACACCCTCAACTCTGGGTCCACGACAGCATTGGGGTCGCTTTGGGGCCCCATTTTAACCGTCCCGATTTCGTGGTTCATCATCGACGGTAGGTGCTTTATGGCGCATCTCCAATAATCATCGCTAGCGAATTCAAATGCCTTGCAGCCAGGGATCTTTGTATCGTGCAGTCTGCTGCCATACTTCTGGAAAGGATCTGTCCTGGAGATGTTGATGGCGTGCTTGATCCCTTCCAGAATGATCTCCACGTCGGCCGGGTGGGCGAAGAAATTGGGGTCCATTTTGGGGGGCTGTAAGGGGTCCTTAGACCTCAGAGTGAGCCTGCCGAAGCTCCTAGGGTTCTGCAGGATTGGCCAGATCGACCAGGCGTCCTGGTTCTCGATGGGCTTGTAAACGGCGTTGTAGAGCTCGTCGGATACCCTGAGGGCCTTCTTCAGGGGCACGCCTCCGTCAGAGTGCAGGGACCCCGAGGCGAACAAAAGCTCCACGTCCGGCCTATTGTCGGGCGCGTATTTCGTTCTGATGAACGCCAGCGCCTCTGCTCCTCCTGGAAGCGACATCAAGCCACTCCTGTTCAGGAAGTACTGCACGAACACGCCGGGCCTAGTCAGCCTGCTTTGCAGCAGAGACACAGGCTGGTTCACCATGAAAGTCAGCCCCAGGAAGCCAATGTGCTCGTACATGTTGTACCCGACTTTGGAGTCTTGTAGGACCTTGATCCCCAGCTCTTCCAAATGGTCCTTGGGCCCTATCCCCGATAGCATCAGCAGCTTCGCGGAATCTATCGTTCCCGCTGAGAGAATCACTTCCTTCGAGCAGAACACCCTGTTTCGTTCATTGTTCTGTATGTACTCGACTCCGAACGCGCGGTTACTCTCGTCGATTAGGACTCTGGTGACGGTTGCGCCAGTGACGATGTTGATGTTCGGCCTGTTTACCCTCAGATAGGCTTTCGAGGCGCTACACCTGGTCCCTTTGTCCATGTTCGCTTGAATATACGAGAACCCGATTTGCTCCTCGCCGTTGTAGTCCACGATCTTGTAGCCCAGTTGTCTGCCGGCTTTCAGGAACGCTTTTGCCAGCTCTGTGTGGTACGGAACGTGCTCGACGCACAAGTACCCTTTGTCCCCGTGGTACGAGGAGTTCTTGATGCCTGAACATGGACACGGTGGTTAATTACCGTCGTAGGACAGTAGCATGATGCGGTAAATTCTGCACACGGCGTCTTAGATCTTTAACGCGGGGTGGGAAAAAGGGGAATCAAGAGCTTCTTTCTACGGTACCTTTCCACGATTATGTAGTACAAACTTGCGAACGTGAAGCTGTTGTACGTTTCAGTTGTGGGTTCATTCGAATTGGCGGAGAGTTTGATGGTAATGCTTATAATACAAGCTATTTACGCTATTTGAGCATGCAAATATTTATTACAAGGGGAAAAGAACTAAATAATTGTGGAGTCCTATTTTACCGTTTCGCCAGTTACGCTTCTTTTCTGATAGAATTTGTGTACTGCTAGACAAAGTAGTTGAAAGTAAATCGCCCAAAAGCAAATCAAAGTGATAAAATACGTTCCTCTGTCTTTGAAGATTGAGAAAGATATTTATGTAATTCCCCATGTAGACTATTATACTCTTTTTCATAAAATGCAGGTTGCAGAATATTTCTCACATGAACTTAACACCCAGCGAATAACTCTAACAAGTGCTTCCCTCATTCTTCAACAAGCATGCTCGAAGATCTCCAAAGCTGTTCAATTTTACTCCCATTTTCGACCTGTTTTGCTACAAATCAGCCTTCGCCTTACAACGAATCAAGCCCCCATAAAGTATATCAAGCAATTCTCTAACCTGGCACATCGAACCTCTCGCTCTTCTTGTAATAATGTAAGACGTCGTCGTAAGACCAGCCCTCGTTCCCCAGAGCAGCCCAGTTATCGTAATCCAGCTTGTTTCCGCGTGTATGGATCATGTAGTTGAGAGTGCTCGTGCCACCCAGAGCTTTTCCTCGTGGCCAGGCGCACTGTCGGTTCACCATACCCAGACAAGCGTTCTTCTGAGGCTCGACAGTGTAACCCCAGTTGAAGTTCGATAATTGGAAATAGCCTACTAGGATGGGGATCTGGTGGAGGAGGGATTCTGGACCTCCTGCCTCCAGAAGGAGGACGTTCCATTTTTTGTTCTCGGTGAGGCGATTAGCCAGCGCCGAGCCAGCTGATCCAGCACCCACAACGATGAAGTCATATCTCTTGTTATTCGGATCGATTCTATTTAAAACTTCGGGCGATGGTCCGTAGCTCCTCAGAGCGTCCAAGAACGATGTGGACGCCCCTAAGGAGACCAGGAGCGGTAATAGCAGCAATATCCTAGCGGGGGTGGCCATGTTGCTGCAAAGGAGCAAGGTTTCAGATGAAGTAGCTTATAGGCACGGGTATTGTTGATTTCTATTGACAACTATTACTTCTTATGGAACAGAAAGACGGGTGGGTAGAAGGGTACAAGTGGAAAGAGAGTGATTCTCTGTGAGGCAATAGTTGGAAAATATTGAATAGTGTCTCTGTGACGGAAATTGTTAAAGTGAGATAAAATATCGTCCAAATCTTGTTACAGAATAGACTTTCGTTTTAGGCTTATTCAGGATACAGTGTTTGAAAACAGGATATTTAAGATTTGAGACTTATTCGGGTAGACATTCTTGAGAATTATCTATATTATTGCATAGATCTTTGGAATGACTTTTCTAAGACACGAAGGCTCGTTGGAGAAATGTTATCCTGGATTTTCCACTTAATTTTTCATAAAGAATCAGGCTCTTCTCAGTTGTATCGCTGGTAGCGAATAATCCTGTATATCGTGAGGTATAGAAGTCACTTTTAATCTGTTTCATACATTAACATTTGCTAATATTTTACACTTCGTTGTGCAAGAAAATGAGTAAACGATAAAGTCAGATAGATCATTTATAATCGCTTAAATGTTGACATTGCGACTTCATTATTGAAGCAAGCACGCGCGGTTTCACTACTATACCTAGTCACCTGTAAATGAGGACATTTTCATTCATCTAACGAACATGTTATATAACCCTGAATGCGAAACACTAGGTAACAAAGTTACGAGCAAAGTTTCACTGTACATTTTATAGCACCGCAAACTGGATCTTATCTAGAAGCCCAAAATTCACTCGTCAATCAGTGTCATAAAAAATTAGATATTATTTATCGTTCTTCCATAATCGATCAAGTCTTATGCAAATTATAGTTTGCAGTTGTTTATTCAAAGATAAAATCAAACTTCAACCCATTACTTATTGTTAGTATCACCAGGCTTTGTTAAAAAATCAAACATTTACACGAAACGAGACATTTCACTCCAAATTCAAGTTTGTCACTGTCAGATTGAAAACTGAACTGTGTTGAAATTTGTCGTTCTTCACTCGTTACTCTTAGTCATCGCGAATGAAACAATCTTCAAAACCGAAAGTTTACTCGTCACTTTTGTGTCAAACGCTACTTCTCACTTGGAGTGCCAATTTCATTTATCACTCAAACTGACAAACTTAACCCCCTCAAAAGCCGAATTCACCACTCTTGAAATAGAAAGCAAACTTCGTTCCAGGTCCACGCTTGCCTCGTCACTTACACATAAACCATTAAAATACAAACTTTGCTGGTCACGTTGTCGAGCACCCTCGCTGACGGCAGAATCGGTTACTCCTTCACCTGGTTCAAATCGTTATTACCATAATACGGCGATTGTAACGAGCTAATGGCCAACTTCCGTCGTCCTTCTCAATGGCCTTTCGAAGACTCGGTTGTACGATGTCGCGTGGCTGCCGAAACACCTTCTGAGGTCCTAGTGTGTCTACTTTCCACTTCGAGATCCTCTAGAGAAATGCGCTTTCTCGTGGCGTTCACGTAATACTTAGCAGGCTCGAGTAAGGTTAAAAGTTGGACTCCGTCGACCGACCCCTTCCCGTGTGTTTTCTGTACCTGCATCTGTTTTATCTCGCTCACGTTCCATTTTTATGCTCAGAAAATTGTGCATGGCACTTGCATGCACACGTGAAACGTGCACATTCTCTAAATCATAACGAATAATTTTGCCATAATTTTGCCGGGGCGTTCCAGTGCGTCCAGAATAAATCTCGGTGGATGGACGACCCCGATTTGCAGTTTTAAGTGAAGTACAAAGGAGGAACGCTTTGCAACCCTTTCAGAACCTTTGTCTATTGTGGTGGGTACGAGTCTCAAGGGATATTCTCATGATTTAGTCTCTTGATTAATAAGGGGAGGACACCATGCGGTAGACATCGATTTTGATGAGCCTTGGCACGATGGATCTATGTCGAAAATAAGTAAATAGGTGTCCGAGCGTTTCTGCCAATGAGCCTTAATAATAGAGATATTTACATGTAAATTATTCAAAAGTTCATAGTGGCTGTGGAGTTTTAGTGGGTAAAAATCCCATAACTACCCTGGCGCCCGCGAGGATTCCCCTCTGGAGGAGTGGGGATTTGTCGTGACCCATAATGGAAACAAAATTTCAATTTTTCTTCCATTTCCTATTGGATAATTTAAATTCATTAAAAGAACACGTACGTTACTTTTTCATCATTCTATTAAATCTCTGGTAATCTACAGTCTATTTCCATATTTATTTCCATGACTGAAAAGTAGTATGTCGAATGCTGCAATTTGATCGAATTTAAAGCCCAGTTCTGGTTCTTAACTCCAAAACAGGATCCCAAAAATAAATCCCAAATCACTCAATTTTTATCATTCTCAAAGTTATGTTTATTCAGTTCAGGCTTTTCTCGATTAATCATCTTTAGTAATCGATTAGATAATAGATACAAATGGTCGGTCGTATTCAATGGACTACGGATATTAAACAATCAGGGAACAGGACGGGTGGACGCAATAATACAAACAGGAAAAAATCAATAATACAGTATTTAGCGAGACACGTTTCCGCAATAAGCGTGACCTACTTAGTTTGAACTCCACTGGTGTAGGAATAAGTGCACTAGCGAGTGATTTTTTGTTTGCACACTGAAAATTTTATACAAAATTAATTATGTGCAATCATGTACAAAATAGATAAGGTGATTGCAGTTTCGAACACTAAGTACTTCAAACACTCAATAAAAATTATATTGAACTATTTGCTTTCATTTCTAGCGAGATTCCTTCGTAACTTTTAACTATTATCTCAATCGTTAATATATTCCTATTACCTGTTTTGGCGATATCTTTTTATTACTCTTTTAGGTACATCTTGAAAATAATTATCGAAACCAAATCAGTGATCACATTCTATTCACTTCTTTCCACGGTATTTTTAAAGATGCAAAGTGTGTGCTTAAAAAATGTACAAAAACTTTTTCTTCATAAATAATGTCTTCCAACGATATTTAATTATAATTCTAACCGCAATAAAAACACCATGTTTGCAATTTAAATGATTGAAAAAAAAGCTTTGATTAAGTACAGTTAAGTTCTTCCGTTGATTCGATTACTCCAGTCCAGTTCCATCACGCTTTATATAAAATTGAGTTTCATATTCATTAGCAATTTAAATTCGAAGGTGAAACCGCGTAGAAAAAAAATCCGTCTAGTGGGAATTCAAATACTGCCTGAATGCTAGGTTGTAATTACTTGAGCTTCTTTGTAAGAGAAAAGTATTTACCTGCTTTAAATTACTATTAATTTAATCGTATGAACCAAGAGGAAAAACGTGATATGATCTATTCATTTAACACTTAAAGGACAGAATGATCACACTGTATATATATATATATATATATATATATATGCGTGAAAATAAGCGTTTCTACAAAATAAGAACTATTTGCAAGAAATAGTGACAAATAATCGGAAACGTATAAGCTGTGATTTGCTCTATCGTCATAATTACATGTATCTGCGTTGGAAGTGAGAAACAGAGTAAAAAGTTGTTTTCCTTGATGACCTGACTTGGAAAGTCTAATCAATTCATGCAAATACCTAAATCGTCATGTTAAGTCACGTCAATTGTAATAGTAGAAATTTTAGAATCGTGCTGGTGAAAAGGGACACTTTGGCTTGTTCTTCGTCGATCGATGATAATTAATTATTCAGGTATCCCCATTCCTTTTTAATCATGTCCGACGCTTTCTCGGCGATCATGAATACTGGAATATTCGTGTGTGCTGCCGGAATTTCCGGCATTATGGAACAGTCCGCTACTCTCAGTCCTTTGATACCGATCACCTGGAATATTTAAAAACGTTAAGTAGTTCTAGCTTCACTCACACTTACCACTTTATCTGCCGCTGTCACGCGTGCGTGACTCCACGAAATCGATCCACTAAAGTTGGATCCAGATCTGAATGAGTGTAGGTACGTTGAGCAAGGCTGAACGCGCACGAATATTCTGATGCGGACGGGCGAAACGGTAGCCAGGGTCGCATGCTTCTACGTCAGAAAGGGTGAGCGTGAACGCATATGCTAGTGTGAACTAGTTCATTCGTGGTGACTCGACGCATGCGACCCGACTCGGGAATGCCGACGAAGGCACATGGCCTGAGCCGACCGTTGTCGGTTTTCTTCCACACATCAAAGGAAGTTTGGAGTGCATTGCGCTCAGCGTGAATGATAGAAGCAGATGAGATACTTTTCTCAAATCCTCGATGTCTCGGATTTTCATGATATTGAAATATATTGCAGTCCACGTGAAATTAGGGAGGGCTAAGTACTCATTTTTCTAGTTTCGAAATTGTTTAAAAAATACAAATCTTCGAAGTTCCCTGCTTTCGGTGATTTTTACGAAACCCGCCTTCAGAAATGGATTTTAATGACCTAAATTATTGAAGGCATGAACTTGCGTTTTTTTTTTTAATCATGAATGATGGATCTATGAGAATGAATTTAATCAATTGCTAATATTGTCATAAACAGTTAATGAAAAATAAAAAAATTACATTTTTAACAATATAATGCATTTACCATATGATAGACTTTAAAGCTTTATTTTAATGAATAATTTGTCTTTCTTTTCTTCACTACACCCTGTGTTGTTCTCAGTTCATATAACCTGACCGACTCGCTGTTGTATTAAAAAATCACACGAAATTACTCGCGGGGAACGGCAATACGCATCGTGGAGGGACGCAGGAAGAAAAAGGGTAGTCCGCTCACTGCGCGTGACCCCACCTGCGTCCCTTCAAATTGGAGACGGATCCCTTATCTGTTTAGTATAGGTATACGGGCGCTCGAATTTCAAAACAAAAGCACGCGTTGACGCATTCAGGTCTGGATCCGGCTTAACGCGCATATGCCTCAGAATTCCATCTCCTTTTATGTTTATCATAGACAAACCAAATATGCCATCGAAAGATCTCTATTCTGTTTCCAAGACGCGTGTTTGAAGCGTTTAAAAATCAACGAACAGTTGGAAAATTTTAAAAGGATGCAAAACATGCAGCAGATCAAGTGTTAAGAATCATGAGACGTAATCGTTCTAACTGGATTTCTGTAACAAGCTCCTACTTCTGCCAATAATTCTGCAATTCAGTTTATCGGTTAAAACCTGCTTCATCGATGTAGAAATTTCAATCAACCTTATCCCCATTAAACGAGCAAGACTGAGCCGTGTGACATTTCCGGGTTGTACGTACTTTCAAAGCGGGATCGACGACAGCGGTTTTGTCGTTCAGAGGTCCCATTTTGCAAGTCCCACTGTAGTGATAAATAGTGAGCGTTTGCATCCTGGTGTTGCACAGCCAGTAGTCGTCCGAATCGAAGGGGTAGTTCTCGCACTCCGGCACCGTTTTGTTGTAAAACGCTACGCCCAATTTCCTCATGGCTCTCGTTCTGCAGACCTGAACGGCAGCCCTGATCCCCTTGATTATGACTCTGATGTCCTCGGGGTCATTAAGATAATTGGGGACGATTCGTGGCTTCACGTTCACGTCACTGGACTGAAGTCTGATCGAGCCGCGGCTCCGCGGCTTCAACAGCATCGGGAATATCCCGTACGAGTTGGTGCTCTGGAAGTGCGAGAATTTATCCACTATCTCCCGACTGAAGCCAAAATTCTTCATCAGGGCATCCAACATGTAAATCGAGCTGATGAGGGACAAAAGCTCTATGTTCGGTACACCGTCCCGATTCTTCGGGTCGTCCACGTCCAGGAACGCTATACCGTCGCAGCCGCCGGTGATCGTCAGTGGCCCGTCTTGCCTAAGCAAGAAGTCCTTCGCGTAAGGATTCCTAATATCGGTCAAATTGTACATCAATACACTAACCGGTTGATCGACCGTGAACGTCAATCCGCCGTACGCTATGTGGTCCATGAGGTTGTCGCCAACCCGCGAGTCTTTTATCACGTTTATCCCGAGTTTCTTCAAGTGTTCGGCGGGCCCGACACCCGACAGCATCAGCAACTGCGGGGACCCGATGGCCCCCGCGCACAGTATCACCTCCTTCCTGGCGTACACCGAGATTCGGCGGTTGCCCTTGACGAACTGAACGCCCACCGCCCGTTTGTCCCTCTTGTCGATCAGTATCCTATGCACCATGCTCATCTTCGTCACGTGAAGGTTCCTCCGCCTTTTGCCCACCAGGTACGCCCTGTTGCTGCTCATTCGATAGCCGCGGGAAATGGTCCCCTGTATATACGAGAACCCTATCTGCTTCTCCCCGTTGTAGTCGACGAGCGGGTATCCGAGCTCCTGGCCGGCTTCCAGGAACGCGGCTGACAGGGGTGAGTGATAGGGGGCGTAATTGATGCTCACTGGTCCCCTGGTGTTTCTGTATTTCGTGTCACGCCCGAGCTTCGGTATCCGCACGCCTTCCAGCTTCTTGAAGTACTTCAGTACGTCCTTGTAGGCCCAGCCAGCGTTTCCCATCTGGGCCCAACGGTCGTAGTCCTGAGGGCTGCCTCTGGTAGCGATCATGTAGTTGAGGACGCTACTGCCGCCCATCACCTTGCCCCTGGGCCACTTGCACCTGTGCCCCTTCATGCCCAAGCAGTACTTGTCGGACGGCTCTGTCTCGTACCTCCAGTCTATCTCGTCCACGCCCTGCAGGAAGTGCGCCAGGATGGGCACGTCCATGAACATTGTCTCCTCAGGGCCAGCCTCGATCAGCAGCACCCTGAACTCGTCGATCTCGGTCAGTCTGGAGGCTATCGTTGCGCCCGCCGTTCCAGCACCCACCACGACGAAATCGTAGACCGAGTCAGGCCCGGGTGTCATGTCCGGCTGGGCGTGATCCTGGAACAGCTCGTTCTCGCGGAGGAAGTTCAGGGCACCTATCCCGGCGCCTAATATGTTCTCCGCCGCGGAGCCGTTGAAGCTGTCGAAGCCATAGAGGTCCGCGTATTCTCTGCGCTGAGCGTGTGCGCGCGACTGATCGTGAAAAGTCACGGCCACCATGGCGGACAAGAGCAGCAGCCGCAGCAAGGACAGAACACATCCTGCGTTTACGTTCATGTTGGAAGATTTTTAACTGGAAAATCAGGAATGGTACACCGCGCTCCTCTCGCGCTGCATATATACGGTGCAGGTGCAGCGCTGTGTCATCGTTTTCCTGGTGGGCACACCGCGCTCGTGACGGTTTCGTTTTTTCGACGATACCACTTAAGTATTCGTATCGTTTGAATTGCTCGGCATCCCTTGAGTGGATAAGCGGTGGTCGCTGCCTGCGGCCGCTTTTTCTCGTCCTGCTATTCGGTGATGCGACCTTTGCAACGGGATAGGTGGAGGAAAAAACAGCGAGTGTGATCGATCTGGAGTATTGTTGCAGGGTGGACTGTGTGCACGGTCCTGGAGGTGTTTCGAGTTTATCGAGGACTACCTTTACTATCTGGCTTTGCCCGGAATTTAGGTTCTGATTGTATGATTTTTTTCTTCTTTTTTTTGTGAACATAGTCACATTCGTCTGGATTGGCCAGGCATGAGCTGAGGCACATTCCGTGACCCCAGAGTTTACTGTTCGGAAGTTTTTAGGCGACAGACAAAGGCACACACATAGACTTTCTGCTTTTTATATCGAGGATATGAAAATTCGTTTTTCGTATTTTAGCGCGTACCGTGCCGCAGTGGAAATTCAGAACTTTGATAGGACTATAAAAAGTGATGAGAATACTGAACTGCAGTATCCAGTTATTGGGAAATAGTAATTATGTAATATTCTCCACAATTTCAGATCTCTTGTATTTTTATTTCGATATTGAATTGCCAAACACCTTTCTCCTTTGAGCGAAGGAGAAGATGGAAAGAATATGAGGAAATAAATGTCTGTTTTTGAGGTGATTATATGGAAATACAGAAATTTATGTTAGATTTTATTTTAAAGAGTTAAGGAAGTAGGGGGTATCTTCTGTGTCAGTTAAAGGGGTATAACGAATCTTAGGATAAGGAAAGGGAATCTGTTGTACCACGCAATGAATTTTGTGAATTTGGTCAAACGCACGCGAATACACTTTCGTAAACGTTGAACGAAGCATCTAAAGTCATATTTCCACATGTGTGTGAACTTTGTTTAAGGCAGAGTTCGGCATTAACTAAATAAAAAATTATTTAAATCACAGATCGAATAAAGGTTACTTTAATTTTAGATTACTCGACGACGAAGTTAATTTTTTTTATTCGTCGAGCGTTTCAACCAATCGTCAAATAATTTTCTGGCTCGCGTTCGAGCCGCCAAGGATCATCATTGACCGGTAAACTCGGGTTAACTATATTCGACACATGACGAAATTTTTTTTTTTTTTAATTTTTATTCGTTCGAAATTTTATTTAATTAAAAAATTTTGTCCATATCTGGTTTAAGCTAAAGAAATATTACCTTAGTCTATTTTATTATGCCACAAATTACTGCATAAAAATGGTCGTTACAAAATTGCTAGCAGAAACATGTTTTGCATTAACTTTAACCATAAATTACTGCATTTCTTATGCAGTACGCAGCGGAGGTTAGAGGTCACGTTTCCACTTGTGGTACGGAGAAAAATTAAAACGTATTCTCGGTGCGTACTGCTTTCTAGAAGCAACCCTTTAGAATGATTTCGAATGACGTCGGATTTCTGTAGTTCTGGAGTTTGACCGTTATTCGTAATATGGAAATCTTCTTCAAACGGTAATCAAGCATATGCGTGGTATTGCGTTCCGACTAAGAATTGTAAGATTGTATCTATTACTCGTTTAAATTATCTAAGCATTCATTGTATAATATAGGTAGTTGCAAACCAGTTTCCCTATGATTAATTGATTTTTGCTTGACGACATAATAAGCAGAGATTATATTAAACGTGACAATTTTATTAGGAGAATTGCAAATGAAATCCTCGGTTCCCTATATTGCCTCTGTTTAAACGATTTTTTATTCAGCTTCGATCCTCTGTTTGTTTTTTGTATGTATGTTTGTATACATACTGACTCACTTCCACTAATCCAATTATCTTGAAACATTGCAGGCGTTCATAGCATATTACCATCGAAATTTGAGTACAAGAAAATAATTATTTTTTTAGTTTTTTGTGCATTTTAATGTAGTTAGTGCATTTTTAATAAGATCGTTTAACGTAAAAATTTATTTTTTATATATTTTTTTATCGAGTCAACTTTGGTTTTTGAGCGCCTATCTTTTACGTATGTATATGTAAGTCTCTACCATGATTTTTTATACACCCTGTGTCTATTCGTAAACTCAACAGAAATTGATGCTGCAGAGGAATTTACTTGTTTGTAACGCTTCTCTTGAAATTTGAGTAAACAATTCTCAGAATATGCAATGGTAAACAGTGATCGATTCCATGGTGCTAACTGGTTTGCCCATGATTCATTTAGAGTATTTATTTGCACGAATTAATATTGCGATGGTCTTTTATCGCTCGATTTTCATATGTAAACGTCCAGGGCTAAACCTGGAAGCTGATTTGTTTGCCCTGTTCGCGAGTCCTCTCTTTGGTATGAACACAACTTTTTATTTGCACAGGCACGAATGGGCGGCGAGTTAGAAATTTATTGGCAATCTCATCGTGACGTAGGGTTCAACTGTAACGCGTTTCATTGCTTTTTGTATATTATTTATTTAACGAACGTACAGTGAGGGGATTATACGTTTCTGTTACGATTTCAAACGAGTTTGCAAACGTGCGACAGGTCGTCATTTTTTTAATTGCAGTTTTACAGCGTGGAGGTTACGTAATAAAGTATGGCACAACATAGACGACGCATTTTACCTGAGACATGAATATTCTCTCGTTAAAAAATAGATTGTAAACATTATCAAACACGGATCGAGCTCGGAAAATATTTTTCTGAATATCGTTTCGGTGGAAAGTCAAAAGAAATTAACTCATTCAGATTACATTCTGCGTGTACAGACTTTTCTTTCGTACTGATCTGAATTCAGAAGCATAGAAAAGTTGTATTTTAATTTCGATAATGAGTAATAGGTAAATTACAATTGACCGCGAATCCTTAAGTCAATAAAATTGTGAAATTTTAACGGGTGAGCCACTTGTTATGTTAATTGAAAGAAAGTATGCTCAGTGCTATTTTCCGCGGGTTTGTCAATGCAGAAGCAAAATGACGGAAAAACCTGCATCTATATTATTCAACCGCAGCGGTTTTAAAAAATCCAGATAACCTGCGCATTGATTCTTAATTTCCTCGTCCACATACAATTGCAGGACAATAATGTTAGTGAAAAGTTTTCTTCAAATCGCTGAGAAAGCAAAAATCAACTGTCGAGTCTAATGCCGATATTGCCTATTTCTAGCACAGATTCCGAACTTTCAATTTTGGAAAATGAAGAAACACAAAATTCCTAGCAGAAGTATAGCACTAATTACCATAATCTCTTCCTAACTGGAATTTTAAAACTAACTCATATTCCTTAATCGTTAGCTCAGCTTGCTTTCTCCGTAATAATACACTATTTCACACCAAACGTTTCCCAACTTTACAATCATATTACAGTTACGTTAACAAAATATCATTCTTATATACACTACGTACATATATTCAAGATATCACAATGCAGGCGTGCAAAGGCCTTCGCAAACATTCGACTCATTAACAAAACATCAATCGATCATCAACAAACAGTTCCCACGTTCATATTTTCTAAAAAGCATCGAAGGTATTGTCCCAGTGTTTTGTCGGAAGTGTTCGAAAGCAACCCCTAACGACACTTCGCCGCTTAGAAGGGTCGCCGGTACATCGATTTCATTTGTTCCTCGCACTCCCCGCGGCCAGCCAATCATTCTTCACAAGATCCGCGCCCTTCTCCCCGATCATAATGACGGGCGCGTTCGTATTGCCACTAGACATCGTGGGCATGATGGACGCGTCGATCACCCTCAACCCATCCACCCCGTACACCTTCAATCTGTAATCGACGACGGCGTTGGGGTCGCTGGGAGGGCCCATCTTCGTCGTCCCGACCGGGTGGTAAATGGTCATCGAGATGTGCCGAATATGGCACTCCCAATAAGCATCCGAGGCGAACTTCAAGTGCCTGCATCCCGGCAATTTCAGGCGATGCAGCCTCGAGCCGAACTGCTTGAAGACCTTCGCCTCGCTGACGCGCAACGCCATCTTGGCGCCCTCGACGAGGGTGGCGATGTCCACGGGGTCGGAGAAGTAGTTGGCATCGATCAGGGGACTGTGGAAAGGATTGGAGCTTCTCAACCTAACTGTGCCGCGTGATCTGGGCCTGAGCAGCAGGGGCATTATGGTCCAGGCGTCTTTGTTCGATATCGGCCTGTAGACAGTATCGTACACCTCGTCAGTGATGCCCAGAACCTTTCTCACTTGAACACCAGCGTCCGAGTTGATCGACGCTGGCGCCATGTGCAACTGGATATCTGGGTAATCCATGGACCGGTTCGCGTACTTCGTATTAACGAACGCGTAACCCTCTACGCCGCCGAGGGTGGTCATCGGACCCCTGCCATTAGCCACGTAATGCATCGTCACAGGGGCGGCTTGGAAGCGATCCTGCACGATGGCCACGGGCTTGTCGATGAGGAACGTCAGACCGCCCATGCCGACGTGGTCCTGCAGATTGTCGCCTACCCTTAGATCCTTCATCACTGGTATCCCGACGTGCCTCAAGTGGTCCTTGGGTCCTATGCCCGAGAGCATGAGGATCTGAGGGCTGTTGATGGCACCAGCCGAAAGAATCACTTCCTTCCGCGCCCTGACCATCTGCTTCCGACCGTCCCTCACGAACTCCACGCCGGTAGCTCGCATCGTCAGCGGGTCTATCACAATTCTAGTCACGTGGGAGTTCATAGCAGTATGGATGTTCCTTCGCAGTCGGACTGGCCGGAGGAACGCCTTCGCCGTGGAGCACCTGCTACCCCTCCGGATCGTCCCCTGCGCGATCATGAACCCCGTCTGCCGCTCTCCATTGATATCCCTGTTCTCGTACCCCATCTCGACTCCAGCCTGAACGAATGCCACCACCAGCGGCGTCTTCCACGGCGACTCCTGCACGGTCAGGTAGCCGCCCGTCGAGTGGTAAGGACTCCTCTGCAGATAGGGGTTCCTGTTGTCCTCCGACTTCTTAAAATAATAGAGGGCCTGGTCGTAACCCCAGCCAGGGTTACCCAGGGACTCCCAGTAATCGTAATCGTGCCTGTTCCCGCGCACATAGAGCATGTAGTTCAAGACACTGCTGCCTCCCAGGACTTTGCCACGCGGCCAGTTGCAACGGCCACCCTTCATCGCCAGGCAGGCCTTCCCCGTGGGCTCTGTTTTGTATTTCCAGTCCAGCTTGCTTAGCTGTAGGTAAGCAGCCAGCGAAGGCACGTCCGTCACTTCGTTCTCGTCTGGGCCAGCCTCCAGCAGCAGGACGTTCCAGTCTGGTATTTCTGAGAGTCGACTGGCTACCACTGCCCCCGCCGATCCTCCACCCACTACTACAAAGTCGTATTCGGGGTACAGAGGGTACCTGTCTATGGCTCGACTCTCGGGGTCCAGCTGGTCGTAGCGATAGTAAGACAGACCAGCAATTAGCAGTGGGATTAACCAGAGGCTCGTGCCCACCAGGCCCAGTGCCCCCTTCAGGGCGGAAGTTACTACTATCGTACTGAACACCATGCTTCACAAATTGGAATTTCTTTGGCTCTCTTGAACGAATTTTTAGGCTTTCGAGTGATTTGGTTGGGTCGCGTGTCATCACTTGGGGCTGCCCAGTGTATCAGGAGACAATGTCGGGGGGTCGCGTGCTGATTTTCTCGATCCTATGCGCTGCGAATAGCACGTGCAGGGGCATCTTCTTCATCGTGTCGTGGGTGTCACTGGCAGGTCGTTCATGGAGGGGTTCGTCCTCCTGAAACGAGAGGGAATTGTATTTTAGAAATTATTTCGGCGGTGGATTTGAATTCTAAGAATATGTAAATTTTGGTCTTGGGTGGGAGGAAAGGGCAAGTGAAAGTGGTTCGTGCGGTTTTTAAGTATACCGAACGGTCCGCCGTGCAAATTTATTTTCAAAATAAATATCCCGAGAGCCATTCGTGGGTAATGACGTATATCTAAGCTATCTGAAAAATATATTTGCCACGTCAAGAATTCTACAACTCCTTCAGATTATTTTCGAAATCACTGGAGTATGCTTGTAATATACGCGGTCACTCGTCATTGTCAGAATCCTCTGGAGCAGTTGTCGGTGGATAAAAAATATGAAGTTCCATTTAAAGGCGTGACGGTAACCTTGACTGACATCTTCACACCTTCACCTGCAAAACAATTCCACGCCTCTGCTCGCCTTTCTCTCCAAACCGTACCTATAATTTTTCCGCCAAGTGTCTTTCCATTTATCTTGTGACGCTGATCTGTCACTTGATACGGATCATTGTATAATTTAACGCTGCCTCTGATAATTCATTCTTTTGAAATTTAGAGGCCCAGTGGAAAACAGACACATGCAACATATGCATAAATTTTCGTTTCTTTGCACCATTAATTCGTTTTTGCAATGCAGCATAATTCCACCACCTCTTAATATACCTAGTAGCATGTACGTTTGACCAAGCTGAATTATATTACACTTTCTTCACGCTAAAAACAAGAAATGCGTAGTGGAAAGGGACCCATGCCCCGTGACCCATTCAAATTAATTTTGCAACTAAAACTTGATAATAGTTGTCATTTACCATATAATTCAAGTACTTACCGCTTATAATAATTACTAAATATTATTTTTCCTTCAACTTGTTTCCCCTAAAATCATAAAACAGTGGCACGTGCCTGTTTCCCACTGGGCCCCTCAATTATGAGCCATTCAGAAGTACCTATTCATATATTCCAGTTTTCGCGAGAAAAATGTCTAGAGGAGCAGAATGACGAGGAATCAATTTCTCCGGCCTTCCAAGTAAGCGATTAATCAAATCGAAAATGGCGAGCTTGTTCCTACAGACAGAGCGCTTTCATTGAGTCGGCAAACGTTCGCTATGAATACCATCTAATTCATTCGGCGTTTTCACATGGCGAAAGAAAGGAATTCTTAATCATTGGCGTGGGTAGATCGTGTCGTGTACAATGTAAATTTAATCGAACGACGCGGAAGGACGTGGAAAGCTGCAGGAAATATCTAAACGTTTTAATCACCAGCAGGAATATTCAACGATTGAGTAGACATAATTTATGAGGAGCCCTGGGCCAATTAAATATTCCGCTTTTTTTTCACGTGAAACAATTCTGTGGATCGTGACTGATAGAATACTTTTCTCGATCAAGATACTGTCTTCGAGAAATTCGATTTCACTTTCGTTGTCAGTCAAGTGCACGTATTCTAGATGGCTTCCAACCTCAGTTTTCTGAAAAATGAAGCCGTGTTCGAAAAAAAGTTATTCCACAATTTCGACTTATTTTTGCACAAGAATTTATTTCATCTTCGCACTTGCGCCATACTTACCGTTTCATTTTGCCAATTTACCAGACGAGTTTACAGTATCGATTTTCTCGAAAACGTTGTCTTGTAAGGGAAGAGGTTTAAGAGCAAGTGATTCCTAAAAATATAAGTCGAAAATATAGAATAAAATTTTGTTCGTTTGAGGGTTCATGTCTTATTTTCATTTGATAAGGAATCAATCAGAGACCAGAAATAATAGTTATTTCTTAAATTTTTTCGAAGAAAATCATTGAGAAAAAGTTAATTTTTATTCAAATGGAAGTCGGTTACGAATAACGATTATCGATGACCAGATTTTTTTTTTGGTTACGAATAACCATTATCGTGGACGAGAATTTTTTAATCAGGAACACTATGTATACATCTGTGAAATGCCAGTCGTTAGACACAGAAGTGTCTGCCGCGAAAAGCCAGCCAGCGAATCGTCGGAATTATGTCGTTGCCGATGGAAAACCGAGATGGTGATCTCATAACAGGGAAAGGAGAAAGTGTTTCATCGATGTAAACCTCTGGACGCTCGTTTCCTTCTACGAGCCTCCCGTGGTTACGTTACGTAGCCTCTCTCCCATCTGATCTCTGGCTTCGTTACGAGCCTCTCTATGGCGCATGGCTCTTCCTGACCGTGAAAACAACTCGAAGCAACGATCAGGAAGTAGACGCGAGAACGTTGCCAGACTATTTTCTAAAGAATCCAATTGATACCTACTGACCCAGGCATCGTGGAAGAAAGTACACCATAAAACCAAGTGTCTTTGGTGTTTAACCCGTCGAATGGAATCCTCGTCTAAAATTTGAAGCAATTCCATTGTTACTGAAATATACACGAGCCACTATAACGTTCCTAAGCCATTTGAAAGTCTCGAGTGTTTAATTTTTAATTCATTGCCAATTGGAGATATTCAAGCTAAGTGAATGTTGAATCGCTTTTTTCGTGATATTAAACGTCTCCACATTGAGACAGGCTCTACCTTCTTTCCGTCGCTGTTTCTGAGGAAAACACACGATGAAAGGGAGATCGCGGCGACAAAACGAGTTAGTTAGTCAGAAGTCGGTTAGAAATCGGCATTTGGAGCAACCTGAGTGGCCAGGCTCTCATTAGTCAGTCATCAGCGAACCGTGAAACACTTCGGAAGCAATCTGACTTCCAGCATTGATCAATTCAGAAGCAGTCGGTTAAAATGAAATAGAAACAGCCGAAGTACCTGGAATTAGCCGCAATAGTGTTATCTGGAAGGTAGAGGCTTATTTTATCAATCTGAAATTGAAATTCGATTGTGTGAGGATATAATGCTCCTCGCTATTCTAACGTCTATTTCTCTCAAGCTACAATTATTACGAGAAATTATCGAAATACCTGTTTACACTCGTAAGGGGGGATTCTCGTCTAACAGCTTCAAAAGTAACTCATATTTAAGATTTTTATTTTTGAAAAACTGTTGGTCATATTGGATTAAACTCTTTTGGGTTATAATGAGGCATCTTTAAACTTGCAGAAAATATTTTTTCATGTCGATCCTTCTTATTATTTATTAATTATTGTGGAAGCTTGTGAGCACCTATATCCGAAAAGAGTTAAATGCAATATTAACAATAGTTTTTTTTTTTTAAAAAATCAAATTTCAAGGGGTTGTTACACGAGAATCCCCCCTTAAACTCCATAGTTATGTACTTTCAACAGTTCAAACTGCCCGAGTTAAGTGACGATTAAATCGTCTCACGAGACAAGCAATAAAGAAATAAAAGAAACCGGGAAATCTGCATGCATCGCACCAAGGTATAAAAAACTCAATGGAAACGCTAAATAACTGAGAAATGATTTCTAAATGTAAAAGAAGAACATTAGGAAACAAATCTATTCACACGATCACGATTATAATCGGAACAGCCACGAGGTTCGATAAAAAGCTCCGTCGCGTATCTAGATCGTAAAATTGCCCCAAGATTTGCATCAGCAATCACTGGAACACTTTTCCGCCACACGCGCACACGCCAAAGAACGCACAATTTTCTTCAAGAAGAACCAAACTCTCTTCACCCGAGAAAGTTTCAAGATGCCCCGTTGCAAATCACCGTTCAACTTGCCATGGGAAACGCAGTCGAATGATGATTACGAGGAAGCAGAAGGTAGAGAGATCCGTAGACAGTTAAATAGACCCGTTCGACCGCGCAGGGCTACATAGCAGTGCGTTATGTTGGATCAAAACAGTGAAAGAAAGAAAACCGTGCCGCCATTTAATTCAAGATATCTGCTTTCCGTTCAGTCCTACAAAAAAATGTCCAAAACAAAAATTGTTTGTATTTTCACGCTAAACAATTTCGGTATCTTCAAGATTTTTCATATCTTTCACCGTTTTCGAGTTATTAGAGAAAAACATAGTTACCTCGTATATTTGTTAACATGTTTACCAAACTTCATGTTGGTAGTCAGAACAGCAATATTCTTCTGCTACTATAATGCACTATGTACATCGAAATGGCCCTCCAGAACCGCGCGAATAGTGGCGGCTTCCGGTCGGTGGTCGCAGGAATAGGAAACGCGGGCGTGCAAGAGGAAGGAACAAGAGGGCGTCGTTTCTGTTGTCACTGAATTTATGGATCCCGTAAGAAAGTAACGCGGAAGCTAGCCAGAACTTTTCTTTCTGAAATTGCTCGCCGGTTGGGCCGCGGAAGGAGGTTTTCCACTAGCTATTTTTCTGTCCTAGTATGCAGGCTTAAGTGATCTCTGTGCGTACTGTAATAATTATCCTGACAGTCTGGGCTCCTCGAAACGCTCAACGTGCTTGCCACGCGATAAAATCATTGGTTCGAGTAAACGTTGCTATTTAGCGACGCCTGTATCTGTAAAATCTGTTTTCTTTGTTTCAGGTAAGAGAGTTTTGACGGCTGTTTTCACGACGCCATGGGGCCATGTGAGTTTCTGCTGGAGCCTACGGTAGACTTCCTGTTCCCTCTGAACAAGGGGTATGTGTGTACAGTTTCTTTTGATGGGGAGATATGTTTGTATAGGAGAAGCTTGATTCTTCGAAGAAAGTGGATATTAATTTTTTCTGGTCTTTGGAGAGTCGTAGTTTTGGGCGAGGAATGATTAGTACTTATGGAGTATTGCGTTGCTGGAATGGAAGAAAGATTTTGTATGCAAATGTGGTTACAAGTAAATGTCAATTGATGAATAATGGAGGTAATGTTAGGGTATAGTAATAGATTATTGGTGACCCATGGGTGTTTGGTCTGAGAAATTAATAAGGCATTTATTATAAATGGAAATTAATTCTTCTGCTTGAACAGAAACTGATTCATAGAAAACTAGCTTTACTACTCGGCTTCGCCCGAAATTTAGATTCTGATTTTATAACATTTTTTTAATTTATTTTTTGTGAAAATAGTCACATTTATCTGGTTCAGCTAGGCATAATGGGCTGGCACACATTTCGTAACTCCAGGGTTTACCGTTCGAAAGTTTTTAGATGGCAGACAAACACACAAACGCTTTCTGCTTTAAGATGAAAGACAAATCTTCGATTTCGTTTGGATACTTAAATAGTATTCGAATAATCGAGATCTCCTGTACTTGTATTGTTAGAGACTTATATGTTTATTATATAGAAGGGCTCTAAGTAGAATACATGAAAAATTCTTTATAGTTTTTTTTATCTAGCATGAATGTACGTACCTTCAATATAATTTTACTATAGCTTCAATATGAATCATTACTACAATGGAAACGAGTATTCGTGATTTATGATTGTTTATTACACCTGCATGGACAGATATTTGCTATTTTTTGAAGGAGTAAAAGAGGAAATAAGGTTGAAAGTAATGAAAGTAGGTCCATCCTTTGCCTGAATTTCGTAAGTTGCGTAATATCCATAAAACCGGTCCCAAATATTTCGAACGAAGAGCCAGACACAGTATACTCATCGTCTGCTCGGAAATTACACGTGTCAGAAAATTGTGCACTTATCAATCTCACGAACACTGAAAATAATACAAATTTCTCAATACAAAAGTCTAATCAATACAATTCACTTTTCAAACCCCGTGGTCAACAAAAATTTCACTTAAAAATATGTAATTTGGAAGCACACGAAGTTCTACAATTTATTTAAGACTTTCACAATTTCACTAGTAGCAACTGTAAATCATATAAAATTTAACAGAAATTTTAAAAAATTCCATTTCTACAATCTACATTTCGCACATATGCAAATCTGTACTAAACAGCAATTATTTAGAGAAAAAAGAAAGTTTCGAGGATATTTACATTACTGGGCACCAGTAAAAATCTAAACTCTTTAACTCAAGAAATTTCTAAAAAATTCCACCGCCACATTTTAAATTCCACACATGTGCTAACCTGTGCTACAGTGACGTAATTAAAAAAGAAGACATTTTCCAAATTTCTCTGATGCGAAACGACACGAGGAGTTTCCTTATAATCTTGCCACTCCAGTACATAACGAAAGCGAAAGGCCTCTGAAGACATTACTCCACAGCTCTGCAACCTTGGGCTTCCGGTCGCCAGCATGAATATTTCATTCCCTAGTTCCCCGGCGTTCTCGACGTTAAAATTCACCTCGAATGCCGTCTCTATTTTCCAATCGACCATCCGAAACTACCGCGCACGGACTTCTCGTTCTTACACAATCAATTACGTCTATTGAATTTTCTCGCGCGCAATGGCGCGTCCTCCCGCCTCTATCCACTCACGGTCCCGCCACTTTACAACGAACACGCGACCTTAACCCTCGCACGGCTTCACCTGGGTTTTCCTGGACCCGCGCGTCACATTTCCAAGTGCAATATTAAATACTACTACCGAAAGCTTTAGAAATCGAAAAACTAAATTCCTCAAACAAAAGGAGCGAGTATCGTCCAAAATGCTTGTAGCAGAATAATCGCCAAGGTCTAAAGGGACCACTGATTCCTCTGTGGTCGTCCAAAGCATCCGCCGCTTAACAGTTCCTAGCACCCTAACCGCCACTTTATGACTGCGACAAAAAGCAATCGCGATCGAGCCGCGTGCAAACCTGCTCCCCGTAACAAAATTTACAACGACCTCCTTCGTCTTCGCGAAATCACCTGCATCCTCTCTCTCAGGACTCCTCCAACCTGCCCATCAGACTAAACTCTTCACAAAACCCATCCACTACAATGAAACACAAATTTCAGCTGTCCGAACCACCTGCCCCTTCACCGAATCGATTAATCACTGTACAAACCGATTTGGACTTTCTCTGTCAGAGGATCCCCGTCACACACTCGAATTCTTTCTGAACCTTACCTTCGACCTTCTCCGCTAGCTCCGTCTCGTGGAACGTTTCCCATGAAATCCAGCGTGGCTCCACGACATGGATCGTTGCCGATCGCGCGACTAATTCGATCGTTTCTCCAGAGGATCGGTAGCGCGCGTAACTCGGTCGACAGAGGGGGGATGTTGAAAGGATCTGCCTTCCTGGTCCAGTTGCAGCGACGAGGCCCGCGAACGGCCGAGGTTTCGGTGGATCGATCGAGCTCACCGGTAACTAGACGATCGCCGAGTGACCGCCAGGGAATCGGTAATGACACTCGGAAGAACGATACACGCGGTGTACTGTACCGATACTACGCTCCCTCCTCGTTTCACTCTCACCGTCCCTGTCCGGCTGACTAGTGGCGGAGTTTCTTCGTCCTTGTCTGAAAGGCTCCCAGCCGTACTTTGGCAGTGAAAGTATTCTCTTCCTGTGGTTACCTACGCACACCTATCCCTCCCCTCTAGCAATGTGGTAACCGCCGCCGCTCACACTGGCGCAGACGTTACCACCTGTGTACAGTACTCTTCGTGGCTTCTTCTACTTCTTTGCCGAGTTCCTGGGTTTTGCGAAGATCCGGTGGATAGCTTTGGTCTCTGTTTGCTGTTTGGGTGGTGGGGACTTTTTGGGGATGGTTGTTCGAAGGTGCTATTAAGTGAGGATTCTGGGGATTGCAGGCGGTGTTTTGGGTGTTTTATTGTTGCGAATGGTGTTTATTTAATGTAGGTAAAGGGAAGTAGTATGTGCATTGTTGTTTGTTACACATTTGCAGAAAATGTGATTGAATACCTTTCACTGGCTTTAATTTTAAATACCAAATGAAGTAAAATTTGTTAGAGTTCTTCAATAAATTTGCAAAGTTTCTGACAATTGTTCTACACAGGGTAGGTGTCCTAATATTTATGCAATGTACAAGAATTATTTTGCTTTTACTTCGTGATGTCTAGGTTGGTAATGCTTGACCCACAATTCTAATAGAAGGATAAGATTACGCTTGTAATGGAGTTGAACGAACGTGATAGACTTTCGTGATCAAATTTGTGAGTGATTGTGTTTGTTGCGAGTCTTGGAAGTGGTGGTATTATGGGGCTCCTGTGGAGGTAGGTCAGGAATACCCGAAAATTGTAAGAATTCTATTTTTTTGCGCGTAAATTTTCTGGGTAGATGTGAACAGAGTGATTGCACAGAAAATGGACAGTAACTTAATGTGGGGAAGCTTGGATTAGGATAATCCCATTTAGTGGTAGATTCTGCTATTTCCAGCTAGATTTCTTGTAAAGAGCCCGAGGAATGTAGTAAGAGGATACTTTCTTCTTTCTGGTCTTTGTTGTGTCGTTAGTTTTTGAAGAGACTATAGGGGAAGTTGGTTTGTGGTAGAATTAATCTGTTCACTTGAGAAAGTGGTTTAACTTGTAATTTGAAAATGTCTTCACATCGGACAGCTGAGTCACCTTAATATAGAAATTTAGTGATTGTATTCGTAAAAAAGAAGTGAATAAAGCATATGCTATGAATGAAACGAAGGAATTAACTTTTAATAATTTTCAAATAGAAAATATGAGTTTCCAAAGTATGTAGAGTTTACAGGAGATGAAATTTTTCTTACTGAAAAAGCCCATTTTCCAAAATCGTAGCAGATTTTTGTCAGAATAATATCTAAGGAACTCAAGAGAAAGTTAAAAAAGGTACTTAAAAGGTACTTAATTTGTTAACACAGAAGAGCAGTTTAGTTTTTAACGTGCCACAAAGGCCTCTCCAGGCACTACGTGACCGCCATCACGTTTAAAAATAGGAGAATACCGCTGGCCACGAGGAATTACGCACGAATTTCAAATATTAGGCGAAAGGGAGAAGAAAGTTCTTACAAACAATCCGGTTCGATGTTCAAACATGTTTCATCATGCCAGACGAACGATCTCTATGTGAAAAGTATTTTAACTTCTCAAACCTCATCAATATGTCACTGAAACGCAATAAACGCCAGTCAATTGTAATTTCAAATTTCGTTAACAATTTTCGAGATATAATCCCAAGCAATTTTTTACTATATTATTTCCTGCTTATGCGTTTTAGATTATTTCTGCGAGATGCCTATTACGTTTAATCCTGCATAATCGTATAAAACAGCATAAAAGTGTCAAATTATTTAGCAAAAAATATAAAAACTCATAAAAGATTATGGGTATGATTTACTAATCATCGTACCTACATACAATTTAGTAAGAGATGATTCCTCATAAAAAAAGAAGTAAAAATATAGAATAAATGTTTTTTACTGGTGGCTTAATTTTCGAGAAAAATTATATCGAACACGAGACTATGTATTTTGCACCTATTAACTGCGTGTTAAACATTTCGTACCCCCAGTTTTAGCATTAATTTTCTATCGACTTTTACTGATGAAGCCACATTAAAAAATAATGATAAAGAATAGATAAATTTTGAACAACGAGAAAAATACTAGAATTGTACTAGAAACGCGCTAGAATTAATTCGTAATAATTGAAATGTGCAACATTCCTTGCAACCCATTTTATAAAAAAACATTTTTAAATTTTGTAACACCTTTACCAACTGGAAATATTTATTGCATCCCTGGAATAAACACGTTATCACTTATAGCTCTTTCATTATTAGTACTAGGAGAAAATTATTGCAAACTCTATTTACTGCAGAAATTTGTAGCTCCCTAACTTGGCCAAAATAAGTTGGACGCGAATCATTTTGTGAATCATATTGCTATGGAAATTCTGCGTGGCACTGAAATTTCAGAGTGGTGCAAATAAATATTTCCAGCACTGTAGGTAATGTTTTCAGTGAAGCAGAGAGGGAGCGACAGCGCGGTGGAATGTAATTAACCGGAAAAGTTAAATCGCGCGTTGAAAATCTGTTGTCGAGTATGGGTATATCGGGTCAACGGTCTGGAAACGCGGTGAAGTAACGACCAGCTGGTCGTTCAACGTTCCTCTTCTATTTGATCCTGTTTCCTAGCCTCGATTATATCCGGTTTGCACGGCAGCTTGTTTGTCACACGCGTGCAATTTGTACGTGCCTATACAGACGTGGTGCTTGGTCCCTTTATTCCTTCTCGATTTCCATCCCTTGTCCAGCTTATCTAGAATTCGTGTCCCCAGTTTTCCCTGTTGTGGTCGGATGGATGCTGAGTAGGTGGACAGGTTCTGTGTTGTTTTTCGAGTTGCATTCCTTATCCAGTTCGTCTGAGCTTTTCTTATTCTTCCTGCGAGTGTCGATTGCAGACCACCTGCATTTCGGAGTTGTGGTTGGATGAATATTGATTTGCTGGGCGGCCCCTTGTATTTCTTTACGAAATCCATTCCTAGTTCAATTCAAACAAAATTCGTCACTTCGTTTTCCTTACTCTGCTTGCGAGTTTCAGCAGAGAATAATAACAGTTAAAATAACAGAGGTGGATTTTTTTAACCCACAGTGCCTTATGTACAAGATCTAAACTTAAATTTCTTCCATTTACCAGAGAGAAATGTTCTCACAAATGCTCGGAAGTTCTTATATAGGTAGAAGGAAGAACGAGTGGATGAAAGACAGGTGGGAGAAATAAACTATTAGGAGATAAAGTGAGATGCGAAGGTGAACATACGTACGCTAATAGAGTGGCACAGGTACTAATTGCATTTAGATGGTAGCATATGAAGTAAGATGTGAAAGTAGAGGTGGTCTTGGTGATTTTTCGCGATGGAGCTGCGTCACTGATAGTTATATAAACTCTATTTAACACCCTTTTTCCATTCTTTCTAATTACTCAAATTAGCGAAGAACCAGTTCCATGAGCATTTAATTTTGCAGTCGGAAATGTAGAATCTCTAGAGCCACAGTTTCATTAAATTCGTATTAACTGCAATCTTGCCATTAGGAGTAACATGTAACACCTTACATGGGATGAACGTTAGAAGCTCTTTATCAGAAGGAACTGTTGTTCGTTTCCAACACAATTAGTGCCATTTCCACAAGTTTCGTGAAACGTTGTGTAACTATAGCTCGCTGCTCCGCTTGGAATTAAAACACCCATTATAACTGCAACGCACACATCATTCAAAAGTAGAATTAACATTAGCTGTCTCTCATAAATCAACCTATGATTCATCAATGCTAAAATCTAATTACAGAGCCCTCATTACTCCATACTCACCATCAATCACATAAATCCACTTCTGCCTAATTCAAATCCCCAAAGCATAATATCAAAGTACATTTAATCTTCAACCCACTCACGCTGAAATTTAAATTCATACTTGAACCATTCTCCTTCGTCATTTCTTTTCTCCCCGTCACTTTGAGTGACGCAAGGTTTTGAAAAATACCCCTTCAAATCGGTCAGCCTTTTTTCTTCAGTTTCCTCCATCTCTCGAGTTCTATCCAAAGCAAGCCACGAGCTTCGTTTCTTTTTAAACTAAACACTCCACAATACGTTCGATACTTTCCAAATAACGACTTGGAAACACGCCAAAACCGTGCACGGGATGCAAATACCTCGGCGTGAAAACGCGCCGACGCCAGGTGAGGTGTTAATTACCCTTGGTTTAACTTAATCAGAGAGAACACGAATTCTTCCGCAACCTCGAGCGATACCATCTGCACGAGTCTTGTATCAAGATAAAATGCGAACACCTTCATAGCAATGGCGGAGCTTGTACTAGTTCCACTTCCGCTTGTTCCTGACATTGCCTCGCCGGCGGAGCGCGAAAAGTGACTTAAAAATCGCGCTACGCTGTAGGAGCTTCGTAAAAGTGCATATGTGTGTATGCAAGCACATTGATGTAGCGCGTGCCGCTTTCTAATCGCGCTGGCGCGAGTATTACGTGGGACCGATCAATTATCAATTATTACCGCGTTACGCACGTGTTACCCAGAGGCTGCTTCGCTAGTTCCGAACTTGCTGTTTGCTTTTGTCATATGGGCAAAGGTGAGGAATCTTGATTTAGATAGCTAGGTGACTTTCGAGTGGAGAGATCACGCCTTTGCTTGCTGAAAGGTGCTAGAAAGGGGAAGTTTTATGAGAATTAAACGACTCTGGCTCTGTTTTCTTTGTTTTCACCATTCTCTTGGCGTGGTGGAGTTTTTGCATGGCGTAAAATAATGATCTTTTAGAGTTTAGAATTTTCGTAGCGCACGTTGAAAGGCGGCGTGTGGTGTTTGTTTGTTTAACAAGTCATATGGTTGTGGAATTTGAAATTGGTTGATACGGAAGCAAGTGTAAGTTTCGAGGTGATTCTTTAGGTAATTTTGATGTTTGTATTTTTTATAATCAAATTTTTTGAAGGTGGTAATGGAATTTTTATGGTTCTTAAATATTATTAAAGTATTAGCTGTTAGAAACGTTCGGAATGTATTAGGAATTCCCTGTAAAGGCAACTGAATCTGTTGAATCCAAATGGTATATTCCTAATTTCAAAGAAACTCATATATAAAATTTAATAAGCACCTTAAATTAATCCTCGAATGATTAAATCCATAATTCCACCAAATCTACATCAAATTAAATTTCATAATTCGAAAGCTGGCAAAACGAAAATTTCTCGAGAATTTTATTAAACAAAGTAATCCACCCCAGCAGAAAATAGTAAAAAAGTTTCAAACTTTTATCTTACACCAACAAAATTATTCGACACCTCTATTCTTCACCTGGAACATTTGCAAACTCAAACTACACGCCGCCATGTTGACAAGAAAGTCATAGCTACAGGAAAGTGTAGTTAAAATCCTCAGTGTGTCTTTCTATCACCAGCCGACGAAGGAACGCGGCTTCGCTCGCTCTTGACCATAACGCTTTCTTTCATTAGTTATATTCCTTGTAAAATATTCTCGTGCCTCGCGCCTACGTGAATCGAAAATACAAATGGACAAGGCCCCCCCTCGTGCAAATGCAACACGACCACCAGTCTGACTTTCACTGACCACTTTTCTTCGCGCGATGTAACCCCGCGAATTCGTGAAACTCGTACGACTCCGGCGTTTCTCGCATTTTTCCTCCTCGACGCGAGAATGTCTGTTCATTAACACTTTGAGTGGCGTAGGCGTGTTTCCGCGCCGAGGGACTTAAATCCAGTGGTGGACAAAATTTGGAGATCAAATATTTCAAATACTATCATCAATAATAAATTCTAAACACTTGCAATAAAATAATATTTTTAATAGAACGCGAAATTTCGACGAATAAAATAGTTTTTAATTTGACAACCAAATGCACAAAATAAAATATTTTAGCTTTGTATTTACAATATTTCCGTTAGATAATTTTAAAAGGATGGAGGTGATGTTCTCGAAAATGGAATAAATTGCGAAATATTTCAAATTGTAAAGATACCCTTTTGAAAACCCAATTTTTTTTAGAACCCTTTGTGTTTGATTGGAGTTTCGTGTTCAGGCTAGAGTTGGGTTCGTTTAAAGTCGGAGGGCAGCATTGGAAACATCTACTTGGGCGAGGTCTAATGCCTTCCTAGTTTAGTTTCTCGAAACAACTGCTCTGCAACAAAGCCTAAGTACACCAAGATTTATGAGCTGCGAAATTGCAAGCCGGATGGGGGATTCGCGAATAAAGGAGACTGAGGCGATTTCACGATCGAGGAGATAGGGAAACCCGCGTGCCTCGAATCCTATTATTGCACAGTATGGCATTGTTACCGAGATTGGATTAGATCAAGAATGTATAATGTTTTACGCACGCAAACTTCGAGAAGATTAAGCGAAAGTAAAAGGCCTCCGACTATAGGAACGTTGCATTTATAGAATTCACGTCGCATTGTACAAAGTGTGTTCTTTATTTATAAGGAAGCTCAATCAATATGCATGCCTTCGAATTCTTCCCTCGTTTTTAGTGGATTCTTCATTCCATAGAACTTTGTTAATTCCATTGGCTAATACTTTGTTCTTTAATTGAATTTATAGCGTAGGATAGGGTGGGGCTAAGTCCCGTTTTTCTGATAACTGGTGTTATTTTGTATAAACAATAACTATTATGCTTTACGTTCACGAAGTTCGTTTGTTGATACTTTTATTTTCTGTTGAGTTATACCACAAAATGTTTGTCAATGCAAAATGGACTTCTGGCCCCCCCGCACGGGGCAAAAATTCCCTAATGTCTTTTCGTGTAATATTAAACTAAATAAGTAAAAAACTCTTTTCAAATCGACGAGTATTTATTAAACCAATTCTTTTTGGTATACAATATTGAAAGGAAAGCATAACTTCTTTAACAAAAAATAAAAATATAAGTCAGAGACTCACTTTGAAGTAAAAACTAAAAAAAAATTCCTCAACTAAAGCAAAAACACTTTGGCATCATTTCTTTATATTTTGGCCATCTTATTATGAACACAAATAATAAAATATACATTTTCAGTCTGAGGGACTTTGTGCCTCAATGGTACCTCTATAGTTTCTGCGATATATACTTTAGAAAATATTATCATTCAGCAATAAACAATATCATGCACACATTACTAAAGGGACATACAATCTTAACGTACTTGGCTGATACGCTTTTAAACTGTGGTTTACTTTGTATAAAACAATAAAGACAACGTATTTATTTTAGTATTTGATACATAAAATAACGAAGGCGTCGTGTAATTCGCAGGAACGTCCTGGAGCGACTGGCGCATCTGTGGTCAACTCAGTTTCTTCTCGCCTTTTACGTAATATACTGCCAAACTCAATACATTGTTTAGGAACAGAGATTTTGATTTCGGGACTTTCTACCCGCCGGACTTTTAGCCCCACCCTACCCTAGTGTCTTGATAGCATATTTGATATATGTATGTACGTTTAAGCTGCGGAGGTATCGAATACCTCAACTGAACAGCAAAGCTGTTTGGTTAGATTGAAACCCTCTAATGCTACTGAAACCCTGATTTTATTGAATCCTTCTAATTACGTTAGTGCTGTAGGTAATACTTGGAAGATTCAGATTAAACTAATGAAACAATCGTTGATAGGTCAAATCAATGTAGTCGTAGACAATGCAAATGGAAGCTTCGTTGCAATTAAGCTCAGTACTTCAAGTTTCACGACCCTTTGTATAATTAGAAACAGAAATCAGCCAACGTTTTGCATTTCTCTTGCACAAACTACCGTTCTTTTTTTTCTAAATTATCAATCAATAATGGAAGTGACATCTATCATCTAATCTAATCCATCTATTATTCATTGAAATGCGTAGAATGCACTCAGCTTTCCTACAAACATTTCTGTTTAGTCGAAAGTTCAAAAGCAAGGGCCTTCCTATGCGAGACACTTTTGTTCCTAATATTTTCCATCTTTTCTCATCGTCCTTTTAATTGTAAATCAACATTGTCCCTGCCCACAAAAACAAGTACAAAAAATCCCCCGCCTGAAAGGGGTTTTAACTGCCATAAAAAGCTTCAACGTGGAAAAGGAGAACCACCACCCACAATTATCCTACCGAAGGATACGCGTGTCCACTGACAGACTACAGGATCCGCGAAAGTAACCAGCTACGTCGCCAGTTTGAATGTGAGTCGGCCATAATGGATGAGACGAGGAAGCGGAAACGGTGCCGTAAAAGTGTGCGTGAGAATCAGTATCCTGTAACGAGAGTTTCGGCACGGAACCTGTTACGTAAAGCTGGTTGTTTGCCCGCGAAACGAAAGTCGAGCCGCAATCTCCGCTTCCGAGATCGTCTGCCTCGCGATCCATCGATCACCGTGGTCGATCTAGAGTTCATGGGCCTTTTCACACGAAACACTTTTGCGAATAGTTTTTCAGATATATAGTCGCATGGCAAAGATAACAGTGGGTGTCTAAAGAAAAGAGGAACGTACTAGAAATATTTATTGCAAAAATCTGTGTTTCACTATCTTGGCCAAAATAAGATACGAATGTATTAAAATTAAAATTCTTGTACATAAATTTCAGAGCGGTGCAATAAATATTCCCAGCACTTTATAGCGCGAATATATTCGAAATACTACTGGTCAGTCACAAAAGTAGTTTGTGGAAAAAAAATTCCTAAAACTCTGCATGACTTTCGAAGTAAAGAACCATCGCGCAGCAAGAGTTCCCGCTTATTAGGCGAGTCGAGCATTGAAAGCGCCGAGTGAGGAAGTCGTGCATCGTTTGGAATGACCGATAGACACGCGTCCAGCGAAAACTCCGCGGCTGATGTATGCACCTACTTAGTAGTCGATTTTTCGCGAGGAATATTATTACCATATATGGTTTTGTTCAACAATGGAAAATTGAACTTCTACATTGTCCATTAAATCTCTGTGGCAGTACTATCAATGAATAGGCGAGGTTATTTCGATGGAAATGAGTCCAAACACGACTTTATTCGGGCTAATTTTGGTTATAGATACCCACTGTACATAATTCGAATCGTTCCCGAACTCTGGAACAAGTCAAGATTTGGACAATACTTTAAATGCGTTCTAAAAAATATAGACACTCACAGTTTTAATATATAATACGAATTTTGGATTGCAGTGTGTATTTAGAACACAGTGTATATATAGATATGTACTATATAGATATAGTAACCAGGTAAAATTCAGAAAGGATGTGATATCGTTCAAAGAACCTTCGATAAAGTGTCAAAGCAATCGACTCGATTCGGACATCTTTTATCCTCGATAATCTATTAAATTTGTCATATGTAGAGTATAATATATTTGGAAGACTCTTCGGGGATAGATTCGTCACCAAGAAACAATGGTGGAGACAGGTGCAACAATTCCACATCTGATTTCTAAAACAGCTTTTTATTCGTATCTGAAACACTTAGTTGGACGTACATAAATACAAAAGTTTCGTTTCTGCGAACGATGGCACGATTATTATCTGTACACAGTCGTCTTTTTGGCTGACCGTACCGTGATGCTTTCGCAGTCGGTCGGTACTTTTACTGTTCGCATCTGTAGTGGTAGAATTATTTACAAGTGGTCGCTTTGGATAGCGAAATTAAATAGAGACGTATTAATAAATATAAGGTAGAAAGTTGTGGTTTTCAGCGTTGGATGCTAAGGTACTTATTCTTGGTCGGCCGAGAATGGCCGTTTAACAGTTTGGCGCGCGGTATAAATAACATTTTACAGCTAAATAAAACAGCACAGCTGCTACAGCCGCGTTGTAACGTTCGTTGGAGATTTCACGGCTGATCGGCGAACGAGGAAGTTATCGCTTTTCACACTTCCTTGCGAGTTTGCTTGGAAACTACGCTGCTATTAGACTAATATTCTAATAATATTTCATTTTCCCTGACGATAGACTCAGGCGAGAAAGTATGTGACAGGTAGAAACGAATTAATAGGTAAAGGGTATTATTTAGTCGTTAATTCCTTCCACTATTTCTAAAACTGTGCTCGAACGATTTTAGAAGTCCACGAACATTTTAAATGTAACAATCCGTGGGCGTTAGAATTCAGTGGAAGAGCAAGAGAAAATTTCTGACCGTTAAAAACACTTGAATGGAATTTTGTTCACTTCTGTGGGCTGTAGATCACCAAAAAAACTAGCACAGTGGTGCATTTTGTGGTATTTAATTTAGAAAACGAAAATTTCTCTGCAACACACATTCTGCTTATCAATTTAATTCTATGAACTCATGTGATATCAACACTTTGTGACACAAGGTTTTGAAAAACGACCCTCGGTCTATACTTTCGATGCTTCACAGAAAATATCTACGTGAAAACATGCCCAAAGCTATCAGTGTTTTCAGAATTCCTCCAACTCTATAATAAACCCTAGCACTGATAATGTTTCTATTATCCAAACACTCTTCCCCAAATAGTGTAAATCACAAACCTTGAATATCTCTTCAGTACACTACCAGACTACTCCCATCCATACAATCCGCTCAAAAACTCCGCTTATCAATCTCGTAAACCCACCACTTCTCATTGTCCACCTACGTATCGTTTCTTCCTGTACAGCCAATCCTCCTTGATGATGTCACTCGCCTTTTCTCCGATCATGATCGTAGGCGCGTTAGGATTCCCGCTGACGATCACAGGCATGATAGATGCGTCGGCCACCCTGACACCTTTCACCCCATAAACCCTTAGCCTGTGATCAACAACCGCTGTTGGGTCTGTCTTTGGTCCCATTTTGCAAGTGCCCGTCGGGTGGTAGATAGTAAAAGTGAAGTGTCGAATGGCGCACTCCCAGTACTCATAAGTATCGAATGGGTAACGATGGCAGCCTGGCATGCGAATGCTATGTGGCCTGGAGCCGAACCTCTGAAACGCAGTGGTGTTGGACAGCTCCATGGCGATTCTTATACCCTCCACCAAAACGTCCATGTCCTCTTTGTGCGTGAAATAATTAGGATTGATATCTGGATAAACCATAGGGTTCTTGCTCTTCAGGCGCACCCAGCCGGAGCTCCTCGGCCTGAGCAACAGTGGTAGTATGGACCAGGTCTCTGCGTGGTTCAGTGGCTTGTACATGGTATTATACACCCTGTCCCTCAGACCCACGATCTTCTTGATCTGATCGCCGCTGTCTGAATTAATAGAGCTGGGGGCGAAGTGGAACTGAACGTCTGGGTAGTCCCCAGTCCGATCCGCGTATTTGCTGTTGACGAAGGCCAGACCCTCCACCCCCGGGCTGGTCATCGGTCCACGCTCGTTCAAAACGTACTCTATCATCACTGGCATGGTCTGGAAACGGTCCTTCTTCAGGCTGATGGGTTCGTTGACGACGAACGTCAGCCCGCCGAGGCCCACGTGGTCCTGGAGGTTATCACCAACCCTCAGGTTCGATATCACTGGTATATTGAACTCTGTCAAGTGCTCTTCAGGCCCGATCCCGGATAGCATCAGCAGCTGAGGGGAGTTGATCGCCCCTGCTGATAGCACGATCTCCCGCCTGACTCTTACGGTTTGCAGGCGGCCATCCCGGAGGATCTCGACCCCCGTGGCCCTCTTGTCCTCGTTGAACAGTACCCTCAACGCTTGCGAGTTCATCGCTATGTGGAGGTTCTGCCTGTTCTTGATCGGCCTCAGGAAGGCCTTAGCTGTGGAGCAGCGACTTCCACGGCGAATCGTAGCCTGGGCTAGCATGAAACCGGTCTGGTTCGCTCCGTTTATGTCGCGATTCTCGTAGCCCAGCTCTTGGCCGGCTTGCAGGAACGCGATCGATAACGGTGTCCTCCATGGTGCTTCTTGCACGGTCAGGTAACCGCCTGTGCTGTGGTACGGCGTCCTCGCCAGATATGGATTGCGATTGTCCTCGGACTTGAGGAAGTACGGGAGAACCTCGTCGTAGCTCCAGCCCACGTTGCCTAGGCTAGCCCAGTTGTCGTAGTCGCGGCTGGAAGCATAGGGGATGTTAGGGGCGAAGAAGTTCTGTGGCGCAATTTAGTGCCCAATCTGATATTTGAAATTGCTGGCTGGGATACTCAGTCAACCTCTTGGGAGTGATTAGGAATTGATCAAACATACAATTGCAAATATACCGGGTGCTTTTGGTCAACTAGGTTTATGAATCTAGTGATCTACTTTGAGCGACGTCACCTCGATATATTCTAGAAAACATTGAAAGTTAAGCAAATCTTTTCAAGGTGCTTTTCTCTAATAACCTTGCGTGACTCAAAGTGTTAAGGAAACTCAAATTGTCTGGATAATTTCAGCTTGGAATATTCCTAACTTCCACTGCGGTGTCTCTAGTTTCTTCTGAAAATTTTATATCAATCGATCCTGATTTACCGATTACCGCGCACATAAATCATAGCGTTCAGCACGCTGCTGCCACCAAGGACTTTTCCGCGTGGCCAGTTGCACCTGTCGCCTGTCATGGCAAGGCAATACGCAGACGCAGTCGGTGGTGAAGTCTGATACTTCCAGTCGAACTCGGACAGCTGGGTGTAACCAGCGAGCAAAGGAACGTCTGAGATTTCATTTTCGTCGCCGCCTGCTTCTAGTAGTAGCACTGTCCAATTCGATACCTCGGATAGCCTCGATGCGACCACTGCCCCCGCGCTCCCGCCTCCTATCACTATAAAATCGTACGTTCGCAGCAACTGGAACATCAAACACAATATATAAATGAAATTCTATTCTTCATAATACTGAATTTGAAGCATATGTTCAATTGGTTAAAGATACACGAAAGAGGAAAATAATTTGTCAATAAACTAAATTTTTTCCTGCGATCTATGATCCATGATCCATGATCTGTTGTACCGACAGTAGGTAACAGTTTCCTTTCGCTAGAGACAGTGTAGTATTGTACCATGAATTTACTAACATTCAACGCAGAGTGTTCGAATTTGAATAATAAGTCAATCATTTGTGATCATCGTACCACACAGTAATCTCAGAATTGTACGCACAAACTAAATTACTCAGTTTAAATCTATAAAAATGAAACGAAGCTTTATTACTTCCTTAAACAGTACTCGTTTTTTATAAATGAATTGAACACTATGCAGGCTGAACAGGAGAGCCTATCTGTAGACCGAGATGGTATCGAATATCTAAAATAAAAATCGTTGGAATACGATTTTAGTATATTCGCGTTACGTGAATTTTTCTTTCAACATTCTTGTCTTTGGTTATTAAACGACCCCGCGTAGATTGAAGGTTCGAGTCAAACCTGGCGAGCGTTTGTTGGGTGGGACTCTGGATCCGCTTGATTGTAACGAAAGACGGTCAAGCCTATCGCTAGAAGGGGAATGAGGCTGAACCCGAGGACCGAAGTAGTACTGAGCAAAGTGGTCAGCCCTATTGCCATTTCCGTTCAATTCCACCCGGCGACAACCACTTCCAATAGCGTGCCATTCGACAGGATCAATGTGCTGCTCGAAGTTCGAAGGATGGGCGCAGGGCTGCATGAAACTTCACCATAGAAGTCGTTGTTAGAATATGTCCCTGTGAATTCAAACGATATCTTCAATGGTGGTCAATTTTTATGTCTCCGCGTCGATTATGGAAAGAGATCGCAGCAAGATTGGAATGTTAATGTTCCCTTCAATCTAGATTGTGTTGCGAATAAAAAATTCTTGATGGCAGGAAACTCGCGAGTTGTTTAATGGACGTTGCAGTGCTCGTTAAAAAGAGCACTAACAATAATGGTGAAGGTGCGTGATGTGAAGGCATAATGGAGTGTTTTAGAGACAGACGTAACTAATAATATCATGCAGAGTGGAGAATAGCAAACGGTACGGTGTAACGGATTCTATTCATAACTGGACTTCCACTGCATTTTTATTTTTTCGAGGAGATATGTGCAGAATTGTTCAGTGGCTTTGTAGAATACTACGTGCTAGATAATAATTGGAAGCTTCTTCTCGAATATGTACGAGATCGTGTGATTCATTCGTAAAAATACTAGTTCCTCAAATTGAAGCAGGCACCATGATATCTTCGGATTCTTTAAATTGGAAGGAATAAAAACCTAGATATAGGTTTTATCTCATTTTTCATTTTGTTGATTTACCTCGCAAAGTATTAGTTATTATTTTATGTACTAATCATACACCTTAGCAATTATATATTGTAAATTTTAAACAACGACTTTAAAACGTCAATAATTTCATTCAGCAGTTATCTCAAAACAAAAGTTTTGGGGTTACGCCACTATTGCGCTGCTAGTCTCAAATAAGCTGCTATATAACGAAACAATTATTTGAGAGACAATATGATTAACTAATGAGTAACTATTGAATTGAAGAACGTAGGTATTCAGAGTGAAACGTATGATTCCGAAAATGACAAGGCAAATATAAGGACGCGAGTCGTAATGAAAGGTATTCGCAATGCCATGTACCTATATATTTACTGTCAACTTGCGGTAATCAAATTTCGATCAGTTACTGTTCCGTTATGCCGTCTATTCTGGTTGAATCATCTGCACACAGGAAGTCTGCCAGGTTCCCTTGCTTCGTTATTCCAATTAGAATTTCATATACTCCGGATGAAAGTGTTCTCACGCTTCCTTCTTTTCTTCTCTGAATTTCAAGTTTCAAATCTTGGCTTAAATCGCAATAGAAGAGCACATAAGTGAAAGACAGCAACCTAATCTTTTAAAACTATTTCCTGCTTGCTTAAATTTCTCCTATTTCTCCACTAAATATAGCATTGCAATTTATCCTCGAGTAATATTCAGAGATAACCGCAATAAATAATCGTTTCTTGATTATTTTCATTGTGGATAGAATTCACAATCAATGTTATCAAGATTCCACGGTATTTTCATGCACGAATTTTAATCAATGCTAATGAAATCCGAAAGACTTCCCGTGTACGTCTTATTCCGATATAACCTCGGCTTAATCCGCTTAAATAACCTGCTTTAATAAAATTTATGAAATAGAACGAAACAGAGCAGAAAGGCGAATAACCACAAGAAATGTTACCGTATAACTGTTACAAAGCCAATCTACAACCAATTATGTACAAAACTCCGAAGTAAATTAACACAAGTGTTACATACTGCACTCCATTGATACTTCAATCCAACCTTTATTTCCAATTTTAATAAAACTCATTTTAATCAAAGTCATTTTAATAAAACCATCATTTAATCCAGAAATACACCAAAGCAATTCGTTTACACGTTTATCGGCAGTAAAAGAGACGAATCGGCGCACGTGCAACACCCAAAGATTCTCACTGTACGTTTTTCTTATTTCCATTCGACGAGGAGCAGCGCGAAGGAAAACCAGGTCTATCGGACGATCACTCGCGCGATTTTCACGGTCACTCTTTTTTCTTCGCGTTTATCCTACTTACTGTACTTTCTCATGGGTCCCGTACTTTCCCGCGTGTCACGGCCGCTTTTCTGTACCGTAGCTTCTCCGTGAAACGCATCGGGCGAGGACAACTCGTTGCCGAAGCTTGCGCGGCGATCGGGTCGCGCGTACGGTTCCCTTGGCGAACGACACGGTGTATATGGTTGCAGCCGATCCGAGAGACCTGGATGGACACCGTGCCCAATACTACCGCGTCCCGGCGAGTGCAGAGAGTGAGAGCCAGGTGAGAGAAGTTCCCCCCTGGGTAACTCCTTTCAATGCCAGCGTCGAAAAGCATGGCGCGAGACCGAGTCGGGCGACCCCGTGCCTATCGTTCGGGCGCTCAATCTCTAGACTTTTCTCTTCTCCAATGGGTTGCCGTGAGCGTACAGGTACCTGCTGTATTCGGGGACGTGGTTTTAAGTACAGAGGAGTAAAGCGGAGCCTGCATTGTGAGAATGTCCACCTAAATTGGAACATTTTGACCTAACCGCGACTTGGAAAACTTCGCCCCTCAGCCGCGCCCCAAAAACGCGTTTTTCTTATATATCGCGCTTTCTATATTTGTTTCTCCTTGTCGCATCCAGACCTGACCTAGCCTATCGCGTAGCTGACGTCGAAATGCTTATTTTGCGCTATCGAAAGTCAGACAAAACCCATTTTTGGAGCTAAAAGACAGACCTAACCGTATTTTCTGGCCTCAGAACCGCGCATAACCGTCATTTTCTGAAAGCGGAGGCGATTCCACGTCGTTTCTTGTTGTGTTTTCTCGTTCCAAGTACAGATGAGTACAGTGAAATTAACTGAACATTACAATACTCTGATTGGAAAGTTGGGTTCAAGTAAGTACACCGAAGCACCGTGGAACCTTTGTTATCTGAATCTTTGTCACTCGAGTGATTTATCACCCAACTCCTCATCTATCCAGCAATTTCTCTTACTATAGAATATCCCATCTATCAAAATCTTCTTTTCTAAGCTCTTTCACAACACAACATATGTATATACACAGCTTAATTACATATTCTTGGGCTCTTTCCTGCTATTCCGCACCTACCACTTTATTAATTAAACTCTTTACATCTACATTCAATGAATCCCTCAAACCCGGAATTTCCTCTCGAAGTACGAAACTGCAGCATTGTGCGCAGCACTCCGCACAAAATGCCCCTCGGAAAAAGAAGATAAAAAGCAGAATTCTGCTGGGTCGAGGTATTGTCTTCCCTGGAGCATGCGAATTAACAGTCTGAACGCGACGCCTCTCGCGGTCTTTCTCTTTGCTTTCATGGAGCGAGTCAAGAGGTACCATATTCAACTGCAACACACTTTCTCCCTTGTCTCCGTGCTTTACGGTTCGTGCGACATTCAAAGGCTCGACGTGGCTTCTGTGCATCCAATTCGGACACTCGCCACCTCTTCTGCTCCGGCCTCGTCTTTTTCCTCTGGTAACCTTGGCCTTGCTGGTAAAATGACGTCGAAGCAGACGACGATCTTCCTAATTTTCCTCCAGTTGACCTCGTTCCTCGACTTGCCACAAGTCACGTGTTCTCGGTGTGGGTACCTTTCAACCGATTTTGGAATTTAAAAAATCAATACATCGCAGCTTGGAATGTTTTCGTGAAAGTGCGTAACGATTTCGTAATATCGTGCAGGAATTTGTGCTACTCTAATACTTTGACAAAGGCGTGTACTTGTATCTGTGCGTTAGGATGTATAATAATGATGAACTAGAACAAAGTTAAGGACCGAACGAGTCAAGACGAACAGTATTATAATTGAAGGAATGTTAATGTTATTTCGCAGTCTATTTGGAAGGTAAATGTGCATACTCTTGGAACACTAGTTTATTGAGTAGCTAATTAAGAAGTTAAATCTGCATATGAAATGCTGAAAAATTAAAATTTCTTGCATTTCAATCTAGGATATGCCATAACTTCCTGTAGCACAACACAGAGCTCTCATCTTCTTCGAAAAGAAAGATTTAAAAGAAGCATGACATAACCATCAGATTTCCTTTTCCTGAACCATGTATCCGTTGCATAAGTAGCGTCAAAATCACTGACGCTTCAGTTGCAACACGTTCCACAAATCCTGCCTTCCCCTATTCCTCAGGATCGTCCTTGAGCTAAAATTTAACGTTTCTACGATAAAAAAAATCGTAAAAACTATTCTAAGTTACAGGAATCGTCACGCAACGGAGATTGACACTTTTTCAATAATTTCGTAATCGTCCAGTCGTTTTTATCAACCTGAGCGTGAAGTGTGTCGCAACCTTTTCAATTTCGTCAGGTTTCATTAATTAGAGCGGCGAAACCGTGGTTTCTGGACTCGGTCGGCTCTACTTTTGAACGGAAGGAGCATAGCAACGATCGATTTTGTTTTTCACGATCTTTCAATGGCTCGAAACCTTCTTTGCGAAACAGGGTTCCGTGATTGAAAACGATTCAACGTGAACGCTTTAAAATTCGATTCAATCTATCTATCACCTTTATATATAAAATGTATATCACTTTTTCTTTGACTAATATAAGTATTAAGCTAATTAAGCAATTATACTTAATGTTGATATTTAATACTTTCAGAACGTCAGGAAGTTAGGGTGATTGAAATTTTATAAAACTTTCATCTTTTTTTGTTAGTGAACAAGGTCAACTGGGATTTTCTAAGTGGATATACCTTTTTCCTTTATATGCTTTATAGAGGATCAGAACAAATCGAAGCACTATTTGAACCGCTTCTGAAAAGCAGAGATGGCCAAATTTTTATCTAAATAAAATTTCGAATAACGAATAAATGTTAACAAAATTATTCGTCATTCGTTCGTTAACCCGAGTTAACTTTATTCGACACATGACGCATCTTTTTTGTTAACTTTTATTCGTTATTGGAAATTTTATTAAAGTAAAAATTTGTCCCATCTCTGATGAAAAGACAGAGAGAACACAAGAGGACAAAAGTGCTGGAACATTTTGTTAAAGTACACTCGTCTCCTCTTGTAATTTGACTGGCGACTCATTTCCCCAAAGTCATCATCGTAAGTGCACGCGTGGGCGACTTCCGTGTTTCCGGTGCTGGCTATCGCGTGTCATAAATATCGAAGAGCGTTTCTCTTGGACATTTGTATGCGAAATACGTCTCGATAAGAGCTACTCGCGTCGCATATCGGATTCGAGAAAGCGAAAGACTATCCACGAGATGTTAATATCATTTTCTACCTCCCGAAGGGACCGAAACATGACGATATCGATATGTAAACGAACCACCACCTCTTCGCTTTCTTTTTCATCCGCGATCGCGAGGATCTTTGCGACGATGATGCATCGCCAACGTTTATGGAAAGAAGCACTCTCCGATTTGCAAATGAACTATAAATAAACGTAAGCACCATCCTTCATTGCGAATACTATACTTTTTATTTCCTTATTTTCGGTTTCTTGTGTTGGTGGAAATTTTTTATTGTCTACTATTCGTTGTTCCACAGAAAAATATTTTTTTCAAGATTTGCCATTACATTAATTTCGTAATTTTAATAAGAATGAAAAATATTTTCTATTCACACCGATGAATTTTTCCTTCTCAAATCATTCGCGTCTATTTTTTTTATATTGCCTAAATTTCTTTACTACAAAACAAGCTTTCTATTTTACATTGTGATTGCATACATTTTTTATTGGATCTCAAGATTTGCATGATTTAGATTTGAATATCAATTATTCACGAACGATTATTTGCTCATGCTTACATCAGTGATCATTAATTACGATTGATACAGATTTACCTCTGATTTATGTAATATACAGAAAGAATTCTTGATAAACATATTTAGAGAGCTTCTTTATCGACGAAGAGCGTTCGGTAAACCTTGTTTAGAATATTTTGCGCTCAGAGATCGCTACGTACACTCTACTTTCTCGAATAATCAAATTCTGTATTTGCGATTAAGGGGGATAACGATTATTTAATCGATACTGTAAATACCACTTGTCGTATGTACATAAAATATATGCAAATTGAACGAGTTAAATTGTATCTACCCACGATGTACTAATCATACGCAAACCCAGTAATTACATAATATTTTCGAACGAGAGAAACGCGAAGAGGATTTCATAATTACTCTTGTAACAAGTGCCAAATTCCATAAGACGTTCTCAAATTTTTAATCGCTACTCTTACATATATCTTGCGTAAACCGTCGTGAATATGTTTACGTTGTCACATTCCATTTCTATTTTTTCTACTTTAGAATAGACGATTTTCAAAGTATAAATAAAGTATTAGTGATATTTCAAAAACAAAATATATTTTTCAATATTCAATCAAGAAATAATTACTAAATCATAATTTCTTATGAACTCTTGAAAATACCAAGCAATCATCATTGTGATAGTTTATTTTCTTGCTAAAAAAAGTGACAAAATCTCAATTTCGCAAACGTCTATTAACTTTTCCAAGAATTGCACAATTTTAACTTTTCCAATACCCATTAATTTCTTCAAGAATAAACAACTCAATTGTCCAGTTCCCATTCGTTCCTTTCAAAAATCGCCACACAAATTCAATATGCAATAATTGTCCTTTGCACGTCCCCAGATTTCTCTTTTGTTTTCTTCTTTAAATACTTTCCACGAAAGCAAGGGTCGCAGAGATGATTAATGCACACCCATTCAGCCTTTGCTGCAAGTCATCGCAATACGAGTGGACGCAGAATAGCCGCGATAAATGTTCGCTCAATTTTGGCGAGGCGCGTGCAAAAGGACACGTAGCATTCTGCCCGAAAGGTTGATTTCTTATTAGCACCGGCTAGGTTATGCAACGTGCTGCAAGTGAAATGTACTTTCAGTCGTTCGGACGAATCAACGTGATGTGTCCAAGGACGTTTAGAATGTACTTACACCAGTGGCAGATGGAATTTGGATGTTGCATTTTGAATGGCGGTTGGACATGAACCTTTTTATAAGAAAATTCTACTGACTCGTTTACAATCACTGAATGAAACATCGATGGTTAGTTCTTTCAAAGCTATATGGTCGATTTTTTAATTATGTTTCGTAATAAGGATGTTGTTAAAATTTTCCATGTCTTGGTCAAAAAGTTGTTAGCGGAATTTTATATTTCTCAGTGGAATTTTCTTAGCAGAATTATTCTATTTCTTAGTCGGAAAGTTCAGTTGATCATCAGTTCATCATTATCTTGAAATATTTATATTGTCCTATATGATCTTCATGCTGACTTTATTCACAGTTCTTCGTACAATAATTCACAAAACCCATTCCTGTTAGCGATTCGTAGTATAGAATTTAAAAGATTTATTGCTTCTTTAATGTTCGCATTTTTCTGACGATTGTTTTATTGGAATGGTGTTAGAAAAATGGTAATACTTGCAATTCTAACAGTTGAGGACAAACATAAACAAAATACAAACGGGTCGAATCTATAACCTCCTCCTTTTTTGAAGTCGGTTAAAAAATAGCTTGCTGATTTGATGAAAGCGTAGACGCATTATTCTCAGGGGCGAGTAATGGTAACGTAATCGCAAATTACTTCCGGTATAGGCTTGTATCAGGTTTGTGGCATAATAATAAATTTATTCTGACCGTCTATAAAAAAAATGATGTAGTTTTATCGTTCCATTACTAGTATAGATAGAATTTGTTCTTACTCTCTGTATTTTTTAATAGGGGGTGGCAGTATTTGATGAACCTCACAAAAATATTTTAAGTTATTAGTGTCTTTGTACTTGCTGAGATTCTAGTACATTAATTGTGATTCTTACTAAATTAATTTGAATAATAATTGAGATCGAATTAATTAGTGGAATAAATAATCGAGGAGGGGAATTTGATTAATTAATTGATTAATTAGTAAAAGGAGGATTTGGTTAATTAACTGAACAATTAATGGTGCAGATGAGTAACAGTATTAATTATTTACAAAAATAACAAGACCCTGGGTTCTTACAAAACGTAGTACTACAATGTATATCGTTATTTATAAGTAATAATTACGGCACGTTCAAGAGAAATAAATATCATTTGGTCACACATAGCACGGATGCTTCCTTCAGCCTAGGAAGAACATAATTAACTCTTATCTAACGACGGTAACAGCAGGAAGCAAAATTCTTGGTTACTTCTACAATGGGCAAGTTGCAATTTACGTATTTTTAATTGAACATTTCAGTTATTCAAAAAGAAATATGCAGCTTAATATTTTCGCTTTTGTAAGATTTACTCGCGCTGTTTATTTATAAGTATTGTAGCATTATCAGGTGTGTTAAATACATTCACTGACACCTCGCGTTACAAACATTCATACAACTCTAACTCCACAATTTATTAAACTTTGAGGTTCAAATATAAACTGAAGAAAATCCCGAGTAATAGCGTAATGGCACAAATCGTAATTATCTATTTTAAAATCTTCATATCGACTTCCAAATACTTTCTATAGGTAGGTATAGTTCATATTCGTAAAAGTTTTAAACTCCAAAAAGTTCAATTTACATCCCTGAAATTTAGAGCAATTACATTGTTTATCACAACGTGGCCACACATTTAAAATCTTCCTTTCACTTTCATATTCACTTTCCTAAAGTACGATCCACAAATTGTTCTCGGTTTAAATCTTACATAAGGCCCCTCTATTTGTATCCCCCATAATACAGCTTTCCGATCGAGATAAAGCTCATAACGTTATGTAATGCATATCCGACGATTCTTTCGCGTAAAAATGAGATTTATGGCGTCATCTATTCTGAATTTATCATTTAGCCAATCGCACATTTGATTATTCATTCACTTTTACCTGTTCACCACATCTTCGGAACTTCAATTGTCATAAAATACCTTCGATTCAATTCAATCACCACCAAGTTCCAAAGCAATAAAATTTTCTACACTTTTGAAGCGATAGACTTATATTCCAAAACTACTAAAATAAAAAATCCTGGTCATCCAAGCAAACTGCAGGACTGAACACAGTTTGTTAGACTCATTAAATCGATACGCACACATCTAACAGACGTTGCATATTTTCCGGTTTAATGCGTCGTGGTTATATGAAAAAGATATTACGCCACACCTCGAACAAGACAAGCGGCAGCCACGGTAAATCGCGATCAATTCGTTTTCGTTAGTTTTCTCGCTGGTCCGAATATAGGTCGCAGTCCCGAGTACGATCGAGTATGTAGCAACGGCTTGTATCGATTATGTGGCAACACATGAATTTCAAGAGTTAAAACGAGTTTGCCCGGGGTGAGCCGCGTGCTTAATCTCCGTCTTCGTTTTCATCTGCGCACCCGCCAGCGAATATATGAAACCAGATATTTACTAAAATTTCTTGCTTTTTCTGAAGAAATCTTACTCGTCTTCGCCTTCCCGCTTATACAACGAAAATTTTCCAAGAATGTTGGGAGAAGTTCGAACATGAGGTAGTCAAATATATTGCCCCTAACACAAATTAAACATTCACGAGTCAACAATAGTGTGAATTGATTTCATTCTTATTTAAGTGTTCCAATAAATATACAAGATACTCTCGAAGTATTTCCATAAACTTTGGCTCTCCTTTGTATTTCTAATGACCCGTTTAAGGACTCCCAGTGCAAATTATAATAAACATATAAAGGTCCTTCCTGGCAACCTCAATTAATTATACAGTAAATAAGAATATTTCATTTCTAACCATTTATACAACACTTGGAGGAGCTACGATTTAAACGAAAGAAAAGATCCTCGTCACTCTTACTATTTCCTCCTCCTTCACCACACAAAAGGACTCGATAACCTAGGAATCTAACGTTCTAAGTGACGCAAGGTTTGAAAAAAAATGCTCCTTTAAGTCGATCCGACTGTTCCTATCGATCGCCTCTACCAGTAGAATGGATCTCTTTTCAAACTGAATGTTCAAGGACTCAAAGACCCAAAAGAACTTCCACGCGACAACACGCCAGCGCCACTCGAGGATTTACCACTAGCACTAACAGTTAATCCAAACGGAGAATCCTCTCAATCAGCATGCAACTCCCTGCTAAACTACCCAATCACTCATCACTTGCAAAAACCACGAACAAAACGCGTCCAATCGATTTCACAGCAGGAATCCTGCACGGTATCAAGAAGCAGCTATCGTTCCGTTGTCCCTCTTCCGACGCGACAGCCACTGTTTCTTAATCATATCCGCGGCTTTCTCCCCAATCATGATCACAGGCGCGTTGATGTTGCCATTGGTGATGGTGGGCATGATGGACGCATCGACCACCCTCAGGCCGCCCACCCCGTAAACCCTCAATTCTGGATCGACCACGGCCATGGGATCCGTCGGCGGGCCCATCTTCGCGGTGCAGCTCATGTGGTAGATGGTCATGGTGTACTGTCGAATCACGCACTCCCAGTACTCGTCGGTGAACAGCGGTATATGCTTGCAATTGGGCAGAGGCTTGCTGTGGAACCTAGCGCCGAATCGTTTCATACTGCTAGTTTCCCCGAAAGCGATGGCCGCCTTGACGCCCTCTCTGAGCACAGCCACGTCGTCAGGATGGGTGAGGTAGTTGTGGTACATCAGAGGGTAGTCCAGGGGGTTCTTCGACCTGAGTTTGATCACGCCGCGCGACTTAGGCCTGAGCATCATGGGGAACACGCCGAACACGTCGCGATTGTTGATCTTCCCGAACACTTCGTTATAGAACTCGTCCGTCAGCCCGTGGGCGTTCTTCACGTGGGTGCCCCCGTCGGAATTAGTGGACGACGAGGTCAGCATGAACTCTATGTCTGGCCAGTCGTCGCTCTGGTTCGCGTATTTGGTGGAGATGAAGCCGACCGCCTCTAAGCCGACGTTAGAGGTGAGGGGGCCGTCCTCGGTGACGGCGTAGCGCAGGGCTGAATTGATGTTCACCAGGCGGGTCATCACTACGCTGATTTCGTAGTCGATGAGGAACGCGAGGCCACCCACTGCTATGTGGTCCTGGAGGTTCTGCCCTACGCCCGGGGAGTCCTGAATCACAGGAATGCCCAGCTCCTGGAGGTGTTCCTTGGGCCCTATCCCGGAGAGCATCAACAGCTGAGGCGAGTTTATGGCACCTGCGGAGAGGATCACCTCTTTCCGCGCGTAGACCACCTCCTTGCGACCCTCCCTGATAAACTCCACCCCGTACGCTCGCCTGGATCGAGGGTCGATTAAGATCCGCGTCACGTGGCTCCATAGCGACAGATGGAAGTTTCTCCTCAGCTGTATGGGCCTGACGAACGCCTTCGCGGCGCTGCATCTCGTCCCTCTTCTCATTGTGTATTGGTACAGCGCGAAGCCAGTTTGTTCTTCACCGTTCACGTCCACGATGTCGTAGCCCATCTCCTCGCCAGCTTGCAGGAAAGCCACCCCCAGAGGCGTGTTGTACGGCGCGTCTTGGACCGTCAGGTAGCCCCCTTGAATGAAATGTAAATGAAGGATTTTTCGTTCCTTGTTTCGGGAACAAATGCGGACTCTACTTTTTGGATATCTGCTTGCTTTTATGTTAGTGTTTTAGGAGTGGTAGGTACTTTACTTGTTATTATTTGAAGGGATTAGAATGGGATCTCATGTTATTTCCAAAAATCACGCGAAACAAATCTGGATTTCAACTTTAAACACCCGCCATTTAGTTTTAAATTAATATTTAGGTAATTCCCTCTGTTCATCAGAGGATACATTAATATACTAATGACATCTGTTTTCCTTTTGGGTTTTTGGTAATCTGGTTTCGAATGGCAGTGCTCACCGCAAAACCAAATTTTTAAAAAGGCTTCTGGGAGGTCGGTTGTTACTTTATTATAAATGTAAATATTTTTCTACGAAAAAATTACCAAATGTTCTTTAAATGTTTCTCTTGTAAGTGCAAAAAGTTCTGTAAAAATATATGCTTGAGCTTTTTAAAAAAAAATTCCCAAACTTTCGCCTGACTAGGTGATAACCCCTTAAAAGGGTAAATTTGAGATTGGAGCTCGTCGTTTTCAAGTTTTAAGGACCACCAGTTATCGAATTCAATTTTTAATCGCAAACTAAAACATTCGCATCCAATCTTCTTAAGTAGGGTGCTATAAATTGTTTTCCATCAACTTTATATAATATATTTTCATGCTCTGGTTAGGAATTCTTTCACGTGCAGGTGCGGCATTTCCTGCACCCATGTCTCTCCCTTAACCGATGACCCACTTTCATCCGAGAAATTCGCTCGTTCAGCGATGAAATCGAGCCCCTTCAGGCGAGACAATTGAAACTTCCTGCTCATGGGTCGACAGTATGAGAAACTACAATCCTGATTGCGTTATAATCGAACTGTTGCGGACATAATCGCATTTTTCTCCGGTACCGTTCCACAAACCATGAACCGGTTTGCCGATGTTTGATCCAGTTTAAGAGCAACAACTTGACCTCGTTTTCTAGAGAACGTGAGGCTTCTTGTTGCGCGACATATGCATGCGAATGACGTCCGTGTCATTTTACTATACCAACAAACATCAAGTATGTGAATGGATGGAAAGGAAGTGCCATTTTTTTCTCCTGAATCCATTCTTTATAACAACTCTGTGGAGGTTTATATTTCTATATTTCCATGTCCTATTTCATGATAATTGTTTCGTTTGTTCTAATTGTTCTTATTTTGGTAGAGATGTTGAGGAAGGAAAGAAACAGATAAGGGGAAGAATTTTGAGAATTTTTGGAGGAGCAATTAATTAAGATTGAAGAGTTTACGTTCTTGCAAATGTTTAATGCACTTATGTGCTGATCACCATCTGTTAGCATATGAAAATTTATAATCTTAGGTATGAAATTTCTCTCCACTTGCATCTTCTCACATCTCAAGTAGCTATTTCAAACCTCAAATTATCATTATTCGAAGAATTACCTGAGGAAACAATTATTTCCATATTTTCTGCACTTATTTAATTTAGAGCCACTCTATAACCAATTGTACAGAAAAATATTCATGTTTACTTGAATCTAATGGAAGTGGGAACATAGATACAACTAAATTTTGGTGTTCCACAGCACTTTCTTTCTCAAATACTATTGTATAGTGATCAGGCGGAAGAATATCAGAGATTCAAGATAACGCCTTACCAGTTTTGTGATATTTAGTGTTACGAGCTAGGTACGGGTTCCTTTGATCCTGAGACTTTTTAAAATATGGCAGAACGTCCTCGTAGCCCCAGCCAGGGTTCCCGAAGCTCTCCCATTGGTCGAAATCGCGTCGATTGCCTCGAATGTAGAGCATCGTATTAAGCACACTGCAACCCCCAAGAACCTGGAATTTCATCAATTGCGTCAGAGACATGTTTCCAGAATTATTTATTTTTATCTTCTGGTACGTTCTGGTACATTCATGACATGTCATCTTTATTGGGAAACAGGGTACTTCCAATGCTTTCAAGCCTCAAATCGAATTTGCAGCTCTCACTACTATCATTAGTAATTTAATAATAATTTTAATAGGCATTAGAATTCATTCTACAAATTGAAAAACTTACTCTTAAATAGTTGAGTAAAAAACATCGAATTTCAATTGCTTTTTGTACGAGGAACCTTATTTCTTCCTAAAACATAACTTTTGCCATAAAAATACTATTCTTTACACTGATACATCCTGGTCAGAAAACTCACAGATTCACAATACAAGCACAGGAAACTTAGGTAATCGACTTGATCAATTTCCAGACACCACAACAAGCATCCCAATAATTCAGAACATATGTAGATAAAGTGAATCGTCAGAAATAAAAAAATGAAAATTTAGCTTTAGTACCTACTCATTATCTACTCAACGCAACGTCACTAAAGCAGAAATCCTTATTCTCTAATTACTCTCCACATAAGAATTATTATTCTCCACTGTTCAAGCGAATGAAAAATCAGAAATGCTCACCTTCGAAATACCACACCATCCACAACAAATATATCTACGCAATGCAACACTCACCTTTCCTCTGGTCCAGCAGCATCGCTGATCCACCATGGCCTGACACGCCGAATCCTGGGGCTGCGTCCTGTACTTCCAGTCCACTTTGCTCTTATGCAGATAAAGGGACAGTATCGGTACATCAGTTATCTCCGTTTCGTGGCCCCCAGCCTCCAACAGCAGCACCGACCATTCTGGATTTTCCGTCAGCCTATTCACGATCACGCTTCCAGCCGATCCGCCACCAACTACCACGAAATCGTACTCTCTCCTCAAATCCTTCGTCACCTTTGGCTGATTCTCGGGGTCCATTAAATCGTAATTAAAATACGCGAGAGCTGCTATCAAAACAGGCACTATGGCCACCTTGCCGAGAAGAATCGTGGCGCCCTTTACCGCCACCGTCGCTGCTGTCACGATCCCCATTTTTTTTTTGGTAGTTTTATCTCGATTGCATAACAGCTCCAAAGGGAAATCTAAAATCCTGGAAGGCTTTCGTTTTATTTTTTACATAATTTAATGCTCAGATTGTTGGCTCGAGATGGAAAGCATCGTCCAGTAGAGATTTCACTGTTTTCGTAAGAGAATTCACGGTGAAAGGTAAGATATGGTGTTTTCCATTGTTGGCCGACAAATCGAAAGTTGGGGTATCCAGGATTTTGATTGCAACACTGGTGCTATCTGCACAAATCAGCGATTTCATGGTGAGTAGGGTGTGCTGGCATGGCGCTGGCATTGAACGGGAACATTATTGCCTGCTGATATTCGAAATTCGATGGTAAACGTACGGGTTTTACGGGTCTTGATAATATCTCTCTGTGTCGTGTGGAACAGGAACCAGTTGTGCTCGTAAGATGCTCCTTGTGGAGAGAATTCAACGAATCAAAGTGTCGATTCGAGTCATGCTTGCCTTTATGGTTCCTTCAGGGCACCTGCGATCAGACATGGAATTTTTGGCTGTTTATTTTATACAAAAATCTGATGATACCTTTTGGATTTTATATGGGAACCATGCATGCTGTGATTATCCTGATTAAATGGTGATTTTTGTCTTGAGACGTGATTCATCGAAGGACGAGTGAATCATGAGTTGCCTACTTAAGATTCAGCCGACACTTCGGACTTTTTATTTTTATCTGATCAATTCCAACGTGTGTACCTAAAATTTCTCTTTTAGGTCAGACTCATTGTACGAAGCTATTGACATTAACTCGTCGAAGCATTTCGAAAGAGCAATCGCGTAGGATGCAATTACGAAACAGTTTTTGATTTCATTACATAGAAATAGCTTTCAACTAACATCGACATTGATTTATCTACGATCAAGCTACAAGATGATTTCAAATGTAACTTTATTGCCTCTTGCATTGAAGTGGATCCATAATCGCTTCGTCACGCTATCCAAAATTTCTTATTCTATGAATGACTATGTGCGAGCATTTTGAATGAAGCATGAAGAATTTTCTGGTCATTTAAAGAATTTAATGATGGAAATTTAATTAATAATCACACGAGGGAACGGTGAGTAAAGGATATTGCAGACAGATTGTTTTGGAACAGTGAATAATGAATAACAAAACTTTGTGTTACGATCTTGTGAGGTATTTGAAGAATTTTAATTTTGTGGAATAATTCAAGCTAAACTCTTAATATTTGATTGGAGAAATATGTCTCCATTCAAATTAGAAAGTGAGAAGTAGGTTTGGTGATAAGGAAAAGTGGGTATCTAGTTGGTCGATAATAATGAGCAAGTAAGAAGATTAAAAAGAAAGAAGTCTCACTTAAGAAAATGATCAGTTTCACGCCTACATTAAACGATCTCTCGACGAACGCATTACCTTTTTCTTGATTACTTTATATACTCTTGGCCATTGTCTCTCGAGGAAAGACTGTCGCCAGACAATAAACGTGAAGCTCAGAAACACCGTTTCTCACTTACATGTTAATGAGCCCCCTAATTCACTACCGCACAACTCGTCATTAAGCCTACCATTCGTCACCAATGTTATCTTTTAAGCCACAACCCCACATATAGTACTTAACACGACTTAATTTGAATACTTCGCAAAAAGTGCGAATCAGTGGTCACGTGCCCCTTGTAATCTTATGGAAATTCAAAATGCATGCAAAAATAATTATACTAGAGTTATTGAAAAATATACAAAAATTAGTCACTTAAAACAGGCACTATGATTTGCAAAATCTGATACAGGTCATACACTAACAATCAAAAGTTTGACGCGGTACTTGTCGGAAGTAAAACTTTGATTCAAAGGAAGAAAGTATTTCTGAATTCGGTGTCGAAATCAGAATAGAAGTAGAGAAAGCTGAAATTATGACGAATATAACAGAAATGTTATTTTGCAATTGTTATTTTGTATTGGAATTGAAAGTTGCAAAATGTTTTATATCGAGCATGTGGGAATGCGGCTTTACGTTTACAGCTGGCAAGTGGTGAGAAGTACACCCGAGACGATACACGAGGTAATCTCGCGTTTGCATAACTTTCTTCTTTTAACAAATGCAGTCCAGCGGCATCGCCGTTCAACAGAGACTTGTCATTCGCTACTGGTCGAAGCTTTTTAGACGAAATTGCGACACGCTTCCTTTCTCGTGTATATTTCCATTCGCCGACTCATCTTAGTCGACAGGTCTTTCTATTGCAGTAATAAATATATCACGAATGGAGGATAGGAAGAATTAATCCAACAATGGAAGTTTTTAATTACTTTTTTATGACAATGCAAAATACTATCATTTAAAATAAAAATTCATTTTGAGGAGATCCACTGGGTTTCAACACAAAATAAGGTTACTCTTTCCAAATTATTATCAAAATATTGGGCTGGTGCGAACGAAATGTCCGTTTCGCTTAGCGAAGTTTAAATAAAAAAAATTTTAACTATTTATTTTATGTTTTTGTATCTCTAACATTTCCCGAGTCGTGGGCCAACTTTTACGCTATCCACGATCCGCACAAATCCCGAAGCGATGAAGCAATACTTCAAACATTATCTGTCACTTTGCATTTCAAATAACTGTTACCCAAGCCTAATCTATGCGCAACTTACCTTCAAATTGTCTCTTCCTTCCCCCTTATATCAACAAATACACCAAACATTTTCCCATCAATACTTGACTGGACGACAGTCACTGCCACTGTACAATTAGATACGACCGCTCTTGCTACCAACTACTATCTACCAGTAAAACCAATATCTCCTACGGTTCCCACCTCAGCCTCCCAAGACGCGACGAATTAAACCACCTGCTCTGTCAGTATCCTACCGGTTTTCAAGAAATCTCCTTAACGGCAAAGTCCCTCGATAGTCCGCGCAGCAGCGTTCGCCTATGAGGCTCCCAAAAATCCCACCGTCCCGTGGCCCACGCTTGATACCACGTGGATCCAGAGGTCGATCAAACCGCTCGCACTCGGACGCAGAGAAAGCGAAAGACTGAGTGTTCGAACATTACGTTCTACGTATAAACCGTACGGTAGTACCACCACTTTGGCACACCGGATCGGTCCCCTGTCGTACTTGCATCTTTAACCCTCAGGGTGTGATCGCTGCCACACATACGGCGGTGGTCAGAAAAAACTTTGACCTGTGAACGGTAGTAGAAATGATATATAGTTCCATTAGAAAGAATTACATGTTAAAATTTATACCCATAGATTGGGAGGAGGGGTGTGTGAAATAGACCAATGGCATCACCTTAATACGTAAAGCTTAATATCAATTTTGTTTAAACTTACTTTTGACCACCGCTGTCAAGACATTGGCAGCGTCCTTTGATCCTAAGCATTGCTCCTTGATTCCATTTGTTTTTCTACTTTTACCCCCTCTGTTGTCTAATTGCAGGGTAAAAAATTTGGACTGAGGTGAACTGGGATCTTTCATCGGTCGTTGTTTCATCGATTACATTGCAGTTATTATCGTTTTTATTAGACGAGCGGTCTAGTGATCAATGAGGGCTTAGTAGTGGAGTTTATTTAAGTTGGTCTTGAGTTGCTGGTTGTGTGATCGCAAGAAATTTGGGGCTGTGGGATTCGGTGGAGTTTTATAAGCGAATCAAGGAGATTTCGCTAGAATTGGTGATCAATGTCTCACGATTGTGGGTGGTTTCACAACTGTCTGGGCTGAGGAGGTGGTTCCATCAGGATGTTGGATACGCTGGGTCGTCCTGATTTTTGCTTTCGCAAGTCAAATTCCGCGGTCGATGCGGTGTACGTGGTTTTGTTCACGAAATCGGTGATATCGGCCATTAATGGTTGGTAATGAGAGACAGGATGGGAAAAGTGGGACGTGGACGACAATGCAAGTGTTTGGTGAAATGCAGACGCCTATGCACAGTTTGTAGAGAAGAGAGGCCAGGGATTTTTTGTTTCTTTATTCTTCTTTGAAGTAAATAGTACAGTTATTATAAGTGTTGTAATATGTAATATGTTGGATAAGTAATTAGTGTGATTAGATTGTAAAAAGTGTCACGAAATTGCGAAATGGCCATTTGTATAATTGTGCTTCTTGCCTTAATGCTTGCTAATTAAGAGATCAGTTTTTATTGATTTCGAAATTGAAATATTTATATACTGGGTCAAAGGCTGGAATTTATAAGTGCTGAAGAAATTGTGGTAAATGATTGGAAGCAATGATAAAATTGGTGCTACCAAGTTTTTCCTATTCTGCTGTGTGAAAATATGAAATCTTTATATCGTTACTACGATCGTACATTTTACTACTTCTACTAATTTCAGTAGCCTTACAACACACCTTCAATGATACTATTATGTATAACATTCACCTCACCCTACCGTTTCAAAAGTAAAACAAAAAATCAAAATTATTCTCTTCATTTCCTTACCCTCTCTAATTATTTAATCTGATACCCCATCAATCACATACTTTCGCATTTAATCACGTGACATTCGATATTGCATACCTACTGTAAGCAATTTCTCATACACACATTTTCCCAACCTGCGAATTTAATTTGCATACATAGGTGTTCAATGGCTTTGACAAACTCTTAAAATTGCTAATTGCAACTTAATTTTCCCCCGTCCCCTCCGCGCCTCTTCGACCATTTCCACACAATTGATGAGCTGGAAAAGACAATTGGGATAACAGACGGTCTTCTGGCAAAAGTATCGTCCGCTTTCTCCGTATCATCCTATTTGAATATCCTTTGTTTCCTCGTCCACCTTTTGCCCGCCGCGTTCGTATAACACACCCGACAGAAAAATTTCACTGTCGCCCAGTCGATTTTGAAAGCAAGCCGGTCCGCCGCTGCCTTTTCACTCCAGTTCCATAATAACGCGGCCGCGTGCTCCACAGCGCCGGGTGTATTTCAAAAATTGGGAAAGACCCTTCGGGTGAAAGTTTTCTAGCCTAATTGGCCAGCGCTACGGATGGAGAAATATGTGCACAGGTACGAGTCGGCGAAAATCCGACGGCAAACCACGGTAATCGACGCGATTAGGCGGGATTTCAGCCGCAAACAGACTCCAACGAGTCAATCTCGTTTCATTGAAACGAATTTGTGAATTCAATTGACACTTGTCGCGCCAGTCACGCGAGAACACAGGTTTCGTAGACTGTCGGTCATGTGAAAATGTAGAGGTATGTATGTTAGGCCATGGTACAGATCGCGCGATATAACTTTGCCTCTGAGCGGCCACTGAGTAGGCCGCGAGTCAGCCGTGCGTGCGAGAGAGTCCGACCGTCGGAGTTCTTTTAATTCGATTCGAAAAACATACGATCGCACACGCACGAGCACCACGCTGTCCTGTTACTGTTGTGTGATACTCGTCCGTGTGTGGTCGCGTGTTTTTCGAAAGGAATTAAAAGAACCCCAATGGTCAGACTCTCTCGCACACGCGGCCTACTCAGTGGCCGCTTGGAGGCAGAGTTATATTGCGCGATCTGTAAAAAATTTCGAAGTACTCTGAACATTCTTGTGCAAAATGTGTATTTTGGAAAGCTAGGTGGACTTCAGGAACATCGTAGAAAAAAATTAAATTCGTAGACTGAGCCTTATGGGATTTAGTCTGAATGAAAGAGTTGGTAGTGTTATTATTGCAGTTTTTTTTAAGTACTATTAGCGATAGTGTGTGGGTTGAGAAAAATATCAGGCTATTCCTTGAACCTTTCATGGAATGAATAATTTAAAAAACTGCGTGGACTTCGTGAAAATTGCGAAAGAAATAATGTTTGTTGGCTGTGTCCAGTAAAGTTCACTGTGACTCCACACGTGACAAGCATGAACCGTTTAAAGCAAAGGTGGTGTAAGTCACTTTTTTACCTACCTGTTATAACACTACATCTCGAAAGTTTAACCTTCGTTCTGTTTTGTGCAGGAGTTTTATCCAGTAATCAACCTTTTTTACTTACATTAATCGGCGTATATGTCGGCGTTACCGTGTCATGTCCCTACAATATTGTTACCATTTTTATCAATCCTGTATAAAATAGTATTTAAAGAAGGTAGAGTCTCTTTGAGAACACTGAAGATAAAAATAAAATTAGTAAAGTGAAGTGTTGAAATAGTAAAGAAGAATATGTTTCTCGTGGAAAATGATGTGACTTTTCATGCTGAATACAGTGATAGACGTTGTAAATGCAGGGGTAATTTGTTTTAGTTTCTAGAGATATCGCTAGGTAAAGTTGAGGTCAACAGTAGGTACCAACGTCGTTGTGGTTGAACATTAAATATTGAAAAATTTCGTTTCTGGCACTTACATCATTTACCATTTCCACTCCGCAATTTCATTGAGCGTACGAAGCGTTAAGCAGTCAGCAGGAGTCACGGGCATTACAAAATTTCAAAAGCAAAATGGTTGTGATTGTAACACTGAAAAATATACATCTCTTAGAAGAATGTTCGAGGAATACGGTGATAGTTTATATTTTATGATAATACGTTAATTACGGTCTACAAGTGTCTGGTAAATGCAACGTTATTGCACTGTTCGTCAATTATATTTCCAACAGAGAAATAGATCAAGGAAATGCTATGTAATTCGCGATGCTTATTCAGTGACTAGAATTCTTTTTGCATTGCAACATAGTAACCTACTTTTTAATGTACCATCGACGTACAAGATTAGCCTCACCCTTTGATCCGTCGAAGTTTCTTGCTTGGAAGAATCAGAATTTAATTGATTTAGAAGATTTCTTGAAGATTATTAGATCGCTCTATCTTCCTTTCAAGTTTTGTATGTAACACCTATGAATTTCGTAAAATAATATCTGTAGATTTAATCAAATTACTTATACACATATTACAGACTTAAACAACTAATTGAATTTTATTTTTTGTTTCAGGTAAGACTGAAAACTTACGCAAGAAAGCAGACTGAAGTTCTGATGAATTATTCCTATCCTAAAACAAGGTAATTTATTTCACACAGCAAACTGTTATCAAAAAAGAAAAAGAAGTAGTAGCGAAAGTTCATTTTTACAAAGTTTATTACTCAAGCTTATCAATTATATAAATTCTGCAAAATACCTTGCAAATTCTGGAGTCGCGAAATGTGCCTCAGCTTATTATTTAATCCAGAGAAATGTGACCATTAAAAAAAATCAGAACCTAAATAGTAGCAGGCGAAGCCGGGTAATAAAGCTACTTAAGTAGTATCATCGAAAACTTTCGATTCTACAAATACTTCTGCGTAAATGACATTATAAACTTACTTCGTGGCTATCATCGTGTAGGTATAACGTTTCCTATAATGCATCTTCAAACCACGAATTACAATGACCTGTTGTTGACAGTTTGAAAAGTTGTTTTAAACATGCCTGTCTTTTGAAATTAACAGTGACACGATATTTAGATTTTAAATTAGTAGTGTTGATAGCTTCTAATTTACCTTACAATCTTGACGAATGTGTATATATATATAAGTGCCGAAAAAGAAGATAAATAGAAGTGGTAGAGAGGATTGTGGATGATTGAATTCCAAATTTCTTTGGCGACCTAAGTGAGAAATCAGTTTTCTTCCGTTTACCTTCATTTAATTTACCTAAAAAAATGTTAACTCAATTAGGCTGATGAATCAGAGACCTCTAACCTTAATGTGATTGAAACATTCATCAAGAAAAAGTATTAAAGTATTATATATTATATATTGATATATAAAACTATTACAGAACGGCCATGATTCCTCAGCCTAATTTAGTGAGGCAAAAACTTTTTTCGACAGAAAAGGATGTGACAATTAGATATTGTGCTGCAACATATACACATATTTTGTTATTAAACGTTACTTTCATGTATCATATGGAAGCTTCATACGATTCGGTATAGAAAAAGCGATTAAATCGTGCCAAGTTGGTCAAGGTTTGTACGCAACCCCTCTGCTGATTTTATTGTCGTTGGTGGATAATCGAATAAAAGACTCCACGGTGTCATACGTGTCGTAGCACGCTTAATTGTCAGGAAGCCTCAGAATCGTCGCAACACAATCACCGACAATCTTGTGTGCTGTGACCCGTTTCAACGAAGCCTTGACTATCCCTCGACTTTTCAACGAAGGGATTATCAGCCTTCTTACCCTCGTTGCCCAGTAAACAGAACTGAAGTGGCCTCGCTTCCTAAATGTAATATGCATTTGATCCGTGTCCGCGAACGTGTAAAGCTATTTTAAAAATCCATGGCGCGTCTGTGACTGAATTTAAGACAATCGTGGATTTTCTACAATTGAACAATAAAATTGAGAAACTTACTGGAGACTGTGGTTCACCCGACGCACATAATTCACGTGATTGCAACCAGTTCTTTCTGCGAATCGATAGGTAATATCGCTGCAAGAAGTGCATGCGTTCCTGCTGAGGCTGGTTTAATGGCTTGTAAAACGTACAAAATGGCTAAGAATGTTACGATGTAACCTTATGCCCAGTTACTTTACCGGACCTGTGAAGGAATCTTATAAAAAGAAAATGGAAAGTCTCTGGTTTCGTGAAAACGAAGGAAGTATGAACACATGTTAATTCAGAGTTATTTCACTTGAATATATTATTTCGCAATAATCTTGCTTTCTAGCAAAAGCTGGCGAAACACCAGTGATATCTTCATCTTTATTGAACCTAATGAGTTCTTCGGGTCAACTCTTTAATAACCGTCGAACCTTGTCGATTGCTTTCTTTCCTCCCGACGAAACACCTGCTGTTTAATAGTCTCCAGCTCTGTGATATTGTTACATTATTTGCCACACGTATTTCATAAACAATTTTCCTTACTTCTTTTGGAATTACACCAAAATATATATCAGACGCTTGGAGGAGGTAGATTCCCCATTCATTTTCCAAACCGTCGAGAAAAATTTGCCGATTTCTTTTATACCCTACAAGAGTTTCGGGCTGTTAATAACACTGCTGTTAATTTCAGTGTCTAGCTGGTGAGCAAGATGCAAGAGTCATGAAACCTGTATCGTGATGCATGCATCAGTGTTTCATGACTCTTGCGTCTGGATGTGCCTTAAGAGTGCTCGATCTACGGATTCCAACTCTTCTGCGTCCTCACGTCCAGACCGTCACACTATACTTACTTAATAGAAAATACGGTGTAATTTACTTCGAGCGCACGAAAACAAAAAATGTCACATCGTGTCTCCATGCGACTCCACAACGACTTGAGATGATTGGGGGGGAGAGGCGGCGACATGTTTACATGTCGCAATGGATTATTAGTACATTCCTATTGTTTATAGTTTCTTTGTTATAGCGGTTGTGACAACAATACCCGGTCTCCCCTACAATGTTCGATCTTTCAAATGTCTATAATTGCAGAGAAAATAATATTTAAAAACTATCACATATTGCCTGTAAGCAAATATTGAACGCAAACATATTTTTAGCATTGATAATCCACATTGTACCCATTATGGCACCAATAACTGCACTATGGCACCAACAAAAAATATGGTTGCGTTACGGATGAACTACTCTATTTACACACCAAGTTTCATAATTTTTTGAACTTCCGCGTTGCTGAACGTCCCTTGTAAGTATTAAATTGTTAAATTTGATTCAACCCCCATCGTAAATATGCAGGCTTATCACTCGCTGTAAATACCAAAAGTCTGAGACCACACTGCCCTTTTCACCATACTCAAAAACGCTGAAAATCCCCTTGAAGTTTGCCATATTCAATCGACTAGCAAGAACAAGACATCACCCTCGCTCAAAAACAGTCTTATTCCTATCATTTTTAAGAATAATCGACACTCGGGTGTCCTTCAAGCGCTAGTGTTCACCAACCCTGCGACTCTACAGTTCATCGCGAGCTGTCAACCAGTCCTCTTTAACCAAATCCGCCCCCTTCTCCGCGATCATCATAGTCGGTGCATTAATGTTGCCACTGGTGATAGTAGGCATGACCGACGCATCGATCACCCTCAACCCTTCGATACCGTGCACCCTTAACCGCGGATCCACGACAGCCTCCGGATCGCTAACTGGTCCCATCCTAGCAGTCCCAGCAGCGTGGAACAAGCTAGTAGCCATGTGTCTGATATTGCACTCCCAATATTCCGGGGAATCTGGTTCAGCATGACGACATCCAGATACATTGACGTGGCGTATCCGCATGTCATACTTCTTCAGCGTGTCAGTGTTCACCAGGGCTCTAACAACATCCACTGTCTTCACCATCGTCTGCAGATCATCCTTATCATCTAAGTAATTCGCGAGAATCTTCACTGGCTCAGCTGGGTCCGTACTGCGCAGCTGGATGCTGCCCCGACTCTTAGGTTTTAGCAAAGCCGAGGCAGCCAGTATCAGATCCCCTTCCATGATCGCTTTCTGATAATCCTCCACCACCTCATCATCAAAATTGAAGGCAATGGCCAGGCTCCGAATGCCCGGCGAGTTCCACCGCTCAGTGTGGCCCATAAGGAGCTGTACGTCTGGATACTTGGAAGTGGGATCATTGCTGTTCACAAAACCCAGCAGGCTTAGACCAAGCGTCCCTAGTAGGCGACCACTGTGCATCAGGAAGTCGTAGACGACATCCATGTCGTGCAGCGGTGACGGAGGCGTACTCGTCCTGTTCACGTACGCTATCTGCAGCCCCAACCATATCATGTGGTCCTGGAGATTCCTGCCAACAGGCAGGTCCGATATAACTGGCACCATCAATTGTTGCAGGTGCTGTTTGGGCCCAATGCCCGACAGCATCAATAGCTGAGGACTGGCCACGCTGCCAGCAGATAGTATCACTTCCTTCGTCGCTGTTAGGTCGATCGACTGACCGTTCTTCAGGCTGACTCGAACTCCACGGGCTCGGGTGCCTTCTAATAATATTTTGTCCACCCTGCTGGACTTCATCACGTACAGGTTCCTCCTATCTTTAATGGGGGACAGGAAAGCTTTGGCAGCGTTCACGCGGCGCCCACTGTCTATTGTTCCCTGAGCTTTCCCGAAACCAACGAAGCGGTCGTTTATCAGAGGTTCCAGGACGTTCAGCCCCAGATCGCGGACGCCGTCTAGGAGGACGTCGTGCACGCTTGATACAGAGTAGTTGTATGTTCTGATATTCATGGGCCCGCCAGTGCCGCAGTACTTGTCGCCCCATTTGGCTATGTGTTCCGCTGGACAGTTGAGAGATTTTCTGAAGTAGGGGAGCACTTCCTCGTAGCTCCAGCCCTCGTTGCCCAGGCTCGACCATTCGTCGTAGTCCCTGTCGTTCCCGAACACGTGGATCATCGCGTTGATGACGGAACTGCCACCCAGAGCCTTGCCTTTCGACCATCTACATCGCTTCTTCCTGCTACCCTGACAGACACCTTCTTGCGGCTCGATCTTGACAGAGTAGTGGTTTGATTAACGAAAGAAAGTGGAGTGCTATACCCTTCTCACCAAATAGCAAACATGTAACACAGTAGTGGTCAGAAGAAAGTTTAAACTACGAACGGAAGAAGAATACGATAGTTCTATTAAAAAGAATGATATCATCAAATTCGTATCCCATAGAGGGTTGCCGGGAATTTTGCTCGCAATGGTCTAAAGACTTGAAGGTGCATTTCTGAAAACTTTATGCCACGCGTTGCAATATAAATTGCAATACATTACAATAATACTTACAGTACCAAAAGTATCTGTAAAAGAAAAGAAATCCCCCACCGTATCTACTTATTCACAGTTTGAAATGCACCAAACAAACAATCGAGTTATAATATTCTTATCTTCTCCAAGAAATAGCACTAATAATAAGCACCTAACACATATGGTTTAATATGTATGGTTAATTTCATCCTATCTCCGTCAGAAACTATCCTCATAAACGAACCTCGACCAGCATTAACAAAACGGACCACCCTTTCGTAGTTCGATCATCGTACCTCGTAAGCGTAATCTTGGTGGCTGCCATAGTGAGCTGTCATGAAACCAGGAACGTCAGTGTCAGGCGTAGGATCCTCCCCAGCCTCGATCAGTAGTACATCCCAATGTTGCACCTCCGTCAGCCTATTAGCCAAAATGGAACCCGCTGTGCCACCTCCCACGACCACGAAATCGAACTCAATCTTCGAATCCAAGATCTCGTCTGTTCGGTCAGGTGGATAATCAGGCTTTCCCAAGCTGCACTGGGACACCAGAAGCATGTGTAATAATTGAGAGAATGCAGTGGCCGGGGACTGCGCAGCCGCGCAACTCGTCGCTATACACGTCTCCATTCCCTCTGTTTTAATCCGGAATTAACAGGCAGATCTGTAATAAAGGAATTGGTGGTTTGTTGCTCATGTGACGCTACGTAATCAGTGGCTGAAGTTTCGTGGTTGCCATTTATCCGTTTCGGAGTATATGTATAAGTTTCAATTTGATTACACAATTCGACAGCCATCTGGACTTGTAACATTCAATAGCCGTTTCTTATAGGTTTTCGTGAACTGAGAACGAATCCGCAAACCGTTTGTCGCCATCACCCTCAGTTTTTTGAGAAATTCGATTTTGAAAAAAAACTGCAAATTTTCAACTTTGAAGATCATTTGTGTCGAAACAGTAATAGTTATTCGGTTGCTTTTTCCGTCAAATTATTCTACGAACCCTCGCGAATACAACAATATAGAAAAAGTGCAGCATATTTGGCATATTGTTGGCAATTTGGAATACCGAAGTTTCTAATAAACTATTAACGTTATCTAATTTGTAACACCTACTTCCTCTACGTTATTAGTGCATTATGAACATTTAAATATATTTAAACAACGATCAAAGGGAAAAGGACACTCGAAATGCACCAATTTTTGCAGATACGCCAATAGCCACATTCATATAGATTAAGAATCTATTTTCCTTTTTGTGTTTCGGATAACTCTTACAGTACTTTTCGTCAACGCCAGGGCCACCCGATTATTTTTCAACGCTCTCTCTATATCTACCATGTTTTTCTTTCACTGTCACACAGAAATTCAGAACAATTCTTCAAGATGCAATAAAACAGTCGAACTGTTTTTGTAGAAAGAATGCATAAAGAATTACCTATTTTTCGGCCCAAATATTCACTGCCGACACGAATATTGGAAATTCGATATAATGCAAGCGTACCTACCTTGTAACTCACAGTCTTCACGGTGCAACAGTTTGATTAGATATGGCTGTCCGAAACTGCGGAATACTGTGTTGTGAAGACGCACCGACGAAGCAATGGCAGCAGAGGGAGAAGTGGATGGCGTCTTTCGATGTCTTATCGATAAGTAAAAAGCCCTGGGTCGTAGGTATTTTTTAAATTACATATATTACCTCCTAACTCTTTCGGTTCACTCACAGTCGTTCGAATTATCAGGAATGGGAATATTTCAGCGTTTAATAATGCATTTATTATTCGGCGCAACTTCTAACGACAGTAATATAGTTTATTGGTGTCCATTGTTGTTATTCAAAAGAGGCATAGATCGTATCATGAACATCGAGCCAGGTCCACATGTTTGACCCAACTTATTCGGAGCACAATGCGAGCTCAATAATAAAAGACGTTTTCCAAGCAGTTCGATACCGATCGCGTTTACCATTCACACTAAACTTTCAATAAGTACTTTACATTCTGTTCTTTAGCTTCTCCTATATATCTAACGCCCACACGTAATGATTGTATAATGTTAATTTCACAGACGTATGTACAATTGTATGTTGAGAGTTAGCATATAGATAAAGATAATATTTTTGGGAAATAGTTATTAAAATGGTACAGCTGACAATAATATCCACGAAGGATTATCCTCCACGTAATTTCACTTCTGTATCGAGCCGGATAAAAGTATTGTGACACCCTTTAAAACAGAATAACTTTTTTTAAAATTGGTCCAAACGACTTGAGTTTTTTTGAGAAGCTAGAAGGATTAAGTAATCTACTAACAAGGGACGTTCGGCAACCCGGAAATTCGGAAAATCATGAAACTTGGTGTGCAAGTAGAGTAGTTCATCCGCAACGCAGCCCTATTTTTTGTTGGTGCCATAGTGCAGTTTCGTGAGGTGAAATAACCGTGGAATATCTCGAGAACGGTGAGAGATATCGAAAAGAAGTTTAAACAAAAGTTGCATCCTTTTTTATATCCACAAAACTGCGTGAAAATAATTCTCGAAAAATCCATATTATTCAAGTTACCCTCACTACCAAACCTTAAAATTAAGTTTTTGTATTTTGTAAATATATGCTGAAACACCTCTGGATAATCTCCTTTGATACATATAAATAGTTTATGTGTTATATTTTCTCTTGTAAACAAATAAAACCTCTATTATCTAAGCGGTTAGAAGTAAAACGGCAATAAATAAAAATTTTCATAAAAAATGGAAAATTTCATAGAAATTGTATACATTGGTGAGAATGCGCAACCTGAAGTTAAAGTCCTAGGAAAAAATCCTTCCCAACCCAGATTTTGAAAATGTTCTCCATTTTATGAGATACAGTACAAATACATTCTGAAACTGTTAGAAGATTCCTTCAAGAGTCTTGTTAATGCCGTAAATTGTAAAATATATAATCAAGGTTTGGGGCTTCTCAAATCTCATCCTGAAGAAGCTATGCATTCAGAAAAGCCACTTGAAGAAATATTCTTAACATTTGGTAAATCTGACACAAAATGAAATCTTGGATTCAAATACCCACTTCAAAAATTGAGCATATTTGAAACTTGTGACTTCTAAACTGTCCACGATAAATATCATTGTCCACTACATTGATTCTTCAACTAACGAGCGAGTTCCAAGGAACGAGTCACCTGTCAGTTTTCCTTTCTAAATTTTCCGTGGCCTTCATTCTGAACCATTTTATCCGCATTGAAATTCGTAAATCATGTAAAATACCATGCAACGGGTAAGGTGGCATTAAACAGAGGCGTCGAGGTTCTGTTAAAAAAGGTAGTCTTTATTCTAACACCCTGGAAGGGTATGCCAGCATGCATCATCCAATTTCACATCTTCGACCACGTATGCCTGATCATGTCAGCCGCCTTTTCGGCTGTCATCATGATAGCAGCGATTGGGTTACTGTTTGGCACACTTGGGAACACGGACGCATCTGCGACTCGAATGTTCGACATTCCACGCACTCGAAGCTCTGGATCCACCACCGCCGTTGGGTCATTGTAGGCGCCCATTCTGCAAGTGCCTGACTGGTGATTCTCGGGCCCAGTTGCTGCTCTCACGTAGCACTCCCAGTAGGCGTCGCTGGCGAAGTGATAGCTGAATAGAACAAGCAGTTTCTTACATTAAAACCAAATCTATAAATTTCCATGGAAACACTCCGATGCCAGTCAAAGTGTTGGGACTCCAGAAAGCAGAAGTTGCATTCTGTATAATTTTTTAGCATTGGGATACTAAGTACCTAGACACATCAGGGTATAAAAGTATTTTGGACTTCTAACCAGTTATAAAACACATCCAACACCACTCGAGTATGCCTCTCCCATTTTATATACGTCTAAACCCAGCTTAACTACGTGCACACTCCTATATCCCATTTTATTTGCCACTACGCGTCCCCACCAAAAAAATAGTGGCATGAAGAAAATTTTAAATCGAGAACCAATACATTTAAATCTGCATTAACCACAATCTCCAAACCCTATTAACGAACATATCGTGGGACCAGCTTTACTACCCTTAAGCGAACCTATCCCAATTGATACACCCAATAGAAGCCTTACTTAGTGCAGAGTGGATGGATCACGGGCTCCAGCCGAAGGTCCCAGTCCTTCATAGTCTGTGTGCTGGTCAGCTCTATAGTCTTCTGGATGCCCTCGACAAGGATCTTCAAGTCCTTCGTATCGACAAAATAATTCGGGTAAATGAGGGGCGTTGCAAGCGGATCCCCAGATCGTAGCTTCATGTACCCTCGACTAGCCACAGTGACCACCGTCGGTCTCATCACGATCTCCCGCCTGTCAGAGCACAGAGCCAGTGCCCCGTTCAGACACTCGAACTGCAAGCCGGTCCTCGGGCACTTGGGCGAGAATCCGTCGAAGAAGACTTGAATATCAGGCACGCCGTTGGCTGTGTAGCTACTTTCAAAGAACGCTGTCACTTGGGTGAGCCCGGTGCTAGTCAGAGGTCCAGTCCTGGTCTCCAAGTACTCGTTGACGCTGTCCATGGTCATGGCTTCGTAGGCGGTATCTTTGATGCTATAATGAACGGCGACAGACACGTGGTTGTGAAGGTTCTTCCCCACAGGCAGGTCCTTGACCACGTGCATCCCGAGCTTGGTCAAGTGTTCCTTGGGCCCTATGCCAGAGTTCAAGAGAATCTGGGGCGAGCCAACCGCCCCGGCCGTCAGGATCACCTCCTTGTTAGCCTTCACGATCCTCTTGTACCCGTCCTTGTCTACGAGCTCCACGCCGTAAGCTTTGCTCTGCCAGTGGTTCATCAGCACCCTCGTCACCTGGCCGTTTATCAGCACCCTCAGGTTGCTCCTTCCGTGGACCGGCCTCAGGTAGTTCCTCGAGGTCGTGCCGCGCACACCGTTGTCAGTCGTCATCGGGGCTACCATAAAGCCCGTCTGCGCGTACTCCCTCAGATTGGACGTTCTGTAGCCCAGCTCCGCTGCCGCCTTCAGCACCTCGTCAGCGAACGCAGGCTTGTGCGGGTAGTACTGGATCTTCATGGGCCCCGGTATAGGGACGCTCCTGATCTTCTCGGACACCATCGACGGGTCCAACGGGTTCTCGACTCGCTCGAAGTAGTGGGCGATTTCGTCGTAGGACCAACCGATCGCGCCACCTCTGGCCCAGCTGTTGTAGACCTCTGGGTGCCCGCGAGCGTACATCATTCCGTGCATGCCGCTGGTTCCAGAGACCATCTTACCCCGTGGCCAACTGCACACACCTTCGGTCTCTGCAGATGAGAAATATCGTTGTAAGAAGTAAGGTCGAAGGTGAATTTCTTCTTGTTTATTTCCACATCTCTGCGGGGCAGCTTAGAGAGGGTGGCTATTTTCTCCTTCATCCAAGCGAGTATAGAGTATATACCGGGTGTTGGGTAACACTGTTTTTTCAAAAAAAATTCTTAAATACCAGTTACTTTTGGGGCTGTTAGACGACAACCCCACCTTAATGATGTGACACTGATTCTTCATAAATGAAAGGAAGGAAATATTTACCTTACCTTATAAGGGGCTGGGATCGCAGGTTATTTGAATATTATAAAATGGAATCGCGACTCAAAAAAGTTTGAGAAACACTGTTTTATTTCAAGGCTGAATGGCGTCTGTAGACAAAACTTCTTACCTAAAATCTTTCCTAGATCTTTCTTAATCCCACTGTATTTAATTTGCAAGTCCTTATCGAAACCTCTTTCTGCATTCCACTGCTATACTTATTTCCTATTGTGCAATGAATACATTCTAATGTGCGCAGTTTTTAATTCAGTGTATTATATAAAAGCTTGCTATCAACCATCATGAGACCTACTTATGTGGATACCTTTTTCTATCCGAGCACGTAAAAGTAACGAAAAACAGTTGTCCTTCAGCACTGTTTTTTTTTAATGAATCACCGTCTGTGAAAGTGGTGGTGCCCATTGTTTTTCATACATATTGCACGTACCCCAAATGTTTCTGGATCAATGTCTGATTGTATCGACACTGCTCGATAGTTTCACCACGCATTCGATACTTGCAGAGTTCGGCATTAACGAAATAAACAATTATTTAAATAACGGATCAAAATAAAAGTTACCACAAAAAATTTTTTTTTAACTTTTATTCGTTATTCGAAATTTTCATTTAAATAAAAATTTTGCCTACCTCGGCAAACTGGGTCCATGTTGCCCCATAATTTAGTTCCGACGCACTTGGCGATAAGCTTCTAAATTAGGTTCTTATTAATATAGACCCTGTATCCACCACGCGAGGGTTAAAGGGGCATTTTTCAAAACCTTGCGTCACTCAAAGTGCTAACACGTCAATCGAGGGTGCCATTGTATAAATAAATTTGAGAAATCGATTGGTTACCTAAACACGCCGTTGGATGGGGCTCCGTAGGCTCCGTTTTAAAATTCCAATCGAGGGTGGAATTGACAGCATGGAACGCCAGTCCTGGAATGGCGGTCATCGTAGGTTCCTCTGGTCCTGCTTCGATCAGTAGGACCCTCCACCATGGATTGTCGCTGAGCCTTCTGGCGATTACAGGCCCAGCCACGCCAGCACCAACGACGATGAAATCGAACCTGCATTTCCAGGATTTACTTTAAGGAGGGATTCTCGCCTAACAGCCTCAACAGTAACTGGTATTTAAGAATTTTTTTGAAAAAACTGTTCGTCGATCCTTCTTATTATTTATTAGTTATTGTGGAATCTTGTCCACCTCTTCGACGATGTAATTCCTGTTGGCGGGATGTGTATCACAGTGATCTGATTGCAAAAATAATAGAAGTTTCTTAAAGTTAGATAGTTTACGCTGGGATTGGTCCACTTTAAAGAAAAAAAAATGAAAAATTGAAAGAGTTATAGCGTTTGAAAGAAAAAGTAAGTTTTTTCCTCAGACAAATTTTTCTTATTATTTTTTATATCGGCGCAAAAGAGTATTATAAATAAAAACTGAAATAAAAATTTTAGGTCCAGTACCAGCGTAAATTATTTAAGTTTATGAAAATGTTCTTCTTTTTGCAATTAGATGACTGTGGCAGGTGCTACACCTGGCGCCAACATCGTCGAAGAGATTCCACAATAATTAATAAATAATAAGAAGGATCGGCATAAAAAAAATATTTTCTTCAAGTTTAAAGATGTCTCCTTATATCCCAAAAGAGTTTAATGTAACTAATATTAACAATAGCTTTTTAAAAAAAGATTAATAAATTTTGGGGGCTGTTTCACGAGAATCCCACCTTAATCACAGCGTTCGTGATTAATGCCATTTTGCAGGTTACTTGGCGAATTGCCATCGAAGCAGCATTTACTTGACTCGTGTGACTACATGTAATTATAGGAGTAAGGGTACTTCAATTTACTCTGATATGCAGTGCTCGCTAGAGTTAGGATAATAGAGCGGGAGTTATTACACTATTATTAGGTGGAGCACGTTATGTTAATTTGCACGTGTGTCGAATTCACCCATATTTACTTGAAACCGTCAACTATATGGTTTTTATTAGTATTTTAAGACAACATGCATTTTTCTCCAGTAACCCCACGCCTAATTAGGAATTAGTGCCCTGAATGACAAGGCAACGAGCTCATATCTTGAGTAAACTAACGTGAAATGCACCATTTCTCATGTCAATTGCCTTAATTAAAGCCTAAGGGTACATTGACCAACCCAATAGGGTCTTTTAATAGGTCCTTGACATCAGAGTATTCCAGTCCACATACTCATCCTTCCTCGACAAAGAAATCATTTACTGACGCACCAAACATTCCACTACTTTGAAACTATTAAAGAAATGAAAAACGCGATCACTTTGTAGGCTGATCTCACTCCTTGAGAGTGAATTTCCATAGCAAAAAAATGCTTCTTGAATACTTCAATATGCTCTATATTCGCGCGCAGTTTCATTAGAATGAGAATACTCGGGTCGGGAACGTTTCCTTGTAAGTTGAAACACCAAACGTACGTCATGTGCGGAGATCCTCCACTCCCGTTTGCACACAGTACTCAGCGAACGCTTATAGGCGTTATCCGCGTGGAGTGAGTGCACTGACTCAGCGCACACATGAATTCAACGTTTCCAAATGGTTAACGATTTAAAGAATCGGCCAAAAGATCCTCACCATTCCCCATGAGGCACTTCCTCCCTGCCGAGCCTGCTGCAGGGATCAGCGATGTCGCATCTGGACGCCACCACTTTCTGCACCAAATTCATGAAGGACGTGGTCACGCCGCATTTCGACTGCATGTACGACGTGTCCTTGAAGCTGCAGAAACAGCATCCCGATGTCTCGTTGTTGGTGTCCAACTGGCCAGGCTGGAACTGGTTAACGATCTCGTTAATCGAAACGTTTTCACTTTACCACGCGTCACGTAATTTCATTTGCTGGCGTAACCGTCTTCCGGGTAACGACAGAGCATGAAATCAGCGTGTCTCGGGATTTCGTGTGTCCAGCAGCGAGTTTTAATGATACCAAGTGGACGACGGCGCGGCCACGAGACAGACGAGAGAACAATCCTTGATGGGCCATATGGAGATGCAACTGTCTTTGGATGCAGAATGCAGAAATGGCAATCACAAAGCAGGGTGTACATTCAGGATTTATAGAAAATGCAGCTGACCTTAGTGTATAAGTTAGTGCTCGGATTTCGGGTCCTCGCCACCGAAATAGTTTCGGGTCCTGCGAGTCATTACGCGCGCAGACGCCTAGTTTTGGCTTTCGTGCATTAATTAAGTATTTGATTATGAATTTGGGAATTTTGAGAGTCAGTGGTTGATCGTATTAATAATTAGATGTGGAGGCAGAGAATTTTGACAATTTGCAAATAGAAATAATGTGTTACACGGAGCTTTCGTAATCCAGAACTAATTAGAATATATTAGAGAATTTCGAATATTTATCGTATATTTAATTTCTTAACTTTTAAGTGAAAACGGTACTGATTATTGTATCCTTAGATCTCTGATGAGGTTCATCGCAATTCTGCCGAGATCATTTCCAGGGCGATCTTAATTCTTCGTGTTAAATTCATCGGGATTTCCGAGGAGGATACTCGTATCATTCGAGAGCCTCTAATATTTCTGTTTCCATATTACAAAACCAAAAGATTTCACAGCAAAGAATCGATTGGCTGACAAAGAATTACCAGCTGACGGATAAACAACTCTATTTACCGGGAACGGGCGCCGAAAAGAGAATACCAATTGCACCAGAAGGGAGATCAGGATGCACAGCCGCATTTTATCTAATTAGAGAGCCAGTGTCACCTGCAAACAGAAAGCAACGGTTCGAAATGAAACGATAATTAAGGGTCCCGCGAGCCTAACTGGCTATGGCTACATATGTAATTGCACGTAATTTACCTAATTGCGTGGAAATTACATCGAAGTGCAAGATTTCGAACGAGCGCGATGTACCTTCACCCTTGTTACAAGTAAACGTAAGTAAGAATTCGCTCCGCTGTGTTTCGGAAAGGCCTTACCAACCTGCAGTGGCATTCTGCAATACCTTGCGCAACTCAAGCTCTAAAAAAATATACTACAATAAACAGAAGGGTGTATGAAGAAGTACCGATGAAAATGAAATGACGCATAAACTATTCGATCATCAGACGCTAAACATTTCTCCATACAAACCCACCCTTCGATACCACTTCGGTAGAAAGTACGACGAAACGGGAAGGTTTCTAAAAAAAATGTTCACATACCCTCGTGCATTTGTTATTTAAGTCGCTGTGCAATCATTGTCGCGGACCAATTTTTAAAAGATGCCTCGACTCGTCCGCCAGTTAACAGGCCAAACTCGCTTCTGAGACCGCGTACAGCGAAATTACGAGGATCAGAAGAACGCTGGCCGAGGCTACGTGAAATCCTTTCAGCGTGAAAGTTCATACGCTCGCGGAACCAAACGAATTGAATTACAGTTTCACCAGGTACTCGAACGACAACGGAGCCGTTTCGCTGGAGATAAAGCGCCCCGCGAGCAGGAACTCGGAAAGTAAAAGCAGCTTGTAAAGAGCTGTCTGTTCAGCTGACGGTTATTGGAAATAATGAAACAACGGGGTTTAACTTTCGTCGTGAAAGTACACGAGCAAACTAATCATCTATAGTGGCGCAATATCGCTCGAGTACCCGATAAAAGATTCCATCGGGGATCATAAGAGCCTCCCGTTAGCAGTGGTAGAGTCATAATTAGTTGCTGGTTGTTTTTGCACAGTTTAATCGACGTGGAAAACTTTCAGTCTGAAAGGTACCACAGAAAAAGAGCGATCACGCGATTAATCGACTGTTCGCCGAGTTTCCTCGATATGCACAGAGATTTTAGAAGGTTGCAGGAAGCTTCTGAGATTGCGTTGATCTCTCGTGACAGATGATTCCAAGCGGAGCAGTAAATAGACGCGTTGGGAGGGGATTTTGAATTTATTCGAAACGATCTTCTAGGCAAAGCGAAGTATGCTCCAAGGAAAAGGCAGCGTTGAATCTGTAGAGTAGTTTCTGATCGAAGAGCATGTCGTCATTGGCAACTTTGGGCAGTTCAAGGCGAATCGAAGGACACCCCTTTTAATCTTGAAGATTAGATAGAGCAACTTCGAAGAATTCGAGTTCGTAGATTCGAACTTGCTGACAAAGGAAACTGTATACATATACCAAACATGCAATTCACCGTGCTTGAGAAGACCCGAGGGTCACACTCCGACGATGCATCAGCGATAATTTTGAAGATCAACCTGCCACCATAGCAACAACGCGAAACACAATAGCAAGGACACATTTGGCTCTCGAATTGAGACTTCCCAACGATCTATAACAACCCCACCGCGCTCTTGATCGCAAATCACGTCCCCTGCACATTCATGCCGGTGCCCCCATCGATCATTGACACAGCTTAGGTCCGAACCACGATACTCAACAATACTCTATCGCATCAACCTATAAAACTCACCGGATCTCTATCTTAACCAGTGAACATTGAACCTCACCAGCACACAATCAGCATACCAGCACTTAACTCACAAAACTATCGACACTCCATTTTTCCCCCATCTCCATCGCCCATCTCGACCATCGAACAGCAGAAGCTCGGGTACAACAGTCTGCCCACCGAACAAGAGCGTTCGTGCAACGGCTGACCCTGCCACAGACCTTGAACTCCGAAACAAGTAACTCGCCGATGAAAGTGAACATCCATCGAGGGTAAGCGTTACCTGTGATTCCCGCCGAAACGGTGGAACGCGCAAAGGAGGACGGCGTCACTGGTTCGTGGACGAGAATTCGAAGACATTTGGGTGGCTGGCGCGGGTGATGGCCAAGCAGGCTCCTCTGGGTCGGGGGCGACGCGAGGAGGAGCTGATCCGAGACAGAGGAGCCGAGACTGGTCCGCGTGAAAGCTCCTCGCCGATGCACGACAGACGGCTCATCTATTTTCTCGCGGCGGTAGCGTTCGGCAGCAGCCACATCCGTAGTCGCGGCCACACTAGACGCGCTAATTAAGGAGACCGTGGCGTCTGGCGGAGAGAACGTTCGCTCTCTTCCGGAGAAAGAGCACTGCGGAGACGTGACGTCAGCCAGTCAGTGAACCATTCCAGCGGGGTACACGTCATGCGAGACGAAGCAGCCGCGTGGAGGAACAAAAAGCTGAGGGCACCCCGCGAGCCTGGACCAGCTACGGATGACGCGCACCGTAGGTCGCGCGGGCTTAGGGACCATCCTCTTAGCTGTTCTACAGAGTGTCCCGGGCAAGCGATGTTGGGACGGCGTTGTGGAGACGAAGGCGAAACGTGGGGATTGTTATTGGTCAGAGTTCGAGTGGCGCGGGATTTTGAAGAATGCCCCCAAGTGGGCCAGGACTTTCGCGGGGAAGGCTTCCGTCGAGAAAATTGTGTGGAAACTTTGAATTTGTATATTGTCTATTGAACGTTCGTGGGAGTACTAGTTCTTCCGATGAACATGGCAAACCTGTATTTTTAATAAAACGCAATTCAAATCGCTTCTGAATTTCGTAGATCAATTGTAAAATCAAATATCAACAATTTACGGTGATGTAACTTTAAACTTTGGATTAAATGGTGAGCTATTTTTTTTAGGAAATTTTAGAAATATTTTCTACTGGGTATGAAGATTTAGGGTCAGAGTTTAGTATTTTAGAGGCGATGTGCTGATGAAAGTGGCACTGTGTTGCTCTATGGCTAAGAATAGCATATCCCTTCGATTTTTATGATCCACCGTGAGTTTTTATGTGTCAGATGGAGTAGCTCATCCGCGGGGCTTTCAAAAATTCTGAGTCACTGCATATTTTAACGACACACAAGATAAAGATTATGGGAGCAGAGTGCATAGGCTTGAGGTATCGATTTCTTTCAAATTTTACATATTATTCGTGCACAGCGTATGATAATAAGGTATTGGACACATTTCGGGTTTATTTATCTCAAATGTTGTAACTTATTATTCAGTAAATAATAGTCGTTACCTACTCGTTATCTATCAATTATTTATTCCAAAGTCATTCTAGCATCGATGCACACGAATCTATATATAGGAACAATACATTTAATGAGCCTATTACTGCGACTTTAAACGCGACGTATCCTATACACTTAATACACTTAACCGTTTGAGTACGATGACCACATATGTGCGTTCATTCTGAGCGGGCAACGCCCAAGCGGCGTTCAGTGAGTACTGTCAACAAATGAAACTGAAAGATTTCCGCACACGATGCACGCTAAGTGTTTCAGCCTCTGTGCTCAAAGGGTTAAACGCTAATTTAGCTAAAGTCCACTCCACTCGAAATTATTTGATCGTCTTTCTTCACACGTGTACCGCGCGTGCGTTTAGGTCGAAGATCGTGGGTGGTAGACGCGTATATTTTCGTACATTCAACAGTCCGCTCGCTCTTCAACTGTTAGAAACTGAATTTTGCAACCGTATTTATCGACGTTCCCATAACTTAAAATTCAGATGCTGAAATGTATTATTCGCTTGTAAAACGATCGTAATCTTATTCTAATCTTGATCTTATCCTTTGTTGCAGGTAAGTCTGTGCTCTCGGACGAAACCAGATTCAGTAGTATGTGCATACTTCTTCGCTTCTAATTAAGGTAATTCATTTGAACGCTAAATTTGCGAGGCGGTAGAAAAATTACTTTCACGAGCGTGTTAATTTGCCAAAGGAGAAACTATCGTGTATTTCAATAATAGGATTCTGACTGCAAAGGGTCAGTTTCAATCTCAATTCCAAGTAAGTATTTCTGTGAATCTTTCCAGTAATCAGTGCACCATGAATTCACAAGTTTCAAGTGTTTGCATAATGCTGTCTGCATTCTCCTTCACGCGAACTCGCAGGAAATGTCGAGAGACAGATTTCATCGCAACAAGTGCCACTCAATTTCGAGCTGCATAAACATCTAATAAAATACAGGGAACCATATTGATAAGTGTCTTACTCTTCTGTCAACATCCCCACAAACAATACACCAGCGACTTCCAAATAGATCCTCTCTACTCTCTAACTTTCATTCCAAATGAAACTCATCAGTAAGCCCCTATCTCCCTTCAATCTTTTCAGAACCCCCTGCACTAATCTGCGCCCTTAACCATCAAACCTCAACTATTCAAATTACCTATCATAACTTTTATTCCAAGTGAACTCATTCAAACTCAGAGACCAATCACTGTACCCTGAACACACGAAGTCTTACTCTTATGAATCCTACCCCGAAGCAACTCATCCCAGAAGCACCTATGAAACTTACATCCCCTGCACCCTGTCCAACACCCAGTTCACCATCAACTCTCTGGTTACCCACCACGTCCCAAAAGAGGCTTCAACAAACCTCTCAACACTGACCAGGCCACACCAAGATCTCCACCCAGTTTCACCACATTCTTCCCGCGGCCATTTTTAGTTCACTGCTTCCCGTCCACCGCCCTATCGTTCAAGTTTGCACGGATATCACATATTCCCTTCCGCCTTTCGAATATCGTCGAACGTTTCGCCAGCAAACTGTCCACAGTGCCCACACCCGCGGAGCAGGGACTCATGGGCGCCCTCCGCCACCGAAACTCGCGGGCAACCGCGAAATCTTACTGGACATAACCCGCGAACAACGCGCACAAAATTTTCGAGGGGACGAAACTAGTGGCGGGCGCCGTTGTTCGTTCCTCCGCGCACAATCGACTCTTCGACTGGTCCAGCCGGCGGAAAAGTGACGAGCCTGCAAAGAACGGAGGGAGGGTCGAAAAAGAAAGAAGCGAGCAACAGGCTGTGCGTCCTGGGAACAAAGCGGAGCCGAGCGGATTCTTTGGGACGGAGCTGGCGAGTCGACGACTCCTGGCCACAAGGCAACTCGAATCACTGAATTGCGGCGAGGTGTTGGCGGTTTCACCTCGCTGAAAGTAGAACTGAAAGCTTAATTAACCAGGCTGTTGCGTTGAAAAATGCGGACTTCGGCGCCTGACGACTCTGTGGAACGCCGTGGTGATTTCGATACACTGTTTTGTGAGTAAATTGATCTTCTCATAGTGGAGGAAAATTGTGCGGAGGAATAGAGATCTGTGTGTTTCGAGGTGTTCACTTTCGCCAATTTTTCTGTGTGTAAGAAGCTTAAAGGTGCGTGGGCGAGTGGAGTACTTGTAAATGGAAGTTCTTACCGTAAAGTTCTTAAAGGTAAATTATCGATATTCATTTGGGGGAACTTATGACCACGTTGGAATTCAGTGTATTGATTCTTCCTACCGCAATTCGGTATGATAATAAAATCGAGAGGGTTCTGAGTATTTCCCTCGAATTATCAAGCTACTAGCAAGCATGTAAGAGCCGAAGGTTTAATAAGAAGCTATAAAGTATATAAAGTATAGTTATGGCTTCCACAGGAATGTTTAAACCAAGAAAGTTTCACTCATGAGTCTTGTCGTTCGATCGCAAACTGGCGCAGAAAATTCTCCGCTCGACTCGGGTCTCGATTGGAAAACGAGGCACATAAGATCGAACCAAAGCGCACAGAATTACCTCGACATCCTATTTTTCCCTCGATTACGATGCGCGAATTCTGAAGCAATGCCCCGTGCGATAATACCCATGCTATCCCCCAGACTTTTACTCGGAGCCACGCTTGCATAAGCCGCGAATCAATTTACTTCGCCAATTAACCAATCGTCTTTAATCTGGCCAGTTGGTTAGCCATGCTCCGGCACAACGAACTATCGCTGGTCCCTTTACTTTTGCATCAAGGCGATCGATTATCTCCGCCGCTATCAGAAGCCAGCCTTTTACTCGAAACGATCGCCAACACGATTGTGGTCGTAGCATGCATTAACAGTACACTTTAGAAACGAGCCTATCGGATGGCGGTGTCAGTCACGCGTGAAACACACGTCAGTGCTCGAAAATAGGGAGCAGCTTGTTAGAGAGGGGAAATTCTCTTCTTCGAACCCGCGAATTCTCTTCGTCGATTCAGTGGGAAGATTCAATTTTTAAAGTGGGACTACCCGGTTCCAGTGGCCGAGCTCGGTATCAGCTTGTGTCCGCGCGTCTCTTACCTTGCGACGGTTAACAATCTCCGGTGTTATTATGCAATTACGAGGCTGGCCTCTCTTTCTCGCGCGAACAACACTCGGATAGCCGTGGAACAACTTATGCTAGTTTAACCGGGGAAGTGAAGCATATCGTGGCTCACATTTCGGATATATGCGGCTGAGCAATGGCGGCCGCGTGGTGGAAGAAAGTCTCGTGGCGTTAGGGGCTCGTGGTGCAGCTGGTCGGCTGTGTATTTAACAATATTCTGTTCAGATCGTAGTGGCGCTGGGATGATTCTTGGGAGGTGGCTGGGTTTTTGTTGTTGTAATTAATAGGAAGATGAGTGGCGTTGCGTTGTTGAAGAATGTTGGGGCGTGATTGAAGGTGGGAGCGTAATGTTTATGTTGCAACTTCTTGCTGGATTCAGTTGCTGTGCTGTTTAGAGTCGCTTCGAATATTTGATTTTGAGGGTTTCGTTGGGGGCTTTGGAAGGGTTGGTCACTGAAAATTGTTTTGTAATTATTGAAAAACCGGGAATGTCTCGTGATTTTGCGATTTATAGCAGATTTTGTTGATGGCCACTGGGACTACAGAACTGTCGAATTAAAAAGGGTTATAAACTTCAAATACCCTGGCAAGATAACGTTAAAGATCTGGCATACTCGTTAAAACCAGGAAATGTCCACTCTGTACTGGAACGAAAATACGGAATGTCCCCACTCTTTACCTAAGCATAAGTTTCTGACGCCAAGGTAGAACAATAAATTATTTAAGAAGAATATTATATAACAAAATTAAATTCATTGAACCTTGTTTCTTTACTGATGGACTAAAGTATTAAAATTTAAATTTTTCGATAAAACTGTTTTGTGACATTCCCGGGTTTTCCCCTTACCCTTCAATTTAGAAACTAGAATTAGCTGGGCATCCAAGTTGAATACTAAATACCACGTTATGTACATTAGTATGCACGGAGAGGATTAAGGTGTTCGTCAAACGTGAGAGTGAGAAGCCTTCGTCCTCGTGTTTTAACCACGTGGGAACATAGATTTAGTGATATTAATTTAGTGATTTAGTAATGCTCTATTCTTTATTCTGTAACAAGTACAAAACAAGGAGAAGTCACACAGAGTTACAAAATCAATTTTGAAGCATTAATTCGATTTTTCCTCAACTTGCAATAACCCCCCTTCTCGATGTACTCGATGCTTTACCCGCGAGAGAATTTAGCCAGCTAATACTGGTTATCCTCCTTAATCATGTCAGCAGCTTTTTCAGCGATCATTATGGTCGGCGCAGCAGTGTTTCCGCTACTGATACGTGGCATGATCGAGCTATCGACCACTCGCAGACCCTTCACACCGTGCACCCTTAATCTGTGATCGACCACGGACATCGGGTCGTCCACAGGACCCATTTTGCACGTGCCCACTGGGTGGTAGATCGTCAGCGTGTAGTGACGGGCGAAACATTTCCAGTATTCGAGCGATGGAGACGGTAGCGACGAGCATCCTGGAAGTTTGTTTGGAAGTGGTCGAGCATTTAGCTTTTTCATCGTTGGGGTATTTATCAGGCTGTGGATATACTGGGCCCCTTCTGCCTGCGTGAACAAAGGAAGAAGGGTGTTAGTGTGACGTTGACTGCAGTAATGGTGAAAAGGAAGTTTAACTCTTGCTTAGCGAATGCAGGGTCTATCTGGACTCGTCCTAAATAACAAACTACGTGTTTTACGTACTATTGGTAAAATACAAGGATTTTACACCTGCGACGAGATTTGATTCTTATATAAAAGAAGGTATTCGAGCAGCAGAAGGAAATTCGAAAAATTAAAGCGGCTGTAGCCGATTTAGCTACGGAGCAACAGGTGATGCAGGTTTATCAGAAAACTTTAAAGGCGTTTTTCTCGAAACGGCAGTTTTACAATTGGCGGACAACGTAACTCCAAAAATATTCAACATTTTCTTCATAGACATCAGCTATTGGTATAATGATAGTGTTTAAATAATAGTCTTTTATGCACAATTTAAGGCAACATTTCATTCGAAAAAGTGAAATTTTTTCAATACGCCTCCATTTGTTCAATTTTGTATCTTTTAACTTACGAACAGGTGGCTTTTGCGTGCAATCTGACCATAAATATATTGAAAAGTTCAGAAATATCGATTAAATACTTTCTTTAAAAAAAAATCCCGAATATTTGTCGATTTTCAGCTAGAGTACACCAGCCTTCCCCTTTAAACTGTGAATGGTAACAAACATAAGATAATTTATTGTAAAATTTATATCTCATAGATTGCAGGCTCTAAGGTTCATACATTATAGTTGCTGCTTTGTTAAATAATTAGAGTTAGGCTTCCTTACAAGTACATCGAGGTCACTAGCATCGCTGAAGTAATTGGGAACGATGATCGGATGCTCATACGGGTCTTTTGACCGTAACTTGATGTACCCTCTGCTTCGAGGTCTCAGCAGCAATGGGAATGCCTGATACGTGTGGTTCATGGGCCCGACGTTCGCGAATAAACTTGCGAAAACGTCGTTCTGCACGTTGCCATCCTCCTTACTATAAACGCCACCGTCTCCGACTTCGGACACGCTGCTAAAGAAAATCTGTATGTCTGGGTAATCCGCCGACTCGTTTGCGTATCTGGAAGCATGATTTATCCGTGGGATTAGTGAATAATTCCGGCAAGCTGCGCCATTCGTAGACAACTGAAAGGGTATCAGGAAAACAGTTTGAAGAAAAGGATCTTCTACCTCGATATATAGTTACTCGCAAAAGTATCCACCTACCCTATATGTATAACATATTTTATTTAGATAACTAATGTTAAATTCAGAATCACACATTGTAATGACATTGCTATAAAGTTTGATTAATAAATTCTTAGTTAGTACCGTCTAACAAAGAAATGTTTAAAGCAATTTCTTCTGGCAAATGGAACAAGATAAGCCCGAATATCTCAGAAAATTAGTTAAATCTGTGCATAATGGATTAAAGTTTATAATAAAATTCCAGGAATATCAGAAGAATATTAACTTATTGTAATTATGCTTGTATAAATTAAATATTGAATTTGGGCGAATATTTTTTTGCACGATCTTTCCTACTTCCACGGATAATAATACTTTTTCAAATAAACTGTATATAATTTTCCAATTGAATGCACCCAAAACGAAAGTATATTGAAACGCAAAGCCCTCTTCAAATATTCATTTCAATTTGATCTCGCGGTACTTACTTGGTGTTAATGAAACCCAAAGCCTCAGCGAATGATAATGAGTAGCAGGGCCCATCATGGTTGAAGGCGAATTCTTTTAAAGGCTCTGCTCCGCTAGGGTCTGTTATATTAAAGGTGAAGGGTTTGCTGCCGTTGTAGTCCGCTGGTGGATCTATCAGGTACGCCTGACCACCTATCGCTGTATGATCGTGAAGATTCTGGCCCACGCCGGGGGAGTCATGGACCACAGGAATTCCCATTTCCATCAGGTGGTCCTTGGGGCCGATACCAGACAGCATCAACAGCTGTGGCGACTGTATCGAACCAGCTGACAAAATAATCTCGCGATTGGCCATCACCGTGAACGGTATTCCTCCCGCGTTAAATTGCACGCCGTAGGCGGTCGTGGAGAGTGAATCTGCGAATTAACACAAAATAATCACTGTAAATAAACCTTAATTATCCTGGTACGGATTATCTAACTCTCGAAGGGTCTGAGCAGCAGGCTGTGGCTGGGTCGATTTAGAACACTGAAATACTCATGCAAAAGGACGCACTTTACGTCCCAAAGCAGATCCAGTGTCAGCGACCAAGCCACTGAAAGCCTTAAGCATACTACTGCTTAATAGAACTCCGCTTATTTAACAAACTCCAATTAACAGAAACAAAAGCCACATGCGCCCTACCTTGACGGAACAAAATCTTCTCCACCATTGTTTCCGTGCTGATGTGCAGGTTCGTCCTCTTGGAAGCCGACCGAAGGAAGGCCTTTGCTGTGCTGCACCGTAGTCCATCCCGCAGCGTTCCATGGGAGAACGTAATCCCTGTTTGATTCGCCTGATTCACGTCCTTCAGCGCGTACCCCATATCGACATTTGCGTTCACCAAGTAGTCCGTGACTGGTGAACGATACCGAATATATTCGACGGTCAAGTATCCACCTGTGTGGTGATACGGCGAATCCTGGTACTCGGAGATCCTCATGTCCTCGGACTTCTTGAAGTAGGGCAACACGCTCTCGTATTTCCATCCCGGATTGCCCATCTCTTCCCAGCCGTCGTAGTCTTTCTTGTTGCCACGGATGTACAGTAAGGCGTTCAATACACTGGTGCCACCGAGAGTCTTAAACATTTCAATGCAAGAAATCGATTCATCCGTTCTATTGTGATCCAAATCGAATGTTTGGAAGATGCTGTTTGCATCGAATGGAGATAGGCTTTTATGGGTTGGAAGATAATTAAGATTTCTTGAATTTCTATTAAAGCGTACGATGAAGCGTGACGTTTCTGGTGTTGTACAAGATGGAGGCACATTTGGGAACATGCTATTTATCGGAACTGCAGAATTAATTGAATTAATTGACCGGTTTGTATGGACCAACATGTGTATAGGAAATTGAAAGAAGTTGCAAGAAAGACAATTTGGAAGATGTCTGTAGAATCAGAGACTTTATAACTGATGTACAGTGTTCAGAAATATCTCTTAGTTTTCCAAGCTCCGTTGAAAAATTTAATTCGAAGTAGATAATTAGCCCATTCGCCATACTTATTCTGTCGAAATCGAATAATCCCAAATCTTGCACCCAAGAAACAAATGAACTCGATTCCTCGATACCTTGCCGCGCGGCCAGTTGCTCTGATGATTGTTCATCGCCAGACAGTAGTTGTCCGACGGTTCTGTTTTGAATTCCCAGTCGATCGGGGTTCGTTGAAGGCCCGTGTACATTAGGGGCACGTCAGCATCCACTGGTTCGTCCGGACCACCCTCCAATACCAGCACCGACCAGTTTCCGTTCTCCGATAAACGATTGGCGATCACAGCGCCAGCCGTTCCAGCACCGATTATCACGTAATCATAATTACTTTCGATACTTGCTACCGGTATTGGTGTTACTCTGTTCTCACGATCGACTATATCGGGCCTGTAAAATAAGATCACCGCGTGCAGCAGCACCGCGAAGGTCAGGTGTTGGAACTGTGCTACTGCTGTCCAAAATGCGGAGCGGCTACCAGTGGTATCCATCCTTTTTGATAATCAGCAAGCACTGTAACAACCGTAATCGAATTTATATTCCCCGTGTTGCAATTAGACGATGATGCCTGTCGATTTTTTTCGCCATTTGCATCTGACGAGGTAACCGTTCTAGATCCCCCCAGATGTTAATGCAACTTTGTACACGTGTAGATGTCATTCTACCGATCCAGCATATGTTTAGTTATAGGCGTGGACGGTTTGTACTTTTTGGGATATTTAGCTTTAAACATTGTGGGCACCGTACGTTTCGGTAAAGGCGGGGTTCTAGCTAAATATCTCAAGGGGTATAAGCCGTCGACGCCTATAACCATATATATTCTTCATCCGATAAATCAGATCTGCATGCCACAAAGTTGCATTAAAATCTGGGCGGACCACCTCGAACGGTACCCTCATCAGATATAGTCACGAGTGAGAGACAACACTTTTTGAGAGAAGTGGAAGAAAGATAGGTAGCATGTGAACATGTCAGAAATACCTCAAGTATATCCAAATTCCCTTGCGTCGCACTGACTATGCTGTTTTACCAACGGGCATCTCACGCAGAACTGTGCTTTCAACTGAACACGGCTGCACTGTTACGATTTTCTGTGTCAGCCAATATTTTATATATGTATATAGTAGTGCGTCATTCTTCACTCGGAAATAAATCTTTCAAAAGACCCGTAACTAGCAATTAGGTATCCCCTGCCCCCGGCGCTTGGAAGAGATACCGAGCGACTTGTCAGCGTGTCAATTATACAAACAAAGTTATAAGCTGCGTTCCGATTCACGCTTAATGCGCGCGAAGTGCAGAGACGTTTCTCAGTTACTGCGCGCAGCGGTGGTGCAGAGAATTCCCCAGAATCCTTTCACTTCCGATAAAGGGAGCGTGCAGCAAACGTAGATGCTCAGAGGTGAAGCAGTCACTGCGCGCATGCGTATTTTTTTCTACAATCTTTGATTATTTGAATTTCTCTATTGGAATAAATACAGAATACAAAAATTTGAAAATCGGCGGTTTTCAGTCATGAAATTATAGTTGACATGTTTCAGTAGAATCCGAAGAAAATAAAGAAAGGCCGTGTTCGGTGTCATTTGAGTGCGAAGTTGTACTAGGAAGTCAGTATAGCTGCAGAGCGAAAAAGAGGTCTTCGTGTAAATATACTATGGTATTTAAAAATCAAATTAATATTGCATGCTCATCTATTGTTAAGCAACAGACTACACATGATGACATTTAGAAAATATTGCAGTAGGCATCCAGATACAGTTGTTAATTTAAACAATAAGAAAGTTGATTCGTAATATTAATTATTCTTACACAAGTTAATAGCAAGGATGGAAACGGTTTTAGAAATAACCATTTCAAACTGTTATAAGAAACCGACATTCTGACTATATCGAGTTAGTTTTTCGAATCTGTATCGGTTCCAAGACGGTTCTGGTATTATTCTCTTACCGATTATTCTGTATAAGCATTCAGCATAGGTATCTTTTACAAAATCATTGTGAAAAAGGCAATTACTAAAATAATTATGCACGCCATTCTTTTGTAACATGCAAATTGGTCTTTAATGTACCTAAGTGCTTTTCGTGGATCAGTTAAAGATAAGCGTCGAAGGACATTTTACTTATATAACACTAGCCAAATACCCGTGCTTCTCTACGGTATTAAGTGTTCCGTTTACCCACCCGTTCCGCTTTATCCTGCTCCCCCCTATAGATTTTGTTGGTGGCCACTGGGACTACAGAACTGTCGAATGAAAGAGGGTTATAAACTTCAAATACCTCGGTAAAGATAACGTTAAAGATTTAGTACACTGGTTAAAAACAGGAAATATCCACTCTGCACTGGAACGAAAATACGAAAAGTCCCCACTCTTTGCCTATGCATAAGTTTCTGTCGTCAAAGTAGAATAAGAGATAATTAAAGAAGAATATTATATAAGAAAATTAAATTCATTGAACCTTGTTTCTTTACTGATGGACTAAAGTATTAAAATTTAAATTTTTCGATAAAACTGTTTTGTGACATTCCCGGGTTTCCCCTTACCCTTCTATTTAGAAACACTATGACCCGTCAGGCCACACAAAACTGTTCACAAGAACGCTTAAAAATGAATTAGCTGGGTATCGCGGACTCTTGTGCTCTAGTAGCCCTTTAATTTGTACAATATATGAACAAATCTTTTTCGAAACTATTTCCTCCAAGTTGAATACTAAATACCACGTTATGTATATTAGTATGCACGGATAGGATTAAGGTGTTCGTCAAACGTGAGAGTGAGAAGCCTTCGTCCTCGTGTTTTAACCACGTGGGAACATAGATTTAGTGATATTAATTTAGTGATTTAGTAATGCTCTATTCTTTATTCTGTAACAAGTACAAAACACGGAGAAGTCACACAGAGTTACAAAATCAATTTTGAAGCATTAATTCGATTTTTCCTCAACTTGCAATAACCCCCCTTCTCGATGTACTCGATGCTTTGCCCGCGAGAGAATTTAGCCAGCTACTACTGGTTGTCCTCCTTAATCATGTCAGCAGCTTTTTCAGCGATCATTATGGTCGGCGCATTTGTGTTTCCGCTAGTGATACTTGGCATGATCGAGCTATCGACCACTCGCAGACCCTTCACACCGTGCACCCTTAATCTATGATCGACCACGGACATCGGGTCGTCCTTAGGACCCATTTTGCACGTGCCCACTGGGTGGTAGATCGTCATCGTGTAGTGGCGGGCGAAACATTTCCAGTATTCGAGCGATGGAAACGGTAGCGACGAGCATCCTGGAAGTTTGTTTGGAAGTGGTCGAGCATTTAGCTTCTTCAACGTTGGGGTATTTATCAGGCTGTGGATATACCGGGCCCCTTCTGCCTGCGTGAACAAAGGAAGAAGGGTGTTAGTGTGACGTTGACTGCAGTAATTGTGAAAAGGAAGTTTAACCCTTGCTTAACGAATGCAGGGTCTATCTGGACTCGTCCTAAATAACAAACTACGTGTTTTACGTACTATTGGTAAAATACCAGGATTTTACACCTGCGACGAGATTTGATTCTTATATAAAAGAAGATATTTGAGCAGCAGGTGATGCAGGTTTACCAGAAAACTATAAACGCGTTTCTCTCGAAACGACAGTTTTACAATTGGCGGACAATGTAACTTCAAAGATAGTCAACATTTTCTTCATTTCAATGGAGAAAATGTTGAATAGCTGATTTCGATCAGCTATTGGTAGAGGAAGTGCAGTATATTTGGAATACCATTTTGTTTAAGACGAATAAAGAATTACGGCAGAGGATGGGAACAAATAAAACTGCATGATATCATAGGGATACTAATAAAGTTTTATATTTCAAACTCTCAGTAATAATAAAAAAGAAAAAGTGGCTGAAAGTTTGCTCTAAATGAAAAATGACAGGAAGTATCGATTTCGTTAAGCTGAAGGTAATTTGAAATTCCGGTATTCTAATTTACCCAAGGGCGGATTCAGAGGGAGGGCGATCGCCCCTCCCCTCACGAAGAGTAATAAAATAGAAAAATATTATGACATTGTGTATTATTCTGTATAAATAATTAATGTGAATTTAATTATGTAGGCTATATTATCAAATTGAGATATTAAAATATAAATTACAAGCAAATTTTAAATTTTGTAAAAGAAGGTTAACAAATGTACTTATGTACTTTTACATATTTCGCCCCCCTCCAAGAAAGGCTCCTGAATCCGCCTCTGAATTTACCTTCACTTTATAAACGTAAAAACAGCATGGAGGTAATAAAATTATTTTCTTTTATGGTGTAATCAGGCTTAACAATCACAATATAGGAACAATCTAAACCGACGCGACGCGGCGATAGCCGTTACGCGTGAAACAAAAGCATCGCTAAGCTTTGGAATATTCCAAATTACCTCCACCTTCGGTATTTCGAATTAGCAACATGGCACTAAAACCTACAATTTTATGCCACACGTTGTATTCTTGAAATTATCGCAAAACTGTTACGAAACCATAGAAGGAACGCGCTAATGAGTAGATTAAATGTTTAACTGTAAAGCTTTGACATATTTTATCCATGATTGGAACGATTGAATACTTCCTGAAAAAGTTTTGCATATTGACATTTTTTTATTCTGCAAATTAAGTCGAAAATGTCAAAATGGCGGTTCAGCCACAAATGTCATTAATTAACAGGTCATTAGCCCCTATTATCTGCGGTATTACAAAATAGATAATGCAAATAGTTTATTAGATACTTCGGTATTCCAAATTACTAACAGTATTCCAAATATGTATCACTTCCTCTGTAATGATATTGTTCAATTAGCCTTTTCTGAACATTTAAGGCAAAATTTCATTCGAAAAAGTGAACTTTTTTTTAATAGGCCTCCATTTGTTCAATTCTGCATATTTTAACTTACGAACGCGTGGCTTTTTGCGTGCAATCTGACAATACATTAACCTGAAACTTTCAGAAATTTCGATTAAATGCTTTCTTTAAAAAAAAATCCCGAAAATGTCTCGATTTTCAGTTAGAGTACACCAGCCTTCCCCTTTAAACTGTGAACGGTAACAAACATAAGATAGTTCATTGTAAAATTTGTATCTCATAGATTGGGTGCTCAAAGGCTCATACATTATAGTTGATGCTTTGTTAAATAATTAGAGTTAGGCTTCCTTACAAGTACATCGAGGTCACTAGCATCGCTGAAGTAATTGGGAACGATGATCGGATGCTGATACGGATCTTTTGATCGCAACTTGATGTATCCTCTGCTTCGAGGTCTCAGCAGCAATGGGAATGCCTGATACGTGTGGTTCACGAAGTCGACGTTCGCGAACAAATTTGCGAAAACGTCGTCCCGCACGTTGCTATCCCACTTGCTATAGAGGCCACCGTCTGCGACTTCGGACGCGGTGCTAAATAAAATCTGTATGTCTGGGTAATCCGCCGACTTGTTTGCGAATCTGGAAGCATGATTTATCCGTGGGATTAGTGAATAATTCTGGCAAGCTGCGCCATTCATAGATAACTGAAAGGGTGTCAGGAAAACAGTTTGAAGAAAACGATCTTCTACCTCGATATACAGTTACTCGCAAAAGTATCCACCTACCCTATATGTGTAACATATTTTATTTAGATAACTAATGTTAAATTCAGAATCACACATTGTAATGACATTGCTATAAAGTTTGATTAATAAATTTTTAGTTAGTACCGTCTACCAAGGAAATGCTTAAAGGAATTTTTGCTGGAAGAATGGAACAAGATAAGTCCGAATTTCTCAGAAAATTAGTTAAATCTATGCATAATAAAGTAAAATTGTTTTAAGCTTATACGGATGGCGCCGCAGGAAATTGGGATTTTTAAACAGAAGCACGTTTAGAAGCGATTCACTCGTCAACCATTATTATTTAACTTATAATAAAGTGAATATTTTATGCAAGCCTTTGAAGCAGTTTAGCGAAAGCTTTAATAAGTATCGCGACAGCAAAGTCGCGGCTGCGAAGGGAGTGCAGTAGTTCGTGCGCGTAGAAGGTTCCGCGAACAAGTAGTTTCGAAGCAAGTTCGGAAGTTAGCGAACAAAGCAAGCAACTTAGAGCGTAAAGCCGCGTATTCATCTGTGCATTCGACGCGCACCGATTTTGTGCTCGTTCGGAGCTCAGCGAGCGTTCGGGGTTGAGTGAAATTTGCGGCGTCCATTTCATGGTATTGTTCGGACCCGAATGCACGCTTTGAGGGACCGCCAGCAAGCGGATCGGCCCGAACGCGCGCCGAACACCGAGCGAGCAAAAAATCGGTGCGCGCCGAATGAACAGGTGAATACGCAGCTAAGCAAAGCAAGTATCTTTTGACGTGGTCGCGAACAGGGTGGGAGATCAAGGAATTCATCACCGAAATCCTGGAAAAATTCCTGCTAGGGAGAGTCTACAATTGTTCAATTTTTCAGTTGAATACAAAACAAAAGTATATCGAAACGCAAAGGCCTCTTCAAATATTTGTTTTACTTAGAACCCGCGGTATTTACTTGGTGTTAATGAAACCCATAGCCTCAGCGAATGGTGTTGAGTAAAAGATCCCTGTTTGGTCCAAGACGAATTCTTTGTAAGGCTCTGCTCCGTTAATGTCTGTTATATTAAAGGTGAAGTGTCTGCTGCCCGTGTAGTGCGCTGGTGGGTCTATCACGTACACCTGACCACCTATCGCTGTATGATCGTGAAGATTCTGGCCCACGCCGGGGGAGTCATGGACCAGAGGAACTCCCACTTCCTTCAGGTGGTCCTTGGGGCCGATACCAGACAGCATCAACAGCTGTGGCGACTGTATCGAACCAGCTGACAAAATAATCTCGCGATTGGCCATCACCTTGAATGGTATCCCCCTCGCTCGAATTTCCACGCCGCAGGCGGTGGTGGAGTGTTCATCTGCGAATTGACACAAAATAATGACCTGAAACGTACCTTAATTATCCTGGGTACACTTTAACTTTCGAGGAGTCAGAACAACAGGCTGTGGCTTCTTTCTCAGACTTTTACAGTAATCAATATTTTGATCTCTACCGATAACGTCAAGTAGAAAGCCTCGAGTATACTAATGCTTAATAGAAATCCACTTATCTAACAAACTCCAATTAACAAAAACGAAAGCAACGAGCGGCTCACCTTGGCGCGTCAAAATCTTCTGCACCATCGTTTGCGTGCTGACGTGCAGGTTCTTCCTCTTGGAAGCCGAGCGAAGAAAGGCCTTTTCTGTGCTGCACCGTAGTCCATCCCTCAGCGTTCCATGGGAGAACGTAATCCCTGTTTGCTTCGCCCCGTTCACGTCCCTCAATTCGTACCCCATATCGATGTTTGCGTTCACCAAGTGGTCCGTGACTGGTGAACGATACCGAAAATATTCGACGGTCAAGTATCCACCTGTTTGGTGATACGGCGAATCCTGGTACTCGGGGATCCTCATGTCCTCGGACTTCTTGAAGTAGGGCAACACGCTCTCGTAGTTCCATCCCGGATTGCCCATCTCTTCCCAGCCGTCGTAGTCTCTCCTGTTGCCACGGATGTACAGTATGGCGTTCAATACACTGCTGCCACCGAGAGTCTTAAACAATGCAGTTCCGATGCAAGAAATCGATTGATCCGCTCTATGGTGATCGTTGGGGAGGTAATTCGCGACGGCTCCGCGCAGTTTTCATATCGAAAGTTTGGCAAGAGCTACTTGGATTGAACAGAGATAGCACTCTATTTGGTTGAAGATGATTAAGGTTTCTAGAATGCCAATTAAAGTGCACGGTGAAGCGTGAGGTTTCTGGCGTTGGACAAGAGGGGGGTACGTTTGGGAACATGCTATTTAGTGAGACTGCAGAATTAATTGAATTAATTGGCCGATTTGTATGGAACAATATGTGTACAGGAAATGGTAAGAAGTTGCAGGAAGGAAAGTTTGGAAGATGTCTGTGAAATCAACGACTTTATACCTGATGTATAGTATTCAGAAATATGTATCTCTTAGTTTTCCAAGCTCCGTTGAAAAATTGAATTCGAAGTAGATAATTAGCCCATTCGCCATACGTATTCTGTTGAATTCGAATAATCCCAAATCTTGCACCCAAGAAACAAATGAACTCGATTCCTCGATACCTTGCCGCGCGGCCAGTTGCTCTGATGATTGTTCATCGCCAGACAGTAGTTGTCCGACGGTTCCGTTTTGAATTTCCAGTCGAAGGGGGTTCGTTGAAGGCCCGTGAACGTTATGGGCACGTCAGCTTCCAGTAGTTCGTCTGAACCGGCCTCCAATAACAGCACCGACCAGTTTCCGTTCTCCGATAAACGATTGGCGATCACAGCGCCAGCCGATCCAGCACCGATTACAACGTAATCGTAATTTCTTTGAATACTTGCTGACGGTATTGGTTTTACTCTGTTCTCGCGGTCAACTATATCAGACCTGTGCAATAAGATCACCGCGTGCAGCAGCACTACGAAGTTCAGTTGTGGGACAGACGCTATTGCTGTCCGAAGCGCGGACAGTCTGCCAATGGGCCGCATGCCTTTCGATAATCAGCAAATCACTGTAACAACCGTTATCGAATTTGTGTTCTCCTTGTTGCAATTAGACGGTGATGGCTGTTGAAACAACAAGTTGTGTATGCTGCGTCAATTCTATTTAATGATATTTTTAGTACGCAAAATTAAATTGCAGTAGATTAATATGGGTCAGATTGACTGTTTTCTTCGAGTAATTAATATAGGAAGTCTTATCATCAGCTTATTACTTATTAATTACTTTCTACCTCGACACAGTTTCCTCGCGACCTTCGATATTATACTTAACCACTCAGTGTAGGAAAATATGAATCACAGTTTATGAAACTAGATATCTGTGTAATTATTCGATTTATGTAGTTTATTTTATAAGCTTAACGGAATTCTGTTACAATAAAATCTGGATTACATGAATTTAGAGCATAGGCCAATCTTGATTAATACATTTTCGTATTGTCAGATTTGTGAATGGTAGACATTAAATTTCTTTTGTTAGAATAATATGGTGGCCCTTGGAACGCAACCCTTGAACAAGTTCACTGCCATTGGGCCACCGATGATAAATTTGCAAGTTTCTGAACTTTACTATTTTTAGGCATGTTAATGTTACTAGATTAATAAAACATTAGCCATAAAATATTCCCATGTTTGTTCATAATCGAACATAGAACATCGTTCAATTTCTTGGCAGTGAAGGGCCCTTTTCTTCGCCACTTGCATCTGACGATGGAACCGTTCGAGATCGTCCCAGATTTGAATGCAATTTTGTACAAATTTAGATCTCACTCTACCGCTGCATAATATATAGTTACAAGCGTAGACGATTTATACTTTTTGAGATATTTAGCTTTAAGCATTGTGAGCGCCATACGTTTCTGTAAAGGCGGGGTTCCATTGGTGCATCTGCGCGCCGCGAACATACGGTGCTTACAAACGTTTAGAACTAACTATCTCAAAAAGTATAATCCATCTACGCGCCATAACGACATAGATTCCGCATCGGTAGAATGAGACAGAGGTACCTTAAAATCTAGGAGGACCACCTCGAACGGTTCCCTCGTCGGATGTTGTTCTGCGAGAGAGACAACACTAGTTAAGAGATATGGAAAATAGAAAGGTAGTGTGTGAATATGTCAAAAATACCTCAAATATACCGAAATTCTCTGTTTCCTCGCAATCGGTAAGCAGTTTTCGCTGACGGGCGTACATATGTATCACGCAGCACCACGCATTCAACTGACGAAATAAAACATGCATCGTCCACTGTTACGATTTGCCGTGTCAGCCAACATTTTTTAACCGACTTCAAAAGGAGGAGGTCACTCAATTCGCCACGTATATTTCATTATATTTGTATAGTCACGCATAATTTCCGCATACTGAAGTGCACCGATTTCGATGATTTTTTTTTTATTTGGAAGAGTGTGAAGAGCCGGTGGTACCATGTTAATTTTTTTTTTATTATTATTATCTAGATATTCTAGAATTATATAGAATTACAGTTTTAATACATGCTCGCGCATAACTTTGTAACGCGTGGACCGAATTTGATGATTCTTTCGCTGTTATACGAAGTATGTTCCCCAATTGGTACAATGATAAATTTGTTTTTTAAGCGACTTCAAACACTCAAGCGGCGTTCAGTGAGTACCGTGAACAAATGAAACTGAATGATTTCCGCACACGATGTACGCTAAGTGTTTCAGCCTCTGTGCTCAAAGGGTTAAACGCTAATTTAGCTAAAGTCCACTCCACTCGAAATTATTTGATCCTCTTTCGTCACACGTGTACCGCGCGTGCGATTGGTTGAAGATCGTGGGTGGTAGACGCGTATATTTTCGTACACTCAACAGTCCGCTCGCTCTTCAACTTTTCGAAATTGAATTTTGCAACTGTATTTATCAACGTTCCCATAACTTGATAATCAGATGACGAAATGTATTATTCGCTGGTAAAACGATCGTAATCTTATTCTAATCTTGATCTTATCCTTTGTTGCAGGTAAGTCTGTCCTCTCGGACGAAACTAAGTAGTATGTCCATATTTCTTCGCTTCTAATTAAGGTAATTCATTTGAATGCTAAATTTGCGAGGCGGTAGAAAAATTACTTTCACGAGCGCGTTAATTTGCCGAAGAAGAAACTATCGTGTACTTCAATAAGATTTTGACTGCAAAGAATCAGGTTCAATCTCAAATTCCAAGTATTTGCTTCAATCTATTCTATAATCATTGCACGATGAATCCGCGAGTTCCAAGTGTTTCCATTATGATGTCCGCATTCTACTCTATGTGAACTGATAAAAAAATAAAAAATCTACCAAGAAAAGTCGAAAGGATATCTATTACGCACTGACGGCGGTCATCACTTATACGCGAAATTAGTCAAAACTCACACTTATCAAGGTTAAAGTGTTTTCAGATCAATTGCATTGACTCATTTAACCCTTGTGAAAGTATTCAGAATTGCATGTAACACTCATATAATGAACAAAAAATCTATATTCAACCACAGCTCAACAGATCAATTTGCAATTATCGCTACATGTTGCAATCTGTTGGGAGCATTCTGTACTACAACGTACAGTTCTTAATTGTTTATTAGACGGGGAATATAAAGCTGTATCCTCCCTACACATCCAGCCGCCGCAGTCTCCCCCATTAATTGGATTTTCCTTCGACTTATAATATCCATGCGTGCAGTTTCTCCCCCCTTCTCGATGCATTTAATATCGCATGCTTTACCCACGACAATATTTAGCCACCTACGACTTGTTGTCCTCCTTAATCATATCCGCAGCTTTTTCAGCGATCATTATGGTCGGCGCATTCGTGTTTCCGCTAGTGATACGTGGCATGATCGAGCTATCGACCACTCGCAGACCCTTCACACCGTGCACCCTTAATCTGTGATCGACCACGGACATCGGGTCGTCCTTAGGACCCATTTTGCACGTGCCCACTGGGTGGTAGATCGTGAACGTGTACTGGCGGGCGCAACATTTCCAGTATTCGAGCGATGGGAACGGTAGCGACGAGCATCCTGGAAGTTTGTTTGGGTTTGGTCGAGCATTCAGTTTCTTCAGCGTTGGGGTATTTATCAGGTTGTAGAGATACAGAGCCCCTTCTGCCTGTGTGAAACAAAGGAAGAGGGGTGTTAGTGTGACGTTGAATGCAGTAATGGTGAAAAGGAAGTTTAACCCTTGCTTAGCGAATGCAGTGTCTATCTGGACCCATCCTAAATAACAAACTAAGTGTTTTACGTACTATTGATATTACTTCGTGGAGAATACAAGGATTTTAAACTCTAACGAGATTTGATTCTTATATAAAAACTTGTCGTGAACTGAAAGTTATTATTTATAACTTTCCCTTTGCCTTCAGGGTAAATAATTATGTACTTTGGATGCCTTAAGACCTTTAGAAACATATCCTGTAAAAAACTTTCGTTGCTAGCCAGGTCCAAAATTGACCAATTTCTCCTAATCTATGGTACCTTTATGAAGTAATATAAAACTATGATTTTTATACAGCATAAACAAACAGTCAGGATGTCAGGCTGTTTTTTCACTGAAAGTGGACATACAATATTTGTTCAGTAAGCCATCGATATTATAGCTGCCACTTTGTTAAATAATCAGATAGAGTTAGGCTTCCTTACAATCACATCGAGGTCAGTAGTATCGTTAAAGTAATTGGGAACGATGATCGGATGCTGATACGGATCTTTTGATCGCAACTTGATGTATCCTCTGCTCCGAGGTCTCAACAGCATTGGGAATGCCTGGTACGTGTTGTTTCGGTACCCGAGGTTGGCGTACAAACTTTCGTAGTTATTGTCCTGTATGTTGGTGACCGCCTTTAGATTATCTGCTCCTGCTCCAGACGTGGAGCTAAACATGATCTGTACGTCTGGGTAATCCGCCGACTTATTTGCGTATCTAGAAGAAGGATTTATCCGTTGTATTAGCGAGTAATTTTGGCAAGCAGCGCCATTCGTATACAACGGAAAGCGAATCAGGACATTTTAACTCGAAAATTATTCTTGGGGTACAATACACCCCGTATAACCACGAAGGGTTAATATATTCTTAGTTAGTACCGTCTACCAAAGAAATGAAGTAAGAAATTTTTTTCGAAGAATGGAACAAGACTAGCCCGAGTTTCTCAGAAAATTAATTGAATCCATTCATAATAGATTAAAGTTTATAATAAAATACCAGGAATATTAGAAGAATATTAACGTATTCTAATTACGTTCTGATAAATTACACATTGGATTTGGGCGAATATTTTTTTGCCCGACCTTTTCTACTTCCACAGATAATAATACTTTTTTAAACAAGCTGTTTACATTTTTCAATTTATTGCACCCATAAGAAAGTATATCGAAACGCAAAGTCTTCTTCAAATATTCGTTTCAATTGGATTTCACGGTACTTACTTGGTGTTAATGAAACTCATAGCCTCAGATAATGATAATGAGTAGCAGGTACCAGTATAGTTGAAGGCGAATTCTATTAAAGACTCGTTTACGCTAGGGTCTGTCATATTAAAGGTGAAGGGTCTGCTGCCGTTGTAGTCCGCTGGTGGGTCTATCACGTACGCCTGACCACCTATCCCTGCATGATCGTGAAGATTCTGGCCCACGCCGGGAGAGTCATGGACCACAGGAATTCCCACTTCCTTCAGGTGGTCCTTGGGGCCGATACCAGACAGCATCAACAGCTGTGGCGATTGTATCGAACCAGCTGACAAAATAATCTCGCGATTCGCCATCACCTTGAGTGGTATCCCCCCCGCTCGAATTTCCACGCCGCAGGCGGTCGTGGAGTGTTCATCTGCGAATTGACACAAAATAATGACCTGAAACGTACCTTAATTATCCTGGGTACACTTTAACTTTCGAAGAGTCAGAACAACAGGCTGTGGCTTCTTTTTCAGACTTTTACAGTAATCAATATTTTGATCTCTACCGATAACGTCAAGTAGAAAGCCTCGAGTATACTAATGCTTAATAGAAATCCACTTATCTAACAAACTCCAATTAACAAAAACGAAAGCAACGAGCGGCTCACCTTGGCGCGTCAGAATCTTCTGCACCATCGTTCGCGTGCTGACGTACAGGTTCTTCCTCTTGGAAGCCGGGCGAAGAAAGGCCTTTTCTGTGCTGCACCGTAGTCCATCCCTCAGCGTTCCATGGGAGAACGTAATCCCTGTTTGATTCGCCCCATTCACGTCCTTCAGCGCGTACCCCATATCGATATTTGCATTCACCAAGTGGTCCGTGACTGGTGAACGATACCGAAAATATTCGACGGTCAAGTATCCACCCTTGTGGTGATACGGCGAATCCTGGTATTCGAGGATCTTCATGTCCTCGGACTTCTTGAAGTAGGGCAACACGCTCTCGTAGTTCCATCCCGGATTGCCCATCTCTTCCCAGCCGTCGTAGTCTCTCTTGTTGCCGCGGATGTACAGCATGGCGTTCAATACACTGCTGCCACCGAGAACCTTAAACATTTCATTCCAGAAAATCGATTCTTCCCTTCGATTGCGATCGTTGCAAAAGTAAGTCGCGTCGGCTCAACGCAGCTTCCCAATCGAAACTTAGGCAAGGGCTGCTTGGATTGAATAGAGATAGCACTCTATTTGGTTGAAGATAATTAAGCTTTCTAGAATATCAATTAAAGTGCACGATTGCAGTGTAACGTTACTGGTGTTGGATAAATGGTGGCTCTTTGGGAACATACTATTTAATGGAACTGCAGAATTGATTGAATTGATCGGTTCCAATGGAACAATATGTGTATAGGAAATGGTAAGACGTTGCAGGAAGGAAAATTTGGAAGATGTCTGTAAAATCAACGACTTTATAACCGATGTATAGTATTCAGAAATATCTCTTAGCTTTTCAAGCTTCGTTCAAAAATTTAATTTAGGTTAGATAATTGGCCAATCTACCATTCTTATTCTATCAATTTCAAGTAACCCTGAATCGTGAATGAACTGTATTCTTCGATACCTTGCCGCGCGGCCAGTTGCATTGATGATTGTTCATCGCCAGACAGTAGTTGTCCGACGGTTCGGTTCTGAATTTCCAATCGATGGGGGTTCGTTGAAGGCCCATGTACATTAGGGGCACGTCAGCTTCCACTGGGTCGTCCGGACCAGCCTCCAATAACAGCACCGACCAGTTTCCGTTCTCCGATAAACGATTGGCGATCACAGCGCCAGCCGATCCAGCACCGATTACCACGTAATCGTAATTACTTTCGATACTTGCTACCGGTATTGGTGTTACTCTGTTCTCACGATCGACTATATCGGGCCTGTAAAATAAGATCACCGCGTGCAGCAGCACCGCGAAGCTCAGGTGTGGGACCTGTGCTACTGCTTCCCAAAACGAGGACCCTCTACCAGTGGCATCCATCCTTTTTGATAATCAGCAAGCACTGCAACAACCGTAATCGAATTTATATTCCCCGTGTTGCAATTAGACGGTGATTCCTGTCGATACAACAAGTCGCGTATGCTGCGTTGCTTCTATTTAACGGCATTTTAAGTGCGCAAAAATTTAGTTGTAGTAGTTTAAAGTAGGTGAAATTTATTGTTTCCTCCTAGTCATTAACATGCGATGTCGTATCAGCTTTGACCATACGACAACTAACCAAGCAGTTACTTTCTACATCGAAGCAGTTTTCTCGTGACATTCGACGTTATACCTGAACAGTCAACGTAGGAAAATATAAATCACAATTTGTAAAATTATCTGTTTGTTCTATTTATGTATCTCATCTTATATGATTAATGGAGTGCTGTTACAGTAAAATCTGGGTTACCCGAATTTAGAGCACAGGGAAAAGTGGGTAAAGACATTTTCATATTATCAGATTTGTGAATAGACATTCAAATTCCGTTTGGGATACTTAGCTTTAAACATTGTGAGAACCGTACTTTCGTGTAAAGGCAGAGTTCCATTGGCGCAACTGCGCGTCGCGAACATCCGGTGCTTTCAGACGTTTAATGCCAAGAATGGCATGTCAGAAATACCTTGAGCATACCGAAACTCACCTACGACTCGCACTCGCTGTGCTCTTTTCATTAACAGACGTATGTCTCACGCAGAACTGTGCATTCATCTGAACATGCTTCCACTGTCACCACTTTCTGTGCGAGCCAACATTTTATATATTTATGTAAGTAGTCCTTCATTACTTACGCGGAAATTATCTTTCAAAAAACGGTTTGTGTACATCCCCATTATTTCTAAATATTGTTCGACTAACTACCGTCGAACAATTAAATCCCTCCCACCTCCAACACTTGGAAGAGATACCGAGCGACATATGGGCGTGTCAACTACCAATGCAAAAGCATAAGACCGCGGATACACGGGCCTTTTACACGTGCGCTTACAGTGGAGAAGAAGCCTGGCAAAAGTTCAGAATACGAAAACTCGAAAATCCGCGGCTATCAGTCATGCAATTATAGTTAACAACATGTTCCAGTAGAATCCGGAAAAAAAATAAACGATGGCCGTGTTCGGTATCATTTGAGTGTGAAGTTGTAGTAGGAAGTCAGTTTAATTGCAGAGCGGAAATAGATATTCGTGTAAATAATAAATATGCGATGGTATTTAAAAACCAAATTAATATCGCATGTTCGTGTAATGTTGAGCAACAGACTACACATTATGACATTTAGAAAATATTGTAGTAGGTATCTAGATACAGTAATAAGGAAAATTATTCTATGCTTTTCTTAGCTATTTTGAAGTCGATTTAAGTTTTTTTAAATTTTATTTTATTTGCATATTTTTATTAGTTGGCAGACTATGAAAGTAATTGCAATGGGCGAAGAGCATTATTTGCATAGGGACAAGCTTACGTTGGCTTAAGTAGGGTAATAATTCTAGATGCCCTTCGTATCGGTGAGCTTGACATACAATGTGTTAATAATGAAACAGATTTCTTATTTTTGGTGTAACTTCACAACTACTTAACCGATTTTTATAATTCTTTCTTCATGGCGTAAGTTGATTGAAGCTAAAGTAAACGCAATAAGTTTCGCGAAAATTGGTGCAGTAATTACGGAGAAATTCGCGGACAAACATAATACATACATACACACACATCGAACTGAGAGCCTCTTTCTATTTGAAGTCGGTTAAAAAAGACAAGGACTGAAATAATTATGCATACCATTATTTTCTAATATGCAAAATGGTCTTTAATGTACTCTAATATGCAAAATGGTCGTTAATGTACCTAAGTGCTTTTCTTGGATCAGTTAAAAATAAACGTGAAAGGTCGTTTTTCTTATGTAACACATGTCGATTGTTTTCCATGCCATAATATCGATTCTTTTTGACTATTGACTGATACGTGGCATAAATATTGTATCGCTTGCAACTGTTATTAACAGCTATTAAAGTGGGATATAGAGTGACCCCGTACCTAATATCGCCTAGCAAAAGTTAAATCGCTGTCAGTTGAATAATAATTGATATTTTTGCACGCAATTCGTTTCAAGTAATGAGAAATTATTCATCTTTCATGTAGCATAAGTTAGAAGTTCCTGAAGTAGAACCTAATATCACCTACTCAAGAAATATTGAATAATTCATGTATATACGAGTTTTTAAAGTCATTTTCACATGTGCTTTTACTATTTCTTGTTCTATCCATGGTTTTTTTTATCCATCTATGAATTTATTTTTATTACAAAAATATAGAAATAGGATTTATAAAATATTTTATTTTTTACGTTCGGATGTACATATTGATCAAATACAGTTTATTTCGGCTGCTCCGCACATTTCATGACCCCACCTGTAACAATCATTGCATTGAAACCATTGGTTTTCATCCACGAGCTTACTGATTCGCAGCTCCTGGCTTATACCGCACTGCCACAAGCTTACCCCTACTTCTGTACGACGGAAAGCTCGCCGAGCCACGCACCGTGGGATCGCACCTTAATAGAAAACGTAGAATTTCAAACTTTCATTAATATCGACAAATCCCTCAAAGCCTGTCTAACTCGAACCAATATCTTTCCAAATCTTATACCACTCAAAGTGATGATCAAGCCTCGCTTTGCCAACACTAGTTTCCATACTACCTTCTATCACTGTCGTCACTATCAATCACTCTGTTCGTTTCGTCGAGTCTCTTCACAATCTTTCCGCATCTTAAAACTAGCTCGATTCAATATTTACAACAGCCTAAGTCACTCAAAGTTAATAAAACTTTGCTTCTAGCCCGTTTCAAGCCGTTCCTCTAAGCAACACTGTTTCACTCCTAGCTGGAGTTCAGATCCTCTTTCAACAATCAACATTTAAACCACGAAATAGTCAGTTTCACGAACGCAGTCACATTCATCCCCGACCTCGTCGCTTCATCCAGAACTCCTTGATCATGTCGGACCCTTTCTCCCCGATCATTATTACCGGCGCATTGGTATTCCCGCTGACGAGGTTCGGCATGATGGAGGCGTCTATGACGCGAAGCCCGCTGACACCGTACACCCGAAGCTGTGGGTCCACGACAGCCTCTGGGTCCCAGTAAGGGCCCATCTTACAAGTGCCCACCGGGTGGTAGATGGTCGCCGAGTAATGCCTGATCATGCATTCCCAGTAAGGATCGCTGTACATCGGTATGTGCCTGCAGCCGGGGAACTGCTTGGAGTTCAGCTCGCTGCCGAAGCGTCTGAACGCCGCGGTTCTACTAAGCGCGACGCCTATCTTCACCCCTTCGATCAGAGTGGCGATGTCTTCCGGCTCCTTGAAGTAATTCGCATAAATTAGCGGATGATCGAACGGGTTCTTGCTGCGCAACTTGATCACCCCCTTGCTCTTCGGCCTCAGTAGCATAGGGATCACGCTCCACACATCCTTATCATTGATAGTCCCAAAGACGGCGTCGTAGAACCGTTTGGTCAGGCCGTGGACTTTCCTGATCTGTCTGCCGCCGTCGGAGTTAGTCGAGCCCGATATGAAATGCAGCTCGATGTCTGGGAAATCGTCGGAGGCATTCACGTATTTCGTGTTAACGAACGCTAGACCTTCCACGCCGCCTAACACTGTCAGTGGACCGTCCCCGAAGATCGCATACTGCATGACTGCTTGCACGCTGTGCAGCCTCTTCTCCACCATGGAGATCTCCTGGTTCACCATGAACGTCAGCCCACCGAGGCCGACGTGATCCTGAAGGTTTTCCCCTACTCTGAGGTCCTGAATCACCGGGATCCCATGTCGGAGGAGGTCCTCCCTGGGCCCGAGCCCTGAGAGCATCAGCAGCTGGGGGGAGTTTACCGACCCACCGGACACGATCACCTCCTTCCTCGCCCTTATACGGAACACCTTCTCGTCTCTGACGAACTCCACGCCGTAGGTCCTCTTCGACTTCGGGTCTATCAGGATCCTGGTCACCTGCGAGTGCATGGCGACGTGGAGGTTCTTGCGCAGCCTGGCTGGTCGCAGGAACGCCTTCGCTGTGGAGCATCGGCTCCCGCGTCTGATGGTACCCTGCGCGATCATGAATCCCGTGTGGTGGTCGCCGTTTATGTCGCGATTGTCGTAGCCCATCTCCTGGCCAGCCTGCACGAAGGCTGCGGCTAGGGGCGTGTGCCAGGGTGCCTCTTGCACGGTCAGGTAGCCACCGGTGCCGTGGTACGGTGTACGGGTTAGGTAGGGATTCTGGTTATCCTCCGACTTCTTGAAGTAATAGAGGACCTCCCTGGACCCCCAGCCTGGATTCCCCTGCTGCTCCCAGGTGTCGTAGTCCTTCTTGTTGCCGCGCAGGTAGAGCATGTAGTTGAGGACGCTGCTGCCCCCGATCACCTTGCCGCGTGGCCAGTTGCAGCGACCCTGCTCCATTGCTGGGGATTATCATTGGGGGTGATGAGAGTTGCGAGGTGCTGTTTGTGGTGTGTGATGCGTTGCTGGGGCTTGTGGGTTCGTGTGTTGGGAGGTGAGTGGTTGGGGGATGTTTATTAGGTTTAAAGGGCGTGAATGCCGCAACACTACGTGGAGCACTGGTTATTTAGCTGAAGTGTATAGTTTTATAAATAAATGGAAGCGTGGGTGTTCGCAAGGAGGGGGTTGCAATTAGGGCCTTAACGAATATTCGAATAATTTCCTCGAATATTCGAATATTAGAGAATTCGAATAGTTTCTTCAAATATTCGAATATTAGAGAATTCGAATAATTTCTTCGAATATTCCAATATTTACAGCTCTAGTTGCAATGAGTCCTATACTGAGTGTATGACTCGTGTAAAATTTAATCCCCAAAAGTTTTCCAGGAGTTCTTCTGGGGACCAGAGAAGTATTGAAACGTTTGAAAGACTCTATATTTGGTTTTCCTAAGTTTATCGAGGTTGAAGATGGGGAGCTTAGAAAAGTCTGTTGCTCAGCGTGCATAAAGATATTTCCTAAAGTTAAAATTAAAATAACTATAATCAATCATTCATCCAACGTACACGAATCATTGACAGCGAATAGAATAATATATGTAAAAAAAGAAACAGGTCATTTACCTAGACAGTAACTTCCTCCAGGCTCCGTTTTGTATTGCCAATCGAGTTGGCTGAGTTGCAGATAGCCTGCAAGAAGGGGAACATCGGAGATTTCTGTTTCATCGCCTCCAGCCTCCAAGAGGAGCACGTTCCAGTTTTCTATCTCTGATAAACGACTCGCGACGACAGCTCCTGCAGCGAAAGTACACGCGTGTCAAGTTTCATGACAATTCGTAGAGCGAGCATGTGTATTGTATAATAATCGACGCGATGAAAATTCACCCGCGGAACCGGCTCCTATCACGATAAAATCGTAGGATGGCAGCAGCACCTCGGAAGGTATATTAATCGGCGGTGCTTCGTTGTCCATAACTTCATATTGGAAGTAAACGAGCGCGGCCGCCAGCACTGGGAAGAACCATGAAAGTCCAGTGGAGGCCGAGGTCAAACCACCAGCTAAAACACTCTCGATACCCATTTTCTAAATCGATTATATCCACTATCGATCGTCTGTAACAATACATCAATAGAGAGTTATTAATAGGCTCATTCATAGGCGACGTTTGTTTATGGAGGATCATCGTGTATAAACGAGACCGTGGGCTGAAAATATTTCCTGCTATGAACATTTGCAGTCTATAAGTGCACGGGGCATTAAACGTTTCTAGTGTGTTCAAGGGATTAGTATAAGTTATTTAAAAAAAACAATGTAAATGACAACATTGGCGGCTACGTCCCCTTTATCCGATGAACCGATGCTGTCACTATTTTATTAAACTGGTTACATGAATAATATATACTTGTGAGTTTAAACGCGATTTCCCAGAAACAACGTTTCCCAAAACGATGAACATTAAAAACTCAATTAAAAACTCTTATTCCTAAATGTGCCGACAATTACGAAGGAGCTCTAACTTGGTTATGTCGAAAGCTTAATAAAATTGAATTTATCTCTTTTGTTGCATTACTTCGATTACACAAACGCAAGAATTTAAATACCGCAAAATTAAAAAACAAATGACTTACAATTATACCGCTTTCATAATCACCGGCACAAATAATTACATTCCCAACATGCTGAAATAGATAATCGTAATGGACAAACTGATTTACCAACTAACAAAATCAAAGCCTTGGAAAAGTCGAACTCCTTTCCAACGCGGACGTTAACAAATTCACGCGCGCACCACCGTTACGGTCCAAAATCACAATCAAGGAGCTACCATCGCTCGGTCACGATCATCACCCACGGGGAGGACCGTCTTCGCCCAAGTGTCCATCGATACTGGGCGAACCAAAACCGTTCCACGGCCACGTAGAAATCAGTCGATGAGAAGACGAAGAGGGCTACACGTGGCCAGGGGGGTCGGATACACCGCGTACGAGATGAATGTCAATGAGCCGTGAAACTTTCAGCTGTTAAGTAATTCTCTATGAACGTGGCCACTGTGCCCGCGACGAACCTCACGTACCCCATCGTCGAAAGTTTGCGTACTCGTTCGAATAGGGATCGTGCACGGAATTTCGCAGAAACCGCAAAAACGAGGATATCGGGACGCGTGGTGTACGAAATCATCCAAGGACTATCATTTCACGATTCTGGCTTTTAAATCGGTCAGGAATCTTATATAGTTCTACTCTTCAAGATAATACTTATTAACATTCCTAGATTTATGGCGAATAATTTTCAAATCATTTTCGGGGCCCTCCGGGTCTGCAGAATAAATCTTGGATGGCGATGGGGTTGGTTCGTCACTCGATTTGCAATTTTAAGTGGAATAAGGGAGGAACGCTTGGAAACCCTTTGTCTATTCAGATAGACACGATTTTGTCGGGGTGTCCTCATTTTTCGGGTTAAGAATTGATTTTTTGCATTTTTTGTTCATATTAATATTTACACTAAACGAGAATTATGAAGTATTCGTATTTCGAAAAAAATATATAACAAAGTGGGGTGACTATATTCTACAACCTTGTGTTAAAATGTGAATTTATTCGCACTAATAAGTACGTTTCTTGCAAACAATTCTAATACCTTGTTGAGCAGTTCTTCCCGTTCGCAGAAGGTTTTTTTTAACTGAAATTGTTAACTTGGTATGCTACATAGACCACGATATAGTCGTTAAGGCGTTTTTTTTATAGAAAGAAATATCGCTGCACGATTTAAGTCGAATTAACGGGGTTTTAGTGTTAGCACTGTAGGCAGATGGTAGGCTGTCAAGGAGGTCAAGCCCACAAAACGGTCCTGTATTATTTACGCGGCAAATATGAAATCATGCGGCCAGCAAATCAGCTTTTCTCGTCAACCTTTTGTATTCTGGGTTTCTGTGCCACGTTAATTCTGAAACCGCGACAATGATTTTCAAATTGGTCTTCGCTGCTTTTTGGGTCGCCGCGGTTATTCATATCGCGACGCCATTACAGCTCGATTGTAGGTCCAGTTTAGAACGCGTTTCAGACTACCGGTGAATTGCATCAAAGTAACATCTGAATCTTATATTTTTAGTTTCAATTGATTCCAAAGAAAAATTGCCATCGATCCATTCGGAAAGGTATCTACGAAATTCTGTTCAAGCTAGTTTTATAATTAAGATAGTTCTGTAAAAAGGCGACGAAGAAGTTCTTCGACGAAATGGGAGCACGTAGATTAAGAAATCGTATTATACGAGGAACGGAGACAAGTTTTGCGTTCGATAAGGATTTAATGCATTTGAAAAGGAAAGCAGTACTTGCTCACCTACTTCTTGGGTGACAGTGTCTGATGTGCGATCTAGAACCTTCTCTTCCTCTAAATAATCGATGCACTTGGGCATTCTGTCACGTATCCATGCTTCAAACAGACATCCCTTATTTCCACGTTCATTTCTAGTCCCCTTTCTTGGCCACGTGGTCCCATGTGTCTCATCACAGCACAAAAGAGAACATTCTGGATCTCTTCCTTGAAACTTTTCAGCTGTTTCAATACTAAGTAGATCACCCAGCGAAATTACAAACCTGAAGATGCTTGTCTCAGCCCTGATTCACCTAAATCCCTCGAATTTTCGAATGGTAGATCCCCTTCGAAGCTTTCACTGACCATTGGATCTTCAGACTCCAAACTTTCTCGGAATTCAATTTTTTACTTCAACAGTGATCCCTCCCTCTACCTTCCCCAATTCCAGGAGAATTCAATTCCACAGAATATCCCAGAAACATATCCCACAGCTCCATCAATCGCACCAGTTCCCAGACCCATCAGGAGATAGTAGTCATTTTTAACTGTCTCCTCTTCAAGAACTTCCTGACACTCCAATCACTGACCACGACGATAAAAGCACTTGTCCTCTAAAAAATCCGTGCAAACGTCCCCACAGTCTTAGCTGGCGAGCGAACGACCCAGAAAAATTCAACGTCGCCGAGTAGGCACCGTTGGAGCACAGAGTAGAACACCATTCGTCCGTCGCTGGTTTTCCAGCGTGCGGAGAAGCTAGGATGATCCACGTGATCGATGTAACGGCCGATCGGAGGACGGTGTAACACTGACCATGACCTTGCTCCTGGCGCGGGTCCCGCATGCTGGGGATCCAGCCGAGATATCGGGGCTGGTGAACGAGCAGGTTACGAACCTTTCGAAGCCGAGCACGCCGCATAACGGTCACCGACTTCCCCTCCTCCACCGTCGTGCTCGTTCCTTTCAGCCTTCATCTCCGCCTCCGTGGGACCGTTCTTCCGGCACGGTGGGCCCCCATCGACGTGGCCCCCGTAGAAATGGAAGTTCACGCGCGCACGGAGGAATTCGGTGGCCGCTGGCATCACTCTCTCGTGGATCATTCCCAGAGCATTCCCTTGCTTTTCGTGGGCCGATGGCAGTGGGAGAATTTTCGTTTAATTTAAGTGGAACGGATAGGTATCTCTTGGCCTTTTTTACAGGTGATTTGAGTCGATAGTGTTGTTACTTGCGTTTCTAGGATCCTTTTGAAGGAGATAGTTCTGTGGTTCAGGATTGGAATTTTGGATGCACGCTGACTCGAATAAGTAATTCGAAATGCCACTGTCTTTTTAATTCTCTAGGCTGACGTTTACACGCATAATGTGGTTCAATGAACTTGACAGTTTTTCGTGGGCGAATTTGAGAGTGGCTGTATTTGATTGGAGGAATGGTGATAGGTTTTGGGTTAGTGTCTGATAACAGTTGCGAGCTATGAAAGTGTGTCACGTGGTTCCTGAGTATCTAGATTGGGTGGTATTATAGATAAATTCTTCTTCTGCTTCTTATTATTATTATTATTATTATTAATATTCGTATTTATTACTTGGTAAATATACAAAAAAAAACAGTAATATATAGAGTATAGCGAAGTAAAAGGCGGGGCTGCAGTACAAGACTGTTAGAAGCCTAACCATAATTAAATAATTAAAAGAAACTAAAACTAGGGAAAAAATGGGAAAAAAGAGAAAAATTTAAGAGAAATAATTGATGGCGCATAAGCAAAATAAAAAGCATAGACGTCAATGGATAGACATGGACGAAACAAGGAAAAGAAAGAATATAGAGATGGGTTAGGAATAGTGTAGAAATATATATCGTCGAGCTTTACATTTAAAATCAGGAAATGAATTTAGGCTTCGAATATCAGAAGGAAGGGAATTATAATAGCGCGCTGAGATATAGGCGAAGGAGGGTTCGAATTTAGATGTCGAGTGTGCAGGCATGGAAGAAGATTTTGAGGCCGAATAGAAAGATAATTAGACACGTGATAAGGAAGATTGTTGAATTAGAAGGAATGCAATTTAAGTATGGAAATGTTTCTTCCGCAGGATTAATGTTGTTATTCGACTACGTTTCTGGTAAGTTGGCTTCGAATTCAGTAGGTGGAGCATCAAAGAGTGTCGTAAGCGGGATTTGAATTACCGCAATACTCGAACGAGGATTCCTGAATAGCATTATCGCACTGTTCTCATCTTTTCACGTATTCCGAACACGCCTTCGATGTGTTAACAGGACTTTACTATCAATCTGCGTTACCTAAAAACTTACTAGATCATCGATATTCTGAACCGAACAATCTTTAATATTTTTAACCGACTTTAAAAAGGAGGAGGTTGGTTACAGATTCGACACGTATGCATTTTTTATTAATGATTGTTCCCGCATTACTCCTCAGCATATGGACCGATGTTGAAGATCTATTTTTTATTCGAAAGAGGGCGATGCCCCGGTGGTTCCATCCTACACTGCATCAATATTGGCCCAATATTTTGCCAGCTTTGGTTAATAATAAAGACTATTGCCACCTCATTATTATTATTTTATGTACATACGCGCGTATCTCCGTAGCATGTTGTGTCAATATATATAAATCTAAAAAGTAAAAAATAAAAAGATTAAAATCGCTACTAAAAATTAAAACATAATTTTTTCCCTTATTTAATGTAGGAATCTCATATTTTCTAAGTCCGCGCCTCATCATTTACACTGTGTAAATCTGACGCCGACTTAAAAAATATGAGAGTCTTCGAGTAAATAAGGGATAAAGTTATTTTTTACTTTTTAGTGCATTTATATTTTTTTGAAGTCGGTTTTAATTTTTTTTTTAAATTTTTCTTCCTGGTTATTCGAGCTGGAGAAACTTTCATAATGTGTTCACTGCGTCCTACTTAACTCTCTTTCGTTGACCTAACATTCCCGATTACACAGAATAAAACAATATATGTCGATAAGCAGATCGACTTTTCGGAATTTTAAATTTCCAGCGAATTTTGAGATACCTACTATTTAGTATTTGTTAGTGAAAGTGTTCCAAATCTGCTGCTTCAAATATTGATTAATTTTTTACTATATTTTAATTTCATCGCCAAGTCACGAGACCGCTTTAACGCTTTGCGATAAAAATCAGGAATATTGACGTAACAATTTCTGTACCTCTATTCAACAGTTTCCATAGACTTTGTCGCTGTAAATTTGAAAAAATGGAATTGCAGACCCGCGTAAGAAGCGAAAAGAAAAACCGCGAATAATTTCAAAATCGATGGCCGCGGATTACGTGAGACGCGTCACGTTTACAGCAAATCTGATAGCCAGGTATTCGAGGAATCATATTCTGACGTCATCAAGCGGACTTACGGTAAAGAGCGACGCGTCGTCCGCCATACGGTAACGGCCTACTTTCTGTTGCAACACCGAGTCGGTTATGTATTGCGTTTAACGATTGTTGACTCATGAATCTAATGGTGGAATTGTTATAAACAACGCGCGAAGAAATGCTCGTTACGCTTACATTACAGTCCCGACGTCCACCAGTCCCAACTAAAGGTGCGTCCGCACCAACTAGCGATATTCAAAGTACTCGGAATCATTTCAATTGTTCGGTAAAAATTCGGATCATTTTCAACATTGCAATTTTAATGATTTTTAAAAATCTCTCGATGTGAATTGAATTTGTTTCTCTTTAGCCCTTAACCCATTAGCAGCCGTTATTGTATAAACGCCACATTAAATTTTAAATCCTTTTAATCAGCGTGAATGAAATGAAAATTCTAGAGTTTACTTTAATGTGGAATATGTGGTACAAAATGACGTAATTACACATGTGGGGTGTCCTCGGCACGCCATACAAATTTGTATCATTATTTTACATAATACTACAATTCCTCCACAAACCTAGCAGGTACTAAATGGGTAAATGTTTACTTTAGAGGAGAATTCTCCGATTTCAATGACCTTGACATATGTAAATCTCCTTTAGTTCTTATCACCGTAAACTAAAGGGCACTATACCTGTGAAATAATAATAGTAAATTGGTTTATTTTTAATATATTTAACATGATTAGAAAGTAAAGTTCATGGGAAGGGTCTTTTTATAAAAATGGCTGGCCATTCGCAGCTAATGTTCCAGAATTTGTTTATACACACCAGCGCCCGACATTTTCTGCTCGGTTTCGTTAAGAAATCGCTCGTCCCGACTACAAGAGAATAGAGTCCGGGATAGAAATGTCCCCCTAACGGAACGAAGGACCCATGCCCTTCACGGGACAACCTTGTAGACGGCATTGTCTTGTTTTCACGCTCATATTTTCTGAAACGGTATTTCGTAGCTTTGGCGAGGTTCGCCTCGCACCACTCAAAGTGGTAAGAAGAAACGCGAGTTAATTACGAACAGAGGGATTAAATTAGTGTCTCGATCCTGTCCGCAGGAGGATGGTGCGGGTCGATGAAGAAGAGGACCATCGTTGGAGGCTACGCCTTCACGTGGTGGTTCGTCACCGACGTTCAGCGGCTGTCTCTGGAGGTGATGACCCTGAACCCGGTCTGCGAGAGCGTGGAAACTGCCCAGGGAGTGCCACTGTCCGTTACAGGGGTGGCACAGTGCAAGATCATGAAGGCTGACGAACTATTGCACACTGCCAGCGAACAGTTCCTCGGCAAGAGCGTTCACGAGATCAAAACGACGATCCTCTCTACCCTCGAGGGCCATCTTCGTGCAATATTGGGTGAGTCTTATAGAATTCGTACGACACTTTTTTTTTTTAAATGGAATATTGCTTGTGCCACATTTTTGGGGAGGTATTTGGCACGGGAAAATTGATGTAGGTACTCTGCCTATTCGTGAGTATTAGAGCACCTGCTGTATTTGCAGTAAATGTGATATTTGATACAGGTTGAATACTTTCCATTGGTTTTAATCTAAAATACTAAATAAAATTAAATTTCCTAGAGTTCTTCGATAAACTTGCAGCGTATTTCACAATTATCCGCGAAATTGTATTCGCGAAGAATGCGGCGCACGTTGTAATGAAATTAGAGATAGGATGATTTTTGCTGTTAAAGTATATTAAAGTTTTTGTGTGATGCGTCATTGTCAAGGCCGATTTTGATAGCTGCTAATGGAGTTGTGCATTTTACTGTGGCTAGATTAGATTGCAAAACAGTTTTACGACTGAACCTCCAATTTATGATAACGATAATTCGAATGTTCTATATTGTTAAGGTTGCGCGGCATGTAAAAATTAAGGACTGCATTACGTGCCTCTACATCTATTTCTACGTTTTTCTACGATTCATAATTAAATTCCACACTCTGAGTTGCTTTTATTTTCGGTGCAATCTTGAATTACAGTTCTGCTTGTGCAGTGAATCTAACAGCTTGTTACTGAATAAAGGCTCCCGCAGACCAACGCGAATATTCGCGGCGGCAGCGGATAAGGCAGCAAATTTTTATACGTGGTGGCTTATGGGCAGTGTTATTTGATCCGCGGGGGATTCCCTCCGTGCGGCGAAATTCGCGTTGGTTTGGGGGAGCCTTAATACTAGCTGGTGATATCGACAGCATCAGGTAAATAGTGCTCAATAACTAAGTACCCGGTGGGGCACCGAGAATAAAGCCATTACTAAATACACGGACCTGACAAAAGCGGTTAGGCATTGCTAAACAATATATAGAAAGACCAATGGAGTTTTGGCAAAATGTTACTTTCGCTGATGAGAGCAAGTTTAATATTTTCGGATCTGGTGGAGAGAGATTTCTATGGCGAAAACCAAGTAGCGAACTTCACCAGAAGAATTTGCGACCTATAGTGAAACATGGTAGAGGCAACGTATTAATTTGGGGCTGAGATGGGCAAAATTATTTAAATAAAATTTCGAGTAACGAATAAAAGTTACAAAGATTAACTTTATTCGTCGAATAAAAAAGTTAACTTTATCCGTCGAATAATTTAAAGTTAACTTTATCCGTCGAATAATTTAAAGTAACTTTTATCCGATCCGTTATTTAAATAATTTTTTTATTTAGTTAACGCCCAACTCTGATTTGGGGATGCATGGCGCACAGCGCAACTGGGAAGCTAGCATTTATTGACGGCATAATCGGATAATGAATGCTGCGAAGTATATCGACCTGTTGCGTAGCAATTTATCAAGTAGCGCTGTAACGGAAGGAGTAAGCTCATTACCGCCAAAAGGACGCAGGAATGGCTTACTGCATAATGCAAGAAGAAAGTTTATCACACTTCCACAATCGCCAGATATTAACCAGAGTCGAAAATTTATGACGCCTGCTGGACTTGCAGATAAGAAAAACGCACATTTCCGGCGCAAATAATTTGAAAAGGGTAGTATTATCTGACAATGAGGAATGACTACAGATTCGCAGGAGACCTGCATAAAACTACACAAGCTTTTAATAATATTAAAACTCTTTTATGTTTCCGAAATCGATCGTTTTGCTTTAACGGTTCTACTGTGCGAATACTTACTTGCCTATTAAATTTAAGTTCTTGTTAAATTATTCTTTCAGAGCATACATTGCTGTAATTGTTTTTGTTTCGGGGTAACGCCACGATTATTGGCCAGAAATGATAGGAAAACTTTGGAGGTGATTTTAAAGAAATTTATGAACTTTATTAAACATATAACATAAGGTTCTTATTATATGTATAAAAAGGAACAAACATTTTTTCCCCCGATTTTTTTAATAAAAAATAGAGCGACAATATAGCCGCACAACCGATACGTACTTTCCATTTGAGAAAATATGCTGAATGTGCGAATATTGCTTGCTGGCTGTATATACCTGCTATTAAATAAATACTATTCTGAAAAGTGGTTTTAAATAATTCCATTTATTGCATTTAAAGTCTCCCCGTCGCGCAACTTCATTTTCCACCACTATTACGAATGTATATAATAAAAAATTACGAACTGAGTTTATAATGGACTGTATCCTAGGAAAACACGAGCCCGGTGAAATATTACGCTCGATGTGTCATCCATCGCGTGTCAAAGCCACATTCGTCGCCACGTGGAGGAGAATTAGGTCATATTTACCCTTTCGAATGGAGAGGGCTAACGACGGACGTTCGGCAACCCGCAAATTCAGAAAATTATGCAACTCGATGTGCAAGTAGAGCAGTTCATCCGTAACGCAACCCTATTTTTTATTGGTGCCATAATGCAATTTTTGGGGGTGAAATCACCCCTTGAAAAAAAAAGTGTAGAATTTTCTTTTCCGTGGAATATTTCGAGAACGGTGAGTGATACCGAAAAGAAGTTTAAACAAAAGTTGCATCCTTTTTTTATATCCACAAAACCGCGTAAAAATAATTTTCGAAAGAAACATGTTTTTCAAGTTACCCCCACCACCAACCCTTAAAATGAAGTTTTTGCATTTTGTAAATATATGCCGAAATACCTCTGGATAATCTCTTCTCATACATCATTAATAATATTAGATTATTATATTAGAAATTATATCCTAATTTCTTTTGTGAGTGGTGTGTCCCTACGGACCACTCTACTACTATTGCCACTTTTGGGTTTTGACAGTGAAATTCAAGTCGGTTTATAAAACTACGTCAATTTTAATCAAACAAAAAAAATTTCGTTCTCATCTCTTCTTTTCTCTTTTCTTCTTGTGTTCTGTTTCTGGAGCACCCCCATGTGACCGGACCTGCACCTATTACTGCTAAACAAACGCTACTTACATTTACATTCCTCCACGACTGAGAACAGAAATTTCTCTCGAAATGGAAAGAAATTACGTAAAGTGCCTCCCGCAAGAGGTAACACAAGAGAACCATGCATGTCTAAATCATTATTATCCCAGAGCACACATTTGCCAAAGCCTTCTTTTCACTTATTTACATAAACATCGCTAGCTTCAAGAGTTTGTGACTCCGTTTTCTTTCCAACGTCCTGTACATATGTATGTGGCTGACGTGCCACCGCTGGATCCACGTGATGTCAGCCATGAATGGCTGACGGCATTAGTAGTAGCCGAAGCCTTGAACAACCCCTGAATTTCTAGGCACGCTGTCGGTGGAGGAGGTGTACAAAGATCGAGATCAGTTCGCGACCCTCGTGAGGGAGGTCGCCGCGCCTGATGTCGGTCGCATGGGCATCGAGATCTTGTCGTTCACGATAAAGGACGTCTACGACGACGTTCAATATCTGGCGTCCCTTGGCAAGGCACAGACGGCGGCTGTTAAACGCGACGCCGACGTCGGCGTCGCCGAGGCGAACCGCGACGCTGGCATTCGGGTGCGTTCACAATGAGAATATTTATATCTAAGGACGTGAAACGAGATCAGAAATTCCGTCTAGTTTCTTCGTTTAACACGTTGCCTGCCACGAGTACTGTGATGGTTTTCTCATAAGACGATTCGTGTACCAGGTATGGATAATAATAATGCATAGAAGTTAGCCTGTTAACCATTTAGGCGGCACAGTACAGACAGCACGTGCGGGGAACGCCTATGAGCGTTGAGAGACTATGGTTAAGAGATACGCCTAGGGGAGTCCCGCACGCGGTGTATGCTGAACGTTCAAATTGTTAAAAGGGGATTCTCGTGTAACTGCCCCAAAAATAACTATTTATGATTTTTTTTTTTTAAAACTATTGCTAATATTGGATTAAACTTTTCTGGGATATAAGGAGGCACCTTTAAACTTGCAGAATTTGTTTTTTTTTGTGCCGTTCCTTCTATTATTTATTAATAATTGTGGAATCTCAAATGAGCCTTACTATTTGACCGCAAGTATAATTACATTCTGCTAAATTTTCCTCGTAGCAGTCAACGTGCTGATCCCTGCTAACAAGGGGAGGACACCATGTGGTAGACACCGATTTTTATGAGCCTTGGCATGGTGGATCTATGTCGAAAATAAGTAAATAGGTGTCCGAGCGTTTCAGCCAATAGGCCTTAATAATAGAGATATTTACATATAAATTATTATAAATTTAGGGTTTTAGTGGGTAAAAATCCCACAGTACCCTGGCGCCCGCGGGAGATTCCCTTCTGGAGGCGTCGGGGTGCCTTTTGAAGATGCACCCACGTTAAAAAAAAACACTATATGAATTTTTTTTATAAATTACTTTTTTATAATTTTTTTTTTAACTTGGAGAAATCTTTAGGAGGCACCCCGACTCCTCTAAAGGGGAATCCTCCGGGGGCGCCAGGGTAGTGTGGGATTTTTACCCTCTAAAACCCCACGGCCACTATGAAATTTTTAATAATTTCCATGTAAATATCTCTATTATTAAGACTCATTGGCAGAAACGCTCGGACACCTATTTACTTATTTTAAAGCTGATCAAAATCGGTGACTACCACGTGGTGTCCTCCCCTCGTAAGATAGAGATATCGAAATGTTTGCACATTTTTCTCTCCCGCGTGATGTACGTACCTACTACGCTTCGGGTGGCGATCTATCTGACTTGTCTCTACCCTCGCGTAGGAAGCTGAATGCGAGAAAGCGGCGATGGACATAAAATACAACACGGACACAAAGATCGAGGACAACGCCAGGATGTTCCAGCTGCAGAAAGCGAACTTCGATCAGGAAGTGAACACCGCGGTACGTCGATGCTCAGAAATTATTCGCGCCTGCTTTCTAATCGGTCCGGTAAAGTCCGAAGCTCGGCGACACTCCGCTGATCCGCCGGTCCGTCGGCTTTTCGCAGAAAGCTGAGGCGCAGCTGGCCTACGAGCTTCAGGCGGCGAAGATCAGGCAACGAATACGAAACGAGGAGATCCAGATAGAAGTGGTGGAGAGGCGCAAGCAGATCGAGGTGGAGGAGCAGGAAGTCCGCCGAAAGGAGCACGAGCTTCAGAGCACCGTCCGGCTACCGGCTGAGGCAGAGCATTACAAAATCGGCAGAGTGGCTGAAGGGAAAAGGTGATTGCATGCTAACAGTCCTTGTTTAAGGGGAGATTCTAAAAATCCATCTTTTTATTTCAATTTTCGAACGTTCAACCTTTTAGGAATACGTGTTTAAATGGATTTTCCGAAATTCGTAAAATTCCCGAAGTTATAGGCATCTGAGTAGCGGCAAATGCACGAGCAACACCCGGCCACTCGGCACTCGCGTAAAAGTTTAAACGCGTTTCTCTCGAAACAGCGTTCTCAGAATTAATATTTTCGTAGTAATATTTTTAAAAGTAATATTTTTATTTTATACAATGCAAACCCAAATCTACTCAACAGCCTAAAGAATTAAAATAAAAAGTGCTGTATTTTTTACAACCCTGAAATACCGAAAGTGCGGCATCTCTCCCATAATTACCCTATGTGAATGAAATTAATGGACAAAATGGACCCAGCGTCCGACGCCTAATCAGACCATCCGCCACGAAGGGGTTAATCTTTAGAGACCTTCCTAAAGCATTTACACCAAACGACCCTCAGACAGACCACCACAGAAATCACTCGAATCGAAAGTACATTTACCTTCGAACTGTCACGGATGATACTATTTAACTAACCAGAAATCTGCCAATTAGACCGAATCGATCGCCGTAGCCGCTGTTTCCGTTTCCTTGACTGGTTTCGTCGTTTCCAGGACGCAGACGGTGAACGCGGCCGAAGCTGAAGCCGAGAGGATTCGATTGATCGGAGATGCCGAGGCGCAGGCTATGGAGGCGATAGGAATATCGGATGCTGAACGTATGCGGATGAAAGCCGCTGTGTACAAAAAGTATGGCGAGGCAGCTATCTTGAACATCGCTCTGAACGCTCTCCCAAAGGTGATTAGCAACGGTGTCTTGATACCGAGCCTCGTTGGAAATCTGTCGGCTGCTCTAACGTGGCGAATTGTTTGTTGCAGATCGCTGCGGAGGTTGCGGCACCGTTGGCCAGAACCGAGGAAATCGTCCTTCTGGGCGGAAACGACGCTACCAGCGGAGAAATTACGCGCCTTGTGGGGCAAGTACCTCCAGCTGTTCAAGCACTGACCGGTGTAGATATTTCAAAAGTATGTGCGAGGGGTCCACGGCCTCCTTGAAAATGTATATAGCGTTCTGTACCGAAGGTACCGTAGGCTCGACTACTTAGGTGCTGTATGGAAGCTCAAAAGACTCCTTTGACCAGGGCCGCATTTACCATAAAGCGCACCAGGCGCAAGCTGGAGCCACATCTTAAGGGAGGATTGCGCCTTGTTGGGCTGAAAAATAGATAATTCTTTATGAATTTTTTGTAAATAAACGGTTTGAAAAATTAAGTTGAGGTTTGGCAGGCTGTTCTATTATATCTTGAACTACTGCTCTGAATTTTTGTGTGACAGTCGAGAAAGAAACATGGCAGATACGTAAAGAGCGGTGAAAAATAATCGGGTGGTCCTGGCGTTGACGGAAAGTACTGTAAGGGCTATCTGAAGCACAAAAAGGAAAAGAGATTCTTAATCTATATGAATGTGGCTATCTGTGGTAGTAGATGCGTTAAGAAAAATAAAAAAATGTTAAAATGGCAACCTTTTGAAGAAGATGAAGCGCCCTGATTTGAGTCTGAAAAAGGTTTTGCCTCAAAATCGGGAAAACTTGTTTAAATAAAAAAGAAACGGTAACAGATACGGCAATAAATCTACTACCACAGATAGCCACATTCATATAGATTAAGAATCTCTTTTCCTTTTTGTGTTTCAGATAACCCTTACAGCACTTTTCGTCAACGACAGGAACACCCGATTTTTTCCAGCGCTCTCAGTCAGCACTCTGTATCTGCCATGCTTTTTCTTTCACTGTTACACAAAAATTTAGAACAATAGTTTAATATATAATTAAACAGCTTGCCAAGCGTCAAATTAATTTGTCGCGCTGTTTTTGTACAAAAAATTCACAATGGATTACCTATTTTTCGGCCCAACAAGGCGCAATCCCCCCTGAAGGGGGTACTCTAGTGTAATTGCCCGTTTTTCAACGCCATCTTCGGAAATTTATTTAACAAAAACTATAAATTCATACTATCTGGCGTTCCACCTGCATATTAAGGTATGTTTTCAAGTAATACTTAGAATTTTTTTATCTTTTTTATCGCATATATTTGTAGATATAGTCGGTGGCACAAGGTTCTTTAAAAAAAATCTTTTCCGACGGGCGTTGTTGTGTGAACTGTTCTAGTCATCCAAAATGGAAAACCTAAGGTTTATTTTCTTTATTACTTTTCGGAACAACGGTCGAGTTTCTATCTTGTATAAAATTAATTCTATAGAACGACAACAGTTAAACTTATCAGCAAGAATTGAACATTTTTTTCCAAAATGCTGTCATTCCGCAAATTTTTATTGTTAGAGGGCCTTTGTGGTTCCAATCACAGCGACAAACATATTAAAGAAAATGAACCTTAGTTCTTCCACTTTGGACAACTTCCCACACCAACGTCCGCCGGAAAAGAATTTTTTGGAGAAGCTTGAGCCACCGACTATATCTATGTACATGTGCGATAAAAAATATCAAAACAATTCTGAGTATTACTTCACACATACCTTAATATGCAGATAAAACGCCAGATAGTATAAACTTATACGTTTCGTTAAATAAACTCCCGAAGAGGGCGTTCATAAACGGGCAGTTATACTAGAGTACCTCCTTAAAACCTTACTCTTCACAAAGAACAATATAAAAACCAGCCTGGTTATGGTTACAACATAAAATACTTTTTTCTTCATATTAAATTCGTAGTATAAAAACCAGAGGCAGCTGAAAAATTTCTGAGGCCTCCCGCCTCCGTTTGTAATACATTGTTCTTTACGAACGTTCTTTCTAAGACTAACAAGAACTGCAGCATTGCATAAAATTCATGTACCTACGTGAGCGTACCACCAACGAGGCAAAATACTAATTGGGGTAATCAGTATTTTGTTCCCTACACTTGCGTGTTACCATTATTGCGCCTAGAGCCTCTAAAAGTATAAATGCGGCCTTGCCATTGACCCCCTTATTCAGTGCGACAGAGAGCGTCCGAAAGTCAGTAAACATTATGCAGATGTGAATAAGAAAGTACCTGTTATTCCACTCGAAGGTCCATTTCGCAGACACTTAGCTTCCATTCTTTTATTTACAACCGAGGTCCTTTATCTACCCTTCCTCTTCTTTTACGCCTCTGTTTAATGTCTCGATGTTGGCATGGACACTTTTTAAAATTTCCTTTACTTGAAATTCTTATTTATATGTTTAACAAGTAGACTTCTCCAAACTGCCCATTGATCCAAGACTTAGCACTCAGTGTAGCAAGGCACTGCGGAGCCATGAAACGTTAATATTCCATGTGCATTGTCTTTTGCAGGTGTTAGGGAAGATACCAGGGGCGAAGTAATGGCGGACGGAGCGACAGATTGGGTAGAACGGCGACCAGGCGATCGGACATTCTGTATCAGCGGGAGAATGGAGCGAACTCTATACTGCCAAAGGTTTCTCTGCTACTCTATTATCCATCACGGTGACACTCCACTTTTCTCTCTTTCCCGAATTACTCTACCCCAAACGTAGATGAAAGCGACGCTGAACGCAAGCGGATCGGTTGGACCAAGCCGCGTCGATTTCAAGTCCGTCGAGACGCTGGTTCGTTAAGCCAATTCTCGTCCAAAGAAACGCTCCTCGGTGTGCTTAAACGCGCGCGGCCGACTTTAGCGTGCATCGAACTGGCATACTCGTTGAACTCGAGGGCTTAAAACTCTCGGGACTGGGAGGTTCTCGGCGTCCATGGAACTTTAAATCGATGCAGACGAGGATCCATCGCGATCGCATGGAAAATTGATCGGAGGAGGAAGAACAAGAATGGAGAAACAAAATTGATAAACGACCTCGCGTGTAGTTGCGCCGTGTTACGCGTTCGCGGCTCTATTGTGATTGAAAAGCTTTCGATCATTGTGTTCAACATAATTAAGTAACTTAACGAAAAGGGGCGAAGAGAGGTGCGGGGGCGGTTCGCGCGGGATCAGGCGACGGAGAAGTCAGCTGCCCGTAGTCGCTGTACATACTCCTAGTAACATGTGTAGAAATAGCAACTGAGGTCTCTACCTTGCTTCTGAACGAGACGCGACGGAGGGCGTAATCCTGGAGAACGGTTGCTGCTCGTTTGCGGCGTTTCTTGAGCTTTAGGCGCGGGCTTGAAGGGGTTGGCCGCGGCGCTGCGCGGCTGGTATTCTGGTAGGCGATTGATCCTCCTTCAACCTCAATCACAACTGTATATTAGTAAAAATGCACAGTCACGTTTAAAGAAGACGGCAATGGTAATTAACGTTGAAACCTGAAACAGGACAACCTGGAACAGCGTCTTTCTTTGAAACGAGAGGAGTATTTAGCGCAAATGCGTTAAAAGGGATATCCTTTTTGTATCCTTTAAAAAATGGAAGAGTCAGTGGGACCTTTTGAAAAATTAAGGAAATCATTAATTAACGAACGGTGTCTTTTAAAATTATAAGAAATATTGGAATATACATGCTCATATTCCTACTTAGTACAGATGGATTATTTTTTATGAAGTAAATATACACAAATTTCTTTCGTATAGAGTTTACTCTAGATCGCGAAATGCAGCCCATAGTTTTTCAAGCGCGCTGCAGTCCTTCCTCAAGGGTACAGAACGCAAGCGAGCACGATAGCTCTCGTTCGTCGCGTCCGGGCTCGAAATTCTCTCGGTTGACCACGCATCGGAATCAATCGCATTGCCGACAAGCAAAGCTACCACATATATTTCCAAACTGACGAAAGTGCCAATTTGTAAATACAGTATCGTCTCGACGCCATAGCAACGCGATTATATGTTATATTGCGTAACGAGCATTCCGTTGTAACGCACGTTTTTATTCTGTTCGCAATAGTGCTCGCCTCCGAGCAGCAACAGCGGCTCTCAAGAGACCCATTGATCGTATAATTTTGCCGAGAATTCGAGACAGATTCGATTACGATGAGAAGAGCATAGCTTGTAATAGGATCGCGAGTCGCCGTGTACAAATTCCATTGTTCTCTGCTGCCAATTTACAAGCAGTTTCGTTGCTATTCAACATCTTCTCAAGAATGAGTTCAGCACGACAGAATGACGAAAGAGAATGCTCGTGCAAACGTGGATTACATTTGGTCATCTTGCGTATTGGTACGAGCTTCCACTTAGAGGCACTGATTTGGTAGTATTGAGTCAAAGAGTTGATGTCTGTGGACTGCAAATGTAGGGAGGTTGAAAGCAATATTGAGCCGAGCTGCTTTTCTTTCTTATTATTTTGGTGTGTTGAATTCACATCTGAAATTATGTCGATTAGTAATAAAACACCCTGTACATTTAATGCTCGAGGAAGACAGTTGGGAGGAAGGGGACATTCTGGGCAGTTTATTTCTTTACATTCGTTTTTTAATTGAAAACACTTTGCAATTTGTAGGTAAGAAATTTTTATGAATTCTTGAACGTTAGAAGTAGAGACTCAATAGTGATATGTATAAGGAAATCTCCGAGGAGGGCTTTAAGTTTCCAATTGTATTAAAATTCAGATCTTTATTAATTAGTCTTCAAACTAACGCCAGAGCAAAAAGCGATCGCCCTTCTTCCTCCCTCAAACAGTCGCGAGCATTCGGGAACAGTGGAAAGGGAAGTGCAAGAACGTAAAAGATCGTCAGCTGTTAAAGAATAAAGTCTTCCCCGAGAAAAAGGAGAAAAAAACGCGAAAGAAGGAGCAAGTGTAGTACGTTTTAGAGCAGTACAAAGAAAGATGACAGAGAACTAATTGCACAGAGTGAAACTATGTATATTCGACTAGGCGTTGAGAGGAGGTCGTAATCCGTAAGTGCAAGGTCCATATGTCTATATAGTATTTTTAATAATAATAGGAAGCGATCGGAGCCGTAAATGCCGATTACGTCGGGGTAGTAAAGAAGATCTGTCGCTCGTCAAGCAGGTGTTTCACATAAGCTATTTTTTAGTAAACTTTCACGCACCCTTTCCGATGGGTAGTCAATGCGAGAACGCGCCGTGGATGATTCTAACAGCCTCGAGAGCTTCTCTCTTTTTCTTTTCGAAATCGTGGATCAAAAAAGTTCAGATACTACTAATTAGAAAGGAGAAGGAAACGTAAAGGGGAGCAAGAAAGAAACGCGACGCCTGCGCGTTTCGCGAAGAGCGTCTGAAATCGTTGGAAATTCAATGGAACGCAAAGTGCTCGGTTTTTATTCGAGATCGACGGGGAACCAATCAGAGATTAAAAACGTAGATAGTTCGTATTAGTCCACGAGTACTCGAGACGATTCGAGATTCGCGGGGACGCTATGTGACTTCTTAGAACTTCTCTATTCGATCTGAGATTTATTCAGATCAGAGTGATTCTTCCTTTTGTATACTTTTCAATTGCGCTTCGTGGACGTTGAAAATGCCCCGATAACTTTGCGCTCTTCTCCTACAGAAGATGCGCTCGCGGTGGAAAGAAATTTATACTTTCGTTTCTCAAGTCCCATCGTAAGTGAAATGGGATGGTTTAATGATATTGGTATAATCCGATGAACGTTTTGCGATGAATTTTGTATATTTGTACTTCACTTTACCGTTCTGTAACCGGTAGATGATTTCACTTACATTCTTATCAGTTCTACGTAAGACTTTATGTGAGATATATAAGAAATGTGATTTTTAAGAGGAAACAGAATATGAACCGCGAAGTTGAATGGAAAGAAACATTCACCACAAAGCGATTTTCCTCCTTGTATTTCCATGGCTTAGCGCACAAATATTGTACGTCCACTTTTTTGTGAAATTTGAGCCTTTATATGCAACAAATAGTTCTTAACAAATACTACTTCATAAATTTGTGAAAAATAATATTTTTGTTCCTTGAATGTCCCTGAATCATCTTCTTCTCGAAAACGCTAAAAGTGGATGTACAATATTTGTGCACCAAGTCATCGATTTGATAATTTTCAGTATACGTCGCTGTGGTTAAGAATTAAAGTAGGTGCGTTTAATGTAGCAGCCTAAAAAGCATCACCTAAGATCGAAAACAGGAGAAATTCGAGTCACAGGATTAATCATCCTCCGTTAATAGTTACTTTTATAGTTATCACTGCTTCCTCCCCCCTTTCTTATTAAAAACGAAGAAACTTCAATGTCAGCTTTCGTCGCAGTTCTGAGATACTCATTCTTACTCTTCGTCAAAGTCTCAGCTTCGCGGATGAGCGTTTGTTTCGCCAAATGGAGTTGAGGCAACAATTCACGAGAATCTCTTCTTCGTTCCATACTCGAGTGTGTCGCAGACCCGTCGGAGTGTTACTCCTACGACAATACTGCAAGCTACCCTTGCGTAGGCAGGAAAGAAAGGGAAAGGGAAAGAAGAATGACGCCTTGTCGTTCGAGCCTAGTTAAGCGAATCGCGGTTTGCGAATTGATAGCGTAGCTATTCTCTTCGATCGACGTAAGCTATTTGTTTTACCGCATCTTTGCGTACCTCCACGTTTTACTCATGTATTACTAACAAAGTGTTTATATTTTACTGAAGAACGTTCGTACTAATTAAGTATCGTCCCGTTTTGACGAAAGCGTCGTGTGTTGACGAATAAGTGAACGCTCGCCACGTTGATTTTCGTGGAATAAATAAAACTCTACTATTATTATTCTTTATCTTCTCGTAAGTAAAAAAAGAATTTCGATCTGAACTGTGGTCAGTATCAATGATTAACGTCGTTATATTTGTTTCAATTAGCAACGCTGTTCTGAATGTTTCCGAGGCTTGAGTAATTTCATTTTTTTTCTGTTTATTACTTATTCGCATCGCTTGATTTTATGGCTCTGTAGGTGGAACATAATATTTTAAATGAAGGAAAAGCCAATGTATGTTTGGAGCCTATACTCCTTGGTATTCAGCGACTTCTTTAAGTTTTTATGATTTTTCTTAAACTTTTAATTCTTCGAGGCTCCTCGATTTTTTACTAATTCCGCGAAAGTACGACTTAAACTATAATTGAGTGAATTATGATTTTAAAGCACATGAAGGCTTCGAAGCGCGACAGTTACTGGTGATTTTTTATCGATATCTCTCAAAAACAACGCTTATATGCAGCTGTTACGCGATAAATCAGTTTTATTTGTTTAAATAAACAAATCAACTTGCGCTTTTTTTATTAACATCGTCGAGTTATTAATAATAAATCACCGACTGCATATGTATACATTTGCTGGTATTATTTTAAGCTCTCTCTTATATTATGAAAGATTATCTCATTCTTTGAATATAGAGAATTTTATTTTTAAAGCAATATTGTTTCCATTGATTATTACCAAACTTCTGCCAAGAAGCATCGATATTACTTATCGTTGGCTATTCCTTCAATGGACAAGTAAAACATTCCTCTACAAAGCGATATTACAAAAGTAATATTAATATTTTATATTATCCAAATATTAATATATTCTTTTATGAGTATCCTAAGTGTTTATGTAATACCCGTAAACGACGAAGGATTTAAATTGAAAGTCTCTCTTCCACAAAACCGAAGAGAGAGAACACTAAGCTATCGTTGCTAATTCAAACGAAATGCAGTCGCGGCACTACTTTGTTTCGTACACTTTTCTATTCCTTTACACTCGCAATTGAGCGTATTGCAGCTCACTGTATATCGAAGATGCAACTATTTTACCTTCGTGCTTCCCCACCGAAGCGAAGATTTCTTCTTCAACGCACAACCTGTGATCCGAAATGTCTAAACACTGTGAGCCACGATTATCGCTAGCGCGATTAAGATCCTTTAGATCCTCCGTTATCACCTTTCTCGCCACATTCCAACGACTCGACAGTTTCACGCTGCATTTCACTCGCCATCCTCGATATACCCCGAAATGTGCAAGAAGATCGCAATGTTTGCGGATCGCCGGAGAACCAATTCTCGAATTTGTGTGGAAATGTCGTATGTTGTCTATCAAGGTCTGCTTAAATTAGGGGATATTTCGTTTTACTATTAATATATCGGGGATACCTTCTTTTAAGGTAGCCGTTGAATATCGACGTACCAATGCGTCGTTAAATAATCGCACGTCCTAAACCAGCAACGTATTTATGCGACGTAAACGTTTGCAGTACATTATTAAATAGTTTAATGTATATTTCGAACACTAACATTTGAACGCTCAGGTATAATCGACGTAGAAATACGTCCCTCCCCCTCCCCCAAGAGTTGCGTTGACACCATTAATAAGTAATTTAAGAATTGAAAATTGTGCATTAATTGTGTCTGTGTGGAATCATGCGCTGATCTGAACTCGTCGTATTTTAATATATTGTATTTATGGCAGCGTGAATTTATTATTATAACTACTCTATGTAAACCGCACGAACAACCACGTAAATTCTGAACTCAACGATCGACGTAGACGTCGGTCGAAAATCATTCGCGGGTCACACGAGAAACCGTAACAAATTCAATACGTCGCGAATTCGAGAATTTGGTTGGAAGTTTTTACTTTATATTTTTTTTTATTTTCTATTGGTCTTCGTGTCAGTATGGGGGTGCCATACGCGCGTAATTGGGAGTACCTATTTTTAACACAGAGATATGTAATATATTACGATCTATTATATTTTATGTTAACATATGTTATTATTTTTACTATTTCTATTTTATTATCGCATGGAGACGATTATCTTTTCGGACATCGTATTATTATTGGTCCTAGAAGATCGTGGAACCGTGCAACGATTCACGTTCGACACTCACATTGAAATATAAAATATGCACTTGTTACAAACGGAAATTCCTGTTTATGTTATGCTAAGCGAGCGAGTTTTAATTAAGTTCCGATTCTTGTGCAAGCTACGCTGGGAATAACCGCCCGCAATCGTCGCTAGAACTAAAAGTCATGGATATCTAGTGCTAAAAAAAATTGCGAAAGGTATTTACACATAGCATTTGCCTATCTACATTTTTATTTCCCACCCACTCCTCGAACCTCCTGCAAACATCATCGTTGCATGGTACACCTATAATTTCACTGTTTCCCCATTTCACCGCTGTGCAGCGTAAGAGTCTCGATGAGGAAATAACGAAAGATCGAAAGATCCAAAGGGACGATCGGCAACCAAGGTATCCACGACTTTCAGTCGTAAATCGCATGTTCGCGCGCGGCGCGGCAAGGACGCGTGTACAACGTGCCATATTCGTTCGAAAGGGAGAATTCCAAATTATAAATCTTCGGGAAACGCATAGCTATGTACTCAACTCTATATGTATATGTAACATGTAATATATACACGTACGCGACACGTGCAGGATGGAAACGTGATGATTTTCGATGAACGAGATTACTTGCGAACTCGACCAAAAGCGAAAGAGAAAGAGAGAAGGGAAGATGATTTTAAGGGAGAAGGAAAATCGTAGAACGAGGAAGATACGAAGATAGAAAGAGATATGGTCAGGATTCTAGTTAGAAATTCAAAATTTACCCAAGCGTCTAGGAAGAATGAATCTAGTCTTTTGTAAAACGGCGAGAACTCGAGAATATTGTATATTTTGAGAATTACGTGCTAGAAAGTGTCTGAACGCGTAGATAGAGGACAATATTAAACGATTGCGTCATACTCTGATTGAAAGTAATGGAACATACGGATACATACATACACATACAGTCACACACAAGTCACACTCTCGATGTGAATTAGTGCATATTTTTAATAAATGGATCATAAAAATAAAAAATTGACAATTGACCTGAGGTTGCTCGATCAGCGATTGATCGGACCGTGCCACGCTCTCGATCGCGACGCGGGCAACTGTTGTACATATAACTTGTCGTTTCTATTTTTCTCTTCGACGCGAGTCCTCTTGTTCCTTGTGGGAAGATAATTGACGATGAGAAAGTGTCCCGTATTATGATAATCGTCATGACGAAGTCGCAGCGTGAAAATAAATTTTCCAGCCTCCAAGAAAACGCTCGGTCGTTCTTACCAGAGTTTCACTGAACCTCTTCGAGGAAATATTTTCAAATAATCGATAATAAGGAAGGAATGATTAGCTATGAAATTTTCTTTGCGTTAGATTCTTTCTCAATTCCGTCTGTCTATCGGAAATAAAAATTGTATACTGTTATCGCGTATCGTTTCGTACCTTTACGTCGATATTATAGGTATACCGATTTAAATTATAATAAAGATTCTATGGAATAATAAAGAAAATTATTCGATTAAGTAAATGAACAACCACTGATAATTTGTTCATGTATGAGACGATTCTCTCTCCGAAGACGTTACATAGTGCCACCTCTTTCGACATCATGTTCTCCTGTTACAAAGCCCAATTTTGTGCATTCTGAAAATTTTTGCCAGATTTTGGCCCAGGTATCAGGAGAACATGAAGCGAAAAGAGGTATTCTGAATTTCAGCTTCAAAGGCCTCGCCTTAAAGTTGCAAATAAGAGGCGCTAAGAGCTTGGTTTTTCAATTTAAAAATCTGAAAAAAATTCAGGACAATAGTAACAATCATACGTACTTACAGTAAAAATATAATTACAGTGCCAAGCCTGCTTCGATACACAATCGGCATTTTTCCGCATTTTTTGGCGTTTTATATTTTTCACAGCTTGGTTTTTCAATTTAAAAATCTGAAAAAAATTCAGGACAATAGTAACAATCATACGTACTTACAGTAAAAATATAATTATAGTGACAAGCCTGCTTCGATACACAATCGGCATTTTTCCGCATTTTTTGGCGTTTTTTATTTTTCACAGCTTGGTTTTGCAATTTAAAAATCTGAAACAATTCTCTAATATGTGCCCCGATAACAGAAATGCCTCTGATTTTTTTCAAAATTTTTCATCCCCTAGTATAGGAGAAATTCGGCAAAAACCTGATTTCCTATTTTTGCCATCTCTTTCGACGGCATGTTCTCCTGTTACAAAGCCCAATTTTGTGCATTCTGAAAATTTTTGCCAGATTTTGGCCCAGGTATCAGGAGAACATGAAGCGAAAAGAGGTATTCTGAATTTCAGCTTCGAACGCAGCTTCGATTCTCTCTCCGAAGACGTTACTTAGTGCCACCTCTTTCGACATCATGTTCTCCTGTTACAAAGCCCAATTTTGTGCATTCTGAAAATTTTTGCCAGATTTTGGCCAATATATCAGGAGAACATGAAGTGGAAAGAGGTATACTAAATTTCGGCTTCAAAGGCCTCGCCTTAAAGTTGCAAATAAGAGGCGCTCCAAAGTTCTGCGTCTCTTCGTTAAACAGTCACTGTCTCGAAACATCTGTGCCACTTCTCGCTCTTTGATTTGCTCTCCGGAGACGTTACTGGATGAAAATACTCTTGGAAAAATGTAACAATAAATAAACAAAATTTAAAGTCTTCCTATATCTACTGCGAATTACTTTTTTATTCCTGTTACTTTAAAAATAAATATAATATTGAAGTGAGATTATTTCCAGTATTATTCCTTTCATTCATTTTTATATAATATCATTCAGTATAGTATGTATGCATTGCCCGTGTCTACCCCCTTAAGACTGGCACACTGGACGTATTTTACCGCCCATTTTAGTTCATATCTTTCACCACCACGCGTCGCTGCCATTTATAAAAACACTTTGTAAGGATATAACAATTATACTGCTCAATACGATTGTGTAACGAACTCTAATGCCTGTATAAAATCGCGAGGACCTTTTACTGCAAGAAAATGAATTAATCAATGAATTTGCAACTTTTCTTCATAGTGGCAGAAATAGAAATATTTGACTCGACAACAAATCCAAGAATGATCTACGAAGAGTTTCAATATTATCACTATAATTCCATCTATTTCAGATTCTTTACTTTTGAGAACCGCCCGAAGAAAAGGCAATACCACAACGCAGCATATAGAAACGCAGCTTAAAGTTTGGGTGTGATGAAAGCAACATGGCTGCAACCGGAGTAAGAGTGTGGAATGTCAAGTGACAGCGTTCTACGAGCTAAATACTGTCAAAACTATCGATAATTTTGTTTTTATTCCAAATACTTCGCATATAGGTATAGCTTAGTGATTTCTAAACTTAACGTCCTCTAACCATGTTAAACGACGTACCGAAAAGATTGTTGAAAAGCTCAGAAACAACTGAGGTATGTTTACAAAAGCGTTGATATTCCACATTACATCCTGAATTAATACAAAGTTTTCATATTGCATATAAGTATTAGGCCATGCAATGCGTTATTCAGACTTTGATGCACCGTTATTCACTATTTCTTCCACGTTTCATCGTTCCTCCGGTCCATTCAATGTTTCACCTGTTCCATTGTAATTCATACTTAAATTGTTTATTTATACCATTCTGATCTATATACTCATTTATGTATTTCTTGACACTGTTGTCATTTGAGAATTTTACAGCCTGTAGTAGATATTTCGATATAGAAATGCACGATTTTTGTTTGAAATTGCCAACGCCATCTACCTTGAGTTTCCCGTACTAATAAGCGCGTATTCTACGGAGAGTGGCAAATTCAAATTGTCAGGGTATCACTAAGAGTTGCGTAAAATATTTTTTCAGGCTGATGTGCGCGAAGATGAAGAACAGGCTAAGAGATTTCAAGATATCATCGATCTTCTTTTGGCGGCAGGGTACTTCCGGGCGAGGATAAAGGGTTTATCGAACTTCGACAAGGTGCGTACGACACTTACCTTTTTAGGTAAATTAAAATCAAACATAATGGAACTGATATATTATGAGAAAAAATTGAATTAACATGACAGTGTTATCCAGGTAATTGGTGGGATGACTTGGTGCATCGAATCCTGCAATTTCGACGTGGACATCGATTTACTATTCCGTGAAAATCTGACCATAGGTCAGAAAATGTAAGTACACAAGATATTTAGTATTTGGTATAAAATATGCTTGTATATACTTTCGTTTCAGATCATTAACCGAGAAGATTGTGGCCATGCTACCCAAAATGAACTGTCCGTACAGAATAGAACCACATCAAATTCAGGGTTTGGATTGTATTCACATTTTCCCTGTTATTCAGGTAGGCAGTCTATTCCTCCGATGCTTGATAAGATCCTTCAGATTATTTAAACAGTCTTTGTAAATTTTAGTGGCTAATTAAACGCTCTATGGAAACGCGAGAGGGAACAGCCGATTTCGTGCGATCGTTTGCTCTAAATCAGTTTGATAAGAAGCATTCTTTCGTCGAGGATGCCAGCACTGCAGCAGCGGCGAAAGAAAATCTTATACGAAACATTCAACTGGTCAAAGTAAGATATATCGTTACAAGGAGATCCCTCGTTTTAAATAATTGAAGTTACAATTGTTTTGCAGAAATCGTACGAACCACGGCGCCTTTTCAAGCACAAGGAAGGTTCTACCAGAGACGAGTCAACCAGATTTCTTGGCACTGTTTTAGAGTACGAGGCGCCTTTGTATTATTCTACGAAAACTGCTGGATCGCCAGCAGCGACAGCTGCGAGCGATGCCAAAGAAAGTGAAGGCAAAGAAGATTTAATTGAAAAGGTGAAGGAATAACTTTGAATAAGAGATTCTTATATTTCTGTGTATTTCGGCATTGGGATGCAGGAAATGGGAAAGCAGCAGCGAATAGTCGGGGTGTGTTTAAATGTGCAAACCAGTATGTATTTACAGAAATCGATTTATCCTTCTTTTATAGGATAACACGGAACAGTTAGCTGGGAACCTGGCTGCCATTGAAGAAAGTTCGGTGAGTAAGCATGTTAAATAGATATCAAGTATTAATTCGATGTTTATCAATCGTAATTTGCGCAGGCTCGTTTGAGCGTCGCGGCGGTAGGCAACATCGTCGGGATTCAAGCCCAAGAGATCGCCAAAGTGGCCGAGAAGTATGCGACAATGTCCACTTCCGATATGGAGGTAAATGTCTCTCCGACGAATCAGATTAAATTTCGAAATCCTCGGCTGCAAACAAATTACAAATCAGACATTGATCGATGATTGATCACAGGAAAGTGGCATTACGTCAACAGCATTAACTGCGCTGCAGAAGCAAAGAGCAGCGCTCCAAAGCCGAGTGCGAAAATTAACAAAGGAGAAAGACAGCCTGTCCACTAAAGTATCAGAATTAACTGATAAAACGAACGAATCCCGCTCGAAGCGACAAGCTATCGAGCGTTCGTTGAAGAAGGCACAAGAGTTGGGGATCGATGAACACGACAGGTACCCGTTAATAACTCTACGATTTTTCAGTAACAGTCCCGTAATCACAAGACAAAGGAACTTGATTTTCGTTGCCTCTGCAGTGTTTACAAGCGTCTGGAGGAGCTGCTGTTGGTGCACGATGGTTTGAAGGAGCAAGAGCACAGTTTCCGAGAGCAATGCAAATCCGATTTGAATCTGCTGCGCGGCAAGTTGCAAGAAATCGAGAGCGGTACGTCGGAGGAGGAGGAGGATCGTTTGAAAGAATACGAGGAACAAAAGGAAACGGTCACAAAGGCCAGATTACAATTGGCCAAGAAGAACAGAGCCATCGCTTCTCTGACTAGACAATTGGATGACGTACCTGGTCGCTCTGAGCTTACGCAATACCAAAGACGCTTTATGGAATTGTACAACCAAGGTTCGCCGACCTATTTTCGTTCGTCGATGTTCGCCAAGTCGTTGTGCCGATAAAGTAACATTTAATTATCCCGAATTACAGTTTCGGCCAAGCACAAAGAAACGAAGCAATATTACACCCTATACAACACCCTGGACGACACGAAGCTTTACCTGAGCAAGGAGTTGTCGCTGTTAAATTCCATCCAAGATAATTATAACGAGTGAGTGGCGCACAAACATCTTGTTTACATCGATTGTTCCCCGATAAGGGATTATGTGACCCTTCTTTTCGGTTTTTATCAGGGCAATGGCATCGACGAGCGGTAAGGAGCAATTTTTGAAGCAATTCGATGCGATCGTTGCGGGTGTGAAACGTAATAAAGCGAAGGTAAAGGAACTTACAACTCTCTAACTAATCTTGTGCAGTTCTGTATTCGTATTAATTAAAAAAAAAGAACGCATAGAAATATTTGGTCAATGGTATCAAGTCTCTTTTATAAAATTGAAAACGGTCATTTTAATAAGAGATTTGTGTTTCTCGTAGGTGGAGAAGCGATGCGCCGACGAGAAGAACAGAAGGGATGCTCTGAGTCGTCAGCTAGCCACTCTGATAGAGCAACAACGCAAATACGTTGTTGCGGTCAGGCAGCTCACTATTGAATGTCGGAAAAATGAGGCCTTGCTCGCGCAGCTGCGCGGTCCGTAAACACATACTCCATTACGCCTATCTTGAAACCATGTATCGAATCCTCGTATTTTTGCTGCAATTTTGTTCCCTAACATCCACGTTGCAATATTAAAAAAAGAAAAGATGGATGCATCGTGCGATACAATAGATCGACGTTAAGGGCAAAACTGCGAGGAGCAGCCGAGGTAGCGGTAGCTTCTATTTATATTCATACCGAATACAGGGTGTCGCGCGCATAAAGCATTACAGAACTGCTCTATGCGACAGAACGGAGAAGACAGTCTGTAAACGTTTATACGTGACACCCTGTATATCGTTAGTCCATACGAAACATGCTGTTTTACAGATTCATACTCCCGAGGGTAACTTGGATTTACAGGATCGAAAGAATGAAAATTCAAACGACGTTGTCCCTCTCCCTGTTAGACTGTAAATTTTATACCAAAAAGGTCGTATAAAGCTCGTAAAAAATTATGGCTTTTCGTCTACCCTGCCCTCCTTTTAATTTACGTTTATCAATATCTGGCTGAACGGATTCGTGACAGAAATGGACCTGTCCGAGTCCGGGGCGAATAAGGTGCCAAAAAATGAAACGGGCGCAACAATCGGAGCCGTATGATTTAAAATAGTAATGTGCCAGAGTCACGTGACGTCGGACTTACCAGTCGAGTATAGATCGACGTGCATAACGCGTGCACACCTTGAGATGGCAATTTTTCATCCGATAATAGATTTACTATTTACCGCTTGCTCGTTTTCCCTTTCACGCGTCGGGCGATCGGTGCTTTCCCAGTTGCTCCGTCAGAGCCCTCTTCGTTCGTTACTCCGCGCTCGGCTATCGCCATTGTTCCTCTCACAGTGCTTATGCGTTCACGTGTCCCTCTCCGTCTCCCCAAGGGATCTATCGTAGCCATTATCGGTGGTGGACGGTGATCAGTGATCTGTTAACAGCGTTCGTTTAGAATGTAGGCGTGCAACCCAGCGCGACGCTCTGTAAAGATACGTATAATGACAATCGCGTCGGGTGGAGGAGCCATCCGTTCGAACTTGTTCCTTTCAAGCTGAAGGAACATGTGCTATCTACACGGTGGCTGTTGAATGTGATATTTCCTATATGAAAGAAATATTGTGCTTATGATGGCAAAAGACGAAGGGGACGACCTCTTGCCGGACAAGGACGCGGCGAAAGGATTTTACGCGAAATACGAACCCAAAGAAATCCTTGGAAGGTTCGTCACGTGATATTTGACAAAAAAAGATAAAAGGGAGAATGGAATAGAGAGAGAGAGGAACAACATAGCGTACTATTTTTATTTGTTCGACGAGTACAGGCGTATGATAGATATGTTCGTGTTTATATTATTAGATCCTGGTGCATAGCGATTACAATGAACGAACCGAGGATTTCTCACCGCCTCGGGCAAACTAACCTGTACAATTATATAATTGGAGCAAGCTAAATACGTACGATTCAATGACAATCGTTTCTTCTTCTTGCCTTTTGTTTTCGTGAACTAACAAAATGACAGGGCCCGCCGGAAAAGATAAGCAGTTCCAATGACGGGGCGGGCTACGGGCACTGGCCAAACGCTGCGCGAAAACAAAACGCTCATTCTCGTTCGTGTCAAGCGTCGATCGCTCGATATCTTTATCGTTTAGTCCAGAGAATCACCCAAATCCGCGCACCCGTTAATACGCGACGCACTTTATTCCTGTATCATGAAGGTGTCGAAAAAAAATATTCCAGGGAGAGATGTAACAAAAGATTCGTTCATGCATGTCAGTTGTTGGTCGAATGATGTTTATTCGTACAGCATTAACGATAACACGGAACGTGTACTATGCGTAAATAAACACGAAATACAGTAACTTTACATATATGTTTCGTCATTATTCAGAAATATTTTTGCTCCAAATGCGTTAGTATTGGCGGAGAATTCTTCAATTTTCAATAATCTATTCTAACTATCCGCTCGGACATTCTGCGACGCTAATTAAATGCTATATTAATGTTTGCAGAGGAATATCTTCCACCGTGAGAAGATGTATAGAAAAAGAAACAGGTGTAGAGTATGCGGCTAAAATTATAGATATTAGTAACGAAACTAACGAGGACGGTCATACCATGAAAGATGCCACGTTACAGGAAGTGCAAATCCTTCGTAGAGTGGCCGGCCATCATTATATTAGTAAGTCTCCAGACTCTGCAGAAACGGAGCTAATTACACGCGATCCATTTTAAACGCAACCTGCTTTCCTACCTTTCCAGTCGAATTGCACGATGTCTTCGAATCTAGTACATTCATCTTTTTAATATTCGAAATCTGTAAGAACGGAGAATTATTCGACTACCTCACGTCTGTTGTTACTCTTTCCGAGAAAAAGACACGCTACATTATGAGACAAGTGTTCGAAGGAGTTCAGCATATACATAATCAAGGAATTGTACATAGAGATTTGAAGCCAGAGAACATATTGCTGGACGACAATCTGAATGTAAAGATAACAGATTTCGGTTTCGCTAGAGTATTGAAAGTAGGAGATAAATTATATGGTTCGTGATTATTCTTATAAACGAAAGAATTGCGCCAGACGATTGTGCAATCCGTAAGAAAGTCTAATTTTAATTATCGATATTCTTTCGTAGATCTCTGCGGTACTCCTGGGTACTTGGCGCCGGAGGTGCTGAAGTGCAATATGTTCGAAAATGCAGAAGGCTATGGCTATGAAGTCGACGTGTAAGCTGAACCCGATTTAGTATACGCGCATTATTTTCGTAACAATAATATAAGAATTGAATTCTTACTGTCGTGCCATATCGATTAATTCATTTTTAGATGGGCCTGTGGGGTAATTATGTTTACTTTGCTAGTTGGTTGCCCACCTTTTTGGCACAGGAAGCAGATGGTCATGCTTAGGAATATTATGGAAGGGAAATATACGTTTACATCCCCGGAATGGGCAGACATAACAGGTGACGATCGTTACCTATTAAAATGAACGTAAAACGTAATTATAGAATCGTAAGGAAGGTTGTTTTTTAAACGGTTGCATGGAGAGTGCATTTGCGCTTAATATAACTACGAGTGAATGATCTTTACGGTAGAGTGGCGCGTGGATGGCCGCTGTAACAGCGGTGGCAGTGAATGTGTTAATTAACAAACTGAATGTGTTAGTATGCATCATTTCCAGAAGATTTTATTCTAACTCCATGCAGTATATAGTATGCTTTCGCTACAAACTCGATTTACCCTCTATACGCTCGTCGCTATTCTCGCTATTTCTGGTACACATGGGAGTGAGAGGATACTATATTGTAAGAAATAAACGGTACCTTGAAAGTATAGTAGAAACGGGGAGAAATGAAGATGATACTGCTCTGCCTTATTAACGGAACGCGATTGTATAAAATTCCGTCTCTGTTCATCGAATATTGTTTAATACGTTTGCTTCTCATTTCGTTTTATATGCCGTTGAAATGATTGAACGCATTACATTTCTATTGGCGATAATAACAATTTGTGTTATAAATTAAATTGTGAGTTGTTGAATTTGTGTAAAATTTACAAACCTGTGCGAGAAATAGACCTAATATTTTCGGCGAAAGTTCGAATGAACTTCGAATAGTATTGACGCGTAAACGTGAAATGGTAATCCACGATAATATCAGGAAAGTATTATCATCTTAGATAATTCTCTTAATGCGATCCGCTCCGTGCATGAATAATAAATATGCTCAAGGTAAGAGTTGTTGCTGATTTATTAATCTTCGAACACAATGCACGTTTCGGTTGCCAATGATTAGAGTACATATCCTTATTCTTTTATTTTATAATACAGTAGTTGTTTAAACTTTTATTACTTTTACGTCTGAATTGTGCTTTCAGAAGCCCCAAAAGATCTGATAAGAAAGTTACTAGTCATTGATCCTAGGAAAAGGATTTCTATCAAAGAAGCGTTGGAGCATACGTTTTTTCATACAGTGGTAAATATCTTTAACGCTACATATGTATTTGTATTGTAACATGTAAATTTTCACACAAAAAGACAGGATACTCTCAAGCCATTATTTATTTTATGTATTCGTTTGAAAGAAAGTGTATTATATTCATGGTTATACATTTTTTCTTTGTTTGCTTTACGTCTTCAACTCTGTGTACCGGCAACACGACATACTTGCTTCACAAAAACAATGTGATACGTCTGTCTCGCAGTTGAGTAAATGTTACTAATTTGGAAACAGTTATTTTAAGGAAGGATATTGTAATATTACGATGTATAGAAAATTATTGGAATTGCAGCTGTGGGATCAAGACATCGCTCCTCTAAAACGTTCACTATCATCTAATTCGCGGCGTCTGAGTAGGATATCTCAGTTAGCTTTGGTAAATTCTTTTTGTTTTTATTTTGTTTGCTGTTAAATGTGGGTTCTACCGATTAATTTGATTTTTATTAATACGTCGAATTAATTAAAACTTAATGTATACGTTTATTTCGTTCTGTGTTTCCGTTTTGTGTGTTTGTTAAACACACTACCTTAAGAATACTCTTATCTAGATGTGCGAGGAGCAAAGCATAAACATAAACATTGAATATAATTGTGCATAACTGATTTACAATTGTTCAATAAAAAACAAAATTTATAACGTTTCCTTCAAGCATGGGAAAAGTTTATTAAGGCATGAATAAGCAAATGTGCATTGAACATTAATTAATAGTAATAAGAAAGAAAGCATTAACTACTAACTCTCGGCATGATAAATCAAAGAATTATAAATGTGTAATATTTCAAACCTTCTATGTATATACATGAGTTTTTCCCTGATTGCTTGTTCTGTTTCTGCAGCTTCGTAAAGAAAGTTTATGAAAATCCCGTGACACTCTAAAGATAAAAGCTTTCGTTTTTTTAGAACCATTTAATGTACAGTTTTGTAAATTATTTCATTACTGTGTATATCGCTGGTAACATTGTCTATTCGTTTAACAATACTTTTCTTGCAGGGCACCACTTAATCAAATGTAAGATTTAATATCTTATTTGAATACTTTCCCAGTTTTTATCTTATTTTATATTTTACACAGGAGTTAAAGGCAAAATCATTTAATGCAAGAAAAAGATTCCAGTTAGCTATCATTTGTGTTCGTGCAGTGGTACGTATCAAACGGCTTCATACGACACCTGAACCTCTTTCGACTCACGTGGCATGCACCGATCCTTATAGGATCAAAGTTCTGCGAAAGGTATTCTTTTGCGATTATTTTAATAAATTTTGCGATGAAATATCAGATATAAAATGGCATTGGTGCATTTGCGATAGAAAGCATTATCGATTTAATTTCGAAATATGAAGTTATCGAATCAGCTAATTTAACCAGCATTTTTAATTAAATAGAATAATATTTTATCTAATATTTGTAGGTAATCGATGGTTGTGCATTCAGAGTGTATGGTCATTGGGTGAAGAAAGGGGAAGGACAAAATCGAGCTGCCCTGTTCGAAAACACACCAAAGACGGAATTGAAGCACCTTTATGTTAGTAATCTGAGCAGATAACCAATGCTTTGACAGAGCATTGTTTAGTTAAAATTGTTTATCCGTATGTTAGTTGAGATTTACAGTATCTGAACAAAATATTAAGTAAGAAAAAAAAATTAAAAAATAAATAACTTATATAAAAGGGTGAAACATCATAATACTTTCTCTTGGCTCTGGCTATAAAACAAGTGATTCTGTAAACATTATTGTAGTGACTATAAAGTGTTCATAAACTTCCATTATTGAGTCTGCAGTATCGTAAGGTAAATAATTCAGCGTGTTACTCACCTTTAGGGAGGCATTAATTGGGTTGGTTCCGATTCCGAAATTTCTCGCATGGGAAACGGAGCTGCATATTTATTATTAACTTTGAGAACCTCTCAGATGGCCCGGCTCATTGTTTTAACGCGCGGTGCTGCTCAATGAATGTAAATTGTATACTTATTAAAAGGACTGCTAGGAAATGTGAAGAATTTGGCCAGTGACATGCTGCAAACCATTAGTATCGCGCCCTTAGAGTGTATTTTGTGTTTAGATGAAGTATTATATTGAAAACAGTTTGTAAAGTTATTTTTTGAATGTTCTGTTTTAAATTTGTAATAATTCTTTCTTTACAGTATTTTTGCTCTTTTCATAGCACAATGTAATATGAAGCAAGTTATTTCGCAAAATAATGAATAAGTCTAGGAAGAAATTTCTGCATGTGCTGAAAAATGGAAATAAGACTCTGAAAATGATTGTGTTGAATATGAACGAAGGTGCTTTCGCGTACAAACATAGAAATACAGTATATTATAGTTTCGTTCCATGACTATATTTCTTATGTTTGTACAGTTTCTATCAAATATATTCAGTAGCCATGTAAATAAATATTAAATAATTTATTACAAATCAGCAACACACGACATTAAATTTGTACTGATACTTTTACTGTGGTATATTCTTGACATTAATTGTACGTGACATTGGAAGCTGCGATCGAGAATTAAACGCGATCGGCTACAGCTGTCGTAAAAACTAGGGAAAGAAACTATATTTTGGTGCGAATAAAACTTCAACTTCTACGAAATTCATCAAGAATACGTTATCTACAGTAAAAGATTTAGATGGATTGATAAGAACGTTTAAAATGCGAATTATGCGTCATTCTGAATTCATTCAAACTTGTAATGCGAAAATGTATTCCATAGTAATATTATTTACTAAGATCTGTATGTAGATTGTAGTATATAATATTTTGTGCAAATTCTAGTCATATTTTCTACTGCTGAATTTGTTTTAGATTATAAATCATAGAAGAAAAAACTTGTATGAAATTTAGTTAATTTTTCTGGATAAAAAGAATAAATAAAATTATCGTATTTAATAATTTGAAATAAACTGCACTATGATCATTTAAAAGGTTACACAGAATGGTTGAAGACAAATCTGTAAAATCACATTAGCGCGTGTTTTTTTTTGTGCGAAATGTATATTTTGAGGTAAAATATTTTTGCAAATGTGTAGTAAATGATATTTGTATTCATATTTCTTGGGAAGGAAATGTCGCTGCTGCATACAGTATAGGTAAATTTTATTGTCAATTACAAAAATGAGTATATTTTGTACCACGTACATATAACGTTCATATTGTGTAAATGTACTTACATGATTTATACAAATGTTTTATTTATCGTATATACATGGTGATAATATACTTTCTGAGAAAAAAAACACTGAAATCTGAATTCTGATTTCAATCACCGATGACCTGTATTTATTTAAATTCTCCATACAGTTTGTATTCTTAATTTCTAATATCCTGTATACGTTTATAAGCCACAAAACTATTAGTTGTGCTTGCCATCTAAAGATACTTGTGTTTTTAAGCAATAACGCATAAATTATATACATTTATGTTGAATTAAACGCCACAATGTATACGCGTAATGAGAATTTTTCTTTAAATTTGACATTTTTTTATTAATCATGTATGTAGTTTTGGACCCACGAAGTAATCTCTGTTAACTAATTTGGTAGATTTATCGAGGGACATTCGATGGATTGACGATGAAAAAGTGATGTTATTTATATTGGATCGGCTGGGAGCATACAGGGACGCGTATTCGATTTTAAATAAACTGTAAAGGAATCAACAATAGAATTGGCTTTCGAAAAAGTGACGGTACGTAGTTTTGGCGCGCGCGCAAAGGTAAACAATGAAGTGTATGCTTCCATATGGTAGATGCGGCAACAGCGCGCAGCACCGATCCATGTGACAGAGAAGGAACGTGACAAAAGGTGGCAGAGGGTGACGCCGCCGAGATCGGAGTGAGTGTTTGCCCGGGCGAGCCGGGTGTCGGGTGTGCTGTGTACGATTGTCGCGATATTCGTCCGTTCTGGCGTCCACCGGAAGGTAAGCCCGCTCGCAAAAACTATCGGCCGTTCCCGAAATCCCATTTCGGCACGTAACTCGCGATGATGCCGACGGGAATTTAAGAAAATCGCGAAAAAAGTGCGCCGACCAACGAGCAATATACAGCAGCTCGACACTTCTCTTACACGCCCAGCGGAGTGCTGCGTCACATGGGCTGCGTTCATTGGTCGATACAGCCAGGTGACGTCATGAGTCGCGCTTTGATTGGTCTATACCTCGGACCCCAGACACGTGAATCGTGGCCAAGCAAGCATGGCTGTTGATGCGCAGTGGTTAGCACTTGTAAAATGTTTCTGCCACGCGCTAGATCGATCAGGTTATAACCGTCGGTGTGCTGTGAAACGTCGCGAGATCGTCTGCTGTTCGTAAAACTTACGTGTGCCTCGTGATCGCCCGCATGTGTCGCATGCCTGACAGCGGAAATACCGCAGATATTCTCCCAAGAAATTGATTTCCACCGTGAAAGTGGGTTCCAGCGTGTTTCCATTGCGGCCGGGACACAGTCGCGGCGTACCCGTAAGTCTCTGATCATATTCTATCCGTTTCTAGCCTCACCACGCCCGTTTAAAAGCCATCGCGGAACATTATCTCGTCGGGACTATCGCCTATTTAATTAACATGTGTATAGGTGGTTGCGTGGCGTGTTTTCCGTGCCATAATAGACCCAGCCAATCGCACGGTACTTCAACTCATGACGTCACGTTATCGCAAGCTCCTATTGGCCAACGGTGCGTGCGTCGCCCGTCTAACGTGTGTGTCGCTTTGTCAGTTTAAGGAGCTCGTTCGGTGCACGGCATGCTTCTTGACTTTTCGTACTATGGAAGAGACGTGACTACTCTTTTACCAGCCCGACGCGCTGCATCGTTTCTCTCTCCTATTTCCCCGTGGTTCCGCCGTGCCACGGAACGCAATCCTACCCGCTCCGCGATCGTGGTACGCTTTCGCGATTACGCTGCCCGGGATATATCTACTTTTCAAATCAGCGGCGGAACCTCGTTTCTCTGCTTCGCCTTTCCCGCCTCTGTCTCCTGGGCCTTGTTTCTTCGCTGACTGATTTCTCGGGGCTTGCCGCGACCGATACCAATCCTACATACATTCGCGTACGAGCTCTCGTATTCGCGAGCACGCTCTTGCGCGTACGAACGCCACGTAACGACTCTCTCGTCCCTGCTTTCGATGCTACGTAGCGACAACAGTCAAACTAATCCGACTCGCCTAAACGCGACGATGCCTCGTGAAACGAGTATGTATGTCACTTTCAAATTTTAATCTCTTCTCACTAAACCTTGTCAATTAGAGGAGCCAACTTCTCCAAATTCGAATTCTAACAGTTCTTGAATCTTTGTTAATTTCTAGAATTCGGTTTCTGGTCACTTCTCACGATTTCCTTAGAAACAATACTTCCGGGAGCAACCAAGGCGATGTATGCTGTTTTATTAACTTCTTTCATGTTAGATAAAAATTTTTTTATTTTACTCACACCTCGCATGTAACAGTCAAAAACTCTTGTTCAACTTTTCTGACTGCGAACTTGTCATATCTCGAGTGTTTACCAATTCTTTGAAAGCAGTTCTGCGTATTTTACTGTAGGAAGCTAATCTTTGGAAAAGTATCCTGATAATTCGGTGGTTCTGCGGTGAAAATAGTGAGAACGGTGCGCGCCCTTTCAGCGCTTTATTGCCCTTTTCGGCTGTTAGATTGTTTCCAGCGATCGGAACTTGAGATGCGTGCTAATGCTCTCTGCGCTCCAGGAAAGCGCACGTTGCGCTTGCGCGTCCCTGCTCCGTGTGGTATTACGAAGACTTGTACGCGGGTGGGGATAAAGCTTCCCGCGCGACTGCGTTACGTCACGCGTACGTCACGTGACGTATACTCAGACACCGGTCGTGCCCGTACCGTCTGCAGCTCCGTTCGAACAAGTTAATAATATTATCGAACAGCAACGTTTCGAAGATTATAAAAACAGCCACGTAGCCGGGGTCTTATTAAAATAGCTCGGGTGTACCGGGAGCTCCTACAGACAAAGGAGAAAGTGTAACATGTGTGACTTTACTACGGTAATAGAAAATTTCACGTCGCTAGTGACGTCGATCAGTGTCGAATCGTATTCAGTTCGTCGGTACCCCACCCGCCCTTTCTCTATTCAGTGAACCTCGCGATTTTCGGTCTTGGTGGAACATGAGCGTGATAGTGGATTATTTACGTTATTACGACCTTTCTTCTCGCGTCCGCCAAGGTCGACGAATTAAGAACCGTCAGGGATTACCACATCCCCCACTCGACCCCCCCTTCCCCCACCCGTTCTCGCGGCAATGACATCGCAGTGCGGTGCATGTTCGATGTAACGCTGGATCGTTCTTTTTTTTTTTTGTTTTTGTTTTCGCGTGCAGATTGCCACCCGCGGCTGGCTGCAGCAGAAAAAGAGGAGAGTTGAGACACGAGAACGGGCTCTCGACTTCTTCGTCCTCGCGAGCCGGCGACGGGAATCGACGGTCCGATCGCTGGGTCTCAATCTCCCGAAGGATCTTGAAGGGGGACAGGGCTCGTCGTGGAGCGAGTCGGCAACGTCAGGATGAGCCTGGAGACGTTGCTGGAAGCGGCGCGGTTCGTCGAGCAGCAGGAGAAGAAGAGGGAGCGCCTCGCGAGCAGCTCTTCCTCCTCCTCCGATCATCCGCTCGCCGTTGCTCCCCACTCCAACCATCACAACTCCAACGAGCCACGTGGTGAGTACCACGCGCCACTTTTCGCCGACTGTTCGCAATACGTACGAGCATATATACAGTGAGTCACGAAATTACTGACGCGAGCAAATTTCGCCGGTTCAACCGTCGGGTTACTTCTCTTCGTGATTTTACGCGTCTAACCGCACGCTCATCTGATATTCAATTTATTTCCATGGAAAATTAAATATTACTGTGGAAATCGACGGAAGAAAAATATAATTAGCGACCTGGAAATTCACTTGGTTTTGTAGATAATTGTTAACGTTTTATATTAACGTCGGTACATTTCACTTAAACTTTTATTTCTAAATTATTATTCTGTTTCTATCTGCGCCAGTATTTTAGTGACACGCTGTATGCAGCATGAGCTTCACGAGCCTGATTGCATTCGCGAAATCTTCCGTTGATCTTGATAGTGTCGAGGCAAGCAATATCTCTAGATTCACTTATTTCTTCGCGTGTGACATATTCGTGCGAATTTCTTAGATTTAACGAGAGTAGCAATTAAGTTTCAAATATTCTAAATACATATCGCACTGTGGGCGAATGGGTTTAAGAATTCTATTGTTTTAAAGGCTTCTATAAAATTATCTTCACATTTTTATTTAACACATTGATCGTTATAATTGAATATTTGTTCACTGGCCGATCGCGGTACTCCACGGCGAAAAAATTGCTAACCTTGCTCATATTTTTCGGGTCCAATAGATAATTGCACTCGTTGCCACTCGTTCGATAGCTTATCAGTGTTTAGGATCTTTCGAAAATTGTCGTAGTACCACTGACAACAAATAACATTGGCGTAACGCGTAGTCGTCAATCGAAAATTTTCCACGAGCATTATTTTTGCATTTCTGCGTGTGCTACTTTTGCTGTGAAAAAGGCTTCGATGTTTAAAGTTTGAAAAATCGGATATTCGTTCCCGTTAAAGCCGCGAGATTGACATGATAACGTTTTCGTGAAAAAAAAACTTAGCGCCCTTATCGTCTTTCGTCTTAAGAAATAAATAATTCGACGCTCCGCGCAGAAATGAGAAACACTGCACTGTACATGCGAATAGCACGCGATGACCCACGCGTTCACCGCCTCCAAATTAGGTATGATTTCCCTCGCAACAGTGATTCTCAGACACGTCGATGGTGTTTTGCAAAACGTCCAGTGGAAAGTTTCGTAAACAGACCACGCTCCGAAATAATACAAAAGCGTTTAGATTTCCCTCGGTTGGTCTGTTTACGGCATTAAAAAGACGCATTTGAAATCGCAGCAGAACCTCTATTATCCGATCTAGCAGGGAGATATCACTGTTCGTATAAATAAAAAATTCTGACACACACTTCTTACGTTCGCGTTATCACACATCAGATAAAATAACATCAATACGAATGGTTGAAATGGGAATGTCATTTCCTTTCGCATACTGAATCGCGCAAGATTATAGCGCATTCAACTATATGGGATAACATTTCTCTTATACAGTGGGCGATAAAATTATTAGAGCCACCCGCAGAAATTGACGATTTTACATTGAAACAATTAAATTTTAAATGAATGTCCTTAGTTACACTGAACTCTTATTACTCAAATTAGCAAATATACACTTGGCAACACTTAGGCAACATTATCTGTCACACGGATGATTTTATGAAACACAAAAAACATATTTCTCGTACTGTGTCTCTAATAATTTGATCACCCACTGTACCTCGAACCAGCACAAACCATTTTCCCTAATATCAGAAGTTTCCATTGTGCTACAATTAATGTGCGTATTTGCGTATCAGTTTCGTAATAAACTATTACGATCAGAATTAGTTTTAACAGCTGTGAAAAGAAATTTCGTTAGGAGAACAGACGTTTTACAAGGGTATACTGTAGTTCAGTGTTTCTCAACCTTTTATGCTCCACGGACCTCCTGGAAATGTGTATATAAGTTGCGTACACCTTGCATAAATAGATAAAACTATAGTTGCAGTATAACAATGGGAATAAAATAAAACATATATATATATATATTGTATTCACAAAGAGTGATAAAAACAAAAAGTGGACGGGTGAGAGCCCCCCAAAGTTTTACCGCGTACTTCACGTTGGGAATCACTGCTATAGTTCTTCATAGACAAACCGGTGAGCCTCTGCAAGATTTGTCAAAATACAATTCTTTTCAAGTAAAAAAAAATACTTGTTCCGAAAAAACGATTATGTTCTTACGCGCCATCGGGGCCGTTTACTTCGAAACCATGCCCCGCGATAACGATCGCGAAACTGCTCGCGCGAGCGCTGGAAAAGGACCATCGGCCGTGTCCCTTCGATTCCCGCGTTTTCCCAGGTCAACGACTCAACCGGCCGATCTCGCTCAGCGAGCCTCGATACACGCGAAACAGTTGCCGAGCACGAAAACGCGGTGACCGGCACGCTACCGTGCCATCGGTCTCTTTCTCCTCGGCGTTGACTTTTACCGGCGGAACGATCCGCGCGATAACCTCCTCGCAAAAAGACTGTCGAAACGACCCCCGACGCGTGCGCCTGCGATACATCGCGGGCCGTACGATCATTGCCGAGGTGAACCGGTAATCCCGGCAGCCTATCCTGGCGACAAAGACCTCGCCACCAGCCACCTTTCACGGTTGTACCTTCGTGGTTAGAAGTTTTCGCGCCCCTCTCTCACCCTCCGCCGGACGCCGACTGACAAACGCTGAAACAAACGCCTCCGCCGCTCTCTCCTGCGCGCTCCGCGATAAACTGAGAGTTATCTGGAATCGTACCGCGGCCGTGCGGCCGATCGCACATGTGTTTGTACGCGGCCGGTTTATCGTTGCCTCGTCGAGCGGGCGCTAAAGTCGAAGGTTTTGTTGTCGGTCCCTCTCGCCCGTTATCGGAGCGCACGAAAGTGTATCGCGATCGACAAGGGCCGCGACGCGAGGTGTTTACGAGCGTTGCGGAGATACGACGGTTCAGAAGTCGAGAGAGAGGGAGAAAGAGAGGGAGAGAAGGTAGAACGGGGAGGCATGGGGAGAGGCGATCCGACCGTGAGCGCTCGCATGCACCGGGGCCCTCCCCCCTGGTCGTCGATCCGACGTGAACGGCGAGCGGAGCCGTCGGGAACGGGCACGCATAAAGGGACATTCCACGCGAACTCGGACAGATTTCGGAGTAAGTTTTCGTAGATTGCTGAAATTTGAATATGTTGTAGTCTTTAGTGATATTTAAACGTACTTCAAAGGATTTTTCAAAATTTTGAAAAATGTCGATTTTACAGCTGTTTCAAGTTAAGTGCTAACTTTTTTTCGATACATTATAGCTATGGAAGTGGTAAACGGATGGAGATGAGCTTTACGGTGCTTATAGAGAAGACATTGAAGTTTTAAGAAAAAATTATTTCAGTTTAAAAAAAAATTGAACCATTTTTGTGCAATTATTGTAAACAAATACAGGTTTTCAAAATTTCGAAAAATCCTTCAAGGTACGTTGCAATATCACTAAAGACTACAACGTATTCAAATTTCCGCAATCTACGAAAACTCACTCCGAAATCTGTCCGAGTTCGCGTGGAATGTCCCAAAAGCAAAGAGAGTGACCCGCGGAAGGGTGGCGGAAGTTAGGACTTAGGTGCAGGCCCGGAGAAGGGTACGAGTCAGGTTGGCCTGGACAGGAGCGAGGGGAAACGGATCGGCGGACACTGTGGGAGGGGTGATGATCGAGGATTAGAGTGGGGGCGAGAGGGGGGCAACGCGATATCGCTTTCGGAGGGGTAACGATGGTGACCGTGGTGCTGCGGTGACGATGGTAGGAACGAACCTGGATACTCAGGTAGTAGGACGGCCGGGAGGGAGGAGCTGGGGGAAACCCCCCTCCCGGTCACTGACTCTAGAAACTACGGGACAGCTTTTGTGCTTCATTCACGGAGCGCGCCACCTACTCGCGCACGGGCGTTGTGTTTGTCAGCGCGCTCCTTTCCTCCCGTCCCTCTCTGCCTCTCTCTGTTTGTCTCTTTGTGCCTCTCGCGCCCGTCCCTTTCTCTTTTCCGTTCGACAGCCGTCCGTCTGCGTTCGCCTGGCCCCTGTATCGGTATCATAGGGACTCCCTTGGCCCCACGCGGCTTTTTCCATCGTTATCGAGCACGCATCTGATTTATCGCGCGCGCGGTTCGTTTACGATCGCCAGCGATTCCCTTGCGTCGGTGCTGCGCGCTGCACGCAATGGACGGTGGAGCGGCTCGTGGAGGGGGACGCGCGTAGGTAGCCGCGCGAGGTGCACAGCGCTGGCTGGTGGGGGAAGTACAGCGCGATTCTAGAAAGTGGGCCGGGGCTGTAGCCGTTTTCTACGCGGGGACGGAGAAAACTGGCATAGAGAAACGCTGCGCGCCGTTTAGTCGGCTCTGCCTTCCAATGACTCCGTTCGGGACTTCGAAGGCACACACTGGTACTGCACTCTTGGCAGTGGTAGCAGTGCTGAGGGAACGTGGGAATATTCTTCCAAAGGGTACAGGTCGCCCGCCTCTGGTAGTAACGTTTGGCGACTCGTACACCCAAGGGCATCGCTTTATATACCACTTGACTTATATACCACGTGTTCCAAGTACACCGCTAGATTTCTTCCTCGCCCACTGTACAGGGCGGCCCATTATTGGTGGCGCGTTGAGCCATCCCGTATCCGTGAGCTTGTACATGGTGCACCGGTACCCTCCTCGGATCCGATTCTTTCGCGCTTAGAGAAGCTCGCTGCATTTATTCCGGCCTGTGCGCGACTACGGAAGGAAGGAACGCAGGCAGACAAAAAATGCATAGGATACAGGTCAGATCGATCTTCCCGTTTCGTGAGCCGGGGCGCGTCGACGTGTGCCCGAATGAATGTGTCAGGTGAGCTGGCAAACGTGTATCGAATATGCATTAAATTTTGTATGCCACTCTGGGCGACGGGAATCGACAGCGATAGTGTGTACTCTGTAAGCGGGTGGGGACAAATTGCGATTCCATGATATCGACCATAACCGACGTTTCTGTGTTTATTATACAAGAGGAGCGGTGGAAGGAGACTCTAATTTTAAGGAATAATATGTTTAACGCGAAAACTAAGAAGACATGATGTTGCGACTTCTCGATAACGATACCGCTCGGTAGAACTCTCTTCTCTACGCTAGGGTTGAATCTGGTCTCTGAACTCCCGTACGACTTCTTTCCGACTCAACTACTTCCCGATTCCCCGTCTCGGCGAAAAAGCGCTCGCCCCAATCGTAACCGTCCTTATCAGGAAAAGTTTCCCTCGAATATAACCGTGTAGCGGGGGACTATTTCGTTGGCACACTGGTCGCGAAGTTCCACTGACAGAGTCCCCCGCTGAACTCTCCAGCTGAAACTGAAGTAAGAATTAAATCTGAGCTGACTGGTTAGATCTGCGGCATTTATTATGATCTTCGAGGCAGGGAAGTATCTCGAGGCGAGGGTTTGGAAGATTCTTTTGCAGGGAGTTATATTACATAGGATGACGTGCGATGCAATGTTTAGAGTTTAGACGGCGCAGGGTTTAGGTAGGAAAGGTTTGACAGGGAACATTTGCTTTCCGAGACGGTTATTTGTTTAGCAGGGGTGGGTGTACGTCACGGTCTCGAAATGTTCGTGTCCTAAGTCCGTGCTTTATTGCAGAGGACACGCGAGGAAATACGTGTGCAATAGTTACATTGCCTTGTGCCGAGCTATTTTCCCCGTGGGTCGCGATGAAACCTTAAAGGAAGGTGAGCATACACGTATCGGCAGATCGATCCCTTGTTTTCACGGTCACGCCTCTATGCGCACGGTTTAAACGCGATGCGAGACGTGGAAAATGCGCGCCCGACGGTTCCGTCTCGAATTTGCCCTCGCGCGTCGATGATTTCTTTCTCGTCGGCGACGCAATCGAGAGAGAACCCTTATCGAAACGATTATCCCGCCGATAAACGCTGGTTACGCGAGATTCAATCAGAATTTCTTCGTTTTAAACCCTTCTCGGGTCAACACCACCCAGCACGTTGCTAGCTGAAAGAAACTAAAAATATACGGAGTAGTGGTTAAAGGAAAGTGTAAACTCTGGTCGATAACGGAAATAAGATCTTAAAATATATTATAATTGATATCCCCTTGATTGGGGGTTGCCTAGAATACACACTAGGATTTTAATGTACAGTCGAACCTCGGTAACTCGAATCTCAAGGGAAGGGAAAAAATATTTTAATCAGATGATATTTAAGTGAAATGTCTTAAGAATGCATTTATGTTGTTTTATATGTCGTAGAGTTTGATTCTTCGGTTTTATTTGATCAGTAATTCTTTCAAGTTTGTTATAGTTTACTTTCTTTTTATGATATTCCATTTATTTCGTGTTATTGGCGAAGATAATAAATATTTTTTTGAAATTTAATGTGTTATTACTCTTAAAGTTCACTGATCAAGTCTCCCTAACCTTTTGATCAAGTCTCCCCTTCAGTGGGGGATATTTGTGCATAACATCGCTGCCAGAAAATGTTGAAGTTCAGTCATTAAAATTGGTTATCAGCTCTCAAATTTGTACAAGTATATTGAGAATACTCTAAGAATCACAACTTACATAATTAAATACAAGCAAAGCAAACCATTATCATTATTTTAATAAAAAAGCAAAAGTGTGATCAACTACTCCACCTTTCCCCTACTACATGTATACCTACATATATAAAAATAATTATAAGACACATTTTATGCTCGAAATATTACTCTTTATTACATATTAAAAAAAATTTATGATTTTGCTTTGTGCTAGTCTTTTAGTGTATTGTAAATCAATAGCATTTTCAATCTTGAATAATGCAGAGAAAACATTTTCCTCAATATTTCGAGATCTTTCTACGAAATGTCGTAATACATATGAAGAAGTAAACTTCGACTTGTAGAGGTGAAGATTTATTTTGACTTATAGAGGTGTTTACAACGGAGGGGGAGAGAATGAAGAAAATTATCGACTTATAGAGCTTGTCGAGTTATCGAGGTAGCTTTATATAATACTAGCTTTACTACTCGGCTTCGCCCGAAATTTAGATTCTAATTTTATAAAAAAAAATTATTTATTTATTTATTTTTTTTTGTGAACATAGTTACATTCATCTGGATTAACTAGGCATCATGAGCTGGAATACAATTCCTGACGCCAGAGTTTACTTTTCGAAAGTTTTTGAGCGACAGACAAACACACAAACACTTTCTGCTTTCTACATTAAGATACTCAATTTTATGGTATTTAATTACGTTAATATTTTCAGCAGTCTGGGACTTTTATATTGCCCGCACTTACCACTCCATCCCATAACAGCAAACTAATAATAAACGAATTAATAAATATAATACTTTTAACTGGACAAAAGTGTCAGGTCGATAATGGAGACACTTACCTTCCTCGTGCTTAGCATTCTCTCGATGAGAAGTGTACAAGCGTTTGAAATTCGCGGGGCGAGTTTGGGAACTCGGTAGGCCAGTGGTGACTTGCGTAGTGGAGAACCGAGCGTACCGGTTTCGCACACGGGCCTCGATCCGTAATACGGATGATTTAAACGTGGTAATTCGCTCCCTATCTCCGCGCATCCGGTCCGTTGCCGCGTTGCGCGTGCTCGCTGGCACGGCGATGCGTGATATAACAGGCAATGCGCGTTAAACGATAATTTAAGTCCGTCTATCGTGTACTTAAACGATGCTTTACAATTCAGCGTTACAACTTCATAACACGCGTGGCGTGCGCACGTCTCGCACGTAACCCCGCGTAGAGCGTGAATTCTGCAGGGAAAGGCTGGATCGCGTACGTACCGGAGCCACTACGATTTCTCTCCTTTGCGCGGTTAATTAATTGAAAAATTCACGCCGAGCATACAGGTTCGAAAGGTTCATCGTCTTCTCCATACGCGATGCGTTAGTTCGATCATGAATCCAGCAGTGACGTTCAGCCGCTTAGGATTCACCGCTCGGCCGCAAGCCTTGTGCGGAAATTGTTGACCGTAGATCGTTAACTATATGCGCCGCGGTGTTTGAGCGCCGCATCGCGCCCATGGACGCATGGAGGGGTTAGTTTCTGTTCGAATCGAAATATTGCTGTGCTCGGTAGAGGATTCGTTGGGGCATTGAAAAATCAATTTGGTTTCTCATCTGTAGATCGTGCTGTTCTGTGCACATTTGTACATAATACTTTCACGAAACACTGTGCGCTGAAGTTCGTCGACATTGGAATCAGCGTCGCCGCGCTGCTCGACTATTCCAGGCCTCTAGGTGTGTGCGATCGACCGCTACCATCTCTACCACTCCTACCGCGCGCACAGCATCAGTCAGGTTCGCTTGTACGCTGTTCCAAGGCTCACACGCAGGGGCGCTTGTAGCCCACTCGTCGTCACTGTCGAGACGTGTTCGTTACACCGGATAGATACGCGAAGATTAGCTTGTGCCTCTCTATGTAGGAGAGCACTACCAACAGGTCAGAGTGGGGAAAGTAGAGGGCGACGGTGCGCGAGTGAGAGAACGCTCGGTAGGAGGAAAGTAGGCAAAGAATACAATCGGGGTGGGGGCATTTTTAGAAAGGAGCAAGCGAGAGGCGTGCTCACCGGGCAAGAAACAACGGCGAGGACAAAGTAGAATCCAGCGCGAATAGACTCGGGACAGAGCCGACGCAGGCTGGACCAAAGGAACAGGGAGGGACAGATGAGAGGAAACGTAGTCGCCGATGTAGAACAACGCGGGTAGAGGGATAAAGTAAATAGAATCGAATAGATTCTGAACGAAACGACATAAGGTCGGACTAGAGGAAGAACCAGGGAGAAACGGGAACAAAGCGCAGGCGGAACGCAGTTAGCGCACTGTATCGGCGGACGAGCACGCGGGCAAATGAGTCGCTCGAGTGCGCATGCGCCTTGTCCCCGGCGAATCCCCACCACGCGCGTCCGGCCGCGTGGCGTCCAGATCAATTGCGACGTTGCCGACTCCTCGGCTGACCCGGAGACGAAGGGAGCGAGAAAGATGAAGCGAGACGAGGCTGCCCGGCCTTTTCCTTTCTCTCCTCCCACCATCGGCGTCACCTAGCGTTACCGCTCACCCTGCTGACCTAGGGGAATACCCTTGCCCATCCCCACCGCCACAGCACGTGGAGACGCGCCTCTTTCAATTTTTCATACCTTATCGACCTGTGGATTCAGTCGCGTCGTCTACACGCTGGGCGGGACGCGCGGCCAAGAAAATCCAAGAAGGATCTCTCCGGGCAGAGGAGAGCGATGGAAGCGCGACGGGAACGGTGACGCGTTGCGCTTCGCCGCGCTCGGCGCTTGTTACCGCTTTTCCCGGCCGCCGCACGCTGTCGCGTTTATCGGTGACATCGCGCGCAGGGAGAAAGGGGAAAGGCGAACACTCTCGAGCGCAACGTGCATTTAAACTTGCAAACCTTGCGCTCGCGAACCTCTGAGAAATTCATTTTTACGTTCCCGAAGCGAATCTGCACGGTGAATAATGCTGAACAGGGGGTATTCTAATAATAAGGAGTCGAAGTAATAATGGCAATAAGAATATTCCAAAATGTATGAGCTCTTCAGTTTTGGAGGATTTAATTGATTTTCTTGTTCGCGCTGTTTCAGGTGCCAAATTAAAGAGGGAACGCACGGAGCAAGATGACTTGTTCTGCGAGGAAAAAATGCTCATCATCGACGGTGAGTGGATTTCAGTTGAAAGCGAAAAGGATCTCTCAGAATTGCGATCTGTAGCGAAAGGACGATTCGGTGGTATATCCCAACGCGACACGTGTGCACGGCGTATGTGCATGCGTGTTCGCAGTAAAGAGGGCTGCGTGTATTTTTAACTACAAATTTAGAGCAAGCGCTAACCGCTTTTTTTTCTCTTCGTACTTCAAACTGCGGCGCTCACCTATTGCGCGTGAACACGCGCGCGCTTTATTTCAACTGATCGATTGATTGTCTTTCCCATTACGGTGATCATGCATAATTCACCAAGCTAGAGCAATTCCACACTGCCAGCTTCGATTCCAAAGCTGTCGCCGACCGGCAGGATCCAGTTCCTATACGTGACAAGGCGTTGTATCGCTCTTAACTACCCTGGGGTCGAAGACAGAATCAACTTTGATTACCTCCCACCAGTCCTGACCAGGGAAACTCTTCCACGGCTCATTTCCTTCGTCGGAGGCTTGTATACTCAGAGTTGGGCAATCTCTGGTGAAAGTAGTGATGGGTTCGAACACATCGCGGGTATTTTTGTTTGAATTACTACCGCTAGATCCTCCCAAAATGAAACCCGAGCATCGAATTGATCGCTACTACCTCCTATCGATCTATTTCATTACCCACAATTGAAATTATTATTAGTGTCACTTTTTCACTCAGTGTCCAGAAAAGCGTGCGGAGGGTTGCGGGTACTCGTTCTTAAAACTCCGCTTCGCCCAAATAGATTGATCCAATGCCAAACTATATGTATGCTCGCAAACAAGATACCCAAAAAATGAACTCTGAACTTGAAACGTCCAAGCAACCTAGTCGTCTCGACAGAGACATTACCCTTTCCTCCGGCGACAATTTTTATCGCTTCGCACGACTATTGACGATTCCCGTTCGCGCCAATTACGTTTCGCGGCGCGCACGCGATTTCGCGGACGCGTCGTTTCGAATTTCAACGCGTCGCGCAGAACGAGAGGGAGATCGGGGGGTTGGTCCGCGGGCGACAGAGACAGAGGGTCGCGGGTGACTGGAGGCAGCTCTCGCACGAACGGAGATGTCACGGAAGGCTGGCGGCGGCGGCAGCGGGTCGAGAGGAAGGAGATTGGTCGCCGCCGTCGCCGTTGGCGGCGTGCACGGGTTGGCGGGGTGGGGTAAGGGAGCCAGGGGATCGTCATCCTCAGGTTGGAGGCGGTGGCACTTACGTTTAGACTTCAGTCGGCACCCGCGACTCACGCGGCACGAGTTTCCTTCGTTCACAGAATTGTCCGCGCGCCGCGATCCGTCGCGGAGTGATCTACCACAGTTTTCGATCGGTCTGGGTTCATCGATCGACGAATCCGCCGCCCCAGACGTTGCTCGGAAGCACCGGGGTGTCCACGATCGCCGCTCGCCCGTCGTCGGTAGTTTCGCTCTCGACGAGCCGCTGCGTACAATAGTCTCGCTTGAAAGGACACGTAGACGCGTAGTCCGCGTTTCGCCCAGTTAGATACGCGCAGAAAGGTCGCTGGTCGAGGTTGCTCGTCGGCGCAGACAGGCCGATAAAGGCGCCGCTTTATCAGTAACGATTACGCCACCGAGATGTTTGTGAGATCCATCGATTAACAGCGCGAGAAAGAGGAATTACGTGACGGCCGCGGAGCCGCTTGAAATGGCAGGATAGTGTCTCGATGTTGCTGTGTATTTTTTACACGCTGTCGGGCGAGGAGGATCACGTCCAATCGAAGATCGACGAAAGGGAACCTGTTCCGTCACACGTGCACCGAGGCCGTCGGAGCGTGACCGTCCGCGTGGCTTTCGATCTGCGAGCCTCGAAATTCTCCGACGACCTTGGGCGAGCATGACTGATTAAAAGGACCCAGCCGGCCGAGGGAGCCGCCGATGTCAAAGAGCAGCGTGGAGCCGTGTCCAGATCGGACGGAGAGGCCCCCCCGAGGATCCACGGTGCGCCAACGGTGTTTCGAAAGTCGCGATTTTTTTCCCTGTCGCATAAACGGCCTCGCCGTGCACGCTCGTCGTGTAACCGCCTCCCCCTCCCCTCGCGACTGTGACGCAGCCCTCTCTCTTTTCCACGCGCTTCGCATTCCCGGTCGTTTCCACTTCTTTTCGACTTAGTCGGTCGGTTCGACGCGTCCCGGACGCGACAGTTTTATCGGCGGTCGGCAGGCTATGCGCTCTACGGCGACGTGTCCGTGCGCCCCGACTCCTCCGCGCCTCGTCGAGTATTTCGGTAAAAACCACGATCGATCGCCACGACGGGGGCCGTGCGACGCCGTGCATACCGAGTCCCGTGCACCTCGAAGAAAGCTCCGTAGCCGGCCAATCGGCGAGAACCCATCGTCGTCGCAATTACGCCGCTGCAGTATTATTTCTCCGTCTGGTGCAATCTCCGGGCCGCTGGACGTGCCTCGCTCTCGCGCACCCCACGCGATCGCTCCTGTCACGATCGCGGGTGGAGATTAGCTTCTCGCAAAGTCTGCGGGGGATCTACCGAGGGGGGAGGCTCGGCGTGCGGACGTGGACGGTGCTCTCCGGACCTGATGAGAGGAGAGGAGCTTTTGTCAGGGGGTCGTGGAGTCTCCCGAGCTAGCCAGGGGTGTGCGTGCGCCACCGACGTCTAGTGCGGGACTGCGTGCCGGTTTTATCGGCGACGAGTCGCGGATGACTGTGCGCTGAGGGTGGTAACGCGAGTGTTCGGGGAACATGGGAGTTCTTCTGGTTCCGGATGGCACAGCGGCGGTCCAACCTTGTATGAATTTGAACGCGGCGAAGGCTACGGGCGCGCAGCGCGCGATCGGCGTGGTCGGCGGCGAGACGAACAACAATGTGAACGGGCTGCGGGACGCGAATAGCCTGATGCCGACGCAGGTCGTCGGTATAATCGACGTGGTCGTCAGCGACGAGCCGGTACGCAGCTGGATGCCTCCCCCGCCCAAGAAAAAATGGATACGGCATTATCTGCTCGGTGAGCTAATCACTCCTCTGACTCCCTTCGAGGCCGCGCGCTGCCCGATCGTTCTCGCACCACCCCCCGGAGCCCTGAGATCGCGCGAATGCATCGGTAGAAAGGCGGCAGGCTGACTGACGGATCTGCCGCGATTTTTCTTTGGTAGCGCTCAAGTCCAATTTAGAATTGGGTGGGTAGTGTTGTTATTGTTTCGTTAACGCAGTACCCTTTGGTATCACTGGGAAACTTTATGGTATCGATATGCAGGGTATTACAGTGGCGAGACATTTTCTAGTGATCGATTTGAAGTGTTTAAGGGAGAGGGGGCAATAGGTTAATTACCCGAAAATTAAAGGTATCTTTGGAAATTTATTACAAGCTAAGTACTTTACCCGCCTTGTGCACGCGTATTTTCACACCTTCCGTGGGCACACTGGGTCGCTTATGTCCGTGGCTGTTTATTTTTTTTTTTTACTGTTTTTGAGTTTCAAAAATTCTGAAAAATTGTGGGATACTTATTCAAGTCTCTGCTTTAATATACAATCGTTCTTTGAGTCAAATGTTCAAAGGATTAATTAGGGGAAATAAAAGTTCGGAAGGAAGCTTAAGAAAAGAGGCAATTTGCTCAAAACTTAAACGACTCAGTGTTACCACGGAGGGTTAATGATTTTTTTTTAATCTTCCGGGACTTTTTCTTGGATATTTAAGTCATACGATTTTTTTTTTTTGTGAAATTGATTTAAAGCAGATTTATAAACTGTACAGGACCAGTAACTTAGCGCTGAAAAAAGTCTGGTTGACGGTTTTCTGACGACACGGTGCTTCTAAAATCAAAAACCGAAATGTTTTGGAAACTGTGCGTGGATTTTTTTGATTGGTCTTGTTCTTCCATTTCTTGTTCAACGAGAGAGGTTAATTTTCTAGAACAAACTTTCACAACTTTCTTCCGAAGTTCGCCAGTTTGCCATTTTTCAAAATTTTCAAAATCGAACCCGTCGTGCCATAGCCAGCCGCGTATAGTTTCTAAAACTTGTGGTTTCTTTTATTTCAGAAGAACCGTTTCGTCGTAAATTTTTTGCAGCGCTAAGTTACTGGTCCTGTACAGCTCATAAATCTGCTTTAAATAAATTCACAAAAAAATCGTATAACTTAAATATCAAATAAAAAGTCCTGAAAGTTTCAAAAAGATTCATTAAGCAGTTTGCTTTTAATAAATCTCCAAAGATACCTTTATTTTTCGGAATATTATCCTGTCGCCCCCTTTTAATAAGGGAGGGGGCCTCGTATGCGCTTTTGTTCGATAACACTTGATTCTTTAGTTGTATGATATTTTATATTTTATTTGCCTTGGTACATAGCAGTGCCACATTTGAATATATTACAGTTAAAATATTTGGTAGTATTAAATTTTTTTATGTAACAAGCAGGGTGATGTGAGTCAGATGGTGGTTTTGAAGGCTCTTTTGCTTTTACTTCGAGAATGTTAGGAAAAATAGCTAGAAATGGAAAGGTTATAGAACGTATGTTTACATAAACTTCTCCCATTCCAGTCACGTGTAAAATTGGCCCTGATGAAATGTCTCTCACATGTTGGATCGATACTTCGCGCTTTACTTTAATTAATCGGAAACCATGAGTTTCCTTCAAATTGATTCCCAGGTCCGCAGTTATATCTGAGAGATTATGGTACAGAAATTAAATCGAAAGAGAACGAGACAAGCTGTACAATGTACTCGACGGTTTTTTTATGCAATGAAATACATCACGCTGATACGAACGCTTAGATGCGATATATTAACAGTATCGGTTCTAAAGAGTCTTTATTGTGTTGCAAAAAGCAGACGGCACTGACTGCTTTTTACTGAATTTAAATGTGGCCATGATGCATCGATAGATCGCTAAAATAAGTATCGCAGAACGCACTAACGATCTTCGGATAGGAGAATCAGGTTCTGTAGCAGAATACACAGCCCGCAGATATAAAATGATAAACTTTCCGTTATTTTATTGCGTTTTTTACGAAGTCGTAAAATGTCCCAATTTCAGCCGGCCGTGTTTTCAGGCAGGTCGCTACGTTCGCAGGTAATTTCATCCCATTAGATCCAAGTATATTTAGCAAACACGCTCGCAAAACTTTTTCTGGGCACACTTTAATGGAAATCCTGCTTCCTGCCCCGGGAGATATCGGTTTTACGGAAAATGATGGAGTGGATCTTTGACACAACGCTGCGCACATTGTGTCGATCGACTTTATTAAAATAATTGAATAATCCGTTATCAAAGAGATACGCGTTGAGTGTTATCATCATCGCGTTACATCGCACGGCGAAGTCCAGACATATGCTAAGTGCATGTTAATTCAGCGACAATGAGTTTCCGAATTTTCCAAGTATTTACAGTGCCTTATCAACAGACATCTAATTCCCCTTTCATCCATCAGTGATTTAAAATCTACGACATAACGAAACTAATGCTCCGAAATGCTGCACACGAATTTGTTAAGGCAGCCTGCCGCAAAATTCGTTTTGAAAAAATGCACAAGCAGAACTTGAAACGAAGAGAGACGTTCGTTTGAAATTTAATAACTAATTCCTCAGAATTTCCTCTGTATTCATCCTCGCAGGTGTGAAACTTCACCTTGCCCACGTTTAACCGCAATGATCAAGAATCGGAAATCTCTGTGCCACCCGAATCTCTCCGTGCATTTTCATCAGCATCATAAATCCCCAAATCCTGCGGTATCGCCAATCGGCTATCGGCTCCGTGAAATTCCAGAAATTGCAAAAAGCTCCCCGGATCGTTTCGCCCGGCGCAGATATGCGTGGGCCGATAACCTGGAGCGTTCTCGGCCCGTCTCGAATTCTTTAATCAGCCGCCCGAGTCCCGTCTTCGATCCACGCGACACGCAGGTTCGATTCGCGAGGTCTGCGCACGGTCCGCGGGCCGTCTTTCTAATTTTAAGCCCGCTTCGTCCGTTTGGCGTGACACCAAGGCAATCAGGCGCGCGCTCGAGCCGAAAAAGCGTGCGCTACGCGGCCGCTTCGATCTCGCCTCCCTCGCGGATCGTCCACCCGCTCGCAGCGTTATCGCCGCGGCACGTGGTCGCGCTCGACTTTCGTATCGCGGCCGTGACACTGCCACTTAACCATCGATTGCTCGCGAACGATTCACCGCCGTTGCAGTTTCCAGTGACTGGCTCGGCCGACGATCGATCCACCCACCCGTCTCGCGAAATGTGTCGCGCTCCTTTTTTTTATTGCTTACAACATCGTTATCGGCAGCCGACTCGCGAGCGTTCAACGCTGTTAGCGGAGACCGGGGTGAAGTGAACCTCGGGGTAAAAGGAGCTTCCTTAATTTATTCTTTAACAATAGAATATTTTTACAAATTTTGGTGGCGTAATAAATGTATGTAATATGACAATGATAATTACACACGTTCAGATATATCGAAAAATTCATTTAAAAAATTAAAAATTAAGCTTTAGAGACTTCCGATTGGTTTTCTTTTCAATTTAGCTTTTTGGATAAATGAGTCGTAAATTTTAACTCCAGATTTTTTCTGTGTGCTTAAAACAAGCATACAAACATACATGCACACGCGTTTGAGAAAAAATTCGTCCTAACATTATTAAATAATTTATTTTCCACTGAGTACATATCACTGCAAAACAAAAGAAACTTTTTTTAAAAAGCCTCTTTAATGATCCATCTGTAGCGTCATATATAATGCATATTTTCGACTAAACAAACAAGCTTTTTAAAGCTTATGATGTTAATAAAGTTCGTGCCAACGAACAAGTCTCAGTTTCAATTTGTTTCTTTGTAATCAATTGTAACAGAAATGCTTCATTTTGGACAGGAACGACTGCCTAGTACCCTTAAGGGAAACGCCCAGGTGGCAAACGTTCCGAAGGGCCCATTTTATTCGGAAAAACGAAGGGGTAGTTTACTAAAAACGGGCTAAGTGTAGAGGTCAGAAGAAAAATATAGTTTGAATAATTTTTTCTTGAAGATTGGGCCTTGGGGGCCATCTGTGCAGGGGCCCATTTTCGGGAAAACGAAGAGGTAGTTTACTAAAAACGTGCTAAGTGCAGTAGTACCGAAAACGAATATGATGTTTTGATAAAATCAAAATTTTCTTTTTTTTTTGAGAATTTAGCCCTGGGGGTTTTTCTGGACAGTATGGGCCCAGACGGCAACTGCTCATCGGCCGCCCGTTAAATCCGCCACTGCTCGTTGCTTTAATATAAAGTTGCTTTAATTAAAATTGGCAAACTTGTGCTTACAACTTTGCCGGGTGGTACATAAGAAGTGTCCCAGAAAAGTGTATAAATTATCACGACGCGCACCGTGTAGAATCTATCTAGACCGCGATTTCCGACGGGTGTGCGCGCCAGTTTTTTCGAACCTACCGAGTTATTTTTACAGCCCGTACCTCCGCCGTCGAATTTTTGCAGAATCCCGCGGAACCGCTGTTCACGTCTCCGCGCTTCGTGGTTATTAGTGAAATCTTGGTTTCGTGGAACAGCAGGGCGAGCTTGCCGTTGTCTCCTCCGCTTTAATCGGGAACGGTTATCGATAGCGGGATAATTGCGGTGTCTGCAGCGATTTTTCTCAGCGCCGCAATTAAAGCTGCCCCCGTTTAAAGCCGCTCGTCGATAGGAAGACATCGTTAAAAGGAGCACGCGGCTTTTTTTTCTTCAGCATCGAGGATGCTTCGATTTAAAGTGGTTACGCACGCACAGCCTATAAATATTCTTTAGCTGGACGTTGGCTTCTCGCGTTACAGCAGGACCACTCTGATTGAGCGTAGCGGTGCTAGATCGGCGGAAAGTTTGTACGCAAAACTGTGCATCAGTTATGTTGGAGTTCAACGATTCTCACCGTAAGGGTTTTTAGTCTTAAGGGTCTGCGTTTCCCCAAACTAGTAAAAAGGGGGAAGGGTCTTGGCCGAAACGTAAAGTGACGACCGTAGTCTGTCTAAGAAACGTGACTACGCCGTGCATATCGTGTTCTGACTCGTCAATTTAAGTTCTTATATCTCGTATACCTTTATACTTTATAAAATAAAACTAGTACGTGGATACACTGTGCATTGTTCATATAACAAACCATAGTTGCGTTTATAGTGTGACATTAATTTTCTACCTCTGTGGAGTAATTTCCAACAAGTTATTTACTCGTTTCTTTCATGGGGAAACACATGGCTCCCCACTTAAGTCTCAGGACTATACGAATTCAAAGAAGGTGGTGTTCAAAGTCGATCTTAGCTTCCAAGATTCTTCAAAATCATCTGCTTCTTGGGGTCTTCATAAACCTGCTGATAAAACTTCGAGAATTGTGAAACTTTGCCACAGCAAAGTTGCAGGAAGAAATTTGAAATCTCGTTAAGGGATTGAAATTGGAGGGTTGCTTGGAGAGAAGGGACGTTGACGTGGTGTTGCATTTGCACGCAACCGCGTCCAAGGCAACCGCCTGGACCCCGGATCTAAGGCTGATTTCTAGCCGATTTCGCGAACGAAGGAGCAGTCACGTCGCCTCTGCCCATTTTAGCTCATCGCGCGGAATTACCATTCGAACGTCCGTGTCTAGAGTCTAAACGGACAGGCTCTCCCGCTGGTCTTTAATCTTGGCCTGCAGTTTCTCTTTTCCAAAGGATTTTGCAGTTTCTCCTGCGGACGTTGAATCGGCTTGCACGCAGCTCCGGTGAACGGAGGCTCGATGGCATTTCTTGCGACGTCCAATCATGCCTGTGGGAATATTAATTTTTCCGGGTCGAGGTGGTTACAGCGCGTTGCTTTTTTTCTCTTTAAAGCAGGCACAACGCGGACACCTTAATTGACTCGCACGAATTCGAATTGTACGATACAAGTCTCTTTATCAGTCGCAGGAGAAACTTTCCACGGCCTAAAGACGGAGCCGCGTATCTGGCAGCTGAATAATTCAAGGCGCGACCGACAAAAGCAATTTTCTTACCTCCACGCAGTGAATAAATAATCCTTAATTTAATTGAACGCGCATCTATCGTTTAACGGAGGGAATTTATTTCAGAATTTCGCGGATAGAGCTTCAGATGCAATTGTAGATGCGTGTCATGTGCATCGAGGGACTGGATTTTTTTTAAAAATTAATTTTCGGGTGTTAGAGAAATTTCAATATTACGTGGAACTGTTCTCGGGATTTTATTCGAGAGTTCAATGGATTTATATCTCGATATTTAACGAGTGCTCTTCTAGCAGTTGATGCTACTTTGCCTCGATTTATCGCGAAATATTGACAATAATTCCGGTCGTTCGTTGCCCGTTCAATTACCCAATGGTAAACGGTGCTGCGTGCCCAATAATTCTCGGCGAACAAGAACAACGTTCGTGAAATACGCAAACAGCCGCGGCGCGTCATCGACCGTCGATTTTGGACAGAAAAAAATTAGTGGAGGTCGCTACTTTTGTGTCAAGGATGTTCCATTCGATTCCCTTTAATCCCCCCCCCCCTTCTTTTCTGCCTAGCATGCTCCAATACCATTTCTATTCCCTTCTGTTACTAAGTTACAACTCGTCTCTCTGGATGCACCTATTCGTCGTTTCTTTCTAATCGCCCTGCTTAAAATGATTAAAAAAGTCAAATATTTGGAGAACAAAGGGTTAGATTAGAGTCGATTCACTTCGACAAGTTTCAGCAAACGAACTTTGCGAGCAGAATTTTTTATAGCCTTAGGACGCGAAAAGGGAGATGAAAGTGTCGGATAGTTTGGTGCAGATACAAGGGAAAGGTAAGATGCGAAGATCGTCGGAGAGATATGACTTGTCAAATATGTCAACCCCCTTACGCAAGACCGGACTTCCTGTCCCCGTGTCTGCAAGAATTTATCAGTCGAAGTAGGTCGTTCGATAGAAATCGACGAAGGATCGCGAAACACGCGTCACATCGCGAATGTATCGCCGATTAGCTTCAATAAACATTTCGGGAGAGATTTCGCGAGATTTCAATTTTCAATCCGATTCTCAGCAAATATTATCACTTTCTTTTTTTAATCAGCATACAATTTTAAACGTATTAGGTTTTCATTCTGATTAAATAAATAATATCAGTGTCAGTTTAAGCCATTTTACGTTGGGTGGGGAAACTGTGCCGCACTTACCCTGCAATTTCGCGTGAAAAATAGCCGCCAAGCAGTGACGTTGTAATAACTTTTACCAAACCCGTGACAACAAGTGGTAATATCAGTGTCATCGATAATAAATTTTATTACACAATTTTTATTGCCCGAGGCAAAGTGTGAAATTTTAATTAAAAAGATAAGGCTTTGTCGAGCCCACGTGATTGGGTATCGTAGCGATCAAATTGATTCGCGCCGCGGAAAAAAATTCGAAGACGATCCGTCTGAAAGGCAAACCCGCGAATCCTTGCTCTTTTAAATTTCATTCATTCTGCGTTGATCGCGCGCTACATATATTATGCATTCCCGACGCGAGGAGAAAAATACTGGGAACGTGTAAATGTTTGCGAAAAAAAATTCCAGGGTTGAGCCGTCGAATTGATTGGCATACGATTTGAAAGGAAAATGAAGTTCTGCTCGTGACCGCTACGGCTTCGAGATATTCGTCGTAGCTCGAGTAACAATTCGAATAAAACGTTTCGAATAAAATTTATCAGTAACAGCTGCCGCTGTTTCCATTTCGAAGACACGCGGTATATTCCTTAGGGAAGTATTAATAACGGCTATAATAAAAATACTGGATTTAAACCCCAAAATATGCAAACTATTATAACAGTGTTTCCCAACCTTTTTTTGAGTCGCGAACCCTTTTTATAATATTCAAATAAGCTGCTCCCTCCCCATATAAGGTAACGAAAACACATTAAAAATAGGTATTTCAGAATATAATTCTAATTTAATAGTGTCAAAACAGAACCGCGGCGACTCCTCAGAAAACACTTCGCGACCCGAGGTTGGGAATCACTGTATCATAAAAAGCAATAGATACCTATATTGAACAGCTGTAATTTAATTATTGAAATTCACTAAACTTAACCGAATGCAAGGAGTCTACATGTGAGATTGCAGCCACGTCTGTTCGAGATATTGAAAAAGAAAATAATAATTATAACAACGATAATGGCTTCTTTATTAGGTGCGTAAGAAAATATAGAATTAATTGATGATCGGTCGAGGTTCAGCGTTCCTGCTGTTATAAAATCTAATCCTATCAGACGAAATACGAGTAAATAAATTCTAATACCTATGTTCGGATTTTGATAAAGTGAGCCTCCGTTTTAAATAAATATAAAATTTGAAGGTGTGTCGCCCGCGCAACGGACCGTGCCGTGGAAAGTCCCGTAGAGATCGCGTTTATCGTGTTTCGAGGCACGTTTCAGCGTTATTCGTCGAATGCGCCGCCGATGCAGGCGTGCACCGAGTGCAATGTATATCGTGGCCGTTTTCTTGCTTCTTGTTCTCATGGGTACGTACACGCCGTCTTTAAGCCCGGAATAGATTTAGGAAGCGTCGAGCTATGCGACGGGGCTTTGCCAAGTCTCTTGGTACATGAATGAGTTGGTTGCATGTGCGTACACGTGCTGCGCTAATTTATAGCATCGCGACGAATGGAGCGGAGATCCGACCTCCGAGAATCGCGGATCCTACCGAGGATCGTCGTAGCGATGGATTTCGATCGCTCGCGAGCGGCGATCTCGTCGATCCTCGACAGAAGGCATACTTTCCAACCGTTCCGTTAAACCACCATCTAATTACGTAGATATGATTAATTAGAGCCTGATATTAGAGCTTGAATTATCTCCCCTGCTTTTGGTAATAATACGTGGAGGCGAAGAATTATTTATTTTTCAAGGTGGAGCATACCGACGGTTTTGGTCGCTTCGAGGAATTGACGAGAGCTGTCGCTCGAGCGATTGTATATAAGTTCATTGTAGGAGGGGAAAGGTGTACGTATCGAACCCATCGCCACTCCAGAGAGGCATCCGCTAATCTTAGGCGAGAACGCAGTCATTCAGGTTCGGGCATAGAATAGAATGGGCAAGGGGAGCTTTGTCGTCTGCATCGTAGAACGCGAGGAATTGCGGTGCCTCCATGAATGCCATCCAGAATGAAACTTTCGGGATCGCCCGACTGCTCGGGAATTGCCGCCGTAAAATCTTGGGCTTTGTGAGCTGCCTTCCGCGGGGAAGCATTCACCTGAGAATTTCTGGATGGTAAATTTCACGGATACATTCTACTTCTAAAGAGCATTTAAACGAAAATCCCCGCTCCCTCGGTTACGATCATTACTCCGCTGCTTGCGGCAAATAGAGCAATAAGGAAGAATACCTGTAAACCCTAACCCAACGCGACTCTCTTCGAACTAATGCTAGATCAATTTCTGGCGTTATTGCCTTGCTGCTCTTGCAAATTCAACTTACGCGAGTGTCCCTAAGAGACCAACGATAGACTGAGAATAAGCGCCCAAAGATTCGACTAAGTCGTTGCTGCGAGCGATGAAATTCACACAGATATGACTAAAGATATGCTTTCCAGTGGTGAAGAACGTTGCGCTTTATGTTTCAGAGGAGGAGCCGCTGGAGAATAATAGGACGAACGGGAATCACTCGGCTGGTTCTCGAGGGAGCCCCGTGATCACGAGCACGCGAGTAACGCCACCGTCGGCGAGCGCGAACCCGGGTCACCTGACCGCCCTTCACTCCGCGCCGCAGCACCATCTCCCCCACCACCATCAGCAACAGCAGCAGCAGCAGCAGCAACAGCCGCAGCAGCAGCCGCCGCAGCAACAGCCGCCGCACCACCACCACCATCATCACAACAATCACAACAACAGCGCGCATAATCCTTACGCGGAGAATCACAATTCGAATCACTCGCAGCAGAACGCCGGCAATCTCGTCGTCGACGTAGAACCGGGCCAGGACAATAAGAAGCACCGGAACGGGTAAGAGCACCACTATTCTCCGTCTCAATTCCACCCATCGCGCTCCAGATTCCCCGTTCGTTGATCGACGGAAGATATAGCTACGTACACTTCCGTCCGATGCTGCGCTTAGTAAAAGTGGGGCCTTCAAGTCGGAAGTAACGTGGCAGAGCAATTTTAAAACCAGCACATTTCGTCGATTCTACGAATCGCGAACGCCACTCTTTCCGTAGAATTTAATGGGAGAGACGCGCTTGAAACGCAAGGGGGTCGGTTTTCAGTGCAGACCGAAGAATTGGGAAGTTTGCTCTCGTAAATAATTGTACGGTAGAGTTCAGCGCATTATACACAGTTCTATTTATTTAATATTATTAATACGATGGTCGTAACTGTGATACAGCGATTCCTTCGAGTCCCATCACTCATTTTCTCCGCAAATGCGATCGTTAATTCTGCAGGGGACTTTCACGCGATTTCGTTTACTTCCGCCGCCGCGCTCGTTTGACATTTTGCCTCACTCTCTGTCTTTCCCCCCCCCCCCCCCCCCTCCGTCTTGCCGCGTCTCTGGCTTCTCCCTTCTTCTCCGTCTCGCTGTCGCTGGCCGTGCGTCAGCCTGTTGCTTCGCACGCTCCCCACCCCTCTGTCTTCGCTGTTCCCTCTTTTCTCGATGCACGCACGGGGCAGCGGTGCGGACGAGGCAGAGTCTCTTGCTACCCATTCACGCGGTGCACGTGTCCAGGGTGAATGGCACGTGCACGGTGCGTCCCGTCGCGTCGCTTGTCGCCGTGTCGCGTTACCGTGAGATCGCGGCGCGCAGTGACGTGACTGCGCGGGTAAAGAAGAACGAAAGAAGTTACGATTACCTGTGCCGGGTCGTCGTAAGAATCGACGGGTGAAATGGGGGGTATCTACTGTCGTCGACACCTTAAACAGAGTATGTTACACGTTCCACGATCTTTACATTGCAAATACTGTGTACGATAAGTTTATTTAACCCTTGCACGGCGAATGCATTGTCTTCCATTTTACCGTACGGGTGATTCGACCTGTGTAGGATTTTTTAGTAAGCTTTTATATTGAATTCTGATTTTTCGGTGATGCAGAAGTTTTATTTTCTTCGTGGACTAATGGCTTGGGTAAGCGATACGTGCAGTTCGATACGTAGGGTGTAGGATATGTATCCGCCGTTTGAGGGTTAAAGCAGAGTGTATTCCGTAAGTGGTAATTCCATCTGTATGTAATTACAAATATCGACACGCGCCCAGTAGAATATCCTTGCGGGAGAAATTGATCGCGAGCTTCTTTTTTATTCGCAAGTGTTTGCGGTTTCTTTGGGTGTGTTTATGATAAAGTTGCACGTGATACCCCTACGTGCCCTGTCAGTGACAGGTGTTAAATTGAGCTCGCTTTAATCGATTTCCCTCGCCGACAGAGCCTGTCAATCAATTTCCTTTTGATTTTGTACACATGCTGTGTTAGAGTGTATTGTTACACTGCAGGTAGCACTGCTATCTTTATTACAAGTATTGAATTATATCAACAAGCGTTATAATTGAGAATGATAGACGACATTTCGGTTTCCTCGAAAGTATATTATTATTGAATTCAGTAATTAATTGAAAAACAAAGTTTAAATATTCTCATACGAACTGCGATCTTTCTTTTCACTTCGAGTCTCTATCACTTCCTACTCCACATAATTATTAATACCTTCCACTGCATATTTACAGCCAGTGAGAAACATTTTTACGGAGTTGTTGATCCTCTTCCGATTGGCACGCTTCGCTCGCGAACACTTTCTATTCCACTCTTTCGTTTAAGAGCTTACGGGGCATTTTCGCGACCAACGTGTAGTCGATGAAACTGACGCTTTGTTAGTCTCCGTTTCGAAATAGACGCAAGCACGACTACAAAGTAACAAGCCGCCACTGTACGGTCTCGTTCCTCTATTCTAGACCGTGCGTAATCCGATCTGGCACCAGAGAGGTGCACAATAAATTGGAGAAGAACCGAAGGGCGCACTTGAAGGAATGCTTCGAGCTACTGAAGAGGCAGCTACCGTCGCAGGACGAGAAAAAGTCGTCGAACCTTTCCATCCTCCACGCCGCAAACAGGCATATACAGGTATGAAACGTTGCGTTACCGCCATCCTTTCTTTACTCGATAAAACCGCGTATTGTTATCATTCGAGCTTTAAAAAACATTATATTTTATCCTTTTCTGAAAGGAAGCTTTACTACTCTTACTTCGTATATAAGAGACACATTAAGTTTAACTTCCTTCTCTAAACATTTCTGCTTCGTAATATTCAGCAATATTTATGTGTAAAGTGTATGAGAATTATAAAATATCTCACTGAACGTGTTAAAAACATCACGTATGTTGGCAGGTAGTGATGTGCGATATTTATCGATAACTGTATATATCGATATTTATCTGTCGATATATCGATATTTTTTATCGATATTTGTCTGTCGATATATCGGTATTTTTATCGATATTTGTCTGTCGATATATCGATATTTTTATCAAACACTAATAATTACAGGTATCGATAGTTATGGTCCAAATATCGATAATTTTTACTGCCCCTTCTATCATTCAAGCCAATTCATGCTAATAATTTTCAAATTACTACATCTAAAAATAAGTAAAATTCAGTAATTCATTTTCATACTCTTGTATTGAATGATGCCCATGTTGTTTCTCATTAAAATATAAATTCTAGTTTCCTTTAAAAATATGATTTGAAAAGTGAGTTACTTGTTTTCATTTTAATACTTTGAATCTTAATTTAAATAAAATAATTCCCCAATACTATACGAAAACTTTTATATTAGAAAATAATTCTTTTTAATCCAAAATGATACTCTCCTAAACATACGTATGTAGCTTATTTTTTAATTGGTAAATTGATACGATCTTCTTATCGATATTACCAGTATCGATACTTTTTTTAATAATATAATTCATGTATCGATATTGAACGAAAATATAGATCAAGAAGCATTATCGATAGTTGGCACCAATATCGTGCATCACTACATGTTGGATTTATAGAGAATTTTGGCACAGGAAGCGTATTCATCAATATCAGCTTCTATGAATCCGTGGTTTATTTCAGTAATAAGCTCGAGCATGTATTCCCTCTATTTCATTTGTTTTTTTTCTGTTCCATTAGCGAGAAATCGGGTATAACGAAAAGATCGAATATCTTTAAAAGCTTTATTTATCGAATATACGCAAGCATTTTTATTTCAAATTCGCTAGAAAAATTAGCACACGTGATGCATGTAACAATAATAAATTGTAATCAAAAGAAAGTCACAGTATATCGGAACATTCCAAATCCCCATCGAACGCTGTCTCTCGTTGCTTCAGATTTATCGTCACCTTTCAGCGTGACTTGCGCCCCGCGGAATGACAAACGGCACTGATTACACGCCGTTCGATAATATTTTTTAACCGTCACCCTTGCACATTTCTTTCTCCGATCTATACTGGCGTCTGCGGTTTCAATAATTATGTCGTTAACGGTATTTATATCTTATCGCCGACCTCTAAGCCCGATTTCGTCCCACATGCACCCTCCCTTTTTCCATATTCCATATCTGCTGACGCGTTGCGTGCATAAGTGTTTCCACTACTCCGTGCACGACTATTATACACGCGCCTTTCCACAGTCGAGCAACAATAATTTCCTCTCGGAGAAGTCGTTCCGTTGTCGGGCTTCTCTGTCCGCGGGAATCATCAACGCCAGTTTTCTGCACGAACATAGTTTCTACATCGTTTATACGCATCGTTTGCATACGTGCACCGACGTCAAGCGCCTCCACCTTAGAGACTAGACTCGCGCACGAAACGCTTTCGTATCGTGAAAAATACTAATCGCCCCCTTTGTTATTGCCAGCGCGATTTCCATCGTTGTGGATTGATGACCCGAGCTAGCGTGAAATATGATTTTGTGCGGTAATCGACACAGGAGAAGAGGGAGGGGTACTGTAGTGCTTAACACATTCAGCACGGCTAATGTCATAAGACACTACCTGCCCTATACCTTCAGAAATGGCCGTGTTAAGAGGGAACACCACTGTGACGGCCGGAAAGGCAATCTAATTTTAAGAATTTTTTTCCATAATAATTTACAGCTTTCATAGAAAATTTTTATTACCTACCTTCAGTACAATATCTTAAGAAACTATACAAAAAAATGAATATCAGAGTCAACGCTTAAAGTGTCAGTAATTGGGTCCTTTACCCCACATGGAAATGAGTCCTGTGGAATACCAAGAAGACACGCAGGTTTAAGAAAAGTTCGTTTTATTAACGGGAAACTTCGTGCAATTCTTCTAACTTGCATCATACAGTACGTAAACGTAACAACATTAGCGGCATAAAATAGCTGCACGGTTCATTGCCCAAAGAATGACAAAAGAAGGTAGAAATCGTTCAGGAGAAAAGTGTGCCCGGTATACAGTACCTACCGCGGTGAACACGCGGCCATGTTCATTCACCGTGAATAACCTTCCTGTACGATAAGTACGTCCAATTAATCTCCATGCCGTTAATCGCCGCGGTTAATATATTGCGTCTCCCGAATTGTATATCGGGTCGTGATGTAATCATGCGCCGCGATGGTAAATAACAATTAATCTATCGGATATAATGACACAGCAGCGGCGCGAAGCAAATCGCTTTATCGAATCAATGCGATGTCCATTTCGAACGCATGTCGCACACCTGAGAAGAGCCTGGTACTTTTTGACCCGTCGGGTACCCGGGTACCCGTAACAACTTCACGCAACCTCTACGCTTAATTTTTTCAGTTATTAAAATTCTTTTAAAGGTTTATATAATTTAACTCGGTTTCGGGAGATTTAAACTAAAACTACTTTTCTGGAACATTAATGATAGAATTTGTATTTATTTAAAATTAGGTTGAAAAATATTACGTAAGACGCTACCTGACTCCCCCCCGTAAGGAAACGTAAGAAATTCCCCCAAACAAGAAACAAGAAAATCCCCAAACAAGAACGAGTAATCTAAGTATGCGTTTTATGCAAAAAGGGCCCGAGTCTCCTGAGGCCGTTCATGCATCCAACAGTACAAATGTGGAAAGACGACCCGTTTAATTTACTACCCTGTTATAAGATTTGCAGTTGTATGTCTAAGAAGACTACGGCCCCAGAGAATTTCGCATACTTCTGAATATTCCGGTTCGGCGTCTCTCCTTTGATTGAATTTCGGCCGAGTTACGAAACGGACGTTAACTTTACGTGCGACGACCAAGAGATTCGCGCGAATGCGCGTCCCCGCGAAGGTCGACCACACCTCCTCTATTCCCTTCTTTTCGTGATTCAACGCCAGCCCCACCACGCCAGTCTTTGACCTCTCTCTCTCACGCTTCTCCGGCCCTCCCTTCCGCCCCTGTCGCGCTCCCTCCGTCACCCGCCTCTCTGTCCCTCTCCAATTCGCTCACTTTCCCCGTCTCTTTCTTTACCCTTCGTCCGCTCCAAGCGCATGCTCCGCGCGTCACCCGTTTGTTTCTTTTTAATACGCGAGCGGCGTTCATATCGTTTCCATCGTACGTGCGAAACCGGAGTATCATATTTCCCTTCCACCTTTCCCTTTTATCCTTCTATCTTTATTTCGCCGCGTGCACTTGCGACATATCAGCCCCCTTCTTCCAGGGAGCTTATTTGTTTAACTTTCTTTTCTTACGATGTCCCCGTATTCGCCTTATCGCGCACAGTCCTCCCCGTCGCCCAGTCTGCTGCGCTCAGTCGCTCTCGATGCGCGCCTCTTCTATTAAGGGCCCTCCAGACGCTGACACATGTGCAGTGAAACGTTGATACATGCATCGTGATACAGGTTTCATGAAACTCGCGTCTTGCTCACGCGCCTAGCCGGTGAGCAAGATGCCAGTTCCGCTTCTGACGCTGAAACACGGAAACCGATCTACAGTCTAGCAGCGTGCATCGTGAAACCTATATCACGATGCATGTATCAACGTTTCATGTAACATGTATCAGCGTCTGGAGGACCCTTTACTGTTTCTTTCCCGTTTAACGGTCTTTGTCCGGCTCTTTTATCGCCTACTGTTCGCCTCCGCTGCTCCTCCGCTCCCGCCTGCACCTTCCATCTCTCGCTTCCTCCTCCCCTGCGCATCCATCTGTCTTTCACTTTCCCACCAGAACTGTTCGCACGCAACTCTCCGTCCCCCTCGGTCTTCCCCCGTCTCACTCCAGGTCATCCTTCTGAACCCCTCCACCGGCGCGCAAGACGGTCCTCGCCCCGTCCTCGTCCGGCTCGGCCGGGCTCTGTCGGTGTGTCCCCTCGCAGCGCGCGGCATGCGTGCACGACGTTTCTTCCCCCACGTAGAAACTGTATCTATATTGGTTCCACGTGACTGTGCGGCCATCGGTGTCGCGCCGCAAGGCACGTATGGCACTGGCTGCTATCCGAACTTTTATCGTCCGGCGCCATTGTTGGCGACTCTTCCCAAGGCACCGAGCAGCTCCTCTTCTCGATGTGTCGAAACTACGCGCGACTTTACCAACGCGGCCCGACGCAATTACCCTGCGATGGGACGGATACTGTCTGCCTCGGATTCCCGACGGCCGATCCGCTCCCTCTTACATCGATCGACCAATCGAACAAACACGCTTCGTAGTCGATAAAGAATTAACGAAACGCCACTGTACCGTCGCTGCTCTAAACGTCACTGTACACCCTGCCGTTCAAGGAGCAGGGCATATCGACAGGCAGTTCGTCGACTGTGATATGTAATTTCGAAAATGGCATGTGCGAAGTCACCTTCGTGCCGAGATCTGAAATTCTGCGCGGAAGCCTGCGCGACGCGCAAATACGCCGCTCGATTACCAACGCAATAATAACCTCGCGAGTAGCTGCCAGACTTCTCAAGATCCTTGGGTAAGCTGCCGTATTATTTCGGAGATTAGTGCTGCCCTGGTAGGTGCGAGGCGACGTCACTCCCGTCCGACACTCCGTTCCCACCGCCCCGCCTGTACATTCCGTGCAAGCGCGTCTGGCCGTTTAAACGCCGATTGTTTCTCCACTCTAAAAAGACTCGGCCGATAAGCGCGGATAAACGTACTTCGGTATATGCACGAGCGGAGACTGAAGTGCAATGCAATTATTGGGCCTTAAGTGGCACGATAGCGGAGCGTTCCGTTAACGGAGTCCTGGACACGGTTATTGAGTCTCGTCGAGTGGCGCGTAAAAGGGTAGAGGCAGAAATACAGGAGAAGCGAAACGCATCGGAGATACCAGCGGAAATGAAAGAGTGAACGCCGGCGGCGCGTTTTACGTTCACCGTTCTCCCATTCGGTCCCCAGGAATCCGTTAGCCTCGCATGTGCACCGGCGCCGTAGAGAATGCAATAAAGTAAAGCACCTCTATGACGCGTGCACGATGTGTCAGATAAGACAGAAAAGAGAGAGAGACTGAAGGGAACGAAAACGTCATTTGCGTGTGTCGAACGCGTCACTGTGTGCGAATCCTGTTGGAGGCGGTTTGACCACGTGCTCGCGAGCCGCGCGTGCGCCTATTCAAGCAACGACCTTCGCTCTCCTTCCCCTTCGTTCCCCTCCCGCTGTGTCACCGTCTTCGTCTAACTTCCCTAGCCTCCTGTGCATGCGCCATGTGCCCGGCTATTTCCGTCTGGATCCCCGTATCTCGCAATACGCGGCCCCTCCATTCGCTTGCCCCCTCTCTGCCTCTTGTGTTGTATTACACTATCTTATTCTATCCTTGCCCTCCCCGTCCTCGTCTCTGCCGCCTGGCTCTCTATATTTTGCTCCTTCTCCAGTCAGAGGCTGTCTGGCTCACCGTCTCCGTTTGTCTCTCGGCGAACGGTGATCCCGATCGCCCTCCGTCTGCGTTCCACTTTTCGCGCGTCGGTGCATCTCTGTCTCTTCCACTCCGCGCCCTCTGCCCCACCATCGCTGTACCACGTGCACCGACGGCGCGCGCCGCGCCGGTAGCGCCAGCACGTTCATTGTCGCATGCGTTCCTTTTGCGAAGTATTTTCGCTGATGTTGCATGCAACGCTTATCACGCTTCCGAAGGAAAAGCGTCTTGGGCAATATTTCTGCCGGGGAACGTGTGTAGGTATGTACACACGTAGGAGTCGTCGTCTCGAATATTCCTGCGCGCGACTTCTTTGCCTGCGTTCGCTTTGTTCGTAGGTTACGTTTTCCGCTGTATCAGTTGTTGGATAAAAAGAGGAGACTTATTGACAAATGACCGCGCGCGGGTAGAACTTTCCACTCGCTTTTGTGGCTTACTTAATGCCTTCCGTACTTCGCGCGCAGTATATTCGTAGCTTTGACTATACTTAAGGGCGTGGGCAGGAACTGCACGCCAATCATCGCCATGATTAATTGTCACTACGGCGGGGTCTAATGCAGAATCAGCAATGGGATTCTTTCCTTCGTATCTCGCATGTGTTCGTAAAGATCCGTCGAGTATGTTAATGTGGAATTGGGTGGTACTATTTATCACAGACTTTTTCTGCAATCTGTTCGGAAGATGTGACAGTTAAGTGATGCCGTCGCCGTCTGGAATCTCATTATTTCGTGCACGTGCCGAGTAAACCTAGGTCGTGCGATCACGTTCGTAATGTCGTCACCCTGCCTCGAAGCTCCATTTCTTCACGGCGCTCGTTATCGTTATCGCGAATACGATTTCGGGTTGCGTGACTTTTTCGAGCACCTGACACAGGCCAGCGCCGGCCAGGCTCGAGTCTGATTTGAATCGCGCACGCCAGGAGTTTCGTCCTTGCATACCTCTTTTTTCTTTCATTCTCTCTTTCTCCCGGACTTCTTCGGGAGCGTGTGCGGTATCGCCGGACGGGGTTTCGGTGGCCGTTTGTCACGCGCACGTTTCCTCACGCATGTCCCATGCTGACGTCAAATACATGGCTTATCGTATTTCGCGGGAGAGGTGCCCTGAATGTGCAGGAGTATCGTGCGATGTTCGCGCGAAGGTATTCTGGAAAGTGAAGCGAAAACACTTCGGCTTTCTCTCGCTTTTCCCACGTGGCCGATCGCCGCTTCTAAAGATACGCCTGACGCTCATCGATGCTTAGTAATAAATTGGAGAATCTTGATTAAGTAAACCGGTTCGTAGAAACAAATTAAAATGCTATATACGATAGCGGTGAAAAGAAAGTTTAAAATTTATATTTTTACATGGCTGTATGTAAAGCCGTGGGATTTAAATTTTCAGATGTAATTCTATCTAATTGGAGCTATCTCATTTCTCTTACAATCGTATTTTAAATTTCCTTTTAACCATTACTGTGTACTAAACCCTTGCTAGCAAAATCTCTGCGAAGTCTCCACCTCACAATTAGTCAAATAGAGCAACCAGTATTTAAAAAAGATTGTATCTTCTTACTCCCAATATTCGAATTATTCCCAAAAATACGAGACACTCGAATTATATTTTGTATGCGAAAAATTCATTGCGCATCGATCGGCCACTTATTCCCAAAAATGTATCGAATTTGCAAGACGAAATAATTCCCTCGACGTATGGCGATACCCTCGCACTTCACCCCTGGCGATTACACGGAGCGATTTTTATGAATGAAACTGATTTCGCGTTCAATAAATGTATCGTTTTATCGGTCGGGCGATATTTACGGTTTCTCGTCGGCGAACAATCGGAATCTGTCTGGCGCACACGCTTACATAATGCGTCGAGTTCGTTTTGTATTTTATACGCTGTCAATCGGAAGGCAATTAATTTTTCAGACCCGCTCTATTGAGAATTATCAACGTCGCGTTTCTATTCTTTTCTTCCTTTTTTTTTTTTTTTTTTTTTTTTTAAATGTAGACGTTACTTCATCATCGCGTGATAACTTTGTTACAGACTTTGAGGAGGAAGGAGCGAGAATGCGAGCACGAAATGGAAAAGCTCGCCAGGGAGAAGATAGCTGCTCAACAAAGATTATTGGCTTTGAAAAAGGAGCTCGCGGCTACGTGGGATCACATTGATTTTAATACTCTTTTGCCCGAGCAGAATTCAGTTGCCGACGTGACAGCTACGAAAAGTGGTAGGTTTGATAATCACGTTGACATAGCAGTTGAAGAATAATTAGTTAGGAGACTTTTTTTAGATGTTTACCATTGGGACCATTTGAGATCGAACTTTCAATTGAATAGGATATATAAAGAAATCTAGTTTTCCTTCGATTTTTTAAGACTCCCGCGAATCTGAAGCCTCGGGTGCGCGCTTCTCGCAGCTGCCCGGGGTGGCGCGCTACTGATTATCATACAAAATATTTGGTTCCTAATAGTTCAACCAGGAACTGACTTTTTGAGAGAAAAAAATCACATCTGTTAAATTCTCGTGCAGAATAATCAAGAGTACTAAATGAGCTGAATATTTTCAACCATTTCGAAACTGATAGATTACAATTCTTTCAAAAGTAACTGGAATCACGTTTAAGTTAACACTGGCGTATGGAATCTTTATAAAAAATTCAATCAAACCAGATATGGACAAAATTTTTATTTAAATTAAATTTCGGATAACGAATAAAAGTTAAAAAAATATTCGTCATGTGTCGAATAAAGTTAACTCGGATTAACCCTTGCATACTATTGCAAATGTGCAACATATTTTGTCTTCTTAAATTTTTTGTTGTAACTAGCATGTAGTGTGATGTAACTACTTTATCGCGAATGATACATATTCTAGTGTCTAAACATTTACATGGGTCGCGTTGAACGTTTGTAATTCCGCTGTTTTTAAGTTATCACAATCGTAATGGCGGAAAAAGTGGAAAAATAAATACAAATATTTTTTTTAATTTTTTCCTTTTTATTATAACTCGTACGAGTCTAAAAATGTATTTTTTCCAAACTCGAAGAAGTTATGCAACGAAGGGTTAACGAACGAATGAGGAATAATTTTTTTAAACATTTATTCGTTTTTCGAAATTTTATTTAAATACAAGTCTTACCCATCTGCGAATCAAACTACACGCAACTTCCCTGGAAAACCAATTTCATGGCAGATAAGACCTGGGAGAATTATATCCCCCATTTCCAGCTTACTTCTTCACCACATAATTATCAACACGTTGCGAAGCACCCCGTGGTAAAACTGTCCCAAATCGAATCCTAATCGACCTGTTACCCGTGAAAGTTTCAGAGAACATGGAGGTGGACGTGACTGGGCTCGCTCGGGGTGGCACCAGGTACAGTAGTACCAGTAGCCTGAGCAGCGCGGCCACAGCCAGTTCACCGCAGACCCTTCAAACCGCCAGCACCGCTTCCAATATTCATAATCAAGTCGCGACCGCGGCCGTTGTCTGTCAGACGCAGGGTCTGAACCTCGCGCAAAGTTCCAGGGAGAGTCCGCCTGCAAGTTCAAGTCCTGGAGCGCCCACGCCTAGCATTCCTACTCCAGCACAGGTGAGCGCAGAGGCAATGATACTGTTACTGTCTCAGTGTTCGAAAAAGGAAGTTCCACAGCTTGCCGGATTAGCTGGGACGCTTCGATGCCCGCCCAATAATCCACAGGTCCCAGGATCGAATCCCGGCCGGGGAAATAAAAATCGGAGCCTCGATTGTTTTTCAGTGCATCGAAGGGTTCCATTATGCACCGAGCGTTTGTGTGTGACACGGTGCAGTCGAGAATAATTACAGTAAACCCCTCCTATAACGCGCTTTCCATGCAACGCGGAGCAAAAATTGCGATAGTCCTCCTATAACGCGGAACTCTACAAAGCGGGACGAATTAATATGATTTGTACTATGTAAAGGCTCCCCCAAACCAACGAGAATATCCGCTCCGCGCCGTGGATCAGATAAGGCAGCGGTTTTTTATACGTGCTGGCTTATCGGCAGTGTTATCTGATCCGCGGCGGATCCGCTCCGCGCCGCGAAATTCGCGTTGGTTTGCGGGAGCCTTTAATTCTCAGTTTCTTATAGCGCGGTACGAATTAATCGCGTTATAGGAAGTTTGACTGTATTGCGCATTTCACGCGCGAGGATTGTTTCTACGGCGAATTCCACTTACGCCCAAATCGCCCGCGATTTTCGAAATTTTGTGGGCTTATTTGTTATATACAAATCTACTGAATGGCGTAACGACTTTTTTCAATGTATAGTTTCGATTATATCAACGAAAAATGGCTCCATAATTATCACTAATGGCCGTTTTTCGTTGATATTATCGAAACTATACATTGAAAAAAGTCGTTACGCCAAAGATTGGTGCAGCCGTAGTTTCTGAGATATCTTGCCCACCGTTTTTAAAAAGGCTTCTTGGATGTCGTTATATTTTTTTTATTATAAACGTAAATATTTTTCTTCAAAAAAAATACCAAATGTTCTTTAAATGTTGCTCTTTTAAGTGCAAAAAGTTCTGTAAAAATATATGCTTCCGCTTTTAAAAAAAAAAATCGCCTCTTTTCGGGAAAAAAATCGGCCTCCCGACAGGTATAACCTCTGCATGAAAATCACGGGCGTTGCGGGCGATTTCGGGTTAAGTGGAATTCTCTCTACGAGTTCCTGTGAACATGGCGCTCAAGGTGCAACATATTTTTGGGAACTAAATTCATCGTTGTTTTGTTATGGAGAGGGAATAGAATTTTCCATAATTGTTTTAAGTACCTAGTCACTTGGAGGGTAATATTCTTTGATTTACAATAAAGTAGTGCTACGGTAGATGTGATAGAAGCGAGAGCAACGATGTATAAATAATAGAAAACGCACGTTGAAGTGCTGGAGTCATCATGGCGGTGAATTTGCTACACCTTGAGGGCCTTAAAATGCTGTATCCCAATCCCTTTTCCGTTTCCATTATATCTGCCCTGTTTGACCCTAGAAATTGTCCGTTGTTCCAGGAGAAAGTGAACAGTTCGCCGGCCGGCATAGTGCAGCAGTCGCACCAGCTGCACCTGCCCATCAGCGCTCAGATGCTGAACACGAGTCAAGGTTTGGCGACGATCGTCCCGACCCTCCAGCACATCGGGCCCAGCCTGAGGGTGATACCCGGCGACACGAGGCAGCTTCTCGTCACGCACACCGCCGGCAACAGCGAGTCCCGACCGCTGACGCTGGCCGTGCAGAATTCCTCGGATCAATCGAGGCCGCTGATCGCCGTGCAATCGAACACTGGAAGTGAGCCAAGGCCCGTGGCTCTGGTCGTTCACTCGTCCACGGCCAACGACAACAGGGTAACGTTCGTGCATTCTAATCTGTCGAACAACGACAGGCCGTTGGCCCTAGCCGTGCAGTCGTCCGCCAATGACGTCAGGCCTGTCACATTCGTGCATTCGACGAACGAGGGAAGGCCGTTAGTCCTCGCGGCCCATTCTCCTGCACTGAACGTGACGAGTGAGTAACTTCCGTTGTCCCCCCGGCAAACGCAATAACGAGTAGCTCCCTCCCGCCGTTAATCCTTGGACCACGGGGCGGTTCGCGCCTGCAACTATCAGGATTACCTTGAACCCTTTAACTACCGCGCGGTTCTGGGGAAAAGTGGCACCTGCGAGGGTCGCCTTAGTTGCGCGCATTCAGACCTATTACAGGCACTTCTGTTATCTGCTCTAATTCGTGACGTTACTGTTTCCGCACCGCCGATTTTACCTGAAATCGATGGGGATATTCGGTGCTGCGATGGAACACGGTTTAAGGTTTCCCGTGACTCGCGCAGACGGGGTTTACGAATGCGAGGGGACGCATGCTGCGTTTGTAGTTAAAGGGTTAATGAGGAACATGGACTGTTTGGTTTTAACGAGTAGCGGTGATTGGTGATAGGTCCAAGCGTGCGTTTATGGTCTTCTAGTATTGTTAATGAGCAGGATTGAAGGCATTATATACCAAGGACAGGTCGCACTGTTGCGGTTCTGTAATGAATTGGTGCCAGAGTAAACTATTCGTTTGCACAGCGACTCGTGCGAGTGTACGTGGAGCTTCGAAAATGGCTGACAAATTCTGAAACTGCTTATATCATTCCTCTGGGGACAATTTAAAATTCGAAGTCACTCATTATGTGGGAAGCTTGCAACTCCCATATGACTTGATACTTGCAGTTGCTTAAAAATATTCCTCTTCTTCAAGTACCTTGCAAGTACAGTGGGTGGCCAAATTATTATACTCAAACAAAAAGGCTTGAGATTCTTGTAAGTTTAAGCGATGGAATGGCTGTATCTCTGCGAAAACTGGTCGCAAAAATATTTAAAAAACACATTGTAACTCTTGAAGTTTCTAGCCTTTGAATCAAGGACTCCAATTTCTTTTTCATCCATTGTGATACTGTTTTATCAAGATGAAGCGCAGGAAACGAAGTTTCAGAAATTTTTGTCTAGTTTGAACTATGCACGGACTAAAAAAATGTTTCCCGGTAAATCCAACGAAGAGCTCTTATAGAGCAAACTTCTCTCTTTAATTTCGTTTTTCTGGTTTTGTCGTATGATTTTTATTGACCGAGTTATTCGCGATCAAAGCAAAAAAGGGACTTTTCACTTTCATGAGTGTTTCGGAAAGCTAAGAAAGTTTCCTTTCAGAGCCTTTAGTTGCCAATTTAAGATTTTTTTTAATCGTATTAAATCCATTTTAAAATGATCCCCAAAATTGACGAAAGTATTTTGAGTATAATAATTTGGCCACCCTCTGTACATTAAATCAAACATTTATTTTATAAGTAGTTTCGATCCTAGCGAAACGATACTAGAATATCGAATCGATTGGTGTGCTGATAGTGTTTCATTTACTCACCTCTTGGATTCGTTTAAATCCCCAGTTTAAAGCCCCAATCGTTTTAAGAAGAGTCGGTGTCGACATTAACGATTACGAATCCTGTGTTACAGACGCTCAAACAAGGATAAGAGCAGGAGACGCGCAAACCACGCATAAAATGGTCGGCGGTGTGACACTGGTCGGCGGGAACGGGTCTGAACTGACCAGACTTCCTGGTGGCGCCGAATTGAATATACTGCCGGCAAATGGTACGCTTTACGTTGAATACACTCAATTATCTCCTCTGTTCCAATACAGTCGAACTCCAGGTGTTCGAACTCACTGCTAAATCCTTGCCATTTGTGCTGGGAGGCCATCGCATTGAAACAGTAAGATATCATTGATCTAAATGGTAAATCAGGAATATTTAATCCACCTTATTTCATGTTCGTGCCGCCCCAATATGTCTGACATTCCCTTGCACCGATCTACTTTAAAAATAATGTAAATGCCCCTTCCCCCGATCTGTCGCGAAGAAGGAATTAATTCAATGTCCAGTACATACGAATATATTGAAAATCTCGTTGCCTGCGATTCCGAGCAGCACCAGCGACGCTAATTTTAAAGATCATCCTGTATATACGATTGTATGTAAAGAATTCTCTTAACACAATTGAACAATGCCTGATTAATCCTATAATCGTACACGACGATGCATAATGTTTAGAAAAGAAAGCAGTACGCTCGGTGCTATCAGAAGCTTATCAACTTTCTTGGACTGTGGACGGATGTCCTGAAGTCAGTTTCGAAAATGTCAGCTCCTATTATCAAAGCGTGAAATCATTGATAAAGGGAGAATCTAAGCTTCTGCCCATCCGTGCCGTCTTTGCGTCTCAACGTGCTCTCGCATAAACGGAGGGTTCTGCTGCACCGCTACGCCGACCGAAAAGTGTCGCGCGCAAGGTGCAATGAAACTGAAAGGCATCGCACACCAAAGGCAGGTCGCATCGTTGCGATTTTGTAATGAAACGGTGCCAGAGAAAGCTATTCATTTGCAGAGCGACTCGTGCGAATCCCCTGTACGTGTCGCTTTGAAAATGGCTGACAAGTTCTGAAACTATTAAGTTGAGTCGTGTGTAACTTCCGATTCTCCCGTGTTAAGAAATCTGTTACACTTGCATCGACTATATCGGCCACACCAGTCTTAGCAAGGGTCAAAGTTCTCGACGTAAAGATACGTGGAACACAAGTCCTCGGGCCTGTGTAACTCTACAGGTGCGTATGGACTTCGCGAGGCTTCCTCGCGAGGCAGGCCTCGCGGAGTGGAGAGTCTAGAGACCACCTTGAAATGATCGCTTTATGCAAAGTGAAAAGGAACGGGGAATCCACTCCGCGAGGCCTGCCTCGCGAGGAAGCCTCGCAAAGTCGGTACCCTGCTTAAGGTAGGCTCTCGCTACGCCTCGCCTCGCTTTGCCTCGGCGCAACTTTTCGCACTCACGTCTAGGCTCGCGTTGCCTCACGTTTTCCGCACCTGAAGTTATCTGAGCTTTCCTCGGTTCAAGTGTTTGGTCAGTAGCTCAGAGAACCTCTTCCTTCCTCTTTTAGCGGTCACCGAAAGCGGTGGCGTTGCATCCACTCACACTAAGCCTTGCCTCTCTTCCTCAAAATTTTCTCGTGGAAGAATCCGCGGCTCGGAGTCGCGCCGAGGCGAGACGCATTGTGAGTCAAATTGTCAAAATACATAAGAAAAGGATAGGAAGAATAAAATGAGCCGCGGCGAGGCATAGTGAGAGCCTACCTTAACACAGGGCGAAGACTCGCAGCTTTGTCCGCAGTGTTCAGGTCGAACTATGTTTAGTTAAAGCCAAAGCCTAAAGGCGAGTACCAAAACTGTATCTGCTTCCAACTCCTACCAGTCTCTCCATTGCTCGGTACACCCGCGCCTGATACTTAATGCCCTGACACAAATCGTATATACATGGATATAGCATTCAGAGCTTGAAAAAGACCTTTGAAAAGGAAAGTCAATGAATGTGCTTTGGAATTAGTTAGACTTTGCCCGTCAGATGTTTTAGCTGCGAAAGAACGCCGACGCCACTCGAGGCGCCAGCGATTGAAGCTAGAACTCTACACTGCATTCCACTTTAGAGCGGACTCGTTCCGCGCAGGGATATACCGCTGATTGGTAGGAAGCCGGCAGGGAAAGTGCTACGACCAATCGCGCGTGTCAGATCCGTGGGAGCTGCGCAGAATCGGTCGCAAATCGGTAGCGTAGGTCCGCTCTTATACGGAATGGAGTGTAGAGCCCCGTGAAAGTTACTCGTGACTCAACCTGATACTTGCCCAGACCTTCGCGGCATATATCATCATGCAATTAACGTTATGGGTTGCAGGATTAACGCTGAGCCACGCAGGCGTATCGCTGCAAACGGCGACAGGTAAAGCGGGCTCGACCGTGATGCAGAACGCTCCGTCCACAGATGGTATAGCTCACATCGTTGGCCCCCACACGCCTCTCTCCGGGCTGACGCCTATCGTCACTCCTATGACCGTTGTCTCGCAAGGGAATCAAGTGACCGCTCACATTCTCGCCCCGTCTAGCCTCGCGGGAAAGATGATCACCACCCCGATACTCAAGTCCGTGGCGCAGATGCCGATCGTGAACGCTCAGTATATCAACACGACGACCCTGGTCAAGCCCGTCGTGGTCGTCAGCAGCCCGTCTACGTCGACGCAACAGTCGACGGCGCCTTCCAGCACGCAACCCTCCTCGACCACGCACTCGACCGTCTGACAGAATCAAAGGAAAGTGAGATTAGTTTGAGAACAGGCCGGATCGTGGCGCCAGTGTGCCGCGGTGGCGTCGCTGGTCAACGTCGGTCCCCGCGGATCGTTGCGCCATCGGGGCGGGCCCGCGTCCCGCCGCCAGCCGAGGAGCGACGCCGAGCTGGACGAGGCCCAAGGGGCCGCAGGCAACGGAGCAGCAGTGTCCGTCGCGCTTTACCCGATATCGAAGGGGGTCTTTCTATTTTTCACCGTTCAACTTGCGTTCCTTCGTGTTTAAATTCGATGTTTTGTAGAAGCTCTTCCAAAGAGTAAACCGACTGAGAGGGCGCGCCGAGGCGGGGGCCCCTTGCTCAACTTGTGCGATCGTGCACGGTACCTTGGATCGCGATTCGAAGTAGTACTTATCGGGCGGTTAGGTCTGGGGCGCGGGAACATCGCGGGAACGACGACGCGCGGGGGCAGCTGAGAATTCGAATAGAATCTTTCCAGGCGATTTAGACGCTGTATCAGAGTTCGAGATGCATGGTCCTCGCATGGGGAACCGAACGGGCTGGGAGAAAAAAAAATCTGAATGTCCCCAGCCCCGTTGGTTTCGCTCGCGGGGACCATTGAATTGCTTTTAGTCGCATTACTGATCGAACTGCCACCTCCACGCAATCGTTTTCTTGTTGACTTGTCAATTAAAAGGAGCTTCTGTTGGGGTATTGTTTCGGGGAGGGGTGTAACCCTGCGCATATGTTTTTATCATATAGTACCGAGGAGTCTAACGGACAGGCTAACGGAAACAACCCAACTAGTGGTGCAATCTCGTTTTGTACGATTTTTAAACCGCCTGACCGGCGCATTGAAATTGACACTGTCTCTTTCCGGTACCTTGTTGCAATTGAAGAAGTTCTGCGGAGACAGAGAAGAGGGAAGGGGGTGGGGCGGGTGGGTGAGGGTGTTGAAACGCGACTGTGTTTGACGAGTGATGTTAAATTAAATGAATTGTATGATAAGATTGGTCGAGATGTTTGAAAATTGATTGGTCGAAATCTCGAAATCGGATGGATGATAACGCTTGCGCTTTTTAAATTAATCATACAGTGGCTGTGGAGTAACGATTATTCGGACTTTAATTATCGTACGCCTGTATTTACTTTCGGAAGGGAATTAGGATCGTAAATCGATAGTTTCGTCGTGTTCGCGAATCACGCGCCGAGGGACACGCGCGGGATGGGGGGGGGGTTTATTGTTTATAATATAATGTGCTCAAGTATTTATTCGCTTATATTTATTACTACAAACGTAACTGAGCATCAGAACGTTCGCCTTGGCTTCTTGATTTCCATACCACTAATGGGCCTGAAATTTCATTGTACGCTCAGCTGTGACTAGGAAAAGGAAAAACAAAAGTGTTACGAGATACGTATACGTACGTTTCAAGGTGGTAATTCAGTTTTCTTTTTCTTTCTTTTGTTTATTTTTCATTTTGAATGTGTACATGTAAATGGCTCTCGCTAACGATCGCGGACGGAACGTTGCTATTCTGCATAATAATTCGCAAGCGTTCGAACGAACAAACGAAAGTCGGGGACTTCTTATCGCGTTATCAGGAAAGGCTGGAACTGTCGTATACACATAATGATCGATCACCGTACTATTTTTAAATCGCTTTCTACGCGTGAAGCGAGAAGTTTACGTTTCACCTTGCAAACATTAAATTTCGAGCTTTCGTTCGATATACTCGATGCGAGACCGTTAACGGTGCTTATTCGGATTAGGTAGAATTAAAGAGGCAATGGAAGCTCGGAAGGGATCGAACCAGGAAGGCTTGGGGCCTTATTGAAATCCTTCTCAATCGGGACGGTGCATCTCGTTTGAGCTTCGTCCCCCCCACGATCACAGTTTCCTCGAGGATGGACGACTGCAGAAGTACGAAGCAAGCTCTCTGGCGATGGAAAATTTGTAATACTTTTTAGGCACTGTCACCGCGTGTACTTCTGTAATGTACGATATTCGTCGATTAATCACTCCGGAGCGAATTGAATGAAGATTTTTCTTGAAGAACAGTTTCGACGCTACGTGTTGCAGGCATAGTAGACCCTGAGTGGTCGCTTGATCTCTACTACAATTTCGTGAGTCCCGTAAATCGAAAAATTCCACATTGGTCTAGAGTAGCGAGCGTTTATTCTTTGCCCGATGAAAAAAGGCACCCGACGAATAATGAAATTAAAAAAGAACGACGCACGAGCATATAAGCGAAGATGCTCATTCGAGAGTTGAGCAAACATTCGATCGCTACTTTTCACACGCGTGTGCGACTGTTAACGGTCTCTTTCGGATGTCACGATTTGTACACTAGTATTATTATTACTTGTATCTGCGTATACACATATATATTTTGTTTTTTTTTTTGTATTTTTTAAATTATTTAATCAAAGGCTTGGTCAGTCAGTCGATAAGCTGATGTCATTGTACGTATGTAACATGCGTGGGGCGCTGTGTCTCTAGATCTATCATCGAATTCGTTAAAGGATTTATATATTAAGTTATTGGTTAACGGGGGAGCGGTGTCGTCTTCGATAACGGCATGCAAGGAACTTCTGTGAATTCTCTATCGTACGAGGCCGTCGAAAATGTCACCCTGGTTCTCGGGCGACCTCCATGACCGTGAAATGTGATCCGGCTTAATCGGGATCGAGGCACATCTTTATACGTTCGTTTTTGTTATTCATAGTTATACTGCTCTTTAAAACGAGAGGTGGTGTCGTTTCCAGACAATCCTGAAGAACGAGATTATTTTCAGGGACGAAAGAAATGTTGCCCATTTGACTTTTCCATTGTGATGAATTATTATTACAGACTGTTGACACAGCGATGTCCTTTTTTTTATGGAACTCGACTGAACTTGCGGAGCATGCAGATTATTTTAAGTATCGAATACTTTATTCAGCGACAAGGTCACTCGAGCAGATGATCCCATGCATCATCCTGATCAGTATACTAAACTGCTCCGAGCGGGCAGTTAATATTTTCTATAGTGAAATGACTATTGTCTGACTCCGTTCCCACGACGAGCGCGCGGGGCAACGAGAGATGTTTAACTGCGGCTTCGCCAGGACGCGCGTGTTTCAATAAAATACTGAGTATATAAAATTATCATAGGCGTTACGTGATATCGATGGACTTTATCTACAATTGCGCTACTAAATTAGTAGAGCTTTAGAGTAATGACACTACTGAATCAGTAGAGTTAGAAAGTAGAAACGGTATTTTATTGCAACATACACGCGCGACGGCGTGAAACAAATTTGTCTAGCGTACAGTAGCATGCAGTTTGATTCGCGGTACCATCGAGCGGGAGATGATTTGATTCTTCGCCCTAAATGTAGTCAAAACTGTAAAATCCCTTTCCTCGAGAGTTCCTTCTGAAAAAAAGTCACCTTGGAATCTCTTGCTTGCTGCCCCGGTCGTTTTATGTCCTCGAAACCTGGAGGTTCATCGAAGCAGCTGCGCTTCGCATTCTCGACGAATTTTTCTAACAAAGAATCAGCCTTATCGACACCGTACGACGAATCAAACTGCTTAACCACTGTCCAACGTCATTGTCTATGCTTCACTGGCCTCCACTGCGCAACTATGGTGACATTTTCACGTTCCACCCGTACAATGTACGGTGCACAAGATCCGAAAGCTCCCGAGACTTCGAATACTCGCGTGCCCCCTGGAATCGTTCGGTATCTTCGTCGAAGGTACCTACGGTTGTCTCTCGGTTTACGTTCTCTGTATGTTATCTTCGCGTATTTAGTTTTCGTTGAGTGAAGCCGATGGGAAGAGCGTCGATTCGCAGACATATCCGAGCGTACTTCCCCCTTCGGGCGGGTAACTGGCGAATCGGGGCAGGCTGTTGTCGTCCATTGCTGCTGGTCTTCGCGGTCAACGTATAGAGGTCTTTCATTTTATAAATTTAGCGATAATCGCGACTCTCGAGGGAACGTAGCCCCATTCGATTCGGCGTGCGTGTATAGTAGCTAGAACAGGCGTACAGCGTTGTCATAAACTCGGTGTAACGAATATATTCCGAGCTGCGGCGTAAGCGTGTTAACAGAGGTGCGAGTAGGCAACCACCCGAAGCTTTAGGCTCGCTCCACACTGTCGGTCCGGTCACGCCGCGTTCTCGATCAAAGTCACACCCCCCGAGCGTCCAGACTCGTCCGGCTTGATAGCGTGGACGCTCGGGGATGTGATTTTGATCGAGAACGCAGCGTGACCGGACCGATAGCGTGGAGCGAACCTTAATCGGAGCCTGCGGATCAGTTTTCGCGCCGTCGCTCGATAATTTAATTCGCGACCTCTGTGTACCTGTTCCACCTGCTATGACGCCTGTGCACGGTGACCTTCAGTCTCGTTGAAGCGAGAGAGACAAAATTCACGCGATCTCTCGCGCCTGGCCGTTAAATTTCACGGAGGAAATTCGTATCCGCGCGCGCACTAGTCATTCCCGTTCCCTCCTTCGTTAACGCGGCCAACGGGTCCACTGGGCTTTCGAACCGCAACAGAATTCGGCGCAATTTCCCCTGAATCCAATCTCGAGTCGTGCAATGGATGTAAATAGTCGTACTAGATGTTCGGGGCATTCTTGAGCTGGTATAACCGCGGGCAACAAGGAAAGGCGGCGGTATGATCGTTTAATTGGTCCGTCGGACGCGAGGCGAGCGACTTTTCGGCCCCCGTCCCCTACTCCTCCTCCCCCCCGCCCCAATTAGCGAACCTCGAGGGCGCGATACTTGTTTATTCGTTTCACCACTCTGCCAGCGTTATTCGCCGTCGTGGCTCCTTTGTAGTTGGATCTCCAAGCTGCTCTGTAAATTGTGCGCTAATTTTCGTTCGCTTCTGCCGAGGTAGCTTAGAGACGTTTTCGTTGGGAAGGAGTCGAGTGTCGTTCGTTTCGAGTCGAACGGAAGAGGCGTTGTAAAGGAAAGCCGGTATCAGGATGAATCAAAGTAGAAACGCGGTCGTATCTTGCTGTCGCGTAGCGGGTACGAGCGGCGACTGTCGAGAGAGGGAGAGATGAAAAGCGATAATAATAATAATAGTAGTAATAATTATGATAATTACGATAATAATAATAATAATAAAAAATATCCTTTTTGTATATAGAACTCGTCGGTCGGCGGCAGCCCCGCCACGGGGCGAGATCGGTCGACGATGGGGGACAGTATATATGGAGAACGCGTGCGGGGGAATATATGTGTACATGAACAATGTGATATAAGTAATTAATAAAATTACTTAGCACTATAGCGTTTAAGCAAACTGTTAAACTGTTTACAGCGTAGACATACGATGCTAACTATTATTTACTAACATCCTAAACAAAAAAAAAAAAATTAAGAACCGTAAGGGAATCTAATTGTACATAGGATTACGAGAGAGAAAGAGAACGAGAGACAGAGAGGGAGAGAGAATGAGAGAGAGTGAGAGAGAGACAGTAAGATCGAAAAATGAGAGAGAGAGAGGTAGAGTGAGAGGAAATCACGAGATATAATTAATTATATTAAAATCGAGAGACGAAAAGAATGAAGATCGATGAAGACGGGAGAAATTTGAGAGAGTGAGAAATTCTTCTGGACATTATTCGATAAACAGTTGTTCGAACCGTGTGTCTTCTTGTGTATCCCTCGTGATATAGAGCCTGTAGATTATATATTTCTCGCGTGAATGGGGAAAAAAAAAAACAACGAGGAGAATATGTGTGGGCCGAGCGTTCTAGTAAGAGTGTTGTTGTTGTTGTAGTCTATATGTCGAATTTTGTTATATGCCGTCGATGGTATATGAAGCACGGTGTATTCTCACGAACCTTCGAACAACTTGTTGTGCATTGAAAAGAAACGATAAACGAGAGATTGAAAAAAAAAGATACAGATGCGTGAAAATGATGATGCGCGAAGCGGACCGTCGGGGAAGGGGGTGGGGTGGGGAGGGGGGGGGGACACGTCGACCCCACGACGCGAACAACACCTTTTGTTTTCGAAAATAATGCGACAAATTTCAATACAATCTATTACAATAAAAAACGTAAGCGTGAACCGTTGCCCAGCCCTCTTTCTGTTCACCTTAGAACAACGCTCCTGGAATACCTTCGCGCGAGACTTATTTGAATCTTGATGGCGTTAACGCGCGCAGAGTCGTCTGGCCCATTTTAATATTATATTTTGGGTTTGAAATGCTTTTTAATTTTAAGCTCGACGCGAGGAAAAGAATAATTCCATTCAAATTGATATTTAAAATGCTGTGGGCTATTACTAAATAGATTTGGTGTAGAAACAACATTTCCTTTTTAAACGTGCTTCGCGTCGCGCGCAACACTCGGTTGGCGGCAGAATTACGAATACGAATTCGCAATTGGAAAATCATTTTTATTTGCGGACGATGTTGGGAGGGTACGAGTATGTGCGCAGGTGGCGAATGAATAATTTGTTTTAAGTTGTTCCATTTAATAAGATTCTGTTGCAAGTATGGCTGACAGGTAAGTAAGACAAAAGCTCAAAGTTTATAGTTAGTTTAATTAGTTGATTCTGTCACTTAAATATGCCTGATTTGTAAATAACACGGAATAAGTAAATATTTCACATCCTGAGAAGTTTGTTTATAAAAATAGAATTCTTTGTGCGTTAGAATTTAGATTATCAAGTTATGAATTATCGGTATTCGGTAGTTAATTATATACTGCCAGGGTCACGTTCCTATAATACAGACTACGTAGGTACTTATTTTTGTAATGTAGTAATTACCACTCGTTAACAAGTTTATTTAAGTTTAAACGTTAAATGAAGTGTTAATTGGTAGCTCACTTCAGTCCGGCTCGACTCAACGAGCTATAAATTCGCATAAGTTCTTTAATTTCTTTGTGCAGTTTTATTAAGAATTTCGAAGCAAAAGGTGTACGATTCCTTTATTTGCAGAGTCTACAGACTTATTACATAGTTTTTAAATTCAAAAGAGTCGAAGTTCTTTGAAAAACTACATAATTCAATAGAAGCAGCACAGGAATGAGGTTAGAATAGAAGCGTCGAATACATGTAATTGATTCTAACGTGTGTCTACTATCTAGTGACTTTTGGAATATAGTATACCTATCCTGGTTATTGAAAGGATATCCTAGCGCCGTATGCCATAGTGTAATTACCCAAAACATCATGATAGTTTCTAACATCTTCGACTACATATTTTCGAAGACGCAATTTTGCACAGAATAGGAGTACACTGCGCATATAATAATACTTATTATATGGGAAACAATACAGAATCCAAAATATCCGTATTTCTTATTCTGGTCCAGAGTTTACACATATAACTCCACTGGAACATCCGAAAATCAGTTAACATTTTACCAGAAAAATTGACAAATAAATGTTAATTGTTAGTATATTGTTTAAACAGATGAATTTTCAATTTTTCTAAAACCTGCGGTGGAGATTGAAATCCTCTTTAAAAAAATACGTGATCTTTAAATTGTTACTTCAACAGAAACATTCGTAATTCGCGGATTTCGAACGACCTAGTTTTACCCGCGCTAAATTCTAATTCCTCCCACGCGTAGCGTTACAATCTCTTTCGAGATTTCGCCGGTAACGTTGCATGTGACAGTAAAATGGTAATGGGGTCCTGGGACCCGACAAATCGGTGACGGAAAAATGCATTGGGTCTATCCTATACAGCCGTTCGTCCACCGCCGCGACTCAACTGCAATTTGACTAATTGTAAGAAACGACTTGCATGCAATGGCGTTGGTGTAACCCGAGGAAATCCGTCAGATGTTTCCCTGAGAGACTAAAGCTGGCTGCTCGTCCATCGCCGCAACGCAACCTCGTCCGTGACGCAACGATACGCCGGCAATAGAAGAAAAGGAGAGTGAAGGAGAGCACGCTGGTGCGGAAGATAGCGATCGGTGGTGCCCTCTGCCGTTCGAAGACGAAATTACTTATGCATACTTGCGATCCACATTGCACAGTGCTGAGGGGGAGGGGCACGGACGGTCGCCGTTTCTCTTTTCCGGTTTACTCTTATTCCCATTTAATTGGCCGGTTGGCACGGGTCAGTGTTTTCGGTTGTGCTCGCGTCGGATTTTCGGGCGGCCCCACCTCGACGGCGGAGAGCCGCGTTCATGCACGACACGAGGCGAGCAAACGGGCCGGTGCGGGACTCGGGCGTCCAAGCCGTTGGTTAGGTTCGGTCAGCTGGTCGTTCGTGGGGATCGCCTTGAATGTCGGCGTACAAGCGCGCGGGGCAGTTGGCTCTCGCCAGGGCTCCAGGAAGGATGCGCGATCGGGGGTGTGCGCTTCTCAAGACTGCCACCGGTTTCCTGCGTGCCGGCCGCTTTACGGTCTACAACGCGGCACCATAGCCTCGGTCATTCAATAACAACAATCGTCGTGGGCGCGAACAGTGCTCGACCGTGTGCATCCGCGAGGGAATAAGGGAATTCAGCCTCGCGAACGGAGCTTCCGCGGCCAGCGTCGTGTAACGGTGTACTTGCGCGTTCTGCACAGCTGAAGAAAGAGGGCCGAGAAAAACTTGCGCCCGCGAAGGTTAGAAACGACGATTACACACGGCTCCTGAACGCGACAACGCTGGCGCGTCTCGGCACTTTTCACGGCTCGCTTAGGTTAAGTGTCAGCCGTCATTCCGGCGGCACTGCCGAGTCACAAATTCGAGGGAGATGAGACACATCTGGTGTCGGTTACTCTGAGGATCATTCCTACGGATGTCGCCACGGCCCGCGTGCATCTTTCGTCCCGTGAATGAGCGATAAACATTGGTCGTTGCCGCGGTGAAACGGAGAGGAAGCCTCTCGCCATTGCAACAGGGTCAAATCCAGCATAATTGTGCGCGTTCGTTGGTGCAGCGTGAGCTACCGCAAAAACACGCCGGTCGATACGTTGGACCACGTCGAAAAACGGATTTGTGGAGATTCTCTGACAACGCCGTAGGAATTGTCTTTCACGTTTCTGTTACCGACCGACGCATATACATATATATACACGCACAGTGTGTATATATATATATACATATACATCGAGGGCGACGTTTACTGAATACGTTTACTGGGGCTGTGCAAGTTTCCACGAATCGAACGTATTAATCAATCCCAAGGAGAGAACGAACAGTGTGATGTTAGCCGGCTGTGACGTTTTCGACTCATCGAATTTTGGAGCCGTGGACGCGTCGATTGTTTATGTTCGACCGTGTTCCAGATGCGAGAGACCGGAAGGAAGTGTATGCGACTTGGCGACAGAAATCCACGCTTGACGGGCGCCAGCGAATCATAAGGGCCGGTGTTACGACGTCACTTAATAGCTCGCATGATTTTCGTACTTAATGCAAAACCTAACCTCAACGCGAGCAGCACACGTCTGTTACCGGCAAATCGCGAAGCGCCGTCGCCCTTTCGATTTTAATCGCGAACGGCGGTTTTCACCGAATCGCGCTCCGAAGTCGCCCTTATCCGAGCCACCGGCCGATTCGTACTTAAAGCCGTTCGATCTCGGGAGGAAACGCTGTGCCGGGCGTTACGAAGTTTCTCGGCGGTGCATCGAGGTTCAGTGGCGGAAGATTCTCCCAGTGAGAGGTGCAGCCCGAAGAATTAGCGGAAACGCTTCGCGGCACACGAACGTCGGCGATTTCTCACGCAACGAAAGATTTGCCGAGGCTGGCAAGTGGAAGTTAAGTTTAGCGGACGCCTGATCGATTACGCAAATTAACGGCACCGCTTCCAGACAACTTTTCGACAGTGCAGCGCATTGTATCAAGGTAACTGTCTATTTTCGTATCGCGCATTTCGTATAACGCGTTACGTGCCCGTTCGCGATCAATTTTCTGCAACGTCCTGCACGCTTAGATTTAGAAATGGCTCTCGAGTAAGTACTGCTAAAGCTTTTTCCCCCTCGCATCTTAAGTTATATTTCTTGCGAAGTAGTTTACATAAGTCGCGTGGGTGCTTGGCCAATCTTTGGGAGGGTTGCTCCTTTATCGTTCTGCGAAATGAAAGTACGTGTAGATTTGTGTTAGTGGATACCATTCTCGTACAGTTTTTCTTACACAGAAAATACAGCAATTTTTTTTCAACGCATTTCCATTGTCTTCTAAAATTTTTCGTAAACAAGTAGATCGTAGTATTTCGCGTCAGCCGCGCTGTACATTCGGTATATATTGCGCGTATATTGGAAACAATTCGGGACAATTTATGTCCACAGGAGTGGCCTTTTGTCGTGCATTATTTATTTAACAATTTTTCCTTTCAGAATTATCATGTTACTTTCGCTTGATTTTATTTTCGACGCGGTATAATTACTTCTATATACCGTGTTTGGAGTTTCACTTCAGAGTTGCGATACAGTAAAATTATGAATGGGTAATGAATATTACTGAATTAATTTATGGCCTCTTTGGAACGGGAGGATATGCAAGTTACCATGGAGTGTAACTTTCTTTTTTTTTTTTACGAGGCACTATAGGTTCAATTGTGTGTAAATGTTTTCGTAATCACTTAGCCGTGCACGTTAGTACGATTGACGAACGTGTCGCCGTTAGACTATTAATTATCCGCGTTAATTACCGTTACATATGCGGGTAAATCGATGCCTCGTTCGATGAACTTTATGCGCGTGCCACTGAACGTTACACGTTATTGTTGCAATAAAAGTGATTTCCCTTTTGTTTTGTAACGAGTTTTAAGTCTCTTTTGTTCGGACTCGTTCGCGCACGAGAATGACGCGGTGAAATTAAACAATATGTTTCATTAAACCTCTTATAGTACTTTCAAGACATTTTACTTATCCGTTTCATGTTCTCTTCGTTACACGAACTAGGTGTTCAATAATTAAGCACATATCTGCAACTCACTCTGTTGCGAATGTACTTCGAAATGAAAATTACCTAACGTTTATAACTGCTCGTTATCAACTAGATATTATTAAACACATTTTATTAAATTTCTTTCTTGAACATAGTTTGTTAGGAATTTTTGTAAACACTTTTTGACTAAGTAGGAATGTAAATAACATCGTATATTATTTTTTCCTGCTTTGTAAATCCTAGTAATGGCGCCAATTAGCGCTTTTTCTATACAGTTTCAGTTTTCACTCCGCCGCGTTTCCCCCAAAATTTTCTCCAAATCTTGCCGAATTTTTCGCCAGGAAACAGGCGCGTGCGTCGTTAAAGGCGTTGATTTATTTAGGTGCATCGCGAATACACTTTTATCCGGCTTGATCGGATTTGACTCTGTTCCCAACGCAAACACTTCGGCTCGGGTTGGTAACGGCCACTTACGTCATCGTCCTATTTTCCAAATATTTGCGATATCGCCGGGGCAGTGCATCCGCGGTGCACTTTCGTCGCTATGAAACGTTCGGATTCGACGCACCGACGAAAAAACCTCCAGGAATCGATAAATCCGGCTAAACGCGCAAAGTCAAATGCAGATATTTCTCCCCGAATTTTTATTTTTTTATCGGCGAATTAGCGGAATGTATACTTCCACTTCTTTATCTCGGGTGGCCGGGCAGCCGAGTATAATTCGGAATTCTTAGTTTCGCCGGAAGACACTTGGACTATTTAAAGTGCAATGTAAGATCAGGTGATAAATTTATTTAAAGTGCCGTGTAAGATCAGGTGTTAAATTTTTGATAAATATTCGAGCAACGTTGATAACATATGCCTCGTTCCATTGGACTTTCAAACTGTACTTCAGGCTCGCAAAAGAAGCTACAGAATTTAAATTAAATTACAAATTCATGAGAGGAAATTTTATTTTTATTTTATTCTTCATTGCATTCGTCGACGTAACTCAACTTTTTCCCGCCATTATTATGTCTCATTTTCAGGAAAATTTCGCATATACTCGTTTGCCCGCCCACTCGTTCATCCACCCTCTGCCGCTCAGTCGCTGCAACAAATTGGGCAGCGTGAACATCGGTGAAGCTTGGCATTCATTTCGCCACACGCATTGGCGCAGAAAACGCATAAAGCACTCAGAATGTTGTAGACTTAGGGGTTTTGTAAACAGTTTGTATTGGCAAACTCGCCTTGATTGGATACAATGCGGATAACCACGTTTTGCTAAGGAAAACACACCTAGCTATCCCTAGACGGACTAAGCTAGAATTCCGCAGTGGAGAGTGAGGCTTGCGGGAAGTAATATAGGCGACTTCGAACGAATGGAACCCGATAAAGACGTTATCGGGCTCAACTGACACGGTACTAGGCAATCTCGGACGCGCGAGACCGGATATAGATGATACTGGCCCTAGGAGACTTGATATAGACAGCTTCGCAACGCGAGAGGAACGATAGAGACGAGCTAAGACCCGAGTTTCTTACAGACGATATCGGGATTCTGTAATTTCAGAGGGTTCCCCCGGGGGTTCCACAGGTTCCTGGAGTTCTTTCGCGATTCTGTAGATCTTGGGAGCTTCGGAAAGTCCCATTGGTTTCCGGGGACCTGGTTTCTGAGGTCCTGAGATTTGTGAGGGTATCAGAGATATGTATTAGGAGCTTTAACCCCTCAGACAGCGACCCCTGAAACGAAACACTGACCGTGAGGCCCGGGCCCTCGGAACGAAAACCTCCACTGTCTTCCCGGTCGGTATAGGAAATACAGCTCTAAGGTCTGTACGAGATACGGAGGCGGGCGACCAGTGGAAAACTTAGGGTCCGCACCAGATACTGAGGTGGTCGTTGAGGGGTTAAATGGCTCTATGAGTTTCTCGGGACCCCCTCTATGGAAGGTTTCGTAATTCTTTGGGAGCCTGAGGTTTAAGGAGGGTTCCATAATTCCCTGGGACCCTGAGGTCTAGGAGGGTCCATAGTTATCCGTGGTCCTAAGGCCCTAAGGTTCCAGAGATCCGAGAGGCTTCAGAAAGTCTCTCTGTGTTCCTGTGTACCTGGAAAGTTCTGCGGAGCTCTCATAGTGTCCCAAGGGAGCCAAAGGTTTAGGTTAGGAAGTAGAACTACAGTTAGAGCCTTATTTTTACTCCTAGGAAGGTATTTTTAACTTTGCAAATGCTTTTTCAAGCATTTAACCTTTGGCAGTGAAAATGCCCTGAATTCACAATTTTCTCAAGTTATAATTTATTTCTTTAAAACCGTGTAGTGAAACAACTTGAAACTCGGCAGATGTTTTCATCTATCCATGTACTACATGTAGGTACAAAAAAATTTAAAACTTTGGTACCATTTCTTCAACAGTTTTTCAGTTGGTATATTTGTCAAGATCATCTCTTTACATAAGAGCACGTGTAAAATCAGTGAACACTGAAATCGTTATAACTCAGCAACCGTTTAGTGAATTCGTTTGAAGTTTCTGTTTCTATTTTTGGCGAATTTTTCAAATCTGGGGCTGCCCGAGGCAAAAATATGCATTCAAAATTTCCAATAAATCGTTCGTTTGTTACAGAGTTTGTATGAAACGTGCACCAAACGATGTAGAATTATTTTTTGCGCATATTACGCGTCGTAACTCAAAAACTGTAATAAATCGAGCTGCATCCCTCTTGCTGCGAAGTCCTCAAGTGGCTTCATTCACTCCAGCTAGCAATACCTACATTGCTGCTGATTCCACAAGTGTTAGTTTCATTAGTAACACTTTCTTTTCCTCTAATTACTGATTGCTGCAGTTGCACAACGCGAAACGAACTGCAACAGTGAACTGCCCCCGTTAACTTCGTGGAGAAGCACGTCGCTACTCACGCAATAATTATTTGTTACGTTACTGATAGCAGCGTAAACCATGATAACGAGAATAACGCATTATCTGCCTTTAAATGATGTCATTGACGGTATTCTTTGTGATCCTGCTGGCGGAAGTTTGCTTTGTAAAGAACTAGCAAAATCTTCATTGAAAATTAAATTCGCACGCAGTAATATCTACGATGCTTGAATGTTAACTTAAAAGTTGCATACGGTTTTGCACTACGGACTGAACTAAATTAAAGAGAAACTTGTGAAATCGTCAGTTAAAAAATTAATCTTGGTAATTCTTCTTGTCAACTATAACACTATTAATTAAACACAATAAGCTTCACGATAACTTTTACTAACAACGGAAGGTCCCGAACCCGAAAATTCAAGAAACTCTGAAACTGTGAATACGTATGGAATTTTCTCCTGATTATACCTAACGTAATTTTTGTTTGCTGCCCAAATTCACTCTAAGGGGGTGTAATTGACCCCTGAAAATCCGGTTATTTTCCGAATTTGTGCTATAACTCGCGAACTGTAAAACAATTTTTTTACCAAATGATAGATCTAATTAAAAGAAATAACTTCTGTCTTGAAACTTTTTTTCTATCTCTTACAGTTCGGGAGTTATAACACAAAATCGGAAAATAGGCGAATTTTCAGAGATTAATTTCACCACCTTCTAGTGAATTTGGGCAGCAAAGAAAAATTGCGTTGTAATCAGGAGGAAATCCCCTACATTTTCACAAACTTTCAGAATTTTTTGAATTTTCGGGTTCGGGATCTTCCCTTGTTAGTTGTTTCTCTGTTGTGTTGCGCAATAAAGACGTTTAATAATAATAATAATAATAATCATTCGATAAAAAAATTATTTTACAGTTCACGAGTTACAGCACGAAATCGAAAACTAACCGGATTTTCAGGAGTCAATTTACACCCCCTTAGAGTGAATTTAGGCAGCAAACAAAAATCCCCTACATATTCACAAAGTTTCAGAATTGTTTGAGTTTCCGAGTTTGGGATCTTCCCTTGTAAGAAGCATCGTGCATTCAATTTTTTTTAATAACAATTTCCCAGCGGGCCTTATAATTCTTATTCTGCTCAGCCATTGAGCTTCCTTTTGGAATCATAACCGAACGTGAACATCCGTTGTTCCGTGAATTGCTAGTTCTCCGCTATCTCCTCTGGTATTTGACATTTCGAAATTCAAAAGGTTTCCATCTGTCAACTCCATTCCATTGTGTAAGCATTACTTGTCTTTCTATACTTAGCAACCCTCCTTTTCGTACATTTCCACTAGCTGGAAAAGTCCCTCCCCCCGCTCTGCTTTCACGTAAGTCGTTTAAATCCGTCAGTTCGCCGAAGCATCTTTTCTCCCTCCACCACGTGCAAATAGCGTGGCTAATCTTTTCGGTAAATATGCCCGCACACTGATACCGCGCGCACAATTCAATCTGCGGTAGCCGCTGAGCCTCGAACTGAAACGCACAAATTATCTTCCTGCAGGTACACACTTCAGCCCATTTATAGCAGTATTTTATTCACCGGTTATACCGCGATTTACCGGACACCCGGTAGCATTCGAAGTAGTAGAATACCGGCGGGGAGGTAAGATCGCCCGAGTAGACGATCCTCTAATTATTTTCAACAGCAAAGATTAAGCCGGGAGTCCACCGGGAAGCTAAACTAAGCTGTGCTATGCGATGCCTAGGTTTTAGCTTACAAAGGGAGGACACCATGTGGTAGACATCGATTTTGACGAGCCTTGGCACGGTGGATCTATGTCGAAAATAAGTAAATAGGTATCAGAGCGTTTCTGCCAATGGGCCTTGATAATAGAGATATTTACATGTAAATTATTAAAAATTTCACAGTGGCCGGGGGGTTTTAGTGGGTAAAAATCGCACAACTACCCTGGCGCCCGCGGGAATTCCCTTCTGGAGGCGTCAGGGTGCCTTTCGATGATATCTTCACGTTAAAAAAAACTTTATACATTTTTTTTTATAATTTTTTTTTAACTTGGGAAAATCTTCAAAAGTCACTCCGACTCATTCAGAGGGGAATCCCCCGGGGGCGCCAGGGTAGTGTGGGTATTTTACCCACTAAAACCCCACGGCCACTATGAAATTTTTAATAATTTCCATGTAAATATCTCTATTATTAAAACCCATTGGCAGAAACGCTCGGACACCTATTTACTGATTTTCGACGTAGATCCATCGTGCCAAGGCTCATCAAAATCGATGTCTACCACGAGGTGTCCTCCCCTTGTTAGCTTTTGGTGGAAACGGTTCCATAAGAATGTATCGGAGCTAATTTTTTTAAAACGCAGCATAGCGTAGCATAGCCTAGCTTCCCGGTGGATTCCCGGCTTTACTCTGCCGCGTACGGCGAGCGTACGCTCCGACACGCTCGCTCCAGATCTTTCGCCGTGGAGCGCGGCTCGGAGCGGCCCGGACCGTAATTGCGAAGACGGTATCGGCGGTGTACATATCGGGGATTGCGCCGGGGTCGCGTAGACACGCGGCGCAACGGAATACGATTAATCGCAAGGTCGCGTAGACGCGGCGGTTAATTAGTCGGTATTGTTGCGGAAGAAAGAGGAACGTCACCTCTATTGGAGATGATGATGATGCACGTGCACGCGGCCACGTATATCAGGACTATCAGAGCCCGTTCGATATCGCGGCCGAAGTCGAATCGGATTCGCTGCAGCCCCGCGCGCTCCGTATCGTACGACGTCGGATTTTTCCCCTCCCTTTCTCGCCGTGCCCATTTCCCGGAATCGCCGTTTCATCACCGTCTGCTAGATTAGCGTCACACTAAACGATCCCCTTGTTCGTGTCGCTCGAAATAATTAGAGGATTGACGCAATTGCATCACCCGACAACGCTCGGGTGGAACTATATTTTCTGGATAGCGCAGGGGACACACAAGCATTACTCCGTTGTGCAGTTCGGCGACAGAAACCAGCTCCATCGTTGTACAAACATAGAAACGCGTTGCAGCTTCGACTGTGTATGGTAACGGAAATAAGATAATAATTCTGCCGGTGATTGTGTGCGCGGTGTAAGTCGAAAATGTAAAAAATTGAATTCGTTACTTATTTTTTATTAGGAGCAGGCGCGGAAAGCTAAGTTTCGCGGAAAGAAAGAAAAAAAGAATGAAACTTTTTCAACCGGAAAATTCTCGTTTCAATGAAACTTTGTGCGAACTTAAGGGCGCGTTAAGATTCAAATCCGCGATGAGACAGAAATATCGTGTCTCACAGGAGACTTTAATCTCGCGAGACAATTATTTTATTATTTTTTTTAATTATTTTGTCATTAGTTTATTGTTTTCAAAAATTTCATTTTCTAAGGAAATTCACTGTGGAAGGAAGGGTGAAAGCAGGCGTTAGAGTTATCGCGTGTTCCCGTTGTTTAAATATCGTTTTCCCTATTATTATTTAATATTATTATTAGGCGCACAGCTGGGTCAAAAAAGACCCAGACATCACCCTGCTAAAGCGAACATTTACGTCCTCACCTACAAAGTCCGCATTTGCCGCGGTGCATTCTTTTCCATTTGTTCCCTCAATTTTCGACATGCTTTTGTTTCTGAACTCGTGGAAAAATTGATAGGACAGGAGGAATCGTCCGATTCGAAATTTGAACGTCCACCGAAGCGTGGCAACGTATTCTATAAAATCTACGTTTGCCATGGCGCAGTCTTTTCCCTTTGTGTCCTCGATTGGTGACACACTTTTCTAAATGCGAGCAAAAATCGATAAGGGAGAGTTATTCGATTCGTAATTTTAACGCCCGCCGAGGAACAGAAATTGCCGCTCGCAGGTCTGTCTCTGTCTGCCGCCCTAGTGCCAGCGTTTCTCTCGCTTTATTTGGCCGAGGTGCTCTGCTTGTTCTAATGATGAGTAACAAGATCGTTGGGGGAGGTGGTGTGGAGACTATCTTTTGCCGCTGCAGACATTGCGGCGACGGGGATTTACCGATCGGGTCGCCAGCGCGGCTCGCCATCATCCTCGTCTTTGTCGCGCCCGTGTTTGATCGTCGTGCATTATTTGCGAAAACCCTTGGCAACGTTCCTTTTAGCGGGTCTATTGTGATCGTGTCGGCGAAAAGGTCGCAGAAATTAACAGCGGATCCTTTTGCTTATCACCTTCTTCCTCTCCGAAAGTCTGTGTTCTTCGACGTTGATCGCGTGTCTTCGGCGTCCAGCGGCAGGGTCGGGGGGACTTTTGCGGGCCTAGGTTCCAAATTCTCAAAGGAGAAGAAGGTGATTTGCACGATAAACGTCGATTTTCGGGGTGCACTGATGGTTGTCTTTTTATCTCGGAAACTAGAGCGTTTAGTACACTTCATGCTGAGGTAAACTCTGGAAAGGAATATATTTTGAATATGTTGTAAAAATTTCAAGTCGATCCGAACCTCGGTTTTTCGCAATATCCAACCACAGAATAAACGCCCACACATGGCACGACTGTTGCACCATCATGTATATGTATATATTATCAGAAAATAATTATTTTATTGTTTACAGTTAGGCTTTACACCAAAACTGACTTTTGAAACAAACAGCTTTCGAATTCCACTATTCCCAAAAACCAGGTTTTAGAATTTTCAGAAAAAATATAATTGAAATAGGAATTAAATATTTGTACTTATTTTAAAAATGTTCAGTTTTTTTTTAGTATTTATGGATCTACAAAAATATAACACACTAAAATACACCGCATACAAAACCAAACGAGACAAAAACTGAAATAACGAAAATCCGTACGAAATATAAATTATACGTCCTTATTTCATTTAGTATTTTTCTTCCGGAAATATGAACTCGTGAAGAGTAGTTTTACAGTAAATTGAACGTTACCTACTACAATACGCTTGTGCCCGAGGCGATTTCAAGTCAAAAACAACGTTAACGTTTTTAATTAAGTAATTAATTCATTTTTATATATTAATTCTAGTATATAAAACCGGTTTTTGTAAATTTAAAAACCGACAAACCTTATTTGCAGTATTAATAAAAATTACCCAAAAGTACTCTTCATAATTTTTATTCATCTCCCAGTAATTAATTCGCAAATAAATACTTAATCTTCCAGCGACCTGACTGTCTATTTAGTCCCTTAATCCTTCTGCATTAGAGCGATAGTACGTTTCATAAATACGTATGCACGTGCACGCTTGTTTTTTCCGCCCACAAATCCAGGATAATTCGACTCGAACGCGGCCTGATATCGATCGTCACGAAAACGCCACATCGGTGAAAGTTTCAAGGGCCCGCGATCTTTGTCTTTACTCTAGATTTCGTAACCCCTCTTCAGGCCTTGGCTTTGCGCGGTGTATTTTCCAGTGTTCTTGTGGGAAGATGCCAAAGATGAGATCATACGCGCATATAAGCAGAGCTTCTCAGTAAATCTGTTGTAATCGTTGGTCTCGCGCTACCGCGGCCACTGCGGCTTCGAATAATAGTTCGGCGGTCTAAATGTTGCTCAACGCGTGCCACCCTGACTCATTCGACTGGCCCTCCCCCGCGCGCGCGTAGGGCGAATGATTTCACCTGAAGTATCGCACCAATTTGTCATTCATTTTAACATCACAGTAGTGGCCAATTAAATTGCACCGCTCATGATTCATGATTTTTCGACCGTGTTCTAGCTGGTTGTACTAAGGAACAGCGTCGCTATATTGGTATTCGATAATTCGGCAGAGAACAGTTTGTTGCAGTAAAAGTTCTTATTTAATAACAAAAACAGATACCGTATCGTGCTCCGGATGTAGATTTTTTTACTATATTTAATTGTTTTAAGTAGAAAACAGGTGATTAGGTTTAGGGTCAAGTGAATCACCGCCATGTCCGCATTTCTACTCACCAAAATTTTAGTAACATAACCTCACGATTCAATATATGCCGTAACCTCTATTTCCATTCGAAGGCATTTTATTTTTTGTTTATCATTATTCTATGCTTTACTGTTGTGTTATAAAACAGCTCCGTAAAAGATGTAACTTATTTTTACCTGAGAAGGCAACACATTATGTGAGCAGAGATTAGTACAAATGGTGAGATAGAAACACGTAAATCGCTATTTTTCGTGATCAGAAATACGGACATTTAGATCACTGTATTTAATTACAAATTACTAATAGTTAAGCACCTTGAAATATACTTCTTAAATACTTTTTTAAATTGGTTGATTTATTATCAAAGAATTAATCAATTACTCTGCAAATTTTCATCACAAACAATTTTTTTTACACCTTTTTTATGACAACTTACCTCTTAAATGAGCAGAAATTGGGACATTCACCTTACCTGCCACATAAAATTCATCTACCTGATCGTCCCACCAACGAGGTAAAAAAACTATTTGTGTAATAGCAATTTCGCTCCCTATACCTACCTACATATTTCACAGAACCGTAGAAATACTTAGACTTGTTCTTTCGGGGCTTCGTAATGCCGCGCCTAGGGCCTGCAAAATTATAAACGCGGCTTTACCCAAAGCGTTACCCATCAATCTACCCAAGTACAATCTGCCTTGTCAATAAACCCCAATGATATTCCACAAGGCTCAAGTACCCACTCCTCGAATCCTCTGCTGAACAACTACTATTCCTCCACTTCAGAATAATTGCATTTACTGCAACGCGCCGGGCAGACAATAACTCTAAAACGATTAGTCATTACACGAATTGACCTGGGCATCTCCATTTATATAACGAGATAAAGCATTTTTTGTTTTTCACCCGTCGCAGGCAAACGGGCTCGTCGGAGTTGCGCAAGCAGCATTTCACTCTGCCGGGCGATATTGTTTCAGTTACCGGTCCGCGTCAGTTCTGATCGACTCCGTGACACGTTCTATTTGTCACACTTTGCCCGCGCGCAACCACCACGGCCGGGAAACGCGGCCGCGGGCCACGAGGCGGCCGGCGCTGATCGAATTATCTCTTTTTCTGCATCTGTGTATTTCTTCGCGTTGCGAAACAGCCGCAATGCGATCCTCTTCATCTGTATTCGAGAGGGAGCGGAGCGGGCCGGGATAGCGCGCGCGCGGAATTCCTGCGCGGATGCTACGCTCGTTCCGACGATAATTGATGCCGAGCACGTGCTCCCAGCGATCGTCACGCGGTGCTCGGCCCCGCGGATCTCCAGTCGCCGATCGACGTTTCCCGCGATTTCCTCGAGAGATCCGCGCGCGATCCAGCGCCGCGGATTTATCGACCTTTCCTATCGCTAATGACACCGACCGCCCACGGCTGAGCCGAGCCTCTCGCCGGCAGCTCGCCGTTTGGAAATTCTTATTGAAATTTTTATTGGATCCAAACGATCGAATCGTAGCAACCAGCAGATAAGCCACTCGTAACAGTCACGTTCTAAGGTTCCCTGATCTGGCGACCATGATCCACGCGATTCAGCATGAGTAATTCGAACCACTATCTTTACGTAATTGCTGAAAATGTGTCGGCTCTGATGTTTCATCGTGACTCGATGTTTAAGGTATTCCGAGCGGAATGTCGGATTATTCTTGCGGAGAATTTGGCAGGTTACCTCTTTTATTAATACGAATGATTTACAGCTTCGCGGAAAGGTGCAGGTTTTATTCGATCGTTCGAATAAGTGGGGATGCCTGTTTGATACCACTGATCGTCAACGACGCGGATGAAATCTGCACGCTCGTTTTTCGAATCGCTAGCGGAGCGCACGCTGGTGTGGCGAGACTGTTTTTGCAGTTCTCGAGCGCGGCAAATGCAAGTGCTCTCGACGTTTATGGAGTGGAATATTGGCACAACCACCCCGAGATACTCTGGAAAAATTTGTGTCATAGGCTTCCGGTGATTTTCCAGGGAGTGGAAAGTTTCCCCTCCTTTATTGTCCGCGGTAATCGCTGGGATGAAGGAGTTGTCCTTTGGGCTCATTAAATTGTTTTATTACTTTTATTTGCGCCGTCGACTTAGGGCGCACCGTGGGTATTGTATTCCCATTGTGTCTACAATTGAATGAACTTCTGTCGGAGGTATTGACAAATACGGGATTGGAGATATTCTGTTTGTCATTAATGGTGAAGCTAGAGGAGGTAAAATTCCAGATAGGAATATTCATCGTTGAATGTAAATTCCTTCATGGTCCGCGTTGTATAATCAACTCACGTGCCAGCAGGAATTAATAAGGCACTCAGTTGATGACTGCAATACAGTTCGCTTAACATCAAAGCTCGTCTGAGGCTCATCGAAGGGAACGCTTTAATTGCTGGCAAATTGCTTTCGAGCGATGCCAAAAAATTCCGCCGGAAATAACAGGGGATAACTCGTACCCCCTTGCCAATTGAAGCGAGCGAATCGCTCTCGTGGCATTGGGCATTATATAAAAGAGGAAGCTTTTTTGCCACGAACGTCAGCAGTGAAAGGAAAGAATATCATTTTGGGGACAATATCCCTGCGACGTGATTTTAAATGGAACGTTTGTTTCAAGCTCGTGGTAGTGCTGGAAATAATTGGGGCTCCATTCGCTCAAAGAATCAGTGCATGAGTTTCCGAGGACCTTGATGGTCCAATAATTTTGTGGGGACCTAAGGTCCTTGGAGGGTTCCAGGGGGTTCTCAGGAGCTTCGGAAGACGTGGGGACTTGAAGGGTTCCACAAGTTTCTGGGTCTCTAAGGTACATGGAGAGTCTCTTCTCCTATAATCACTCCATGCCAAATAGCTCATCGTTTCCATTCGATTCCTTTGTAAATATAATAACGAAAATAAAATATAATACAGTCCACGTGAAAATAGGAAAAGGAGAGTTGCTAGTTTCGGATTCGTTTAAAAAATAAAACCCGTCGGAGTCTACAATTTTTGCCCCGTTAAAAAATAAAAAATGAGGGGAAAGGAAGAAAAACACTGAACACCGCATTAAAAACTTAAATAAAGATTAACGATCAGAAGCTTCTTAGACTGAACAAAGAACTCAATCATTCGCCATTGTACTCGCTATGTATCAAAGCTCCAACGTGTCATCTGTAAGTGTCCTAAAAATATCAACACGCCCACTGCCAAAATCGATTTCACTAGATTTAATAATTTGCATTCTGAATCGTCAGCGTCGACCTCAGTCCACCAGAAGTTTCCTCCATTCGTTAGCATCAGCTGCGCCACTTACGCCTTAGTTCTCAAGAGTGAATGCATTTTCCTTGTGCATTCCCGTCCACTGCCTCTAGAACCGCGAAATGCTATACCTTTTCCCTGGCAATTTGGTCCGTTCTCTTCGACGGTTCGCGAACCATGGCGGTAATCCTGTAATCGCTTTAAGAGGGGTCCGTTTATGCGGGAAGCGAGCAGGTTTCTTAGATTTCCCTGTACGTGGAAAATTACTCGATTGCGGAGCGGCTCGTGGGCGACTATCGTCTCCATTTGTTAGCGTAGAGAGTTTGCTCTTGATTCTGGAACAGCGGGGCAAATGTTGCCCGACGCTAAATAATGCGCGCTCTTCTCTGGTCGGATCGTTTAAGGTAGGTCGTAGGTTACCTCGGACGCCAGCTCATTACTATCGCAGGAGCGTACCGCGGCTCCAGTGGGCGTCAGCCTTGAATCAGCTGTTTGCTTTCAATGTTGACCGGTATTTAATACAACGCGTGTCCCCTGAAACCCGCGTGGCCGGTTGCTCGGGCATTCCTTGGACATGCAGGCATTGTCTATAACAGTTGCATAATGCATCGGCGATTACATTCAACGTGTAATAAATAATGCTAGCGCGTGCTCGCGGAAGCGACTTGGCGGATATTCGTCATTCTGCTGTCGCGGCGCGGAATTTGTGACGAAATAGAAATTACATTTCGGTTATAAATTACATACCCGCTTCGATTATTCCTTCATGGATCCATAGATTTTGCTCCCCTTCGCACCCCTTCGCGTTGAGTGTCGTTAATGAGGATAGCGTAGAGTTTTGAATGATTATACTATCACCTGTTTAGTCTTTAAAAGCTGAAGTTTCTTGGACGACTTCAGATGTTTAGTAAACATTTTATTGTAGATAAACGATTGCATGGGATTTAACAGTATGAGTCGCATATGAACTTGGGCTGGGACTATTCGAATAATTTAATATTCGAATAATTTAATATTCGAATAATTTAATATTCGAATAATTTAATATTCGAATAATTTAATATTCGAATATTTTACAAGTATTCGAATAATTTAATATTCGAATATTTTACAAGTATTCGAATAATTTAATATTCGAATATTTTACAAATATTCGATTAATTTAATATTCGAATATTTTACAAGTATTCGAATAATTTAATATTCGAATATTTTACAAGTATTCGAATAATTTAATATTCGAATATTTTACAAATATTCGATTAATTTAATATTCGAATATTTTACAAGTATTCGAATAATTTAATATTCGAATATTTTACAAGTATTCGAATAATTTAATTTCGAAATAAATTACAAATATTCGAATAATTTAATATTCGAATATTTTACAAGTATTCGAATGCTACGAATAAACTTCGAATATTTGAGTATTCGAATGTTATAATTCGAATACTATTTGAATACTGATGTATTCGAATACTATTTGAATACTGATGTATTCGAATAGTATGGTGTGAAGTGGGTAAAAATTAGCTTACAAGATTTCACCCTGACAAATGAACCTAAAGAACTTGATTTATAATTCACACCATACTATTCGAATACTTAAATAGTCGAGTAGTATTCGAATACTTGAATATTCGAATTACATTCGCCAAATAATTGAGTAGCTGAAGTATTCGAATATTCGAATACCGAAACATTCGACAAATAGTCCCAGCCCTACTATGAACGAAGATGGAATACAGGTGAAAATTGATCCACCTTCGCCGGCGGACGGTTAAAGGCGGGTTCGCACGTGCCAGTTGCGTGATGATTCAGCGCTGCCCATGTTGTCAGCGGCGAAAGATATCGTTTCTCTGTTTTGGAACGGAGCAGCTCACAGTTGCCCGTGTCAGTAACTGGCACTGACGCAGAGACCAACGGCACGCAGGGACCCGCCTTAATTTTTCGATTCCCGTTGCCCGCTGGATTATCCCGACGCGAGATCTTCCGATTATTATAAACGGCGTACTTGCCGGTGCATCGACCTTTATCGATTTCACTTTCAGAACCACTTCCGTGCCGGAGGACGATAATAGAAAGCTAAGGGTCACCGCGCGCGCCTAGGCACCGCCGCCGCCCGTGATCGATTTCAACGTGCGCCACCGCGTGTATGAAGGCGTTGGTTCCGTATTATTTTTGTCGATGAGTGTGTACAATTCGCGTGCCCGCGGCCGTCATCGGGCGAAGGGGATTGGATCGTTAACAGGTTTTAGGGGGGCAGCGGATCGATTACGTCACATATCGAATGGCTTGGGCACGACTCGGCCGTAAAGTCCTATAAAATCATGAATTTTTAACGACGCGGCCTGCCAGTCCGCTCGCCGATGAAAATATGCAACGCGCGGCGCAACAGATTTACGCTCCCGTATGGGATCCATTTTGGTTTAACGCGCTTCGTGCCGCAGCGACTTTCCAATCGGGTCGCGTGCACCGCCGGTGGCTCACGCCGGGCTACACCGCCGTCCGTAAGCGTTGCGCATATCGTCGTTCCAGTGGCCAAGCTGCGGAACCGTAGATTTCGTTAATTTTAAAACTTCACCACGGTACACGTTGTTGATAAACAAATAGAATTATGCGTTTTACTTGGATTCGAAAAGATTGCAGTTTCGCAAGTTTACCATTGGAAGGACTGCATCAGGGCAGCGTTGTTTATTTAAGAACTCTGAGCGCACTTTACTTTACTTGGCATTTTAAATTAAAGCCAGAAAATAAAAGCTGCGACACTTATTCAATCTGCAACCAAAGTTGGGCAAAAATAAACTAATTACAAGTTACACAATTACATTTTAATCGCAATTTGATGAAACGCCGACTTAAAAAATATTAGAGTCGTAGATTAAATAAGGGATTAAATTATTTTTTACTTTTTAGTGCATTTTTATTTTTTTTTAAGTCGGTTTTAATTTTTCTTTTTTTTTTTAATTTTTTTTTATAAAATGAGAAAGGTTCATTATTATCAAGAAGAAAGGGCAACGAACAAAAGGCACCCTTGAGCAGAATGTTCGCGTAAACAATTGATAATTCGAAATAAACATGCATAATACTGGGAGCAAAAATATTGAGAGATGTGGAGATTATGAACATATAGAGCGTTATGGGACAAATAAGATATTTTTTATTCAACTGTAATTGAATGAGTATGTATCTGAGCATATGGCAACTCATTGCTGTGCCACGTGCACCACCGGTGGCGCACGACGTGATAACTGCTCTAAACATGATAATTATCAAGCAGCCTGAATGGAGAATTTAGTGTGTACTTCTGCTACTAGTATGTGCTATTGTATACGACGAATGCGAATTCGATGTTCAGACGTTGAACGGTACGGTTCGTCGTGGTCATGCCTGTTTTCGCCTTTTTCCCCTTGTTCATCATTGTGTGGTCGAGTAATCAATATATGTAAAACTATGCCAACAACAGTATGAAAATGGAAAGGCTCGTCGATAATTCCTAGAAGTAGACCTCTCGCTGCTGTCCCCTACCATTATCGTCCTTATTGTTGCTGGCCAAGTTTCTACGAATGTTTTAAGAAATTTTCATTGCCGATTCCGAATTATAAACAACTTTGAACAGTACAGAACGAACTCTCACTCCATGATGGCGATTTGCGTGTATTCCATCAATTATAAACAGAATTTCGTGAATTCATTAGCACCGGGTAGATAGAGCTCAGAATTAATTTATTATTTCAATGGAATTATTTAGGATTCACTTATTTATTCGTTTAATATACACACGTTAAATCCCTACTTAGGGATTATAGTTGATATGTGTTATCGATTCTTGTTTACGCGTTTAACGATTATATTTATAAATTTGCTTCGACAGTTACTTTAATCTAGCTTTTTTGTTTATCTAAAATCGGTAAGCTCTTACTTTACTCGATCAAACTCTATCGAAAATAAAAATGCGTTTCGCGTTAAGAATTTCTTTATGCTTTTGCAGCAGTAAACGAATGAAATTGTGTTGATTTTTTTCTCGAGATCTTTCTCAGCTCTTTGATGTGGTATTTTTTTTTAAACCAGTAAACGTAAGCGTGGTGTCAATAATGACGAGAGATTGGCGCGTTTCTTGGACGCTTTCAAGAATTAGAACCTTTCACTTCTTCCGTGGGTTTGTTGCTACTACGGCTACTGACGCTTTCAGCGTTACTGTTATTGTTGCACGCACGCAACGAGCGTGCTATCTGCGAAGCCTGATATTTTTCTGCAACGAGCCGATAAAAGTCTACGGGTGCGTTTCCTCACGATCGGCTCCGTGATAAGCGACAGTATCTAATGCAGTCACAATTTTGATGTTACATAAAATAAGCCACGCGAAGTTGGCATATTTATTTCATTAATCTGCTAAGGGAGGAAGTTCCATTAACTAGTCACCTGAAAATGCCCCCACCTTTGCGAATCAAATGAATTATTCGCGAAAACTTAATGTGTAATTGTTCCACGAAATTCGGAACAACTAACCTCTGAATCCTCAGACGGCTCGGGGGACTGCGTAGGATTCGGAGTCCGGTCAATTTTCACCCGCAGTAACTATCCTACTTATTTGAGCAACTCATCTTCCTCCATTTCTGAGCTTTCCTCTGTTATCGTTTACTATTCTTCTCAGCGTTGTGTGCTTGGGTCTAACAAGATCCAGGCACCGTCAGCCGAGCATTAAGAAGAAAAAATCAATTTTCAAGTGGCACATAGTTTGAATTCAACAAGTAGTCGGGAGAATACAAGGTGATCCATCCCTGGCGGTATAACTGGCAGAGTGATTCTTCGTTCAGAAATAAATCTGAAATACAGAACGATATTTAAAAAATGAGGCATCGCTTTGGAAAACATCATACATCCATTGCAAAAACACGCGTGGAAAAAAGTCACTTCGCATAACACTACGGTGTCCCATTTCCACCAATTTCCCCATACCTACTGGACTCAACGAATTATTGAAACTCATTCTCCACAAAAACAACAGAAAATCGCCAAGCACCTTATCCAGCGCTTCATTTTATTATTGCACAAAAAAGTCACCCTCTCTGCAATATCTCCCCACGTATACCCCAAATAAAAAATTGCAGGATTCAGGTGCACGTGGTATGTAGAGGAAGTGCCGCATATTTGGAAGTTTTGGAACATTTTTGGTAATTTGGAATACCGAAGTATCTAATAGACTACTAACGATATCTAATTTGCAACACTGCAGATAATAGGGTCTGATGGCCCGTTAACTAATGACATTTGTGGATAAACCGCTATTTTGACAATTTCGACTTAATCTTTGCAGAATAAGAAAACGCGAATCAGCAAAACTCTCCCAGCAAGTATTCAATCGTTCCAGTCGTGGCTAAAATATATCGCAACTTTAGAGTTAAACGCTTAATCTACTCATTTGCATGTTCCTTTTATGGTTCCGTATCAGCTTTGCGATAATTTCGAGACTACAAAGTGCGACATGAAATTTTAGGTTTCAATACCACATTGCTAATTCGGAATACCGAAGGCTAAGGTAATTTGGAATATTCCGAAGCTCAGCGATGCTTTTCTTTCACGCGTAACGGCTACCGTCGCGTCGCTTTGGACCGGCGCTGTCCATTTCTATTTACCTAAGACTGCTCCTATGTTGTGATTTATGAGCCTGATTAGATCATAAAAGAAATTGATTTTATTATCTAAACGTTTTTTTATAAGTTCATAAAGCGAAGGTAAATTGGAATACCGGTGTTCCAAATTACCTGCGACTTAACGAAATCGATGTTGTAGTTTCTTTTTTATAATTACTGAGACTTCGAAATTTAAAAGTTTATTACTCTTCCTACGATGTGACGCAGTTTTATTTGCTCCCATCCTCCGCCGTGATTTTGTATTCGTCTCGAAGAAACTGGCATTCCAAATATACTGCACTCCCTCAGTTCGCAATAGTACACAGAACGTGTCCACTGGACGTATCTGCACCTTGTTCGGCATGTGCGTTTAACGCACGTAGCCGTTCGGTGAACGTGACCGGCGCGCTCGTAATCGCAAGTACTACTTTGAGTGTCTGATATCTTTGGTCTACTGCAGGCGTTTCGCCACCGATGTTCCGCGTAGAGTTATCTTGCAGTAAAATTCCTAACTTTTTTCTTTCACTTATAAATGAGTCGCTTCGGTGATACAACCCTTCGCGTACAGAGAAGTAGGGAGGGAGACTGTTGAGGCTGGGGGTTCCGCCGAAGTTCAGTTAGTTCGGAAGGGTTTCGTGGGGAAGTTCAGTCGGTAGATGCTCTACTCAATCTGCCCTGCCGTGGACGGTCGCTCGCAAGAAGCGAATCGGTTCGTCGGTACGGTCGCTTCGGTTTCGGTTGCCGAACTGACTGCGACGTGTGCGCGCGACGGATCGTCACGTGTCCCCGGATCGGTCCGCGAGTCCAATAGAGCTTTACGTCACTCCGTAGCACGCGGTAAACAAGTATTCGCGAAACGAGCCTGGCCCTCGGCCAAAGATCCGCATATGTTCACGCGATATCTGTCCACCCATATCGCCGTCACTTCGCATTACTCCTGTCAAGACTGTATTAAACAACGGTGCACACGCTTCCCGCTTCCGGTAACGTTTCAACTAGAGGGGGATTAATTTCGGACGGGAGGGTGTTTGTCGCACATTAATCCATTAATTTTCTACTAATACACTTCGCTGGGCGTTACGTAACCGTGATTCTTTCTGCCGAGCCTTGCTGATCGTCGACATTTCCACGTGTTTATCTGTTGCAAATCAGGCGTTGCATTTACGTCCGATACGCCTGCGTGGAAGGTTATTTATCTTATCAATTACGTAGATTATCTGTCGGCCTGGTGATTATATTTGCGAGATAAAACGGTGCTTGAGGTAATTGGGGGATCAGCTGGATCGCGGAAAGGCGTTCGTTTAGGGTACCGAGTGTTTGAAGGGGTCTGCTGCGGTATGTACTTGTCAGTGGTGGCACCGACTGTGTTAAATACATGGTACTTAGTTTACTAAGGTATTCGGTTAAATGATATTTTAAGCTTCGATACGCTGTGTAAGTTAGATCGTTGGTAAAAATACTGTTGCTTAAGCACGAAGGATTTACATCGCCCTTGATATTTGGCTCGTTCCTCTGAACTGCCCGGAAACATGATCCCTTAATTGCTTTTTGCAATCTACGAGTACACGCCTTCGCTAATGGACGTCAATGGATATCAAATGGACCGTCCGACTAATTTCGAGCTCTAGATCAAGTTATAATCATATTTCGAATTTGTATTACAGGATGTCCTTTAATCCCTTTAGCCAGTGCATGCAGTCTGTGCGGGGAACGCATATAGGCGTTCGGTTAGTACTGTTATTAAACGAGACCGGAGTATTTCCGCACACGACGTACGTCAAACGTTTCAACCTTCGTACTCTGCGGAATAAGTATAATTAAATAATTTTTCCCCGCTATTCGCTCTACGACTCTGAGTAACACGGTATCGCAGTGGTTTCGCATTCTTTTGCGTGTCTGCGATTTAAAAGACGCGTCGAGCAGACGTTTTGCAATCGATGGAAAAAGTGGCTTAACGTGTCCCACGCAAGAATATGCCTTCTAAATTGGATTCCATTCGCCGAGGTGGAACCTTGCTCGCATCCTCGCGGAGCGTTCAATTTTATTATTGAGCAAACCGTACCTGTTGCTGCGTTACTCTTATGTCTGCAAACGGTTGGCCCACGTCAAACTGGAGGTGTACTTATTAGTTTGGCGATTTTACCACTGAACGTTAGAAATCGCTTGGCTTCTTTCGACAACAATTGAACAGGTCCGTCGACACGCATCTTCCCCCCACTTCGTTGGCTTACAAGGAAGCATTCCTGTTCGAAACCTTAGGTAACAACAAAATTTTATATAGATTATCAGCTGCTAGTGGATCATATAACGCGATAGAATAGGGTGATGTTGGTTAGCGGCACGAGCAGGGGTGGGTTTGGAGATTTGGCGCCCCTAGGCCAGCAAACGTCTGACGCCATTTCCGCGAAATCCCATCAAACATTTTAATTTAAAAGAGTTGAGGTAATTGTACAATTAATTCACTATTTGCTACACGATAAAGGAAATTTAATTGCTTTTAAAGTTGTCTCCAGATTCGTCTTTAAAGATCACCCTTCACTTTCGGTTTTGGCGAAAACAGATGGGCATTTAATTTTAGAACGGAAATCTGTGCTATTATCGTCGATGGAAAAATATAAAGTCACAGGCAAAAAACATTTTGCTATCCTTTTTAATTTATTTCGTCAAAAATTTGCCTGCAACCTATTTCGTTCATGGGGCCATCCTTAAATTACGTATGGGTAATTTTTGGCGATTTTTTACCTCATCTCCACCCCAGTATAAAAATTCGTAACATTTTATATTCCCCTCCCCCCATCCTCTTATCGTAATATATTTTACATTGCATTTTTGCAGTTATTAAAATTCTTTCAATGGTTTATGTACCTACCTAATTCATTTAACTCGATTTCGCGTGTGCGAAACGTCATTTTTAGACTACTCGCATTGAAAATTAGGTTAAAAAAATATTACGTGAGACGCTACCCGACTCCTTCTCCCTCTTTTCTAAGAAAACGGAAGGAATCCCCCCCTCCCAAGAGCCTTACGTAATTTAAGGACGACCCCTATATACAAATCCACCCTAGCTACGAGGTTATAGTAATAATACTCCGATAATAATAAATACGAATACTTCTAATGAAATGCTCTGAATATTCTTTTATCCCTCAAATAAATCCATTTTTATGATTATTATTAATAATAACACGAAATCTTTGTATCACTTTTTCGCGTTGTATAATCCATTAGCAGCAGCTGATAATCTATATATAATTTTGCGATTATCTAAGGTTTCGAACAGTACCAATATTTCCTTAATATGCCTACCCCCTACTGGAAGTGTTTCCGTGCTAGATCCCTTACTAACAATCTTAATATATAAAGCGAAAAGTGTTTGTGTGTTTGTCTGTCGCCTAAAAACTTTCGAACGGTAAACTCCGGGGTCACGAAATGTGTCCCAGCTCATTATGCCTAGCTAATCCAGATAAATGTGTCTATTTTCACAAAATAAATAAATAAATAAATATTTTTTTTTATAAAATCAAAATCTAAATTTCGGGCGAAGCCGAGTAGTAAAGCTGGTATCCGATAAGGGTGAAGCTAAGCTATGCTATGCTATGCTATGCTATGCTATGCTATGCTATGCTATGCTATGCTATGCTATGCTATGCTATGCTATGCTATGCTATGCTATGTTATGCTATGCCATGCTACGTTTTAAAAAAATTAGCTTCAATACATTCTTATGGAACCGTTTCCACTAAAAGCTACGTTAAAACACAGAATCGCATAGCATAGCTTAGCTTAGCTTAGCTTCCCCTGTGGATTCCCTGCTTAAGATTTTAAAACAGCATTTTGCTGAATCTCACCCACTACACCAAAAAAAAATTCAACAACCAACTATATACTAATCTAACATAATCTGATGGTCCAATAAAGACATATTATTATAATTATAATACCACAAAATTGACGATACTCATAGTTGCAGTCTAAAATATTCGAGTCGATAATATTCATAGTCGATCGAAGAATATCAGCGTTAAAAAATATAACAAGGTACTATATTTTCGAATTTTCCAAGCATCTTATAATTACGCAATAATTTCAACTAGTCGATTGATTCGAGTTGAAGTCACTGCAGTTCGTAGTATTATCGGCGATCAGGCAATTATTATCAAAGTTCATTAACGTAACCTTAAGCGCGATAGCGCCCAGGTTTCCCTGAATGAACTATCAATTTATTTACGCCCTGGCTGTGCATAATATTTTTGCAACCTCAACGGGGACGAGTGCGTCGGTGTAAAAATTAATTTCCCGCCGCGCGTCTCACTCGCCGCTTCGATGAGTACGTCGGGTGAGAAGTTGGATCGTGACAGAATGTGTCGTAACTGGACGTAGTTTTGCCGTCTTTTAAACGGTTCGGATGATTTACTCGACAGTCGTGCCGGGCATTATAAAATACTGAAATACGGCAGCATAAAGTCTATATATCCCTGGCGAGACCTGCTATATAGACAAACGTTTCCACGGTTACGAAATAGAGGGCGTGCTTACCCGCAATGCGCCAGTGACGTGTTCACGTATGCAACAAGGCGTTCTTTTCATCTTGAAAAATACAGCGACCAATTTTCACCTGTCCTCTGCGGTAATTATTTATTCTGGACGATCGATCGATAACGCATGGAGAGCTGGACGAAAGTGGCTGCACGTTGCAGACTATAGACTCTGTTCTCTGCGAAATTGATTTTTGAAAGCCATATTGGCGTTGCATATATTTTCTCCAATAAACAATGGACCATTTTGGTGAAATAATTACGCACACGAACCTCATGGACCGCAATCAGGCTTCCCTGAATATTATTTATTGGAGATTCTGTAGGATGTTATTTTAACATTTTTGCTACATTCATTTAAAGATTTAACGAGTTTGGAAACAATGCGGTCTAGTTTTTATTATAGGCACGTACGTTTGGCGAACATGAAACAAAATGGAGCTGTTCAAAGTAATTGGCGGATCCATCTGATCCAGTTGTTTTAGATTTGAATTAGAGGAATTTTAGATTTGGTCTAGGGTGATTTTTAAACGAAATTCATCGTGCGAAGGGTTGAAGTAGAAAGTCGATACTCATAGCTCGAAATAAGTAGGGAATTACTAGCACAAGAGGGTACGTCACTTATTACGTAGCTCGATTCTTTGAAAGTTACAATTTGCTATATACATTTGTGTGAATGAAATTCGGTTTATTCGTTGGAGTCGTTAAGGAGCTTGATTTTCTACTTCCCTTGGAGGTTGGAGCGCAGGAATTGATTTTCTCTTCATCCACTCTGTTTTCCTCCTTGTACGTGTTCCTTTGCTAGCCGTCCCTCTTTTATTCTGATTCATTCGACTGTGGGAATTATTTTCAGAGAATTGTGGCGATACTGATTGCGAAGAGTTTATTATTCTATCGAGAAGCATTAAATTCATTTACATTGTAATATTTATTTAGCTACGATAAATAAAATTTTAATATGCAAGTAGATATTGAAAGAATCAGAACTATATTAAACATCAGAATAAGTATATTTCTGCGACGCAATCGTTTTCATTTTTATTAAAAAAAAATTCAAAACGCTCCCTTCCAGAAACTCTACGAACACACAGCTTGCGCCATCCGGAAGATCCTTCAGGATCGCAGCGTCGAACGCAGTTGGTCAATAACAAGAAGGACGCGTTCTTATATAGGAGTGGAATTTAAATTTTGCACATACCATCCTCGTCACATTTCTCGAGCCTCTTTTCCTCTTGCTCATTAAAATCGTTGCATCGAGGATTCTTGTAAACGCTGGCTTCGCCTTTCAATTAAAAAGTTTTAATTCGCCTCCTCGTTAGAGTACCTAGCCTATGATAATTAGATACAATTTTATCACGCGAACGTATTCAGACTTTGCATCTTGACTGTTAGTGTAATTATTTCCTGACGCTTTGCTGTATCTATATCAAACAATTTTCTCGCCTGAAGATTCCAGATTACTAATTCCTTTTTTCTCCTCGTACAAAATTCTTACGTTCTCGTAGCCTTCTGCACAGAATTATAAATGTCCACTTTATAACACGCTCTGAGGTAGCCACGCGCAAGCATATTATTGGTGTTAATTAATCGATTGCCGAGTTATTTTTACCTTTTTTTCGGTGCCCCAGTTATCATCGCCCTGATTATAAGCCGCTCCACGTAGACACTAAAAGCTCCAACTTGCCCATTAAAGGATCACAAAAGTGTCTTGAACGATCGTTTCAGGGCGGTACGAAAATGCCCAAAGAGCGGCGAAATAATCGGGCAATGAATAGTCAAGTAGTCGCAGTGTACCCGTCGTTAACTGTCTCGGAGAAGGTCTTTCATGCTCAAGAAATGAAGCCCACTTTGATGAGCCTGGAACCCTAACCTTGGGTCACGAAGACAATCCTTTGCAATGTGCCCAACGTTCCCCTGGTTGCCGTTTCGTGGACGTTCGTTTATCACCTGGAAATAGATTCGTCTCACCTTCTAGTGATTTGCTATTTTTTTCCTTGGAAAAAGAAGCTTGGTGAAGACACGAATTGAAATTTACCTTTACTCTAGGTAGGGTAAGGTGGGGCTAAAAATCCCGAATTCAAAATCTCTATTCCTAAACAACGTATTGAGTTTCGCAGTGTACTGTGTAAAAGGCGAGAAGAAACGGAGGTGATCACAGAGTCGCCAGTCTCTGTTCGTTATTTTATGTATCGAAAACTAAAAAAAAAACGTCGCCTTATTGTTTATTGCTGAATGATAATATTTTCTAAAGTATATATCGCAGAAACTAGAGAGCTACCATTGGGGCAAAAAGTCCCTCAGACTGAAAATATATATTAGATATTATTTGTTTTCATAATTAGGTGGCCAAAGTATAAAGAAATGATGCCAAAGTCTTTAAATAGTGTTTTTGCTTTAGTTGAGCGATATTTTTAATTTTTAGTTCAAAGTGAATCTCTGACTTATATTTTTATTTTTTGTTAAAGAAGTCATGCTTCCCTTTCAATATTGTACGCCACAAAGAATTGGTTGAATAAGTATTTCTTGATTTGAAAAGAGTTTGTTACTTATTTAGTTTAATATTACACGAAAATACATTAGGGACTTTCTACCCTATGCAATGGACTTTTTGCCTTGTGCGAAGTAGAAGAAGAAGTCCACTTTGCATTGACAAACATTTTCTGTTGTAACTCAACAGAAGATAAGAGTATCGACAAACGAATTTCGCGAACGTAAAGCATAATAGTTACAGTTTATACAAAATAACACCAGATATTCTCTAGATCGTTAATACTAAATTTTGGCTAGGTTTATACGAAAAGCGGGATTTCTAGCCCCACCCCACCCTGCCTGCTGCTCGCGGCAAGAAAATTTTGAAAATGTACTCGCGATATGCTAGCTTCCGAGTGACTTGTATGTGCGTAATATTGAAAAGGCTACCCTTACCTTCTTCCAGATTCCTCGATGGAGAGTTCAGGCGCTGACAAGCAGAACGAGACAGACGACTGTGACGTGATCGGCAACAATCAGCATCAGAAGAAGATGACGGGCCAGGAGGATACCAATGCTAAGATCAGCAAGGGCCTGGAGAAGCAGGAGACGCTGAAGAACCAGAAGAATCTGGAGATGAGCCAGAATGACGACGCGTCGGAGAAGCTGTCGAAGACCGTCTCCCAGGACGACGAGGACGAGGACGAGTGCAAGGGATCCGACGAGGAGGAGGCCAAGGAAGAGAAGACCGATGGCAAGAAGGACGAGGAGTCCTCGAGCAGCACCACGTCCACGAGCACCTCCGATGACGAGTCTGAAACCAGTTCGGACGATAAGACAGAAGCGTCTAAAGCCGAGCAGGCGAAGATCGTCGAGCCGATGCCCAAGAAGGAGGAGCAGAGCAAAAACGAAGACACCACTGACGACAGCGACATCGAGGACGACTTGATCTCGGCTATCAATTACAACACCATCACCTCCTTGGCCGCTCTTAAGGACATGCTGCAGTCCTCCGGCGAGGACTCGGACGGCGTCGATAGTTTCTTTCACCACTACTTCCTCTCCCACGTGAACAGGCTACCCTCGAGGAACCAGACGCACAGCCCCTATCCCTGGGGCAGGAGGTTGTCCGAGTGCAGGGAGGAGGACGAATACGAAACCGAGGAAGGTGAGCTATCGATGATGGTTTTCTATAAACGGTCCTCAAGGTGGCGCGTGTTGGTACGATTAGAATCATTGCTCCTAAATGGCCGTAGCGTAGGGGGTCGTAAATGTGATTTTCGGGGCGCCGAATTGCGGATATTGGGGTCATCCGGTGTCTGTAACGATTTGGGGTTATAAAAACTGGGCACAGTCGACAGTAGAGCTGTAAATATTCGATTAATTTCGAATAGGAATAATGCCTTCGAATAATTGGGGGTATTCGAATATTCGGAGCGATCGAATTACTTCTTCGCACTTTAATCGTGAAATTATTTTCATATTTACAGTTATTTTATTCTTTACAGTTATTTGTTTCTCAAACGATAAATTTAGAAGAAATTGTTTGATACCAATATATCGACCGTTTGATTTCGCGAACCGGATCGATTAGGTGGTGTTAGATCGTGTGGCACGTACACGGGCCGCGAGAGAAGCAGCCGTATTACGAAACAGTATTCGGGCATTAAAACGCGCGAGGAGCTATTAGAAGGAGCTCGCACTCGTTCAATGAGAGCTAAGATTAGCGTGCGTGGCCGGTGGTTCAGCTTCGTTCAGTTCCGTTTGGCAACGTTTCTACAAACAGCGCGAAAAAGCCACTCCACTTAGGTAACGATAGATGGGTATTTATAGATTACATCCGAAACGAGCGGCCCAACAATCAAATTTCTGCGAGGACTGTAACGTCCAAGATGGTCGAGGGTACTGTACCCAATTAGCGTAATTAGTCCGAGCTTCGACGCCTTTCGATTACTTAACGATCTCCTGGTCGAACGTTAGGGGAACATATTACACGTCGTCCTTTGCACAGCTTCCAAGTAAATGGGCTTTGGTGCGAGTATAATTTCCGATTCACCCGCCTGGTGCAACGCTATTAGATAGTTCCTTCGGTTGGACGGCGATGTTTATTTATAGGATGTCTCCGAAATCACGAGTCCACTCTGCTAACGATGTAATAGTTCCCTCGAATTGCCACCTAGGTGCAATTAACCCTTGAACGTCGGTTGGCCTGAGAGTCGTAGGCGGATTCAGGGTCCACTTTAAACGTAAACTTTGCTCGCACTTTAATCCATATGCTGCAGCAGACGTCGAAACGTAGTTGAATTTAATAAAAACAGAAATGGCCAGGGAATTCTTATGCAGTCGTTAATATATTAATCCTGCTACACCTCCGGGGTCATTTTTGACCCAACGGTACTCTCATATCTTTAACCCGGTAAGCACTCGGGTTCTTCTTGACCCACTCGCGGTTTTGTATCTTTAGAAAGTTATAAGGAAGTTGTTTGCAAATATGAGTATTCCTCGTTTTTTAACATTATGTTAAATTATGGTTGAATAAGTAGGCCATAGTAGGATTAAGGGGGGTGCCACTTTGAAGCATGAAAATCATAGGTTTATTTAGCAATTTTTTTCTTTTAAATAATGAACTCAGTGGGAAATCTGGTTCAAGGGGGAGACCACTGTAACGGTCTGAAAAGTAAGGGTGTTTTCGGGAATTTTTTCCAACCAAAGAACGCAAGTAAATCAATGTATCGATTAGTATAGTTAATATGTACATATTGAAGGGTAACAGAAAAATTTCCAATGAAATTCATAAATCCGTTCCCGGTATACTCATCATTTCCATAAAAATGTTTATTTAGACATATCCATATGTGCTTCTTTAGTTCATGTCGTGTAGAAAATCTTTGGTCTTATTATTCGAGGAGACACCAAATCGGAGATCCTCGCAGCGGCTTTAGCACCGGAATTTTTGTTGAATTTCTTTTAATCTTCAAGACTTCGATATTTAAAAGAAGAAAATTGCTAAATAAACCTACGACTTTCATGCGTCCAAGGTGGCGCTCGCCTTAATATAATTTAAACGATTCATAGATTATCAGTTACCACTCTTTCTCTTCTATCCAAGTTCACTGTAACGCTCGCAACCTTTAGCAGGCTCCTAAGGCAAGGGGTTAAACTGTATCACTGTACCAGGCGCCGCTGCACAGAAAGGCTATAACGACCATAGTGTCCCTATACACTCGAGTGCACGTTGAATCAGCCACCGCGTCGCGGAACCACGTAACAGTCGAGCCTTTTATATCTGCAGCCTTGGAAACGGCGAGTGTGACAAGTGCGGCTGAACCGAATAATGGCCCCTTTGTCTTAATCGCGCCCGCCTTCTCACCTACTCCCGCTTTGCCCTCTGTTCCAGCGAAAAACGTGGACCTGCCAGTGATCGTGACCACCGTCGATATTAAGAAAGACGTCGCGAAGACGGAGGAACCGGAAGAGAAGAACGAGAGCGTATCCTCGAAAGCCTCTAGTCCAACCGCTTCGGAGAAGTCCAGCTCGGAGAGGATCGATCAGAAGTCAACCGCTACCTCCAGCATATCGGAGTCCAAGACGGCGGTGGCGTCGCCGCTGGCCACCGCGACGACCACCGCGTCGATCACGGTGACGACGTCGACAAGCACCCCGACCACCACCGCGTCCAGATTCACCACGTGCACCGTCACCTCGCCCACGTCCACCACGAAGCCTCCGCTGAGGAGGAGGCACACCACCGGGCCTGGGATGACGTTCCCCGCGACCGATCCACCGACCTACTCCACCAGCATGACTTTCTCCAGGACCAGTCCTCTCCCCAGCCCCCATTTAGATAAAAGGTTCTTCGACAGCAGCCTGATAGAGATGAAGAGCCAGGCGAGCAGCTCCAGCACCCTTGACTACGACTCTACCGAGGAAGTCTGGGTCCGGAGGGTGGACTTCGTGCAGGAGAGGAAGAGGAAGGTAAGTGGGACCAGCACTTTTTGCGCTTCTATACTCGTTTCTGGAAGTTCGATCGCCGGCCCTCAGGATTTACAGTTTATTCTATTTTAATACACCTTATTATAGGAACCACTGCTTTTGTATACAAAAGTTTGGAAATTGTTGTTAGGGAATGAGTAGGAATTTATTCAAACGCTGTGGTCATGACTCCTCGCGCTTGTGCTCTGAAGGAAGTAACTGGAAGTCAACAAGAGCTAAGGGTGTTGGCGTAGGTTTTTTGCTAATTGCAGGCTTGCTGGAAGAAATTATGAAATCAGGGATTTGGTGTAGGTGGTCTTTTGCGCAGGGTGACTTGAGGGTTTAGACTGTTGCTATATAATTTGTGACTATGGCTGGTAGCTTGTATACTTATTATGGCGAAGGAACTTCGCTGTGGTCAATAAACTAGTCAGATGTGTAAATCGAAGAGCTCGATTCACGGAGCAGCTTCTTGGCATGCATCAGGCGTAAGATATGCTCCGTTTAATTGCAGTAATTGACTAATTGTGTCGAGGGAAGGGTCTCGTAAATTTGTCGCAGCACGAACTCTTTCGAGAGTCCATGGCACGAGGGTGTCTTGCTCGCGCCTGATGGAACGAAAGCGGTGGATTGAGTTTCAGATTGCGATACACGCAGCTGCTTGCGATGGCATTTCGAAAATCGAAGTTTATCCGCTGCAAGTCATGCATAACTTGAATAATGCCCTTCGGGCAAGTCTATGCTAGAGCAGGAAACGACCAATGTTGATAATACTCCTCGTTTCCGGTGGAAACGCAGAAATAGCCATTTCGGAAACAGTAGGTGCTTCAGCACGGATCACATTGTTTGGTCAATTTCTGGGTTAGAAGTTTATAAATAAAAATTCGTAATTTTCAAGGCGAAACCTGTAAGCTCGAAACTTTTCACTGTTTACCTTTGGGATACCTTGCGTGTGGCTTTGTGAAGAAGCTATTTAAGGGGAGGTTCCGGTCTAAAAGTCGATTTTTCTTATTTCATTTTTCGAACGTTCAACATTTTAGGATACGTGTTTAGAAGGATTTTTTGAAATTCGTAATATTCCCGAAGTTATAGGCATTTGAGTAGCGGCAAATGCATGGGTAACACCCGGCCACTCGGCGCCCACGTAAAACTTTCAACGCGTTTTTCTCGAAACAGTGTTCTCAAAACGGTGGGACCTGTATTTCCAAAAGTTATTATCCGATTCGACTGAAACTTTTTTTATTTTGAAGAATATAGTTCCGTTTAGACCCATAGTAATTATTCTTCTACACGAAATTTGGATAATTTTCTTTTTGTTAGAGTAGTTCATTTATCGATCTCGAAGAGTTCGTCTATCACTATTTAATATTAAGCTTACAATTAGTAGCTTTACGCTTGGGTCCAAAAAGACCCAGGCCCCGCCGGCGGAGGGTTAAGGGGTGTTCCTACTGCGACGGCTCGGAAAAAAAATTATTTTTCGGAAATTAAAAGTAAGGAACAATTATTGCACGTTTCTAGCTTTCTTCTATCACGTTTTAAGACTATATAAAAAATTGCAATTAAAAATATCCATTAATAGCGGAATAGGAGCAGCGTGAATAGAACAACATCCTTCCAGATGCTAGACCTGGTCTCAGCAATTATTGTTGTTATCTAAAGCACAGAATCCAGAAAGATTGGCAATCTGTAAACGCGTGGCTATCGTCTGAAACAGCAGAATGAGAAATATTGAGAAACAAAGAAGTGGTGACATCTTAAAAAAAATGTATTAATTTTAGCAAAAAAAATTATAGTTTTCTTGACCGTAGTAATTCTTTCTTGCAAATTTTTGCAAAACTCTAGGTCGAACGATAAAGCAACGTCTACTGAGTATGCCTGATATATTTGAAGTGGATCGGAGTTGTTCTTTGGCAATCAAGTCTGGCATATGGAGGGATATTGTTCTCTTCACGATGCTCCTATTCCGCTATAAATCGTTATTTTCAATTACAATTTTTGTTTATAGCAGGATTATACTTATTTCAAGCTTCTGAAGAAGAATTATAAGTTCGAGGCGGCGGTCACTTGTGACCTACATGGCACGGAACGTGTTGAATCAAAAGACCTCGACGTGGAATCGAATTTATCGATAAGTTGCTGCAGTTACCAAGACCGAATAAATGTCCGAGTTGTCGCGGGCGCAAAGTTAGCCGTGGCTTTATTTGCTCCGCAGAAAATTTCATTCCCATTTGAAACACTTTCCCCCAAGTTCTAATTTAAGTGGGAAACCAGCTGTAACTCATTTATTATTCTCCATTGCACCGCAGTACAGTGTCTTTTTTTGTTTTATCACCGTTGGTTCGTACGTCGAGAAAGAAAGGATTATGGAGACTGCCGAGGGATGATTAATATTTGTGGAGTGGAACTCGCGAATCGTGTGCACGAGCTTCCGTAAACAACGGGGCTAACGACCGATGCTCGGCGTAGCCATGGTTGTTGGGCGGTTATAAAAAGAAAGGTTCGACGAACCGGCCGCAGGGTACTTGGAGGGCCTTGCCTTTATTCTCGGCGAAGGGTAGATTACCTTGGTCACGAAGTATCGGAGTTACGAACACGGACCTTGCTAACGAAGTCCCTTTTTTTCGTGGTTACGACGATCGGGATCGATCTCGAAGCTCGTCCCAATGCATTGCAATTCGTACCAAAGTATACCAGTAAGAATGTAAAAAGAAGCAGCGAAGTTGTGACATTTCGAGCAAAATATCATAATTCAAATTAATCCCAAATAGGGGCCGTCCTTAAATTGCGTAAGGTTAATTTTGGCGATTTTTTACCCCCTCCCTCCCCCAGAATAAGAATTTGTAAGATTTGATATTTCCACCCCCTGCTTACGTAATATTTTTCATATTGAATTTTATCAGTTATTAAAATTCTTCAAAAAGTTTATATCATTCATTTAACTCAGTTCCGGGAAATTTAAACTGAAACTACTTTGCTGAAACATTAATATGATGGAATTTGTATTTATTGAAAATTAGGTTAAAAAATATTACATAAGACGCTACCTTACTCTCCCCCACTTCTTTGTAAGAAAACGTAAGAAATTTACGACCTCCTCCCCCAAAAAAAAGCCTTACATAATTTAAGGACGACCCTATATGAAATATACCGTAAACTATCTTAAGCGGTACGATATCGGCAACCCCTATCTAAACTTAATAGACATTCCAGTGGAAGTATCGTTAGATTAGCCCGAGAATTCTGCGTCGACTACTAGAAATACTGCAGCCGTTGAATTAGTCGTTAGAGTGGCTCCCCTTTGAGCTCTTCTTAATTATTTCAAGCGACGTGGATCTGCTCTAACTAGAGCCCCGAGCGCGGTCAGAGACGAGCGCGAGCGAAGCGCTGCCCCAGATGAATCGCTAATGCTGACAGATGAAAATAGTTGATCGCGCCCCGCGCTGCAACGGTCGACCTCTAGCACGCTCTGTTATAAATTCGAATGCGGCGATCGATACGGAATCGCCGGGCGATCCCGCCGCGATGAAAAGACTCTATCAGGGATACGCGCTTCTAAGTTCGCGATATCGTTTGGCCCAGATCTGGATGCCGCTTTAATGTTTCATGGGCTGTGGTTGAGGGGCGGCTCGGGGAGGAGGGGGCGGAGAGGGCGTAGGTACAAGGCTTCCTTTAAGCTCTATCGATTCGGCCGAAAGGCGAATTACAATGCGTTGAGGACTGTTATGACGGATATCCCGGCACGTAAGGCCTCCTTTGCAGATGCTTCTGTACGCGAGTCGGCCCTCCCCCGTGTAAATAGTAATCCGCTGGGATTAGGTCAGTAAAACGAATCGCAGGGAAAAAGAGACTTCGTAACGCGAGCGCGCGCCGACAATCGTGCCGTATCAATTGGCCGTGTAATGTGTTCCGCGGCGAGGGGCGGGCGGGCAGAAACACTAGATTCATAATTACGGCGACAGGATATCTGTCGGATGTCGAGCCGAAGGTGAGCCGTTGTAATTAATCGAAATGAACACGCTTTATTTGTTGCCCGCGATATTTCACTCTTTGTTGCGTAACGTTTCGGTCGTGCGTCGACTCATAAGCCCGTTTTAGAGTACAAAGAATTTTACACGTGCTCCGTTTCGCTGCCGCAGGCATGCGAACTGAGTAATTGCATCTCGCCCTGTCTTTATTCTATTTCAGTCCTGACATTTCCAACGCGCCTTTTGTCCGATCGAATCTCTCGCTCGCGCCTCCCCCCCGATGATAATTCGGCTTCGCTTCTTATCCGATTGCTTGCGATCGGGAAAGATCGGGGGAGAGCATCGTTACCGGCGGAGGATCACTTCTCCGCGACGCAGCTTCTCGATACCTTTCCGGCTCGCCGGTAGATGGCGATGCGACACGCCACGGACGGTGCTATATCGCTGTTAATTCTGTACTTAATCAAATAAGGTTCATCGGATTATCTCTAGTGATCTAGTTGGCTCAGCGTCGACACTTGTGGTAACAGTTTTATCGATTACGCTAGATGAGTTTGTCCCCCAAGGCACGAACAGAAGACTTTCGTCGCCGGATTTGAAATTGCCGCGCAAGCACACTCGAAGCAGCTACTTAAATGGAAATTCGCCTCGGCGTCGTGTCCGCCATCTTCGCGAAATTATGCGAAATAGAAGCGAGTTCGTGCATTTGAAATACGTGTCGGCGGCACGGTAGTTCGTTAACGCCGCAAATAAACTGATTTACTCGTCTGTTTTGACTCGTCGTTTCGCTTAAGCAGTGGCGTGGCAGGTCGAACTCGTGCGCTGCTGATCCGAATAGAGCATTGTCGTTACGACGATGCACGCGGTTTCTGTGATGTGCCTCCCGAAGCAATACCGCGTTCTTTGTTTAGTCTGTCTTTGGAAAGGGAAATAAGAGAGGTATACCGATTGATCAATATCGAACGGTTCAATGAACGATTTTCAACGTAACAATATGGATATTATAAGATATTCCAAACTATAACACGAATAACCTATAAATTTCCGAAGTTACTGCTTCGTCGTCACTGTTCGATCGAATAACGTTATTTTAGCTACAACACTCAGACAATAGATATATCGACGCCTATGGTTTATTGATGCTATCTTCTCGATAACATTAAAAAGCTAGTACAATCTCAGCTTCTCGTTGTATCACTTAACGTGGCACCACTAGTGTTCCACATTAACCTCTCTTCTTTCTCCGAGTAATAACCTAACCCAGACCCATCAATCTTTCATTCAGTGTTCCACTTCCTTCCCGAACTCCTTCCCCAATACAATCATATCAAGCAGATCAATAAACTCGGTGCGTTGAAAACTGTACCAAACGCACAAATTCCAAATAAAGTTATCCTCGGAAAAATGTGGATCTACCATGCAGCTCGTACTACCTGCACTGCCACGTTGATCTGCGATCGCGATCGCGGGTCCCCAATTAGACGGACGATCAGAAATCACGGTCGAGTGTTTCTGGGTGTCTTGTCGGAGAGCGATACGCGGGAATACACGAGGCATTATCGTGCTAATCGCGGTTCATCCGCGATAAGGGGGCAATTGCGACGGTCCTCCGGGGAAAATGATTGTCGATACCGGTCTCGTCGGCGTGACGGGGGGATTCCAGCCGATAGTGAATCACGGTGGGTCCTGGGAACAGCGAGTGACGGCACTGTCAGTCAGTGAACGGTGAAACCGCGACCGGCACACGGCGTGCTCCACCCGCGTAATGAATATTTGAAAAGCACACGCGCCGTTTTCTGCGTAGCTCGGGGAAATATGTCGACGGTGTCGTTGGGCAGAATTCGGAAGTACTCCCTGGTGCCGTATTTAGATCGTTGTCCAGAGTATCATGGAACGTACAAGGTAGTGGAAACAAGCTTCTATTCGTGACGTTTAACCGCGAAACGGCCAATTATCGCCCCGCGTATGCACGCTGTAATTCGCTTTCAAACCTTCGCGGATAACTTGTATTTTACGCGGAGGATTCCCAGTTAAGTTTGAGGTTATGTGTATCCTGCTGGGTTACCCCGTGAGTAATACTATTTTTCCTGGGCGCATATTCGGGGCACAATATTCGTAAGGTGCAATCATCGTGTATATAATTTGATATCCCTCGTTTTTAGAAGTAGTTGGCTTTTTTGGTAGCGTGGTGGTGGAGTAGCAGCCCCGAGGGGCCAGCTATAAACTGTGCCGACTGTAGTAGATGCATTATGGTCACGGGTCGAATGAAACTGTTAACTTTTATAAATAAAAGTTATTTATCGAAGTTCTAACTTTTAAACCATTTCTTTTCTGCTTTATGTTAACTTTGCGCGTTAACACTTTGACTCTGTTGTAAGAGTTCAGCTTTAACAGTTATTTTTTGTTCGATTAATAAAAGTTCTGGAGGGTCATATACTTTTGAAGGGGACATTTAAGGGGAGAATATAAAAGTTCGGAATATTTTTTTTAATTGGTGTTATTTAAGGAATTAGAAGCAGGATAAATACAGAAGAGAAAGCACATTGAGATTTTTATATATAACTATTTTCACTGAATGGTTTAAGGTTTCAATTTCCTATCTACCAACCTCAAAAGATCTGCAGGGAATCTGTTGTCACAACTTAAACTTTTTTTCACAGCAGAATAAATGTCCCAGTTTAACTAGAACTTTTTCATACTCTCAAGAAAATAAAAGTTTCTTATTTACACAGAAATGTATGGAATAAAAGTTTCGTTTAATACACTGCATTTTATAACAGAAAATATGGTGGTCATTAAATTACAGTTATTTCATAATTAATTGAAATTTTTAACCGTTCCATTCAACCCCTGATTATGTGATTAGGGGTTTCAGAAGATTTCTTGACACTGGGGTGCCGCTTTTGATTGGTACCGAGGTTTATAATTGATCAGCTGATGAGTTTGGAGGAATATTATTTTTCTAATTTCTCTCAGTTCCTGAATTCACGCATCTGAGAGGTATTGGAGAAACGATTGACAAGGAAACGGTCCCCCTCCGATACAGATTGTAAAGCACATCAGAGTATGGGAGGACTAACTTTTTTCTGCGGAAATTCACCGTGAGGGGGTGAAATCAACCCTTAAAATCATCGCGATTTTTCTTTTTTTTTAATATAACTTTATTTTTCGTTCGGTAGCGTGCCAGAGCATAAAAAACTGAACAATTCTTACGGTTAAAGTTTTGTTCTATCTCTCACCGTTGCAAAGTTATGTTCGAAATTCTCGCCGGTGTCGGAAAATACTGTAATGATACGAATCCATTCGAGTCACGAGTTCTCCTGGATATTTGTTTACAAATTGTAATCTGTATTGTTGATCAGGATATTCGGTAATCTTATCTGCGCGAGCTCAGGTATTGATTGACTATTGGCAAACTGTATTTATTGTGCTTACGAAAGACACGCTAGAGCCAACCAACAAAATGAAGATCGATTTTCACAGAGTATGATCGATTTAATTTCTATCCTGCCTTCGAACGTCCGTTTCTGTTATCTAATTGATTGCGCCCTCAACTTCGTGTAATCATAATAGCGTGACTGATATCTTGAGCATCGATTACTTTTTAATTCTGTATTCCTGCGCGTCGAGTGACATTTCAATTTTCACTTAGAACTTATTCTTATTATTCACAAATAACACAGCTACCAATAGGTTTCGACGAACCAGATTTATTTCCTATTTAACTGCACCTAAGCTTCGTTGTTTCTCTGATGAGCAAAGCAAGTTCAATCCGTCGCGATTTTTCCTCTCGCTGTTTATCGCCGTTTCTATAAATGGACGTCGTTGCAAGGTGGAGCAGATAAAGGCAGGACTCGAGTAAAATTTGAAACGGTGTTTCATGGCATTATGCAACTTGTTCGCCGCATTCAACAAAGAGATAAGAAATCTAGACAGTTTTATCGATAGAGAGAACAGCAACACTTGTGGGAATTAAGTATCAGCAGGAAATCAAAAGAATCGAGGAGGCTTTTCATGGAGAGCGAAACATTTTTTCCATACTCTGAGATATGTTGGTTAAAAGTGCGGTTGTAACAAATACTCGGAAAAACTACTGATAAACTATTATACCTTCAGAATATCCATTCATAACAGATAGATAAATTCAGGTGCGAATTGAAGACTGGTTGCATAAGGTACTCTATAAAGTACACGAATTACATTACTATGGTTTTGTGGGTAGAACAAAGAAAGTAGGGGGCTCGTGCAAATTGATGACAAAACGATCAAACTTGGACGAGAGCCACTCGATAGTTGCCATTCTATCGTACTCATCCTTCGATTTCATTTCCTATTGTTCCTCTCAGGAGTTCACGTGAACACGTGTAACGAGCAATCGCGTGTCTATTAAAAAAACCTTCCCTGTTCTATATTCGTTTTAATCAAAATACATCGCTCTCCTTTTTTTAAATCCATAGAAAAGCAAGGTAACTAATTAAATTTTCATTTAAATTTAACATCTACGAATGTTTGAGTTTGTTTTTCCTCGAGGAACTGGTTCACGAAAAGTCGCAGCATTCTGAATTAATAATTCCATTCTTAAATCCAAAGAAGAATTGCAATTGTTCTGAAACGCGGATGATTAATTATGTTTGTACATAGAGCACACCTCCGTGCGATAATATGGTTTAGTTCTCCCCGAAGGAACTTGTTTACGGAAAGCTACAGCATCCCGAATCAATAGTTTGATATTCTTACCGTTTGACGTTTTCCGTAAACTTTAAACCAGATTTATTTTCGGTTTCATAACACTGCTGCCGACTATTCCGCGCAGCTCACGTGGCCTCCTATCAGACGTCAGACCAACGCGACCATGGCTCAAAATGCCAGTCGAGTTCGGTACAGCGAATGAAACATTTCGTGAGTTTCGGGTACATCGAATGAACAAATCTTTGCTACAGACCGCGTGGCGTTCGATAAAAAACAATCGTTTATCTTAAACTTATTTCCCATGCAAGTTTCAAAGTCTCTCGAGTTCGTATAATTTACAGAACTTACATTTTCAATCAGCAGAATGCTGACTCATGTTCCATTTTTTAATTTCAGTCGAAACAGAATATACATACCTAACAGTTGTTAATTGTTTTCTAAATTTGCCTTTGGAACTAGGTATGTCCTTATATACCCGGTGTATGTGATTGTTGCGACGAAAGCTTGATAAAAGAAACTACCGACGAATCTTTTGAAAGACGTGTTACAAGAAAAAAAATTTGATAAAACATAAACTCCTTTAAAAATTATAGTTCTGATGAAGTGGCACAGTATAATATTGCCAGAAACGTTTCTGTACAGAGCATGTGTCTGTGTCGAATAAGATTCGTAATCTTACCATGAGATGATCCTTAAAGCTTCTATTTTGAGAACGCTTCAGGAGGCTGCAGAAAGCGTGCTCGACGATCTGTCGGCAGACTGTAAGAAAAGGGTACGGGAACTGTGTACATAGTTTGAGTAATGACGACTGAAAGCTTGAATCACGTTAGCTTTGGAAAATCGTAGATAGAGGTGTGATCGTGTATATTTTTCTTCCTGTAAGATTCAATTTTTTTTTTTTGCTTTTACTTTGCGATAGATAACACACGAGGAACAGTACGCTTCTTATCTTGCTGCCACGATGCAACTGGTGAACTTTCCATTCATAATATTTCATTTCTACGAACAGATGCGGTGTTTACTTTCATTACTATTTCGTTTTGCATTTTAACCCTTAATTGATACACTGTTTTTGGTAAACGTCACGTATAATAATTAATAACACTTGCACACGCAACACATTAAACCTCATTTTGAGGCCAAAAGTAAAAAAATAAATGTATTTATTACTAATAATATTAAAAGAGAATAAATAATAATACTCAACCTTTCACTAGTATACTGGGGTACTGGCAGACCCCGAATAAAAAAGGGCACAGAAATTTGTAAAGTCGACGCTAGATCAACCTCTATGAATATTTTGTTCTTAGGTAATTTATAAAATAATAGAAACGTAGGAAATTAAACTATTGTTATAAAATTAATTCGAACTTCAGTTTACGAACTTAGACAACCAAATATTTTGCAGCGAACTTTCCGTGTCTGGGGTCATGAGCGGCCCCAGGATATCAGTTAAGGGTTAAGAGTACATCCTCCTTTGATTACTGTGTAAGACAATCTTTCGTCACCGTCCGATGAAATTTTGTGGAAATCTTCGCTGCAAGCATGAAATATCCAAGACATTGTTTACACTTTCTCTATTATTAGTCGCTAAATATACTCCAATTGATTCCTCAGTGAAATTAGACGTACTCCAAGGATTTATTCATCAAAGGGCAATATCTCTGTTTTGGGCAGAGTACCAAAATGTTTCATTGAATTATTTTATTGAAACATTTGCTCGTTGCGCCCAGATAGAACAAAACAATTTGAATTCTTGAATTTATTCTTGCACAGACTCCTGACGTTTATTCGGTGTGCTTCTCGCGGTAACAAATTATCTGGAAAAATGGAAAGACCAGCTGCCCCTATCAGATTCGGTTTACAGCTTTGGCCGAGTTTATCTTTTAATGGATTGCACGACTGGGTTAAACTCGAGTCCACGAAGCGATCAATATCCGATTTGGATTTCTAGAATTCCATAGACAGAGATCTGGTGGCGATTTTTTTCAATACTCCTCGGCAAGTGGCAATGAAAATTAAGATTTACATGGCGGCGATAAAGCGGAGCGTGGTTATTCCTTTAAGCTCTCGAAAGGAGATATCTTAAGAGGTATTTTCTATCGAGGAAGCCATCCGAACGAGTCGAAATTTCCCCGTTACGCGAGATACTTTGCGAAAAGAAAGCCATGGAAGATAATCCGGCTAAATATAAGCGTTGTGTCGACTATCTCTTGATTAAACAATGGTATCTAATCTATTGTATTTTGTAGCTTTAGATCCGCGGATAATAAAATTTCATCACATCTTATTTCCTGTAATTTTTGCGAATCGCTGACGCGCCCTCGCTATAAGAACGATCAACTTACAACCGTAATCCACGCATGATTGCTTTACAAAGGAGAAAAAGTTGTTGCTACAGCACTTGAGCGATAGCGATTCACAGTAGCGATTCTCAATTACCAAGATAAAAGTATACGGGCGATTGAAATTCCAAATGACGGGTGTTTATATATAATTCAATTAGATTCGATCCTGATACTATAAACTGTGCTTATTTCGTTACAGGAACTTGGATCTCAACCGTTGCCGACAATCGTGACTGAGGATGCGGACAATTCGAGTCATGCTTCTCAAGATCAAGGCCAGAGACCTCGAGCAGGTGGGATGATCACTCGTGCTTTATCGTCCGATCGAGCATGTAGAGTGAATTTTTTTTATTATCCTCGCCTAGATTAATTGTATCAGTGAGGGATGTCTGTTGATTCTCATTTTCGTTGCGTGGTTCGAGCGTTTCATCGAACGTCTTTGCATTTTCGACAGGCACATGGGGCTCACACTCGAGGACCATCAGGAAGCCGACCTCGGGCAGCGCTCCTGGCTCCGGGAAGTCGACGCCTCTCCCGCAGCAAGCGGAGTCCAGCTCGTCGAGCTCGAGCAAAGGCGGTAGAAAAGCATCGGGCACTCGGTCTGGGTCCACCAGCCGCAGTAATAGCCGTAGCAATAGCGCCGAACGTAGGAAAAGCGGTGGAACTGTCGACGACAGCCCCACCAGGAAGTCGGCGCTGTTCGATGCGTTCAGGCCGAGGAGCAAATCCGACGCCAGCAAAAGAAAGCCCAGTATTATAGCGAATATGAAGAGTGCTGTGCAGGTAAACTTCCGCTGCGAGGATTCTTCCGAATTAACACCTAATGCGCGCGCGCAGTAGAAATTTTTCCAATCATTACTTACAGGGGGAGGACATCATGTGGTAGACGCCGATTTTGAGGAGCCTTGGTACGATGGATCTGTGTCGAAATTAAGTAAATAGGTGCCCGAGCGTTTCAGCGAATAAGTCTTAATAATAGAGATATTTACATGGAAATTATTAAAAATTTCATTGTGACTGTGGGGTTTTAGTGGGTAAAAATCCCACACTACCCTGGCGCCCGCGAGATTCCCTTCTGGAGGCGTCGGGGTGCCTTTTGAAGATGTCTCCACGTTAAAAAAAAACTTTATACATTTTTTTATAATTTTTTATTTAACTTGGAGAAATCTTTAGGAGGCACCCGGACTCATTTAGAGGGGAATCCCCTGGGTGCGCCAGGGTAGTGTGGGATTTTTACCCACTAAAACCCCACGGACACTATACAATTTTTAATAATTTACATGTAAATATCTCTATTATTAAGGCCCACTGGCAGAAACGCTCGGACACCTATTTACTTATTTTCAACACAGATCCATCGTGCCAAGGCTCATCAAAATCGGCGTCTATCACGTGACGTCCTCCCCTTGTTAGAATTATTTAAACTATATTCTATTCAAAAAGAATTTAATTACTGTTAGGCACAACTTTCCGAGTTCGGGATGTTCCCTTGTAAGATTATTAGCTACGCGGAATTTTGATTAGTATATAAAACTATAGTCACCGTTGGTGAGGAAAGGGTTAGCAGGGAATTTGTAAGATCGATCACGCTAATTCAACGCTTCTGATTTGCCTCTTTCAGCATTCTTTGCACAGAGGTTCCCATGGAAGTTCATCGACAGATGTACACACCGAAAAGGATCACCACAAAGATAGCAAGGAGCACAGAGATAGCAAGGAATCTGTGGGACGACCGCGAGCTGGATCGGAGAGCAGCAGGAATCCTGTGAGCAAAGTTATGGATCTCATCAGGCATAGAAGCCACAGTGCCCTTAGCTCGGAGGACAAGAGGAAAGCGGTAAGTCATCTGTTATTACCCTTCTTTTCGTGTGCTTTCAGAGGAATTGAATTAGGGGTATTATCTTGGTGTCTACTAATTTATTCCGAGAAATTTCCCCATTATATTTGACAGAGGATGAAGGATCTCGTCTGGTTAGGTTAGTGTATTTTTGGTAGTCCTTGTTGCCTGTTAAATGTTAAGATTATAGCTGTTTGGGTGCTCGAATAAAGCGAGCCGAGCCCTGGCGTATACCCGTAAAATCCGGGTAGTCCGAAACGTTTCGGGCCGCCCGGAAGAATCGGATACATAAGCACTATATATTGCACAAAAATACACCTTCCAGAAATTTATATACGCACACTAGATCCGAGGAAAACATGAGTAGTGCGAAATTCGCACAAGCCCAAGGGGTTTGAAAGTAGTTAGAACAGCGCTGCTCAAGGTCGCTCCCGCGGGAGATTGGGGTTCTCCCACTCTCGTCCACGTTGTCAGGGATACCGCGCGACGCTAACAGCGAAGACGCTAGCCCGGCTAGACCGTCATGGTAGCCTCCTTAGCGTCGCGCGGTCTCCTTGACAACGGAAGGCACGCTATGCGAGAGAAAGATTGGAAGGGGAAGCAGGCGCGTGAGGGGCCCCACCGCTGGTCACCGCTGAGTTAGAAATTCTTTTAATAAGTAATCTTCAAGATTATAAATTAATCAGTACCCACTTGGAAATGGGGGTTTGGCCAGAAATAATTCGGGCTATCCGGTTCTTCCGAGCGGCCCGAAACGATTCGGACTACCCGGATTTTTCAAGCTGCCCGCAAAAAAATCGAGCTACCCCGATTTTACTCGGTGCGAAAACCGAGTCCCGGCTCGGTCCGAATTTCAAGCCGCCCGAATATTCGAGCACTCGAACAGCCCTAGTTAAGATGCAAGGAACTTCACTGATCAAATCGTCGAGTGATGTTCAACTACCGACCGACTGTCGGGAATCGGAATTCAGATCAGAGTTCTGCTTTACCGCTGTGAGTAACAGTCGATAAAGACATCATCTTCCTTCCACTAAATAATTTGGGCCCCAATGGTACAGTGGATAATGCTGCACTTGATATCCGGAATGGTAAAATAGTACTCAAAGTGATTTAGTTCATTGATAGAAAGTGCTACCTCAATTTGCACAGCTGTTCACTTTAATTCGCCGTACAACAAGAATGACGCGCGCCACAAAGTATCTGCGATTTAGTTTGTTATTCAACGAAGTATACACACTATTCCATTTACTCTCGTTATTTCACTTGCCGAATATTAAGCTCCCTCGAAGCAGCTTCTAAGATCGACAGGCAAGGATTTATCAACTCTTCGACTATCCCACGTTCACTCCCAAAAATGGTACCTCATACTAATCGGGCATTGTTTGCTGAGACCTTTAGCTCCCAGCTGCAAATAGGAAACTCAAAATTCCAGCGAGTGCGCCGTTCCAGCGTTCCTGCTCTCGGCAGAGCGTGACTTTTTAGAAACGAAGAAACCGCCGCTGGTCCATCGCTAACAATGGTATCACGGCGAACAAAAGGATGATCTCTGAAAGCAGAGTGCACGTGTTTTGACGTCGACGATTACGCTTCTCCGTCTTACCTCCGCACAATTCGGCTGGCCGTGGCTAGAACACCTCGCCACTCTACATCCCGCCTAAGAAATTCCAAAATGGTCATCAGCAGATTTCCTGCAAATTTCAGCTACAACGAAAAACTCGCTGGAGCCTCTGTTTGCCCGTTCCGTGCCGCGTTGAAAGCGTCTTGCGAAATGCATCCAGCTTATGACGACGAAACTCGCGCATCGTTGGCTGAATAGCAGTGGAGCCATAAATCGCATCTGTTCAAATATTGAAGTGACTAACTCGCGCCTCGACCCTGATTATTTTAATAACTTACCGCGCGATGCTCGACACGCTTCCTCGGCGAACTTTAATTTCCCTACCCTGATCACTTAATAGTACATATCTCGGCACCTCTCGCGTAAATGTATACCACCTATCAGCGGGTCTAAATAAAAATCAGCATACCTACTAAACACGGTGGACGCTGATATAATCGTTTCAGGGACACATTTCAGCGAAATCGTGTTTCGTGTTTGAACGCTTCCTCCACCTCGTCACGTGACTCGTTAGCGTTGAAACCAGTTTCCCTCCTCGGTATATCGTGCGTGATACCGTAACAAATGTTCTCACTTTAAAGGCTCGCCTTTGTTCCTTTCAGTAAACAATTTCACGCAATCCTTATCTATTCCCTTATAATAATAATAATAATAATTCATTCACGGGACAAGCCCATTGAGCAGAAGAACAATATAGCAAGAGACAATTACAGCAAAGTACAGAGAAAGAAAAAAAGGAGAGAGAAACAAAACACCTAGACAAGAACAAAGATTACTAGGTAGGTAGATGGGGAATAACCTAAGCTAAGTAATGCCTTCCGCAGTAAGGGTCCTCTATTAGTCTTAAAGCTAAAAAGAGTACCGGCAAAGAAATCAATGCCCCAATTTATACCGATTTCCTAATACGCAACTGCTTTAACATTGGCAATATTTTCTAGAACACTATTTCTTGCAGGTTCTCCGTTCAAATTAATCAGCGTTGAATTAAAGCGGTTGCCGCGGTGAGTAACCAGAATCAATGCTCCACGACCATTAGCCGGGGATTAAGCTGCAGTGAGGTAATACGGTGCAGTCGGTAAACATCCGCCACCTTTGCGAGGCTACGTAGACAGGCTACGAAGGCGAAGTTGTATCGTCACGTTCTCGCGACGTCCACGTTGCCCGATTATAGCTTTTTATTAGTCGCGCGGCTCGGTATGCAAATGGAGTTCGTTGGGCAGGTGGCTTAAATGCCTGCGAACGAACATGAACGGTCAGATTTCGGTGGGAGAGGCGGGACGTGCCGGCGTCGCCGCCGCCGCGTATGTAACACCGAGTGTATTTGCATGCGTCGACTGTGTGCGACCGTGGGCTCGGGAAAAAGACAGATTCAAAGGCAGCTTTTTCACTCAGTGAGTCGCGGAGCATGCAACGCTGAAGGTGCTAGGGAAGCGCGCGCATCTCTCCTGCCGGATCACGTGCGTCTCGAGTTTGTTGTTCGTTCGATCGATGCGGATTGATCGCGGCGGTGTGCGCTCCGGTGGTGTGACGTCGACGACGGACTGTTTGCTCGCCATTTCTATGTAGAAATTAGTATCCCCCGAAACGTAAATCGCATCCTTGAATTTTAAACGTTGCAAATCACCCGCGTAACATTATTAGCGCCTGTTAATCTTTATTTGTGCGAGCATCGGAGGGTACAGCGGGGGTGGTCGGAGACGTTGAGAATTATTCTTACACGTTTGCGTAAGAACACTGAACGCTGGGCTCCGCGTATCACGTTTGTATCGCTGGTCTGATCTAGGCAAACCTCCAAACCTGTAGGAGATCAATTTTCACATACAATTCTTTCGAGCAGAGCTATCGTATTTTCTACTTACAGATCACAGCCTCTTCTCGCCGCTACGCACTGGCCGTACTCTCTCGCACTGCCAGAATTTATCACCAGGCAGATACTTATAGAAGTTACTGTACATAGAATTCTGAAACAATTGCGGAGTTATGCGCGAGATTTTGGATTGCTGGCAGTTCCTCAGAAACGGGCCACAGTCACGTTGCAGCATTCAGTTGCGAGAAAGTTGCGTCTACAGCTTCGCGTTGCTTCCTTTGTGAATCGTCAGTGCCAAACCGTGCACGCGGATTTTACGGCTGCAACCTCGGATACCCCATTACGTATCTTCACAAGTGGAATTCGCGAAAAGATATCGCGCGCTCTTTTATGCGGAGAGATTGCGCGGGGCAATGTAAACGCCCACGTTCCCCGACATTCTGCGGAGAAACTTAAACGTTCAAAGATGTCGTGATTATTTCGCCCGAGGAGTTACCTCCGCTTATCCGTGCATCCATTTATCCGGCATTTTGAATGAAAAAAGAAAAACCGACCGCAGTTTTCTGAACCGTCGGTATAAAAGACGCTGAATGGTGACTTACGGTCACGGAGAATGCCTCGAGTTCATCGACGAAGCTCCTCTATTGTTCGGTTCTTCTAAATTGAAAGCTAGCAGCCTCCCCCCGGCTCTCCCCTCTTTGCTCTTTTCCTTCGCCTTCTCCGCCGATGTAAGCTCTTAGCATAATACCCCCCAACATCTCACGTGGCCCACTCGTTCCTTTCGGTTCGTAGACTCAGTTCTTTATTCCCTCTTTTCTACCGTCCTCGCGCACACACACACCGGCCACGCGACACCTTACGCAACCCGCCGCGAAACATTTTCATCCTGACCCGCTACGAACTGTTTATTACACCTCGGAATAGGCAAGCGCGCAGAAATATTCATTGTGCATAACATCCTCCGGCCCGTTTAACCTTTCGCAGGCCACGTCTAAATTCAATTCCGTCTATTGTTTCTAGGCATTTTTGCAGCTCCTCCATTCGACGACCTAGATCCGCTGTCTTTAAGCAAACTATGTCATGCTTTCCTTTTTTTTTTCCACCCGCCGGCCGTTTTACGGAGGCGACGACGCGTGTAAATCACGAGCATTGTTCCACTCGAATGAGATGGAAAGGTCGTCTGGATGGGATTGAAATATGCAATCGTCGATCGACGATTTTACCGTATTTCCACGTTACGATTTTATTCCGTCGCGCGAGGAATTCTTTTTAGAAGGATCCCTAGAGAACATAAATTACAGAATTTTTAATATAAGGTGCTTGATTTCATCCTAGTGTCTAGTGCTGTGTAAGGGCAGGCGGGGTGATTTTGGCTACATATGCAAGAAATGCTATAAAATTTTAGCAAATTACGCATTTGTTAGTTTTTTCTTTATATTAATTGATAGTTTGAAGCGTCTAGTTTGTATTAGTATGGCCCAGAAAGCATACATTTACGGTGTAACAAAATTGGAAGCAATAACACAAAAATGGCCGTTTAACTGGAATTATTTTGTCTGGCTATGATTTTTCTTTATAAAAGAAATGAGGAAACTGTTAAATTAATAAAAAAAAATATTATTTTTTGTTTTAAAATTAATTACTACACGAATCAGAAATGTATGCTTCAGCGGTATTCCATTCTGGGCATTCATCATTTGCCCATGGACCATATGCTTGATTCAATATTTAGTTTTTCCTTGCGCAGTTTCCTTTTACCTCCCTTTTGTGTTTTTTTCATGTGGAAGTGTGTTCAGAAATACTCCTGACTCAATTCTACCTGACACATATTCAGATAAACGAAGTAATACACTGAATTGAATATACATATCAGTGTCGTCTTAACATAGAGGCTGCCCCCTCAGGGTCCCGGAGCTCAGGGAGCACCAGAAAATTGGAAAATTACAAAAATAAGGGTTGTAAAAGCTAGGAAAGAATTGGAAACGGCGGATAGAAAATAACGAATAGGTACACCAAAATTTAGATTTTGAAATGGGGCCCTTTTCTCGCGGAATGCACCCCACGTTTAATCTTATTTATTTAATTGTTCCAATACTGATTCACTTGGCGTGTTAGCGCGGTATTTCTGATTTTGTTTAATTCAGAATAATTTAGGGGGCCCCATACGGAGTTCACCTCAAGGCCCCCGAAAACGATAAGACGTCACTGATACATATTACCAAAAATCCAAATGTGTGTTTGAAAGTAGAAACATTTCTCTATTTAAAGAAATTAATATTAATAATTTACATCTATTCCAACTACTAGTTTGCCTTGCTTAAAGATGGACCACTATTATAAGGTTGCGTTGCGAAACAAACCCTCGCGGATTTGTTTACAACAAAAGACTGCTTTAGTCATGGAAACGGTGAATATTAGCTAGCCGCATCATTAACAAGTGGCAGTATCATTCACAGAGTCAAGTGACGCGTTTTTCGCTTTAAGAAATAAAAGTGGCCGAAATTACCCCGCCTTGCCCTACTTAATTTCTGAGAATTGATTAGAAACAGGAGAAGAGGTACTTTAAACGGAGTTAGCGGCGCGAGCGTACTTCTTTTATGTTCTGTATCCCATTTATTCAGGACCCGAAGACCTGGCGCGGATAGTGCGTTTATCTGTCCTCATTATCAGTTACTATTTAATATTGTGCCCGCGACGTCACGCCGCAGTGCTGCCGCTGTATTAGCATTGTAAAATATGTTCATACGGGCTGTTTTTGTCAAGAGCTCGGAATAGACGCTGTGTAATGCCGTGCACGTCGGCTGTATGCAAAATGAAAATCAGTATAAGTAATAAATTATCAGCGGCTTGGATAGGTCACTTTGCCCGAATAGGAATTATTCTTACGCAATCTGGGAATACACGAGGAGAGTTAACGGTGGGCAGTCTGCGACGTCACTGTCGATAAATAAATCCATCCCCCTCTGCATATTAGTTCGCACTCGAATTTATTTAACCACCGAAAAGCCTCTGACAGGAAACGTCGTATTATCTGTGTTTTATATACCCGACGCTAATTTACAAGAGTTCCTAGTTTAGTTCAATTATTTTACTTCGCGGCAAAGTGTTTACGCAAACGGAATTACTCTGTGCCTGTTAATTTGTGTATATACAATCTTCGAATGCCTGTCAGTGCTCCGAAAATTTAGTTCGTAGAAGTTGAAACGGATTAAAAGAATTCAATCGATTAGTTTATGCGATGATAAATTGAGCCACGGGTAATAATGATGTTATAACGAGGAATTCGGTGACGTAACAGTGTCTGCGTTTAGCATCTGTTGCATATGGGGCCAGAAAACGTAATGTTCGATTGTTTATTTATCTTTCGTGACGGTTTCACCTTCGCGACCTGATATTTCCTTGGTGCGTTTTTATCGTATTATGTCAGCCCGGTGATAAAGTATATAATTAGAAGGGGCCGTTAGAATGGATATATTAAAATTAAAATATTACTCCCGCGAGCGTAACGCGGTAACGTGATTCGCACGCTTGCGATGTCGTTAGTGTTTTCGCGAAGCGACCACTGAAAGTTATGAAAAACTACTTTAGCAAGCAGGTTGAAGCGCAATTGAGAGGGTATAGAGTTCTTAGTGCGCGGTTGTTATCGCTTTAAGTATACAGTGTTCCTCGAGGCACCGCGGAGGTGCAGTGTCTTCTTAAAGTTTGCAAGAACGTTCTTGAATGACACCTGATTCTGCTAGTCAGAATTAAAGAGCATTGAAATATTCTTACGCTATCGCCACACCGATCCACGTGTACGCCATTTCGTTTCACTCTCGCTTTCCTATGTAAAAACACCAGCGCAGCTTTCAGCGTGAAATTAATTACTCATCGTCGTCACTCGGTGCGTATTTAGTGGTTTATAAAATGTATGCAATTAATCTGTAACAGCAAGAAACAGTATCCCCTCCACTGGTTTTGGAATAACATTATTGTAGACTAAGGTCGAATGCCTCGAATAATACCCAGCAGTGCAGCGAAAAGTTTTATACCACCGTGCAACGAAGTTATGTGATTGATAATATTGTGATAGGGTATTATCTGTGAAAAGTGCAATATGTCCTCGTACTTTCGATGGATAAAGGGTGGGAAGAAGGATGATTACTTCGGCGCCAAACCCAGGAGCCGTTCCTTAGACTCGAAGAGCCTCGAGGCATCGGGCATACGCTTGATTATCCAAAATGTACTTGAACTTTTTTATCCTATCACTTAATTTAACATTTAAAAAATTGTTTACCATATACATTCTTTTTTCGTGATAACACCTCGGCAATGAACACTCGATAAACGTGCTCCTTACTCTTTATCACGCAGAGCACAACAAGCGTGTTTTTTTTTTTTTTTTTTAGTATCATCATTCCCGATGGCTCCGAAATTGTACGTTAATGTACGACGCTTGTCTGTTACAGAGAACCGCGGCCCAGCATCAGGCGCAAATAGCAGCACAGGGTGAGTAACATCCGTAGATATGATTTTCCACTAGACTCCGAATCGAGTGTCTGATTATTCCCCGTCTTCATAAACATGGAAGCAATAAAGATGGAGAATATGCCTGGAGATAGCCGAGAAATGTTACTCGGCTTGATAGCATCTGAAAAATAACTTGGTACCCGCTTCAGCGGTGCTTCTCTCCCGACCGTTACGGTATAAACTATAATCAATGAATTAAACGAAAAGCTGCGTGCTTATCTTCGCGGCCACTTATCTAACTTCGTTAATGAAGCCTTTAATTACGCCCAGTGTTTAACTCATTTTAAAGCTCAGGAAGATCTGATTAATACAGTTGCAGCTTGAATATCCAACGATATTGCATAAGCACTTTCTATCGTTATTTAATATTTAGGTAACGTATACGCGTAGCCTATACATACCTTGCCCGTGGTTCAAAACACTGGATTATTATTCCGCGCGTATCAAATATTATCCATTCCAGGCGCGCAACGTTTTTTTTTTTAACCTTGATACAGTTCGTTGAATCTCTTCTGACCGCACCTAACATTTTCCCACTTTCGTTCTTCCTATTCAGAGCAGAAATTCTGCTGCCGGGAGTTTCCTTGAAAACAAACTTCTCGTCGAAAATTTGCATTTCTAGCAAATCACGAGCGTGTTAAATCCGCGTTTACTCGATACCAGAGAGTACCCTCTTACCCTGCAGTTGGAACGGTTGATAAGAATTGCGCGGTTCCGCCGGCAGATGTCGACGTTCGGGTCGCAGCAAATATGGCGGGCAGATTCTGAAGCACGTACGTGCCCCGATGCCGCTGGGACCTGCGCCTCAGAACGTTTTCGTACCGCAACGCGTACAGTGGCACGTGCTTCGAGGTGCTCGCGTGTATTCGCCTAACACCCTCGCGCCCGTGATTCTTTGAGTCATCGTGTCCCCGTCGCGGCCCTTCCCTTCTCTCGTTCCAGTTACCCATACCCGTCGAACCCTTCCGCGCTGCATCCAGCCGGGCGCTCAAGAGCATGTCGCGCTAGTCAATCGTTACGAAAAAGTCGTACGTGCGGAACGTAACGTAGCGCCAAGAGGAGACCTCTGGAGGAGGCCTGAAAGTAACGCGGATCCTTACAGTTTGGTCTACTTGCCCGCGCAGCTCCAATATCAACGTGTCGAACAGTCGAATGGCTTTTCAAACGCGTCCCGTCGTGAGCGTGTCAGTAACGACGCGACCCGTGACCGTGAATGTAAACATTGCTGCGCGTACAGCGGTGTCCTGCCGCAGGTCTACACGGGAGCCGTTGCCGCTTCGCTCGCGACACGAACGCCGGTAGTTTTTGCCCGCCGTCGATGCGACTTTAGTCGACAGTAATCAGTCATCAGTCCGCTTCGCGCTGGCCACGGAGCCCGTCGATGGTGCCATCAATCAGTGCCCCTGTGACTGCCCGCGGACGTCCATCGGCGAGCGTTTGAACGCTGCGGATCTTGGCGTCGACCCGCGGACGTAATATACTGAAATCGCGCGAGTGTTAACGGCCGTCTTTATTGCGCGGAGCAGACATTGCTACGCGGGGCCTCTCCTGCATCGATATTAACTGGCCATGCGTTGGGCGCGTCGGGAGAAACGTTGACAACGAAATTAACGTGTGTGAATCATGACGCGTGTGCTCGGGAGAGCTGGATAGTGCGAAGAAGAGGGAAACAGGCCGCCTTGCGAACGATATCTCCCCTGCGGCAGTTGGCACACGTGAGTATCATTTCCCCACTTTCTCGGTTTACGAGAAACTCGCCCGTCGAGAGTCGTGGCCGTTGCGACGAAGCTGCCTAACTCTACCTGGTAGGTTCGAAACGTCTTACTGCTGCACCGCGCGCTAATCTGTACATTATCGTGTGGGGTTTAAAGTCCGCGTAGAATTAAGGCCGGGATCGAACATGTCGCGTCCCGTTTTTCGATGTTGCCGTGTTTATCTCGCGGCAGGTCTTGTGCCAAACATTGGTATAGATTCGCGTTGTCGGCGATGTAGGGATTTAATTAGCATGTACGAATTGACCCGCTTCGCGGAGATTTTCGTGGATTCGCGGGGTACGGCGTAGTTAGTGTTGATATACAACTCTCGTTCAATTACATTTGTTCGAATTTCGAAGGTATTTTGGATTCAAATTTATCTCGTTTCTACGCCTGTGCGTTGTGTACATTTTAGTCGTCGGTTTCTTTTGCGGGGCGAAGAATGTTAGCAATTATTCTGTTGGTATTCGAAAGTTGGTCACGAGGCACTGTCTCGCTTGTTTCTTTCTTTTCGTGGCGATGCAGATGGGAATTGAGTCATCATGGTTATGCCTCGGAATTCTCGGCGAATGGTGTAACCATATGAGCGTGTATCGGTGCACTAACGCCTCATACTCTGGATACTGCATTTCTTTTTCGTCCATTTTCCGTTTAGTCATTCCGCACGTGTGTGACCATACGAGAATAAATTAGGAGCGAAATAAAGAGGCGGACTGGTGGTCCGAGGACCTTGTCTCTTTTTCAGCTCACGGATTTGAGTCTGATGATGTAAAACGTTCATCTGTATTATATTTATTCGAAATAAGCGATATCCCTTTAACATCGAATTTTAAAGTCGACTTAATAATTCTTGTTGCACATTGGGTATTTACTGCTCAATTACATTTAGTTTAATTTCCTGAATTCACATTTTCTATTTAAAATTATATTTAGGTTATAATATTCCAAATAAAAAAAATGGAAGAGAATGACGATTTAAATGCTCAGCTTACACACATCTCGTGCGGAATTCCTAATAGTCGTATATCCGAACCACAGTCGCTGAACACCTATAAGCGTTTCTCGCGCACAGTGAACAAGCGTATACGTGCGCCCGCACACACAAAGGGCTAGCTGATGCATTAAATGTGGTTACTTGGAGGTTATGTTTGTCGAGTCTTCAAGATCACTTAAGGTCTTTAACTCTCTACTGGTGTGTGTAGTTCATTTTGTCTTTACTTAGAAAACACTATTTGAGCTGATTAGATATTCGAAATTTCTTTCATTTTGTTTCGCCGAGTCACGGCAAGCACTCAATTATTCGACTATTGCTCGAAGTTAGCTCGAAAATAGAGAAGTACTCGAACAATTGAAGCAAGCTTAGTGCAGCTCGTTTTTTTTTCTGAGCACTCGGTTAACTATACTGAATACCTTGATGAGCGTAATTCGCCCTCTAAACGTATCGAACACTGCATTAAAGCTGATAGGGTTTCTACCCTGCAGCGGAAAAGCAACTTATAACTACTAAACGAAACGTGTAAAATTATTAGGCAGCGATAAGTTAATGGCAATGTCGTTGCATTTTCTATTAACATAACAATTTAAATTCAACGGTTAAAACGTGCACGTTAAACATTTTTAGAGAGCTAGATTACTGACCTGGTTGAAGTTGGTTTTTAACCACGTTCTCTTTCCGTAATAGATTCAGCAAACTCTGTATGCGTAATCATTATGTAGTTGGGTGCAACCACTTATATTTTTCTTAGCTTATTCCTCTTCCTTCGTCTTCTTCTTTATTCAGACATATTTCTGCGTAGGACGTGTTTTCACGTTCCCGTGGTAGATGTGGGTGCGGTTAACCCTTTGAGCACGTTGGACACATGTGTGCGTTCAGTCGGTGTATGTAGCCTGTGCTGGCAACGCCTGACGGCGTTCTGTGAGTACTGCGAGCAATTGCGACGGGAGGATTCCCGCACACGATGTAGGTACGCCATGCGTTTCAATTTTCGTACTCAAAGGATTAATTGTGACACGTAGGTTCGTGTGATTGCATTAAACTGTACGTACGAATATATTGTACTATGTAACTGAATGAAATATGTAGTAGGTACATTTTATTCAAAGTTTGCTAAGCGTAGTTTGGGAATTTTGTTGTACCGAATAAAGTACCTAGCACTGCGCAGGTACTTTGTGGGGATGAAAACACACATGCTCTTGCAATATCAGTAATAAATCATATAATCGGGTTGGATTATATCCGGGGTATTAATAATATAGTGAGAATTTTAGAATTGGCAGAGCATCAACGCTCAATTAATTGGGATCGTCGCTCAGACCACATATTCTCATAACAGTGGTGGGAATATTTAATGGATAATTGTTGCACGTGCCTAGTAGTGGATTACAGTTTTTAATAGTTAGAATATAGAAGGAATTCTTCAAATAGTTAATGCATCTGATGACAATAAATTCTCAAACATACATGCTGTTATTCACTTCCAATATCTCCATAATAGAAGCTTCCCTAAAATTTTCAAATTACTAAACGTGTACTGAACAACAGACTCCTGATTAAATTTCAATGTCTGAATCCAAGGAAGCAATCTAACTATTTGAATTGAATCTTCTTCGTCTGTATCACGCTTCTTACTAATCAGAGAAAAGGGAGTAGTTGAACTAAGGGAGTAACGAGTCTCAGGGGGCGTACAAGTGCATTCGGGTGCATGCGAGTGCTATGCATCTGTTCGTTTGAACAGTGGCCTTGAACTACAGATGCAAATGTACCGTTGGTGAGCTGTAGTAGCTGGTACTTTTGACTCGAGACCTGGTTAGGGAAGGGATACTCACACAGAACCACCGTTTCTAGATACACTCGCAATCGGTAGGGGAACGGTGACAGTAGTCTGTCCGTGAGTGAGCATTGTGCAAATGTAGTAGGCACCAGCCAATGGGAGTTGCATTCCTCCATTATGCCAACTGTTCGGATCTCGATGTCGATGGTAGTGCTTCAAGGATAGGACAAGGTCACGCTGCGTCCCCTTCTAAACAGGACCCTTTTCCCACGGATTTCCAGTATACCCCTTCACGACACCATTAAGGTCTGGACACACCGATCAGTTCCTTGTCAGCGTGCCAGCGGTAAGAAGAAGAGATCCTCCACGCCCCTCTTATACTTATACATATACCAGTGGCACGCCGGAACGGGAACTGATCAGTCTGCCTAGACCTTTATTCCCGTTGCACTGTGGCGTAGCTGGCAAGAAACTGATTCACTCGTGCAGGGTGGAAAATATGTATTTAGTCCTCACGGCTTTCACGAGTGACTCCACGCAGGTGTGTTGGTAGAGATCTGTTAAATAAATGGAGGGAAATTTGAAATTTAGGAAGTTGGGAATTTGAAATCTGAGAATTGCAAATTCGAAATCTGGGAATTGCAAATTCTAAATTTGGGAATTTGAAATCTGAGAATTGAAAATCGAGAATTTGAAATTTTGGAATTTGAAATCTGAGAATTGAAAATCGAGAATTCGAAATTTTGGAATTTGAAATCTGAGAATCGAAATTCGAGAATTCGAAATTTAGGAATTTTGCAAATTTGAAATCTGAGAAATGCCAGTTCGAAATTTTGGAATTTGAAATCTGAGAATTGAAAATCGAGAATTCGCAATTTAGGAATTTGAGAATTCGAAATTTAGGTATTTGGGAATTTGAAATTTGAGAATTGAAAATCGGCAATTCGAAATTGAGGAATTTGGAATTTTTAAATCTGAAAATGGAAAATCGGGGAATCGAAATTTAGGAATTGCAAATTCGAAATTTGGGAATTTGAAATCTGAGAATTGAAAATCGAGGTTTCGAAAATTGAAATTTGAGAATTAAAAATTTAGGAATCTGGGAATTCGAAATCTGAGGATTCAAAATTGTGTATTGGAAATTGATTTTTCTTATCGTAACGTGTTTCACTCAGTCCGTGGAAAAATAACTGTCGAACGCTACAAACAATGGACCAATCGTCACTTTGAATTTCCAGACCAGTGTGAATTCTATGAAATTGCAGTGAATTGTAGAATGACATGTGAAAACTGTGACACGATGTCACACCCCGTCATAACAGCATTACGAGCGAAGGCTCGCAGACGAAACGGATCGAGAAATACTTAATTGCGAGTCTACGTATAATCGTTGCTTCGTTTTATTTTTTCCGTCTGATTGGGCTGAGTAATTGAGTTCGTTAACAACGATAGCCTATTGCGCGAGTAAGCAAGCTTGAACGATAAACGTAAACAGAGACGCGATAATGATTACTCATTTATCAGTGTCTCTGAATGAGTTCCCGATTTTGTATCTCCGCTTTGGGTAAACGGAACTACGTTCAAAATAAAGGTCTTTTTATCGACGTAAATACCGTTGGTTTCTATTTTCGCCGACGTTTTTTTTCCAGAGTCGATGAAACATGCGCGTCAGCTACATCGCGGAAGATTTTCTCACTCCAGGCACGATCGAAGCGTTTAACTAAATTGCAATCCGTGGCTGATGAATCCAATGAATATGGTGGGTGGGTTGTGCATTCGACGACCAATGAATTCAGTCGTTGCTTTCGCAATTCGCGGTCGGATATTTTCCTAGGGGAGAATGACCCCGTATCTGTTGATCATCGTCGATTTTTCAACTCAGAAATCTCCATTTCCTTCGAATATAAATAATCGCAGCTTTTGTGGCAATACAGTGTGTCCAATAAACCGTGGTGTGACGAGCTAAGAGGCGATTCGTCGTAGAAATTCAAGTAGAAAATAATAGTACATATGTCGTTATTGAACTAAGGTAATATACAAAGCTGAAGTGTAAACAAAATAAACCGTTCTTTTACGAGGAATCATCTCATAGCTGATTGTCCCACGATTTACTATCTAGACAACCTATGCCTAAATTTTCGAACGAAATATTATATTCTGGTGAAAGTTAAAGTGTATCAGTATCTACAGGAACATTTCTAGGATCTGATATAAAAACTAGTGAAACGTATGGTTTTTTATTAATTGAGAAACATGTACCTACTCGATAGTTTCGATTTCCATTTGACTGAAACTTTTAGGCCATTTAGTTTGTTTCCTTGAAGAAGGAGTCTAGTACCATCTGCCTTTGCGCAAGGCTGAAAGCATTAAGGCATTAGACGCGTCAAGGTTCGCAGGGAGGAGCTTGAATTCGAAAACGCAATAACCGTTTTCTTATTAATGAAACGATTGTCGATTTAATTTCATTGGGGCTTGAAATAAACCAGAGTGCTTCGAATCTTCGTCCCAGTCCTTCAAACAATTATAACTGCTGTTCCAGTTTCGATCTACAAATTCTCTATTTACAGTCTCGGTGTTCAACATTGCCACGCAATGACAGTGAAGTTATAAATTACGTTGATTCGTGCGACGAGTGTTCATACAGTTTATTCGTTACAGCTTTATGTAATATATTAACGACATTCATAAAAACAACATTATAAGCATTATTACCACTTTCCACGCGATGGCTAACAGGCATATCCCCTTCAAATCTAAAGCTAATTAAAAATCATGTCACTTAGGCCATGTCTCGCAACCATCTATACAGTCATTCCACGATAGCGATAAAAAAAACGAAATTCTACATTAAACGAACCAAACCCCATTAAATCGCGAAAGGTGCACATATAATCAGCCTTTACGAGAATGTAAATCGCCAATCGTAAATTTCCTCCGCACGGTGAGCGTGAAAAAGTAGAATGCAGAATAGGCAAAGTAAGTTCTGTTCCGGCATGTATTTTACGTTTATTGAAATTGTACAAGCAAATGTTACCAACCTCCCGTTACCGAATATAAATCCGCCATTGAACTCGCACGAAGCATCACGTGCGATCCGCCGGCATCTAATTCGTACCGTGGACTTTCTAATGAAAATAGGTGTGCATTGGGCAGCGAGCATCAGCCGTTACTTTCGATTATTTGCGAAGCGGGGTTTACGCGCTCGTAGATGTAGGCCACTGTATTTTTCAAGCGCAGGAACACCTTGCCATGGTGGGCGCTAGAAGTGCGCGGGCTCCGATGGCAAGCGGGGTCGTCATCGTCCTTGGGGAACCGGTTTGAGATCCACATGTCGATCGTATCGACGGTTGAAACCGGAAACGCGTTTCGGGAGGCGGCGAAAGCGCTCGGGGCCCTTGTTTATACACTGCCACTCAAAAGCATTCGATCGCTTCTGCGGGGTGTTTTAGAAAGCGCCAGAAACATTGTGATCTTAGGAAATTAACTGTACGTGTGTTTATTAGCCCTTTGACTGCTGCGCGCGTCCTTAAGTCGGTTTCGTGGCGGTTGAGCGGTAAAGAAATATATTTCCCTGTTTTGGAATGGACCATTGCCACTGGCGGAACTAATATGCGTGAACGTACTTTTAGGCACTGCTATCAATCGTATATCAGAGTTGTTTGAGTATTCGGAAAAAGCGAGCCGAGTCTGACTCGGCTCGAAGTACCGGATCGAGCCGAGTACTCGAAAAAAGCGAGCGGCTCGAAAAAACCGAGTAAGCTCGAAGAAAACCGATGACTCGATTTTTTTCGAGCGGTTCGAAGAGAATCGAGCATTCCGGGTATGTCGAACAGTTTGAAGTTTGAATGTTTCTCTACTGGGTAACCATGAACCATATATTTCTTAAGAAATATTATTAAATCATACATACGCGAAAAATTATTGTCAATAGTTAGAGAATATTTTCATTTGCAGTTTACATTTTAATTACTCACATTATTACGAACCATTATCCAGTAGATAAACATATGTATTCTAAAATATTTGAAACATTCAAGCTTCAAACTACTTGACATACTCGCTCGGACTGCTCGGTTCTCTTCGAGCCGCTCGCTCTCTTCGAGTACTCGGCTCGGCGCTCGTAAACCGAGTCTCGGCTCGGTCCAAATTTCAAGCTACTCGAATATTCGAGTGCTCGAGCAGCCCTATCGTATCTATAACAAGCGGCGAAATGCTTTTGGTCGGTAGTGTACCCGCCGCCCGTGCAATGAAATTGCTCTGTGCGTTTTACACGTCGTTCGTTTCATCGTTTCTTTGTTCCTTTTAATAGCCACCCGGTCGTTGTTTTTCGCATCGTTCCCCGTTTATAAAGTGGCGACCGTAAACAAACGTTTCTGACCGCAGATCACGTTGCATCGGCAAAACGTGACGGCCGGGATGCAGATGCGTGCCGATGCTTCCATAATGCGATTCAGCCTTAACCTTTGATTTAGCACTGGCCATAGACGGAACTGCCGTTCTCATGTTTACCTGGCATCCTATTTACGACTCGGCTCTCCGTCGAATGCACTAATCAGGCGATAAGCAAAGTTCAACTGCTAGAAAAAAAAAGAATGAATACATGCTGGTCGACAAACTAACTTCGCATGCGGTTCCGTGGCGTTTCCTTGTTCTGTAAACTGTATCCTCATTCTCGAGTTCACTGGAGATCAATTAACCCCGCGAGGAGCGCAGATCGATGAGAGATGGACTTCAAAGGAGTCGTGTTTTGTTGCACGAAGGAGAAAATACGCGAGTATTATTGTCCGACGGACAATGGAGGGCTGACGAAATCTTATTAGACATTTATCCACTTTCGTGGATCCACGGGAGTTTTGAGCAAATGCGCGCATACGTTTGCCTGGGGCGGCGCTGTTTCCTTAAATTGAATTACAATTTGTTAAGAGGGATCGCACCTGTGCTCTTTAATCCACTGCTCAAGGTCTTCGCGACGTAATACCTTTGGAGGAGGACGGTATTAGCGTGTCGGGTTTCCAAAATGGTGAACGAAAAAGTCCTCCCCCCGGGGTTCGGCTGCTCGCTGGCCACCGCGTCGCCACTGCAGTTTAGTGCGACACAGTCGATACTGCACTCCTCGGTGCATATCTTCGCGAGTAATCCGCGCCCTGTGCTTCGTTGGTGCATGGAAAGGTACAGTAGCTTTTCTTTCAAAGCTCAGTGCCGTCCAGGGACAGGGCGGAGTGGCACATGAGGGGGTTTAAAAATTTAGGATTTCATTTAAAAACTGCGCATTTCTGGGTTTCGGAAACCAGCACTTTGCACACTGCTATCTTCTTGTACATCACTTTGTATTCTTATAATAGTAATAGTATCTAATATTATTATAATAGTAATATTATCTAATATTATTATAATAGTAATACTAATTTTATTATAATAGTAATACTTATATTATTATACTTACACTAGTGGACAAAAAAGTTACCACTTTTTCGATTTGTTCTATTTTTGTTATATTTTAGCATATATTTGAAACTGTGGTATGTTTAATATGCATATTCTGATGGCAAATTTTAAGCTGCATAAAACCCAGTTAAAGGTGGATTTATTTAATTGACAAACAAAAGTGTTATATGACATTGAACGGGGTGACACATTTTTAGGGTCGACAAAGAAGTTACCACGCTTAGTAACTTTTTAGTATGTCCTAAAAGCAAAAGGTGCCCCCACAAAATATTAGATTTTTCTTATTAATGTTCAAAAGTGGTAACTTTTTGTTGGCTTAAAGTGTATTGTCTTGTTTAATGTTACGTAGGGTTTTTGTTTGTTAGTTAAATAAATTCAACTTTAACTGGGTTTTATACAGCTTTTAATTCTCTTTCAGTATATGTATATTAGACACATACTGCAGTTTTGAGTTGATATTGAAAAGTAATAGAAGTTGGGCGGTTCGAAAAAGTGGTAACTTTTTTGTCCGCTACTGTATATCACCTATTATAATAGTAATACTAATATTATTACAATCAAAATAACATTACTGTTACAATACCATTACTAAATGCTTAATAATATATCATCAATAGTATCGATATTAAATTATAATTAAACAAAACTAAAGATTAATTAAATCACAGATGTAAATGCAAATGTATTTTCATCGCTGCTCTTTTTCCCTCCAAGTAGGACCTGCAAATGAGAATGTAACGGTTCCAAGGTTAATATATGGACAATGAAAATAGGGTAATCGGTGTTTGAATAAATATTCCAGGTATACCAGCTAAACTAATGCGCCAAAAATACCGTATTTCCATAACTCCTTGTATCGATCTCATCCCCTAGATAGAGAATCGCATTATTTTCAACTATACTCTGATAAAACCTGTCCACGGTACAATCAAGCAACCGCGGTTGGAGTTACAGGAATCTCCGTAACACTCTCTTGTTACATTTGACGCTTACGTGCCGTCCGAACCACGCTTTAAATCGCCCTGATTTTACGCAGGGCGCACAGATAGGCGATGCCCCAGTTTATCAGTATTTACATGCGCGTGCTTTAGATACGAAGATAGGTCATTACTCTGTATCACGCACCGAGGGCTGCGTCGCGTCTTCGAAAAGAAGACTTCGGAGCCTCGACGCCCACGGACGGACACGTTTATCGTTTTAGTCGATTTCCTCTCCCCCCAGTGGTCTCGTGCCGCTGTCTTGCGTATTAAAGTGCATGTCAGGGGTGTGGCGTAACACCGGGGACCCGGTTACGTGCTTCAGCATCAACGACCTGTAAACTTTCATTCGGTGACAATATCCACCCGCTCTTTTCTTGCACGCTTCTATTCCTTCCCCTCGAACTTTCTCACTTTCTCTTTCTTCCCGAAAGCAGCTTCTCGTTATTCCTCCAAGTGCTTTATTCGCCAATGCCGTTGTCACCGCGACCTTAACGCGGCCAGTATCATACCCCGCAATTTCCAGGCTTCCAATTCCAGGTCGCCGGAGCTCGGTATACTTCGATATCGTGTCGCTCCAGAATCTCTGGGCTATTGGTTTCCAAGCAGGGTGCGCGAGGCTCGGGTCGCTGATTTGGCTCAAATTCTGCATACACTCAGTACGCATATTGCCACTGTTTAACTACAGTAGCGGTCAAAGGGAAGTTCAAATTCTGAACGACAGCGAGAACGAAATTCCAAGATTCTATTATAAGGAATTATATTTTAAAATTATATCTCGTAGATCGAGGGGCTGCTAGAATAACTCGCAAGGGAACATCCCCAACTCGGAAATTCAAAAAATTCTGAAACTTCGTAAATATGTAGGGATTTCCCCCCTGATTACAACGCTATTTTTGTTTGCTGCCCAAATTCACTCTAAGGGGGTAGAATTGACCCCTGAAAATCCGGTTATTTTCCGATTTTCTGTTATAACTCGTGAACTGTAAAATATTGTTTTTTAACAAATGATTGATCTAATTAAAAGAAGTAGGGGAGACCGGGGCTAAAAGTTCTTCATTAATAATTCGATTCTGAAGGGTGGGCATACGAAATTAATGGATGGGCAAATCTCTTCTACATCTAAACTAACGAACTGCACCGTTGAAAGAACGATTTTCATAGTATTTTCGAGAATAATCGAACTTTAACGCGATCGCTTCTGATTGGTGCAGGCAGAACAGTGATTCACGATTTTCGTGATCTGATTGCTGGAAAGCAAAACTGCTCTTTGCACGCGCCACGTAACCCCAATTTCTAATTTCTCTTGAAACATTCTCAAGTCCACACTGTGCTTACAGAATCTCAGTTGTATATTTTGAACCAATGTAATCGTTCTTGATCTATATAAATTAACTCATTTTTCTTCACTTTAGTTAAAAAGTATAATGTATATGTGAATACTTTAGTCAATCAAATCAGTGCGTGCACACATTGACTATTTATGAATGTATATACTAGGTATATATTCTCTGAATTAGCACGCTCTGACTGTGACACAAGCTATATTTAAGTATTTTATAAAAAATAATTCAATCAAGATGAAGAATTACGATGACAGTAAACAATTCACTCAAGTTAAAAGAATCACGATCACAGTCGTGATTTAACTTCATTCGCGACAGTGAATTAGTAAAGTATTCTGCGATCACTGTGATAAATCACTGTTAGTGATTTTTCACTCCGTCCCTAGTCGGGGTCGATCAAGTATAACTTGTCCTATATCCAGTCCGTGAGTTCTGAATCCTCTAGTGCCAGAATCTCTCGAGCGCGCGTATACCGAAGCTCCGTAGCCGTCGTCCGAATTCGTCAATTTTTAATCATCGTATTATTATTATCTGTGCCCCGCGTCGCTGGTATCGCGCTCCCCATGCCGTTCGGTGCTTTTGTAAAAGAAAAGAACGCCGAGAGTTGCCAATTGATTGGAAGGCACTTGGCATTGTCCAGCCGTTATCCTCTGTTATATTCCTATGCCGTTGCAGCGGCAAAGTCGCGCGCAAGGAACGAGGTAATTTCCATGCCCGCTGCGACGCTCCGTTTCAAATCGTCCATTCCACCGCTGTATTGAATCGAAACGAAGACGTGCACGTATGCAAGCGCAAAACAATTCGTCTCTGTGCCGCCCGCCCGCCCGCCCGCCCGAGCAGAATGCCCTCGTCTAGCGATGCATTTGAAAAGACCGGTTTGCACCAGGGAACAGTCGTGTTTTTGTTCGTTTAGTCTGCCCGCCAGCGTGGAAGCAGGAAAAACGATTCGTAATGAACTAGGAAGGCGAAATTACGTAATGGCCAAGGCTAGGCGTGTTGATCTCGTTAAAATTCATCTCGTTGAAAAGGTAATATCTCCTGCAGAGAATTTGAAGCGGATCCGAAGTGAGAATATATGGATGGTAATTTATGTAATATAGAGGGGGTGTGAATTACGTTTAGCAGTTTAAGTATTCTGGGATGGGACATTATTAGGAATCGCTTATACGGGGAAGATCGGCAATTCGAGAATTTTGAAAGAATCTAAAACTTTGCAGAAATCTAGCTCAAGTGATCAACGTAACTATTTTTTATTCGGCAATAAAACGGTCCTAAGGGTGAAAACACCCCCCTCAAAGAAGTTGTGAGTTTTCATATAAATCGTAAAGAATATCTCGAAAAAAGTTGAATTCAAAGTTTTATGACTTTCGATATCCTAAGATATGGGAATAAATAATTGTCGGGAAAAATGTTGGTGAGGATAAATTTGGGAGAAAAGAATGTTTTCGCAAATTCTTTATCGCCGCTTTATAGGACATAAAAAACCCTAGAGCTCTGAATTTAACTTCTTTTTGATATCTTTTACTCTTTCATAGATATTCGCGATGATCTGAAACCTTATCATTTTTCCGAGGGGACGTTTTTGCCCTTAGGACCGTTTTATTGCAGAACAAAATTAGAATTACGTTATTATCCCCATTTGAGCTTCATTTCTGCAAGGTTTCAGATTTTTTGAATTTCCGAGTGGACGAACGTCCCTTGTGAAAATATTCCGAGTATATTTATCTACACGTATGCGGCTATAAATATTAATTCAAGCTAAATGGAACATAGGATCCCTCTCGTACATATTAATAATTTATCGAAATGAGTAACGGATGAATTTACATACGCACCTACCGCCACATGGCGATGCAGTAATTCGGGGTTCCGCATAATTCTAACGTTGGTGGATCGTGCTGGGTAGAAACAGTGTCTCGAAATGGAAGCACTGGAGCAAACCAACGGCCGCATCTAAACGCGATCGATAATCCAATATGAAGCAAGTGGACGCGAGCGTAAAGTTGAATCAACCTGTACAAGGCCGGTGTCACTTTCCTGCTTCTTTCCCCGATCTTCGGTGCAGCTTTTACGTAATCGTTGTACACAACGCCTACCGGGTTCCCGAGCTAACGCTTTAAAGGCTGCGTCTACCTGTCGGCATTCCCCTGTGCCTTCAGTCTCGTCATTTTTCCCTTTCATCGAGTACGAGAGAAAGTTGAAAACTGCTTTTAGCAGGTGAAGCACAGACACTTGAAGCACACTCGGGGGCCGTGCAAAGGGGGATACTCACGAAACCACAAGTTTAGTGTCACTAGTCGGTTCTAACTGCTCGGCGAGGAAAATTAGAATTCCTGTTTTCGCATTCAATTACGGAAGGCTATCAGTAGCGTGCAATTTCTTATTGTACTTTCGACATCCTCTCCCCCTATTTTACTTCAACGTTGCATCGCTCATAAATGTGACGAATAAAGTGCGGAAACGCACTTTGCGTGGCGGAAGGTCCCTTTCAAGTCGGCCAGCTGTTTCCAAGTAATCTACTGTCGAATATGTCCCCCTGAACTCGCCCCGAGCAAACACTCAGGGACACTTGAACAATACTTTCCATGTTGCCCGCAATATATGATCGTCTAACCGTAGCCGCCCAGCACGTGGAAAGCCCTCGGCGTGAAAACACGCCGACGCCTTGCGCTAGTTTTTGAAACCCATTAGAATGGTCCCTGCCCGCCGCTTTAAACGCTCCAGTTCATCAGTCCTTAGTCTCTACTTTGTTTACGATTTCGCCGCATCTCTTCCATCAATTATGAAGCCGCATGGACACAATTCCCGTCCACGAATAGTATCATCCGTGCGTTAATACTGTTGTTTGTCCATGCAAAGCAGCACGTGCGTGCGCGCATACTTAGCGCCACCGTCCTTCCCCGTTCACGCGATTAGCTCGGCTGCGTTTTCATTAATAAACGTGGTTTGAAGTGGCGAGAGGAGAGAACGAGCTCCGGGAGCGGAATGGTGACACTCGCCGCGTTCAGCACGTTCGTCGGGAGCCTCTCGGAATAGAACCTAGGTCACGGTAGCCAGCGAGCAAACGGGAAGGTGGCAGATGACCGCGAGATATTTCGTTTGCTCGCGAATCCTGGAAAATGGCGTGGGTGCCGTGAACTTTCGCTCCTGGGCTCTGTCGAGCTCTCCTGCAGCTGTTCGGATGAATTGTTAAGTGGTTAAGATTGCTCTAGCATGAAATGTAGTTTGAAGAAAGCGTAGCCGGGAATCAGAGAATTTTTTTATTTGCAAGGTGTAATCAGTAGAAATGTTTCGAGTTCTAAGGGCGCACAGTTCTTGGGCACTCTCCAGAAAGTGGAACGATATTTTTGTAGCACAGTTGTTATTAAGGGGTGATTGCGTCTTGTTGGGCCGAAAAATAGGTAATACTTTGTGAATTTTTTTTTTTTGCGAAAACGGCGCGACAAATTAATTTGAGGTTTGGCAGGCTGTTTTATTGTATCTTGAGCTATTGTTCTGAATTTTTTGTGCCGGTGAAAAAAAAGATGTCAGATACAGAGAGAGCGTTGAAAAATAATCCGGTGGTCCTGGCGTTGACGGAAAGTAGGTACTGTAAGGGTTATCTGAAACACAAAGAGGGAAAGAGTTAGTTAATCTATATGAATGTGGCTATTGTGATAGTAGATTTATTGCCGTATCTGTTACCGTTTCTGTTTTATTTAAAGAAGTTTGCCCAATTTTGGGGCAAAACCTTTTTCAGACTCAAATCAGGGCGCTTCATCTTCTTCAAAAGGCTGCCATTTTAACATTTTTTTATTTTTATTAATGCATCTACTACCACGGATAGCCACATTCATATAGATCGAGAACCTCTTTTCCTTTTTGTGTTTCAAATAACCCTTACAGTATTTTTCGTCATCGCCAGGACCACCCGACAATATTTTTCAACGCTCTCTCTGTATCCGCCATGTTTTTTTTTCGAATGTCACACAAAAAATCAGAACAATAGTTCAAGAGGCAATAAAACAGCCTGCCAAACCTCAAATTAATATGTCGAGCTGTTTTTGTACAAAAAATTCACAAATAATTACCTACTTTTCGGCCCAACAAGGCGAAAATCAAGTATTTTTTGCGAATTAATTACATGGAGATGAAAGCAAGCACAGACCTTTCCTTTTACACAGTGGTTATTACTATCACATAGAGTAAACAAATATTTTTTTTGTCTACATATCTGTTTTACAAATGGCGCCACTCGAGGTTGATTATACAGTGGTTTAGAAAAAGTGTCTTTGATTTTGCCCTGGTATTGGGCTTAGAAATAAAGATACATCGGTTTCCTTGTGTCTCCTAGAACCTGTAATTTCGGAGTGGATCTCTGAAAGAAGAATTGAACCAAAATTAATGAAATAGCAACTAGGAGAAGGCGATTAGTAAACATTACCCAAAAGTACTAATCACAATTTGTATTCATCTCCCTGTAATTAATTCGCAAAAAGAATACTCGATCTTCTAGCGATTTGACTGCCTAGTCTCCTTACCATTACATCATCAATAATACTTTCGTTATTATTACTTGTTCACGTTGATGAAAATCGTTTAGCACATGGTCCCTGAAACCGATCATTCTGCAGCATGAATGCGTGCTATTGCAAGCGTCATTTCGTTGGCAGCCTGTCTATATATACGCGAGCGTCATTATCGCCAGATCGTTGAAAGGCTGTAATTTAATTCATGTCGTTTCGCGCACGGAAATATTGATATTTCCGCGGGCGCGGCGAAACGAGCATGGATTCAGGTGTAACCGCCGCAGCTGAATCGACCATAATTGATGTATACGCGTGACAGAGATGATGAGTGTACCGCGGATCGATGTCTCACGGTGCCATCGCATTGTTTGTCATTTCAAATGTTAATTACGCGAACTGGTCTGCTATGCTACTGGCAACACGCGAAGGTGTCCCATCAACATGCACAAAAGTACACTGCCATCCATAAGTATTGGGACACCCGCTGTGTTTCCGCAAAGTGATATTTGCGCCGGTGATTACGAAAGTGATGTAAGTCAAAGATTTAAAAAAAAAAAAATAGAATTTATCACTTTACTTTGCAATGTAAGGTGATGAATTCAATTATTTTACATCTTCGACTTACACCACTTTCGTAATCATCGGTAAATATAGTAGACTTCACAGCTTTCAATATAAAATACCAAATAAACTGAAGTTCGTTAGAGTTCTTCAATAAATTTGCAACGGTTTTCACAATCGAAGGGTAAGGGGAAAAACCGAGAATGTCTATTTTTCGTGACTTCGCGATTTATAGCATATTTTGTAGCTGGGAATTGGGACTACAGAACGGTCGATTTAAAAAGGGTCGCGAAGTTCAAATACTCCCGTAAGATAACGTTGAAGCTTCAATATACTGGCTAAAAACAGGAAATTATTCAAGAAGAATCGTATATACGAAAATTAAATCCATTGAACCTTGTTTCTTTACTAATGGACCGAAGTATAAAAACTCTTCCTCCCTCTGGATTAAAGTTGCACTTTTCAAATGCGCCACTTGAAGCGTCAAGTCGACGAATCAGCCTACTTGCAATTATAGAACAGTCATCTGTTCATGCTAACGAATGTCTGCTGCACTCACGGTCGATTTAAATGCATGAATCGTTAGGTCTGCTTTACCAAAGAGGCTCGCGCAATTTCAAGAGCACTGGAGAAGTGTTTGTCGCCAGAGTCCTTCGTTAAATAACGGAGGACGTCAAGGGGACGTTGCAGAGGAGCAAAGTATGGTAAACAGAATTTATCGCCATTTGCCGCGTAACTGAAATGTACGTTAAAGTAACGCGCTGGCGTAGCAAAGCATCGCGGAACCTCGGAATATTAATAGCCCTGCGGTAATTGAAAATGCTCGACAGAATGCTAGGAACAGTCTGGATTACGTATTTTTCCAGCTTTTTTTTTTTACCGAGCACCGCGAGGGTCGTCGGTTTCCCTAACCGTTTCGGACTCGTGGAGCAAAATAGGTCTTGATGGGGTTTTTCGTCCGTACGCCTCCGGGGCGCGAACTCTGCGGGAATTGCGTTGAACTTGGAGATTTCATCGATCGTGGGGGAACGGTTCGGTGGGAACGCGGTCAGTTCTGTAGCGTAGGCACCGAATGCAGAAACTGGGCGATAAATTATGCGCGAGGATCGTAGGAAATGGATTAGTCTACCATCCTGATCAAGTTACATCCGAATACTTGTACAATATTTACTCGCAGAAGAGGAAACAGAAAGAGGATGCGACGAAGCTAGGTTTTCTTAACATTTTACTGTTTTTTACATTGCGAGAAATAATCCTCGACGCGACTGGCAATTAGAAGACGTGTTTAACAATTTATTTGAAAAAAGAATTTATTGGAATGTGTGATAATTAGTTCGGCAATAATTTGGAGTAGCATTCGAGAGGCTAGATTATAACAAATTTTCGAGCACAAGAACTGAAGAATATTCTCTGGATGAATGGGTAATGGAGTAATGGTTGGAATAAGTGTCATTCTTTCTAAGTATAGATTCGCGAACCTCATCCATTTCCGTTACAATAGCTGTGCGTGATGGGAAAAACAATGACTTCCTAGAAGTCATCGTGAATTAAGTTACCAACAACTCGTCGTGTCGCTGTGACTGCTAGGCGGTGTTCTTTTTGAACTTGTCTCTCTCCGCGTGCATACACTACCCGTTCGTAACAGTTGCCATATTTGCTGGAAACAGGGAAAGAAACGTGTAACCGTCGAAAAATACAGAGGAATATCTCATTCGATTATGTTTACCACGAAGACAGTGCGCAATGCTAATATATTAAAAATCCCACCAAAAGAATAAAAAAAGTTTATATTTTTGTAATATTTTTTAATATTTATATTTTTATTCCAATAATCTGTATTCCGATGCAAAGGGCGAAGAATCCTTCTAATTAGTTTCCATAGATTTCGAACTTGACACATGCATAGCAGTAGGCAAATTTGAATAGATAAAATTCAGGTGTTGGAATGATAAATGATGCAAGTGCTAAATAAATGAATAATTACTTTTTTTAATGGAAAGGATGCAAATTCTATGCTGAATACGGTGCGCTGTAAATACTAGAATAATTTATTTTAGTTTCTAAGGCTGTGGAAAGATACTGAGATCATTAAGGGGAGGTTCCGTTCTAGAGCCCCAAAAAATAGGTGATGTTTAGGAATTAATTAAAGGAAAACTACTATATGTAATTTAATGGGACTTTCTGCATTGTATTAAGGATGTCTTAAACTATAGAAATATATTTTTTGTTTTATAATTAATCATTGCAGACGGCCCTGGGTAGCCGTTAAAGTCAAGGCGTCAAAGAAATTGATCCAAATCGGTGGGGGCTGTATCTCCAAAAGTTATTATCCGATTTGACTGAAACCTTTTTTATTTTGAAGATTATTCTTCTGTCTAGGGGGGGGGGGGCTAGAAAAAATTACAAACATAACATTTTTTTAGAAAATAACGACACTTGAAGTTTGAAATCACTTTTCCCTATACTTGTCACCCTTTCAATGGCTTTGAAAATTATAAATTCTCAATTTTTTGTATTTTTTTTCTGGTATCCCCCCTAGTCAGAACTATATTCTTCAAAGTAAAAAAAGTTTCAGTCGAATCAGATAATAATTTTTGGAGATACAGCGCCCACCGTTTTGAGAACACTGTTTCGAGAAAAACGCGTTTAAAGTTTTACGTGAGTGCCGAGTGGCCGGGTGTTACCCATGCATTTGCCGCTACTCAAATGCCTATAACATCGGGAATTTTACGAATTTCAACAAATCCTTTTAAACACGTATTCCTAAAAGATTGAACGTTCGAAAAATGAAATAAAAAAAAATCGACATTTAGACCGGAACCTCCCCTTAATACACCAACGTCGCTGTGGTTGGAAAGAGAATACTGAAGATTGTCGGTTCTCTCGCAATTTCGCACCATTTACCATTTTAACTCCTCGATTGCAACGATGCTTGCGCCGAGTCTGCAGTGAAAGTACTTTTCTGCCGCGATGGTTTCCGCTTGTTTACCACCAGCCGCCATCTTACTGCACGAAATACGTAATTCTGGGGCTTGTTGCAGTCGAGGGAAGCGATCTCCCGCGTAATAAAATAGCGACGAGGTCGGGGAAACGAGAGATCACGTCTCCCCCGACCCTTGTCTTTCGGTATCGTTGCCCGAGTGACCGCCAATTTTCCCCCCTCGTCTCCTCGAACAAAAGAGGGAAAGAAGTGGAGCTATAATAATTCCTTTGAGCGTGCACTCCTCGAGAATGGGGGAGACAGTCAATCGATATGACCCAGTTTCCCACCCACGACCCCGAAATTTGCCACATCGACGACCCCGTTGTCAAAATCGGGACGTAACCAGGTGTTGTGCCGCCGAAAGGCCGACGACGTGATTTCAGCGTCCTGATAACAAGAATGGCCACTATAGCCTACAAAAAAAAATGCAAACTCGATTAAAGCTCGTAACAATTTCAAGGGAGCATCTCTCCGTTGCCTAAACTGCAAAACTAATTATATACCGTGCACGTGATCTGATCAATGATGTTCTCGTCGTTTGAAATTTATCACACAGATTTCTTCCGCGGATAAATAATACTCCAAAATAATATCTCGAACCTAAAAGCCACTACGTAATTATAAGCGATTATAGTACATCATATTCTTTATCCGAACATCTAATCGTGGATTAATTTTGGAGCTTCCATTTCTGTAATTCTGCGTAACTGAAGTGCCGATTTTTCCGTCGCCCCGAACGTGTCGCGAGATTGGTTTTGGATGGCAGAAGGCCATTTGAAGTCGTTCTCGTAGAAACAACTCGATAATTGGTAGTTCTGACTACTTCCTCTAATCTCACAATCAGTCGCGTGTGCTAAACGCTTCCTCCCTGAATTATAATTGAAACCTCGGCCGAGGATGTGCCGGCACTTCAATCCCGCCACCATAACATGTAGTTAAGTAGCCCCCGTGCGTTTGCATGTTAATCCTTGGGCCGAGTGCGTAACACGCAATACTTTGCTCCTTCGAGCTTCGGCCGCTCTTACTTGGATCTCGGACCAGCCATTGATAGACGTTACTTAGCGACAAAGTTCAACGAGCATGTTGTCGGAAGCTTAACGATCGATTTCTATTGAACTAAATACGCGCGAAGCAGAGGCTTAACCCCTTGCCTCATGATTTCGCTAAAGGTTGCACGCGTTAATTAAACATAGATGGAAGAAAAACATAGCCACCCTGATTAATCTATTACATTAACATATTAGCAACCACGTAAGAATTCCCTAATAGGGGGTTAATATTTCCCCCTTTAATGCTCATCGGTAAAAACTGTGTAGTTTTTTTGGGGCGTCATCCCTAAAGCAGATAGAGGATCTCGTGACTGTAGACGAGAATGCCCCCTTAAGTCGATCAAGCCAGTCCGAATAATCACTTCTGTCGTCAGCTTTATACGAAGCGTACGAAACAACCCTCGCTCGTGGACTCTCGACCAATTTCGCAGGAAATATCGACGTGAAAACCGCGCACAGGATGCGCATTCTTTCGGCGTGAAAGTGTTAAGGACGAGGTGCAGGGAAATCGAGCATTCTCCGTATTAAAGTGTATCAATCGAAGGTGTGTAATCCTGTGATGTTGCCAGATGCGCACGCAGATCCGCGGCTATTTCACGAAGTTGTTGTTTATAGAAATCGCGGTCGTTTAGCGTTGCCAAGAATCGATTCGAGCCACTTTGTCCGGACGTAATCTATGTTTTATTCGTGTAGGAAAGAATCCTTAGATTAGATTATGAAGAATACGATTCCCCCAGCTTTCACAGGCATTTAAATGTTAAAACACGATACGCAAAAATGAAATTCAAAACTCCCACACAGTTCACGGCGGTCGCAGTTTGCTTTGCGTCAGAGGTGAGCCAGCAGTAAGCGTTTAAACCTCGTTGAAATTTCGAAATATCAGGTTGCCGCAAAAGTTCGTTCGCTCACTGTCAGTTCACTCGCTTTTACTACACCTACTCGTACTTTTACCAGAAACAAAAAACTGGCGAAACGTGTCACGGATAGCCAAGAGAAATACTCTGATTAAAAGAACCTTCGATATAATTTTTACTCTCGTTAGAAGCTTCGAACGTGCTTTTGCGCCGACCTAATAGATTACCGTATCGTAGCAATCGAATGCAGTTTCTCGAGAAATCATATGGATCAGCGGGGAGCACGCGTGTGCCAGCGGCTCCTCGTAACTGGATTTATGTAAACCAACATCGTCGACGTCTCTCGACTCCGGGACCATCTCTCTTGTCTCTCCCGTATCAATGTCTCTTGATGAATTTTTCGCAGTAGTACCAGCACCGCTAGGAGTTACGCCTACCGCAGTCTTCCCCGCCGCATCAGCGAACGCAGCGATTCGATTTTGATAATCGTCTAGTCACGTCGCCGCTTATTAGCGAGTCACAGTATCGCTCGCACTCGAAGAACGAAGAAGCAGAGAGAGTAAAGAAGCACATCTCCGTCGAAGGAGATCGGGTTCGAGGATCACCTTGGTAGGCGCACGTAGAGGAAGAATCGTTTAGCGCTGCCGGTCGAGATGCACGGGATAAGTCAGCTGCTGTCTCATCATGGCTCTCACAACGGCGACGCGAGGACCTCTCATCAGAATCAGGACTCGAAGAGCTCGTCCGTCGCGGACGCCAGGCAGAACGAGGCGAGGTTCCTGCACGAGCTGCTGAACCAGAAGTACATACAGAAGAGGGTATCGCGGGGCTCTGTTAGCTCCACGTACTCCTACGGCTCGTCCACGTCCTACGGCTCCTCTCACGGCTCGAACTCGTCCAACCACAGCTCGTCCCTTAACAATCATCATTCCGTGTACCACACGCTCCACGGGGGCAGCCATCACCACCAGACCGGCCACCAGCACTACCATCATCCCCTTCACCATGTCCAGCAGATACAGCAGCAGTATCAGAGCAACAACGGCAGAGCGTCGCCTAAGTCGCCCAGCCCCACAGGGGACTCCGAAAAGCCCCACCACCATCACCATCACAGCATCCAGGAGATGATACGGCACTTCGGGAGGAGGCTCGGGCACATCAGGAGGCAGAGCGAATGCCAGGACCCGCCTAGGAAGAAGGAGGACGATTTCAGGAACCGAAGCCAAAGTTTGGACGGAGGTGCGCGCCCACCGAGCCTGCGGGACGCCGATTGCGAGACCACTTATAGGATCTACGAAAGCATACTCAGGCAAGGTAACCGGAATCAGTAAGTTTCGAGCTCTGAAACTGGGGGAAACTTCGGCCACGGCTTTCCAGGCATGGAACGAAAGACGTTTCGCTCTTCCTTTGGTACTGCGGTTCCAGTATGTACCTTTGCATCGAGCACCCTTCTCTCGCGTTCATTTGGGGAACCAAAGTTGTGGTTACAGGTGTAGAGCAGCGTTTCTCAACTAAATTGGGCCCATCGAGCCTTTCTGAATCTCAATGAACTATGACGGAACCCTGAACCTCAACTGTTTTACTTTTTGTGTATGGATTGCAACATCGAAATTAAATAGCACAGAGAAATTAGGAATTTTATGGTTAGGCAACTTTTCGCCGGACTCTGAACTTCGTGTCGCGGAACACCGGTTGGGAAACGCTGGGATAGAGACTGGAAGTTTGTTCTGTATAATTCAATGGGCTGCTGGGGTGACGGTTTTAATGATGTTTCGATATTGTGGATAAATTGGATATACGTACAGTAGAAGCTGCAGTATCTGAATTAATAGAGAGGCGACTGTTCAGAATAGGGTAATTTTTGAATAGAAAATTTATTTTCATCGTGTCGCAGAAGAAATAGTCCAAGTAATAATACTAAATAAATAGTAGGTGGTGCAAAAGTTGGTTCGCTTTATCAAAGTATTTATTAAAATTTGAAATATAGTACAGGTTTTTTAATCAAAGCGCTGGCTATCTGTGACCTTTTGCCATTTTTCCGCACTAAAAGTATAAGTGGGTGTAATAAAAAAAGACATTTGCGTACGCCTAACATCACCTAACAGCGAGCGAACGAACTTTTGCACTTAACCTAATAATATAAATGTATTATTTTCGTAATAACTTTCGTTCGAAGGGCGCTAGCAGATACAACGAACGTTTGAATACTGGAGGTTCTACTGTGTTATGTCCTCAAGTCTCTATTACGCCACACGTGATGTCTGTTGGCAAATTTCATGCGTTAATCCTCTAGCCGCGTTCAGTTGCGCAATTTGTTTTGGTGACGATCGAAGACTCCAATTCCCACGAGTGTTTTGACGTGCCAAGTTAAACTATTTTATCCGCGTTAGATGTGATCCGCATCATTTGGGCGCTCAGCCGCCGACGAGCACGTCGCCGGTTGCAAACGAGGCGAAAAATGATAAAATAACAGTAAATGGAAAATTTTTAATTTTCGACGTACACTCCTCGCATTAATTAAAGGATCACCTCTAGAAACCCGAAAAATAGGGGCAAGTTCACTTGGTCATAACTCCGGTAAAAATAGTCGTATCGATATTTTGAAAATATGGTTTGAAAGCGTGGAATCCCTACTTTCAGCTGCTTTTGTCAGATTTTAGCTGTATAGTTTTTCGGCAAAGTTATAACGATATAAAGAGCACTTGGTCAATTTAAAAAAAATTACTTCGACTTGCGAAAATTCCACGGGGAGTATGAAATTTTTTACACAAATTCCATTTACACCAGTCGAAAGCGGCTACTTTCCTGTGTAAAAAAAGAAAGTAATAAATTTCTCGTGCGATTTTTTTTGGCCGAGTTATTCAACTTTGAAGCAAAATGCGTCTTTTTTTACTTTAGCTGCTTGTAGCAAGGGAAGGAATCATCGTAGAATGTTCATGAAAAAAGCAATAGAAAGATCAGTATTTCCTCTTTCAGACGCATCTTTGACTTTTTCGATTCGATTAAAATGTCGGTCTGCGATGTGCTTTCGAAAATATGCTTAAAAATTGCACAAATTCCATTTTTTCTTCAACCCGCTGCATCTCCGCGAGGGATGACCGGAATATCCATGCCTTAAGCTCATTTTAAAGCGGAGAGTCTCCCGATTCTTTTGAGTTCCACCGGAACCCGCTGCGATAATTTTTTACCCGTGGCCTTTAAGTTTGAAGTTACTGTTTCGGAAAAATAAGGCTACAAAATGTGTCGCACTGTCGGTCGTTCCCGCGGAAGCGAGCACTCTTGTTCATATCCCCACCCGCCGACATAAGTGATGATAGCAGCCGAAAGCGAGCCGAGTTACGCCGCGCTACCGAATAAGCTGTGTGTGCACAAACATGTGACACATACCTCCACGCGATACGCCATCGGTGGTGCCAATGCTGGCGGCACGGCAGTCACGCGGCCGCTGAAGCCACCGCGGAACTTTTTCCGAAACGGTAACTTCAAGCTAAAAGGCCACAGGTAAAAAATTATCGCAGCGGAATCCGGTGGAACTCGAAAGAATCGATAGACTCTCCGCTTTAAAATGAGCTTCAGCCATTGATGATCCGGTCATCCCTCGCGGAGATACAGCGACTTGAAGAAAAAATGGAGTTTGTGCAATTTTTAAGCATATTTTCGAAAGGACATCGTAGACCGAAATTTTAACCGAATCGAAAAAGTCACAGACGCATCTAAAAGAGCAAAGATCTTTCTATTGCTGTTTTTTTCATGAACGTTTTACGATGATTCCTTCGCTTACTACAAGCAGCTGAAGTAAAAAAAGCGCATTTTGCTTTAAAGTTAAATAACTCGGCCAAAAAAAATCGCACAGGAAATTTATTACTCTCTTTTTACACAGGAAAGTAGCCCCTTTCGACTGGTGTAAATGGAATTTGTGTAAAAATTTTCATACTCCCCGTGGAATTTTCGCAAGTCAAAGAAATTTTTTTAAAATTGAACAAGTGCTATTTATATCGTTATAACTTTGCCGAAAAACAATACAGCTAAAATCTGACAAAAGCAGCTGAAAGTAGGGATTCCACGCTTTCAAACCATATTTTCAAAATATCGATGCGACTATTTTTACCGGAGTTATGACCAAGTGAACTTGCCCCTATTTTTCGAGTTCCTAGAGGTGATCCTTTAATTAATGCGAGGAGTGTAGAATCCAAGGATACGTTTTTCAACGCCATCTTCGGAGATTTATTTAACAAAAACTATAAGTTTATACTACCTGGCGTTTTGCCTGCATATTAAGGTGTGTTTGAAGTAATGCTCATAATTTTTTTGAATTTTTTTATCGCGTATATACATAAATATAGTCGGTGGCGTAAGCTTCTGAAAAGAAATTCTTTTCCGACAGGCGTTGACATGGGAACTGTTCTAGTCATCCAGAATGGAAAAACTAAGGGTTACTTTCTTTATTATGTTTGTCGCTAGTTTGGAACCACGGGGGCCTTCTAAAAATAAAAATTTGCAGAATGGCAGCATTTTTAGTAGAACTGTTCAATTATCACTAAAAACTTGTCTGCTTTCCTTCTGTAATATTAATCTTTTACAAGATAGAAACTCGTCAGAGCTTCCAACCATAGCCAGTTACGTTGCGAACGTGCACGCAAAAGAGCTACTGGATCGGCCCAGTATTTTTCGATATATACAAACGCCCTTCTTGAAAATCCGAAATCCGAATCTTGATGTTGCGAGAAAAACGCGCTTAAAGATTTTACAGACAATAGTACCGCACGGGAGACACTACCTTTGGACCTCTACATCTCTGCTAATATTTCGATTTTCAAGAAGTCGCTTTGCAGAAATATTTTTCACACCACAAACTACGAGATAAAGCACAAAAAAATCATTTTTTCTACCATCTACACTAGAGTACCCTCGTAAAACACAATTCCCAAGTAAATTTAATGTTTGTTCCCAAAGAAATAGCCTCTCGTCGATACGTCTTTGCTCGATCTCAATGAACTCGCATACATATCTATAATAAATCATTCGGATCTCCGCTGAATGTTTTGCAAGTCGAAGGTTTAAGAAAAGGAAATGCTCCTTTGCCTCTCTTCGGCGACCACGTTACCGCGTGGCGGGCAAATTTTATCCTCGTAATTTCCTGATGCCCGCGAAGATTATTTCCGTCACGCTGGCCTCAGCTCTACTCTATATGGAACGCTTCTATTTTTGGCCAACGAATGACTTTAATACATATATCATTTTGTCCTGCAAGCTCAGCCCGACGATCCCGATCATTATTCCAAGTTGCCGAGCATCTCAGGCACAAGTCTCATTACGGATTCAGCCAACTTCGCCAAGCACACCACCTACGCGCCCCTCGCCACCCTTAAACCTCGTACACAACCACTTCTCGGTCAAGGGAGGCTATTTGTATCTTTTCCGCCGAACCGATCAATTCAACACCCCCCACCCTGCCCCCGCGGCGTGTCGTTGCAAGCAGATAAACAGAATAATCGAGTCGCTTAACATTTTATCCCACTCGAACCCCCCGCATCTGCATTGAAGAAGCAGTATCTCCACCTTCGCGCGATGCAGGCGCGCCTAGCGTTTGGATTTTACGTCCATCCGGGATGTGTTCTCCAAAGGACATCTAATTAATCGAGCGGATGGTTCACCGAAACTGTTCGACCCTGTTCAGTTTCTATTCCAGATGAAACAGAGCGGCCTGGTGGTTATCGATTCGAGGGATTTGTTTCGCTATCAGCCAGCGGTTTATTGCATTCGAATCCTCTCGATTTGAATTTTAGATCAATCACGCCCTATTATGCGATACCCGTGCCGCGCTACATTTGCCGAACGGCTGGCCTTGTACCGCAACCGCCCCCCCCCGGCGGTTCTCATCAATCTTCGCGCGCCCGCGGAACGAAGTTCCGAACATTATGAACTGCTTTATAGAATTAATAAACGCTCGCTCCGCCGGGCTTCTTCGCGCGCCGGTTGCATCGCGGCTGCAGCTGCACCGAACGCGCGCGCCCGCCGTCCATTGACGCAGTTCCTTTTGAATCCGTTTGACTCGGTGATCCAAGGCCGCCGCCGCGCCTATAGCCTCTCTAAAATAACACGGCCGGCGGCGCGAGTGACGATAATTAACGCGCTCCCATCGATTGTTTACGCCCGCCGACGCCGACTGCCAGGAATTCGGGATAAAGCGAGCCCACGGCGCTAGCGATTCGCCAGCTCTCGCGTTCGGTTATTTCGAGGACCATGACGCCGGAAACGGTTTAATTTTGGGGATTAAGCGGGAAGTGGAATGTATGCATGCTGTCACGCTGGAAAATCGGCTGCCGCACTTGCTCGCTTCATTTCTTTCTCTCGGCCCGTTTCTCGCACAAGTCTCGTCGCTGTGTTCTCTGAAAATATACCGGGCTGTACCTGCTTATGCCTTCTGTTCAGGACTTTCGATGTCTCGCGACCGGATTTCGAAAGACGGCTCTCTCGTGATTTTGAAGAAAAATCGCCTGAGTTCCTGGAGGGTTTATACAGATGCAGAATTTTCGAGGAACCGTGCTTCGAATTCTAGTATTCCACATCAAATCGGTTAAACCGACTTTCGAATTTTTAGAAAAAAAAACAGTAAAAAAGGCGATACTTGTTTCGGAAATGTTGAGTTTTTTTTTAATATTTATGGAATTACGAAAATGTAACAAAATAAAATATACTCTATCTATACAAAACCAAATGAATAAGAAGAAACTAAAATAACTAAAATCCAGATTAAATATAAATTAGAAATCTTTATCTTATCTTTTTCGGTTAGTATTTTTCTTCAGCAAATGTGAACTCGTGAAGATTAGTATTACAGTCAACTTTTACTACAATATGCTTGTGCCCGAGGCGATTTCGAGTCAAAATCTTAACGTTTTTAATTAAATAACGAATTTATTTTTACATATTAATTCTAGTATCTAAAACCCGTTTTCGAATTTTACAAATTTACCCCCAAAAACAGTTTTTAGAAACCGGCAAATCTTAAGTTCCTGTTATTACATTGTAGCTTGCTGCTTTTAATTTTAACACTGAACAGCTGCTGTTGCGTGTGCGTAATTCTCCGATTTTAATCTGTTACTCTCGGAGAGCCTGAGAATTCAGTTTTACTTCATGTTTGTCACAACCGCGGCTTTCAAAGATTCCTATTATTATTATTTAATAACGGGACAAAGCCCGGTTGAAGATTTTTATAATCCGAGACTTGAATCTACATTGTTGCAACGGAGAGTTCTCTCGGCGGGCATCGTACACATTCGTAGGAAAAGTAAAGTGTACAAATAAAACATGGGAACACAAAGGACGAACGAACGAACTGTATTGAACACAAGGAACAGTCTATACAGATAATTTTGGTCTCAGCTCTTCTGCTCGTAATGGCGTTTGGCAATCGAGTGACGGCTTGACAGGAGATCGATGTCGCGTTCGTCTTCTCCGCCGTCTTCTTATCGTTGTCGCGAGCACCAGTAGGCCTTGGAGTTTTGTCCATAGGGTGCTCGCAATACTGCTCCCCCCTCGGGAAGAGCGGACGTCCCGACCGCACCAGTCTCTTCACTCTCTTTGTCGTGGCACCCAGGTCTGAAGAAGTAATAGGGAAGTTCCGTGGCTTCTTCAGACTACCACCTCGACATTTGTCTTCACGCTCAGGGGAAAGCCACGCGAAAACCCTGAGCAAGCCAGGCGTGGGTACGGCGGATCCCCGAAATAATTTCCTCGTCTTCACCCTCTCCACTTGCGTCTTCGTTCTTGGGCGCTTCTCTCTTGGAAAAGGCTTCTCTTCCACGACGACGCGTACTCTTCTTGGGCAAAGACGGGCGGGGAAGTCCTGTCGTCCGGCGGTTGGAACTCCGTAATGACGTTCCTTCTCGTCTCCTTTCCTTTTTGCATTTCTCTTCGGTTCTTGTGATCTTCGCGTGCAGAAGTGTGAAGACAGTTTCCTCTCCTCAGTTTCGCCAGGTTATTCCTCAATTCTGTTGCTGGAACTGATCCGGCTCGAGGTCGCGTCTCTGGCCGGCGCGATGATCTGGCCTTCTTCGGATCTCGCCATTCCGAATTCCCTCTGGAACTCCTCCAGGCTGCAAGCATCGGGATTGCCTAATAAACGGGCGGCAACACTTTAACTTATCTTAAGATGCATGGAAATAAGTTGGTGCTGAAAGAACCGGGAGGACGGAAAGGCGAGACGGGTACGAAAACAGGGGGTCACAGCTAAACATAAAGGTGGAATCAGACGGCGCGTGAATCTGCGAGCTTGCTCGGCGAGTCATGAGCGATCTCACGGCGCGTGAATCGGCGATTCACGCGCAAAGATCGCCGATTCACGCGCCGTCTGAATCCACCTTGAGCTTGTTATCGGCCCGTTCCCCGATCAGTCTGCCCAGCGCCCCCAGCTCTTCTCCATCTTCTTTCTTCCGGTCTTCTTTTCCCTCTCTCAAGCCTTGGCTTCAAGATGGCCCTATTCCTCTTCTTGGCATCTGGTGCTGCCCCAGGGGACCTTCCTGTGCATCCTGTTAAGGGGTTATACCTAGTCAGGCGGCCGAAAAGAGGCGAATATTTGTGAATTTTTTTTTAAAAAGCGGAAGCATATATTTTTACAGAACTTTTTGCGCTAAAAAGAGCAACATTTAAAGAACATTTGCTAATTTTTTAGTGGAAAAATATTTACGTTTATAATAAAGTAACAACCAACATCCAAGAAGCATTTTTAAAAATTTGGTTTTGCGGTGAGAACTGCCATTCGGAACCAGATTATCTAAAATCAGAAAACAAATAAGATTTCGTTAGTATATTAACGTATCCTCATTGGCGGAGGGAATTTTCCGAAATATTAATTTAAAACAAAATGGCGGCTGTTGAAATCCTTAAAGTTGAAATCCTGATTTTTTTCGCGTGATTTTTGCAGAAAAAATCATGATTTCAATTTTAAACAGCCGTCATTTTGTTTTAAATTAATATTTCGGAAAATGCCCTCCTTCAATCTGAGGATACATTAATGTATTAACGAAATCTTTTTTGTATTTTGATTTTAGATAATCTGATTTCGATTGGCAGTGCTGACCGCAAAAGCAAATGGTTAAAAAGGCTTCTTGGATGTCGGTTGTGTTACTTTATTACAAACATAAATAATTCTCCACGAAAAAATTAGCAAATGTTCTTTACATGTTGCTCTTTTAAGCCCAAAAAGTTCTGTAAGAATATATGCTTCCGCTTTTTCAAAAAAAATTCACAAACATCGCCTCTTTTCGGCCGCCTGACTAGGTATAACCCCTTAACGCTCCCGTCCCCGCGACATCCCCTCCAGCCGATCCAAGCAGTCACACCGCTTGTCCGACTGGTGGTTGTGGGTGCCATTTCCCGTCTGCTGTCCCTCAGTCGACACGGACCTCAATCTTAAACAAATATCTGGATAGGGAAGCCACCAAGGTCCGTGCCAGGGGGAGTGAGTGGGGCGGTTTCACGTACGTCCGCGCCCCACTGCGAACCGCTAACTCTGTCGCAGCACAGACAGGGAATTAGGGAACGCGTATCCAGGCCCGCGGTGGCAGTCCCCCGACACCTTGTCCCTCGTCGTGGGGTATCATGTTCCCTGCAACAATTCAAGGAAAGGAAGGGGGCTGTGCTATAGCCGTAACAAACTGAGTCGCGGCGAGCTGGTCTCGCGTCTCCGCAAGACAGTCAGCCAAAGGCGGCCGGCGCCAGCTTCTCTATCTCTGTAGCTAGTGATGAGATGCTGTCGCCCTTCCGCTGCCGGTGGCTTTGGAAGAGCACGTAATTTAAGTTGAAATGGTTCTTCGCTTCGAAACGAAACTCGAGCCCTGACACCAAGTCGGTGGAAGTCGCACACTGAGCGGCGGATAGTGTCGTAAGAATCCTCCGGGCTGAGCCTTCGAGGGCAGCGATCAAGGCCGTGGCTTTCCGCTCGTCATCCCACGCATTCGTCCCGAATTGAATCTTGCACTCCTCCCAGGAGCTTTTTACGCAAACAATTGTGGCTTTCACCGCGTATCCCAAACGAAATGCGCGAGAACCTTCGCGATCGCAAGCCGGAAGGTTCTAGCACCGGTTGAGCGACTGCGGCGGACGGACCAGGGACCTAGAGTCTAGACAACCGACTGTGCACTACTTAACGCATTTCTATTCACACTAATGACAGCCTCGGGTCCCCGCACAACCGCGCCGAAACCCACCGGGGCATTCGGATTCGCGTTAGTAAGTGAAGACCCTACGACCTGGATTCGCCCTTCAACTTCGGCCATACGGGCCTCGAAAGCCGCCTCTCGGGCTTCCCGTGCCGCTCTTTCCGAAGTCTCTGTCTCTCGCGCCGCAGAACTTTTTTTATAATTCGCTTCCCCCTGAAATCCGCGCTCTTCCGACCCCCTTCTCTTTCAAATGTTCTTGTAAATCTTTCCTACTGCTTCATCCGTTATAATTTTTCTACAATTCTAATCATATTTTGCGATCCGGTCGGTTTGTCTTCTCGTCGTTTCTGTTCTTCTCTATTCTTTACTTGTATTAATTTTAAGCGTAGATTAAGTTCTCGTTTAAGGCTGGGTTGAAAAACAGCCCTGACTGAACCCCGCCTATGCATTTGTCGTGTTTCTCTCTGTTTTCTACCTGCTGTGTCTTGTTTGTTTGCAATAAAGGCGTTTAATAATAATAACTTCTCCTGGTTGCCAACGGGCCTCGTCTTGCTTCCGTTGATGCTCCAGTTGTCCTACTATGGACTGCTGGAGGCTCAGGAACATCTCCTGCATGGCGAGGCCTTCTCCTGCACCTGTAGACGACCTCGTACACATAGCGGAGCCGCGGCTACGGGGTAGCGGTGACAGTGTCCAGATCTACACATTGCGAAGGCTCGGGGTATCTAACAGTAACACACTACGCAAGAATGTAGTACAATACTATATATTATAGTATTGGTTTATAATACATCCTGTATAGAAAACGTCAATTATCGTTTCACATCGTAATGCATTGTTTTCTCCATTTCGCCCACGGTTCAGCCGTAAATATTTGTACCCTCGTTATGCGCCACGAGCCGCTGCATTTGTTTCCAAAACGTCCTGGTTTTTAATTTACCCGAGCACTGGCGATCGATGCGAATGTACACCTCGTCAACGGTCTTGCTTTTACAACTGCCATCGATACAGATAATAATTGCTCCGCCTCGTTGCGATATTTTGTCTCGCGCGGCCGCTGTTGTGTACATATTTTCTTGAGTCAGTCAAAACACGCTATCGCTGTACATTAACGATTAATTGATGCCGGATAGCGGCGAAGTTGTGCAGCCTGTTTGAACGATGCACAGGCTGTTCCAATTGTAAAGCGCACTTGGTGCATTTCTGTTCTTCCGCGCCGCGTATCTTGTGGGTCGTCTTAAGGCTACCCCAAACCAACGCGAATGTCCGCTCCGCGCCGCGGATCAGATAAGGCAGCAGTTTTTTATACGTGGTGGCTTATGGGCAGTGTTATTATTAATATTATTATTATTATTATTATTAGTATTATTATTATTATTATTATTATTATTATTATTATTACTTAACACATCCAGAGAAGAAAATAATTGATAAAGACAAGCGAAGTAAATGGCGAGGCTGCAGTACAATACTGTTAGAAGCCTAACCATATCTAAATAATTAACTAAATGATTAAAAGCTAACTAACATTAAGAAACTAGAAAGTTATTGTGACGCATAATGTAACATATATATCGCCGAGCTTTACATTTAAAATCAGGAAACGAATTTAAACCTCGAATATCAGGTAGGAGGGAATTATAGTAATGAGCCGAAATATAAGCAAAGGATAATTCAAAATTAGATGTCAAGTGTGTCGCTATGGAAAGGAGACTTTGCTGTCGAGTAGAAAGAGAATTAGGCCCATGGTAAGAAAGATTATTGCGAAGAATATTATAGAGATAAGGCGGGACATGAGATGAGAGTATTTTGTGAACGATACACTATCTAATCCGCGGCGAAATTCGCGTTGGCTTGGGGGGAGCCTTTATATTATAATTAGGGTGGGTCATTTTTTCTAATATAAAATGCGGGTCCTCCGCAAGCTTGCCCCGGTTCCAAACATGCTAACTAACGCCTGTGTAAAATTCGAACCCAATCGGACAATATTTGGAGGTCGCTAGGATTAATCGTTTTTAGGGGCATGGGAAAAAGTTTCTGTCTGCTCTCCAATTAACGACTCTCCAGCTGAGGTTCTTGTGGATTTAGGGGTACTAGTGGAAGCCATTTTTATATCCGACACAAAGACAATATTTTTTACGGCATTATGGAATAATATACACTTAATGGTGTAAAATAGTTTTGCAAATCGTAGCGACCTGTACATATGGTTCACGTGGTCCAGTTTTTGATATACACACTTCTTTTGGTGTAAGGAACAAAAACAGGCTTGTGGAGAGCAACCAGATATACAAAAAAAATTCCCACGAGGCCGTGGACTACCGTAATAATTATTATCAGGCGAGATATTTTTCACCCAGGGTACCGCGGTGCAGCGCGATGTATGAAAAAACTTTGTTCATCAGAGAACGATTGAGTAGTGGCATGGGATTTGGATTATTGGAGCGGGATATCGCGAGGAGCAAAGTGCATCCGACAGAGGTCGCGTAGTTTGGCGGAGAATTAAATTATCTTGGCTCTAATTGCAATGGGTACCTATAATACTTTGGGTAATATTCCCTCGATGTCGTGAATAATTAAATTCCTGCAGATTGGTATATGTTTTTTTTTTAAACACAGTGGTACGTTTATCAGACATTTGAGACTTCTTCTGACCACTTCTTTGAGACCACTTCTTGCTGAATTGAAAACAGTACTTAATGGGCTATTGATAAAGCTCGAGCGTGCTATTGTTTTATTTTATTAACGAGATTATCAGACATTCTTGATTTAAACATTTAGATACCTATTGTTCATTTTGTTTTAATAGTGTCTCTCTGCTATTTTCGATCGAGCGGAACAAGATATTCTGCGTGCAGGTAAATAGGAATTATTCAGTCGTGACGCATGAAACGTTGATTTCTTTCGCATCGAAATAGAACCACTTTTTAGTCAAAGTTTCCATCGTTTGATTGCAGCACTTTTAATCAGAAGGCTTTGAATCCCATTTGTATAGAACGTCCATGCTCTGCGTTCTATGCATTCCGAAGAAGCGTATCTTGTAGCTCCTTAATCGATTAAAGGCATCTCTTCTGGAAAATGGCTGTGAGAAAATAAATCCGAGAAGTAGCATAAATATCAATATACAGCTGTGAGGGTACTCGAACGTTTCGAGTCTCGTAGTGTCGAGTATTTTCGTCCAGATCAAGTTAGGAGGGTAAAATTTCCTTGCCACGCTAAATTACTCACCTACTCTTCAATTTCTCAGCAAAATCCCACTTTTCTACCTGCTTTGTCTGCACCCATGCAATGTAAAATCCGTTTCAATTCTAAATCACCCTTAATTGATAAATCCATTGCATATTCAACATTTCAAGCTGTTCTTCATAAAAATGGTCAGCTATTACCACTAATATTCTAGGAATTACATTTTAAGCCTATTTCCATTCGAACACCCTTTAAGACCCAAATTAAGATCTTCTGTACTTAACCCTGCTACGGTCTCCACTTCGTCTGTACACTTCGCACATTATCAAAGAATAAGAATGTTTTATTTAGAAATACACAAGAAGTAGGGACGACTTCCTCGTATTTTTCTCAAAGAATTGAAAACTGACGTGGGCCACAAAAATCCCAAGGACCGTTAAATATCACGATTGGGTAAAAAAGATCCGGGGGATGATTTCTACCAGCCCCCTTAAAAGCACTCCAAAGTACGTGGCAATAAAAGGTGACGGTTGAAACTCCCAATGCCAGTGGGCTGTTACGGATATCCACCAGACGTCTGTATTGTTTATCGATGGCAATAGCTAAATATCCACGCCCGCCAGTCGATCATTCGGCGGGGAGAGCGTCGTTAGTCCGTGCCGTTGAGCGACGATATCGTAGACGGGAATGCACGAAAGAAATAAATACTGTCGATAAGGCGGGATATCGCGGTAACGTTTCGAGCTGAGGAAGCGGATTTAATCGCCGGAACGTGCACCAGTGACCTTCCTCGCGAGAAAAATAAATCGCGCCGCACTGGACCCCATAGACATCGTCATGAATTTTTACGCCGAACCGTCCGCTTTCGTTTTTAATTGCACCGCGCGAACATGACCAGTGCAAGACACTTCGGAGCAGCGGCGCACCCTGGTGGAGGCTCAAGAGGCCCTGGCACCCCCAAAGAAGAAGGAGATTAACATAAGCACGAGTGAAGTAATTCAAGAGCTTTGGAAAAAGAAGCGAAAGCTGGATTTTATTCTTTTAACAGATTTGTATAATTACCGAATGAATTTTATTCAATTTCGATTAAATTTAATCCGGAGTGCGCCACTGCTTTGGAGTAATTCTTTTCAACGACCCGACACTCCACCTTTTGGCCCCGACAGCCGCCGAGCTCACCAAGAAAAACATCGGGGAAGTTCAATTTTGCTCAAGGTAGAATTGATTCAGACCGCCAATTAGACAGTCGTGGGATGAAATATCAGCTGAGCGATACGAATGTAAATGCAGCCATGTAATTGTTCTAGGATCGTGTTATGTAGAATTGAAGGGACCATGCTCTATATTATTTCGAAAAGGTTTTTCGCTTTAATTCGTGCAATCGACAAGCTTTGTCCTGGAATCTTTACTTTTTGTAAACTCATGCATTTTTCTGTTTACAATATTCGTATTTTCAGTAGAACTGCTCATTTGTCGGGACCAATGATGTTTTCGAAATATTCAAAACCTGAAATACAATATCTCTCCGATTTTCGGTTGAAAGATATGTGAGAATTAATTAAAGGGTTACATAGGTACGCTTAGCCGCGGCGAAAATGGATGATTTTAGAATTTTTTTTAGGGATCTCAGTAAAAAACTAAAACAAAATACTTATTACACGTGATTTATTAGTCCATAAAGTGCACGAAAAAATGGTCAGCATGATATCTCTTCTAAGCATCGATTGATCTGGAAAATAGAATGATATTCTTGTAATATAATGTTGCCATTCTGGGCCAAATTATTTAATTAAAAAAAAATTATCACACTTTAAAGTTAAATGAATTTTTTCGTGCAAAATTTTGCTCTGTAATTGTGCATACAAAATTACGTAAACAAAATACCAAAAATGGCCCGTCAGCCCATAATGGCAACATTATTTTACATGAATATCACTTTATTTTTCCGATTCATCGATGTTTAAAGGCGATTTCATGTTTACCATTTATTTCTGCAGTGGTCCAGAGAATTTTAAAAATCATAAATAATTTAATACAAACATTATTCGAGATAAATGTTTCGTTGCTCTTTATGGGGACTAATAAATCCTGTGAAATAAGTAATTCATTTTTTTAATAGAACCCCTAAAAAAACTATGTAATCCCTTAAATTCGGAGTGAAGTTGCATTTATTATTCTTGCCTGAAATATCAAACGTTATTGGTGTTCGTTTTTGTGCATGTTAGTCTAAATATTTTTGTTATGTTGCTCGTTGAAAACGAGGTAACATATCGATTGCAAAGTTGAGAGGGCGGGAAGCACCGCGCTGATTATTTGTTAAGTAAACAGTACGCGCGACGAAACAAAGCTTAATCGAGATGGGGATAAAAGTGTTTGATGGTGGTTTCCGTAACTGGAAACGAATTCCGGTTTCACGTAGCCACGTGAAAGTAGTCACTGTGAAATACTTGATACTTTCAGGGAGAAGGAGATGCGTTTTTCGCAAAACACGTGCGTATCGAATTAAACGCGTACCATGTGTGGGATCGGATGCATCAAAGCTGTGACGTTGTTACAGGTAGGAAGAACACTCGCGTTTCAACTAAGGAGCAAAACTTTATTTTATATACGAAACGCGCTTTAGAGTTGGGAGGAGAAGACGCGAGATGGTAGGCCCGCTAGTAACAGAATTATAATCAGGGGAGGATTTGGAGATTTGGCGCGCCTGGGCTAATAAGCGTCTACCACCTTTTCTATAAAGTATTTCAATTTAAAAGAGTTGAGACAATTTAAAAATTAATTCAATATGACAACTCACATCTGCGGCATTGCCAATTCGCTTCATGAAAAAAAGTGAATTGTTTTCAGTTGCCTCAAGTCTCTGTGTTTTAGCCTTTCTCAATTTTTTCGCTCATAATTTTCCGCTCACCAAAATTTGCCACTCTACAAAATTCGTTACTCCCCCAAATTTGTCACTTCTCAAAATTTGCCGCTCCCCAAAATTCGTTGCTCCCCAAAATTCGTTGCTCCCCAAAATTTGTCGCTCCCCCAAATGTCACTTCCCAAAATTTGCCGCTCCCCCAAATTTGTCACTTCCCAAAATCTATCGCTCCCAAAATTTGCCACCCTCTAAAATTTGTCGCTCCCTAAAATTCGTTGTTTCCCAAAATTTGCCGCTCCCCAAAATTCGTTGCTCCCCCAAATTTGTCGCTCCCCCAAATGTCACTTCCCAAAATCTGTCGCTCCCAAAATTTGCCACCCTCTAAAATTTGTCGCTCCCTAAAATTCGTGGTTTCCCAAAATTTGTCGCTTCCCAAAATTTGCCGCTCCCCAAAATTTGCCGCTCCCCAAAATTCGTTGCTCCCCCAAATTTGTCGCTCCCCCAAATTTGTCACTTCCCAAAATCTGTCTCTCCCAAAATTTGTCGCTCCCTAAAATTCAATGTTTCTCCAAATTTGTCGCTCCCCAAAATTTGTCACTCTCCAAAATCTACCGCTCCCCAAATTCTACCGCTCCCCAAAATCTACCGCTCCCCAAAATCTGCCGCTCCGCAAAATCTGCCGTTCCCAAAATTTACCGCCTACTTAGCCTATACCCAAATCCGCTTCTGTAAAATTCTCCTACGTTGACCAGCCGATAAGCCTACAATTAGCCAAAGCAGAAGCAGTTGTGGGTTTCCAACCCTTTTCAGGGCAGCAACGTTCTTACCACGCGCAATAACACCTTCTTTCCCAAAAATCATCTTAAAAAGAACGCCGACCAAATCGAACCCTTCATTTCTACGTAAAATAAGAAAATACTGAAACATATCCTAAGCAACTAACAAGATAAAGGAAAACTGTTTCACCGATTTCGATAACACTTGCTCGTGTTATCGTTGCCCCGGACGAAAACGTGGCAAAAAGCGTGGCGCGATGAGTCAGGCGCGGACTCGGAACACGTTCGGGACGTGCACGCAATTGGAATGTAAATAACGTGGAGAGTCACGTTTTACGTAACCGTATAAAAGATTGTGCACGTCTGCTCATAAATTCCGCTAAATTGTAACGAGTTAAGGTCGGCGTTGTAACTCCGTTTGGCATAATCCCAGGCAACGATTGCAGTCGACCAGCACGCCCGCCGGCGTGGCGGAGGAAGGGAGCGGGGGTCGGGGGCCGAGTGAGAAGAAACGGGGGAGGAGAAAAAAAAAAAGAGAAAGCTTTAATCGATCCTCGTTATCCCCCGCGTATTCGAAACGAACCACGGACGATTTATCATAGTCCTTACGGCCGAGCCACTCGGCCCTTCCCGCTCGTTTGCGCGCTTTCATCGCGATAGCGGACACTCGATTCGTCGCTGATCTCGATCTCCCTGGATTTCAGCCTAACAGAGGATAATGGTGAATTGCAGGCGCTCTCAGAAGAAGCTCCCTGGACCCTGGTGCGAGGAGGTTCTCTCTGGGCACACCTGCGATACCTCACAGGGCATCCGACGCCTGCCTGGACCCCGTGCACGCTGCCATCCTCTTCAGGGACGCCAGAGGGGTGAGTGTCGTTGTTCTTCGAACTTTAATTGGCCCCGATGGAATTCAAACAGGGATCTTCCTTCGGGGTCTCCATAAACATGGGCGTTTTCAGGAATTTATGGAGGATAAACTGGTGCAATGTTCTTAAATTTTATATATGTAATGGCTTTTAGTCGGAAATAGTATATTTCTGCTTTTCGAATGTATCATATTAAAAAGATGGTTGTGGAACATTATTGCTCAGTTTGGGGGTAATTGTGGGTCACTGCTGTGAGCTGGAAGAAAAGTTGAAATGAAATTTTGTCAAATGTGAGTCCGGCAGTGCCGTCTTAACTTAGAGCCGAAAGAGGCAACCGCCTCAGGGGCCCCCAGAAAAATTGAAAAATTAAAAAAAAAACAGGTTGTAAAAGCTAGAAAAAAATTGAAATGGGCCCTCCAACTGTGGCAGAAAGAAAATAACGAATACACCAAAATTTAGATTTTAAAATGACGCCCTTTTTCGTGGAATGGACCTCACGTTTAATCTTATTTATTTTATTGTTTTAATACTTATTCACTTTGCGTGTTAGCGCGGTATTTTTGAATTTATTTAATTTAGAATAATTTAGAAAGCCACATATAGAGGTCGCCTCAGGACCCTCGAAAACGATAAGACGGCACCGGAGTCCGATTATGGTTCGATCTAGAGTAAACATGAAATGTTGGAGATTCACAGAAAAAAATCGTGAAACGTTTTTGTCTTTTTTATTAATAACAGAAAAACTATCGTGGATATATTGTTATAGTTCTGGTTCACGCAATAGAGAGATACATGTGTTTTCTACAACCTCTGAAAATTTCATATCGATAGCTTTAGTAATTTTTAAGGTCGTGCAAACTCAAGAAATTTAGTTTCGAGAAAAATGGTGTTAAAAATTTGTAATGGTTCTTTTATTCTCACCAAACTCGTGTAAATTGACCGGAAGACAGTGAACATGTGTGTAAAATTTGAGAGCAATCCAGCCAGTAGTTTGTTCTCCATAAATTTCTGAAGAATACTTGTTCGGGCCTGTGAAGGAAAAACCCTTCTTAACATGTCTGCTCGTTGGAATTGATTGTCGCAATCAGAGCTTCAAGGGTATCATTATTTTTAAACGAGGAGAACGTACAGATACCAGGTTTCACCGTTGTGTTCCTTTTGTTGCTGCGAAAGTTGATCTCGTGATTGGCAATCGGTGCCCGTGCGAGGGTGGTAGGATAAGTAGAGACACAGTAGCTGACAACTTGGGAAACATTCACTTAAAGCGGCAACGAGTTAGGTGATTTCTGGACAGTGAGATACGATCGTTTCGGTGCTGTATCAGTTGCCTTCTTCTCGGTGTTTTCTCCCCGCTTGTTGTTTTTCGAAGCGAATAATCCACAAAACTTTCTCCGCCAATCCTCATCCTGGTCTTTCGAACTTGAATCTCACTCGGTGCTGTATAGATTCTTAAACATCTTCGAGATTCTCCGAGAACGAGTTTTCGAGTGTTAGTGGATGGTATACTTATAATTTGCAAGTTTCTATCCGCGAACTTTTTACATCAGAAGTTTCATGTTTCATTTAAAGTTCCGCGAGACTTTATCACCATCAATAAACATCTGTATCATTATCATCCTTAGCTCCTAAAAGTCTAATAACATCAGGATGGTATCCCATTTCTTATTCTTACAATGGAACAGTAGTCTTAACTTCTATACTCGGACCAAACGCAAGTGTTCCTTCGAAACTAGTACAGTACCAGCCCCACCACTTCGTCTACCTTACCGCGCCATCTGTGATCTCCCCGAGCAAACTTGCAGGCACACGATCTTTATCTGGCAAAACAGAGATGCGATCTTAACACGTCATAAAAGCGAGAGTCGTGTACCGAACGCATTTGCAGTTGTTTTGATTGATCGTTTGATTGTGTGCCAAGTATAATCACAACATATCGCCAGCTGCGCGAAAATATCTGGTCTTCGGAGCAATAACAATGCCAACACATTGAAGGTAAATGTTTCCCAAGTACACTCTCCTTACGTTTTCTCTGTCCTTCACTCATATAAATGCGTTCAGTCGAGCCATTTACGGTGTGAAAAATAATTATCGAGCAGTGGTTGTGTTTATGCAAACAATCTCTTTCACTTTCGTTCCCATCGGCGCTGACGCGATCAAGCTCTTGACACGTGAAATTTTCCAAATTATCACGCGTTCCAGATGAGATACGCTCGTACAGTTGCACTGGCGGCGATAGGTATTATCAATGGCACGATGGGCGCCCGTAACATCTTGTTCGTTTTCCCGTGCGAGCCCCTTCGGCTGGCATAACGACGGAAATAGCGATTGCAGTGGCAACCTTTGCATTCAGCATTGCCTGCATACGCCTACCCGTGTTTCTACCCCGTAACGATTTATTATTGCATGTGTACCGTCTGTAAGTATCGATTCGACGAAAAGCAAGAGGAAGAATCTGGGTCACGACGGAAGCTCGAATCACATGGCAGAGAGGGGGAAATTCGCTCGATCCTCTAGAAAAGGAGAGTGTCTTTCTTATAGCTGTTTTTATCACGTCGCCAACTAGGTCGAGGTTACTTCTTTCTTCTATGCATCTGATTATCTGTAGCTACATGCGGACGCATAGGTGAAAAGGGCTGCGTTGATAATGTGCCTGGTATTCGCCTCAGTTTCTTTTACGCTAACGAAACATCTGGAGCAACTCGTCAGTCGGCAAAGATAGAGTTTCCTGCTGTTGTAAATACAGGTTTCTTCGTACCGACTGAACTGTAGGTAAAGCAGGACTCTGCTGTTAATATCAAATTGTCGCTTCTTTATCGACAGTTGGTTACCTATTTACCATGAAACAAAGGTTTTCGATTAGTATAAGATTATATCGAGTTTTCACTTACCCTCGGCGCTTCAAAATTCAAATTCATCGGGAGCATTCATGTTCAGAACACTTACAAGTATTTATAAGTTATTTAATCCGTCTTATCGGTGGTAGCTTGAAAGAAAAGTCATGCAAAAATAGCATGACACAGAATTGTAATCAGTTAAATTTGTAACACCTCGTACATTCATCACCTCTCTATATCCATTTTAAAGGAAAAGTTCCATTTCATATAAGTTCCACTTTTTAAATCCTTAAAATCATTGCAAGGAAAGAGTTTTCCAGTGAATGCTTCGCAACTCAGAATTTTCTCCCACATTGCTGCAGCGGTTCAGAGTATCGTGAAAATTTTTTCTTTCTCGTCAACCATCGACGAATCTGTGTCGATTACCATCCTAGCCGAGTAACACGTGCCCGCGAATTTACATAATCTATACCTGTTCTTCGTACGGGCCTGACAGTGACAGGCGACAAAGTCCACTTCAATTTACTCTGCAACTGGGAGCAAATCCGAATTGACACGTTTTGGCACACCACCAGCAGACTGGCGTCCCGTTTAACCGAACTTCATAAATCCGGGCTAGTTACATCATGGAGGAAAGTTTTTTTTTTTACCTTCACTTGCTCCTTGAATCTTTCATGACTTTAGGGGCGCTGTGAATTAAAGCAATATATATTTGCGATTTTACACGAGGAAAGATTGGAGAAGGACGCACTTGCGTGAATTCTAAAATGCTTTTAGTGCAGAATACCGAATGAGGATTTTACGATCCACTAAATTGCTTTCTTGGATCCTCGTCAAGAGCGTGCAATGGAAGGATTGTGCAACGCGCTAGCAGTGATGGGTAAATTTACAAATAGCTAGAGAACATGTTAGGGAAGAGTACAGAATCTCCTTGTTATCTCCCCCCCCCCCTTCTTTCCAGCGCTTCACACCAGTTTATCTCTCTTTTCCTGTCCCCCTTTTCCATTTATCTATCAAAGTATAATAAAAGAAGAAGTCCTGACTAAGTTACTCGCTCACTCACCAATGTCCAGTTCAAATCCTTTAACTTAGGAACGTGAATTTCGGAAGGTACATTGTTTTTATGACGTAGGCACCCACTAAGGAAGGATTTTTGGAAAATCCGTCCCTAAGGGGGTGACAAGGGGTAAAATGTATTTTCTCGGACTCCCTAATATCTCTTAGCTCTGAGTAGATATCAAATTGGTTTTTAAAATTTCAGGATATTACCCTAATCAACCCCTAAGGGGATGACGGGTGGGGTTTTCACGGATTCCTGAAAACCTCTTCGATCTAATTTGATATCGACATTTGGTTTCACCCTAACAACACAAGTGCCTAAAAACCAATTTCTAAATTTTGCCATAATCAACCCTTAAAGGGTCAAATCGGGAGCTGGTAACAGATCTTTTGTAACATGTCGTACTAAGTCTACATTGAATTGGGGCGTGTTAATTCTTTAATAAACGGTCCTTATACAAAAGTTGCTTTACAGAAATTATATAAAAAATTACTTAAAAAAAAACAGCTACATATAGAAGTAATTTCTTTTAATTGTTCTACCATGGCGAAGCACGGGTAGTTTGCTAGTTTATATATAATTGTAATGAACGATTGAAATTTTCTAAAAACTATTGAAATTTATTCTGCAAATTGCCACTCCAATTGCCACAATGTCGCTCAGGAATAACTTTTGGCTTTCTGTTTTCCAAGGGAAAGTCGCGCAATATCTACCAGCTTCCCATTCTCCCCTCGTTCTCCCCGTTTCGCATAAAATAGAAGCGAGCATGAGTAAATGGTTTCGTTCCTTTTCAATTTTTTAATTGCCTCTGTCTCTCTGTTGCTTTCTGTACACAAGCCTGTTGTTACGGAGCGCGCACATGCAGGCTTATCGAGCCTTATCGCTCGAATAACTACGGATAAACGACTGCAGTAGATAAAAAACCAGTTGCATTCTGTATTGCGCTGCGAACCCACCCAAAGGCCATTCACATGTCGCGATGCTACATGCGTACTGCCTCTCAACTGCAGATCTTTTATTCCTCGTTCGCTATAGGATGAAATCGATTGTTACTTCGTGTTTGTTTCACATGAAACAATTTTTCCGCCCCTACTGACGCGCAATGTATTTAAGCCTCGAATAGTTTCGGGCACGTCTGACGCTGGGTCAATGTTGACCCGTAGCTCCACTCGTGCACCCATCAGAATAAGCTTCTACGTCAGAGTCACCTAAATCTCTTCTCCATCTCTACCAGCTTGGAGTAAATTAGTAGAGACTGTTTATAAAATCATTGCTTCGACTTAGCATTAAAAAGAGAACATTAATTAAGAAATATATATCTTCACACAATAAGTAATAGTTATTGAATTGATAGATTTTTATTTCTATTTTCGGTGAAAAAAATATTAATATTAATATTCCTATTTTTATTTCCTTGCAACAAATCGCTTATTTGTTATCAGAATTGCATCAAACGTGCAGCCAACGATCTTAAATTCTTATCTTTGTCAAGGAGCAGCAATTATAAGTGATATGGGTATGTGATTTGATTTTTAGAACGGGTCAGAATTGACCCCGCATCCGCCAGGAGAGTGTTGAAAAAAATTTGAACTCTTTGCAAATGTAGCTTTCGAACGAATAACAGTATAAAATATATACGTTTCAACAGGTAGGTTTTCAAGGAATTAAACAAAACAGAATAAAAAATAGTCTTAATAACAAATAGAGGTGCTTAAAATAGTGAGCGCTGTTTAAAAAAAAAAATAGTTACCAGATAGTGCGATATAGATAGCAGTGACGATCGTGAAGATGTATTTCGTCAGTAACGCGATATATGAAATACCACTTCACGTGAAATCGAATTACGATAAAGCGAACGATAGATAATCGTATATCATCGGGCCTATTTAAACTCTCGATTGATTCACGCAACATTCGTCTGCCGCGGAGCGTTATCTATCACGATGCACGGTCCCGGAGCCGTGTAATCAGCGCGATAAAATCTGTTTTTACGCCGCTCTTTTCGGTATTGCTAGACGGAGCTTCGAAGGAAAGCAGGCAGTATACGAGCGTATACGATCGCGCGGCTCCGCGCGTAAAATGCAGGTGATTGTTCGCACTTCAATTACTGAACGCAGAGATAGGCAGAAATGCCCTTCAACGGTGCTTAGATAATCGATATTCGATCGAGAAAACAGCGTTTAACCGAACCGCTGCAATTTATGCGGCGTTTCGCTATGAACGCTGATTACATGCCGCGTTTCAAAAGGCTGCAGTTTCAACTGTGCAATCTGGATGGTGCGAGTTACAGATATTCCGATCGTAATTGTTACACACCGTATTAAAAGTGTTTCGTGCTGGGTGTTCGGTAACCTCTAATTTATAACATTATACAGCGGTACCTGCGGATTAATTACAGTCAAATAAACAATACTTGAATTAATAGGGAGACATAAATAGGAGAATTTACAATTAATAGAACACTCACTTTCCTCGTGGTAATTATTTTATATTCCAGAAAGAACGATCCAAGTAACGATACAAGGAGTAAAAGTAATTATTTTAACAACTTGGTTTCCATGTCCGCTTGTCTGGTCTCCCCCCTAGCCTTAGAATTTCAACAAATCCTTTTAAACAAGTATTCCTAAAAGGTTGAACAATCGAAAAATGAAATAAAAAAAAATCGACTTTTAGACCGGAACCTCCCCTTAAGCAACTCCTGATTTGAAAAATTCGACAAAAATAGAAACAAAAACTTGCCAACTTAATAACTACATACTACTTATTCTATGAAAATATATATTTCCTCTTTTTAATGCTAAGTCAAAGCAATAATATTACAAACAGTTTTTTCTAATGTACTCGAAGTTGTTGAAAATGGCGCTGCACCCTTATCGCAGCAAACTCCTCAATTCGATACACGACTGATTGCAAAAGCGCGTTTCCTCTTCTGCTCCTCTCCTTAGTACAAACATTACACCCCACCCAGCCTTCCCAATATTAAACCTCACCTAAAAGACAAAAAGGAACACCACAATACCCAATCCTAATTACTAGTCTATGAATTGAATGAATATTTTCTTACCTAGAATGAATCAACTAAGGATATTAGTTAATTTTATATCAATTAAATTGCATTGAATAATTTCAGAAAACCGTGTATCTTATTAAATTTCGGAATAAAAATATACACACAACAGAAGCCAAATATTCAAGTCGAAATTAAAGGTAAATTATTACTTTGTACATATTAATTGAAACCAAAATAGAGGTAAATTATTAATAATTTCCAGCCCAAAGGGCCTCCGCATACCAACAATTTCATAACTCACCGCGCACATGTTTCCGCGACCTAACGATTCCCAAGAGACGATGCACGGAATCGTCGGCAAGGATTCATACGGGCGCACGTGACTCCTCCCAGGGAAAAACCGAAACTCCGTGAAATTGCATTCGGCCGGGTGTCGCGCGCATACGGCCGATGCGCCGTAAATTCCGCCTCAACGTGTCGCGGGGTATGTACCGCCGGCTCGGTGGCCGATCCAGTTCGCTACGAGCGACCGCGCTGGTGTCTTCTTCGACACGGGCAAATCGTCGCCTCCGTCAGAACGCACCTCGCCTGTGTGCCGAAGCAGTCGTCGTCGGGATCTCGTTCTCGCGCTGTTTCCCGCGCGGCAGAGTCGCCGAAGATTATCTCGTTCCAATCAAAACTGAACCCCCTTGCGCCCCTTCTCCTACCCTTCGACTAACGATGCACCCGCGGCTCCGCGATCCATCCGGCGACTAATTCGAACGCCGATTTGGGTCGGTGCAGTTCAAGGTGAAACCTCTGTCCAAAGTGCAAGAACCAGTTTCCACTCGAGTTTCCACGGTGTCGAAAGTTTCGCGGATAGGTCGATAGGCGTCGAGCCAGCTGATGCGACGTGCAACGGGAGCCGTGCACGGGGTCTCGGTGACACGTTGCTCGGGGAAGTTGAAAAGGGATGTGTCCTCCTCGTGACCGCGAAGGGTTGTTGCGTCAGTTTAGGCGGATGGTGGCGGATCGGTCCGCACGGTTCCAGGCGCGTGTCTGGTAGAACGTCAAGGTGCCAGGCAGTGGGCTAGGTCAGTGTGTGTCGGATTCGAAGGGACGGTTCGTCGCGGCGAGGATTCCTCCCCGAGACGTGAACGCTCCGCGGAACTTGGAGGTCGTTGGTTACCGATGGACAGCGACGACAAACACTTGTTGCTAGAGACGTGTCGGAACCAACGGACTCTACTCCTCCTTGACACTGCACTCCGGTGAAATTATTGCGCTCGTGGGGCACTGGCTGCTGACTCTTCGCGGCTGAATAGCGGAGCTTGCCCGGATACGAACTTTTCGCACGGTTTCAGGAACTCTGTGAACCGAGACTCGACTCTTTTGAACGAATAATTGAACCAGGATTTAATAATGTATTGTACGGCTCCTCGAGAAAATTTAGATGGCTGGTTGTTTCTATGTTGTTTGTTAAATTCTGATTTTGAAACGTGGATTGCAAAATTCTGGGTGGATATTTAAGCTGCTTCAGAACACGTGTTGTATCGGGGATGGTGGTTGTAATGTGAATAGCCTTCGTGCAATTTTGAATTATAAACGGTGACAAAAATGAGATATTTATTTTTATTTATTTATATTTTGAAATTTATTCTTTGCACAAATTGGGGGTGGATATTTAAGCTGCTTCAGAACACGAGTTATATCGGGGATGGTGGTTGTAATGTGAATAGCCTTCGTGCAATTTTGAATTATAAACGGTGACAAAAATGAGATATTTATTTTTATTTATTTGTGTATTTATATTTTGAAATTTATTCTTTGCACAAATTGGGGGTGGATATTTAAGCTGCTTCAGAACACGAGTTATATCGGGGATGGTGGTTGTAATGTGAATAGCCTTCGTGCAATTTTGAATTATAAACGGTGACAAAAATGAGATATTTATTTTTATTTATTTGTGTATTTATATTTTGAAATTTATTCTCTGCACAAATTGGGGGTGCAAAATGGAGCCGTGATATCAACGTGATACGCGAAGCCTAGTCTTCCTTGTTCTATTCGAACTTCTTAAAAAATTTCTTGAAAAAATCAGAGAAAATCCAGTCGGGGTGAATATTGAAGATCTCGTTGTGAATCAGAGAAGGATTTTATTTTCAGTGCTCTTCCTGGTACGCAGATCGCGGCAAAATTTGCAGCCTTCGATTAATCCCGCGATTCTATCTTTACTCGACCCACGCTCGTTTACTGTCTTCCTCGTTTGTAAACATTCTCCTCGCGGATGTATATTTAGATACTGTCAGTGATGATTCTGTCGCAAGAGCGTCATCGAATAGTATTCCACTATCTGGCACACCGCTGACGATTTCGCAGAGTCATAAATTTCTCCGCTATAAGAATATCCGTCAGCCAAAACACGCTCTGGAATTCGCACGATAATATATCGCAGCAAATAAATTCGCATTACAAACAATTCGTATAAACTTCTATCTGTTTTCGCATAATTCTTCAACTTTAGTAGCTCCGTTTCTCTTCGTCCCTCGTTCTAACATTTCAAACAGACCAGCCAGGATTGCTCATAAAAAAATAAAAAAGACAGTAAAGAAAATACTAACACCTGTTGAACTGAGATAATATACAAAATTGAAGTATAAACAAAACAACAGAGAAAGAAAAAACGAAAGTGGGTCAGAATGGTCAAAATGGACCCATGGAAAATCAATGTTATCTTCAAATTCAAGCTCATTTTTCTTAGAAACTACGGAGCCACTGAGAAAATATATTCTACCTTTTCGAATCGTTTATTTACGAGCAATCTTCCTGGCTGATTATATTTCGATCCACAGGCCACCCTGTGTAAATCCACGCGTTTGTATTTCAGTTGCCTTTTCGTTTCCAAGAATCAGTTGAAGAGACGCTTGTCTGTCGGTGAGATGCGAATGACGCGTCAATGATCTCGAAACGTCGTGCTCGGGGATAGCGATTCTCGTGTCATTTACACGACCGCGGTACATTGATGGAATCCACGCGTGGGCGGCTCATTTAAATCCAGACTCCACTCGAGTCTGTTCGAAGCATTAAAGTACGAAGTGGAACGTGTAATATTTTGCTCGACGGCCGGTTAACGGCGCAATACCCCCTGGGTGTCCCTAAACGATCAGCCGGTTTCTTCAATTTCCAATTTCGTTTCGTACGTCGCCGCACTGCCGTGCCCGGCAGCTCGGCGAAGAAGTTCGCCGAGCAAAAGTTTCCGGTCGACCGGCTCGCAGTCGAGGCGTTTCCCTGCTGCCATTGCCTTTCTTGTAGTTTAATTAAGCGCTAACAATTCGCCTGTCAATAAACAAGCCCGCTCGTTGGCTTCAATTCCGAGAATTTCTGCGCCTGAAGTCGGGACTGTTTTAGAGTTAAACGGTTCGGTATAGCAGCCTTACGGTAACTCGCGGAAATTTGTGTTAATTTTGATGGAATTCTTTTAGAAATTAGTATTAGTGAGAACTGCGTTTATGGATCGGAGCATTCGCCGAGGAATTATAAAGGCTCTGTAAATTATTTCATAGCAACTGCCTCGTAGTTTGAACTTCGCGACAGTAAGCATCCCTCGGTGTTTCTAACAATCCACGACTGCTTCATCGATTGGTGGTTGGTGCTCGATAGCTGTGGTTGAATGCACGCCAGAAGCTAGTATATTATTCTTAGAATCGACTCCTTTGGCACTTTTTAAGCTCACAGTCGACGAGCATACGCGTACTTGCAACAGTCGCAACCTGTAATTACATGTGTGCCCGGTGATTATGAAAGTGGTGTAAGTCATGTAATTTTTGTTTCGAGATATTTAGATTGGGGCGTTTGGGCGTATTAAAAAATATTTATTCATTATTGAAGGGTTTCTCAACGTATATGCTCTTCCAATGACAAACTTATCTATTATTGTAAAGTTGTATGAGTAAGTAGTAGGAAAATCTGTTTTTTAAACCGTCGAATGTGTCCCAAATTCCAAAGTGCTGGAACGTAGATTTTCCATCTTCGCGACTTAATAAATTCAAACAATTTTTCGAAGGAAAGCAATTTTTATTTTCAAATACTTTGCCCCAGTAACAACTTTACCATTTTCGGTCACGTATTCTTTATCTCTGTTTTTTCTAATTTTTATCATATTCTCAGCATAATTAAGTATATTTCACGTTCTTTTTTTTCTTGCTCCACATCTAAGGTTAATACTTAATACAAAAATATTTAATTATTTTCGTTCTCATAAATTACTTACAGGGAACAAATGACTTACACCACTATCGAAATGAACATGAGCCTCAGAATTTCGATCCTCACTCTCCACAGAAACTCAAATCTTTAATTCAATCCTCATTAAATTTTTACAATATTTAAAATACTCCAACTCACAAAAAATGGCCCCTATTAATACTAGGGTTTATACAGAAACCGACTTTTGAAAAAATCTGTTTTTGAATTTTTACGAAAACCCACACACACACACACACACATATAAAACAATAAAAATATTTATACTTATTTCAAGATTTTTCAGTTCCTTTAGTATTTACGCAATTACAAAAATGTAACAAAATAAAGTATACTCTACACAAAACCAAATAAATAAAAACTAAAGTAATAAAAGTCAGTGCAAAATATTAATTATAAATCTTTATATCACTTCGCAATTTTCTTCAGCAAATATGAACTCATGAAGATTAGTTTCACAGCAAACTTTCACAACAATATGCTTATGCCCGAGGCGATTTCAAGTGAAAATGTTAACGCTTATAATTAAATAACTAGTTAATTCCTACGTATTAAAAACCGGTTTTCGAATTTTACAAATTTCTCCCAAGAGACGGTTTTTAAAAACCGACAAACCCCAATTAATAGTGTCCATGAAACTTACATTTCGCTTAACTCTAAGTAACCCATCACTTCAAAAATAAGGATAATAAAAAAATATAAAAAAAATAGGCTTTCATTCCTAGTCCACTCGAAATTCCTCCCCCTGTTTACAAATTCCTCAGGGGTCGTAAAACAATATATACCATGCTGCGACTCGAAGCTCAGTGATTTTATTGGCCGCGTCGATTTCTTGTCCTGGCATTTCCCCGGTCGTCTTGGTGATGTCGAGGGAATTTTCACAAGGTAGTTTGGAAAGTTACCCAGCGGGAAAGCTCGTTGGTGCGATACACGCATCGGTCGTGACGGTTGGCGCCTACCTCGCTCCTATCGTGCGTCCGTTTGTTGTGCTCGTTACACGCGGCTTGTATGACCATCTGCAGCACCACTATTCTTGGCACGGATCGAATGAGCTGGTCGTGCGCTCGTTGAAAAAAGAGCAACGCTCGTGGAAAGGAAACGAGGCGACGTTTCGCGGCTGATTCACTGGGAAGCGCGCAAGTTTCTTGCGCGGGATTGTCACTCGTCCAGGTTTCGTAATCTTTCGTTGGTATTCGTTTTTTTTTTTTTTTTAAATTCCCCATACCAGCCGCCTTGGCCGTCGCGAGCCGTGCTGCTAGAATATTTTACGCGGGCTGGGAGTTTCCATTTGGCAGCGCTTCGTTGGTGGGAAAGATTGTTGCAATCCCCAGTTTCGTGGCGCTACGTTTTACGGATGGTCTTTCAACGCTGCTCAGTGTTTAGTAGTGCGTAGGACAGGTCGCGGAAATTGTACGGAGTTGATGGGACTTCGGCGAAATTTGATGGCTACTGGAATTTGGGAAACTAACGAGAAGTGGATTCTGGGTTGAAAATTTCTTCAGTTTTGAGTTACAAGGTGTTTCCTCTGGATTAACTTCGGTGGATATATAGTGGTGATTAAAAGGGAGTTTAAATTGTGAGAGGTGACGGAAATAGGACAAAATTGGGTTAAAAATTCTTTGTTTTTTAGTTACGAGGTGTTTCCTTCTGTGAAACTTTGGTGTATGTACAGGAGTAATTAAAAGAGAGTTTAAACTGTGAGTGGTAATAATAAGATCCATTCAATTTTTTTAGATTTTTTGTGGAAAAGTATAAGTTCAATTAAGGGGTTACGCCACCCTGAGGCGCTCGAAACAGCACTAAACTAGACAATTTTTTTTGCTGATACCATGATGTTGAAAATCATTTCTTTTCTTCTTATGTGTAGAACATGTATTAGTGCATATATTGTATAAACACTGTACAAAAATATTTAAAAAAATGACCGAGTTATTTGTTGTTCCGCTGAGCTCGTCCGCCGTTACACGCGTGACTGACATAACATATTATAACGCCCAGGCTCATCTGAAATGAAAAACATGATGACTTTCTTGTTCCTTAATAAAATACCTACAATGTAGCATACGGATTTGAGAAAAGAAAATATTGCACAAATGAGAGCAAGGTGAAGAAAATTATTCGTTTTTCACCTGACAAAATACACATGTCAAAACAGCCGTCTGTAGTAAACAAAAAGGTATTTACTATTAGTTGCTCAGTGACGAATTAAAAGGTCCTTATCAAAAGGGTAGGGTACAAGGTTCGTCACGGCAGACACGTCACCGTGGATGCATCATCCCGTACCCCACCACCAAAAAGGGGTACATATAATAGGACCCCAAGAACAAGAGTATTCAGTTCCAAAACGCGACACTTAGCGAGCAGTCATTATTATTAAGTTATTCGCGTAAGTGTAATTAGTGAACCAGAGTGCTTCCACTTCATTTTATAACGCCATTCAGAAAATTTTCAACGAATACACTTGATTTAAGTATGTGTATTATATCTGTAGAGGGAACATTTATTTTATGTCGGAAAAAATACTGAACATTACATTGAACACCCCATAGCAACATACCAAAAGGCTGTTCTGATTGAACTCATACTTCTCCACAAAAAAATCCTTTAAAAAAACAGTATTTCATCGCGCCTGCGAATGAGAATATCCCCTTAAACCGCAGCATTAAGGTAGTTACGCTGGCATAAAAATATGCACTTTAAAGTTTCCTTTGACCACCACTTATAGCTTCTACTTTTCTGATATATCAATGATTTTAAATACTCCACATAAAGCCTACCAACAAACAGGCTCTTTCTCATCTTATCTTTCTTCATTAAGGGTACAAGCCAGTAGGCAGTCGCTTTTATCAAAAAGGTAGCAATTATTTTTCAATTAATTGCAAAGAAATAAATTGAAGCTGCGACTTGTTCTTTGACACAACGTTTATTAACATCATAAGCTTTAAAAAGCATGTTACAGTAAAAAAGCAGCAAAAGAAACTTCATTTAAAAGCTCCTTTAATGATCCATCTGCAGTGTCTTCTATAATGCATACTTTTGACTAAACAAACATGTGTTCTTTAAAGTTTATGATGTTAATAAACTGTGTCAAGGAACAAGTCTCAAGTTTAATTTATTTCTTTGTAATTAAATGAAAAAGAAATGCTTCATTTTCGACAGAAACGACTGCCTAGTAACCTTAAGGGTATCCAGCCTCGTTATCAGTCATCAATCCCTCCCACGAGGAATCATTTCCCCATATCCACAGTCGTGCCCAACTGATTCGTATTCATCGTGGGCAGTCATCGACGTCCAATGCCAACGCGGTACCTGCGGTGCTCGAAACCGTCAGCCATTCTTCGAAGACGCACAGTGCATCCAAGAAAGTCGTGGCATCGAAATCCTCTTGCGATATCGTCCCAATACCCTGTTCATCGCTAAACCTTTAATCACGCTCAAACTCTGCCTCGTTCCTGACGCAAGACACCAATATAACGCAACACTCCACTGGACAATCCTCTTTTCGTAGATAGTTTTACTCAACCACCGAGCCTGTTCCTCCTACAGATAATCCGCGAAATAATAGCCTAGATCGTCCGTTTCTAATCCACCTGGAAAACGTTTCACAAACATTCCGCGAAGTGTTCCGTCGACACTCGAGCCGTGATCGCCCGGTTCGCATCGAGGGCGAGGACCGTTCGTTAAAATGTGCTTCATCTGTTGCCTGTTGATCTCGATGTCCAATTACTTCCTGATCACGACTTGAAGAGCCCCGAGAATCGATCATGATGTGACGCGAGGGAGACTCTGCCGTCCCAGATGGAAGCTCGGCGACAGTCGCTGGAAAAAAAACTTCTCACAACCTGCCGGTCTTCCTGAAGATTCCTCGAAACGTTTCAACAGCCATGGAACTTAAAGACCGCGGAGCTTGCCGCCGAGTCTCCTCGAATCATTCAAAGGGACACGAGATTCCGCGCGCGGGAACGTAGTGGGAAGCTTTCAGCTGTTCGGTGAACGAGCACGGGTGGTCCTGCGAAACGGGATTCGTCGGAGGGCGTTCGGTGGACTTGTTGAAGTTGTCGGACTTGTGTCTGGTGTAGATTTCGTTGTTTCGCCGAGGATAGTAGGTCGCGGGGCAAAATGTTGTTTCGACGGCAAACTAGCGAGCCAACCGGCAGCGTCGCCAAGAGCCCCAGCACGATGGCTCACAGCAGCAGCTCTTCTGGTATTCTGTCGAGTTGGTATACGAAAATAACGACGAACGTGAAGAAGAGACAGCCGTTCAGTCCGAAATCTCTGTTGAAGAAGGCGTTGGTATATACTTATCGTTATTTTCGTTCGATACTTTACACGTGTAACTGTCATGCGTTCGGGAGAGAAATGTGAAAGGGATGGTGTATACCGAGCTGTGGTATCGAACTCCGCTCGAAAACGTGTCTTTTGGATTTTAGTGTAGGAATTCGTTATGTACACTTTTGTAAATAATTAGCGGATAGTTGGAAAAGATATTGGATATTTTTAAAATTGTGGAGGTAACATGCAGCGTGGAAATAAGGATATTTTAAGTTTTCATGCGATATTTTTTTATTTTTGGGCAGGAATTTGTTGTATACACTTTTCTAAATAATTAGGGGATAGTTATTACCTTGGAAAAGATATTCGATATTTTTAAAATTGTGGAGGTAACATGCAGCGTGGAAATAAGGATATTTTAAGTTTTCATGCGATATTTTTTTATTTTTGGGCAGGAATTTGTTGTATACACTTTTCTAAATAATTAGGGGATAGTTATTACCTTGGAAAAGATATTCGATATTTTTTAAATTGTGGAGGTAACATGCAGCATGGAAATAAGGATAGTTTAAGTTTTCATGCGATATTTTTTTATTTTTGGGCAGGAATTTGTTGTATACACTTTTCTAAATAATTAGGGGATAGTTATTACCTTGGAAAAGATATTCGATATTTTTAAAATTCTGGAATTATATGCAGCGTGGAAATAAGGATATTTTAAGTTTTCAATGTGAATTTCTTGAAATTTTAGTGGGTGGCTTTATTAATGGTTATTTAACCATCGAATATTTTTAGGTTTCCCTGTACTGTATAAATGAAATTTCTGCGATTATAATTTAATTGCGATCTCCTAATTATATCGAGTAGTACATTTAAAATATAATACAAAAATGAGAAAGAGTCAACTCTGTTTTTACACGGAGGAAAATATTGGATAGAAATAATGTGATAATTCGAAATGCAATGTGTAGGGGAATAAACACTAATTTGTTTTTTTTTTATTTTTCAGCTGCCTGTGGTAGATCCTTTCCTGGAGAAAGTTTCGCTCTCTGATCTTGGTGAGTGTTATCATTGATCACTTTATTTATTTTCATTTTCTGGGACTGCATTGTAAACTATAAACTAGTATCCCTTCCCTTAAAATTTCATATACAGCTTGTCTCCAAATTATGGCTCAAGCAGGAATATCGAAAGGAATCGAAGAATCCTTTACCACTTTGTAATCTGAAGCTTCGTTTCCAAAACATACGCGACTAAAATTTAGAAGTCCCAGTTGAACCTTTCAATGGCCACTTTTCAGTGACATACTTTGCCTTTACTCCATCATAAATCTTCCACACAAGTCAGCGAAAAAGAAGTCTCACATTGGGAAATTCTAAATGACTTTTCAATTTCCCATGACACAAAGAATTTACATATTTCTACTTATTCCATAATTTCGATACAACCTGTGTAAATCGTTCTTGCAGCAAAGAGGACTGACAAAAATGTAGCATGCATCAGAAACAATAATATATAACATACATATTGTAATATAATTATTTAAGAATTTAACGAGACATCTAAATTACTTTATTGAATTATAGAAAAATAGTAGTCGCATTACATGCTTCATAATCTCAGCCTCTTTTGTTCCATTTTGATTTCAACACTGAATTAGAAGTACCTTTCCCTGCGAATGAAACTTCCACTCGCGAAATATATTTCGAAGTTTTATCACGTACAGAAAAAGATCAGATATGATCTTCAAAATACTTGAAATGCAATCAGTCCCAGAAGATTCACTCTGTGCAGTCTTTAAGCCACTGAAAGTAATGCTCCAGCGCCACTGGAGCTATTATAAATATTCAACGAAACGATGTCACAATGTCGTCCCCGTTGAGAACGAAAGAATCTATGAACGACGAAGGCTAATGCACGGTATTCGCACGAGAGCGTGAATATCGAGTTCATCGAATTTCTTCTGCGAGCAGCACTCCGTCAAATTCCTTCGCCAAAAGGACAGAGACCCGGCGACGGTGTCGTAATAGATTGCTCTTCCGACTTTTCGAAACTTCTTTCACTCGCGTGCATTAGTATCGTCGCTTTCCCATCTCGCCCTCCTCGCTCGTGCAATCGCGTACCTTTACGTAGCGATGGGGTGTCAGGGCGAAAGCTTTCCTAGGAAAGCACCGAGAGCCGGTAAATCGATGGAGCAGGTAATGTATTTATAAATAAGTGGCAGTGCGTAAATAAGGGGCGCTAAGCGAAGCTAAGTAAATTATAGACCGTTGAATTCCATTGGTTGCTCGCGAACACGTGCCTACCAAGTCTAACTGCGTCAAAGGCATAAATAAGTCGATTTTACGAATTTCACCTGGGCATTATTTGAATAAGATATTACAGAAATGGTTATATTCGAGGAATATATTAGGTAACTTGTTTCACTGAAAGTTAGCTTCAAACACTTGTATATTAATATACAAAACAAGCACATCAATTTCGTTATTGGGTCCCTAATCAAATGATTTTTCATGAAATGAGGCATTGAGAGCAAAAACGGACTAAACTGTATTAAAAAAAATAATAATTTCTCATACATTAGTGCTACTAACTGAATTTCGCAAAAAAAACGTGGGTTAGTCCGTTTCTGCTCTCACAAGGAGAGTATTTTAGGTGTCCGCCTCCGATCATTTTGATTTTTGGATATGATACAGAGGACCGAAAAATAAGAAATACGTGTTTTTTTATTTTTCCCCGTTTTCATATTTGAGGGGTGAAAGCTGCGTTCAAAGTTAGGGTTGAAAAATCATTTTTGTGGATTTTTGAAAATCTGGTGAGTCAGTCATATTTCGCATTCAAAGACACAAAATTCGTCCATTCACACTATTCCCCTATCTCTAATAGTTCTCGAGATATTCCACAAAAACGATTTCTCAACCCTAACTATGAACGCAGTTTTCACCCGCCAAATATGAAAACGGGGAAAAATAAAAAAACGCGTATTTCTTATTTTTCGGCCCTCTATAACATATCCAAAAATCAAAATGATCGGAGGCGGACACCTAAACATTCTCCTTGTCAGTGCTTCAAATACTCTCGCAAATAAGTTGTATCGCGGATCAGAGTAGTCCCGAAAGAGCAAACGCTATTAAATCACCTATTATTTTATTTAAAACAATAATCTAAGTAGTACGAGAGGCTCATTGGAAAAAAAAACAGATAAATTCCGTTTCCCGCACTTTAGACAGTAAAAAGAATGCACACCTAAAAGTCGCTTCTTACAATTTCCGAGTGTTTCCTGAAATTTTGATGAGGTTAATAATCCTCGGAATTGATCGAAGCGTTCGCCTGCCAGAACTACGAGTCAGCGCGCAAAACATCCCCGACTCCATTGAAAGCGTAATCGTATTACCCGGCGTGCCCGTTGCGAGCCCGGGACGCGTGCGTTTCGAAAATTGCGCCGTAGCGTCGAGCGCGCCGAATCATGGCCGTCTATCCCGGGCCACCGGCAGCCAGGGGCTTTAAATGAAACCAGGAAGCGGTTGCCACGTGCTCGGCGATCCGTTTATATAGATTCCCCCTTGAAATCGTGGTTACTGGGTTCCCGGTCCTCCGTTATCCTTTCCCCACCGTGTCGTGGGTGTATGGTGGTGCCCGATCGATGAATTCCCGGGAGTCCAGCTCGCCCCCGCGCGCGCCGGAAACAGGCGAAGGGTTCGTGGGAGGCTGGGAACCAGGATGAACGGCAGACGGGAATAAACGAAACAGGGAGGTAATTGGCGGCGAATCGTGGCAAGGAGGGAAGTGGGAATGGCGGGCGAGGGAAGTCAGGACTAAGGAGAGCCGAGAAAAGGGGGGAATTGTATAGGGTTTATCATAAACCGTGGACGAAACTTCCCGAGATGAATTGAACGGCGCAAAGGCAGCGAAAGTTCGCGGAAACGTTTTACCCTATCTGATCGTGTAGTTCTACGACCGTTTCCCTGTTTCAATTAGTTCTATCGCAGATTCCTCTCGCGTAATTGCTCCTACACAGATATTTGCCACTCGAGGTAACTTTGTATCTCGCCCATCTCTGGAATGCTCGGGGAGATCGTTTTAGCTTGTTTCTTATCGATCTGTCGCTCTTGGGGCGACGCTTTTAGTGGATATGATCTTTTGCACGATTATGAACGTATGTTAAGGGATGCGTCTGTGGGAATAGCTAACCCAGACCTAACCCAACCGGAGCATATGAGCGTTCAAAGGCTGATTTATGAGATAATATCTTATTTGAACAAAAGCTAAACTAAAGTACTCGGTTTAAATCACCTACACTACTGGAAATATTTATTACAAATTTTCATAGCAATGTGATTAATAAAGTGATGCGAAGTCAACTCATTTTGCCCAAAGTCTAAGCTACACATTATTGCAATAAATAAATTTTGCAATAATATTTTCCTAATACTAGTCAGAGAGGTATAAATGATAACGCGTTTAATATTAAGGGATGCAATAAATATGTCCAATAAATATTTCCTAAGGAATCAATAATTCCCCAAAGTGGCCAGCAATCATTTCCGCGAAACTAACTAAGCGTCACGCACATAAAACACGAGGAAGGGTTGCCCGCCGTTTTTCTACCCTCAATTCATCCACGTGCCAATGACCACGCGTTATGGCGAGCCCTGTACAGATGTAGACACGTCGGCGGGCGAATGGAGGGATTACAAAGGGAAGGAGTGGAGAAGGGAGTGCATAGGGAGGCGGAAAAACGTCGCTGAGCAAAGAGGGATCAAGGTCGCGGAAATTGCATTCGATGACGCATTCGCACATTTGTATTCGGGTCTAGGTCATGGGGCGGGGTGCGTTCGATAATACGGGAACCCCCGGCGAACGGGGTAATGGAATTTTCGTACTGCTCCCTCGCCTCTGATATCGGGAACACTTTTCGATACGCTGCACGCCCTTTGGCAGCGAATTAGTCGCGTCGACCGACGTTTCGTGCAAGACTCGCGATTTCTCCTGAAGACCCGACGCACAGTGGTGAATTTGCCTGTAAACGTGGCCGTACTAATATCTCCAAATCTAAGTTGAATTGTTGAAATAAATTATAATAAGATTACTCCAGAAACATAATAATAGATATATTTAAGATTATAATATATTTAAAACATTCAATTATATATATTTATATATTCTTTTATAATATGCATAGAACATATTCTATTTAATATTTAATCGTAAATAATAACTGTTATAACACAATGTTGGATATATGCAACTAGCTTTACTACTCGGCTTCGCCCGAAATTTAGATTCTGATTTTATACAATTTTTTTTTTGAAAATAGTCACATTCATCTGGATTAGTTAAACATTTAATGAGCTGGAACACATTTCGGGAGCCCAGAGTTTAGGTACCGTTCGAAAGTTTTTAGGCGACAAACACATACACTTTCTGCTTTATATATTAAGATAATATACCAACACCTTTTTAACTATAGAATTAAACATTGAATTCCAATTTCAATCAGAACTTCTTCGGTGCCCTTTAAACTTTACTTTTAAAAAAAATCGAAGTTTGATTTCGTTTGATACGCAACTATTCGCTCAAAGAAAGAGAGACGTGTAGAAATATTTAAAAAATGTACAATTAATGTAAATATGAATTTCGAGCATATTAGATAATACCAACATCGACAGATTATCTTGTTGCATCGACAATAAATTGTAACTTTCTAATTTTACCTGAAAATATCAATTTTCTAATTAAGTTTGAAGTTGCATATTTCTTAGAGGATTGCAGGTTAAAAATTGATTTTAACGGGAAAACATGCTCTGATATTTCACAAATGAAGTACACCGTACAGAGTAACAAAATAAAATAAAAAAAAATTGTTTACTTTTGGTCATGATTCCGGGCAAATTCGCCACTGTGCGACACAAACATGCCCCGGGACACGAGTGCCTGTGGATTTTCATTGATCCAATGGACTGTTTTGAATATCATTTAATTATTGCTCGTTCCGTTCGGACCCGTGTGCAGGGGAATGGTGTTATTTGCGATATAAAAGTTTTTTTTCTGATATGTACGCGTTTCAACGCGTTTCCCCGCGATTTTCTACAACGTTGCTCGCCGAAGGGAGTGTTTATTTATAATCCAACTAATACGGGTCGAGGTCTAGGTTCTAGCCAATGGAAAATGGAATCGTCCGGCGCTCGAGGATCTTGCTCGCTGATTCTGCCGCGTACAGAGACACGAGAAACCCACAACTCCGTGTTCGGTAGATTTCCTTTGTCGATTTTATTTAAATAAAAACCTAGGTGAACCTAGAAAGCCGATAAACATAAAGGTGTGACAACGGAAGCCACTACGAAGTGCAAGATAATTTTCTGAAGCTTGTTTCTCTCAATCGGTATCATCAATATCGAGGCACTTCGAATTGCGATATTAACACTGTGTGTTAAATTGTTGCGCTTTCACGCCGATATTATTTAGAAAGTAGCGAAAGGTCTGGTGGGTTTAAGGGGGCATTTTTTAAAAGCCTTGTACACAATGCACTTTGTCTATTTACCTAGGATTAACTGTCCTGAAAGGAATGAGAAATTGTGGCGATGTGAAATGCTTTTACAAAATTGTTATCGATGCGAAATCATAGACAAATGCTGTGTACGTGCATGCCGCGGCCGCGTCACCTGTTGCAATCCCTAGCAAATCATATTTGCGAGCATTCTGCATAGCTAGCGCGGCTGGACGTTCTGTTAAGTAGGGTAGAGGAGCCAATTACTGTGGGGTACCCAATTACTGTTCCTGCAGTTTATTTTTAAACATAATTATCTTTATATTTATCGAATAAGAAATATCAAATTTGTTTTATTTATATTCAATTAGTTATTTATTGTTTAAAATTAAACACGCAGAAGTTCTTAAAATACTAAAAACATTATTTCAATTTTTTTATAATAAATTCGCGAAATTTTCTGCAAAACTTATGAAAAAGCTTAAGAAAATACCTACTGAACGAATGAAGGTCAATGTTTAGTAAAGTTAATCATTCTAGGTAAGATATCGCAACGTTAATTATATTACTAAAACGTATTTAGATTACGGAAAACAAAACAGCGATTATCTATTTGAATTTTTGTATTTATTTTCAATAAGTTCAGTGTGTATTTTATTATGCTGTACAGAAACTAGCCGGACGTTAAACTGATCTTTAGAAATGAGCCTCTTCTTACGACGTCGTAGTGACAAAGTACGGGAGCCCGCCTTTAACAACCAATTAAGGATCAACTTGTTACGATTCTTAATTCGACGACCTGGGTAATTATATGGGAAAGGCGATTCTTAATCGCACCGCAATGTAAACAACACTGCGGAAATTCACTGGAATATTTCGATGGGGAAATACGGATTGTGTCGTGCTGCGTAATAATAATCCCGATAATGGTTGCTATCGATTAACCGTCAGCATTCCCCGGGCTGTATTTGTTGCTAAACCGAAGTAATCGATAACACTAATGGTAGGTGGAATTCCGAATCAAATTCCGATTGATTTACGCTCTGCAATTGAGGGACATATTGGTTTGCCCTTTATTTTAAAAAAATGTCGCGCTAGTGGAAATTAAGGCGATGTTTAACCCATCGGTAATAAGAATAATTAATATTATTTGAAATAAGCGTATTGGGTTTATGAGGTAGGATTTAATTCGCGTTGAAGCTGCAGCAAATTAACTGATAATTGTGTTTCGTTCTCTTGTGTCCTTCTTATGAAAAAGATAATGGAATTTCTTGGGAATCGATATTTGCGACCCCAATTAATTCCAGGTAGCTTAATGCCATCGAGCTTTCGCGTGCCTCTTCAATTTCCATAATAACCTTTCCGCCGTTCCTATTTACACAACTGCGTTCAATTACTTCGTTTCTTTGCACGGACAGGCTCCGTTAATGAGGACTCTTTTTCACTTTGTGCGTATCTGCTTTTTGACACTCTTAACGAGTACAGTGTAGGAACGGAGCTCTGCGTTGAATTAATTCCTTTCATAATGTTTTAACAACGAAGTTGTTAACTGATATTCCAGTTTTGATAAAATGTATCACGGATGGTCGTTATAATAATGAGAATTATTATTATTAATCTCTGTTTGCAGGGCTTTGGAAAAGCAGAGTAATAGTTACCGTTCTTCACGTGACTTGCGTTCTCAATTGCATTCGATAGATCGGGTAATTTACGTTCTCACTATCCAGCGTATTTGGGAAGCACATGGATCCCATTAATAAATGATTAGCTGATCGTTGACGCGGTAACAAGGGACCGGCTTCAGTTGAACGTGTGGTTTAACTTCCGCCGAGAGGTTCGTTAGCGTTGAAAATTATTGAAACGTCGTAGATCAGGACACTGTGGTCGGACAGGTTAGATAACGTAGGTCGTTAATAAACTCTAATACTATTAATGGAAATTCAAGAAGTTGCTCAACTATCTTCACCACACGATCCAAATACAGGTTCCCCTTAAGTGTCGCACTGGGTCAAAATGACTCTGAATTTGACTTTGAGGTAAAATATCTTTCGGGCATCATTGAAAATTGTACTTCTGTCCAAACATGATCGCACTTTAAATGTTAATTTTCAACAATCAACATATATTGTACAATGTTCAAACTTTATCTCGGAATTTTTGCGACTTAATTTAATAGATTTTAAAGAACATCTGATTCAAAATTGGCTTGGGTCGAATCGATCCAGTGTGACAACTACGGTCGAAAAAATATCGTACATATTGCTCCCATTCGGAGGTCGAGGAGTCGCTTCCATCGTTGTAGAATCTATATCGTCACGAAGTATTATTGAGTATTCCTCGGATATTATACTAAAAATATATGCAAAAAAATCGATTTTCCGAAAAAATTTCATGAGAACCTTAATATCTAAATTTTTAACTGAAGAATCTTTTAATATTGCCATAAACAAACAAAAAGTCAACATGACAGTCGAACCTCGATAACTCGAATCTCTAGGGAAGGAAAAAAATCTTCGAATTATAGAGGTATCAGCTTATCGAGTTTTTGAGTAAGAGATGTTGAACAAACGAAAATTCGACTTATGAAGCTGTAAAGCAAGACAAATTCAAGTTTTAAAGGTCAATTGTTTCTTGTATGCCTATAATCAAATATATATATACCTATAATAAAATGTGTCTTACAATAATTTATATATATATATATATATATATATATATATATATATATATATATATATAAAATCATCAATTTTTTTAATATACATATATAAAAATAATTATAAGACACATTTTACGCTCGAAATATTACTCTTTATTACATATTAAAAAAATTGGGGTGATTCTGCTTCGTGCTAGTCTTTTACTGCATTGTAAATCAATAGTATTTGCAATCGTGAATAATGCAGAGAAAACATTTTCCTCAATATTTTCAGATCTTTCGACGCATAATACATATGTAGAAGTAAACTTCGACTTGTGGAGGTCGGAGTTCTTCTAAATTCGAGTTGTAGAGAAGAAGCACATAATTTAACATGCAAAATATTGTTCGAGTTAAGGAAGTTTTACTTCCACTTGTAGAGGTGTCTACAGCGGAGCGGAAGGGAATGAAGAAAATTCGAAAAAAAAAACTCGAGGTTTTCGAGTTACCGACTTATCGAACTGCCACTGTATAAGCAGAAAATTTGCAGCTTCCAAAGAGTACTATAAATAAGCGCTCAATTCCAAACTGGACCCTTGCACCGTCATGAAACTTTAACTTCCTCAAGGACATATTCGCAATCAAAGATCTTGACCTTTCGAGGCATTCCTGCGAAACCTATAAAAATGGCTATAAAACTCAAAGGAGGGCACAAAAGAGTATCATTCCGTAGCGAGGTACCGAGAGGGAGAAGTACATTCGGAGCAGTCCCGTAGCTCCGGACACGACTTTAAAAACCAGAAAGTAGCAGGTCGCTCGGACCGCTACCACTCTCGAGTTAATTAACCAATAACAAAGCGACAGTCATCAGCCATTGCCGTTATTAGAAGCGCCCAGGAAAGGGCAGGGAAGCGTCGCAGTAGGTAACGAATCTCACCTTGAAAAGCGACGGTTGTACGAGCGCGCGGCGTCGTAAAAGGAGGAATTCGCCAGGCGAGCCCCTTGCTGGTAGATCGCCAGATTCGCTCGAGCGTCTCGAGTGTTGCCATCGGGCCAGGCGGGCAGCGTCCAGATGCGATCGAAATCGGGCGAACCTCGGGCAGGGCGAACCAGCCCAGCCGCTGGCCCGTGTCAGGCTACCCCGGTCGGGCGGTGACTTATTTATGCGCTTAATAATTAAAAACGCGCACTCGCCGCGAGTGTAGCCGAAAGCCGGGGCTAGGACGGGCGGCGAGGTGATCGTCGGCGGTGCCTTTTTTCTTGGCAACAGCCCTGGATTTCATGTGGAGAGTTATTCTTGGCACGATCGCGTCCATGACGATGACGAGCGGCGTCGACGAGGTGGTGGTCGCCGCGGCGGCAACAGAAGGAAGCCGTCGAGCAGTCGAAGACGGTTATTCGGTTCGCCAGCGGCGAAGCTGAGGAACATCGCGCGGCAGATCGGTCAGAGGTCGACTATCGGTTGTCGAGGCGGTTCCTTCGCGGGTCTCGTGTCGTCGGTTGGGCTGTTTCCTCGTCGGCGACCACCGGCGGGCTCGATCGAGCAAAGATGTTCCCTCGGAAGCCTTCTCCTCCGTCGCTAGCCGCCGAGCAAACGTCAGGTTGCCGTTTCTTACCGCGACGATAGAAGCTGGCCCCTTCCTGCCGACGAACAACTCGTTCTCGCAGTTTCTCGTTGACTAAGCAGGTATACTAGCCGTGATCCCATGGCTCCCGGAATCGGATCGATGAGAAATGACCGTTTTTATGGCCCCTCGAGGCAACCCGCGGAGCCGTGCCAACAGGCCGAGGTGGCTAAATAATTGTTGCTCGTTCACGAAGTTACGAGGGATATTCTGTGGGTTTACTGGTAGTGAAGCATTGCGATCGGAGTAACCACCTTACGTCCGGGCAGCGGACCAACTGTCAATTACCCGTCATATACCCGCCGATTGGCAACGAAAACGGTTTAGTTGCATAACCGCATTTTTACACCGTGCGTTTACAGCGTCGGTCGAACGTCGTGTTCCTGCTTTTGTGAGAACACCTGGTAGAATGTTAAGTGGAATTCCCGGAAGCTGCGTAATCAATTCTTATTCCGAAGCCTTATCGTTGACGTTTTGACGTTGGCTCTGCTCCTGTAATTTATCGGAGCTCAGCTTCGTTGCCAGCTTAAAATTACTAAGATTCAATTGTCACTTTACATCTTTCCAATTCCGGCAATTGACACCGAATCCGCCGGATTCGATTAAAATTCGTTTGTGATCATCGAGCGATGAAACTGTTGCCTCGATTGGTGCAGTTGGAGCGAGGTCTTGTAGGCGGGCGCCGTTAAAATCCACGTGTTTCTGCATCGGTTGCAATCGTACAGTGGGAGGTTGTTACCGGCGGAGCGAGTGATTTATTTCGACCGTGTGATTCGATATAGTCTGTAAATCAATTACCGTAGCACCGTGGATCCTTGGATCGCTGGCCGGGCAAACGGTTCGAATCCGTAGTTTCGAGGCCACGAAGATTGGTCTGGCAGAGGCGGGTCGAGGTTCATCAGGGGCCGGTCCTTTTTTTTCTCGCGAGATTCGGCCAACGTTCCATCGCCAAGCAGACTCTATTTCGATCGCGGATTTAATCCAAACCGAGGGGATCTAGTCGCGTCGCCAACGGAACCCGACGGATTCCTGCTCGCGAGCAGAAGCCTCCCCTTTGTTCGGTTACCGTAATCGCAGCGAGATTTGTTTTCGTTGCCAACTTCTCCATCCCTCAGTCCGGTATATCGTTCGGGAAGCGAGCTGCTCGGTCGATTTAATTGAAACACTTCAAACACGATAAGGAAAGAGATTGTTAACCTTAGGAAGCCCAAGGGAGGGGTAAAAATGTCCACGAAGCTTTAAGGGGTCATGCTCAGTCAGGAGGCCGAAAAAGGGTGGTCTTTGGAAATTTTTTACTCAAAAGCTGTAACACATTTCTCAGAAAATCTTTTTTCCTTTCAAGGATTGCATCTAGTACCGTGCATCGTAATTTTTTTATTTAAAAATACTTAGCAATAACTGAGTTATTGTCCGTCACTCGAAGGTTCTCTAAAAATAAAGGCTTCTGCGGTGACCACTGCTGCTCGAAAGTCGATCGTCTAAAATAAAAAATTCAAAAGAATTTACTTATTATATTGTATTATCTCCTGACTGAGCATGACCCCTTAAATAGGGTTTATACAGAAACCGACTTTTGAAGAAAAAAAAAACGGTTTTAGAGCTCCAGTATTCCAAAATCGGTTAAAGCGGGTGTGGTATTTAAAAAAAAATTAAAACAGTAAAAGATATTTGTAGTTATTTTAAAACATTTCACTTTATTTAAAATTTATTGAATTACAAAAATATAGCAAAATAAAACATGCTCCATACAAAACCAATTAAAAAGAAACTGAAGTAACTAAAATCCGTACAAAGTAATATTTATAAATCTTTATTTCATTTAGTATTATTCTTCTGGAAATATAAGCTCATGAATATTAGATTTTCAGTAAACTTTTATTACAATATACTTGTGCCCGAGGCGAATTCAAGTCAGATTGTTAGCGTTGTTAATTAAATAATTAATATCTAAAAACCAGTTTTTTAAATTTAAAACCCGGTTTCAAATTTTACAAATTTATCAAAAAACACGGTTTTCAAAAACCGACAAACCCTAGTTTTAAATTCAGTCCGTTCCATAAAATAACTTGCGTAGAGCAATGTTATGTGTTCGTGTCAGAAAGTAATTATATTTAATGATTCTAAAGAAACGAATTAGAAGTCATGCTTATTTCTTCTGGACGCTGTCAAAAGTAGCTGAAACAACCATCCTTCGCTCAAACTGTCTTCAGTGTGTTTGTGACAAGCACAGTGTAAAAGCAGATGTTTACTTTATTTCTAACAAGAGTAAATAAGTGAACTCGGAGTAAATAAACGTAGGTTTTCCTAACGAAAGAAACAGTTATGTCACGTTATTAGCACCTCAAGTCAGGTACTTACGAGCCGAGTGTCTTTTTCCATACATTTATTTGTATACCCTCTTACGCAATTCTCCCAGTAACAAGTGTTTAGATGTTTTATATAACTGAAAATAGTTCGAGCAGAGCAACAGCCCCTCGGGTTTCCTAGGATTGATATTACACAGAAGTCAAACACGTTTAGGCATCCGAATAATTCGGCATGTCGCATCATCGCTCCGAACTCACATTTCCACCGACGCTATATCATTACCCTCTACGTTCCCCGATCGCTGAATAAATTTCCCTGCGGGATTGTATTGCCGGCAGTCGAAAATTCGATCACACTTCGGACGTTCGGATGGACGTATTTTAATAGCGAAAAAATTCTGTCGAGCTCACCGCGGCTAGTTTCCAAGGCTCGAGTGTACCTTTCGCCCCGGCCCGGTCGCCTCGTAACTATCGATTAACAGTGGTCCATCCTTGTTCTCTTATCCTTGAGGATTCCCTTCCGCGAAAGATGAAATTACATCGGACACACGGTACATCGAACGGTCTAATAAGTCGGATCGCTGGCTCGGCGCGTTGAGGTTCCGCGCGCTAGGAAGTTCTTCCTGGCGAAATAATGGTTCTCGGTCTTTCTTCGAGTGGGACGTTAAAAACCGGCGAAGCGAAGAGATGGGACGTGGAATTTTTTTTTATTTATGTCGATATTCCCGAAAATGGCCCAATCGGTATCGTCGGCCGTAAGGAGAGGCTCGTGGGAGATTGTGATGAGCGTGGAAAGAGACTGTGAGTAGGAACGTTGCTTATGAGGCAATCCTACAACTTTCGTGGCGATGACATCGTGGAAAGGGCGGACGACAGCTCGGCCAAAGGTGCGGCTACGAGGAATGACAGTGGAGGATAATGTTGGCCCTGCATTATTACCCGAATTCTAAGGGAGCCCGTGGCACGTTGGGGCGGGTCACGGCCGCCTGGTGGAGCCAGGACGACGATCCTGTTTACTCCAAGGATCTCATCAAGGAGTTCGAGCTCGAGAACCCGCCCCTCGAAGACGAGCTCGCCTGGATCCTCAAAAAAGGTATCCCGTCGGTTCATCCTCGTTGACATTTACGTGAAAACGTTCTCAAGTGCCCTCGGAATACATCTGCTGCGAATTTATATTGCTACGGCTCAGCTCCCGTCCTTTATGCCCCGCTGACAGATATCCCACCCTCGCATCCCGGATAACGGGTCCATTTTGACCCACACTGAATACCGAACTGTACGCGTTACTTGTTATCCGTGAGGATTTTAAATCCTACCGAGGGGTTCTCAAGTGGGCAATTATAAGTGAAAATGGACCCTTCATCCAAGTTGGTGGCAGGTGTTGCGAATATGGAGAATTATTTTTTTTAGAGTTATTCTAAATGATAGGTGAAATAAAGTTCGTGGGTATTTTGACGTTACCATTATTGGTAGTAAGAAAGAAACTTGGGGGAGAAATTGAATTATATAGGAAGATCCGTCTTCCCATTAACTCTACTTTCTCGTGATAGATTTGCTTGAAATAGAGATATTTTTAATAGATTTAGAATTCTGTTAAGGAGTTGCATACCCTTGACAGGTGGGAAAATAGGGTCATTTGTATGATTTTTTTTTCATATAAAGAGGCGTCATATTTAAAAATCAACGTATACACCTTATTGTGTATAACTTAAGGTGCATTCTCTTCAAAAAGAAATTTGATATATTAAGAAATGGTGCCATAGCAGCTCCTTCTCCCAAGGCCTTTTCATAGTTATCTTGATTTTTAAATATGACGTTACTTCATATGAAAAAATATCATAAAAATGACACCTGTCAAGGGTATGTAACCCCTTAAAGGAAAAGTGCAGCTGCTATCTACGTGCCTCGTTGCACTCGCGATACAAGTGACTTTATGGAAAGATAAACATTGAGCAAGAGATACCACACGATCCAATTACGTGACTCATTCTATAATACGTATTATCATTGTACTACGTGTAAACAGAGCTGGGCATTAGTCGAATAAATTTTTAGTTGACTAAATTTCTATTCGAATGTCTCGAATATACAATTCGAGAATAACGAATAAATTCTTATTCGACTAAATTTCTATTCGAATGTCTCGAATACACAATTCGAGAATAACGAATAAATTTTTATTCGACCAAATTTTTATTCGACTAAATTTATTTGTTATTCACGAATAACTTCATTTTATTCGATTTTTTATTCGAAGATTAGTCGAATAACGCCTTACTCTGCGTGTAAAAAGCGCGTAAGTACTTCGGATTCAGATCGAAAGCGTGGCGTGAAATCAAATTGAAAAGAACCCGTTGGGCGAGGCTGCGTTACGTAAAATCGATGCAGGGAGTGCCATTGGATTTTCAGCGCTCAAGGGAAGCATCGAAGCACAAGACTCGACTCTCTAATTGCGCCCTTTGTAGATTACACCGATTCTAGAAGGCACAATGCCATCCTATTAGAGCGTAATCAGGTCCCCCATGTAAATCACTCCGATTCCATGGATTCCTCGGAATTATAGCAATTTCCTGAACGGAATTCGCGTAACGACCACAGCGCGAATAGCATTTCGGCGTCGAAGGCTTCCGCGGAGTTATATTTGTTTCTACAAAACGAGGCTGTAGACGTCAGCGACGGCCGGGGTCGTCGAACGAAGCGTGGACATCGCGGGTCCATTTCAAGAACAAAGTGCAATTGATGGCAATGTTTTCATGGCCATCGATTCGTGTTCTCGCATATACGTCACGCAGGGCCAACGATCGCTGAACCTGCTCTTACATTCGTGCATACAAATCATCACGTATGTACGGGATTCCCTTGCCTAGTGTTAGCAAGTAGAAGATTTGAACGTCTGCCTTGTAGGGATTGCAAATTTACCGATTTAATTCAATTACCGGTAATTCCGTAAAATTTCCAATCGAAACCGGTTTATCGGTAATTTACCGGTATTGAAAATATCAGAGTAACCATTACAGATAACTTTTTTTTTCAACTCTAATCGAGCATTATAAAAATTACACGCAAATCAAACTAGTCTGAGCATAAAATATAAAATGATGTAACACAAAATAGATATATTTGTATAACTAATAGCAATACTTATTAATGTGGATCTCCACGAAAGCAATGAAAAGAATCTTAACTTACATACGTAATTAGATGTTTTTTATTTAACAATTCTTTCTAACAAATAATCGCGAAAAACATAATTTGTCTAAATTTTCGTCTCCTGAACGCGCCCTAATTTTTTCACAAAATATTTTGCATTTTGTTAATGACTTGACTCAGATTTTTAGTTTTTATTTTTGGATCAGAATTGGTTCTTCGTGAGATACTTCGGTTATCGTCTTTGTTAGCAATTGAAGTATTTTTTCACTGGTAACGCAGTAGATGTCGACGGAATTAATGAACGCATATATGCGCTCTATTGCTGTACGTGATTTATCGAATTACCGGTAAACTTTGGCGAATCACCGGTAAGAATTTGAGGATATTTCTCGCGATTCACCGGTAAACCGATTTACCGGTACTGCAATCCCTACTGCCCTGGTCCGGAGTGATTCGAAAGACACCGCAGAAGGATATTCTAAAATTCAGCTTGGGTTTCCATTGTTTCGCGCCATCTGACGACGCAATTTCAATTGCAATTCCTTTTTCACGAGACTAGGAATACAGGAGGTACTATGAAATACAGATGACTACGTGGAAAAGCAAGTAGATAGCGTGGAATACAAATTTTCCATACGAAGCTACTCTTTCGTGTTGAAAGTGTTCTTGACCCAGACGTTGCTCGGCAAATCTTAATTCTCACCAGAACCTTCGCTATTTCACTCTAGCTGTCAAGCAATCTACTCGCGCCAAAATACACCAACTACGCACACCGGAGCAACAAGCACAACTGCCATCTGAAATACACTCGCTCCGAGCTGGATCTAAAAAAGAAAATCAAGCTTCCCACGACCAATATTTATTCCACCACTTCGATTTATCCTCTCACGTGGGATCGCCCTATTTCCATACACTTTACCGCCGAAATCTCGCGATAAATAATCGTGGGAGCTGCTTCGAAGGCAGGCCTCGACGGAATCCGATATAAAAGGGAACAGCGTGACGGCGCGTTTCTAAACGGTCCCACCGTCTCTGTCCTCGCCGGTGTATTCGCAACGCGTGCCCGCTCCTCGGAGCGAAGGCTTCGGTGTACCGCACAATCGCCTGGCCAGTCAGTAGCTTCATGATCTCTGTACAGAAAGCTCGCGGCGAACGGTGCCGCTGAATTTTTTCCGCGCGCGCGTTCTAATAGGTAAAACCTCTGTGCCGATTCCGCGCTGCTCGTGAAAGTTCCCCGGGATTCTCTCAGCCGAGACGACAGTGAAGTTTCGCGAGTTTCGTCAGCCTGTAATCCTGCGTGCACCGAGTGCGAACCGATCGATTCACCGATTCTAGCGAGCTGGTGAATTTTAAGAGCCAGTTGCACCTTATCTCCTTTACACCCCGTGGCAATCAGTGTCCCTATGAAGCGTGATCGCATCTAGTCGTGGGAAATGCGCCCCGCTTAGCACGTTACTCTACGCAACCCGCTTTCCCAGGGAGCACAACCTGCCGGCGACTCGATTTTAGGTAGCAAAGGCGACGCTCTTCCTTCTTCGCGACGTGCAGGTTGAAGTAGTGTTTCGCCAGGCCTGGCCTCCAGTCGCTAATCGGGTGGCATTCGTACGGGAAATTAAACTTTCTACGCGTCTGCTTCGCGAAAGTCGCTGCACCGTATTGAGCGAAGAGAATAATTACAGGGGTGGAATTTTTGTTGCTTAATTTGGACGAGGTTGCTGGCGGATTTTGTGGGAAAGCCGTCGATTGTCTTTCTACGGTTTCGTTCGGGGAAGAAAATTGCATAGGTCGTGCCACTTTTTCCTTTCGCTTGGTGTTACGTAATTGCGAATAAATTGTGCTCGAGGTTGAAGTAATTTAGATAATTGCTCTGCTTCTTTTGCAGACGTTGATCAGGTAGTGCTTACATTTGTCCGCGTCTTTAATTCCGTCGGTGTACGTCACCGGATTCTTCTGCTATTTAATATTCCGCGAATACAGTGATATTATTCTTGCTTCGTATTTGTCGTCAATATAATATTGTAGACTGGTCTTTCACGGCGCAAGATCGTCTCCTCTTCTCTTCTTAATCGCCACGGAATGCTGGACCCTTTTTTGCCCGCTTCACTCGCGTCGCAGTGATGAAATCCTTGGATTTCTAAGTGCGACGAAATTATTAGTCATCCGAGGGAAGCGCGAAGCTTCGTTCCTCCTTTCATCTACAAGTGTTCGTTGACTTGCATAAATATTGCGCGAGGTATTTCATAAAGCCGGGCATTACAGCGTTGGAAAGCTTTATCTTGAAGTGGGTCAGTAGTTAATGACATTTTTTATCCATAGAACGCGATTGTGTGCGAATTGGAAACTTGGATTTCCCACGCCTAAGGAACTGTGTCGAGAACCAATTGTTTCCGATCGGGAAGCCTGTGGAACTCGATCGTCCTTAGTGATCAAATGCCGCAGGACAGCATTTGCGCGATTCTTATAACCACGCCAGTTTTCTTGGTAGTTCATGAATAATTCAATTCCAAGATATTAAAGCGAAAGGCTGGTATTTTATGCTCCACTTGAGTAACGCGGCGATTAATTGCAAAATATACCTTCATAATTTACTCGATATATACTCGAGTTCTTCCTTATTCGTTTCGAAGAAGTCGATTAAAAGTGCTTAGCCCTCGTTCACATTAGTCGAGTTGTATTTCAAGGCGAGTGCAGTTGAAGGAATCTCTACTCTTTCAAGTCTCTTTACTTGAGACTCGAAAGAAACTTGAAAGGATATTTCAAGCCAAGTAAACAATAAGTTCACATTGGTAATGTAGATTCAAGTTACTTGAACCTACAAAGAAACCTGAAAGGATTTCCATTAAAAATTTACCACAGAGGCGCTAGTTGCGAAAATATGAAGACTGTTTGAGTTTTTGTTACAATTTTTTAAAGGACTTTAATAAAGATTTTAAGATATTTCATTAATTTTCTTCGATTCTTAAAACACTGTACTTCAACATAAAAATTACAAAGTTATAAAAAAAATATTCCGAGACCGTGGTTTTTTACGTTTCAATTTTGGGTATTTTTTCATTGAATAAATACTTTGAAGTCAAGTAACTCGAAACCACATACTTGATTTGAAATATCTTTTCAGGTTTCTTTGAAACTTCAAGTAAAGTAGATCTTCCTTCAACTTTACTCGCCTTGAAATACAACTTGACTAATGCGAACGAGGCTTAAACGAGTCGTGTCTTGTATCGAACGTTTAAACGCCTGTTGTTGTTCCACTAATTAACAATGGCGGGACAAAAAGATGATGCCTCTCAAACGATGAACGTAATCAATTTGGAATTCTTTTACGCCATCTCTTATAATACACCGATGACGATCCAGAGTTTTACATTCACTGCCAGAGGATCTCCTCGCAATTAAGTCAGTTCATAACTGATTTTCTGTAATTAAAATCATCTTACGCCCCGCTTCGCGAAACTGAGTGTCATAATGAAACACAAAGGTACCGGGGATAAATTTCGTTTTTAAACGTTCCAAGACCAAAAAAAAAATCAATTCATGAGATTGCTGCTGGACCTCGGCCTACATACAGAAGTAATTAAAAGGTTTTAATATACCGTCCACATCGCGCCCGAAATAGAGCAATTCGCTAGGAAACGCAATATCAAAGAAATAAAATCGAAAATTACATATCAATTAACTTGTGTTATTGAGGTCGTCTTTATAATCCCCATCCTTTGCCACGAAATTGGACTATCGAAGCGACATGGAAACGAAGGGACGTGATAAGTGAGATCCACTTTTTACTTCTATTGATGATTTTGAAAAGCCAATAAAATACATACAGTGGCACGCATTAATATTCCGACACTTTTTAAAATCGCATAACTTTTTTAGAATTGGTCCAAACAACTTGAGTTTTTTTGAGAAACTAGAAGGATTAGTTTGAAAAACGACCAAACGCGTCAGTTAGCAAACTAATCCTTTTTTTTTTAATTTTCATTACACGCTCACAAAAAAGTTTAAAAATCGACCTTTACTATTCTTTTCGCTATTCCAACCAAATACATTTTTTTCCAAAACAACGAAACGCGTCAGTTAGCAAATTAATCCTCCTAGCTTCTCAAAAAAACTCAAGTCGTTTGGACCAATTCTAAAAAAGTTATGCGATTTTAAAAAGTGTCCGAATATTAATGCGAGTCACTGTAGCTGTGACATTTGAAAGAGATCGACAGTGGGCGTAAATTGTCCCCCAAAGGGTGCAGCCATCAAACAGTACAAGATCAAAAGAAATCAATCAGAATGGTGAACCTTGTCCAATAAAAAAAAAAGCAATTAAAATCCTCCCTGCTTTGGCAGAAATCCGCCCAACTTTAATGGCACAGCATTAGAACAGATTTAGCAATTAATTTAACACGCAACACTTTATTGCATCGTCGACACGAATGCTGCTATTTTCCCTGATTCGTCACCGCATCCCCATTTTCCGCGCCCCTATTGTCTTCCTTAGTTCTCCCTTATCCCGTAAATTTAGCTTTCACCAGAGACTTCGCGTTTCGCCTTCGTTTCCCACGGTTTCTGTCCTCGGCACGGTGTCACCTCACACGTCTTAAAAAAAAAACTTACTCCCTGTCCAGAGACGAACAATGCGGTGGAAAGAAAAAGTGCCCCGCCATTCCGCTCGCAATATTAAAACGCTCGCTGTGTCCGAGCGTTGTTGGTGCCACGTATGGATAGGTTGTTCATATTTGAACAGTCCCCTGTTCTCGGAACTGTGTCGTACAAGTCGACTGCAATTTTCCTCGGACAGTGCAGGATGTGCAAAAGCGTCTAGAGCCAGTCTGTGGACGAGCAGTGAGCGAACGGATGGAAAAGTTTACTTATAGGAAAGCAACAATAGCGCCCAGGGCTTCGTAGTCTACCCTTTCTTCTGTTATCGATCAAACATCGTGTCGAGCGGCGCTGGATTAACCAATAAACAAATTAAGCATGTGAAAGAAATAGAAAAAAAAATAATCATTTTCTGAATTTTAAAGTCTAACTTTTGTTGGGAACACTTTTTAGTGAAAAAATCTTTTAAGTGCTCAGGATCTCTGAAGGTCTTAATTCGGCCCTGGTGTCGAGGAATATATTTCCACATTCGATGAAAATTTCGCTCCACGATGAATACCGTGGGTGAACGACACACTGTATGTTAATGAACATGAGTTGGGAAATCGGTCGTGTCCGAGTTATAAAACGTTTCCTGTGGGCCAGATGCCTGCGCTGTATTCCCTCCAGTGCGTCGCAAATATTCTCGCCTCTAAAATTTCAACCTCGATACAATTTCGTTGGCTGTTATATAGGTGGTAGCAATTATTTTATTATTATACTATGATAAGTGTATTAACCGCTCCTCGATCTAAGTAGCAGCTCTCTTGGCAGATCATTTACGTGGGAAATGAAAGGTCTAGGTTTAACATCCCACTTCAACAATATTCTCGTCTGTTTCTTGGGGTCTATAAAATTTTCAAATTTTTCCTCGTGCTTTTGTGTGCTCATTTTCTTTTTATTTCAAATTTTGAAACTTGTGAGCGTGTGTGAATGTACTCAACAGGCTGGTCGAGATGTAAAGGAGTATCGGACGTAGCAAGAGGGAATTATCGACGGCCTGAATAACTCAATTGATCCAGCAGTGATGCTACGAGCGAAAGATGGTTCGAATACCGATCTGGCAATTTAATCGACCACCTCTTTCCGTTCTAACAAAATTGTTCGAAGAAAATTCTGGAATTTACTCTCCTCTTCTTCGTTTCTTTTTCGTGTTATTTCGAGTCTCGAGCCTTGTCGCCCTAAATGTCGCGCATTTGTGAAACAGCTGGAGATGTAGGTGGCAATCACTTTTAAATTAAATTTGAAAAAATACGTATTGAAGTATTACGCAATTTTTTTTTGCTGCCCAAATTGACTTGAAAATCCGGCTATTCCCCGATTTTCTGTTATAACTCGCGAACTGTAAGATAATTTTTTTTACCAAATGATAGTCCTAATTAAAAGAAGTAACTTATATCCGAAAACTTTTTTTCTACCTCTTACAGTTCTTACTGTAACAGAAAATCGGAAAATAGCCGGATTTTCAGGTGTCAATTCCACCCCCTTGGAGCGAATTTGGGCACCAAAAAAAAATTACGTAATAGATAAGATATCTATATATCCCCTACATGTCCCCAAAGTTTCATAATTTCTTGAATTTCGGACTCGAGGGTCTTCTCTTGCAAGTTCAGGATGAAGGCATGTATCGATGATCTACTTAGCTCTGTCAGGTCTACGTTGAAATTTTAATCGAGCAATCAGAAGCACAATCTTCCCCTTCCTAGAATGTTCTCCATAAGAATTTAAAGTGAATTGTTCCACGAATTATCTTGCTAAATGGAAAACATCCTTTTTTAAGGGCAATCTGTCTGTTGCAATTACAAAGTGATCTTCATCATCGTATTATGGCCTAATGGATCTTGTTTCAACGTTGCGTAACATATCACCCCTCGCGAGAACGTTTGATTAAGTACTTGCGACCCGTATTATCGTTGCCCACGCTCGTAGATCGAAATAAGAGTGCGAATAGTGTTTTAGCAGTAGAATTCGAATAAATGAATTAGTTGCTAGGGGTTCTTTCGATTATAAATGTACCATTTACACCCTGTTTTGATTAAAACAGTAATGCACACAAATGATGTACATGAATAATTCACTAAATAGATACTCGTTAGATATTCTTTAATTAGTATTAGGACATACCCAGGAATTTTAGTAAACTATTCTATTTGTCAGACATTCTAGCGAGTTCTATTCTTGCTGCTTCGATCTAATATTCGAAAACGTCGCCGGGATTCCCAGCAAGGCGCCGAATAATACGCCCCCGCCTGCCCCAACGCACAGTACTCGGACCCGGTATGGCGTTAAAACGTGACAGTGAGCGAAAAGTTGGCGCCGTGAATCATTAATGGAATTAAAAAAGTGTTTCAGCGTCTTAACGCGCCCTGCGAGTAATTTGACGGTGTAGCGCGTAACTATTGTAAGAACATTGTGACATCGTTGAAAGAGAGGGATTAATAAAAGAGGAATGCTTCGTCGAAATCAGAAAGCTCTACTCTACTGTGAACTGTTTGGACTTTCAGAGGAGGACGAATCACAGATCTTCGTGAAGTTCTTCAAATTTCACAAATGTTACGACCTAATACCGACCAGTGCCAAGCTGGTCGTCTTCGACACCCACCTCCTCGTCAAGAAGGCCTTCTTCGCTCTTGTCTACAACGGTAAATTGAGAAAAATCAAACTGTTCTCCGATGCTTTTGCCCGTTCTATCAAAGAATCCCTTATTTATTCTTCCTGAGGCAGCCTGATTTTGAGAATTTTTTTATGCGAGTATAGCGAATAGAATACAGAATCTGTTTGAAGGCATTTGTTGTACATACCTTGAAGTATGATCACAATTTTTTAAATAAAAATTTTGAATATAAAATGGCGGCTCCACAGCTCAAGAAAAAAGCTTCTTCTGAAAAAAAAACAGGCTTCCGCGGCCGGAAAGATTTCCCCTTCAATTTTTGACCCAGAACAAGAAACCAAACATTTTTGGGTTCTATATAAGATTATCTAGGGAAGTACACGAGAAAATGCAAAAAATACTGTTTTTTGTAAGAATGCTGCGTGATTGAACAAAAAGTGACGTGAAAAATTGTTGAAACTTTTTGTTCAATCACGCAGCATTCTTACAAAACACAGTATTTTTTAATTCCCTCGTGTACTTCCCGAGATAATCTTACATAGAATTGAAAAATTGTTGGTTTTTCGTTCTGGGTCAAAAAGTGATGGAGAAATCTTTCCGGCCGCGGAACCCTGCCTTTTTCGGAAGAAGCTTCTTTTGTTGAGCTGTGGCGCCGCCATTTTATATTTAAAAATTGTTTAAAAAATTGTGATCATACTTCAAGGTATGTGCAATAAAGGCCTTCGAACAGATTTTGTATTCCATTCACTATTCTCGCATAAATAAATCTGAAAATCAGGCTGCCCGGAAGGCATCACCCCTTAAGTGGAGGTTCTGGTCTAAAAGTCGATTTTTTTTATTTCATTTTTCGAATGTTCAACCTTTTAGGAATACGTGTTTAAAAGGATTTGTTGAAATTATAGGGCTAGGGGGGAAACCAGACAAAATTACAAAATAGTGAAAATTTATAATTTTCAAAGGCATTGAAAGGCCGAAAAATATAAGGGGAAAGTGATTTCAAACTTCAAGTGTCGTTATTTAAAAAAAAAATGTCATTTTGTATTTTTTTTCTGCTTTCCCCCCTAGCCAGAAGGAAGTATATTCTTCAAAATAAAAAAAAGTTTCAGTCGAATCGGATAATAACTTTTGGGGATACAGGTCCCACCGATTTTGATCAATTTTTTGACGCCTTGCCTTTAACGACTCCCCAGTGCCGACTGTAATGATTAATTATAAAACAAAAAATATATTTCTATAATTTAAGACATTCTTAATACAATGCAAAAAGTCCCATTAAATTATATATAGTAGTTTTCCTTTAATTAATTCCTAAAGACCACCTATTTTTGGGGGCTCTAGACCGGAACCTCCCCTTAAACTCCAGCGCGCAAAGCTGCGATCGGAGAATGGTTTACGAGTTTCCTGGACATCCAGGATCGTTGCGTTAGTCGTCGAAAGAGTGAAAGTAACGCCATAGCTGATGGGTATTTCTTTGTTCACGTAGGTGTGAGAGCTGCGCCGCTATGGGACAGTACGAAGCAAGAATTTGTTGGGATGTTAACTATAACGGACTTCATAAAGATCCTGCAGATGTATTACACCAGCCCGTCTGTAACAATGGATGAATTGGAAGAGCACGAGTTGGATACATGGAGAAGTAAGCGCCCCTTCTTTCCACGGATGTTTCGATGCCCAGCGGTCTCATTGTGTTATTTTAGTTCCAAGTATCGTCGTCCGCTGATGGAAGTAATTCATGCGTTTAATTGTTTTAGAAGTCTTGAAGGATCAGGTTCATCCGTTAGTGAGCATCAGCCCCGATGCGTCTCTGTACGAGGCTATTAAAACTCTGATTCAGAATAGAATCCATCGTTTGCCTGTGATAGACCCAGACACTGGAAACGTTCTGTATATCCTGACGCATAAACGAATACTTAGGTTCCTCTTCCTTTATGTAAGTACGAGGCGTAAAGGGCCGTCCTTTAATCACGTAAGGCTAATTTCTACGAATTCTTACCCCATCCCTTCCCAGTATAAGAATTCGTAAGATTTGATATTCCAACCCCCTCCTTACGTAATATTTTTTACGCTTAATTTCTTTAGTTATTAAAATTCTTTTAATGGATTATATAATTCGTTTAACTTGGTTCCGGGGAATTTAAACTAAAACTACTTTTCTGGATCATTCGTGATAGAATTTGTATTTATTTAAAATTAGGTTAAACAGTATTACGTAAGACGCTACCTGAAAGAAAACGTAAGTTAACCCTTGTAAGAAAACGTAAGAAATTCGCGACCCCCTGCCCCCAAAAAAATAGCCTTACGTAATTTAAGGATGACCCCTAAAGAGCTGTGAAAGAGAGAAGACGCCTGTCTGGGAATGTATATTATTACGATTGATAACAGATTCACGAGCTACCGAAACCATCCTTCACGAATAAAACGCTGAGGGAGTTGAGGATAGGCACGTTTGATAACATAGAAACAGCAACGGAAGAAACTAGCATAATTTTAGCACTGAAGAAATTCGTGGAAAGGAGAGTCTCAGCATTGCCCATTGTCGATGCCGAGGGGAAGTTGGTTAACATTTATTCAAAGTTTGATGTTATCGTAAGTGAATCTGACGTTTCTAACTTCTTAGCGTCTACGCTTATTCTTCGTCGTATCTGATTAATAAACGCTCTCTCGCTTCACAGAATTTAGCTGCAGAAAAGACATATAACAATTTAGATGTTTCGTTAAGAGAAGCAAACGAGCATCGCAATGAATGGTTCGAAGGAGTTCAAAGCTGTAAATTAGATGAAACCCTGTTTACTATTATGGAAAAGATTGTTAGGGCCGAGGTACAGTATTCCCCAGCCGTAATTGCCGGAAGAAACTTATTCGATTACTAATTACCCAACTTCTCTTTTTAGGTCCATAGGCTAGTAGTCGTTGATGATGATGACAAAGTGACTGGTATAATTTCTCTATCTGACTTACTCTTCTACCTCGTTCTTAGGCCTTGTGGTAAGGATACTTTTTCACCGTGCTTAACGCTATTCCTACCGACAGTTCACGCATACCTATTCCTACCGCGACCGATCAAAAGACCGGTCTTTAGCACAACTTATATCTTTTAATAGAGAATGAAGATAAGAGCCAGTTTGACAGTATAAAAATATAGTTTCTTTTATTCAGAAGTGTATCATGTATTTGAGGAAAAGTCGCGAAGTTTAAAGGCGATTCAATTACGTTGTACGTAGGAAATTCTAATTAAAATTTTGAAAACGGTCATTCGACCGGTCGCGGTAGGAATAGTGTTGATGTATTATGCAGATCAGGAAGCAACAGCAGAGGTGTATTCTTTTGCAGGTGAAGATAGCAGTAGCAATAAAAATAGTTCTATATCGTTAAGAGTACAGGATTCTGTATCAAAGGCTCCGAGCTCTGTGCAGTCGGAGGCTTCTCTGCCTGATTGCGATCCGGAGGCTGATCAAAATGCGGCCGAAGCAAGCCAGCCTGATGATGCACCCGCGACACCTAGTCCACCGCTGAGTCCAGCAGCATCAGATATTTCTGAGCCTCAATCAACTTTAGTGAGCCAGTCTCAAGAGCCTGCGTGGAGGGAAGTAACCGTGTCGGGAGGGGAATGAGGCGATATCACCTTGACGTGCTATTAAGCGCGAGATATTGTGACCGGTTTCCGTTGCTGTTAAAATCGAGTTTTACAGCGCAACAGCGGCAAGCAACGAACGAGCCTGGGCCATTAGTTTCTTCACCCGTTCTTAACGCTTGCGTTCTATTCGCTTAAAGAGTTCGTGAGAAACACGTGGGACACGCCCGTTCGATGGCCCGTACCGATCAGTTCGCGCCTCGCAAGAAGGGTATATCTGTTACGTCGGGAATAATCGAGTCACGCTGAGCGCGAATACTAACGGGCGAATTTTACTGGACGCGACAAACAAACAAGGTGATGCTGTATACTGTATAAAGTTGGATTAAGCTTAATTTTTTATGGTACAAACGTTACTCAGCATAGACGTTCGAGCTTCTTGCCAAGGAACGATCGCTACGCCATTATCTGCTCAGGGTATGGATTCTCGGCACCCTTTCTTCATTCGTACACTGGGGAATCTTTCGGAGGGAATGTTCGCAGAAACAAATAGCTGTTTCGATCCTTTACCTTTGTAACAACGTTACGCTCGTCTTATACCGACACCCCCCCCCCCCTCCTTTCTATTTTATTTCAGATCAAAGATTACAGAGTAACTTACCTTATTTACGCGAGATAGCTTAGAGACCACGTGTCCGCGACATTGCGAAGCGCAGAGTAGTTGTATATCGAAGAGTGCTCCATAATTAATGAATATGGACCTCGTTCTTACAGAGGCCTTCCACGCTTTTCCCCGACGGAAACGAACGCTACAGTGTTAAAACAGAAGTCTCTAAAGGTGTATATCCTGTATGCTTATTTATAAAAGTAGCTTCCTTGTCCGTGAACTATCACAGTAGATGTCTGAATATTAGAAAGTGATGTGCATAATAAAGAATTCGGTTTTTAAACGGTTGCACAGCATGTGATATACTTTACGAGAAGGAGAGAGTCGAGGGAGAGGAAGAGAAATGAGAGAGCGAGAGAAAAAGAGAAGAAAAAAAACATGGTGCTTTTGATTTTTCATTGACACTGATGCGACTATCGAATGAAATTAGTGTGGGTATAATAAATAACAAACAATGAAATATGAATAATAGATAAGATATTAATATTCGATTGCGTTATGTTATGATTTCTGTGCATCATTGAAGAAGAGAATTGTTTGAGTACAGGAAAGCAATACTTACATGAATCTAAACCTGGGATCTGTCATTGAATTTATACGCGATTGTTTTATGTATTTCGTAGAGCAATCTTTACAACGCGAGGGTATATTGTTAAATGTTAAGTGACAGGCCTACCGTAGCACGGAATATGGAAAGGATTTTCCGTTACCTTGAGCTTGCGCTGCCACGTCAATCTTTTATTGAACGCTTCGACTATTTAGGAGTATCTGCAGTACTTTAATCGAGTTACTTACAAAACAGTTTTGATTGTGAACACGTTCATTTTTACGTTTACCTTAGATTTGTGTGTATATACATAATTTTATTTAATCTTACCTCTTTTAAAATACTTACACCCTGTTTGTGCCTGCGTTACGTCGTGAGGTTTTCCTTTTTACAAAGTAACCGTTTTATCTGTGAATTTTCATTGAACAACACAAAAACAAAACAGAAATGGAAGTGTAAAGAGCATACTGGCGTGCAGTTTTTATATGATCTCTGACCAAATTCTGTACATTGTGTAATTATCGATGAGAGACATAACTGGGCGTCGCGCGGAACACGAGAGAGGAAAGTTTTGTAATCAGATTTGTACACCGCTGCTAATTTTCGCGTGTGACCTACGGTCGATCGAAGAAAATCATTTCGGAAACCGCGCAATTTATTTCTCGTGTCGATCCTAATGTTTCACGTGCTCTGTGTAATAGTGTCATGTAAAGCTAGGCGAGGCACCGGGCGTTCAATCGTTTTGTTCGATGTGCCGGCGGCGATCGTGTAAAACTCAAAACGAAACAGGGTATCCTAAAATTCATCGTCGAGCAGAAGCGTGCAAATTTCCAATGCTAAAAGAAACCGGGCAGTCCTGTATTGTCTTGCAATCTGATATTTTCGCTTTTCGTTTTTTAAGATGTTAGCAATTAAAGTGTGCGAATCCATCGTTTCGTAGAAAATTTGTAGAGTCAATAGTGGAATGATAAGGAAATTAAATGAGTGGCAAGCTTAATACAAGGTTTACGACAGAGTAGGAACTTGATTTGATTCTCAAGAAAATTACACCACAGAAAGTTAAGAAAAAACAGGTTTTTATAGTTTCCTGCCCTTTGTCATAAACCTTCTATACAAGTGATTGATACATTGTGCTTAAACCTCTTACCGTTCACCAACTCCTCCACCGTTATTAACCGTTGAAATTTTTCATGCATTCTGAACTTCAAGACTATCGCTAATATCCTTTTCGAGTTGAACGCAGTTTAGAATGGTCAGTATTATTTCGGCTGTGAAAGCGTGGATTTGAATGAGAATTGAAAGAGTATTTCTTATGACTACGGACGGGTTTCTCGAAGCGTCGAAACCTCAAAACCCACCAAAGTTTCGAGCTTTGAAAATTCGAGAGTTTGCACTTTTTTTCTTAATTCGAGATTCTTGAAACCCGGATAAAAAAATATGAAATTAATAAAGAATCGTTCGCAGCGTGCCTCAAGAATTTGTATATTGTTGTATTTTGTTTAATTATGCAAAGATTTTGTTGACTTCAGTTCTTAAAGCAAGATATTTCGAGAGTTTCGAAGCCTTACAAAGTTTCGCACTCGAGTTTCAAGAATTTAAAAATTAGCTTCGCACCCACCCCTAGTTATGTTCGACCCTTAAACATCAACTGCTTGTATCTCGATAACAAAGCCACAGATTGCAAACAGGTAGAGGACTTTTAGATTCCTAGTAGCATTAGAAATTGCATATCTTTCAGCCACAATTTGGGGATTCCCTGTATCCATATTATTTGAATAATGAATTGAAAAATAAGTGAGAGAAGGCATTCCTGTACAAATGCGATCGTTGAAGAGAACTCGTTTATTAAAAACAACCAAACCTTTTGTTCTACGCTTGCTGCGCGAGAAATATGGAATTAAGAATTACGCGGAAAGGTCTGCGCGCGGGAATTTGTATATAAGTGGCCTCTGTGCCAAGGAATGCTTTCCTATTTGGCACAAAGCTCCATTCGCTTTCTGGTAGAAATGTGGGTAAAGAGAGGGAAAAAAAAGGAAACAAACACCTATTTGATCTTGAAGGGAACAGTGCCTGTAATTTAGTAAATTTATTCCTAAGTACGTTTACAAGAGGATAAGAGAGTAAATATTCCATTTTCAGATGTAAGCGCAGTCAGGATAAAGCAAAGTTGCGTTAGTATTAATTCACAAGAGACGTAGCGGAGAATGATTTTTGTACAGCCAAGAGAATAATAGCCGAATAAGATTTAGCGCGCTGAATCTTGTTGTAGCTTGCGTACATTAGAATTTCCTTTTAGTACAAAATACGTTTCAACTTTGCGAGTTGTCACGTTCACCTTCTTTTTTTTCTAGTTTCTAGATGTAAAATTTTACAGTAGCCTACACTCTGCAGCGCGCCCGATTTCAATGCCGCAATCTCGCAACTAAAGCGCAATTTCATTAAAAACATTACGAAAAACGTGCATTCGATGGTTATTGTTGTATCTTCGAGGAGCCATTGAACTCGGCGTACGTTGCATTTGCGAACCAAAACAATATATAAATATATATAGATTAGATTAGATTTATTCATTATCCATACCTCCAACTCCTCCCTTTCTCGTTCTTTGGCTCCCTTTTCAACCAGGGATTGTAACGGGGGCAACCCGATTAACAGTAATACCGTAGGGGTTGCCATTTCTCCCTATTTTCGCGAACCCGAGCTGTACTTACCACTTTTTATCTCAGAAACTATATATCGCATTAAGTTCATTCTTTTTCTATTTCAATTCAGAAGGTTTCGCCTATCTGAATATTTTTTTTCATATTGAAAAATCATTCGTGTAACATGGTGAATTATAAACAGATCTTCATTTCGCAAATCTCTCCTCGACGGTTGGGTGTTTTTAAATTTGAAAGAAATCAGTGAATTTCATGCGCGTTAGTTGTGTTAAAAAATATTAGTTTTATTGTAAATAAATAAATTACCTTTCGAGCTTCTACAGAATTGTTACGACACTTGTTGCAGGCCGCTCGGCCACCGCCGCGATGCAACTGCGATCTTACCGAGAAACGACTTACATGTAATGTCGTGGGTATAACTCGAGGAAATTCGGCAGATTTTTCTTTGAAGGATTAAAAATTAGACCGAGTTGCAAGACCCTGCAAGTGATTAACACTTCGCAGTCGCATCGCGACGGTGGACGGGTAGCCATAGTCGGATTGTATACGTAGAATGTCGTGCATCTCTTGTAACCCGCTATCTGTACTTTTTGGCAGTCGTTCGTGGTTACTACGGGTTACAGTAACCTTCCCTGGGTAACCCGGATTCCGGTTCCGGTTAGGCAGCTCTTACAATCAGTGCTTTCAACTCCATTCCTTCTATACTCCTCTTCTTCCTTCAATTTCTCCATTTCATTCGCCTGCTTTTCCATTTCTCTCAAATCCCAATATATATATATATATATATATTTAAAGAGAGGGGAGAGAGAGAGAAAGAGAGAGTGACGAGGTATTAAGAATAAATTGTACAATAAAGTAATCAAATAATTAGATGGTACATTTAGTCGCGTCTCAGTACTGTATATCCAGGGCAAAAACGATTAGCGTGTTATTCGTGTCCCTCGTACGTGTAAGTTACAAGTGAAAAAAAAACAATTGCTGAATGACAAAATACATCGTAACAGAAACATTTTACTTCGTTGTCTTGTAGTTATTCCGGTTTCAGCTTCTTAGAAATCTTCTCTGGCTGCTTGGTCGTCATTGATGGAGTATGCGCTACCTATGTATCGAAGACACAAGGAACATTCGTTATTTTATGTCTATTAATGATTCTTTTCAAGGGCGTCCGGAGACTTTTTCCAGGGGGGGCTACTTTGGAATAATGGTAAAGAAAAATATAACCCCCTTGCTTTTTTATTCTATTTTATAGTGCCAAGTTAATTAAAAATTTAAAACTGAAAATTTAAAATATTCCCTTTTTTAGTATAAACTTAATAAATATCAGTTTTGAAAAACAAGCGATTTTTTTCTTAAAAGCCAGGGGGGCAACTGCCCCTTTTGCACCCCCCTCCGGACGCCCATGATTCTGTTTTTAATATCTTAATATATAAAGCAGAAAGTGTTTGTGTGTTTGTCGCCTAAAAATTTTCGAACGGTAAACTCTGGGGTCATGAAATGTGTCCCAGCTCATTATGCCTAGCTAATCCAGATGAATGTGACTATTTTCACAAAAGAAATAATAAATAAAACATTTTTTTGTTATAAAATTAGAATCTAAATTTCGGGCGAAGCCGAGTAGTAAAGTTAGTCAGTTATAAAAATCACTGTACCATATCTTTTAGAATTTCCTTATTTACTGACGAATCGTCTGTTTTCCTTCGTTTACGCTTCATCAGTTTATTATCTTCTTTGTTGGTAATAACTGGCATTGCATCGAATATCGTATCGTATTCCGAATCGCTATTTTCTCGTTCATTGGTTTCGAGATTCTCAGTGTTATTTCTATGCGTTCGTACGCATCCTTTGTTCGATTCATCCCCTGTGGCGAATGAGAAACCTGAACGCAATAACATACATGATATCCTTGATGTCAAATAAGTCTGTAAGATAGAAGAGAAATACATACGTAAATATTAAAGACACAAAAGGAGATGTTGCCTATTCCTGTACGCATACATCGGTTGTTCCAAATAGTAATTTGCTAAATAATTTATAGATAGAATTCCTATTATTTTCCTCGTATTTGATTCTACCTTTTTTAGTAGTTCCTTCGTATCCATGTGATGTATTCGCAATTTTCTGTCCAAGCTAACGCTAACAACGTAAGGCTCGACTGTGCTGCAAGCTATTCCAGTTACAGCGCCCTCGAATCCTTTGTACGTATTTAATACCTTAGCTGGTTCTCTTAAATCCACAAGGTTCATTGTACCTTTGCCAGAGCCTACTATGATTTGCCTACGATAAAATCGATATAATTGTTCTCATATTTAAATGAAGAAGTACGTACTGTACCCCGATGCCAAGAAGTCGGTCGAAATATCACAGGGGAAGAGGGCTCCTTCGCTCGCATTTGCTCCCGCCGCCCGTGTTCCGTTTGCTTACTTTGTATTCGTCAACGTTGCCGCGCTGGCCAACAGCGACAATACGTGTACCCTACGCGGGCCTATAGGGATAGGCCATTGGGACCCCAAAGTTTCTCGCCGACTTCTTTTCATTGGAGGACAGTAGTATCACAAACTACAGTTACTTTTCTCTTGGAGTAACAGCTAAAGTCGTTAACGGTTCGTCCTTCATTTCCAAATTTATAACTGGTCTTCTCTGCGTTTTCGGATCGTATAATCGTATCTAAAAAGATTGATTACAGTTTCATAAACGTCGATACTTTAGTAATATAAAACGTCGGTAAAGAATGAATATCTTACGTGCCCGTGCCTGCTAACTGTAACGACCTGCTCTGTGCTGGGAAGGAAATCTATATCCGATATCCATATAGGTACCCTCAACTGCAACCAATCGTGCGACACGTCCTTTTCTATAAATACTTGTGCTTGTTTGTCTAAGTCGAACAGTTTTAGTTTATGTTCATTGCCTCCCGTCGCTATCATATTTTTATTTATTTTAGAGTGACGCATCCTGTCCAAGTTGTCGCCAGCTTTTATTAAAATCTCATCCTGTTCCTCGAATCGCCATAGTTTCACTTCGCCGGAATGAACTGCAGTCAAAATTGCTCTGAGAAGGCGCGGCTTATTAGCATCGCACGTTACTTTTACCTTTTCATTCGCGACTCTGCGATGTCGTTACTTACTCGTTGTATCGCGATATGCCGCTGATCTTTCCTTTCCCGACGTTGCAAAAGAAGGAAGATGTAAACGTCGAACAGTCCGTGTCGTAAACTTTTACGCTGCAAAATGTAAAGGGTTAATTTAAGCTTCGTCAGAGACGATAAGGCGAACCGTACTTTCTTTGATAAATTACTCATTATATATAACCTCCTAGTGCCTTTCACCCCACAAGCGATTAAAATTTCTTTCTCTTCGTCGTCGCCCCATGAGATTGTTGTTACTTCGTCGTTGTCTGTTATGGACCCCAAATTTTGAATATTTTCCATTACATAGTTTTCTCTCTCTATTTTTAAACCTACGAGCAACAGTGAAAAGTTTGTTATTAGATTTATTAATTTTGTGTGAAATACACGGGAAAATAAGAATTGTTGAACTTAACATATTGAATTAATAATTTACCTTTGAAAACACCGGATTTGCCACCCATGTAAATGTCAAAGTTGTCTTTCGAACACATTTTGGAAAATGCAAACCATATGCGACATGTAAGTTTTGTAAGGGATTATAGGTTATAATGTCGTCACAAACGAGATACATGATAGACGCAATATCCAATGTAAATTTGTATCATCATATGATTAGAGGCTTTAGACTTCAGAGCCACCATATCACTTTCGTGTCGCATGCAACTTTATCGATACACCATAGGACACGATTACAACATCACTAGCAGCTGGAATTAAAGTTAAGTAGAACAAGATCCTCTGCACTCTTTCGATACAAGCTCAATTTACCATCTGCAGTTTAAACCACATAGGGCGAATTCCACCACAGTCGAGATATAGGATAGACCTTTTTTTTCTTTTACCTGGAGAAAATCCCTAACGGATACCCCGTCCCCCGAGGGAGTGACGGGGTTATGTGACGGGGATTGCGCCCACTAAAAACTCCAGGGTCAGGGTCAGGGTCAGAGTTCGGAGGAGGAAACACCTACAGTTAGGAAGCGCTACTTTAACAGTAATATATGATAGAACTATATGACTGCAAAGATAAATGAAAAAATATTGTTTTATTACAATTGTTAACTATGCATACTGCACGAAGTTCAAATCATACAGTTTCCTGTACTTTATCCCAGCAACAAATCATTGTTCCAACCAATATCAGTGTCATTCCAATATATGTATCTGAAAAATAAAGTAATTCATATAACAATCATTTCACCAGTGACTGACAGAAAGTAACAATTAATCCACATACTTCTATGTATCCTTTCTTCGCCCAAGATCCAACCAGTCAGCGCGGTTACCACGAAGGTGAGAGAATTAGTAACAGGAACAGCCAGTGATATGTCTGTACTACTCAGAGTTAAAAAGTATAACACAGAGCCACTTTGGTTGATGATAAAAGGTACGACATACTAGTGAATAGAAAGAATCAATGAAATTATAATAGTTTTGTATGTTAAAAATAAAAGTATTCTCAAAGTATACCTGCAAACTTGTAAGAAGAAATGCGAGCTCTTTAAAAAACTGACCAAATTTGGATGATGATTTCACATTCTCTAAACCTTTGGCTCCTTTTTTGATAAATGGATTGGTTCCACCCCACAAAAGTGCCACAAGGACAAGGGATACTATAGAAGCTATACAATGAAAGCAATTTACATCAAACTAACAAACTTGCCTTTTCTTACATGCAAGATACTTTACACTGTATTCATATAAAGTATTTTATATTCCAAGACTGTGCAAAAATATAATTCTTACCTAAAGATACTGACATTTTTCTTTGATTCCCATTGATTATGTCACAATAACTATTTTATTACTTCTAGCTAACATTTATTGCTTCCAGTTTCAAGGAAATAGGTAAATACAACCAACTATAACCTCAATTACAGCTAAGGAAGGAATTAGAATGCCCAATGCTAAACTATTTTATTCTCGCGTACATATTTATGTGCTTAGTATGTACATACTATGATGGCATCTACCGTAATAGATATGTATACACTTTCTCTGTCGTGCATTTGTAGTAATTGGTTTTTATTAATGCGACAATGAAAGGAATCCGTGTTGAAAAAGGCGTTCCGTAGCGCTATTTATTTGTAGTATATGAATATTGTTCGTAATATTATATTCGCATTCGTATCAATTTGGCGTTAGCATTATGAGAGCCCGATGTAAATAGCTCTTCCGCCGCTCTGGGCAAAAATGATTTTTGCCGCCCTTTATATTTAATAAATAATTATTTAAAAATATAATTTTTGACAGTGAGTGATTATTTTTGCAGGTATTTCAATCACTTGAAATCGCTGTCGTATTTATGTCATAGTAATTCAGGCAGTTAGAACAACAACGGACTAACCTACATTAAAAAAAAATTTCCTATTGTACATCGATGACTTACAATTAGTGCACACATATATATTGTATGTCCACTTTTAGCGTTTTTTGAGAAAAACAGGTTCAAACATTCAATGGTACTTTATAATTACATAAATACTTTTTGCATTACTGTAATATAGGTATCACTGAAAGTATGTAATTAGTAGTATAAGTTAAAATCTGCAAAATTATAATAATAACTCGACAATAATGCTTGAAAGTTGGACACGCTATTGTAACCAAGTATAGAGGAGGACATACTATACTGAATGATATTATATAAAAATGAATGAAAGGAATAATACTGGAAATAATCTCACTTCAATATTATATTTATTTTTAAAGTAACAGGAATAAAAAAGTAATTCGCGGTAGATATAGGAAGACTTTAAATTTTTTTTATATATTGTTACATTTTTCCAAGACTATTTTCATCCAGTAACGTCTCCGGAGAGCAAATCAAAGAGCGAGAACTGGCGTAGATGTTTCGAGACAGTGACTGCTTAACGAAGAGACGCAGAATTTTCGAACGCCTCCTGAAAGGCCTGCGCCTCTTATTTGCAACTTTAAGGTGATGCCTTCGAAGCTGAAATTCAGAATACCTCTTTTCGCTTCATGTTCTCCTGATACATGGGCCAAAATCTGGCAAAAATTTTCAGAATGCACAAAATTGGGCTTTGTAACAGGAGAACATGATGTCGAAAGAGGTGGCACTAAGTAACGTCTTCGGAGAGAGAATCGAGGATGCCTTCGAAGCTGAAATTCAGAATACCTCTTTCGCTTCATGTTCTCCTGATACCTGGGCCAAAATCTGGCAAAAATTTTCAGAATGCACAAAATTGGGCTTTGTAACAGGAGAACATGATGTCGAAAGAGGTGGCACTAAGTAACGTCTTCGGAGAGAGAATCGAGGATGCCTTCGAAGCTGAAATTCAGAATACCTCTTTTCGCTTCATGTTCTCCTGATACGTGGGCCAAAATCTGGCAAAAATTTTCAGAATGCACAAAATTGGGCTTTGTAACAGGAGAACATGATGTCGAAAGAGGTGGCACTAAGTAACGTCTTCGGAGAGAGAATCGAGGATGCCTTCGAAGCTGAAATTCAGAATACCTCTTTTCGCTTCATGTTCTCCTGATACCTGGGCCAAATTCTGGCAAAAATTTTCAGAATGCACAAAATTGGGCTTTGTAACAGGAGAACATGATGTCGAAAGAGGTGGCACTAAGTAACGTCTTCGGAGAGAGAATCGAGGATGCCTTCGAAGCTGAAATTCAGAATACCTCTTTTCGCTTCATGTTCTCCTGATACCTGGGCCAAATTGTGGCAAAAATTTTCAGAATGCACAAAATTGGGCTTTGTAACAGGAGAACATGACGTGGAAAGAGGTAGCGCAAAGTAATGTCTCTGAAGGGAAGTAGAAGCCTTGAACGAAAGTCGATAGAGTTTGAGAGTAGTGAATGGCATATTTAAAGTAGTGCTTTAATGCGAAGATTTTTAAAACCACTCTGCGTGGAAGGATCTTTTTAGGTGTTCTTTTTAGCATGTCTTTTATATGTGATTTGGAATAGGAAGGAGTAAGTAGTGCTTGTTAAATAAAAAAACTCTTTTACCACTTAGCTGCAATTTATTCAAATAAGTGAAATGCAATACAATGAAATGTTACAAGTGTAACTGGGTAATTCGGCTGAAGCAGTATCTTGTGCAAATTTCATATCAATGAACACAGTCGAAAATGCAGCCGGTTTAACGTCTTTTATGTAAAAATTCCTTACCTGTAAAGCAGAAATATATACGATTAATAATCGCTCTAGTTACAGTACGTGAGATTAGTTACATCGCATCGGCACACTCTAAACTCTAAACATGTCACACAAATACAAGCACGCACACACGCACAGCATTTCAACAGATTTCAGAGTAGGTAGTTGCTGAATTGGCCGCTGCTCGGGTCGCACCCAACGTTACCGACTTATTCTAAAATAAGATTACAGTGCTACGAGTGGTAGGAATTAATATTAAATCTTACCGGAAAAATATAAAATCTAAAACGACTAATTTCAATCAACATGTTGCACAATAAAATTATTCCCTTTACTAATATATTTTCTTACGTGACAAAATGTTGTAACGTTTCTCCCATTTTCAATAATAGACAAGTCATGTTACTAAAAATATTTTTCTTCTTACAGGTTTTAACTTCGGAATATTTCGACGGAATGATGGAAACCTTGATAGTAATCACAAGAAAATAGTGACTTTATATACCTTACACTTTATTGTAACACTGTAAAGGCCTTTTATGCAAATATATTGAAAGAAACTTGAAACAAACTGTATTATTATTCAGAAATACCTTTTACATATTCCTATCCAAATTTCAAATATCTATGGTATTTCCTTAAGAATACCATAGATTTCCTTTGTTAATAAGTCGATATTGAAGAAAATTTTGCAACTAGTGCCCATGGAATACTATTCAGAAATTACAAGCTTCGAGTCTTTCAAAAGCATCACATTAACCGAGAACTGTTTAAAGGCCCATGAAAGGCGTAGCTCTTGTTTGCTACTTTAAGGCGATGCCTTCGAAGCTGAAATTCAGAATACCTCTTTTCGCTTCATGTTCTCCTGATACCTGGGCCAAAATCTGGCAAAAATTTTCAGAATGCACAAAATTGGGCTTTGTAACAGGAGAACATGATGTCGAAAGAGGTGGCACTAAGTAACGTCTTCGGAGAGAGAATCGAGAATGCCTTCGAAGCTGAAATTCAGAATACCTCTTTTCGCTTCATGTTCTCCTGATACGTGGGCCAAAATCTGGCAAAAATTTTCAGAATGCACAAAATTGGGCTTTGTAACAGGAGAACATGATGTCGAAAGAGGTGGCACTAAGTAACGTCTTCGGAGAGAGAATCAAGGATGCCTTCGAAGCTGAAATTCAGAATACCTCTTTTCGCTTCATGTTCTCCTGATACCTGGGCCAAAATCTGGCAAAAATTTTCAGAATGCACAAAATTGGGCTTTGTAACAGGAGAACATGATGTCGAAAGAGGTGGCACTAAGTAACGTCTTCGGAGAGAGAATCGAGGATGCCTTCGAAGCTGAAATTTAGAATACCTCTTTTCGCTTCATGTTCTCCTGATACCTGGGCCAAAATCTGGCAAAAATTTTCAGAATGCACAAATTTGGGCTTTGTAACAGAAGAACATGCCGTCGAAAGAGGTGGCACTAAGTAATGTCTCCGGAGATAAAATTAAAGAGTGAGAAGTGGCGCAGATGTTTCGAGACAGTGACTGTTTAACGAAGAGACGCAGAATTTTGGAGCGCCTTTTGAAAGGCCTGCGCCTCTTATTTGCAACTTTAAGGCGATGCCTTTGAAGCTGAAATAGCCACTATACATTTGTTGTCATATAGCATATATTTAGGTTATATTTTCTGTCACTTCGAGGAGCCGACCACATAATAATCACGCGTATCCAGTCTGCGCATTTTCACTAGCCCAATTCAACATTCAATACAATTTTGTATATATAATGTTTGTTGATAACTGCTTTCTGCAGAGGACGTGTAATAAGTGTATTTCATGTTCTGTTTCGGTGCTTTGCTAATAAAAAAATGTCTAACCTAACAAATTTCATTTTCTGGGGACATTCCCCCATCTATTTTCCCTTTTCACTTAGAATTCCTTACTGCTAACGTAGAATATTGTAGCATAAGCACATTTCAAGTAATTGAAATGTACAATGAATTTTCTACGTTTACAGTACCAGCCGACTTTCCGTTTAAATTTTTAGAAGTATAACGGAACAGCTGAGAATTTCTTTCCTTATTCAGAATAGAATACAGTGTGGGGGATATCCGATTAGATAGACAACGTGAATAATCGAGGAGGACTGAATTTAGCGGCCTCTGATCATGAACAGCGTCCAACTCAGCAACTACTCTGAAATGTGTTGAAATGCTGAAAAGCATATACGCATGTACTTACGCAGTTTTGAATCAGCTGTATAGATAAATTATGCAATTATTTATGTACGCATTTACTGTATTTACTTGTTGCTTGTTCATAACGATGCAATGACAGTTTTAGGAAATGAGAGGTTTCAGCTTATTTACTAATACTAGGAGGTTGTCAAAGCCTGGAAAATTTAAAAATCGTGTTAATTATACGTAACAGGAAATTTAGCATTAATTATTGTGAAAGGGTATGTATGAATATTACCTACCTAAATAATATCACAAGGACAGGTAAGTGTATAACCTGAATTAAAAAGTAATTGAAACTGTTTTAGGAAAAGAGTACTGTGCAAACTAAAGATATGGATAATAATTCACCATTGCCACCTGGAAAAATGCCAAAGTGTTGGACCGAGGAAGAAAGAATAAACGCCTTGTTCTCGCCTTTTCGAAGTAAATTAGCCAATCCACAAGATTGGACGTCCAAGTACAAGTTTTGGCAGAATTTAATACACGACTGGTTAAACCATAACGCTCGATGCAGTTTCTCCGTAACGGACCTAAATGGTGCTTTTAAGAGGAAAGGGTGCACGCCACTTTGTTTGGTAACTGTCGTTGAAGAGCTACTTCGGTAATGTTATTTCCAGCATTCTTATTATTTAATGTCTAGCTGATAAATTGCCTATCTAATTCAACTAATTCTTATATCAGTTACATAGACTTTTTGCAATGACTATTTATCTACATAATATTGCAGAAATCGTGAGATAATAACTGAGACTGAATTTTTAAAAGAGCCTTGCGATTCGTGGACAGCATGGTCGATCGATATATTCGTGAAAAGGCCACTCACATGGTCATTCTCGAAAGTTAAAAGTTACGTCATAAGCAATGAAATTAATAAGGAAACTAGATACATACATTTACAAAGTGTTAGAGAATTAGGAGAGACTGTATTTTCCATTTTGGAGGATAAGAAAGAAAATATTCTTATGTCGTTTTCTGAAATAGCAAAGAGCTGTAAATCTAAAGTAGATAAAAGTATAACGGATAATACTGTAATGCTGGTTTTAATATGGTTGAGGCACGAAAGAAAGGTGGCCTTTACAAACAATGCAAATGAGAATGAGTTGCTGGTTAAAATTACTGTACACGCGTCAGAGAATGTAACTGAAATCGATGAAGGACTATACAAGTTAATGAAGCAGGAAAATGAACTTATGAAAGAGATAGAACTTTTGGAAGAAGGAAAGATAAATATCATTAATGAAGCTAAGTTGTACTTAGCTAAAGGATTAAGGCAAGTGGCGAAAACACATTTAAGGAAAAAATTAGAGTTAGAAAATACAATTGAGAAACGGTCGCAGACGCTTGGAAACATTCGAGGCCTAATATCGAGTATTCAAGACACTCATACGAATACTGCTGTATTGTCAGCTTACAAAGCTGGATCGGATGTGTTGAAGAAATTAAATGAAAGTAATTTACCAGAAACTACTGTTAAAGATATCATGGATGACTTGACCGAGGCGAGTACAGTCTTGTTACATCGAATCTATGTAATGAAATTCCTTACTATTTGTTTTCATATTTTCTGGACTTCAGGCTTTGGAAGAACAAAGGGAAGTGCAAGTTATTTTATCGGAGACTTTGAAGGATGATGATTCAAATACTGACCTAGAACAGGAATTAGAAGAATTAATGAGATTCGAGGAAAGCGTTTTCCCTCTGATACCAAGTACAAAATTAGATTCTAGCGTCGATGAACTTGAACAAAGTTTAAGAGACTTACACGTTGGTGGTAATTTTTTTTAATAGAAATATCACATATCCAAACATTCAACACAGTACAACTTACACTCTATTCCATAGGTACTACCGTACCAAAAACATCCTCGCCGATGCCATCATCATCGCGAACTATTCGAAGTAAACAATCGCTGGCGAAACCTGAATGTTCGTGAATGAAGTATGAATATTGAAATATCGACTTACCCTTACAAGTAAAACGTTTGCTCTTCTGTGATATTTATAAAACTTAATTAACGTACAATACATATACTTGGAGAACCTTAAGCGCATCATCTATTATTTGAGCAATAGTTTTATTTATAATCAGTACATTTAGTATGATAATAAAAGTATTTAACTGATTTTAGGGAACTTTAAATTCATTGTATACTTAAAAATCTATTAATGTGTTTACACCTGGCCTGACTTTATTCGTCTTTTTAAATTAGTAGTATAGTTTTGCATTTCTTAACAAACGTATTTTTAATATTGTATAATTTATGTATTGCTGCTCTCTCATTTTAACTATATGTAATAATGATGTATAACATGAATATAATATATGATCCCATGAATACACTGTGATATATTTATTCCTGAATGCACAGTCTTGATATATTTGTGCGGAGATTTTTAAACGATTTTATTCAGCTTCGATTCTGTGTATGTATTGTATGTACGTTTGGTACAAATCTAGAATCTTAGTTTTAATTCACTTCCAACTATCCAGTAGAGTTAATACAAAATTATGAAAGAAAAGCCCCGAGGGGATTAAAAAATTACCCAGTCATCAATAAATGTAACCCATAACCACAAATCCAAACGAATTGAAATCTGCTTAAGTATATAAAAAAATCGTTTAAAAAAATTCTTTTTTCGTTGTTACTATATATATTGAAAATATATATAAAAAAAAAACAATTTTACGTTAATCGATTTTATTTAAAATGCTCTAAAAACTAAGAAATAATTCTTTTCTTTTACTACAATTTCGATGGTGTTTATCCATTTTAAATAAAATCTTAATTTAATGTGATTTTATTGAATTTGTTGTGAGATATTCTGCTCCACGATTTTATTTAAGGTAAGAAAACACTATTGAAATTGTAATACAAAAGAATTATTTTTTAGTTTTTAATACATTTTAAATAACATCGTTTAACTTAAATTGTTTTTTATATATATTTTTTTTCCATAGTAAAAAAGAAGAAAGAACATTTCAGTCCACTTGCTTCATTGAAGCTGAATGCGAGAGATTAGTACTTATATTACTGGACACGAAGGATATGATTTGTATACTGCTAAACGAAGAACAACGTCTTGTATCCACGTCATATGATAGGAAACTTGGGTGTACAAAGAGAATGAATTACTTTCGCAAATTCTGCCAGCTCCTGTTTCTCTTGCGCCAAGGCTAACGCTAACGATGCCTTGCAGATACCACATCTTTCCTTTCCTAACAGCAAATCCACCACCGCTGTCGCCATCACAAACTGATGTTCCTACAATGTTCACATTTTTACTGTACTTCAGAAGAGTATTAAAAGATATAAGATATAGTAAAAGAAAAATCATAAAATGTGTAATATCGTAATTAATAAACTTTCTCTACTAACCATTCGTGTAACCAGCGCAAAATTTGTCAAATGTAATGAATTTTTCAGTCTCATAAGGCTTGCTTGAAAATTTGCATTGATTTAAGGGAACATACGGGACTGTAATCGACTGTAAAATATAACTAGATGATCCGAGAGCGGTTCTACCAAATCCTGCTACTTTCCCAGAAATCCCCGACTCTAATAGAATTTGATCCTTAGAAATGTCCATACATATCGGCATTATCAGCGATGAAAATACAAACGGTTCTTTGATCTCTAATATAGCTATATCTCCAGCATAATTTCCTTCTAATCCATAGTAATTACAAACCACGTACATACTTTTTACCTAAAATAATGAAACGTTAATAATAGAATTACTGGCGCTAGTTCGAAACAGCTGTAATAGCGTGCATATATGTACCTCAGCTTTCTTTACAATTAATGGATTATGATCAGGGGAGTCGTAATCCCTATAAATATTGCCCGCTGCTATAAAAAACTTCGAAGGGTCGTCCAATCGTTTGGTGATCTCATTAAAAACGCAATGAGCTGCCGTAACTAAAAGCGTATTCTGAATAATTGTTGCGCCGCAAATAAATTTTTTATCGTCGCCAGGCTTTTCTGCTCTGTATAGTGTAGCATGCCACGGGAATTGACTAATCTTCGCTTGGGTTCCATGCACAATGAGGGGCGTACTATCTGGAGGAACAAGACCGCATTCTAAAACAAATATTTAAATTATTGAATTGCTTAGGCTGGATCATGTACACATAACATAAATTATAGTAATACATATGAATTTAAATGCTAGTAGAATTACGTTTAATTACGAATTATAAAACCGCAATTAGTTCCCTTTCTTTATTCCTATAAATAACGATTTTATCGTCTGCAATCTCTACCAATGTGGAATTACTCCTTATTATGTATACGTTTACTGTTAGCGGACCTGGAAGGCATGGTGTCGGTCCCGGGTTCCACCAACCAGTTTTATTACATTTAACTACTGATGTGTAGAATATTGACGTATAGGGACGATAACCAGCGCGACACGTTAATCTTGCCACTGTTCCGGGTAAAGCAGGAGTCTGGCACGACACATCTTGGTCATCGTACCTACATACGGCATTTGTCGAAGCTGACTGTAAAACTCTGCAGCGTATTTCTAGAACATAGAATGTTGCTTATAATATCTTGGCGCGATTATATATCCAAATTTTACATCGTAGTACTCCTGTACCTGTACACACTGGAATATCAAACCATATACGTCCTACACCACAAACTACGTTAGGAGAGCCTTTAATTGTATAACCGGGATTACAGTCATAAACTAAAGACGTTCCAGGGTCCACCTCAACACCTTGTGCAACATCACAATGCTCGTCGCTGGCGCAGTGTAATTTATGTAACTTCCAGAAGCCATTTTTGGGTTGTGAAGGTGTGAGGCAAGATTGCTTTGAACTCGGAGTCCAAATATTAGAGGTGATAGCAGTTGTTGCAGGCGTGGCTGTGACTGTGAGATGTCTGCATAGTCTTTGATCTTCATCCGAACCATCTACACAATCCGCAGCTCCATCACACTTTAATTTACGATCGATACACCCACCATAGTTGCAACGAAAGAATAATTGCGGACACCTTTAAACAGATTTAAACAATTGTCAGTCTAATGACTGACCGTAAATACCTGTAGGAGTGAAGATTTTGTAATTCTCACATAAACACAGCAATTACAATACGGATGTATTACAATATGACTCTGACATATTTATGAATTGTATACATTTGGAATTTTTTATTTCTCCAGCTCATAACTTACATGATTGATTCACATTGAATAGGCGTTTCATCTGAACTATCTGCACAATCAGCAGTACCATCGCATAAATTTCCTCCAGGGATGCACTGTCTATTATCACATAAGAATTGATTCGGTGAGCACGTAGATCCATTGCTCCCTCCAGCGCTACATCTAGACAATGTCTCATCGCTATTGTCAACACAATCTCGTATTCCATTGCAAGTTTTATCTCCATCTATGCATCCACCATATGAACATCGAAATGCATAATCAGCACATATTATGTTTGTGTTGTTACATTCTGTAACTGTTTCATCAGACTGATCTGTACAGTCTGCTCGTCCATCGCACAACAACTCGTTTGCTATACATTGCCTATTCTTGCATTGAAATCTTTCCCAACTATAGAAGAAAAGCAGGGATTAATTTACGATTTTTAATTGCTAAAATATACTTTGTATGAAATATTATAAACAGATTAAATGAAATGCTTCGGTAGCACAAAGTATCCAAGTAAACTTACCCGCATTTATTAATCTGCCCATATCCGTACTGTAATAGATCTGTAAAGAAATGCACGTACAATTTTTGTGTATTTGTACTTTATCTGAATCCTATAATTATCTTCTCTTCGTATTATGAATATTCTCAAAATATATCCATTTTTGATCCTTAATGTTTTACAGTAAATGTTTCCAATAAGACCATGAAATTTCGTTTTATAATTCTGCACTATTCCGTGACTATTTTCTGTTATCATACACAATCTTTGATAAAAGATCGATTTTTTGGGGATATTTTCAGTGTTTGATATGTGATGAATGTTTCCTGAAAATTAGGGACCGAAATTCGCGAAAATATCGAAGATATAGATATAGATATAAACAAGTAAAAGTGTTCGAGAAGGATTTAAACTTTCAAAATTTGAAAAAGAAATTTGTTTTTTCATTACAGTTTTACGGACTTTTTTCGAAAACCGTTTGTCGCACGAGAAAAACTAATACAACATAAAAGATGCTCATTGTCTGCATCTACAATCTTGTTTGACATATTTTTTTATGTAATCAATAACTTGGAGGATAATTACATAAAATCGACTTTGTGAGTTATTAGATAACACAATTCGACAAAATGTGACTTTTTTCGGACTTGTAACGTTCAATATCCATTTCTTACAGGTTTTCGTGCGTTGGAAATGAATCTGCAAACCGCTTGTCGCCATATCATCCTCAGTTTTTGAGAAATTAAATTTTGAAAAAACTGCAAATTTTCAACTTTGAGCATCTTTTGTGTCGAAACAGTAATAGTTATTCGGTTGCTTGTTACGTCAAATTATTCTATGAACCCTCCCGAATACAACGATATAACTTATTAGTGCATTGTGAACATTTAAATATGTTTAAACAACGACCAAAGGAAAAGAACACCCGAAATGCACTCATTTTTCAGATATCTTTCAATTTATTTCCAGAACTAAGGGTCTAGGATAAAATCTAACTACTCCACGCGATGCAGCAGACATTTTTCTTTCGGAAAGCATCAACAGAAGTGGTAAGTCACATTTTGTTTCCAATACAGAAGCAAAATAGTTTTGCAAAACGTGCGGCGTCGACAGTGGTAAACAATGGCGGCGCGCGATCCGCTGCCGCTTAGAATCAGCGTAACAATCGCTTCGCGTGACTACCATTGTCGACGTCGGACGTTTTGCCCAACTATTTCGCTTCTGTATTGAAAACAAAACGTGACTTACCAGTTCCGTTGATGCTTTCCGAAGGAAAAATGTCTGCTGCATCTCGTGGAGTAGTTAGATTTTATCCTAGACCCTTAGTTCTGGAAATAAATTGAAAGATACCTGAAAAATGAGTGCATTTCGGGTGTTCTTTTCCCTTTGATCGGTGTTTAAACATATTTAAATGTTCGTAATGCACTAATAACTTATATCGTTGCATTCAAGAGAGTTCATAGAATAATTTGACGTAACAAGCAACCGAATAACTATTACTGTTTCGACACAAAAGATGCTCAAAGTTGAAAATTTGCAGTTTTTTCAAAATGGAATTTCTCAAAAACTGAGGGTGATTGCAACAAACGGTTGGCGGATTCGTGTTCAGCGCACGAAAACCTATAAGAAAAAATGACTATTGAATGTTACAAGTCCAGATGGCTGTCGAACTGTGTAATTATTTAAATGTTCAAAGAGCCAGGAGTAGCTGTTCCCCTTATCCAATCGGGCTCAAATTTTACACAGATTTGTTTTTATTATTTGGAATTATTCTGGTGGGTGCCTCGAGTAAAATCTTGAAAAAAATTCACCCAGAGTGAATATTACAGCCACCCTAACCAACATCTTCGTTTTCTCCAAAGTTCAAGGCCTTTAGCAAACTGGTTTCTGAAACTTGCTGCATACTTTATCCTTATTTGTTTTATTACACCACAAATACTGGAATATCCCGGAAAACTCTAAATAAATTGAGGCAGTGAGAGCAACAACGGACTAACACACAGTTTTTTTTCAAAATTAAGTTAGTAGTAATAACATATTCCAATAGGCTCTACTAATCATATAAAATAGGAAAAAATTTTTTTATGTGGGTTGGTCCGTTATTGCTCTCACTGCTTCAATTGTAGAACGTAATGAAATATAGTGATTCCATGTTTATTAGAAACAATTTACTGTAATTTTGGCACCAAAATTTAGTGAAGAGTATATTCAATTTATTCACTTTAAATCCAGGCATGACTACTAAGAATCTTTCTTTCTTCTTCGAATTCTGACTACTAAGAATATTACTTAAAATATTAAATATCATAGGCGTCCGCGGCGGGTAGAGATCAAAAAGGGCAGTTGCCCCCCCCCCCCCACCCCGTGGCTTTTGAGAAGAAAGCGCATATTTTTAACAACTGATCTTTATAAAATTTATATTAAAAATGTAAATTGTTTAAATTTCGATTTTAAATTTTTAATTAAATTGGCACTACAAAATGAGTTCAAAAAAGGAAGTGAGCTAATTCACCCGCACCGCGTGTCTCATAATCCGATTCGTCGATGTCATCGTCAGCATTGTGTTTTCACTACTGTATTTTTCTTTACCGTCATCCCAAAGTTGCCCCTCCCCCCCAGAAAAAATCTGTGGACGCCATTGTTAAATTGTATTATTTTCTACGTAGTTTCCTGTCACTTTTCAGCATTACACTTTTAATTTAATTGAATTTAAAAAACAATGTAAAAATTTATGATGTCGAATAAGCACGTTTACTTACTGGAAGCAATTGTTAAAATAATTATAATTATAGCATTCTTCATAATAATGCAGCGAACTGTAAAGAAACTTCACGATTCACTTCTGGAACTGGTATTCGCCGATCGCCTACTGATCCTCGAGCAATCTGGAATTACCCGTTTCAAGCGAAAACAGACTCGAGCTCGCAGTCCCAGGATTATTCGGGGGTAAATATACCGATTATTACGGAGACAAGATTCAGTCGCATTTTGTTCGACTATTTCTCTTGATTTCTTATGAAAGAATAATTCATTAGGTAAATACCTTGTTTTTAAGAATGGCGTATTTTATATTCGAAAGAAATTGTTAATCTTCAAAACTTAACGTAACATAAAAAAATATCTAAAAGTCAAATGAAGGACATTTAAAACAGCCGTGTGCCAATATTACTGTATACCCAACACTGCGAATGGGTACAGGGCCGACGCGAGGATGGTTGGCACTCTTATGCAAGAAAATGTTTACACCTGTTTTCTATTTTATATGCCTTTACGGAGTACAAAAAGAAGATTTACATTTACATTTTATTTATGTACAAGGTGGATTCCTTTATTATTAAGCCTGCGATATAGTTTTTTAGCGCCCCCTTCGGCTGGCGCCCTTATGCGGCGCATTGTGTTCCGCCGGCCCTGGTTGGGTATTCCGGTTTAGCGCGCAAGTTTCATTACCATTTTTCAGAATTTTTTATGAGCAATCAACATAAGTATAGTACACAACATTTTTTCTAAAATCTTAATCGTCGATGTGTTAAAGAAATTAAATGAAAGTAATTTACCTGAAACTAATGTTAAAGATATTATGAATGACTTGATCGGGGCGAGTACAGTCTTGAATCCATGTAATTAAATTCCTTAATATTTGTTTGCACATTTTCTTGATTTTAAGCTTTGGAAGAACAAAGGGAAGTGCAAGTTATTTTACTGGAGACTTTGAAGAATGATGATTCAAATACTGACCTAGAACAGGAATTAGAAGAATTAATGAGATTCGAGGAAAGTGTTTTCCCTCCGAGATCAAGTACAGAATTTGATTCTAGCGTCGATGAATTTGAACAGAGTTTAAGAAACTTACACGTTGGTGGTAATTTTTTTTAATAGAAATATCACATATCCAAACATTCAACACAGTACAACTTACACTCTATTCCATAAGTACTACCGTACCCAAAACATCCTTAGCGATGAATGAGGTATGAATATCGAATTACCCTTACAAGTAAAACGTTTGCTTTTCTCTGATATTTATAAAACACAGAAAGGAATGTGATATGTATATGCACAGAAAGAAAGCTCCTGGGAGGCGGTGCAGTCCGCCGCCTGAACCTGCGTCTGTTACATTGTAGTAAGTAGATATGGCAAATTCCGCCTGTAACAAAAATACGTGTGCCTTGTCTTTATGAGTGTGCACCAATCAGTGACAAAAACCAATCGTCACAGTGGCGGCCTGCCCCGCCTGCCAGGAGCCTTCTTTCTGTGCAGTAATTGTACTTGGAATTACTTAAGCGCATTATCTATTATTTGAACAACAGTTTTACTTATAATCAGTACATTTAATATGATAATAAATGCAGTATTCAACTGATTTTGTCATTTTACATTCACTGTATACTGAAAAATCTATTAATGTGTTCGCGCCTTGCTTGGCTTTATTTGTCTTTTTAAATTAGTAATATAGTTCTGCATTTCTTATTAAACGTATTTCTAATATTGTATACTGTATAATTTATGTCTTACTGCTTTCTTGTTTTAACTCTATGTAATAATGATGTATGAAAAGGGGCCGTCCTTAAAATACGTAAGGATAATTTTCATAAGATTTAATATTCCATCCCCCTCGTTACGTAACATTTTTTACACTTAATTTTTTCAGTTATTAAAATTCTTTTAAAAGTTTATATAAATCATTGAACTCGGTTTCGGGGAATTTAAACTGAAACTACTTTTACGGAACATTAATGATAGAATTTGTATTTATTGAAAATTTGGTTAAAAAAAAATAATACGTAAGACGCTACCTGACTCCCCCCCCCCCTTCATGTTAGAAAACGTAAGAAATTCGCGACCCCCTCCCCCCTAAAAAAGCTTTACGTAATTTAAGGATTACCCCTAACATGAATATAATATATGATCAGACGAATACACTGCGTTGTATTTACTCCTGAATGCACAGTCTTGATGCATTTATACGAGAAAAAAAAAGGAAAAAGGAAAGAATATTTCAATCCACTTGCTTTATCGAAGCAGAATGCAAGAGATTAGAATGTTGTCCGACATGAAGGATACGATTTGTATGATTCTAATTGAAGAATAACTTCTTGTATCCACGACATATGATTGGAAACTCGGGTGTACAAAGAGTATGAGTTACTGTCGCAAATTCTGCCAGCTCCTGTTGTTGTTGTGCCAAGGCTAACGCTAACGATGCCCTTTAGGTACCACAGATTTCTTCTTCTAAAAGCTAGTCCACCACCGCTGTCGCCGTCACAAACTGATGTTCCTATAATGTTCACATCCTTAATGTACTTCAGAAGAGACATAAGATATAGTAAAAGAAAAATCATAAAATGTGTGATATCGTGATTAAGAAACTTTCTGTACTAACCATTCGTATAACCAGCGCAAAATTTATCAAACGTAATGTATCTTTCAGTCTCATAAGGCATGCTTGATGTTTTGCATTGATTCAAGGGAATGTACGGGACCGTAATCGACTGTAAAATATAACTAGATGCTCCGAGAGCGGTTCTACCAAATCCTGCTACTTTCCCAAACAACCCCGACTCTAATATAATTTGTTCGTTAGGAATGTCCATGCATATTGGCAGTAATAGAGATGAAAATATAAACGGTTCCGTGATCTCTAATATAGCTATATCTCCGGCATAATTCCCTTCTAATCCAAGGTAGTTACAAACGACGTACATATTTTTTACCTAAAATAAGAAAACGTTAATAACAGAATCATTGGCGCTAGTTCGAAACAGTTGTAATAACGTGTCGGTGTATACATGTGTACCTTAGCTTTCTTTACAGTTATCGAATTATGAAAAGGGGAGTCGTATTCCCTATAAATATTGCCCGTTGCTATAAAAAACTTCGAAGCGTCCTCTAATCGTTTGGTGACCTCGTTATAAACGCAATGTGCTGCCGTAACTAAAAGCCTTTCGTGAATAATAGTTGCGCCGCAAATGAATTCTTTAGTTTTGTCAGGATTTTCCGCTCTGTATAGTGTAGCATGCCATGGGAATTCACTAATTTTCGGTCGAGTTCCGTGCACAATGAGCGGCACATTGTTTGGAGTAGTAACACCGCATACTAAAACATATATTTAAATTATTGTATTGCTTAGGCTGGATCATGTACGCGTAACATAAATTACAGTCTAATTATACGTCTAATTTGAATTATAAAATCGCAATTAGTTCTTTCATATTATGCTCGACTTTAAATTACAGTTTACGAGAGATAATCCACATTTACTTCTTAAAGTAACAGTGCTGTATAGGAATAGATAACAAATTTGAAAATAAATACATCAACAAGTTTATTAAAAACATATATATAGCATGAGCTAACAGGTAAATATATATAAGACTTTATAATGCTCTTTACCCAACACCTCATGTACAAATACTGTCACGTGAATTATCTCAATAAATGCAAAAATGTAATACAGATCTTTCAGATGTTCCCTCGCATAATTTCAATTTAATTTGTGGAATTGTTTATATCATACATTGAAGAGTAAGCGGATATTTATCAATACACCGTGAGGGCCTTCTGCCGCGTTAATTCGAAAGGGCGTGCCTGCAACTTTTGCTTAAATTGAGTTATTGCCATATCTGTATTAAAACTGAAGATATAACAATGTATATTTCGGGGGTATTTGAAATCGATGCCTGATTTTGAGCGTATCTATCAAAGTTTCCTTTGGGGTTTATGAAATATTTTACGGGTTTGTCACAAATATTTAGATACCTTTTATCCAGATTTAATATTTAACCTAATCCGATTTATATAGCATACCGATGACATAGCACAAAATACTAAAAGTCATTTATCTCAGAACCACTCTTTGACCAGATACGCCCTTCCGAATTAACGCGGCAGATTTTTTTATGCACTTTCATTATTGATTCTAACGTCAATGTCCGGATTCAACTCTTTTTCTTTATTCCTATAAATAACGATTTTATCGTCCGAAATCTCTATCAATGTGGAATTACTCCTTATTATGTTAGTCTGTTGCGAGACAGTAGGCTCGTTAACGTATATATTTATTGTTAGCGGACCTGGAATGCATCGTATCGGCTCTGGGTCCCACTGACCAGTTTTATTACATTTAACTGTTGATCTCGACAATAATGCCGTATCCTGGCGATAACTAGTGCGACACGTTAATACTGCTACTGTTCTGGGTAAAACGGGAGACTGGCACGACACATCTTCGTCATCGTACAAACATACGGCATTTGTCGAAGCTGACTGTAAAGCTCTGCAGCGTATTTCTAGAACACAGAATGTTGCTTATGATATCTCGGCATGATTATATATCAGAATTTTATATCGTAGCATTCTTGTACCTGTACAGACTGGGATATTCAACCACACACGTCCTGGGCCACAGACTACATCAGCAGAGCCTCTAATTTTATAACCGGGATTACAGTTATAAACTAAATACGTTCCAGGCTCCATCTGAACACCTTCTGGAACATCGCAATGCTCTCCGCTGGCACACTGTGATTTATGTAACTTCCAGGAGCCGTTTTTGGGTTGGGAAGGTGCAATGCAAGGTTGCCTTGGACTCGGAGTCCGAGTAGTAGAGGTGGTAAAAGTTGTGGTAGAAGTTGTGGTAGAAGTTGTGTCAGGCGCGGTTGTGACTGTGATATCTCTGCATACCCTTGGATCTTCATCCGAGCCGTCTGCACAATTCGCAACTCCATTACACTTTAAATCACCATCGATACACGCACCATAGTTGCAACGAAAAACTAAGTGTGGACACCTATACAGAGATTTAAGGTAGACATATATTAATGCGCGGTCAACAGCTGTGAGCCATTAGTTACCTATAGGTGGGAAGATATTCTACTTCTTACATAAACACAGTACATAATTACAATATGGATATAATTATAATAAGACTCTCGCGTAGTTATGAATTACATAAATTTGGATTCTGTTATTTCTTCAGCTTACAACTTACGTGATTGATCCACATTGAATAAACGTTTCGTCTGACTTATCTGCGCAATCAGCAGTACCATCGCATAAATTGCTTCCAGGAATGCATTGTTTATTATCACATAAGAATTGATTCGGCGAACACGTTGTAGATTCATTACTCCCTCTATCTCTACATCTAGATAATGTCTCGTCGCTATTGTCAACACAATCTCGTACTCCATTGCAAGTTGCATCTCCATCTACGCATCCACCATATGAACATCGAAATGCATAATCAGGGCATGCTATTTCGGGTTTGGTACATTCTGCAACTGTTTCATCAGACTGATCTTTACAGTCTGCTCGTCCATCGCACAACAACTCGTTTGCTATACACTGCCCATTCTTGCATTGAAATCTTTCCAAACTGTATAAAAAAAAGCACAGATTAATTTATCATTTTTAATTACTGAAATAAGCCTGTTATTGAGAATTATGAATAGATTACATGAGATGCTTCAGTAGCACGAAGCATCCAAGTTAACTTACCCACATTTACTACTCTGTCCATATCCATACTCTAATAGATCTGTAAAGAAATGCACATAGAATTCTTGTGTATTTATATTTTATTTGAATATTCTCAAAATATATCCTTCTCTGATCCTTAATGTTTTACAGTAAATTGCCTCCAATAAAATCATGAAATTTCGTTTCATAATTCTGCACTATTCCATATAACTATTCTGTTATCATACACCAATACATCATCATTGATTCAGATGTATCAGCATCTTCTTTCTCTCTAGAGTTCAAGGCCTTCAGTAAACTGGTTTCTGAAATCTACTACATACTTTATCCTTATTGTGCTACTACATCACAATTATTGGAATATCCCGGATAATTATAAATCAATTATTTTAGAATGTGATGAAATTAATGATTCCATGTTTATCAGAAACAATTTACTATAATTTTGGCAACAAAATTTATTAGATATTAAATTTAAATATTATAAATTTATTCACTTTAAATCCAGTTTCGGAATACTATAAATATTGCTTAAAATATTAAATATTAATACTTTCTATTAATTCTAGTTTCCTATCACTTTTCAGCATTACACTTTTAATTTAATTGAGTTTAAGGAACAATGTAAAAAATTATGCTGCCGAATAAATGCGTTTACTTACTAGAAATAATTGTAAAAATAATTATAATTATAGCGTTCTTCATAATAATGAAGCGAAATCTAAAGAAATTTCGCGATTCACGTCTCGACCCGGTACTTGCCGATCGCCTACTGATCCTGAAGCAATCTGGAATTACCCGTAACATGCGAACACAAACACAAGCTAGCAGCCGTATCTGTTAGATACTTGCATGTGTTCGTTCGCGAGGGAAAATACGCAAAGCACATATGCATCATATCCCTATTTAAAGACGGCGTATGTAGAAAAACATAAATAATATAAACAACTGACATTTCACAATATTTAAAAGAGATATAAGAAAGAACAAGACAATTGATTATTATGATTAATCAACGAACAATCACAAATTAATTACACAGTCGAACCTCGATAACTCGGAAATCTCTATAAGACGAAAATTTTCTTCATTCCCTTCCGCTCAGCTGTAAACACCTCTACAACTCAAAATAATACTTCCTTGATTCGAACTACATTTTGCATGCTAAATGTAACATGTTTACAAGTCGAAGTTTACTTCTACATATGTATTACGAAATTTCGTAGAAAAATCCCAAAATATTGAGGAAAATGTTTTCTCTGCATTATTCACGATTGAAAATGCTATCGATTTACAATACCCTAAAAGGCTAGCACAAAGCAAAATCACAATTTTTTTAATATGTAATAAAGAGTAATATTTCGAGCATAAAGTCTTATAATTATTTTTATATATGTAACTATATATGTAGTACATAAGTTGTAGGTATATTTGATTATAGGTATACAATAAACAATTGACCTTTAAAACTTGAATCTGTCTTGCATTACAGCTTCACAAGTCGAAAAATTAAGTGGTACAAAGTCTCTATAAGTCGAATTTTCGTTTGTTGAACCTCTCTTACTCGAAAACTTGATAAGCTGAAACCTCTATAATTGGAAGATTTTTTCCCTTCCCTTGAGATTCGAGTTATCGAGGTTCGACTGTACTTTCAAGGTATACATTTTCAAGGTATACTTTCAAGGTATGCATTTTCATTGTGACGATTTACTGCATAATTTACTTCGTAATTTAAAAAATAATGGACGATGATTAGTGAGAAACGTATTTAATACACTTTTGACGTATGCAATACAGTGGTATACTTTATCAAACATATTCGCAAGGTGCAACAGGGTCTCTGAAAGCGAATCTCTTTGGCGTAAGAAAACTTGCCAACCAAGTTAACGTCCTATGTTATGTTAGTTAAGGTACATGCGCTGTGCAAGATGTTTCGTACGTAAATAGCTGCAGAAAAAAAGGATACGTCTTTTCTGAAACTTCCGTGTCTACTATATTCTTTAGGATGTATTCCTTATAAAATTTCTCTACTTCTTCGCCGCATTCGTCCCAGTCTAGCGTTTCGTGAATTCCATCTGTCCCGTACCTTTTATTGTAATACTTATAATGTACCTATGCAATGTGAAATATGGAATTTTTTAGTAAATATTAATCACACGAGTTCGAGAGTAATTTAAGATTTCAATATGTTACATGATGCAAACTCAATCCTAAGCCGGGCGCGGTAGGAATATCAATTCTTTCTAACGAAAATGCATCCTTAAGGATATCATTTGTAACAATATTTCTGGCAACTCCTACTACTAAAGACACCATTTTTCTAATCTGATGCAGCATAAAGCTTTGTCCTTTCACTTCCAATACTGCGAATTCCGTGTCGTTTGCAACGAACGTTTCGACGCAACGGAAGCTTATGATATAACGTCGAGCGCTTGGGTCCAACGGTCTTCTGCAAAAGAATTTACAAAAATTAGGGGTTTATTGTTTCATATACATAACAGTGTTCTACTGTTTAAAATAGCTTACATCTTGGATGTAAAATTATGAAAATTATGCGTGCGTTCAAATAATTTTAGAGTTTCATTCAATTTATCTAGCATATCTGTGGTCAATCGAAATTCATTATACGGTTTTCCGTCTATCATAGAGAGTTGCTCGAGTCGCTTCTCTACATCTAGTTCCCGCTCTTCCCCAATTTGTAAAAAGATTGGATCTTCTGGGGCCAAAGAAAATGTAGGAATAACATATCTATACGTTCTTGCGTCGCACTGATTCTTGCTATTAAAACCTTTAGTGACTCTCTTCACACCGAACACTCTAATTTCTTGTGGGAGGTGCTCATTTATTTCTTCCTTATTCGTGTGATCCGCTGAAAGAAAACTTCAGTTGAAATATGTAACGTAGAAAATGTTTACGAAGTTACAAATCGAACCAGTTTTTGCCCGTGGTAGCCCAATCGCCACTAATATATTCATAGAAAATATACCGAGCTGCGATCCGTCGCGTATATTATTAAATGATCACTTACGCAGCCTAAGGGAAACAATTTGCCTAACTGCTGACACACCTCTGTCTGTACGTGCAGCTCTTTGAAATTTGATTTGCCTTACATCTTCAAATTGTTCCTTTGTAATGAAATCAGACTTTAGCAAAGCGGATAATAAATCTTCTTCTATAGTTTTTTTACCAGGATTTCTTTGCATACCAAAATAATCTTTGCCAAGATAACCCAACATTAGCACGAAATTTCTTCTCTTAAGCTTTTCTTTAACATTCTCAGTTATTTCGTCTACCTTCTGCGCTTTGGCTACAACCTCGTCATTCTCATCGACCAATTGTCTTTTGTTGGATTTCTCAATAGTGTCTGGGTTACTATCGTCAATTTGGACAGACATGTTTCTATACAATATATTGTCTGCAAATAAACAATACGACATGAGAAACAAACGGCCTCCTGCGATCCAACGCATAGCAGTCGATAGTGAATTATCATTGAACTTGTATCGTCACCCAGCAAAAATTACACGTCGCATGCGTCAATCTAAGTATTTGTTTGTCGTTGTTGATTATTATTTAATCTATTACTAGCTTACCGAATTGGAAGTTTGATAAACGTAAAACAGGTAAATTGGTTAGAAAACGATATTTTGTCCCACAAAACATTTGTACGGAATATTTAATATTCATCCACGTGGATGTTTTAAAGCTCTCAGTATTTTGCAAAGTATCCCCCTGTACATATTTGTAACCTACAAAACGAACAACATTGAAAAATAGCGCCGATGATTATTAAAGGAACAATCGCCAGACATACAAAATATCAGGCTTTTCTAATCGATGATCGTACAATATTAATACACCTCATTACAATCCAAAAGTACACAAACCATTTAATACAAATCCTGCGCGACGCATGCACCAAAAGAATGAGCGAAACTTTCACGAGGCATGATGCCTCAGCATGCCTCCAGCTCAGGCTGCTCAGGCATCAGTGTTTAGTCACAGAGTTCACCACTAGTGGCGCTGTAATCTCGTTCCACACTGAATCGATAATGTTGGATGCGACATGAAAAAGGTAAGGGGCTTCGTGAACGTCCCAACTGTTTCAAAGGACGATGTTTTAAGTCTGTAGAATGGTTGTGAGAACACATCACTATTTTTATATACTGTTGGAAACGTCACATTAAGACGAATGGAATTATACCACGTGTTAATTTCCGAATTAGAGAGTACTTGCTTGAAAACTTACTTCAAATTTCATGATTCTGGACTTTCAAACAAAAGAAACTGGTAGCAGAGTCGCATCTCGTTAGAAAGATTTCGGATATACGCTTCGAGAAGACCCTAGTGGTGGAAAATTCACAGCGGAGCACTAGACTAGATGTCCCAATTACCGTGCCCTGTCCAGGGGCGGATCCAGAGGGGACCGATAGGGACGGTCACCCCCCCCCCCCAAGATAATAAAATAGAAAAATATTATGACATTGTGTATTATTCTGTATAAATAATTAATGTGAATTTAATTATTTAGGCTATAGTATCATATAGAGATATTAAACTATAAATTACAAGCAAATTTTAAATCTTGTAAAAAAAAAAATTAAAAAAATGTACTTATGTACTTTTCGCAAGGGTACGCAAAGTGCTAATTGCTCATCTTGCAATTTATAGCTTGTACGGGCTTTGAAGAAATACCATTTCTGAGCGCCATAGTATCTTGATCCACGAAATGGATTTTCGGGGAGAAATCCGCGTGAGTCGTTGACAAACCGAGCAAAAGCATACCGTAACAAAAGCCTACCCTCTTATGTCAAACTCTCTCTCTAAACAAGTCACACGTATAAAAGTACGCACACACCTTTCAAAATTTCAACACGTTTCAGAGTAGTTACATTCAGACCTCAAATTATGAGTCGGCAATACAGTTTGGGTAGCGACACCAACATCCATAAGGTGATAAGTCTATCCTATACCTCGTCTGTGCCTATACATTCTTGATTAGTCGAAATAACTCCAAACAACTTATAACTGGTAAACAAAATCTCTATTAACTTTAATCCCTCGTTCGAGTCGATTGAAAGGATTTATTTTCATTGAAATTAAGGAAACAATTAAGGCTCATATTTAAGAATTTGTGTTACAGATGCCGTTTTAATTCGAATACAAGCTTGAAATTCATAAGACCTCAATATATTCATCATTTGTGTATTGTAAACGAATTAATGCTAAAATAATATACCTTTCTTTCTCAACATAAAACGAGTACTTTAAACCGAACATTATAATTTCCAAAATTACTATTCTTAAATCGTACATTTACCGTTCGTAGATACACCATTGAATCGACGAGCGCTGGTGTCTTATTCCTAAATTATACAGGGCGTCCATTTTAATAATCACCACAATCTTTTGAGGAGAAATGTAATCTGATAATTTCGGTTTTCCGAACCGAAGAAAGGTAATTTCAATACCTTCATCGCGACGATTTAATCTCTGCTGAGAGCTAACAGCTTCCAATTAATAATTTCTTTTGTTAACAATTTTTCCCTAAGTCATTGAAAAACCGTGGCTATTATTGCGATAGACACCCCATATATTAAAGGTGTTCACAATTGGCAAACGGGTTAGGTTAGACCTACGGGTACGTTTACAGCCAATTTCAGTATGAGTCCGCAAATGCAGAGACTTTGCAATATAAATTTTGTAATAACCCGACTCTGAACAGAATTTCCAAACGCGTCAGCAGACTTGTCGGTTATCATGTGTATCGCGAGAGTTATTATTTACCACGTTCCGACGTGCAATAATTTTAAGTGATAGTCGATGGTAAAACGACCTTTGTGAAGGCTCAGTGTGCATGCGCTACGTGCACTGGATCGAGAAAGTGGTGTTACTTCACCCGAGGCATATGACGGACGTTGCAAGATCCGTTTTTAATTTCTATAAAGATCGGCAGCAAGAACTGGCCAGATGAAGGTAATTCGATGCGGCAAGGCAGGAAATAAAATTTCGCGCACCGAACACCTCCGATAAGGAATGATCGCGAAGGTTAATATTCGCCTGTTTCACGAAGAGACTAATTGCTTTCATGGTGCTTTGTTTATTATAGACAGTGCACATTTTAATCCCCACTCTCTCGCATTGTGGACGAAGGCTTCTTAGCTTCACTATAATTTCCTATTAAGGAACATTTTATCCACAATTCCACGTACAGCCTTTGTCTTTTTAAAAAGCTATTCAAATGGGCGGTGTTCCATTTTATAGAAAAAGGGAAGACTGAGAAAGGACACCTGTTATCTGTCAAGTAATGAAAATCTCATCTTCTTGCCTCCTTGCAGTGGAGCATAAATTTGCTACGCTTTGTTTTATGCCGTTAATACTTCATAGTATTCGATGTCGTATTTTCTTCTTCCCAGTAATTCTTGAGAATTCGGTATTTCAATTTGTGCACGTGCACGTGTCGGATGTACGATTAAAAATAATATATAGGATGATCTTTAGAGACCCGCGTACAGTGCGATGGAATCGATGTACATTGACGGATGATTTTTAATTGATATATTATAGATAATGTCAGATGATGATGCTGCATTGGACTCGATGGATACCGAAGAAGATATTTTTTCTGGAAGAACCCGTAGTCTGAGCTCCAATGCTAGGCGGGTTAAAAGTCTACGTACTTTACGATCGCATTCGAACACTACTCGCCATATATCTATGAATAATTTAAGCGTACGCCGTAGTACGCGCAATAGAATGCAAACATATGATAATCTTAATACTAGCTGGATTTTAGGTGAATAATGCCTTTCAAGTATATTCCGACATAAAGTTACTTTATCCCTTACTGCACTGCATAGTTGATGCTATCAATCTTTTATCAGAGACTATAATTTAGTAAACGAATAAAGATGATTGTTTCATGTGCGTACGATGCTTTTAGGAACGCAAACATTGAAAGGTTATCCTATGTTTCAACAACATGGCTCTTCGTCCGATAAAGAAATGGGGGACGAAGTTCCCGAAAGGAAGCGCGATCTGAGAGAGCGCATGCCTCTTAGGTCGCGCGAGAATCATCCTCCCAACAAGAATTCGTCGAGGCACATTAGGGAGAGAGCCGAGCACGATCGGCAAAACAGTAGAGAGCTTAGAGGCAGAAGCGATCGTGACCTTAGGGAGAAAACTGAACAGGAGAAGGATATTAGAGATCTTAAGGATAGGCAAGAAAGAGAAAGAACAGAGAGAGAGCATAAAGATAAAGTAGAAACTAGAAGTAAAACGACCGAGGAAAAGGATGTGAGGTAAATATCTGCTTTATAAATGTAGGCTACGATCAGGCTCGCGCATCTGAAATGTTTGCTTTCTAGAACAAGAAAGTCTGATAGCCCGTGTAGACTGAGAGAGGGACCCGTGACAAGGCTCGGTGGAAATGTAGTCGAGAAGGATGAGAAGCCTAAAGTGGAGCGCGTCGAAGGTGACGAAGGTAGCTCTCAGGAGAGCGAGAAAGCAGAAAACAATGATAATTCTGAGAACGAAGATGTAAATAATTTTCTGTAATAGTACGAACAGATACATATTTTACTACGAATTCTCAATATAAAATATTTACAGGGTTACGAAGATATGTATACGCGCATTAAACGAACTAGAAGAACAGCGCAGAGGCAATTACCAAGGGGTAAGAAATTTACAGGTTTGATGCTCATATTTAAGCCATGAACTTGGTCATTTTCTTTGTTTGGAAAGAGTGTACTGATACTATCTATATTCAATTATCTTACAGTGGTAGATAGTGATTTAAGCGAATCTTCTGACTCTCCGGGCCCTAGAAAGTACAGTTTACGTCAGAAAAAGCCAACTGTAGATAGATTTCAAGCGAACGTAGAGCCAGTTCAACGATCTATAAAAGCATTTAGGAGTGTTCTTAGTAATTCTATGAGAAGGCGTAAGCATAGAAGCAAAAGTACAAGTTCTAGTGATTCTAGCGATTCGGAACCCCAGCGCTATGATAAGAAGAAAAGCAAGAAAGCAAGGTATGATCTGAAGATGTATAAATAGTTTCGACGAGTTTAGAGTGCATCTGCAGTAAGCCACTGATCTTGTTAATTCTATAACAGGCAATCGGTAATACCTCAAGGTGGACCACCTGATCGTAAAGCAGACATAAATCCAATCACTTTAGATACCAACATTAGGTTCAACGATGTTGGCGGTTTAGAGTCACATATTCACTGCCTTAAAGAAATGGTTGTTTTCCCAATGATGTATCCAGACGTGTTCGAACGTTTTCACATTACTCCACCAAAAGGAGTGCTATTTCACGGCCCACCGGGTACTGTATCGCATACCTACATAACTGTATTAATCATTACACTGTGCAGTACATTAATAGTATCGATCAATATATAACCAGAAAGCAAACAGTATGAATTGCTATGATTAATGCTAAGTATGAAATATTTGCTTAGGAACCGGCAAGACGTTAATAGCTAGAGCATTGGCGAACGAATGTAGTCGGGGCACTAGAAAGATGGCGTTCTTTATGAGGAAAGGCGCGGACTGCCTATCCAAATGGGTCGGAGAATCAGAGCGCCAATTACGATTGTTGTTTGAGCAGGCTCAACAAATGAAACCGTCCATAATATTTTTTGATGAGATAGATGGCCTCGCACCTGTTAGAAGTACGAAACAGGATCAAATTCACGCCAGCATTGTGTCTACACTTCTGGCGCTTATGGATGGCCTCAGTGATAGGGGAGAGGTAAAGCACCTTAAACTATTATTGCTCAACACGCGAGACTAACTATCGTCTGTTATTCTATTGGCAACAGGTTATAGTTATTGGAGCAACAAATAGAATAGATGCCATCGATCCAGCACTGCGCAGGCCGGGTCGCTTCGATCGGGAATTATTTTTCCCTTTGCCAGCTATGAAGGAAAGATTAGAGATATTGAAAATCCATGTCAGCAAATGGAAAAACGCCCCGGCGGATCAGCTGTTAGAAGTGTTGGCTGAGAAAGCAACTGGATACTGTGGTTCAGACTTGAGGGCTTTGTGCACCGAAGCGGTCTTGCAAGGACTGAGAAGAACGTATCCCCAAATATACACGACCAATAATAGATTACTCTTAGATCCTGAGCGAGTCGAAGTGAGTTGTTATTAATGTACGCCAAGCAAATCATAAGTTAATGAAATTCTACGTCGCGCGTGCTTTTCACAGGTAAAGAAACGAGATTTTTTACAAGCCAGTTCTATACTTGTACCATCATCGCAAAGAGTATCGCCCTGCTCTCGCAGGAAATTACAACCGTTTATAGAACCTCTGCTAGGACCTCCGCTGGAAGTGTTGCTCGGCTCGATAAAAGGGATATTTCCGCAAGGAGTCAACCCGGCTATGGCAAAGTAAGGAAGTTTCTGATATCACGTTTTAACGCATTGCTATTCTATTAAACGCTCCATCAGGATAAAGATTACCAAGGGAATACATCGTCCGAGGCTACTAATTTCTGGAGGGAATTTATCTGAAGGTCAAGGGCCACACTTAGCACAGGCACTACTGTACCATATGGAGCATCTACCGGTTCAAACATTAGACGTTAGCACTCTTTTTGCGGAGAGCGGGCGATCTCCGGAAGAAACTTGTGTACAGGTTTGTTGCCGATAATAACAGTAGAAATCCTCGTTTAAAATTCGTCTATATTAACGTTCGTATTGTAGGTGTTTAACGAAGCTGCCAGGAATGTGCCGTCCATAATTTATATTCGATCGATCGATCAATGGTGGCCGCTTGTACCCGAGACCGTGAAAGCGGTCTTTCTGTGCCGTATCGCAGCGCTTGATCCCTCATTGCCTATTTTAATTGTAGCCACGAGTGACACAACATATCAGGACCTCCCTAGCCAGCTGCGAAGTCTTTTTAGCGAGCTTCGGGGAGAAGTCTACTGTATGGAAACACCAACGGCGGAGCAAAGGTCGACATTCTTCCGACCTATATTCATGATTCAAAGCGTAAAGCCACCGAAAATAAAGGCCTGCAAAGTTGAAGTGTTAGAAGAGCTTCCACTAGCGCCGAACCCTATGCCAAAGAAATTATCAGACGAAGAGAAGAAGCTGTTGTACGAGAAAGAAGAAGTTTCATTAAGAGAATTAAGAATCTTCTTGAGGGAAATTTGCGCGAAACTTGCGAGAAACAGGCAGTAAATATGTTTTTATACAGCTCATCGGTTTTTCTTGATTATGTATCGCGAAATATAATTGATACCGAGTGTCTGCGTTACAGATTCTTTATGTTCACGAAACCAGTGGACACAGAGGAAGTACCAGACTACAACATGATAATAAAGCAGCCCATGGATTTAGAAACGATGATGACGAAGATCGATATGCACTGTTATCTTTGCGCTCGAGACTTTCTTGACGACATTGATTTGATATGTAAAAATGCATTGGAATATAATCCCGATAGGTCGGTACATTCAATACGTAGCATTTATATCATTAAATCCATTAGTAAAGATAGTTTAAGACTCATTAATAAAAACTTACGCTCATATTCAGAAAAATATATTTAAACATTAAGCGTAACTGAGCACAGAAATATTTGCTAAGTTTGTATTCTTCGACTTCCATTATGAATTATTTCGAGAGTTTTTAATATTTTCATATACGTTGAGATATTTTGATTTCTTGGTTGAAAAACAGATTATTAGACTTGTATCTTACACGCTATTATTTATATTTATTTGTATAGATGTTTGTTTATCATGTTTGTGGCACATTTAGACATATAAATATAAATAATGGAGCTAAAGTTTATACTGACATTCATATTGTGTGTTTTCATGTCAGCTTACGCGATAGGCCTTCCCTTGGAATATTGAAGAGGTAGTTCTGACATTCCTGTTTATCCGTTGCTGTTGTCGCTCCGTAGAAACAGTGGCCTTCAATCTCTCATATACACTTCGCTAGTTCCATATATACATATAAAGGAAATTATATCATTGAAGACCACTCACATTAGTTCACATTGCTTCTCATTAGTGATGTGCTTTTCTGCCATTCAGTATGTACATGCCCTATTCTATTTCTTCACAGAGATCCGGCGGACAAACTGATAAGGCATCGCGCATGCTCGCTTCGCGACAACGCGTACGCGTTAATAAAGGCGGAATTGGACTCTGATTTCGAAGACAAGTGTCGCGAGATCTCGAAGAGCCGCAGAGTTGTCGATACCGTTTGCAAGAACGAAGCAGAAAGTAAGACCCACTCGAAACCAGACCTGCCTGTATCTGCCACCGAGCGAGCGGATAAAAAGGATACCGGAAGTCATAGTCACTCTTTGGTCGTAAATGGAAGGAGATACGGTAACTCTAGAAAGCGCAGAATACCCGCCTGGGCCCGAGGCTACGTGAAGAAAGTCCATAAAAAGAAGAAGATCGCGTTCGACGAGAGCGTGACTACGCCCGACAGCAAAGTCTGCCTCGCCAGCGAAACTACCAGCATCGATTTAGAAAAGTTCCAAGAATTCGAGACGGAGGCGAACAGCGTTCTGAACGGGCATGTGGCTCTCTTTGACAATTCCGACTCGGAGAATGATTCGCAGAACGAGAACTCGAAGGATGCGCAGGGAGCGCAAAGCAATAACGTCGCCGATCAGCGTATCGAGGAGCTCGAGAATATGGAGATAAGTTACACGGAGGAAGACAAAAATCCGGAAAACAGCGGCTCAAACTCGTCCTCCAGGCGAGAAAGTATGGACGAACTGTCGTTTGCCATTGAAAGTGATTCTAGTCCAGCCAGATTCGAAGAGAACGAGAAGCTCGCGGTGGATAAAAATGAGTTGGAGAGCGCATGGCAACATACTGTTAACGTCACGAAGGACTTCCCTGTCGAAGTATTGTGCGACATTTACGTGCAACTGAGCCGATGCGTAGGAAAATATGCTCAGAGTTACGATAGAAAATCACTGCCAAAGGTAAATATGTTTTAATCGACTACGCTGCTCTGTATTTATTTATTCTCATGTGCATGCTTTGATACTTTTTTCAATTCGCATTCAATACGCAATTTTTTAACGTTCATCCATTCACTATGCCATCTATTTTCATCTGGTAGGACGTAGAGAGTATAATGTTCCTTATAGCGTGAAGTATTTGACGATTTTTAATGTGTATAGGACTTGCTCAAGGAAGTGAAAAGATTTGAAGAGTTCAAGACATCGTACGAGAAAGTTCATCATGTCGCTAATCAAACCGACATGGTATAAGTCAGGTTGCTTTCTTTATATCATTCATAAAACTCTTTTGTACATTTACACCGAACGATGGTTATCGATTATTTCTGTAGAATTACACGGTAATTTGAAATAGTCTATTCTGTTCGTAATTCGGTAATTTGAAAAGTAATTCTTATCGTATAAATATTTATGAGAAAAGAAAAGGCAAATAAGATAATCGCGTGTTTGAATTTCGATGTTTAAAGGCATGGTAAAGTGTAACTGTGCATTTAACTTCCAGAAGAATGAGTATTACGTATAGAGGTGATAGAAAACAATTTGAACCATTCGCCTCAGCTTTTGAATATGAAATTACAAATTATTGTAACAATATTGGCTCCGTTATTTATAATTATTAATGGCTGAGGATTATATCGCTCTTTGGACATCGCTTGAATGCCAAAATTTCGATACATCATTCGCCAATTCTACGTTCTCCTTTAGTTATAATATTTATTTAAAAGTTAGCAAAGAAATACACCATAACCGAATTAATGAATTAATTATCGTAAGGATTATAAACAAATTGGTTCTCGTGCAAGTTAAGTTTACTTGTAAAAGTATTTTGGGTTAATTTATGCCTCAGAGTGGTATACTATCTCATAATAACAAAGCATTGCAAACACTGGTTATACAAAGATGATGGTAATTTAATATATGTACTTAACTATAGTTTCTTTACATACAGTATGTTACGGTACACTGTGTCAAATTATTTTGCTGTAATTTCACACAGCAGCGCTTTGATAAATCGCTATCGCATAAAATCCGTTAAAAATTCTTCACGTGCGCCAGTTATTACTTTGGATTTTTACAGTCGTGTATAGGGTTCGCGTTTAAAAGCACGCGTTCCTTGTTTTAAAAGGCCTTATTGTTTTGAAATTAAATGCAAAGCATTACTCGTAAGAAAAGATAGATTTTAAAATTCGATGATTTAACATTATTTTGTAATCCTTTTATCGAGAAATGTACATTGCAAATCATAGTTTCGTTTACTAGTACCGATAATGACTATATGTATTAGCTCTAATTAATTATTAATTCGATGAAAGCTTATGAGTTCGCTTCATAGAAAAGAATATTGTAAATACATTCCAAATCATACAAGCAATGTTGTACGTTGCATATTAGGAATGTCTGGCTTTGTACATAATTTATTTTTAGCAATAATTTGTACCAGATTTCAATACTGATTATTATTTGTTATATCATTTTCTCAGTTTATAGGTTTTATTTGAAGCGCTTAAACGAATCGGCACATATTCGAAAATATTCATAATTGAAGATCGTGGAATAATTTAGTGCACTAAATATGTATAGTATACCTACTACTTGGAATAACATCTGGCGCAGTGATTCTTTATGAATGCATATGAAAATTACTCGAAAAGTAGGGTAGACATATAATTTTTACGATGTTATTCATAATTAGTATTTGCTGTTTATGTTAATATATTTAATTGATTATAATTATAACACGTAGCTGAATTATATTTAAGTAACTGGTTGATTGATTTTACTTATGGTAGGTGATATACAATCGAAATGTAATTCTTACTTTTCAAATTATTTTGACCAAAGCTATACGCCATAAGCAAAGTAATTACAAATAGGTTTCCATGTGATCGTCAGTGCAAAAGTGGACATAATTGAAAGCTCTACTATAAATGTGAAATACCTCGGTAAAAATCTTAAATAGATACAGAGGGAGATGTGTCTGTATAAATCCTAGCGAATATTTAAATGTAAAACTTACATTCTAGATTCGTATACTGGTTGTGATTCATACCGTAACTGTGAAAGGGTAGTTACCAGATAATATACGTGGAACGAAAAGAGAATTTTGATGCGTTCTAGAGTGCAAGTAGTATGGTTTCTCCTGTTATAATCGATCACACGCGCAGTATTCATTTGTGCGAAAGCTGTGCGTGCAAACGAATATCATTATTCGGTTTTAATTACTTAGATAGGTACAGAAGTAGGATACGTACATTCGATTATATCCAAGTTTAGTACGGACAGTAAGGATTTAGTATGAATTTCTTACAGTCGAGCACGTAATACACAATACTATGAAGTTCTTAAAAGAATGCTATGTGATTAACAACTAATACTTGTCTTAGGAATATGACATGCCATTGATAGCATGGAAATGTAACACGATATGGTCACGAAGTGACGTCGAATTGTTTCGCACTTTGTTATTTTCGTGTTAACTAGGATTTCGAAGTATGAGAAATAAATTAATTATCGCGATAGGCACACATTTGATTTGTAAATTTATAAATGAAATCATAGCTGAATCTTTATATCATTATTGAAAATTTCGTAGAAGATAGAAATGAAAAGACTGATCTTTAGAAATGCTCACTATGTAGTATTTATTTCTCTGTATGCCGCAGTTTGCGTTTAGATTGAATTAGCAATGTAATCTTCAATACCCCCATTACGTGATCCTTAACAATGTAAATACCAAATTTCGAGATGAAGGAATTTTATATGCGTAATTTTACGAACATAATTCATAGCTATGCGACTAATGCCCTAATACATGTCCCATGTCTTATAGTGATACATTAGAATTATAGTAATCGATTTAAAACAATGATAATTTATAATTGGAAATTAAATTGCACAAAGATAATTCATCTTCTCTCCTCGTTGCAAATTAAGTAGTGCCCTTCAAAAAACTCAAGTGGCATATTTAGTGAATAATTCATTACCACACGCAAAGTTGCTTCCACGTTTAATTGTAAGATGTTCGAATTGTTCCATGCGTATGTATTAGCTTAAATTTCGAAATGTACCGAACAGTAAGAAACTAATGCTACAAGGTCTTTTACATGAAAATAAGAAAGAAATATTTCTCACTAACTTCATTAAACTTCTTAAAAATCATTTTACAACAATTAACGAGCATACTGAGGTTGAATTTTTTTTTAATAAAGCTTAATGAAATTGGTGAAATGTAATATTGTACCTTCTATTACTCAGGTACACGTCTCTTACAACACAGTCAACATCGTGCAAATTAGTGCACGATAGATAGAGAAATTGAACCGAAAAAGAGATAGTAAAAATACAATTACCACTGCGTAATATGATTTGCTTGTTATATAGAGCCCTCTTACGACTTCTAACGTACGCGAAGTTTTAAAAAAAGCTGGCTGTAACATTGCTTCTAGCTTCTAAAGACTTAATGAAAATTTCGGCGATACAAAAAATTCTTTTAAACCTGCGCATTAATATTACGGCCCGTACTCGCTCGCTTCTCGCACCATCCATTCGACCCGACAATGTAATCTGTTTAATTAATTCGAGCACATTATCGCTGACATTTGCCAAAGAAGTTATGTAATGCACCTCGATAATAAAAAATTCAAATATTAACCTTAACGAATAGTAAATGACACAGCAAAGTCACGGATGCGATTAACGAAGGTATTAATCGAATTATCGTGACTTTCCTGTTTCCATTGATATATTTTACATTCCACTTTATACCGAAGATCCGAAACTTGTAATTATTCAGAGAGTAATTTCTGGTGCTATTTTCTGAGCCGCTGTCATCTCTGTATTACCAAGAACATTGCAAATATACCATGTAATTACGTGTAAATTATATTAATCGAGAGGTTCTCGTAACCACTGCCGTTTGAACTAACTACTATAATTACTTTGCTAAAGTATTCAGATAATGGGAACTTGTAACGCAACTGCCTGCAAAGAACACATTGCGCCAGCGTTCGATGTGTATTAACAGATTTGGCGGTTCGGTGTGATCTTTGCAGGACAGTAGGTTTAAACATATGGAGTGGATGTGTAAAAGATACGGGAAAATAAGCAAAAGAGCATACACTGCCTTATTTATTTTACCATATAGGTAATACATTTTATTGTCATTCATTGTAGCATAATAAATTGAAATTTCGTAATGTACCTAAACGCATTACCTTCTCATAAATCCTGTCAAATCGCCCTCTCAACCTCTAATTGAATTCTATCATTCGAGTTAATAAATTTAAAAGTCTAGAATACGATGAAATAAAAAGTAAACCAATGTAAATATTTAGATTCCGTTCGTTCCTTTCGTCCTGAAGGGAGTTAAAGGAGAGTTTACCGCGTATTTCGTAGCATACGAATGTCGCTCTACATCGCGGCTCAACGGTTCGTATGTTTCGTAACGGTGGGATCGGCGGAACGTGAAAAATAATGAAATTACATTGCGAGTGGATTTGAACAGCCAAGCAGCGTAGAAAAATTCCAGTGAAGCTCACAGAAACTCACGATGCACGTGGCCATCGATCGGGCGCATGTTTGATCTGGATCACGGCGGATGGAAGCGCGAGGAGCGGGCGAGTGTGAAGAATCTCGAACGGTCTAAATGAGAAATACGTTGGACGGGTATGCAAAATAAAAGCTCGAGCGGTCGTTTCACGAAAGATGTCCGGCGCGAAGGATTTCTCATGCATCGGAGGTCTGGAAAAGCACATCAGAGTCGTGAAGGAGACGGTCCTGTTCCCGCTCATGTACGGCGACGTTTACGCGAAGTTCAACTTGAAACCGCCGCGAGGCTTGCTCTTTTACGGGCCTCCTGGTAAACTAATGCGTTCTATGGTTCGTAGTGAAACAGAATCACGTGGAACCGTGATCCTCCGATTGACGATCCTCTGCTTCGCAGGCACAGGGAAGACCCTCGTGGCCAGCGCCCTGGCCGTCGAATGTAGCAACTCCGAGCGGAAGGTTTCCTTTATATCCCGCAAAGGCTCCGACTGCCTTAGCAAATGGGTCGGCGAGAGCGAGAAGAAGCTTCAAAAGATCTTTTCCCTGGTTAATATGCCTCGTTCATTTTTCACCGTATTGATTACCGATATCGATGCTTCCTACTTTATCAATCGCGCACGATCGCCTTATGATTTCTATACGTTCGCAGATTCGACGTGCATACGGTAGTGCCTCCATAAGTGAAACGTTTCGTGACTCCAAGAATGCTAACGCGCCATCGACACTACTTCGTTTGTAGTTGCCGCGGCGAGTGGGGAGACTGAGTACGAGTGCACCGAAATTTACGGCTTGCTCTCAGTCCCTCTCGCGTGCCACCGCAGAGAATAAAGGTCTCTGCACACATATCAGTTCCGTGCCAGTGGTAAGAAGAGATACCTTGCGCTCTGTCCCCCTTTTTTTCTTACTACTGCACGCTGACACAGAACTGATATGTATGCAGAGACTTAATAAATTACCTGCCACACAGTTGAAACTGACCGGTTCCGAGTCGGTTTCAATTTTGGAGGTAATACTGTATGTGCTAAGGCAGCGTTTCCCAATTAAATTTTGCCACGGAACCCGTTCAAATTCACTAAAATTTGACGGAACCCCGGTGACCAATTTGGAAACGCTGTGCTAAGGGATAATTGAAGATTAGTTATTCCAAATTCATTTCTTTGCGAGGAATCATCTTCCCGTTACTTATTCCAGATTTTAGGCAATACTCTGCGGGGAGATTGTAAATATAGGAGGTGAAGATGGTAGCGTAGGGAGTGACAGGGAGTAATCCCCCCTTTTTACCGAATTTTTCTACCAACCTCGAAGACCTTCACCCTTAAGTATCTTTGAGACTTAACCACTGCCTACGAGAGTCCAAACTCGATTGCCGGGCTAGTAAGTCACATCTGATGCCTGCCACCCAGGCTCACTTGACTCTGCCAGGCTTAGGAGGCGAAGGAGGTACTCGAGCCTTACACTTATGCGAAGCAGACAGGGGACACCCTTATCTAACTCCGATATCAGACACCCTCACCCTCCATTAAGCCTGGGTGCTCAGGATTCATGAGCTAGCTCGGGACCCCGAGATCGCTAATTTCCGTCCTGAAGACATGCTTCCAGGGGTTAAAACACCCATGGAAGCAAGCCTTAGGCCCTGGGCCCAGTATTTTGTATGAACAGTCTCTAATCCTCACTTGACGGATGCAGGATCCAGCCGGATCCATGCTAAATGTTCATGCGTAACTTAGTATTCATATTACATCTTGAAGGAGTTTAGGATTTTAGATCATGACAAGATCAAATTCTAATATAAAAGCTTATTCTGTACGTGTGAAATTAGAGTAAAATGGATAATGGTCACTGTGTTCGAGCTATCCACCTTCCAGGGGTTACATACTGTGGTAGAGAGTAAAAGTATAGCCGCAAAGGTCATATTCTACTTCTCCACACGGTGAAAGTTGCGTGGTTGAAGGAAATCTAGCAAAGCACATACTTAGGCCACTCAAGTGCAACGTGCAATCTCCTCGAGAATAAACATCACCAAATGTGTTTTGCGCTACTCATTACAGGATCACACGGTCCACACTGTCCCTCTCGTATATTAGTACATTCAGACTATGCAGACTGCAGAAAATAGAATGTGTCCCTGGCCCCGCGCTGTCAAGCGGTGGGACCCCTCACGCACCGCTTCCCCTTCCAACCGTCTCTTTCCCACACTGTATTCGCGGGATATAGCAGCATTGGCTAGCTACACAGCGTTGCCAGAAGTAGGGCCTCATATGACGTAGTAGGGGGTAGTAGAGGGGGAGCAGCTATTGGAAGTTGAAACTCGCATAGGGCGAATTCCACTTACCCCCAAATTGCCTGCAACGCCCGTGATTTTTATTAAGGTAGCTTTTTCCTATACTCGACTGGCCGCAACGTAAAGAATTTCAAAGTCGATTTTCTCGAAAATGACGGGCGATATCAAAAAATTCTATTCCTTTTTCTTGATTTATTTAATTGTTATAAGTCGAAAAGAAACAGTAACTTTTTTTTATATCGTGCTTCATTTTCGAAAAAATCGACTTTGAAATTCAACCAGTCGCGTATAGGAAAACCTGCCTTAATGAAAATCACGGGCGTTGCGGGCGATTTGGGCGTACGTGGAATTCGCCCATAGTGTGCACAAGTCGTATTAGTATATATAGCTCTGTGCATGCGAGGATTCTCTCTCTACTATTCCCTACTATATCATATAGGACTCTACTTCTGGCAACCCTGTACGTATCCCTGACAACGCGGACGGGACTGGCGAGTGACGGGAGTGCCCTGCTTTAGACAGCGCTGCTCTAGCCACTCTACTGCATTAGTATCTCCACTTCCTCCTACTTTTACGACCTCCATATTCCCTCCATCCACTACACTATTTCCACCCAGAAGCTACGCAACACGAGGCGTCCAATTCCTAAACTTCCTACCACCACTGAGCCAAATCTTTCAGGCTCAACAATCGAAGCCCTGCATCATCTTCTTCGACGAGGTGGACGGTCTGGCGCCGGTCAGGTCCAGCCGGCAGGACTTCGTGCATGCCAGCATCGTCTCTACTCTCTTGGTCTTGATGGACGGCTTGGAGAACAACTCGGAGATCATAGTGATCGGGGCAACCAACAGGGTCGATGCTATTGATCCAGCTCTAAGGAGACCTGGTCGCTTCGACCGAGAGCTCTACTTCCCCTTGCCATGCTACAGCGCTAGGAAGGAGATCCTCTCGGTACCACTGCTCCGCCAAGAGTCACTCCTCACTTCCCAACTGTTGGATGTCTAGCTAATGTTGATCTTATGCGTGCCGGTAGGTGCACATCAAGGGCTGGAGGCAGAAACCGCCACAGAAATTCTTGGCCTATCTGGCGACGAAGACTGTCGGATTCTGCGGCAGCGACTTGCAAGCCCTTTGCGCTGAATCGGTCATGTGCTGCGTCCGGAGGAACTACCCGGAAATATACACAACCAACGCGAAATATCAAATCAACGAGCGACATATTAAAGTAATTAGAACGAAGATAAGAGCACTTTAAAGAATTCGTAGCGTAATCCATAGTGCACTGACTGTTGTGGAGAAATAACTCTGCAAGGGGGGGCTAAGATGTAGTTCACTGAGAGTTGTAGTGTTACACGCGGCAAAGAAAGCCAGGTAAACGATACTAATTATGCGAATACCTTGGTATATCATGCATGGAATGCGTTTGGCTGGGTGGAATCGTTTTGCGCAAGTTTCGCCCTTTTGCAAAATATAGCACGATGATGGATGGCTCGAGGAACGTTGAATTAACCCTTGAGGAGCGTAAGTCGAGATTAGCATACATTCACCGAGGTATATTGGTGTTTGTGCAATGAGAAGTGGCTGGTATGTTCGCCTGGAGCGACTTGTTTAATCTATACCCACTGGAGGGGTATACAATCAGAACCGATAGCGTTTCATAAAGTACTGCAAAGGAGAATGTGCTCCCCAAGGCAGAGAGAAGTTTCTCAATAGAGGCTTTGTACACACTTTTTGAATAAGTACATCCCAAAACAATCCCTTTCTCGAGATAGTTATTTCCTTTCTTATTTAATTGCTAACTCCTTGAATCTTTAATCGTTTTAACGAAAGTTCCGTTACAATAGGTCGAGAAGCAAGATTTCTTAAGGGCTCGACAGAACATCATGCCAGCGTCCCATCGCGTTTCAGTCACGCCTGTAAAATCTTTGTCCTTCAAGATTCAGCCTCTCCTTCAAGACAATTTGTCACGCATTCTATCGGAACTCGAGATCCTTTGCCCGGCAGGAATGTTGGTTTGCGACGTCATGTGAGTATTAGATCGTGACTGAGTGAAAGACTAAATAGGCTACAACATTTTCGACACGTGCTCGATGACCCCGTTGAATATTATACGCCCAAGTTCCTTTCAGCAGCTTGCTTTCTTCTTTGCTAATATTTTCCTAGGAACTAAAGCTTTCAATAAGGTGAGATGGGGGTTGATTTTTGTTATCAGTAGTTTGTAATTCATGGAAAGTGTTGAAGGATCTCTGTTATAGTACTGGCAAAGCTGCGTCCAGGTCAACCAGTTGCCCAAGGATTTTATTGTGCGGCGACGATGACTCCCACACTCGTCATCTGGGGCCAGCGTTGCTGCACACGCTGGAGCATCTTCCTTGCCACATGTTGGACGTTACGACTTTGTTCGAGGAGACTGGTAGAGCCGCTGAAGAAGCCATTATCCAAGTAACCTAACAAGACAATCCGTGCAATGCACTGGGATATTTTATTCCGTGTTATTGGTTATTTCATTGTTAACTCGGCCACAAAATGATAATCATTTAATTAAATCCTGTTGTTGGTCGCGCTGCTTATTAGAAGATGAAGATGGCTCGGCGAAGCCTGCCGGCGTTGCTCTACGTTCCTGATATCATGGTTTGGTGGTACTTGGTGGACGAAGCGGCGCGTGTCGTTTTCACGTCTTTGCTGCAGGGTCTAGATCGATCGGTGCACTTGTTAATTTTGGCTACGGCCAATTGCTCGCAGGAAGATTTGCCAGCAGATGTAAGGAATGCAATGGATTCATACGTGATAGTGTATAGTAGTCAGGGCAATAAGTAGCGATAAATTTTGGGAGCAGCAACTTTTGGGAAGTGGCAAATTTGGGGAAGCGGTAAATTTGAGGTAGTAATATTGAAGGTTTTAATGCGTACTTAGTGAATTACAATATGTTAGGAAAAAAAATAGAAAGGGGATATAAGAAAAAAAATAGCAGTGTACTGACAAAGAGAATAGAAGTCTAAATTTGAAATGTAAAGAAAGTGGAAGACACTTAATTTTGATGCATCGAATAATAAAAATTGATGCAATTATTATTCATGTGTCACGGATTGTACTCATCCCCCGTTTTGTCGTTATCAAATTATTAGATCTCCTGTTTATTCGACCAACATCAGGGCGAAGTGTTCGAAATTATGCCTCCCGGAGAGCAGGAGCGTGAATCATTTTTCAAGCAATTGTTCCTTCACTCGGCGTCTGACATCGAGTCGAATCAATCCTCCCAAGGTACAGCGTCACGATGAGTTTTGAAAACCCTAATGCTATTGTTCAGCCTTTCTCTTGAATTCTAATAAAAAAAAAGAAAAAGACTACCACACTGCAGCTATCAACTTTTCGAAATTAACATTCTCTAGCTGGAACAGAAGCATGGTGGTAAAAATTTTCTTAAAATAATATTACATTTTTCACCCACCCATTTCGCATTAAAACAGTGGATTTCATTCAAACTGAAGCGAACCCAAAAAGGACCCAAGGCGGAGGGAGGAAGCGGAAGTCAGCAGGGCAAAGCAACTCCGCAGAGAATTCTTCGACGCGTAAGTGCACGATCCTTTACTCAACCACCGCAAAGTGTCTATAAAGCACTAACGATACTGTCCCGTCGGCAGAAGAGGTATCGTCGCGAAGGAGCAAATTCGGGTCGAGAACGCGCAACAAACTTTGCACCGTGCGATCAGCCCAGTTGATGACGGCAACGAAGTCAAGTAATACGCATCGAATATCGATTTACAATCACCAGACACGTAAAAGTAAAACGATCTTCTCCCTGGTCAGAAATTACCATTAAACGGAAAACCAGCGGGTCTGGCGAAGGGCCATTATCGAAACGGGCGAAGAACGTGCCCGGAGGGAATTTGTCCTCGTCCAGCAACGAGAAGTTAACAGATTCCGAGGCGGAAGAGCTGCTACAGAAGATCACCGTGGCGACAGAAACTTGGCCCTGTCACGATCTAGAAAGCCTCTACGCGTCCCTCGAGCTGACTTTGGAGAAGAGCGAGGAGGATTCGTGCGCGGCGGTGGAGGAATGCCTCGGGCAATTCAAGGAACTGAGGAAAGTGAAGGTGCACGTGAAGAGGGAAGAAACTTGAATCTCTTCGAATTTTTCGGTAAGCAGAAACGGTACCCCGTGCAATTCCACTGGCATCAGTCGGCGCCCTTTCTCCCACCCGATCTGTAATTTTCAGTCGTTCGCCATTGCAAACTAAGCTGCTAACGAGCACCTGCTAAAATCTGATCGTACTTGCTCAGGTGAAATGGAAGCACGATATCAAATTCTGCTGATACTGCATTCTGGCTCGCTCGCTTCGAATAGTTCTTCGTGGTCGTGCGTGTAAGCGTTACGTGTAGTCCTGCCAATTATTATCGTCCATTTTGATAAATATACTTTGTGAGATGGATACGATTGTAGATATTCAATGGGTTGTAAAGTGAATTTGCAATTGCGTTCAATGAGGTGCCATTTTTGTTAGAAGAGTATGCAACCCCGGCCGGCGTGAATTACGTGAAATTTCCGGAGCATTACACAGTTGAGACTTTGCTGTGTGTGAAATTCCACATTCCTGAATTAGGAGGCATTTTACCATTTTTTATTTTTTGTCTGCGTATTACTGCTTTTTGGGCTGCTGAAATTGGATGTTTTAATTTGCTCCGCGGACCCTGTATTTACTTTGGATATCGAGATGCAACTTGATACCGTTCTGAGGTGTCGAAACTTCCTGAACCCGAGGCGAGCTTAATTATTTCGGTTTGTACAATGAAACCAGTACACTTGAACGGGCTGTGGTCCCGTTTCGTAACAAAGAAAGTGTTCAAGTTCGTGCGGTTTGGCGCGAAATCACTTTCTCCGCTGGGATAATGCTAGTAATGCTACCCACAAAGGAATTAATCAGATCTCGTCGCTCGAGTTGCATGATCGTGGATCATCGTCTTCGAGCATCCTGCTAAATGTTCTACAGGGGTTAAGGAGGGGTATTCTCGTCTGGAGGGACCAGATCCTCTATCCCCTTTAGGGACGACGCACAAAAAAGCTACCCAGTTTTTACCAATGAGTATTATCCACGCGTATTTAGTCACATTTCAGTAAATTGTAAGAAAAACTTGCAGACACGTAGAATAATAATTAATGGAGATATAGTTACAGACATAAGATACAGTTCTTTTGTGCGTCGTCTCTAAAGAACGGCAAAAAATTAGCCTTCTAGACGAGAATACCCCCTTCAGGGGGAATCCCATTCTTTGAGCTAAAAACATAGCGAATTTTTAGATTTTTTTTTTAAGAAACTAGCGATTCGAATAACTTAAAATTTGGACCATGTTTTTATGCATCTCTGAAGAAGTTGTAGTTTTTTTATTATTAATTTTTAATAATAAATATATGAGTTATGCATATTTGAGTGGCGTAAGGTTTTGGAAACTGCCCCTTTGCGAACTCCGAACTCCGAGCTTCATGTCTTGAAAGTAAACATTCTGCAATTCTCAGGCACCACTTTCACTGTTTCCCTAAAAATATCGTCGTGAGAACGAGCCAACGCCATTCAAAGTATCAATTGCAGAACATTCGGGAAGGCTTCTTATCAGTCATATCAAGTGTGTGGTCGAAAGTTCAATAGAGCTAGAAGTTGTCCACGAAATAAAAAAAAACTTCGAATCCAAACTGTGGGTAGTAACCAACATATAAAGAACCTACTTATATGACAAGAAGAAAATAATCATAAAGGACACAAGCCCTCCATTCTTTCCTATCCCATCAAAAACTCTACCCGTTCCCTCAGATGTCCTTTGCGAAGCGTATAGAATCATCTCCCAGCGCGAGCGAATAGAATACAGCCTCCCTTCGTTTCGGCCCAAATCACCCGCCCGAAAAGCAAGTACCAAAGTACCAGCAATTGGAACAATAGCTTGCCGTCAACGAGCAAAGTTGATTGCCGTACGGCATCAATAGGGCAGCCTCCTTTCCATCCGCGCGTCACATGCTAATTCACGATCAGCCGTAATTGTCTCTTCTCCCCGATGACGGAAGATGGAAAGCAAGATCGAATCTCCTTGAAGAGAGGCGGAGAGAGCGACGCTTATGGTTCTCCAGGCTTATCAGTTCGTGCCGGGCAGCCGTGCAATGCGTTGCCTCGTCTTGCAGTTTCATCGTGGCTCCGATTTCATGCGCGGCATACATACACCCCCTCGCGGAACATATGTGCCGGCTCTCTGACTTCCGTTGATCGTCCAGGGACCACCGGGGACCGGGTACCATTGTGCGACCAGCCTCGAGGATTTTGGTGCTGCTTCCAGTTCGGCGCGAGTGGAGGAAGCTTCTTCGCCGGAATCTGGTAACACGCGGGCTCTTGCGCGTGCCAAGCTTTTGAACCTTTGGGAACGTCACCGGCATGCGTACTGGTGGTAGCCAGGATTTTTAGAAGTCGAGGGCATATGACCGAGCAAGCTATCATATTAATAAATGGGGAGTTTTGCGTGGTACCATGGGATGTAAGAGGGGAAGTGTTGTGGACTGTGTTTAGAAATAGGGATGATGTATTTTTGGCCCTTGGGGGTCGTTTGGTCTTCAGAGGGGCACCTGTGATTTTGTCCCTCGGATGGAAGCGTTGTGGATCGTAACAAAAATCTTGATATATATATATATATATATAGTTAGTCATTTATAATTTTAAATATATATATATATTTTAAATATATATATATATATATTTAAAATTGGGTATTTATTGGTGGTGTGTCTGTAATAAAGTTTGAAGTATAACATTAGATGCACTCGCGATGGGGACCAGTTGCCTATGAGCGTACAGTGGACGGTTCTAGTTGTCTGTCTTATCTGGCGAGGAAATACTATTCTTTCAGTATGGTGATGATACGATCTCCATTGTGCATGATTTTACTCGTCCAAAATTGAAACAGAACTATACGACGCTGTTTAGACAAAGCTGAGATGGCTTCGTCGTGCTTCGTATACATACAGTGCTTGGGAATATTTATTGCATCAATTTCAAAATGATGTGGTACACAAGAATTAATTGTAAAATGATTTGTATCCAACTTGTTTTGGCCAAAATAGTGAGCTACATATTTTTGCAATAAATATTTCCAGTACTGTATCTGTATCTAGAAACTAATTAACTTCATCGTATGAAATATCCCTGAAGATCAGTTTTTAATAGTTCATGGCTGATTTCGTGTCGTTCCAATATCATTTCAATGTTCGTAAAACAATCATCTGGAATGTTCTTGGACGGTTATACGCCTCAGCTCGTCCGCGAAGGGTTAATAAAGAATACATGAACTCGGTTAACGTGCTGGAACAGGTTCAGAAGTATTTTACAGAGTTTCATTGCAAAATGGACATTCAAAGCTTATCTATTTTTCATTTTAAATCGCATTGTGACATATGTACGTGCATGACGGAAACGAGGAAGAAACAAGGGGACTATTATTTCATAATAGGTCTTCCATTTCTTATCCACGTTAATAATACTTTCGAACATCCCGAGTTTGTTAGGGGCGACGTACCTGCTTAGTGACCGCATAGTTGTATTATTTTCGCATGACTTCGGGAACTGTAGGGAAGTGAAAACCTAGAGAAGGGAGCATAATTTCTTATGAAACATGCATTCCCCAATTACTATAGCGTTCCTACATTCTAGGGTCTAGTACTCGGTTTGATTTACTTATCGTGTACTTTTATTTCGAACGTCACGGACGAACTATTTTCCATTTATATTTGCTCCGCTCCATTATCATACCTACTCATTGTCAGTCTTGAAGCTCTTTTCGTTAACAGTGCGCTTCATCGATGAGCAGAAAATTGAATTCGTATCTAATCAAGGGAGAATTGTAATTAATATCTTCCCCCAAGGGAATTCTTTCTGATCAGCACGCAGCATCGTGTAACAGAAATTATAACAGCTCACGTTCTCGAACGCGTAATGATAATAACTTGTGTTGGCTTGCGATAACAACAGAAACACCAGCGCTCATTATTTTCGATAACATTTATTATAGAAAAAATGTATAAAAGTGCAAAAGTATATCTTCCATATAAATCACACGACCGGCATATATAATTAAAACGTACGGTATGAAAATACTTATTCGCAATAAGTAGCGGCCGCATAAACTGTTCATAAAAAGAAACAAGAAACAAGCGAAACTTCCCAGTAACACGAGTCGCGCCGATAATACTTTAACGATGAAACATCTTTGCGGCACACTTGTGAAAGCAATTGTTCGTGAACGCGACGATGAAGAAACTAAGCAACCAATGTCTACGATAATAATACTAATTCCACTGTGCAGTGTGAGCTTATGCTCCGTCGTTATACTATAACATATTAAATTATTCACCATACAGTAACTTTTATTAAAAAAAAAAAATATCACATTAATACTTTAAAACGCGCAACGCCAATTAAAAACAAATAATACCTTCGGACTATTGAGAAGTCGCCTACTTTTCGTGCGAACGCCACATCCTCCTTTCCTATTTCAATACTCTATAAAACGTGGCCGCTGAAGGACACTTCCTCCAATTATTTATAACCGGGAACGTTGACGCTTTGTCTCTTAAATCCAGTGTTATTCGCAGATAGAGCTTCCTACGTGCAATTCTTCCCCATTATACGTCATAATTTGCATAAGGTCAATAAGGTACAGCTATAACGCGTTATCAACTGAACCAGGGAACAATTTTATAGCCACCTTCCAGGATACGCGATTCTCTCCAGTCTTCCAGCTAAGCCTTATCGTAGTCGTAAGTTCTCACGGTTCTTGATAGATATATCTCTTATAAATACGAACGTTTATAACATAAATTAAATAAAGAAACATTTCGCTCGCTAACAAGTGGTAGTGGGGAAAAGGAGAGAACCGCTTGAAATGCACGTAGGAAGCTGCCTTGTAGTACAGTGTTGATGTGTAGGGTAATTTGAGCAGTGCATGGGAAAGTCCACAAGCTGCGAATGAATGCACACCACGAAGGGGCGGGACGAGGGGAAATGCTGGGGGTTTCTAGTTGGAGTGGTGGGGAGCAAAGTCCTCAATCACCCAGAGCGGCCAACAGATTTTCTTCCGACTAGGCCTGCCAGGCGTGCTGGCCTATATGACGTCATACGGTGTAGGAGAAGGGGAAACACTTACATTTGATTGGTAACGCCGTGACGCCATGCCAACGCCAAGCCAATCCCAGCTAAGTGACGTCATATGTGCCAGTACGGATCGCGCAATATAACTTCTGAGCGGCTGCTGAGTAGGGCCGTGAGTCAGCCGTGCGCGCGACTCGTTGCCGGGAATTGGGTTCCTGCAAACTATTCAGTCCGCTGCGAATAGTTCGCAGGAACCCACTTCCCGGCAACGCCAGTACAAGGAGAGAGTCCGGCAGTCGGCGTTCTTTTAATTCGATTCGAAAAACGGCCACGGTCGCATGTTTTTCCCACACACGGCCTACTCTGTGCGCGTACTGGATCGCCTGGCAACCCTGGTTCCGACTATAATGGCACCGTTGTTCCTAGTCTACGCTCGTCATCCATTGCTTCTATTACAGTCTATTCATCGGTGTCGTTGACTAGATCTATTACGGTTGGTCTGCTGCCCCTATTCTCCGTTCCGCCGGAACACGGCACAAGAAAGCGATTAACAGTTCCCTGCACCGTCTCCGTATTATTGTTTATCTCGAACGGCTCGTTGTAGTAGTTAATCCCGTAACGATGCAACACTTCCGAGGGGACATTGATGTTGCCATTAAACATCATCACGTTCTCCTTCACGCTGTCCGTTATGCACACCCTGCTCTGACTCGACTTCTGCACCATCGCTAACAGCTCCTTCGTGCTGGAGACGTAGTTCTCGTTCGAGACACTCCTGATAACGTTACCGTCGAAGCTCGGCTGAGCCGTCGCTCTCTTCTTTCGCCTGACGGAGTCGTCGTTCGCGTTGCCGTTCCTCGTGTCCGATTTCCCGCCGGCTCTTCTTCTCTTCCTTGCTGGCTCCGCGGTATCCCCCCTCTCGAGCAAGTGCCAACCCTGCTCCTCCATTTGCAGCATGTCTTTGATAGCATCGCGCAACAGCATCTCCTGCTCGCTGCGATTCGGCGACTCGTGGTTGATTCCTTCGCTGATCGCGTGGCCCCGGATGATTCGCAGAACCTCCTGCACCTCGTCGTCGGCGTTCCGCTCGGCGACGAACGGCGGCGTTGGGTTTCGCTGTTGCGAAGGAATCGGAGGACGGTGTTGGATTTTATTCGCGGGTGGGGTGGTGTCATTATTCGACACGATGATCGGTATGATTATCGGGACTACTACCGGGCTGGTCGCGCCCAAGTTCCGAAGGCTCTGTTTCTCAAACGGCTTCTCCCTGGGCGTCTCGTTGGCGTTGATGTCTTTTTCAAGGGACTCTGCAGCCTGCTCCGACAGAATGCCACTGTCGTCGCTCACGATTTCAGGATTGTCGTTGCGAACAGAGCTGCAGCTAGTAAGCCAGGAATTATCATTCAAGTCGCTAACTGGCGATAGATAATGCCGAGCGGATAATTCGTCCGGGTTACCGACTCTGAAACAGAGCATGCCCGCGGTGTCGTTCCGCGCGACAGTTCGCGTTACATTCGATGGGGAGACAGGGGCACCGTTGACTTTCTCGCCAGTGGACGTTGCGCATGACTCCGCCAGCCTGTCCAAGGCGGGACTTCCCTTGTTCGTCGCACTTGCCTCGCAATCGGTGTCCTTACATGCTACAATGTTGCCAGCCAAATATTGATTTGTGCTGTTTACCACACGCATACTCGACGTGCAACACTGACAAGGACTATTATCCAATACAGGGAGATCGATACGCGGAACGCTACTTTCGCATTTTCTCATGATTAATTCTTCGACACGATGCGCGGACTCGGTTTGCGTGGCTATGTCGGTGTGTATCCTCAAATGCTTACGTTTCATGTCTCTCCTTACTACGACTTCTGCCCCTATCCTTAAGGTCAGCCGTAACTTCCCGCCCGGCTTTGCCCCAGGACTCTTCCCTTTGGGAATGGTTGCCTGCTGCTCGGCAGGTTTCGGCGATGCTTCCCGTCCGCGGCTGCTGTCCCTCGCACAGCTAAGCTCGCCGCTGACGACGACGCCGTTCGTTTCATACTGGCGGTGCCTTGAAGCCGCGTGCGCGTTCACGTCGGTTACGCACTTGAAATACTTTCCACATATTCTGCACATCGCCCCTGGAACGACGACACTACAGTCACGCAACTTCACCTCACGCGGCACGTTAATCTTCTTGGTCCTGCGGACACCGTCCAGCGTGGTGTACCCGAATTGGCATCCCTTCATTCGAAGGCCCATGCTGCGAAAGAACGCCTCCTTTCCGATTATCGCCGTGTCGCCGACATCGTGCGCCCGTGGGAGATGATCTTCGCTGCGGTTGCTGCTTGTCCTCGGCGAGTAACTGTTTGGATCTGCAGCACCGTGGCAGTCCCTCGGCATACGTGGCGCCATCTCCTAACGGTCAGTGACCCCTGTAAATAATCATCAAAAACCTATCGTTGTATTGATGTTCCTTTTCATTTTCGTGTCCGCTAATACGTTGGTGAGTGACCGACATCTGGCAGAAATAGTTGAGATTAACTCCGACAGGAAATGTAGCGCAGCAGAGGTAGATCGTCTCGATGGAAAAGTTAGATCTGGATCCTTAGGTGCGAGAACAGTTGTGCCCAGTTAAGTTGATAATCTCAGGTCCCGGAGAATGTATCTTTTACTCGTGGCGGTAGGCGAATTTCGGTGCACGTCCGATTTCACGATTCACCGAGTTTTATTGCTTTCGGCGCTCGAGAATAGGGGAAGGGGAATCCAATGTTGTAGTGGCCATTAAAAAGGGAAAAAGTCAAGTGAAGCATTTCTCGGCGGATATTCGCTAAATTGGCATCAATCGGCTTTCAGTGCTTTGCCGATGAAGATGATACCAAACTGGACATAATTCGGAGTATAATTAAGGAAATTACATATTTAATTAATTCTCTGAATTTAAAGCAAGTGAAACATAGTCCGATTGGGGTCATGTTCGGAATCATTTTCATCACGGAAGTCTGTGGAATCGAATGGTACCGTCTTCGCGAACAAAATGAATAATATAAAAAATTCTGTATGTCAGTAGTGTGGGTACTTCACGTTTGGCTGCGCGACATCCGTTAAATTTCGCCGCTCGCCGCGCATGCGTGCCAACGGTCGCTCGAGCGATTTTACTAAAAGCCAAATTCTTTAACTCTATCGACGTGAATACGTCTTTGAAATCGGAACAGTACTGGGGGGGGGGGCATGCACGAACAGTGTAGCGTTACGAAAGTTGTGGCAAAACTGTGCGATAATGTTTCGTCTTATAACTTCGAAACTAAAGGCACCATCCAAACAATAAATATAGCGTCGCGTAGACAAAGGATGTCGGTCCATGAGGTAACCTTCGGGCCGGGTATGTAACCGCAGTGAGCGTGTGTATGGGGTCCGCAATATGTAAATGACAGAAATGTAACGTGCCTGGCGAGCTTTGGGCTAGTATAACTTCGAATTGCGTCGAGTGAGAACTGAGAGAGTGGTGTCATTCGAAAGTGAGTTTCAATAATCAATAAAATAATCCTTCAGTATTGATATCGAACTTACTCGTTTCAATATCAATATCCAAACTTCGATATAATCGTTCAAATCTACTCTGTCTACTTCGTTCGTTCCACGATCCAACATCAGGGCCGAGTATTCACGCCAAAAAATTGCGGTTTGCGTCCTCGACACGACCTACCCGAGTTTTTTTCATTGTATCCATATAAAAAGATACCACATACCATGTAAGTCGCACTATTTTCAACGAAGTTGGGTTTAAATTCTGCAAATTAATTTTGTAGGTAATTCAATTACAATGCGAATTGCGTACGGTTTGGTACCATTTTCGTCGGGAAAGCACAAGGAATCGATTGGTCACTTTCGCAAAGATCCGATGAGAAATGCGGAACTTGATATTTTTCACTTTTTAATGGTTAGTGCAACATTGTATTTCCAGCCCCCCATTGTCGAGAGCCGAGCGCTCGGTTGGGAAGGTTCCCGCAAAAAGTGGCAGCGGGGAAGGATTTTGTGTCAACCTAACCGAGGTAAATTTATCACGTCAACCGGGCACAACTGTATATATTGCATAACGAAGTGATGAACACTTCGTAAAAGATAGTGAAAATATAGATGATATTATGTTAAGACGCTTTTACGTCGTATGGGCGAATGGTACATTGAAAAATCTCTGGGCGGACTGGCACAGCCTGGTCCATTGAAGATAAATAAATGACTCATCCTGAGAGTCAAGGACGGTAACTATCCGGTGGACGCGAAAACCGAAGTTAAGCTTGCAGGTTATAAGAACCGTAATTGGAAGTAAAGAAAACTTTCTAGATACGCATATTTCTTTGAATCGAATTTAAATAACAGTAGATATTAATACGCATACAGAGAAATAAGTATCGCAATGTATTAAACAAGCTCAGAGATATATGCGAACTAAAAATAAGATGTAATCGAAATGACTAAGTAAGTAAACAAAATACTGTCAAATCGCAAATGTACAGATACTATCACTATATGAATGAAACAACGTACACCAACGCCAGTTAAAATTAATTAAATCTTCCTATTTGAAAGTCTATTTTCTAAGGAAGTAAATGCCAGAGTAATTTTGTTAAGGTGTCAAAAACACAATGGTGAATTTTGTAAGTAAGATTTTGTATATGGAAATTATTTTGAGATGCTTAAAGAAACTTAAAATTGTTATCTTATTCTTCTTTTAATTTAAAAAAAGCAAAATAATCTCTCGCCTGCAGTGACCACTTTAACTAATTAATCTAACTAATAGAATTTGAAATACAAATTCTTTTTTCAAATTGCTCTACGAAACGTTTAAAAACTTTAAGCACGGCTTTATAAAACGCAGGTAGCTATCTTTGGATAAGTTAAAAAACGAAATCACTCACGATAAAATACGCAGAGTATCGCCGATCACAATATGCAAATCCTTTAACCCCTAATTTGCATCTTCCTCATGCTAGAAGTTGCAGGAGACCGGATAAATCGTTTCTTAGCAACCACCAGAGGAAACTATGTTGAGCACGATCCCCCTGGAAACAACCCAGCGGCCAGTGTTGCGTTCGCTATGACGCAATTCCAGCGTTGCCAGGCACTTATCTTATCCCCACTATTGCGACTACACATCCCGCTCCTGGCTACAGTTAGAACGAAAATCACGCCCGACTAATGACTGCAATTACGAAACAGTGTTTTATTAATTCACACCTTCAGTTCAATTCGGCGTACCACTGAAAACTGAATGTTTAGTAGGCTCAAGAACACAATATGGCAACACTACGCAGCTGCAGTCAAACGATCCGATAAGACCCAAGAGGCTCCCCCAATGGCGAGCAAGGTTGTTTACGACCCGCCCAATCACCGTCGACGTTATACCCGGCGTGCCCTCACTCACACTACAACGCTAACCCCCCACCCCTCGTGATGCGCGACTAGCCGTGCCCTTCAACAATAGGAATGTCGAACGTGGCATATTTTGTAACTGAAAACCCACAAAATACGTTTGTGCAAAGCGTTTCTCTCGTTCAGAGCTGCTGGAAACTTTGGGGCGAAAAAGGTCCCGTCTCCTACGTTTACCGTATTTGTGATATATCTACAAGAATCAGAAGGGGTGGGGGAGGTGTTATTCAACAATTGGCTGAGGCTTTATTTAGAACGATGGAGGGAAATGTTTAGAACATGTGCGTTTATTTATATCCCATGTCCGAGGGGAGTATTGCATATTTTAAATACCCAACAATACGCGCCGCGATGGTTAAGGATGACTGTAAATATAATTCGTGTTTACGAAAGGGGAGAAAGGTTTAAGTAAATTAAGATTTGTGCTTGTTGGCAATTAATGAATGTTTAGAATGGTGTGTTGGTTCGTTTTAGGTAGAAGTAATTGGTATCCAATTTCTTGGTAATTTTTCAAACTTGTATTAATATTTGTTTATGCTAACGAGTTAAGTAAATGATTGATGTACGAGTAAGGGGAAATGTTCAGGTTTAAACAGTATGTAATAATGTTGTTGTGTTACATTAAATTGTGCGCCTTACGCGACTCCTTATCTTATGCCAGACTAAATAAATACATCTCACCATAAAAAATTATATGCATACATATACAGTTGATATGTATACTGTACATAGAGATATGTGACACCGAGGATAGAAATTGCTGACGCAAAAGAAGATAATATAACGCCACTTCGTGAATGTATAACTTACACATTTTACGCAGTTAACTATTAACTTCAAATATTTAAACTTGGGAAATATAAGAAATGCGCATCGATTTTATACGCGTATAGCTGCGTAAATGAATTTTTTTTATCACATTTTGAAGCACCGCTGTTTGCTAAATATCATATCAGCGATAAATATCATACAAATGTTAGATTATTGACATATTTTTTGGGAAATGTTGCACATTTTAACAACCCATTAAACTAAATGTAAAAATGTGTACCAACACGGTCCTGTGGCGCAACGGATAACGCGTCTGACTACGGATCAGAAGATTCCAGGTTCGAATCCTGGCAGGATCGGAAATCTTTTTTCCACGTGGAAAATTGTTTTTTATTGAAAGCGTGGAAGCTTGATCTGCTTACAGGAATAAATATAGTTTTTTACGATTACTTAGTGTGATTGGTAAAATCAAATATACGAGTGGATTAGACACATATGTGTCAGTGTTTTCGCAATTATTGTGAGTATCTGTTTCGATAACAACATTTATATTCAGATTGTTTCGGCAGCAGAATATTTCTATGATTCCCAGAAAAATATTTGTCCTTGCAGTTCGAAAACATTCACTTTAGAAAAAAGTAAGGAAACCAAACGCTGTGGCCGATGGCGCGTGCACGCGGCTATCCTTTCTTTCATCCAAACAGGTACACTGCCGCTCAAAAATACCCAGCGTTACAACAATCAAATATTACACAGTCGATTGATGACAAATCTGTTTGTCGCGTTAAACTAACACCCGCTGAAACGAACCTCGATGTTGACACCGTCGAAAGAAATTCACAAATGAAACCGAAAGATGAGTTCTAGGTAGAAGAAACAACCCCGTAGGATACGGCGTTCGTACATTGTAACGAACTGCGACGCATTCCTCTTACAAATTGTGTCGAAGAACAGTTCCTAACGTTATAACTCTACTTGGGTCTCAGCAAGAGCCGAACAGGCAGCTTTAACATTTTTCTTATAATAATCTCTGTAATAAGAATTTAACAGAAATTCGCCCCCTCATGGGGCTCGATGGAGTTAAAACAGATGTGGAGAAAATAACAAGCATTCGTCGTAAAAATACAACAAAGTGTACATCCGTAGGCAAATACTTTTGAACGTTACAGTATACATATATCAATGTTTACCTACTGTTCGTTAACTGACAAAAAAGTGTGATAAGAAATAGCAGTCGTTACTCGAGTCTTGCATATCATCCATCTTCCATGACAACATTCAGTGGACTTTGTCATTATGTATGTATCTACTAGCGACTAATTATTACATTGTATGTGCATACATTAAAAATTACATTTCAGAGCATAGAACTTTAAATGAGCGCTTAAAAGGCAGTTGTTCTTGGCATTGTAATGGATGCAGACTTCAATACCCTCGGTTAAATTGATACTTGATACGTAATGATTATTAATATGAAATAGTAAGCAACTTAACTTACTTAAGGGGACCTTCCGGTCTAAAAGTCGATTTTTTTTGTATTTCATTTTTCGAATGTTCGACCTTTAAGGAATTCGTGTTTAAACGGATTTTTTGAAATTCGTAAAATTCCCGAAGCTATAGGCATTTGAGTAGCGGCAAATGCCTGGGTAACCACCGGCCACTCGGTGCTTTTGTAAAACTTTAAACGCGTTTTTCTCGAAACAGTGTTCCCAAAATCGGTGGGACCTGTATCTCCAAAAGTTATTATCCGATTCGACTGAAACTTTTTTTATTTTGAAGAATATACTTCTGGCTAGGGATACCAGAAAAAAATACAAAAAATTGAAAATTTACAATTTTCTAAGGCGCTGAAAGGATGAAAACTGTAGGGAAAAAGTGATTTCAAACTTCAGCTATTGTTGTTTTCTAAAAAAATGTCATTTTGTATTTTTTTCTGGTTTCTCCCCTAGCCAGAAGTATATTCTTCAAAATAAAAAAGTTTCAGTCGAATCGGATAATAACTTTTGGAGATACAGGTCCCACCGATTTGGATAAATTTTTTGACGCCTCGACTTTAACGACTCCCCAGTGTCGTCTGTAATTATTAATTATAAAACAAAAAATATATTTCTGTAGCTTAAGACATCCTTAATACAATGCAACAAGTCCCATTGAATTATATGCAGTAGTTTTTCTTTAATTAATTCCTAAACATCACCTATTTTTGGGGGCTCTAGATCGGAAGGTCCCCTTAATATATTATAATATACGACTAACGATTTTGATCAAAACGTCAACTTTTTGCATTGGAAATGGAGAATAATAATGGACATAAGAAATCTGTGCGATAAAGCTTGTTAATAATGATAATTATCAGAAACACGTTACGAGTTCGTTGCCTTTTTTGTATTTAATATTCACTCTCTTTATACGCAGTACTTAACAAAATTAATACACCGTTCTTTCCACAGGGCTAACTCGACCTGCGAATGTACTTCTCAATATGGATATTCGTGCTTGTGCAATTCAGATGTGTTCGTAAGTCCCTTTTATTTTAAACGCGTACCACGTAAGAAGTACATAATAGTCAACGTAGAGCTAAATGTATCTATTTAACCCTTTGCGCCGAATTATCAGACAATGTAAAATCGTGTAAAAGCTCGGCAACCATTATCGTAAAAGGAAACATTTATTGCATGGTGTCGTTCAACGTATGCTGCCGCGAGAATGGAAGCATCAGCACCGTTTGATCGAAATGACTCGAGCAGAAACTTATTGGGTTGTGCAACAATAGGGCATTTCGTCTTAACGATGTCACCATGCACTGTCACACCACAGGCACGCAACTATCGTATGCAGCTTGTAGCTTGTAGCGCTTTTTATTGCACCCTTCACCCCTTTCACAAGCTCCACACATTTTTCCACTATATTCCTTTACATATGTAGGTACTTCTTCGTCCCTACAATGGTAAATGCTTTTATTCCTTCCATTTCCTTCGTAGCGATCTTGGCGATCTTAACAATTAACGCTTAACACGTTCCGTGCCACGGTGGAAATTCAGATCTCCGGTAGGGCTGTACAAAGTGATGAGAAAGTAGATCGCGATGTTCAGTTATTGAATATTCAAATTATTATAATTGTTGAATATTCAAATTACGATAAATTAGGATAAATGATAATAATCTGAATGTTCAATTATCGAAGTCTAATATAGAAGTTTATTTCGAGCTGTGGCACGGTCGAAGTTGTGGGTGAAAATGGACCCAGCGTCCGTTTATATTCGCGAAAATGGAATGATGTTACTGACTTTCCCAGAGTATGCTTCGGGGGAAGAAAGCATTCTAGATTCGCCACGCGGTCCATGCGAGGGTTACAAACACGGCGAGGACGATCTTCAGACTTTCGACTTCATCAGCAAGCTGAAGCTGGACCTTCTGGAGACCCATTACGGCGGCGTGACGCGTGTCAGAGGTAGCAATCGCATGCAAATTGCCTACCGATTGGAGAAAGACACCGATATCACTTTACCCACAAAGTACGCCTCAACGTTCTACCCCCCCCCCATGAGCGATGCTCGCTACTCCCCTAGTTAAATCGCACAAAGGTCGGGTGAACTGTATCGCGTTCCTTTTTTCTTTTTGCTGGGCCTCGACAGAAACATACTTCCGAACGGATTGCCAGAGAATTTCAGCGTAGTGTGCACGTTCAGAGCCAGGAAACTGCCAAAGTATACTTGGCATGTTATCAGGATCGTCGACATGGAAAAGGAGCCCCAGTTCTCGATCGCTCTGAACCCGAAAACTCTGACCCTGGACATCTCGGCGAAGGACGAGGAAGGGGGGCTGCAGACAACCTCGTTCTCGGCTGATCGTGTGAGTAGAACTCGCTCTGCCAACTTCTCCTCTTAAATCACGCGACAGTGATTTGTGCTGTTACGATAGCCGAATTCGAGGTTTCAGAATGTAACAGATCCTTACGAGAGTCCTTCAAAGTACAAGTCGTTGGTTTGCGTGTGATTTGGTCCTCTCGCTAGCAAGGCCAGCTCGAGAATGCTTTTTGCAATCCTGCATTTCCTTGCGCAAAGATCGATGGCTAGCGCATCGATCCCCATCCTTCCAGGATAACTCTGCTTCCCATCAAAATGCCAGGAGATAGTTCTATCTTTCTGCGCCTTTCTCAAGTGTCCACATCTGGGTACCACTTGTGACGCCGCTGAGGAACGTACATCGTTGCCGTGGCCTTTCTTCTTGTCAGCTGGGCCACCCATAAAGCCTGCAGACCTGGTCTGCCGAACCTTCCTTCGATGGCACCCAGACACCCTGCGCTTTGTTTCTACTTCCGCTATTTCTCACAAAAATTTAAGGTTCCCTTCTTACTTACTCGCCCTGCTCTGTTAAACGGGTAGGACGAGTTAACTCGTCATTTGAAAATGTCCAAGACGAGTTAACTCGTCGTTTGGAAATGGCCAAGACGAGTTAACTCGTACTTTGAAAATGGCCAAGACGAGTTAACTCGTCATTTGGAAATGGCCAAGACGAGTTAACTCGTCGTTTGGAAATGGCCAAGACGAGTTAACTCGTCGTTTGGAAATGGCCAAGACGAGTTAACTCGTCCTTTGAAAATGTCCAAGACGAGTTAACTCGTCAATTGAAAATGTCCAAGACGAGTTAACTCGTCCTTTGAAAATGTCCAAGACGAGTTAACTCGTCAATTGAAAATGTCCAAGACGAGTTAACTCGTCCTTTGAAAATAGCCAAAACAAGTTAACTTGTCTTTCCTCATTTATTACTGCATGCGCAGGGAGCCTTCCTGTTTAAGAAACTTCCCGTTAACAGTTTAAAAATGTGGAACGACAATTCTTCCCTTAAATTCGCGCTGCATTTCACTTTTTCATTCCGAATTATTGCTAGCTGCTGATGCAATCCGAAGCAGTCGACATGCACACACGACGAAACGCGGCTCAGCATGCGGAAGCGAAGCGCATCTCGACTAATTTCGAGCGCTGTCAACTCGTGCCTCCTTTGCAAAGCGAGCGCCTCTTAAAAGTGTCATCGACGATCGCGTGATGATTAAAACAGCTCCCATGCGGGTATGATCCACGAAGCTTGGAACTCCGGGCGGACGTGTCAGGTCGATCCTCCGTCGAATATCAATCGCGAGCCGCGTGGGCGTATGAATTACAGCAGGCCTGTCGTGGCACGTGGAAATCGTGTCACGGGTCGTTGCGTAAACGCCGCGCGAAATGGTTTAGAGGTTTTTCCAGGGCATCTGGGCGGCGCGAAAGAAGCCGCCTACGATGCAAGATCGGAGAGACTGATGAGAGCACCATTCCTCCTGACATTCGTAACCCCTTGGAATTCGCCGACCCCTACCACTCGCCATATTTCCCAAGCCTTGAACCCCTTCCTCCCAGTTCCTAATATGTACCGACAAGCCGGGAGCTACCCTAGCCGCTGCGCCAAACGGTTCCAGGGCGAACCCTTCGTCGCTGAAGCTGATTCACCCACCATAAAACAGCTTTCTAAGCCCCAGACTGGGCGTATCTCCCTCGCCACTAACAGTACAACCCTTTAAAAGACCGCGTACACTTCCCTGGCTAATTCAGTTTCGATTCTTGCCAGTTGAGGGACAAGTCGAAAGAGTAGACTGAATCCCATAACAGTTCAGTTCAGTAGATGAAGATTCCTCACAATTTACACTTTTAATTGATAGAAATCTATGGCCGCTTAAGAAATTTTCGAGCTGCTTGAAATTGATAAATTGTTTGGAAAAAATGCGAGCCACTCGAAAAGCTCAAACGGCTCCAGTATTCGAGCCCTCGTAGGACTTTGAATTACTTCAATTTATTGCTTACCCGAAAAAATATTATATGTTTTAAGAAGTGGCCAAAACTGGTACAATACCTTAAAGTGGCCAAAGTGGTGCATCTACCCTGCTAGAATATACGCGAAAAGATCTTCAACTTTCGAGTTAACAAATCCCAGTTTGGCCCCCGATCCGCAAAATTGCAACGGCGAAAATGTTGAGATGCTTGGTTGGCACAGATGTTCGACAAGAACTGGCACAAGATTAACATCGGGGCGTTCAAGGACAAGGTGATGGTGTACATCGACTGCGAGTACGCTGGCACGCAGGCGGTGAAGCCTCGAGGACCGATGAAACCGGATGGCGAGATCTCGGTATCGAAGATGTCCCAGAGCAAGCTCACTGTACCGGTAAGTTCGATCGCGCCTCTGAAATTGCGCGCGTACATTGTGCACCGAGCGGCGGCGATAAGATCAGCGGCTTTGTCCACGCGACAGCTCGGTGCTTATTAGTCAATTTCAATCGGCCACGCAATTATCGGCTGCTCCATGGGCGACGGTGTACTATATTTTTTTACGGATTTCTGGTCTAATTAGGAGACGGAAATCACATTCTTCATCGAATACTAATGAATGGTAATATGTTTTTGCTACAAAATACTCATGTCCAATTTCGGGAAGCGAGCGTGATAAATTATCACTTTTTTGCTAACAGAAACTGAGGTTTTTTTCTGCAAAGTGTACAGTCGCAACTGGAAGGCAGCTCGTAATTTAATTCCGCATATACTCGCAATCAGAAACGATGGAAAAGTTCCATGAAAATACTCCCCCCAAATATAGTCATTTCTGTCGTTTCAATGGCACTTTGCATATTTTACTTCAATTTTATTCCTCAGTTAAGCAACTTAAATCGACGGATCTCGAAGGTAAATCGAAAGGGAGTATAACTCTGCTGAGCGCACCCCTAAATTAGATTTCACTTATTAGAATGTAGGTACCACGTGAACTCGATTAAACGTGAGTTACACGATACTTTTTCTTATCCCTGGGAATCTGTTACTCTACATTTTAAATCACGTGACTGGTCTTCAGAAGCGCACTCACTGCTCGGCGCATAGAAGAGGGTGAAGTTTACAATCGACACAGCGCTCTTGCGCAATAACACGGCCATATTTCACAGAACACTTCGATGAAAGTTCCCAGAAGGCTCGCGGCATCAATTTCAACAAAGTCCGCGAAGGAGTTGCTCGCGCTGGGACAAGTTCGCGTGCGCGGATTTCGCGGAAGCCCGTGACGCGTCCGCGGGGGATGCTCGCGCTCGGCCGCGAGGCGAGCGCGCCCGTCGCATGCAGCAATTAAGAAGCACTTAATTAATAAACACTTTGTAATGAACGAGGCTAAGACGTAACTGGGACAAGCTAGATTTAGTGTCGCTCTCAGAGTGCAAAAGCGTAACACGCACAGAAAAACGTGGCGGCGGCGCTATTAGCACAGTTTAAGCGAGCCGGCAAAAGAAACTGTATTCAGTAGATAGCAACGGAATGGAGGAATATGGCAATGATAAAGGTCCGCGGGAATTTTGAAAATTAATACAGTGTCCCTGGGCTAGGTGATAAGGATTTGATAGCGCGCAAGTGGAATGTAATTGCTCGCGCGGCCACTCGTTATGCTTCATGATAATTGCTCTTCTACAGATCGATATACAGTGGATGGTCTTAAACTGCGATCCCAGAAGACCGGAGAGAGAAAGCTGCGAGGAACTGCCGGCAAGTCTATACACATATTTCACAGAACTTCGCAATCCATTAAGACCTCACGGCCGTAATTAACGTAATTGCAGAAGAGCCTCAGCGGCCCTTTATTACTTCAGAGGCGACCGCCCTGCGAACTAGTCTGTCCACAGGGGCCTCCTGGATTTAATGGCACAGATGTAAGTGCGAGCTTCCCTTTACCGATAGACACCTCTCCACATCCCTCACGCTTCTCGAAACAAAAAAGCTTGCGACTTACGATTCTACCAACAAATTCGAGTAAATACTAACAAAATCATATACCCTTGATTTATCTCCCCCTGCTTTATCTAAAAAAGAAATATAAAGACCCACACTGAGAATATTATTAAGAGTTCCTCGCCTCCACTTAGGACACCCTGTACATTTCTTTATGCCTCCCCAGAACTGGCTTTTTAATAAAGTCAGACGAACGCTATGCCGACTTTGAAAACCAAGTCGTCTATAGAATAATGGAAGTATTTATTTGTTTAGGGCTCACCGGGATTACCTGGACCCCCTGGGCCGATAGGAGAGCCGGGCCTACCTGGACGGCAGGGTCTACCCGGCCCCCCGGGTGGAAAAGGCAATACAGTGCGTCATCCGAACAACGTTCAATCGCGTGGCACAGTATAATGAATTCTTTCCTCATTTTATTGTATATTATTACCAGGGCTTACAAGGACTGAGCGGAGCTCGGGGATTCCCCGGTATACCAGGCCCGAAAGGGCCCATCGGGCCCCTTGGACCCCTCGGCGCGAAAGGAGCGCGTGGCGAAAGAGTGAGTTTATCACTTTATTGCCACCAAAGCGAAACAATCGTTCCACTTTATTCGACTTGCAACAGGGGGACATGGGATTCCCAGGACTCAAAGGGGACCAGGGTTTTCCAGGACCACGCGGGCACCCTGGACCCCCCGGCCCGCCAGGGAACGTCAGCGATTATCGTGAGATTTTGCCGCGAATCGCAGGCCCGCAGGGTCCGCCGGGTCGCCCAGGTGAGAAGGGTTCAAAGGGCGAGAGAAGCGAGCGTGGCGACGCAGGGGAGCGAGGTCAGAAAGGTAGGTACTCGTTCGATATCTATTCTTGGTGCTTTGCCCCTTTGCCGGCGAAAGATTAACGTGGCCGTGTCAAATGTTAAACGTTAGCGTTAAATACGATTACGCCGATCCATCCGATAAGTAATCCCCGGGGTGCTCGCGTAATCTAATTTGATCTTGTTAGAAATCGCAGTAAGTTGTGGGTGTCCACGTGCACGTCCAATCAGCGTTAAAGGCATTATTCTCCTTGCGCTGGCGGCAGGATGCTTAATCTTTGCTCCCTTTAACGTAACCGCGGTTAAAACCCATTAGGCGCGCGATCTTCTTAATTTACCGTAAAATGCGCGTTAAGAAGTTCTTGCGCTCTTCTTTGGGTGAGTGGATGAGGGGTTTAGCAGGGTGAAACCGAGCGGCGAGGTTCCTTCTATCGGGACAATAAATCATTCTCTACCCTTCGAATCTGTTAATCCGTTGATTGCAATGTTCCAAAAGGTCACTGACACTTTTGCAGAAATAATTCCTGCCAATGAAGTGTGTCAACAGCCGTTATTTAAAGGTCGGGTGCAATCGTTTTAATGGCTTCAACTGCCTAACCAAACTGCTCCCACTTGTTCTGCCCTCCTCTTCCTCAGATTTCTGGCGCGAGCGCGAAATTTCTGGAATACAAGTTTAAACTTCACGCCGTGGCTGTTGTGCGCATTAAAATAGCGCGTTGAATCGGAGATCGGTAATTCACATTTTTCGGTTAGTATCCCACCTGCCATTAACGATCTCTCATCATTCGCGAGCTTCGTTAATGGCGTTGCCAGGCGCGCTTTACTGAAAGCCATGATTCCAGGGCTCCCCGCTTGATGGAACAGAGAGGAGATGTCGTACGCCTCGACATCGACCTAAATACAGCCATTCAAAGTGATTGTAAATCAATTTATTGCAATCTGCTGCAGTCGCCCGTACACCCGTTCCTTTTATTAATCACTGAACGTATGACGTTGTCGTGACAGAAATGACTAGCGGCTCCCGACGCGAATCTAATTGCTGGCATTCGAACACTTCGTCATTACGTGAACTAGTTTAGATGTTCGGTAATAGCTTAATAAATGATGCAGATGTAACAGAAAGTAGGTTGCGCTGTTAAATTCGTGATACGTGCATCGATATTTTGATTGATTAAAATTATTCTTTAACTGAGAGCAGAGTTGGGCATTAAACGAAGAAAAAAATATTCGTTATCCTGGAATAACTTCGTTTTATTTAAAATTTCTATTTGTTTGAATAATGCCCAACTCTAAGAGTGCAGTATACACTTTATCGAAATTTCAAGGTAAGACTCATCAACCATTTGCATAACCACAAAGCACACATCCTCCTCATTAAAAAGAGTATCAAGGTCTTGGAGGGTTACATTTAATTATAATCGCACTCCAGGCGAGCAGGGAGACAAAGGTAATCCAGGAGAAGATGGATTCCCTGGAATAGAAGGGAAACCAGGTCTGCCTGGTTTCCATGGTCTCAAAGGGGCGACAGGAGATCCAGGGCTTCAAGGATCCCCTGGTGCACCCGGTGGAAACGGTGCACCAGGATCACCTGGGATTCAAGGAACAAAGGGGGAACCTGGAGAACCTGGTCGTGATGGTTTGTACATCGCATTGAAAATAGAATATTTCTAATCCTTAACTGGTTGCATTATTTCACTCAGGTCTACCCGGTGCAGCAGTTGGTTCCGTGGTACCAGGACCACCTGGTCCTGAAGGCCCATCTGGTGCACCTGGGGAGGATGGCCTGCCAGGGTTGAAAGGTGAACCAGGATTTGTTGGTCCACCTGGTCTTCCTGGACCAGAAGGGAAGCTTGGTCCTCCTGGGTTCCCAGGATCACAGGTAAACTCAACTTTTTGTTATTATAAAATATTTTATGTAGTAATCGAATGTTCTAGATGTTAGCGATCAATCTTCTGGATCAATCTTCATCATTATCATGTACAGGGTTCAACTGGTTTACCTGGGGAACCAGGTGCCCCAGGACCTCGTGGAGCATTCGGCTTGACTGGAAAGCCAGGACTGCCAGGACTCGATGGGAAGCCTGGAGAAAAAGGGGATAGAGGTCTACCAGGAGAACAAGGTCCTGTTGGGCCACGTAGTCCACCAGGAAACTCTGTGAGATTTGTGGTCCACTTTATGGGTACATTCTCCTGTAATTCCATCAAATATTTAGGATTCTTTTAACGGAAACTGTAACACGTGGGGCAAAAACTCTTTTTAGTATTGATTTATACATATTTCAAGATGATAAAAAAAATTCATTTTTTCCCCATGTAATCTTGAATAAGTAGCTAGAACTCTATCGGTGATAAAAACACGGTGTGCGAGATATTTCAGAATAGCCTCATCTGAAATGAAAAATCGAAAGTTTTTCTTAAAATATATGAGTAGGATTATTGTTCGACGATCGTTACTGCAAAATAATGAAAATTAGATGATTGATAGTTACATGTTGTAACTTACTGGTTTCGGAACACTTTTATTAAAGCACGTGATTTGATAAATCATCGAATTTTCATTATTTTGCAGTAATGATGGTTATACTCATAGGTATATTTTAAGAAAAACGTTCGATTTTTTATTTCAGATCAGCCAATCTTAAAGTAGCGTGTACACCGTCTCTTTATCACCGTCAGAGTTATAGTTATTTATTCAAGAAAGATTCATCGAGAAAAAAAAACAGTAAAAATTTTTTTATCATCTTAAAATATGTATAAATTAATACCAAAAATACTTTTTACCCTGTGTTACAGTTTTCTTTAAAATAAATCCTAAGAAAAAACGATTTTTTGAAGGGATTACACGAAAATTGTACCCTTAACGCTTTAGCGCCGGCACCTAGATCCGGTTGAAGGAAAAATATCCCGTTTTTATCATTGAAAATGGTTTGAATTTTTATATTTTCTTCAGAGGTTAAACTGCATAAAATAAATGAATTCGGGGTCCAGGTAGATCCATCAATCTTCAATGAATAAAACTACTCTACACATGTACTAATCTGACACAAACAGTGAATTGCGAGTGCAAACTGTGAAACAGCAAAGAAAGGGAATGTATCAAGTATGACACGTCCGGCGCTAAGGGGTTAAACCGAATACTGAGATACTAAAATATATACAATCTTTCCAGTAGCTTCTCAGAACATGCACTGTGGAAATGTGTTTGTGCAGGGCCCTCCTGGTTTGCCTGGAGCCGCTGGCTTCCCTGGATTAGAAGGAAGACCTGGACCACCAGGCCTCCCAGGCACCCCTGGGCTACCAGGCCCACCTGGATCAACGGGGGATATGTTGAGCACCAACGAGGTTCTGAGGACTATTGGTAGTCCAGGGGTCAGTGGACCCAGAGGTTTGCCAGGCTCTTCAGGTCTAGTAAGTCACCTGAACAGACATCAAAATGTAAAATGTCCTTCAAAGACTCAAGTTTCAAGAAGTTTCTCTCGCAACAACATACAACAGAGAGAGAGTGGCTTATGTCAATTCCTTTCTATTACCTGCCCCATAAAGTTCGCGTGGTCTTCGCAGCTTTAAAACGGCGCTATGTTTTAATATGAATTCAATCGCTTTAATCATTCAAGTAGTCACCATTATGTACATTCGACAACCATTTCCCAAAGGGATGCGTGCTTGTATAGCCCGTTTCTATAAAAATTTATTTCTTTTGACGAAGAAGACTGTTGCAGTGGTGATCTTACATCGTCTTCGTTTGTAAATGTTTCTTCTGTTAAATAATTTTGCGCGGACAAAAGCAGGTGATAAATTCACGGTGGGAGAATATTCTCAACTGAATTCCAAAAAATTTTCTCTCGCGCTGTCTTGCAGAAACAAGACACCCTTAAGGTGGAATCAGACGGCACGTGGATCGGCGAGCTTTGCGCGCGACTCGCCGTGTCCACGTGCCGTCTGATTCCACCTTTACGGTTTACCAATGCCGATTACCTTTTCGTAATTTCTCCCGCAGTTCGCATTAACCGTTGCATTCCAGGTTTTTCCAGCCTCTGTATAAGAGCAATAAAAGGTAATAAAACATCTGGACACCAAGTGGCGAGGTGACCACTCGGGACCGACCGCGCGAACTTTCTGGGGTAGCTACTTAACACCTAATAACACACGAAGTGCCCCTGCAATGAACCGTTAATGGATAGCGTTCGAAAGCTTAGCGATGAATTTATAACTGCCCTAAATCAGCCGGGCGAGAGGGGTCCCCCTGGAGAACGAGGTCCAGAGGGTCAAATCGGGCCAGCGGGAATCCCAGGAAAAGATGGCGCTCCAGGACTGCAAGGACTACCTGGGATCAGAGGCCAAACAGGAATGCCGGGCCTCCAAGGGCCGCCGGGCCGAAGTATCACCGACTCGGAAATCAGAGACATATGCACGACCGTGCTACGAGGTGGATATTCATCTGAGTAAATCATTCTATTTAATTAGGAAACACGAAAGCCTGATAACGTGTATCTCCAACCACCACGTAAACAGAGGCGAAAATGCAGCTTTGTTAGCCACAGAGACAGTAAGAGGCTCGAGGTGATTTTCACAGACAGATAATCTTTCTTTCGTTACCACGTGCGCATACAGAGCAGATGACTGAGATAGCAGCACTGATGCAAGGCCCACCTGGTCCACCTGGCCGAGGCCGTCCAGGCCGCCCTGGATCACCTGGTCCACAAGGTCACCCAGGTACACCCCTCAGAAAAGGGTTGCCAACCCAATTTGCCTGCACTTGATCTCATGACCATAGAATACAAGGGGTAGACACGCTACGGCTGCGAGCTTTTGGTAGCTCTTGCCGGGGGAACCTCTGTTGTCGCTCTCGGAGATGCAGAGCACACCGAGTCACCGCGTATAGAGCCACCCTTAGCGTTAACGATAGTCATAGCGAGCATCACGATGGGTCATCGTCGTCATCCACCCGGCCACGAGTTGCTTCACATTCCATCTTCATCCTTAGTTAGTGCCGGCATTCATCCAGCGGCGTGATTCACGCGCACGCGTCAGGTGCGCGCGTACCCTCGATTAACAACCGATCGAATCGGGGATCTAACATCTCACGTAGCCGTGCGCCGATAAAGACGATGGAATCCTGCATGTGTCACAGAGACGCTGAAAGAACTAACAGAGGGTCTACGAGGGCCACCCGGGTTGCCGGGGCTGGCCCGACAGGGCCGTCCCGGTCGAGCCGGAACCCAGGGCATCCCAGGTACCTACCACACGAAGGATCCTAACATGTTCTTCCTGCATCTCTCTTCTAGCGGACTAAGAAGGGATACTGTTGAGTCTGCAGAGGATTTCTGGCTACAGAGCGTGTAGTGATCGCTGTACGCCGTTGGGAAGCTCTTCCGGGGGTGAATTGAACGATGCTATATTTTTGTGGAGGATCTCAGGTGGGGACACGTTAAACAAGCTTGATGCTTGAGGGTTGCTGATGAATTAAACAGTAGTAAAGTCACACGTGGGTGGAGAGATTTTGAAGGCATATTGGGAGAAGCTTTTCAATGGTGTATGTAGATCAGTGCTCCGCACCCGGCGTGCCACGAGACGATGCTAAGATTTTTTTTTAACCAAGAACTTCAGAACTTTTTATTGGATATTTAAGTTATACGAATATGTTTTTTTTTTAATTATTTAAAGCAGATTTACAAGCTGTACAGGTCCAGTAATTTTGCGCTGCAAAAAATCTGGTTGACAGTTTTCTAAAATCAACTGACTAAAATCAACAAACCAAAATGTTTTAGAAACTATATGCGGATGGCTATGGCACAAATGTAATTTTGGAATATATGCTTCATAACTTGTGTAAGTTTTGTACATTTTTGCGCGTAATGTACCGCGGAATTCTGTAACGGGCTTAGGTGTGCCGAGGGTGAGAAAAGATTGCGGAGCACTGATGTAGATTATGGCTGGTCAGAAATGACTATACAGAGTTAATATTATCTCTTCGCGTTATACAGCGTGGCTGTTAAAACTTCATACAGTGGTCGAGGTAATTCCTCATGGAAGACGAGAGAAACACTGTGATATACCCATGCTCAGCTGTGTTATCGAGTAAGCTTCACATACAAATGCATCTGGTTTCTTCTCATAAGCAATTACCTCCTCGTCGTTTGTACCACATTTTACAACGCCCTATGCCTACCGCACAATTGTTCTGCATGCTAAACATTCATGCCACGCAACGATTTTAAAAAATTATAACCCCTTCAAAATTCGGGGAAAGAATTTAACAGTTAACCCTGCATGCGTCAAATACATCAAACATAGAATTCCATGATCAACGAATGAAATAAATTTTGTGACGAAACGCGAATACTAGATTGAATAATGTAATTAATGTTTGCACGGCGATTTAGGTGATCCAGGCCCACCAGGTCTACCAGGAGAACGTGGCTTCGTCGGATTACCAGGACCGCAAGGCCCCACAGGCCCACAGGGTCCATCTGGCGAACGTGGGGAGAAGGGCGACGGAGGACCGGAAGGCGTCGGCGTAGAAGGGCTCGCTGGGCCAAGAGGACTGCCTGGTAGTACAAAATCGTTTCTTCTCGTCACCATTCATTAGGTTTAAAGTTTTCTTTTACGCTGAGGGGGCATGTTAATAGGACCACCTGGCAACGACGGGGTCGGATCGCCTGGGAGGCAAGGAGAACGGGGGGAACCGGGCAGACCAGGTAAAGAGAAAAAAGTTGCAAACACGTTTTTAAGATCTGGTACGGGTATTTTTAGTTTCGTTCATCGACAGGCCTTCCTGGGACGGGGGGGCCACCTGGGCCGCAAGGGTCACCGGGATTTTGCGAGTCGTGCAACTACCCAAGCGCCAATTACGTGCAGTACACGCGGGGCAACGAGAAGGGCCCCTAAAGATACCTTCGCGGGAGCAGCGAACGAAATTCCCGTCTACGAGTAGCAAAGCCTACGAACTCGCAGAGAATGAAAAACCTGTGCTCAGTTATATCTCTAGAATTCTCTAACAACCACTGCCCCGTCGAGATAACACTCTAGGGACATTCCACGCGAGATCGGACACTTTTTGGAGTAACATTTCGGATGTGGCTGAAATTTGAATATGTTGCAGTCTTTAGGGATATATAAACATATCTCGAAGGATTTTCGACAATTTTGAAAAATGTCGATTTTACAGCTGTTTGAAGGTAAGTGCTAACTTTTTTTTCAATAAATTATAACTATGGAAGTAGTAAACGGATGGAGATGAGGTTTACGGCGATTTGTAGAAAAGACATTGAAGTTTTAAGAAAAAATTATTTCAGTTTCAGAAACAATTTTTTTAACCATTTTTGTGCAATCATTTTAAATAAATGCAGTTTGTTTTAACAACGGGTGCGATTTTAAAAATCTGAAAAAAAACAGAATATATTCGGCAATTTTTACAAGGCCAATTTTAAAATGCCCATATTTTTGACAATTAGATCATGAAGGGGAAGGATAGAACTATATTCTGTTTTTTTTTTAGATTTTTAAAACCGCGCCCGTTGTTAAAAACCTGCATTTGTTTCAAATAATTGCACAAAAATGGTTAAAAAAATTGTTTCTTAAACTGAAATAATTTTTTCTTAAAACTTCAATGTCTTTTCTACAAATCGCCGTAAACCTCATCTCCATCCGTTTACTACTTCCATAGTTATAATTTATTGAAAAAAAAGTTAGCACTTACCTTCAAACAGCTGTAAAATCGACATTTTTCAAAATTGTCGAAAATCCTTCGAGATATTATGTTTATATATCCCAAAAGACTACAACATATTCAAATTTCAGCCACATCCGAAATGTTACTCCAAAAAGTGTCCGATCTCGCGTGGAATGTCCCTCTGCCAATAACGTGTATGTATTTAAAAACCATTATGATTCCTTAAAAGACGCTTATTTGGGCTATTATTTAATACGCATAGATTATCGCATCGTCAGTGTACGAAATGCCTCTGTAGCTCGTCGAGATTAAATATTTCCCAAGCACCCAAATGGAACGGGGATATTTCCGATCGAACGAGCACGGGAATAAAGCGGAGCCCTCCACCGTTTCCCTAAAAACGTGTTCCCCCCCGGTATCGTCGGGCGAATCGGGCGTGCATCGCGCGCGCAACGGTCCGATTCCTCGTTCGCCCGTTCAAGGAAGCGATGGCGCCACCGGCTACCAGTGCAAGTAGAGAAATCAGTGATGGCCGCGAGGCTCGCGATGCACATTACGTCGGGATTGCGTGCAGTTTGTTTATCGTGACGTTCGAGTGGCGAGAGGAATCCCGCGGGCCGCCAGTACTACGGAGATCGAGGATCCACGCGTGTGTAATCCCCTCGGATGAGCCGTGCCCGTGGTGACGTTGCGTAGAGGCGACGCGACCCAGTACCTTTGACAGCTCTGCTCGGGGCCCAGCAGTAGCCACTGCGCGGAGTGCCGCGACGACAGTGTCGTTACCATCGCAGCACGGGCGACTTTCTCGGAACGGTGGCCGTCCTAATGAAGTCGCGTACGTAATAAACGGATACCAGAGGAGCCTTGGTCGACACGGGGACGGCGACCCCACACCCGTCACGTTTTTTCCTCTCTCTCTCTCTCTCTCTCTCTCTCTCACCGTTGCTGGAGACACGCGCACCGAAAGGCGTCTGAGGTACGTAGACCGGCAGGCCAGGTTAGGTGCATCGCCGTCGTGTCTCGTGACGCGTTACCGGGCCGTTAAGATCGACCGACAGTAAGGCTGTGGAATTCTTTCGATCACTGTATCATAGAAATCGAAGGTGCACGTAAATCTGCTGTAGCAGTCGGCTTCGTGGAGGCGAGGATTTTTCATGTTCGTCTTAACCTTTAGGTGGCCGGTATGACTCGATGATTCTAACCGACGCATGTGGAGAAGTATGGGAATGAATGGTGGAAGTACCTGTGATTAGCCAAGGAGCGGAAGCATGGAGTAATTGTACGGCGTGGATGGAAAATGAATGCGAAAGCGGCGTATTCGAATCTTCCCGTTTAGAAGGCTGTGCGGATAGCGGAGGTTACCGTTTCACGGGTTTACGAGCTTCGGAGAAGTAACGTCCCCTTATTTATTTACCGTTACGGCGTATTGTAACGGGCAACGATAAGTCCCAGCAAATAAGATTAACTTCGTATGCGTCTAATGTAATATAACGGACACTGTCCCGGCGAATGCACGTCCTAGCTGGCAAAGGAAGCGTTTGTTCTCCCCACCTCCTCTGCTAAACGGTGCTCCACTGACACGCGTTGCTTCCTCCACTCGGCACCGGTCCAAAACATTATTCTCAATTGATTCGGTCGCGTACCATTTGTACAAGTTTACCCGAACTTTTGCCGCACGGAGCGACGTATCGTGCGATCAGTGAGATCGATCTATAAACCGATCGTGTGCCGTTTACAGATCGCGCCACCGTCGGTTGACGTTTATCCCTGACGTTGATCGGCGTCTCGAGTTTCGATTATAATTCATCTCTACGCTACAAGTTCTGAAGTCATCCAGCAAATCATTTCTTCTACAACGGAGCTGTTTTACGATATATTTATCTGGCATCGTTTTCCGAGTCTTATACCCCGCGCCACTCAAGGCACGAATATCACTCAAACTCCTTCCTCTTTATCGGCGTGACTGGCGCGGTTATCTCGATCACGGGCAATCCAAAATTGGCCGCGCCTTTTGGCCGCTCCGTTTCGAGCGTTCCTCCGTACGCAGCCGAAACTGTCCCACATTCCCGGCCGTTCCTCTGTCTCCTCGGGCGATCTTATGCACCCCCCACCTGGCCCACTTATTGTATTGATTCAAACTTAGGTAGCCACGCGTTCCTCATTCCTTCGCGACTTCCTGCTACGACCATCTCTGTCGCTTTCCCTCGCTGATCCTTCCGGCAATTTCTCCGTCACAAAGACGGTAATTTCGTACGAGGGAGCGGGAAATGTACCAGTAGAAAATGGCAGACCGATAAAATTCGGGACTCCCCGTGATACCTTTGCTGGCATTATTCGCCTCCGTCACCCTCGTTCGACTAATCACTCAATGCTCTCCGCTGTTACGCTGAGATGCTATTCGTCAAAATGGACAAAACGTCTGATCGGACGTGGGTCGAAAAATTTACGACACCTGGAATGCTTCGTTTGCAGAAAACGGTCAATGTGGTTTGCAGTCATTTCGGCACACGTTTAGCACGTTCCGCGCCACCGGTGGCCCACGATTTTTATCGGTGATGAAAGTTTTGTCCAAAGGAAAATGCTGTGTCTCAATTCAGCGTCGAAATCAAAATACATAGTATAAAAAAGAGCTGAAATTATTTTTATATCGCAATTTTTCTATAACTGAACATCACAATTTAATTTCCTCGTTACTTTTTACAGCCCGACCAAAAATCTCAATTTCCATCTTGGCACGGAATGCGTTAAGTGTGAATTCAGAGGTCCCAGATGTCTATTTTATTCCTCTTTATTATCTCCGCTGTATTTCTTCTGCAAACTACTGGAAGTGTCTATGCAATTGCATATTTCGGTTCTTCAGCTTTTCAAATGGCAATAGTAGGTACCTAATCCTTTATTTTCATTATATAATACTTGTTGTGTCTCCAGCGTAAACAGTCATTCAACGTGGCCTCCCAAGTAAAAAGTAGTTTCACGTTTAAAATCAATTCCTTCGGAAACTACGCAATTAATCACATCAATTTATCCTGTATTCTTTATTTCTTCTTTCACGAGATATCACCTCTGGGCCTGTTTTAACACGATTCACAGAACACCCTGTATTTCCCTTAATTGCCAAACTGGCGGCAATCTCTATTTCGCCGTTTGTTTCGTGGAAGGATCGAAATAAGATCCCCGGATAAATAAATTTCGCCAGCGGCGCACGCGAATGTGTACTTACGCCACGCCGTGGGCATCATAAAATATCGATTAGCCAGTACAGAAACCTACATAGTTTTTTTCCCCAGCATTTATCGCAGTACGTCTATATTTACCAAGCCCATTCCACGTAGCGATCTCCTCTATGCCAGTGATATTAACCAGATCAGCGAAAAGGCTCTTTGTGCGCGGCACAAATTAGCTTCCCGTTACAAAGCTATACAAAACGAGCCCTCAACGAGATTACGTAAGTTATCCCAAGAGGGATTTGCTTCTCCAGTTTCTAGCCGATTCAGTGCCGCACGATCCAGCTCCGTTCTGGCCCGTCCGCTAAGCGATTTTCCGCTTTGACGTGCTTGTCACATCGAATCCATTAACATCCAATTCAGGCGAATTCAATCGAATTGAATTATAAGCACAGTTTAAAGGGACGGTCAAGTAGCGACGGGTATAATTAATATATCTGCATATTTCGCAGGGATACCCGGTTATTTTTCTATCGCAAGGCAGGTGCTACAAAGGAATTACTTTCCAAAGGCAAATATAAAGAATTAAACAGAATTAAGTAAGTATAATTGGAGATCTTTTTTCTTGCCGAGAAGAGTCCTCCTTCCTCTATTTTTGTCTGTCGCTACTAATAAAAACTGAGATATTTCATTTCTTCAAGATCGCTTGGTGTTGCTTAATTCAGTGACAAATTCTTGCGATAGTGTAATGAAAATAGAACAGAACTGCGCTCACTGCGTTCACTGAGCTTTCCATATTGAAGCCTTAAGAACGATCCAAGATGAAACCATGCTATTGTTATCATAGTCACCTTGCAGCGAACAGTCCTATTCCATCTCCATTCTGCAGCCCGCTTCTCCAATTGTGCAAAATACTTTCCGCGCAGCGTCCGCTACCAAGCGACCTACCCTGTGCGGAAAAATCGATACCCTTCGGTTTTTAGAGCTGGCAAAGGTATTATTATCGCAACGGTGCCGCACAACTTGATCCCGCAATCAATCGAGCAGAACGGAGAATGGATGCACATACGCGAAGGAAACGGTGGAAAAAGAATCGAGCGCGTGCACCGGTTCTGCTCGAGGAGCCTGCGGTCGAGTAGGGATCTTCCCGGCCCGGAAAGCTGTTACGAAGTTCATTGCGCCGCGTAATTAAAGCGCGAAGTGGCGAACAATGGCGGGCCGCCGATGACCATCTCCTAAAACTCTTCTCCTCGTGCCGTTTTGCGTAATAAGGCTCAGCCCCTTCGCGGTATAACCGCGGGCACGGGGCATACGCAGCGCAGCGAGCGTGTTTATAGTCGGAACAAAACCACCTGGTCGTTTGGGGGTGTTCAACTTCTATTAGGAAGGAAAGTAATATAACGGGACACTCGAGGCACCCCAAGCGGGGCGCGCAGAGGAATGCAAAACACGAAGGGGTTATAAACCACCACAAGTCGAAGTGGAAGGGACATAAAAAGGTCGTAGAAGGGGATGGAAATGGTAGCGCTTTGGATGAAAGAAAAGGTTGCGGGGGACTTTTTCTGGACTTGATTCTGACCGCAAATTAGGGGCTTTGCATGAAGATGATCGTTACTCGTCTAAACCATTTTGGTACTACAAGATAGCTGTGAAAATTTCAGTTGTTATTTGACAGTGATTTGTGTCAGTCGGTGTCAGTGTTTTTGTGAAAAATGGAAAAGATTGAATATTGTGCTGTGATTAAATTCTTGTATTTGAAGGGCAATACGTCTACACAAATTAAAGCCGAGTTGGACGCTGTTTACGGGGACACTGCCCCATCATTTGCCACCGTGAAAAGATGGGCAGCAGAATTTAAACGTGGCAGCTTGGATGATGATGAGCGTTCGGGACGACCAGCAACCGCGACCACCACCGATTACATCGAAAAAGTCCATCAAATGGTACTGAACGACCGTTGAATTAAGGTTCGAGAGATAGCAGGGGCTCTGAGGATATCGAAAGAACGCGTTTGTCATATATTGGGTGACGAATTGGGCATGCGTAAGCTATCCGCGCGGTGGGTGCCGCGCTTGCTCACTTTGGACCAAAAACGCATTCCAATGAACATTTCCCAGGCCCTGCTGGAGCGGTTTAAGCGAAACGAGTGCATTTTTTGAGTCGATTCATAACCGTTGATGAAACTTGGGTTCATCACTATACTCCTGAGACGAAGGAACAGTCGAAACAGTGGACTAAGAAGGGTGAATCTGCTCCGAAGAAAGCGAAGACGGTTTCATCGGTCGGGAAGGTGGTTGCGACTGTTTTTTTTTGGGATAGTCATGGAATTGTGTTCATTGACTATCTTGGAAAAGGTAAAACAACGACGGGGGTGTACTACGCATCATTACTTGACAAGCTGCAGGCAGAAATTGCGAAAAAAACGACCGCGTTTACAGAAGAAAAAAGTGCTGTTCCATCAACAACAATGCACCTGCTCAAACTTCGGCGGTCGCCTTGACTAAAATTCACGAATTGCGGTTCGAATTGGTTGACCACCCAGCGTATTCGCCAGGTCTGGCCCCCAGTGACTGTTTCCTCTTTCCTAAGCTCAAAATTTGCCTCGGAGGACAGAGATTCTCATCGAATGAGGAGATTATCGCATCCGTAGACGCCTATTTGCACAGCAAGACGCTAACTACTATTTGGAAGGTTTAAAAATGTTGGAGCATCGCTGGGAAAAGTGTATCGACTTACAAGGAGACTATGTAGAAAAATAAAGCTGCATTTGCCGGAAAAAATATTTGTTACTATGTTAAGCTCAAAACTTTTCAGACCACCCGCGTATTTTACCAAGAATTTTCACAGTGAATTCTGGGCACCCTTGATCTCCAATAAGCATTAACTGCAGTCAGAAGTATACACTAGCTAGCGCGGTGACTCCTAATGTGGTTTAGATCACTGAAGTTACAAGCACGTTTCTTATCGTACTTGGTCTTTTATCAGATGTTGGAAGGGTTGAAGGGTCGAGTCGAGCCGACGCTGGCTTGCCCCCACCCCCCACCCCTCTGCGCGAGAGCTACTCTCCTCGCATCGTTTGCGTAACAAGAGTTAATGACTGTGAACGAACCCACCCTGAGAATGGTATCGTATTCGTGGCTCATTCATTTCCAATAATGAGCGCGAAGTGCCAATGAAGGGGTCGAGTGCCGCTACTCGAAACGATACAGGCGGTTTCGAGGAATCGTCGGAGAGCTATTTTCGTTGCCCGTGGAGGAACACGGCCTTTTGTGCGCGGTCCTAAAGCATCGTCGAACTTGAGAGCAGTCTCGAGCGCTCGCGATCCGCGAGGAATCGCTTGAGAAAACACGCCGAATCACCGACGCGCTCGAATTTAGCGTACTATCGGCCGTGAGTTCTGGAGCACTTGGGTAAATTCGTTTCCCCTGCTCCTCCCTTTCGAAAGATTCAGCACACAGAGGAACGCTCCTACGAGGGAATGCGAAAGTAAACACCTGATCGCATCGTTAGATTATTCATTTGAAGTTTAGGAGAAACGAAGAGATTAAAGAAAAGAAGATGAAAATCGTCAGGTAGTTTGCAATATTTATTTTCCTTCTGAAGATGGGGGTAGTAAGTCTCTGTTCTCTTTTTTTTCAAGCACTGGTGGAACTTTTTACTATTACTCTCTGTTTAATAAAATTCGAATTTTGTACAATTTCTTTGTTTTTGTTAAGATTGATATTTCGAGGGATTGATAAAGACTTTCTGAGAAACCGAATATGTTGAATGTTGCGTGCAAGATTTACGATTCTGTCGATTAAACTGATCCACCATGGTAAATCTGCGTCGGCTCGTTAATTAAGACCTAATTAGGTTACGTAATTACGCAACTAGTCTTATCTACATACGTATTGTATCTCGCGCGTAGTTATTGCCTTGCGAAATGTTCTCGATTTTCTCGATTTGATTTGTTCTGTAAATCATAGCGCAGATAGTTCTCCAAATGATGCAATATTTAATATTGCAGATTTACAATCGAACGGGTTATATTGCTAGATTTTCCAACAACATCATGTATCTCGTTATAGAAGACACACAGATATAAAGATATACTGACTTTAGTTAGGAAGAAGGGTAATCGCTCACAAACTTAATCCTTTAATTATTTTGCCCAGATTATGTAACTTGTTTGAAAGAATAGAACAGATAATGCAGCTTAGATAACGTGTACCTGGATGGACAGGTAAATAGTGTATTCAAACAATTTATTGACCAAGTTGTGACTATATGTCGACTGCACTACAATGGCGGTCCTATTCTGATTAAACCACAATTGGCCACGTCACGACTGAACCGCTACTATAAATTTTGGTGGGGTAAATCAATTGTTACATGCTCTGTACCTAAATCATGAACGATTTAACTAAACCAAATATATTATTTCTAATTTATTGAAATCATTCGATCTCAATAAAAACTAATTTTCTCCCAAGTGAAATCGTCATGCAAGCCTTTCCTAAGAAATGAAAGTACCATATTTCCTTCAAGGGGGTAGGTTACCCTCAACAGCCCAAAATCAGGTCCTTCTTCAAACGCACATTCTGAAGTAATAAATGAAGATGGAGATAAATTTTGTTTTACTTTTTTAAGCGTCATTTCGTTGACTTCAATGCGCAAAAAGAAAATTTTAAATATATTTATAGGAAAAAAAGTTATAAATAGAAATGTGAGAGCGTGTACGCGATGCACCGTTTGATAGTGAACACGATTCCGGACAGGTAAATTACCTAAAATACAAAGTAAAGGCATTTTTATAATCTGTAAGACAGTATCCATCTTGTGCAGCAAGCAAAATTTTGTTAAACAAATTAATACAATTTTTATGTTGATGTTTCTGATTTTTTCTTTTTTTGTGGGAAAAATATTTTTTATCTTTTTTTTTAAGAATTTATATTGAAAATGTGCCCTCAATAGATGGAGGCGAATAGTTTCCTGCAACTCCCTGTAAATTTTCATTCAAATCGTTCGAGCGGTTTTCTAGATTTTATGTTCACCGTTTTGGAAAACGTAGTTTCTGGGAAATCACGCTCGTACATTTCTTACTGTAATTCCTTCATTTTTTAAATTTTCGGGGTCCGGTTGCGCTTAAAATACGTAGAAAAGATGTAGCTAGAATATGCAAACATCCTAAAAAACAATTTTCGAAAATTTTGATGGTAACCTACTCCCTTAATCCTAAACCCATTAATCCGTAACAATTCTAATTCTAAGTAATTTTACATCCTTCGTGATCTATGTCCTTCAATAAAAAAAAAGAAACGAAAGCTTAATACTCAACTGAAACGAGAACTTCACGCTTTTTTATTAAATAAACGCCACCAAATTCCCTCTATTCGCTGCGAAGAATACTTTTGCTAGCACCTCGCTACCACTTGTTATGCAAACAAAACAGAGCCGCGACGACCGAGTTTCAAGCGCTTTTAGAATTGCACTTTTATTGCCCGTTTGGAGCGAGTCATTAATTCTGCCAGTGAGCCGAGTTTTATAAGAGTATTTATAACGTCGCGACTGATGAACTTTACCGGAATGCCTTCGAGCAACTTCGAACAATACACAGGAACTGAGTTTTGCAACGGCAGAAAAGGGGCCATCGCGATGGCACGATTTTACGAGTGAACATTGCGCGAGAAACCAACAACCATTGCCACGATTTATGCCCCTGCTATAAACTCGTGCCAGCGCCTAGCAAGATTAAAGGAGCGCGTGTTTCTGCGAACTCTGCATTAAACACTCCATCAAGAATTAGCGTTGCGATTTAAGCTCGAGTACTCGCTTCAACAAGTTCCATTGCACGCGGGTGACCAACGGATATTATGGAGGGAACAAGGGTGTTCCAGTGGATTCCTGGCGAATTTGCAAGAACCATCCCAATATCGTAGGTGGGAGGAATTTGTTATTTAAAGAGAAACAGATAAAAATGGAACAGTAGATCGGTACTACAAAGAGAAGCTTTCAATTATATTTTAATAACACCGCGAGCCTGTTATTTATAAACTGGCCGCACACTCCAATATATTATACTTGCAAATCTACCACGAATTAATCCACGAAAACGCGGCGGAGTTCCAGCGGGGACATTAGTCTTCAACGTCACAGTGAGCGATGCTCAAACCTTTCCCGCTCTTCCCTTGCCCGATTTCCCTTTCTCTCGGCATTTTTCATTCTAATGCACCTGTCTCCGTTCCATTTCGTCGGACAACAGCCGACGAGGCATTCCTGTTATCGATTTCCCGTTTCACTGCGCTAAGAAAGCGTTTTCGGAGGCAGCGTGGCGAAAATCTTTGACGACCATCCAGCTCAATAATCGCGCACCATTTTCATAATTTTGATTATGCAAAATTGCATTTAATCGAAGCCTGTTTCCCAAGCGATTCGCTTTCATTTCGAAGGTCATTTCGAACCACGTCCCTTCGAATGGCGGAAATGATTGGTCCCAGGGAGCAAAGGTGCGCGTCGCAGCTTGTTAGGGACGACACGGCTACTGGTCTTAATAGCTGCGAGTTAATTGTGTAGCGCTCGAATGATCGTTTGAACGGGCCGGGACTAATCAACGGCGCAATGAAGTGCGCCGTGGCGAATAACGCCAGCGCATTCTGCGGATGTTTCGAATGGTCCTGAGACCAGTGAGAATGCCGGCCGTAGGCGCGGTAACGAAGGAAGCAAGAAATCCAGCGTGCATTGATTGCCCTGACATTTAGATAACGTGACCGAAAGGCAACGCTCGCTCGCGTAGACAGCTAATTGTCCGTGGTTAAGTTTCACCGTACATTGCCCTGCTAAATTACTTGGCTTTCCACTTTTTCCGCGGAATACAGACGAAAGCGATGTGCCACGCTGAGATGTGGCAAAGCACTTTGCCACGCTATTTAAATTTTTATTTATTACCGTATCTTCGATCGACTGTTTTGTTGTATTAACCCTACAGCACGTGCGTAAATAAAAATTACAGCATTGCACACGTTACACCTCGCAGGCCCACATCTCCGAATCTAGAAATGCATGGATGTTTTGAGAGAAAAAAATCTTTAGACTGCACGTCATCTGTTGCACTCAATCTTTATTAACAAAAATATTTCCTAGGGTAGACCAGCCAGTGACCATTAGGCAAAGAAATGTTAATTATAAATTTAAATATTGTTATATGTTTATAAATGGAGTGTAGTTGCACTTTTAATATCCTATATTTTTCGTTACGCGTATTAAGCAAACATTAATAAGTTCAATTTTTATTAAAAGTATGCGGTCATTTACTGGGCTTCTATACTCCCAGTCATTTAAGAAGGAACCCGTTTCGCGCATGTAGAATGAGCTCATTGGCTCCGAAAAAGCGTTGGTGGGGGTACAGCCAATAGTGGCTTCTCCCGGCACCAATGAGCGTCAACCTGCGCAGAACCGGTCTAAATTCGTCGATCGGCAGGTTCCTTCTTAAATGACAGGGAGTATACACGTTTTGCTTTCTATAATTGTTTTTTTTTAAATTACGATAAGATTAAGTAATTATTTTTTTATAGGAGCTATAGCGAGCTCGTTCCAAATACAAAATACATTTATAGAAAAAAAATGATCCCAGTGAGAATCGAACCGGTGAAAGTTCCGATGCGAGACCTGCCCTTTACACGCGCCGCTATTCATCATTACAATAAACTTCGCTATCGCCTGTGTTCGTCAACGCATAAACACCTTTTTTTATTAATATTTCGGAAACTCTGGGGTAGTGGACCCAACATGTGAGACATATATTGGTCTACTACACCTACACTACAACATATATGAGATTCATCAAAATCCGTGTCCCAGATGTCGCGGCCTCCCCTTGTAAGAGCTTCCTCCTAAATCGAATTCCAACATAAATTACCTACCAAGAAATACGATTTTCCGAATAAACCACGCGAGAGAAACTCTAATTCGCATAATGCGGACGGATACTTTCCATGAAGATATGGAAAAGTTAATTTTGCCAAGAACAGATCTCCCGACTCAACCACTGTCTTATTATTCCTCTTCGCGTTAATTCCATTTTCTTATCCTTCCCCCAAGCGCTCATACTTCAAATATTATTATAAGTTAAAGAAGAATGCCCCGGCTTTCCTCTCGAAGCGCGTTGAAGGACCCACGAACTGTTCCAACTTTCTCCGAACGTTTTCTATGCCCCGTGCGTTTCAAATATCACCGAGCGCCTACTTCAACCGAAGTTCACGGTGGCCTGCCAACGCGCTACTCATTTGTATCAATTCTCTCCTCTACTTTGCTAATTACGACCAGCTCTCTAATTCCTCCGAAACGATTGAAGGAATCCCTTGTACACGCCTCGGCCATTTTTACAACGAATCCCCCCAAGAGCAATTTTAAGTTTCTAATCGCTGGCAGTTTAACGAGCAAGCCTTCGTAATGATGAGCTAACTGGCGTGGATGACGAATCGAAGTGCGAGACCTTCGTTTCACTCGCGACTCGTTTCTTGCGCACGAGCCCGCGCGCGTAAAACCGGGCAGGCCGATCTCCAGGAACTCATAGAACGAGATCCTGATGCCCGGTGGCGTGTTGCGTAGCGGCCAGTGAATCATTCTGTTGGGGGACTTAGTCCTCCGGTTAAAGCATTCGGTACTCACCGCCCAGGAAGCCGCGTTAACCATCGCCGCCTCGTCGTTTGCTGCAGATAAAATGGCGGAGGATGGCGCAGGAGGATCAGGGAACAGCAGCACGGGGGAGGCGAGTCGGTTGCAGCTCCTGCAAGAGATGCGGCAGCAGAACTTTGACGGCATCCGATTCGCTTCGTACCGGACGGCTTGCAAGCTGAGATTCATTCAGAGGAAGGTTCACCGTGAGTATGACAAATATTCCAGGGGACTCGACGGACTCTTGGTAGTTCTGCAACTGGGAATGGTATCAAGGTGTATAACGGGCGGTCCCGAGATGGTGCTCGAAGCACGGCGTTGCACAGTGTTTCCCGCAATGGGAAAAAACACTCGGTTTTGTGTGTTTTCCCTGCAATTAAATTTCATTGCGCACTCGACCATTCTGAGCGAGTGCTCGCGCTGGGCGTTAATTGGAGATATTTTGGCTAATACTTTCTGCGCAGTGCACAACGTGGATATATGGAATGTGATCGAGGCGTTTAGGGAGAACGGTTTGAACACCCTGGAACCATCGAGCACACTGGGTGTATCGAGGCTCGAAACATTACTGTCTTCCTTGTTTCACGCCCTTAACAAACGAGTGCCTGTCTCGCAGCAGTCCAAAGTCGACGCTACGACAGCCCTGCTGATGAACTGGCTGCTCGCTGCCTACACTACGGGGTACGCGCTAACGTTGTGTCGTAAAAAGTAGGGATGGGTTTCTCGGAGCGTCGAAACTCAAGGAAGTTTCGCGTTTCGAAAGTTTGCGCTTCTTTCGCGATTCGAAACTCTCGAAAGACAGATGAGAAGTATAAAATCAATGAATAAAGAATCCTTATTTTTGTTTGTAGTTTCTTTAACTACGGCCGACAGAGATTTATGCAAAAATTAGACCCCGGTTCTTAAAGCAAGATATTCCATTTACAAAGTTTCGGATTCGAGTTTCGAGAATTTGAAAATTAGCTTCGAACCCAGCAATAGTAAAAAGTACACCAGAGTGGCCAATAAGTTCCGAAATACCTTGGATGACCATGTGTCAAACATTTTGTGTAGTCGCAAGTAAAGAAATACTGAATACATGATTGATATTAAAACTAAGCAGAAATTTTCATGGAAATTAATTCCAGAGCTAGTAGGACCAGATAAATGCCAGAAGAAGGAGGGAAGTCCACCCCTCTTTGGCATATAATAGTATTTTCCTTGGGGCTTTCGCGACCCTTCTTACAGATAATGCTGTTTGAGGCTTCCGAGTGAAGCTGTATTCTTTTAGAAAAGGTACTTGAGGGTCAGCTTAATAAATTCAGTTCACAGAGAAGCTAGAAAAGTGATTTTAAAGAATGAAAATAGTGGATAAGGTGAATGTCCCAATTTCTGCTCATGTCCCCATTTCTGCTCGTTTCGTATTTTTCTTATTATTATATGCGTTACGTTTGTACTATAGTTGCAAGAAAATAATTCTAAATTATTTAAACATTTACGCTTATTTTTCATGAGCAGAAAGACATTTAGAGCATTATATATTTAATTACAAATTAATAATAGTCAAACATCTTGAAATATCTTTCTTAAATAGTTTTTTAATTGGTTGATTTATTATTAAAGAATTAATCAATTGCTCTGCAAATTTTCATCACAAATACATTTTTTATTCGCGTATTTCCTTCATTACGTCTCGGTAAGACAAACATTCCCCCAACGCGATCGTGGTGTGTTTCAAGAATCCTATGTTGCCTGTGCCAGTTGATTTTACTACTTTTGTGTTTTTAAATACATTTACTAGATTTTTGGATACATTGCTAATATTTTCCCATCACATTTAATCTAGATTACTACTATCAACAGAGGAACCGATTCTGAAGTGTATATTTTATATATAAGGGGGCTAAAACGATTATTTTCAACTGGTGAACTGAGTTCACCGCGCCGCCCGAGGGTTAAATGAGCAGAAATTGGGACATTCACCTCACTAGAATGCAGGGTAAACTAGAATTCATTGACCCTCGCCTGGCAGACACTGGGTCAATTTCGACCCGTCGTCAGCATCCAACTACATGTGCTAGTTATTATCATAATAGCATTACTTCTCTAAGAAGATATATACTTTAGATTGTAACAGGATCAGAGGCTTATATAAAAGCTTATTCTTAAGGTGCGTGTGAATGGAATTACGGGTCAAAAGGGACCCTGCATCCGACCTGCGGTCGAGATAACTTGTCGTCCGAGGATTAAGAACTTATTGGCCACGATTATACCTCCTCGTTCGCTAAATGAAAACTAAAGCCGAATGTTTCGCAGGGAAAACAATAAAATATCCGTGTTCTCGGTGAAAGTGGCCTTAGCCACGCTGTGCGCTGGGAAACTGATGGACAAGTTTCGCTGTAAGTTACATTCATTTGCATAGCAAGGTATCTTTCACTTCGAGCTTGTAATTGCAACCGTTTATCGAGCAGATATATACTCGCAAATATCTGACAGCAACGGGCACATGATACATTGGAGGTTCGCAGAGTATTTGAAAGAGGTGCTAGGGTTAACGGCCGCGGTTTACGAGTCGCCGTCTTTTGGATACTCCGAGGGCCTGGCCAGCTCAATATTCCCGCAAGTAAGTTCCCTGGGTCGAGCCGTTGTCAAACTGGCTCGGTAATTCCGCAACTACACTCCAGAATTAATACCGGCCAGAAATGAGCGTGGTTTCCGTTCCGCCGTGTTTCAGAACTCGAAAGTCACGGTGAACGATTTTTTGGACACCCTCATGTCCGACCCAGGACCGCATTGCTTAATCTGGCTCCCACTCTACCACAGAATGGCTGCTGTGGAAAACGGTGAGACTATATATCCCCACGGTACAAGATGCTTGGAATAATTAAACTGTCTTATGCAAATTCTAGAGGGTGATCTAGATATAAAATATGAGGATGGTAGTGTACACGGTCAGCGTTTTATCCCGCAACCCGCGCTCGCGCGAACTTGTAAAATGGCAACAGCGCCTCACGAACGCATTCCACTACAACCATGCACCGGCCCAGCGGAGAGCTGCCAGCTGCCTGGACAGCAGTGATGCCTGACCTCCGAAAATTTTAGGATTGCCTCTTACAAATTAACGTCGCAAAGAGCTATTGGAATATTCCGGCCCCAGGTTTTTTTAAATACTCGTAAAGGGCTGAGCAATAACGGAGGGGAGTCCTTTACGAGTATTTAAAAAAAAAAATTATTGAAATCGGTCAAGATTTGCGCTGTCTAGCGATTTTTGTCCAAAATCGCACACTGTGCGCCGGGACGGTGCATGGTTATAGTGGACTGCGTCCGTGAGGCGCTGTTGCCATTTTACCTGTTCGCGCGAGCGCGGGTTGCAGGATAAAAAGTTGACCCTGTATCTGTATGAGCGCTATAGGAGCAGAGCATTAGTGAATATCTAGTTTGTATGGTACCTCGATTTAGTGGGTGATCTAATGATTTTAAGCTATGTATCGTCGGAGGGAGAAATTCGGAATTTCTATTCAACCCTGTATGATGCTTCAGTGGCCCATCCTGTTATGTGCGACGCTTGTCACAAAGAGAACTTCACTGGCTTCCGATACAGATGTCAAAAATGCCACGCGTACCAGCTTTGCCAAGACTGTTTCTGGCGCGGCAAAGTTTCCGGGACGCATAACAATGATCATGAAACCAGGGAGTACAGTAGCTTCGTACGTACCCTAGAACTGCGGTTGCAAACTCTTCCATAGCCAGTTTTAATGTGAACTCTATCTCGCCCTTTCGCGTAGAAGTCGCCGAGCAAACAAATTGGACATTCCTTGCGCAAGAGCTTCAGATGCGTACCTGAGAAAGGAAAGAATAGCCTGCCAAGATTCCCCGAGCAACCAGAGAAGACGTTAGATCTGTCGCATATAGTGTGAGTGGCATTGCTACGTTAGTTGACGTACACTCTACAGTGTTAACTTATCAGTCTAAGTGTATTCACTGCATTGCAGCCCACCGTCACCTTTACCGTCTCACAACGGCTTTCCGGATCCAGGTTTCATGGCTCCCTTTGACTCTGGGTCAATGGATAGCCGTTCTACGTTAAGGAGGTGAGCGACGAACAACCTGTTCTGCGTATTTATTGTTGCTAAATATCTACATGGACAGTCAAGGTTTATTTATTATTTTTTTTTCTAACTTGCATATCATACAGTATGGATAGTTCGAGACTGGATGATGAACATAAATTAATAGCACGATACGCACAAAGGTTGGCTCAGGAAGCTAGGACCATGGTAAGATATTAGTTACCTTTCCATTTTGAAGTAGCAATCGAAGACTTAGTAAACGCATGAAAGTTCAAGCTGAACTGTTTGCGAATAGATTGGCACGGCGTTGTGCCACTGATTTTAATTTCGTAACTACGTTGACAGCCTCGCGCCTCGTCCAGAATGTCGCAAGCTGACCAAGCAGTAAGTATGCGAAGTTTTCAACGCAGCGAGAGAATATCGAGGCACGTATAGTCTTACGTAAAGAGAAACCTTCTTTGTGCTCCAGGGTAGGGCACCGTCTGATGCGAATTTGGCATCTCTTGATACCTCGAGAGCACAACGCGAGCTTATATCGCAATTGGAAGCAAAGAACAAGGAAATCATGCTCCAGATTGCAAGGTTAAGGTATACCTGTGTCGTTTATTTCCTTTATACCAAGCCTGAACCTCGAAATCATCCTGTCGAACCATCCTAGGATCATGCACGTTAAGAACATTCTGTTTCACTTTGTCACCTTGGTTGCATAGCTTGCATATTAGAGCTGAAGACGTCACAATGAAACTAACAATTACAATCTCATTTCCCTTTACTCGATAAAGATAAAGATGCCCACTGATGCGAATAAAGTTCTAGCTAAAACATCTACGCTGATCGCTGCTCAAGAATTTCTACTACTTCATTCAAATACTGAAATATTTCTTTGAATTTTATTCCCTTTTAGTTCGGCATACATATTACATCATTCTAAAACAGAATAACTAGGCTGTGCCTTTAACTAGACGAAGCCTTCATGATTACGAAATTACCAACCGCTAAGTTACCTCGGAAATTTGGATCGGTCCCTATCACATGCTCACTAGATTCACATACAAACACCACTACATTAACGATACATTCTCGCTTCAGCTTTTAGTCAGCGAAATGGAATATCCAACTACGGATATTCCAACGCTCCTTCACTAACAACGTCACGTTTCTCATCTTCGTATTGAATTTAACTACAGGATAGAAGCCGCCGGCATAGAAAATCCTGCGTTAATGTCAGAACTAAGAGCTCTTAGACAGAGAAAAGACGAGCTAGAGACTCACTTAGGAACGTTACAGCATTCTAGGAGACAATTAATGGTGCAACTAGACGGTTTAATGAAAATGTTGAAGGTACTACGATTGAATACAGTTCACGCCCTGCCCTCGGTTGTTATTCCTTCTGGTCTCATAATTATGATACGATACTTGAACCTCTGAATGGTTATAGAACCACCAGGCATCTCCACGATCGACACCAAATAGTTCACCGCGGAGTACAAAATCACCTCCGTTGCCACCTGGTGCTGTTCCAAGCAGTAGGTCAGCGCCTCCGACTCCGGGTGGTCCACTGTCCACGACTCCGCAGCAACAGCAGCAGCAACAGTCGCAGAGCCAGCAACAGATGTCTCAAAGCTATCAGAGCTCTGTCCCAGCAACGTCGGTGGCGAATGTATCCAGTATGCTCGGAACGATACAAAACCCTATTCCAGATAACTTGTCGTGTGTGGGAGGCGATGTAAGGTAGGCAGGCATATGGGCAATTTACGTTAAAGATAAACGAACAGATAATCCAGAACAATGAAAATCCTAGACCTAGCAAATGAAAAATGCAAACGACAATCTTTGTATAGAGTGTATGGTTTCGTTGCGCTGTGAAACGAATTACCTATCTCGATCAACGAGATCTAATATTAGAAACATTCCTGCATTGATCCTTGAATTCAGCGATAAATGTTTACTTAGAAATATATTCGCAAATATATCGACAAGATTCGGGTACGCACAGTGTTCGTAAAGACGAAGAAAATCTCTTTCCTTGTTTTTATCAATATTTCTTGGTTCCGATCTTCGTCGTTATATTTCTGAATCGTCCTGTGTACGAATAATTTGTACAAAGATTTGTAATGTATTTAACGAATTGAGTGATAATCTCGTAAAAGTTAACGCTACTGGCTTTTACATCGTGTCGAATGAAGGACGCGTTTTTTGTTTTGTACATTATCTATATCCACTGTGCACTGTACGCCATATTTGAAATAGTCATTACTATTTAATTAACTAAGAAGTTACTGGATCAGTTAAGTTACGAGAGATGACATTTAAGTGACGAGAAGAAATCAAATAGAAGATGTAAATATTTATCGATCAGCAGAAAGGGATTCACCTACGCGACTACAATTACTTGTACTTTATTTACACATAGAAATTGATTTCTTCTAAACGAGCAGTGCTAGTTATGATAAACCTGTAGCTGCACATTGTATGAAAATTAGCACAACAACGGTATCTTTGATTATTGCATGTGAATGTTAACGAGAATTGTATCTCTGTTCAGCTAGTAACAAGAACAAATGTGGTACTAGTTGAATGCGAAAATAGTTTTTACGTTTTGAAGCATTCCTACATCAACGACACTGCGAATTTTAATTTCTGTTGTTGTTATATAAAAAAAAAAGAATACAAGAAAACAATACATTTAAACGATGCTGCTTTTTGCTACGTTGTGACGCTTTTTAGGCTCTATTGGATTTTTATAGCTTTACGTTAACGACTGTATCTTGATTTCCACGATTGATTTAATTATTTCCGCGAAATTGCAGGCATGTGTATTGTATAGAATGAAACAATTTACATAGGTGTACTTTAGATAGCATGTTGTCGGAGTTTATTGTTCGCATTGAAATATAGTTTCCTTCATATGGAATTGTACAATTATGGCGTATATTTTCTTCTTTCTTTAATAAATTAAGCTAGCAAGTATTAATTCCCTCTTAGTTAATTATTTCCCTCCCAAGTCACTACAGATTCTTACATTCGAAGGCAGAAATTTTCCTTTGCAAAGCTCTCGAAACCATTTCCATCATTGCATGCGCGTGATAGTATGTATACTGCTAGTTAATACTTTGCAAGCGTACACGGATCTTGTAACAATCGGTTACAATCGCTCAGTCACAGAAGGCAGCGAACTTTTAATCACAAATACTTGCATCGTGAGCGTGGCATGTCACCATCCTGATTTAGTTTTTGTTCATTCAGAAGTTGCTTTATGCAAAGAAAATAGAGATTTTCGATATCAGGTCTGCGTTCAGGACAAACAGCTTGCCAGGAAGCGGTTCCAGCAGTGCGAATAATAGCTTGGGCCGATCCTTAAGAAATGACTTGTTGGTAGCTGCTGACAGTGTTACTAATGCCATGTCGACACTCGTGAGGGAATTGAACTCAGGTACGTTAAGTTGCAAATCTCCATACAATTCGCATCAGAAATGAATGCAAAATATTTAGGTAGTTTAAAATGGCACAAGAATTTATACTCAGTTATTTTCTTTAACATGAAACCTTCAATAATTATATACTTGGACTAGCTGCAAGAAATAGAAGTTTCCATCCCTTATAACCGATGAATTTACTTCGTGAAGTGAATTATTAAACAACATATACTTTTGAGGACTTTGAACATTGTAAGAAAAATGTTAAGAATTCATTATTTTAATCTTCATGATATAAATATGTCTATATTTTGTTTATAATATTTTGAGTAACAAATTTGCCGAACAAAAAAGATCCAAAGCGATGTGAAAATAATATTCTGAACAAGCATTCTTTATATGTACTTTCTCTCATAACATTTTTCATATTAGTGTAAACAGGCATGTTTCACAGTATTTTTATTCTATTTATCATATCATTAGATTTTCATGGCATGTAACAGTGCTAGCATTCCCCTTCCCGTTCTTAGCGGCAAGATCTTTGCAAATTTGTTATGATTCTAAGATGTAGATACCACCGTAAATTTTCCTATGCATACTTATATAAAATGCAAATGAAAGTAAAATTATTTTTTTTTTAAATATTTTCTCTAATATAACTTCGGAATATATTCGTACATTTGTATTTAATCTTTGCGAAAGGTTGACTATTTTGAAAACGTATTAATGTATAAAAGTTATACTTCATGGGTACCATGTTTATGAATAATGCAAGGGACTTGCAAAAAGAAAAAGGTAAAGACACAATTTCGCTTATATGTCAAAATGTATAGTAATACCTCTTGGAAATTTATAATATTCGTGCAAATACCTGTACAATTTTTTTTCTAATATGTTTACACTATTTTCTATACTACTTCGAAACAAATGGCTACAAATGTAAATATCTAGTTTCCACTTTTTTTCACACATTTGCCTGTTGTAATTCTACCTTGTTTTCTCTCATTTAGCATAGAGTTAGCAAAGTTTAGTCTAGCAATAGCACAGACTACACTACACGCCAAACAGCAAGTGCTCTTTTTCATACAACTTCAAGATCCATTGGCAATTGTAAATTAATTTCTGTGTAAGAACTTCATCGTGAGACTAACACCCATATTAAATTAGATCATAATTTAATATATGAAATCTCACTTTCCAATTTGCTCTAAAATGAAGGCAATTCTTAACAATATGTGGATGTTATAATTCTTTTTATCTACGAAGATAAAATATATAACATTCACCATATTGCCGCTTCATACTTCGAACATCGCTGCTAATTATACTATCTTAAATGCGGTGAGCTATGTTGAATAGAGAAGCTAGCTACCGTGGAAAATATGTATTACCACGCGGAATAATTTCGTTTGAATTTGAGAAATGTAAATCTCTGTAAAGTACTACTTTCGTATCGAAATTTCAAAAACAAAATAGACGTTCCTATACAAATAACACTTTAGACGTGTTGTGGAATGTGTGTGATATGCACCCCCTGTGAATGTGTCCTGGTGGCTTGCAGACTCAGACCAGGAGGATCATTCTCACAACTCAGGCCGAATTAACATCAGAAAGCCGTTAGGTAAGAGTTTGTTAAAATTCTGAACATTACTGTACTTTTTTACATTTTCACAAGTATTTGCAAAATATTACATCACTTGCTTTTTTTTGTACGACCTATGTTCTCTATAATGAATGGGCATTATGACAAATATTTTGATATTTCAGAAAGTAAAATATATTAATATTAAATTAGAGATACGATGATCAGGTACATCTCATCAGTAACGATTGAAACCATAGCGAGACTTTCTATGGCTCTCCCTAGAAGTAGTTAACTAGCCGTCGCTAAACTTCCATACAGTCATATACTTGTAATGTATGTCTGTATTATTTACAAACTTGTAGACATATTTATGTTGGCTTAAGTACTTGTAAATAAGACTATTAGTTCTATGAACGTAGACGACTTACTCGTTAATTTCTCGAGAATTGCTATTCTTCTCTGTGTAAAAAGACGTGAAATAAAATATTGCAATCAAACGAAATTATGTATAAGAAGTGCATCTACAATTCTGGGACATAAATCACTCGCGTAACTATTCGATTCATTCCTTTTCTTTAGACTTCGAGGCTGGTGAGGACGGAGACGATAGTAGCGGCGGTGGGAATTCATGGCGAGAAGAGCTGCAACGCCGCTATCAGCAGGAGAATGACTTTTTAGCTGAACTACGGGCACGCAACGTTAACATGTCGCAGACACCATCCGCTACTCCATCCAGCGAACAGGAGCAAGAAAGGGGTGAGAGGGAGGAGGCGGACGGAGAGAAAGAAGAAGATAACGAATCCAACTGGACAGAGCCAGTGAAGAGATGGGTGAATCGATAAGTTCGCTAAATGACATTTATCTGTATTTTATAATGGCTTAGAAATTGCTACCGAATGAAACGCAGATAAGTTACTGTAGCTCCACGGGTTACTTACGATGGGCATATATCTGGGTGTTAGTGTGAAGTATAATCAGTATGAAATTAGATTTCGGACAGTATACTAAATCTTGCATTTCTAAAGCAATACTTTTAATCAAAAGGAATGATAAGTTCAGCGAACGAGGCTTGCGTAGCTTCCTGGCATGAATTTTAACGAACGATAAAATTGATGTACTATCACTTCGGTAGAAGTGAAATACATTTGCGACCGATCTGACACACGCGATTGGTCGTAGCACTTTCCCTGCCGGTTTACTACCAATCAACAGTGTATCCCTGCGCGAAACGATTATGCTCTAATGTGGAACGCAGTGTAGAGAAGTATTTATCATTTAATGTTCAAACTACTCAACGAGGTGCAGCTTTAGTCTGCTTTTAAATTATTAAATTATTATTTATGTATAAATATGCTAAATACCTGTATATTGTTCTTCAACAGCAACACGAACAATATTCCTGTTTAGCATCTTTTATATGTTCCTTCGTTACTCTCCACATCTCCAATTAAACGCGTTGCATTTGATATCGCAGGTAATTCCAACCAAAGTATTTAACTTGTAATGTTTATGGGCCTAAAGACGTGAAAAGCTGGTTTTCAAACCGGATTAGACACAAAAAAGAGAACTGTTCGTGTTTGCGTACCCATTAACTCAGTACACAGAGCATCACATTTTTATAATATTGTCGGAGAAAGTTAGAAAAAATGTGGACATTAACTTAAACCTATAGGCAATCGATAGCGAACAGCATTTAGTCTACGGTAGGTGGTAAAAATGGAAATTTTTGCACAAGTCAAATCTTTGACCAAACTTTGTATAAGGAGGTAAGCGAATGTAATTAAAGAACTTTTTTAAAAATGCATAATAAAAGAATTGTTAATGGAGGCTTAGTTACAGAACCTCAAGTTTTTTTGTACATTCATACGAGTTAGATACGAACATACAATGTAAACATTAAAATCATTGGACACCTAAATTATGAAATTTTAAGTATATATCTCATCGCCTTAGAAGCTTCGCCATAGTAACACAGGACATAGAGAAGTGTCGTAGAAACTTTTGCGCTACGTCACTTTTCCTTTCAGCGATAAACGCCTCGGAGCTAGTGGCTCGTAAACGAGACTTCCGCGTTTTCCTTCCTTCGTAACTTCGCGTACGATAATGTAATTAAATTCGTGTTCAGTAATATTTATATATACATATACCCTGTAGCGATTATGGATTCTAAAGGAATTTATAATATCGTAAGAACTTATTGCAATCGAATTAAAAGTTCCTATCGCTAATACCCTGAGCGGTGCGCAGAGTCTTATTATTTATATATTCGAAGGGAACTGATGTTTACGACCCAGTCGCTTTGAGGTATTCAGTCATTGCAGCGATAATGTATATAAGTATTATTGTTGATCATCTATCGAGAAATATTAACATCAGTAGGCAACGCTTAATGTATCGCTAGGGAAAGTGTATCGCTTAGGCATTTCAAGCGCGTTATCTACATTTTCCTCGTTCACCTGCGTAAATTTTCAAATGCATCGTGCTCAAATGCCTAAGCTTCACACGATTAGCAAATCATAACTACATCGCATTTACGACTGTACGATGATACATAAGGGTAGAAGGGGCTGACATTGTTTTATGTACTATACTTGGATTTTAGTTGATAGATTAAACGCTATTCGAATAAATGATCGTTGAATTGTAATTAATATAGAACGATGCATTTACGATACGAGTATTGAATAAAAAATGAAATCATAACGAGCATCGTCGAAGGATCATGCTTACCGAGTCGAAGCTTATTTTACATTCTATCCTTGACACTTTCAGGCGTTCCCACATGTTACTTTACGCATAGTTCATTAAATACGTGAGAATACGCTTTAAACAAGCGTAATATTTAAATTATCTAGCACTGTAGCCTTCGTGGATAGGAACAAGGATAAATTCTGGACAGACAAGGTTTATTCAGATTAGGTAGAAATACATGGTTTGGATGGCAGGACGGGGCTACACATTTCGGGATTCAGACGCTGCGTTTAAACAATTTCATGGAATTCTAATGTGCATATGGCACTTGACTTTATTCTAATGAGGCGTCCAGGAGTTACTCTGTACTCTCCCGTTCGATTGGCGTCCAGGTATTGTCGCCGAACTCTCCATATCGAACAGTCGTCCAGGAATATTCTCCCGTACACTCCTCCCTTTTCAAACGAGATGCTCTCTACCAGGGGGGCCAAGCTTCCCTCTTACGAAAGTTGAAGCAGAGTTTGTAGCGCCTCCTACCAATGAGGTGCGTACTAAACTGTGAATGTGTGAATTGGTGTGAATCGGGACGTATGTGTATGTGTATACGTGTAATGTACCGTTTACTTTAAAACCTGTCCACGGATCGTCGCGCCAGCGACACGTATGCAGCAGATAGAAGGATAAACATTGAAATTGAATATTTCTTCTTTTCTTAGGAAAAGAAAATATATTCAATTGCTTTGTATATCCTTCTATCTGCTGCATACGCGTCACTGACGCGACAATCCATGGTCAGACGGCCTTAGAAATGGTAAACCAGGGAAAGTGAGGACACTTCCTCGTGTCTGCGCCAAACATTTCTAAATGACGACGGTCGTCATGGTAACATTTCACCAACGTCGAAAGGTTGTGTGTCGTGCTCACTGATACACGTAGGTATGTGTGTGTGATGTACCTAGCGCCTCCTACCAATACGGTGCTAACTAAACGGGAAAACTTCAGCCAAACAAAGACGGCTTGGTCCCCCTGGGTGGCACAGAACCTTCCTTAAAATGTAGGCCTATCTTACCTACGCTTTGTCTAAATCTATATCTTCTTTTTGGTAAAAGAAAGAATTTGGTCCCCTGCTACGGAAAGACTGTAAGAATGACGCATAACACCTCTAGGGCCGGTATGAACGTGACGCGGTAGTCAGACTGTCCATTTTCCCAATTTTTGATAACCACAAACCGAACCAACAAATTTGCTCATGAAGAATCACCACTAACATATCGAATTGACAAGCTGTGTATTTAAAAGCAGTCTAGCACACCACTTTTACCTGTCACATCGCTTATCGTTTCGACGTTGTGAAAACGAGTATTAAGATTCGAATCGTTTATTTTATTATTACGTTTAAAGAAATAGGAAAGAAGATACAATAAACAAAAGTTCCTTAAAATAATGCAAGGAAATGTGAAAAGAATAAAATAATGTTGAGAAGGAAGTTGATGTATTCAACATCTTGTACTGATGTCGATAATTCCAATTATACTTGTTATAAAGTAATTGTGTATAAGGATTGTGCAGGTGTGAAATAAAAAAATTTAATAAATTTAACCGAGAATACCTCGTCCGTGGTCGCATTCAACTTTATCGATACAGAATCGTTTACGGGAGCACAGACGAGGTATAGGATAGACCTATCAACCAATGCATTTTTCTGTCACCGGTTTGGGGGAGTCCTAGAACCACCTTACCATTTTTGTGTCGCATGCAACGTTACCGATGAAGCCTCGAAACAGATTGTAACGCTACGTGTGGTAGGAATTAGAATTCAAGAAGTCAGTCGAAACCCGCGATTTACAAATGATTCTGTTAGAGTAACAATTTAAAGATCGTTTTATAAACGTATTCCGTGCAACGACCGAGAAAGAAGGATCGCAACAAAACAAGAACACATACGCCTTTTAACCTTGCTATTCTATTCAGGTTTATTTAACGCCAAACAAATTTATTTAACATAAAAATTTATATAAACAACAACATTATTTGTGGAAGACATGTGTTCATGAGTTCAAAATCATCGAAGAAATCGACGAAATGAAATAAATCACGCAAAACCATCGAAGAAATGCATGAAATAGAATAAATCATGTAAAACCATCGAAGAAATACCTACCTGAAAGAGAATAAAATTCTGATTAGATGTCTAGACCGAACCAAACTCACTGAATGTAAGTTTCGCTCGATCTGGACCCTTAAACTAGATCGTAGGCTTTAGCTTGATATCGTTTTGCAAGTCGCAATGCTTGAGAAACGTTACCAAGGAACCGGGCACACCAACGCGGAGGTACCTACGAAAGTGACCCATCCCGAAACAAACACCGATCCCATCCACCCTCCATTTCAATAAACTCATCGCGTCCGTCATTGCTTGCAATGAGGGAAACGATGATTTGACTCTACTATTAGTGACAACCGCGAACGCGAAAGCGAAATCGAAAGAGAGATAGACTGACGATTATCGTCGATCTCTCTGCACTTATACAAGGTACTCGTATTCTACATTCTACAGCATGCATGCAAGAACATCTTAGCTAGCTACCAAGCTAGCATAATTCTAGGCCCTCTCTAGGGCCCACGAGCTAGGCCCTCTCTAGGGCCCATGACTAGGACCCTCTCTAGGGCCTATGCCGAAGGCCCTCTCTAGGGCCCATGACTAGGACCCTCTCTAGGGCCCATGATTAGGACCCTCTCTAGGGCCCACGAGCTAGGCCCTCTCTAGGGCCCATGACTAGGACCCTCTCTAGGGCCTATGCCGAAGGCCCTCTCTAGGGCCCCTGTTCTGGGCCCTCTCTAGGGCCCACAAGCTAGGTCCTTTCTAGGACCTAAAATACCAAGCAGCTGAAAATTGAAGCTAATCGAAAATTTTACTTTACTTTCGCGATGAAAAAGCAATTAGAGCACCGGTGCTCTGGACAAATTTCCGATACGCAAAAGGTTGATTTTACTTTCGCGACGAAAAATCAACACGAGCTTCCGTGCTCTGTATAAATCATAGATCCGCAAAAATTTGACTGTAAATTCGCGGTAATAAAACTCTACACAAGAGCCGCGGCGCTCTTGAAAATATATGGACGCGAAAAAAGCGTGGACTCTACGATCGCATTACCGGCGACCATAAAAGATCTTGCTGGAATGCAAGATTGCTAGGAAGACTAGTTTCATTGAGACCCATTTCAAAAAATTTCGCGGTGACTCTACTTGACTTGATCGATCCGATTATTTTACGAATTATTATTAATCGATATAAAATTGTAAGAATCGCGAGCAACAATTGTATTGGTTTATCTATTATTTTTATTTTGAGACAGACACATGCATGTCACTATCTACGAGTACCTTGTATGGTCAGCTCTATCGATGCTGCTCTTTCGAACACACATGCATAACGTTTAGTGGCGCATCTTATATAATTGGCATTTTTTTCGGGAACATTTCTATGATATTTCGTGAATATGGTTTAGAAAAGGACCACGCCATAAGGCTACTGCCTAGACGCCCTAGACCATATTCGCGAAATATTGCATAAGAGTTCCCCAAACGAATACCGACCATGTGAAAAGGGCCTCTGCATGTCGTGCATTTGTGTTGGAACGGCCAGAATCGAAAGAGCTAAGTAGCTGTACTACATGCACCCCCATTCAAAGAATGATAAAATGACTCACCGTTCGCTGTCATCATCGGTACTGCATCTCTGCAAACTCGTAACCCTCTGACCAGCATCCCTGAGACCAGCTCCCCTCTGATCACCATCGGTCTGACCAGCATCCCTCTGACCAGCAGCTCCCAGACGAGCACCCCTCAACTCAGCCCCAGCTTAGCTCTCAACGTTGCAGCTGCAGTTGGACTCGTGCATGACTCTACTTTCGCGGTGAAAAAGTTATTAGAGCACCGGTGCTCTCGACTAGCTTTACTTGCGCAAAAACACTGACTCTACGATCGCATTACGGGCGATCACAAACACTATAACTCAAACCGACAATTTATATTTAAACAGCAACTTTTAGCGCTCCTGTTTATTAAACGCGCACATTTCATCTATTTCACATTTCATCTATTTCACATTCCTTAGTTTCTGAATGTGTTTTTGTTGGGTAAGGTCTTTTTGCATGCATTATGTAGGAAGCTTATCCTACCAAATGCATTGCGTGCCTTAGGTATGATGCTTTTCCTTCCAAAATGCACGCACAAAGATTACGACCCACTTATACAAGGTACTCGTATTCTACATTCTACGGCATGCATGCAAGTACATCTTAGCTAGCTACCAAGCTAGCATAATTCTAGGCCCTCTCTAGGGCCCACGAGCTAGGCCCTCTCTAGGGCCCATGACTAGGACCCTCTCTAGGGCCTATGCCGAAGGCCCTCTCTAGGGCCCATGACTAGGACCCTCTCTAGGGCCCATGATTAGGACCCTCTCTAGGGCCCACGAGCTAGGCCCTCTCTAGGGCCCATGACTAGGACCCTCTCTAGGGCCTATGCCGAAGGCCCTCTCTAGGGCCCCTGTTCTGGGCCCTCTCTAGGGCCCACAAGCTAGGTCCTTTCTAGGACCTAGAATACCAAGCAGCTGAAAATTGAAGCTAATCGAAAATTTTACTTTACTTTCGCGATGAAAAAGCAATTAGAGCACCGGTGCTCTGGACAAATTTCCGATACGCAAAAGGTTGACTTTACTTTCGCGACGAAAAATCAACACGAGCTTCCGTGCTCTGTATAAATCATAGATCCGCAAAAATTTGACTGTAAATTCGCGGTAATAAAACTCTACACAAGAGCCGCGGCGCTCTTGAAAATATATGGACGCGAAAAAAGCGTGGACTCTACGATCGCATTACCGGCGACCATAAAAGATCTTGCTGGAATGCAAGATTGCTAGGAAGACTAGTTTCATTGAGACCCATTTCAAAAAATTTCGCGGTGACTCTACTTGACTTGATCGATCCGATTATTTTACGAATTATTATTAATCGATATAAAATTGTAAGAATCGCGAGCAACAATTGTATTGGTTTATCTATTATTTTTATTTTGAGACAGACACATGCATGTCACTATCTACGAGTACCTTGTATGGTCAGCTCAATCGATGCTGCTCTTTCGAACACACATGCATAACGTTTAGTGGCGCATCTTATATAATTGGCATTAGTTTCGGGAACATTTCTACGATATTTCGTGAATATGGTTTAGAAAAGGACCACGCCATAAGGCTACTGCCTAGACGCCCTAGACCATATTCGCGAAATATTGCATAAGAGTTCCCCAAACGAATACCGACCATGTGAAAAGGGCCTCTGCATGTCGTGCATTTGTGTTGGAACGGCCAGAATCGAAAGAGCTAAGTAGCTGTACTACATGCACCCCCATTCAAAGAATGATAAAATGACTCACCGTTCGCTGTCATCATCGGTACTGCATCTCTGCAAACTCGTAACCCTCTGACCAGCATCCCTGAGACCAGCTCCCCTCTGATCACCATCGGTCTGACCAGCATCCCTCTGACCAGCAGCTCTCAGACGAGCACCCTTCAACTCAGCCCCAGCTTAGCTCTCAACGTTGCAGCTGCAGTTGGACTCGTGCATGACTCTACTTTCGCGGTGAAAAAGTTATTAGAGCACCGGTGCTCTCGACTAGCTTTACTTGCGCAAAAACACTGACTCTACGATCGCATTACGGGCGATCACAAACACTATAACTGAAACAGACAATTTGTATTTAAACAAGTTCGAAAAAATTTCCTTTAAATTGCAAGGTGTCACGCAATTCAGACTTTGAGAAAATTTTCCAGCAGCCACATTGGGCGCTCAATGAATTCTGATTCTGTCTGATAGAAAAAAGGAGTGGCCTCTTCGGGCGTTTAAGGTTTTTCAATCTTAATGTATGGAAGGAGTAGCCTTTTTGGGCGCCTAATGCTTTTTAATTCTAATGTACCATCATCAGGTCTCATCCTTTTTAATGTTAATTAAAAAATACAGCAGCCTGTTTAGGCGCATGATAATTCCGAATTGTAAAAGGAAATAGAAGCAGCCTCATCAGGCGCTAATGGCATGGAATGCCAGAAAAATTCCAATTCTACTCTAAAGTGTTAGTAAACCCTAACCCAGATCTAATTCTTCCCTGAAACTAGCAACGAATCTCTTAGTGAATTCTTTATTAAAGAATTCACCAGAGAAAACCTCGGCGAATCCCTCGGCGAATGTTTCGATGATGCGCTTAAAACTGGACTTGCCTGGCTAAATTTTCTAAGTTTCGCAGCACACATATACACTATACTTCGTTATACTAACCCTTTGGACTGTGATTGCGGTATAAGGTAAAAAACTACTAAAATTATTTCCAAAGACTTTACTTTAAAGTCCAAAGGGTTAGCATGCGCGCGTAAGAAAGATAGACGAGAGGTTCTCGTCGATCTTTCTACACATATGCCATTACAATTTCTTTCGCATATTTTAGAGGCACACTTGCACTGGTTTCAAGTGACAAATAGACGCTAAGTATCTCATTGCAGAGATAGAAAAAGAATTGAAAAACGGACACGGATTCGCCGTCGTGAGAGATCTCGAGCTGCTCGATACACTCACGCATTGCAGTTGCACAGACAAAACGCTAATACGCGACCACCATTCATCCAGCCCCCCATTAACGGGAGTTCCCCACTAGGGGCCGCGCCTGAGGGGTCAGACTCACAGCAGCCCGCCTCACAATTAAATCACATGCAGCTGCAATACGCGCTCCCATCACAAAGCCGACAATTTGCACAGGCGAGTGTATCGTGCCCGAGCATCTTGTGCTAATTCAAGATCTCTCCCGAGAGCGAATTATATTACCGGAAAAAAAGAAAAGAGAATTGAAAGTAGGAAATAGAAAATACACTATGACAAGTCTGTAAAAGTATACTAAATGCGAAACGACACGGTGCACGGTGAAGCTAATTGTAAGCAAAAGCAAAGGTAAAAGGCGTCACTCTCAACAAGCAAGCGTACCTCTACCCTTAAATCTAGCCTATCGCACTCTTTACAATGAGCCCTAGTGGCATAATCTATTGCAAATATGCACTTGCGTAACTTTCGAGGGATATGCGAAAGCTAAGAATCTCCCGATTGAGATTGCAAAAGAGACTAAACGACTAAAGGACCGAAAGGCGCGGCGCGACGCGAACATTCACCCTCGATCCACCGAAATTTCGTTTCTACATGGCATGCTCCATATCACGACTTTACACAGCCATGGCGAGCGTGACCGAGAACGAGAACTGTCGCACATCTTCGTCTAACAATGGTCCTCTGTGTAAAGCCGTAATAAGTTGTACCCAGCACAGCCGGCCTATGAAGGGCGAGAACACCATGCGCGAAATAGAAATCAGTGATCGAAGGCGAATTGTATTTCTAGAAGGGTGTGTTTGGCACTCTTATATTTAAAAAGAACGAGGCGGAACAAAAGCTTATCGCTCGAAGTACGCAAGTGCATTTCTGAATAGATGTCCAGACCGAACCAAACTCACCGAATGTAAGTTTGGCTTGATCTGGACCCTTAAACTAGATCGTAGGCTTCAGCTTGACAACGTTTTGCAAGACGCAATGCATTGGAAAACGTTACCAAGTCCAGGCACACCAACGCGGAGGTACCTACGAAAGTGACCCATTTCTACGAAATATTTCTGGTCCATATTCGACCAATGCATTTTTGAAAATTTGGAAAAATTCTTACGACTAAAGTTCTTAAATTAAAACTTAATGGACTCTAGGACTATGGCTAGTTAAAACTAAGCACATGTGCAAGTTCTTCCGCGATGTATAAAATTTGTAGGTTTAGTGGCTTAAAGTTGTTTTTATGCAAGGGAGAAAGAAATTTAAGTTCATATAGCAGCCACTTTGGCGGCAGTCATTTATTATTATACTGTTATTTTATAAAGGGACCATTTGAGGTCGAGATATCAGGTGGTAAGAGTGGCAATTTTTGATTTCTCGTAATATTACTACCAGTGTGTCTTAATATTTAGCACATGCAACGGGCAAGCAAAACTAGCGAGCATAATAACCAAGTAGTACCAAAAATTACTGTCATTGTTTATTAAGAGAATCTAATGACTCGAATGTAATTACTGTTAAGAGAGAAGATTTGAAAGAACTCACACGAAAGAGTTCAACTTCAGAAATGTAACTCGTATTCGATACATTAAGCATCCGGAATGATTGTGAAATTAAAGAAAAGAAGTTTAGAATGTTTGAAACGCGATATTAAAACTCCTATCGCGAATTTAAAATTTATTCATTGTATTTTTCTACGTGTATTAAACATTTGGAAGTACACGCATTAAATTTTACTATTCGCGAGTACTAAGTACGTATTCGTGGTCACTATGCTCGCTACAGTAATCATTATGTTCGATAGCATACAGAAAAATTCAAAGAATGAAAAAGTATCACTCACCGTTCGTTGAAAATAGTCTCACTGACAAGCATCCCCTTTTAGCAGTAGCTATTCGATCTGCAGGCGAATGTCCAGCAGTTGCAGGGTCAGTACCCCATAGAATGTGTCACACTTCCAAATATGTCACATTACTTTCGCGATGAAAAAGCAATAGGAGCACTGGTGCTCTGAATTAATTCTAGATGCGTTAAAACACTGACTTTACGTTCGCGTTCACATTACTAATACGCAGGGCCACTGTGCACTATCGAATACTTTATCGCGAAATAAGCACTGATTCTACAATCGCATTGCACACGATTACAAAAGCAGTTCATGTTTATAAACATATCTCAACAGTGGAAAGATGTGTTCGGACTCGAGTAAAGCGTTTCCAAAATAGTCCTCTAGGTACTGAGTGTAATGTAGTGGAATCTCGTTGAACGATCTCCCACATAGTCCAGTTATCGATGAAATTTATGCAGGAATCGAGAAATCACGAAATAATATGTACACGCACTCACTGATGCGATCACCGTCGCGAGTAAAGTCGAACTGACAGAGGTGACACCGCTTGGCAATGTTGTGACGTAGGGGTTGTTGGCGGTGTTATGGCGCTCGACCGACTCCCAGCTAACTGGAAATTCGTCAAGGCCAGAAATAATTTTATGTAGACACAGTAATTCCACGATGAAAAATCACTTAGAGCACCGGTGCTTTCACTTAAATAGTTCTGTATGCGCAAAACATTGACTCTGCACTCGCGTCCACACAGTGCTCTATGAAATACTTTATCGCGAAATATGTACTGACTCTAAAATCGCATTGCACGCGGTCACAAAAGCACATCACATTTCTAAACATCTCTCAGCAGTGGGAAGTAGTGTTCGGGCTCGCGTAAAATGTTTCCATAAAGGCATCTTGGTATTGAGTGTAATGCAGCAGAATCTTGTTAAACGGCCTCATACATAGTCCAGTAATCGATGAAATTGATGCACGAATCGAGAAATCACGAAATAATATGCAGGTACATTCACTGATCCGATCGCTGCCGCGGTTGAAGTCGAACTGTCAGCTTACACCTTTCGTGAATGTTGTCACATTGGTAGAGGTTGCTGTCGACCTCAACTGTTTCCCATGGAAGTTGAAATTTCACAAAGGCCGGAAATAATTCTATATCGCAATGTCCATTGCGAAATATGTACTTTTCGCAGCTGCAGCCATGCACCCTGCTCTTTCTATGTATACATATATGTCTTTCAAAGTTGAAGAGATGTGATCGGACTCGAGTACAGTGTTTTCAAAAAAGTCTTCCAGATACTTATTTTTAGTGTATTGCAGTAGAATCTGGACGATCGACCTCCCACATATTCCAGTAATCGATGGAAATAATACATTAAGATAGGTATACCATGGCATTTTAAATGTTCATCCGTCCGATCCGTCCTCCGACTTTGGTGAACGTCGTTATTGAACTCCATTATTTCACATATCTTGAGAATTCCACATTACTTTATTTTATATATTTATACATGTGGAAGGAAGGGAAGGAATGATTTATTCAAACATTTCGAGTTACATTTATTTTTACATTATATCAAAGTATTACTATTTAAAGAAATTCTTGTATCTATCTACTTATTTAGGATATTTGACAATCGCAGCAATCGCATCGGCTCTGTTCTCACCAATTACCAGGTCTCACTACGAGGAGGTCGCAGCGTTTCGAGGCCCGTAGAGAGACTGCCTATTTATGTTTTATTCAGAAAATCTAATGACTCGAATGTAATAACTATTAATAAGAGAAGATTCATAAAACTCATATGAAATATTTAAACTTGAGAAGCGTAACTTGCATGCAAAACATTAAGCATCTCGAATGATTGTGAAATTAAAGAAAAATTGTTTAGAATGTTTAAAACGCGATACTAAAACTTTTATCTAGAATTTAATACATATATATATATATAATCGTTTTATTCGGTAGCATGTAGAAAGATTGAACGAGTTGAAAAGTTGCACTGCTATCTCTGCAGATCGCCCCCCCCCAAGAGTAATAAAATAGAAAATATTATGACATTGTGTATAATTCTGTATAAATAATTAATGTGAATTTAATTATTTATACAGAATTATAATTAATGTGAATTTAATTATTTATACAGAATTATAATTAATGTGAATTTAATTATTTAGGTTACAGTATCAGATTGAGATATTAAAACATAAGTTACAAGCAAATTTTAAATCTTGTGAAAGAGGGTTAAAAAATGTACTTATGTACTTTTACATATTTCGCCCCCTCCAAGAAAGGCTCCTGAATCCGCCTCTCCAGGTGGCTCGGCTGCATCGGGGGGAGGGGGATGGACCCGAGTTGAAACCCTGACCAGGTCCTCAGCAAGTCCAGGAAGTCCAGGAAGTCCAGGAAGTCCAGTAGGTCCAGGTAGCTCGGCAACTGCAGGGTCCCCGGAGGTCCTCCAGGCCCGGAAGACCAACGACGACTGAGTACATGAAGCTCTGTGAGCTCCTTATCTAGACTTCGAGGAACGATGTCTCCCGATCAAAACAAGGTCGACGGTTAATTACAATTGCGAAATCCAACGAATTCTTCGGCAAAAATGGATTTTCTGCTAAAATATACGTTCCATTGGCTATTGCTATGACAAATAATGTTAACAACATTTACCCTAACCGCCCAGTAGAAATTATTATTAACTTTGATCGATAGAACTTGAGATATCAAGCAATTAGTAACATTTGATCTTGAATTTGCAAATGATTTTCTACGCCGAATGAATTCTCTTTTATTCTCAATGTTTAATTGTTCGATACATTAATGTTAATGCTTATACATATCATCTAGTATTATTTATAATGAATAAATACATTTTAGTGGAACTTGGTGTAAATGAATAGTTGCAGGAATATTTGGAGAAATATGAGTGACATACTTGTTTCTCCCCCTTAGTTACTAAGATCGACGAAGTATAGGATAGAACCACGGTACTCTATGAAACACTTTTTGGCAGGCACAGGCACTGACTCTACAATCGCATTGCACACGATTACAGAAGCACTTCCTGTTTTTAAACGTCCTTCAGTTTCTGAAAAAGTCTTCTAGGTAACGGGTATATCTAAATGGAATCCTGTTAAAAGGCCTCCCACATGGTCCAGTAATCGATGAAATTTATGCGCGAATTGAGAAATCACGAGACAATATGAACTATGACGTGCACACACTTCACTGAACCGATGAATTTCTCAGCGCTAGACAAAATTTTATTTCCCAATGCGGGTTTCAAAAGTAACTCGACTTGCAGTTGCATCCATGCACACCACGACACTCGTGCATCATGCAACCTTCTGCGAGTCTTTTAAGAATTAGATTTTACTGTAAATTTTAGTGTTGGCCATAAACTAATACTCGTAGCCAGTAATATCCAATTATTATTACTTCAAAAGTGCATTAGAATCTTGCGGGAATGTCAGTAACAGCGTGAATTTTTAATACTTTTCGGCGTACGATACGTGAAAAGGTTCTACTACACGCAAAGTACTAATAAACAATGTCATCTTGCAACTTATAGCTTGCATGGGCTTTGAAGAAATACCATTTTTGTGCTTCATAGTGTCTTGATCCCTGAAATGGATTTTCGGAGAAAAATCGGCGTGAGTCGTTGACAAACCGAGCCAAAGCATAGCGTAGCAAAAGCCTACCTGTGCCAAACTCTCTCTCTAAACGAGTCACACGTATACAAGTACGCAAACACCTTTCAGCCTTTCAACACATGTCAGAGTAGTTGCTGAGTTGAACGCTGTTCATGAGCAGATGCCACTACATTCAGACCTCAAATTATGGGTCGGTAATACAGTTTGGGTGGCGACACGAACATCTATAAGGTGAATAGGTCTATGCTGTACCTCGTCTGTGTTGAAACCAATTATGGCGAGGTAAGAGATACTTTTTACCGTGGGTCGGTGATAAGGATAAAGAATGCGATCGTATTTGGATCGATTTCGTTTATTTAGTAATTGAAAAGTAATTTAGTATGCAATTCTTCATTTGCAGTGTTTTCATTTTTCTTAGCAGGGGCAGTTATTTTTCATGTCTATTAACTTTACCGACCTGTATGAATCGGTGGAATATGGTTCTCAGAGTTACCGTTTTTAAACATACAGTGCGCAACACAAGTCACAGTTCTTTCACGAAGTTGTTACTTCAGAGGTGGCACCAGGGGGGCCAAGCTTCCCTCTTACGAAAGTTGAAGCAGAGTTTGTAGCGCCTCCTACCAATGAGGTGCGTACTAAACTGTGAATGTGTGAATTGGTGTGAATCGGGACGTATGTGTATGTGTATACGTGTAATGTACCGTTTACTTTAAAACCTGTCCACGGATCGTCGCGCTAGCGACACGTATGCAGCAGATAGAAGGATAAACATTGAAATTGAATATTTCTTCTTTTCTTAGGAAAAGAAAATATATTCAATTGCTTTGTAAATAGTCGAAAATAATTTTATACGTTATTTATGTAATATAATAAAGATTTATTATCGATTAGTTTATTATGCCTGGGGAATATTAAGAATACTCATATTCTTTTTCTCAAATGAAAGTATCGAATAAGGACCGTTAAAACAGAAAGATGAGGCGCGAAACAATTGCAATTCGACATAAGAGTGAACCGCGAATTTGAAAATGGATAATTTCGTAGATGCTCGAGGTAATGGAAATTAAATCGGGGATGTTAAATTATTCTCAAAAGATAATTCTATTCGCAGGAAAGAAAAGTAAACGTGAATTATGCTTATTCAATTCTACAAATGCATCGTTTGAAAACTTGTTGTTCACCAAGCACAATATTCGTACATTAATCATAATTGGCCAGCGCAACATTCGCTTATTGAGTGCAATTGCAGAATTAATTCACATACAGGAGCTATGGATCGTCGAATGCGGTATAAAGGTAATAAAGCTTATTAACTTCGCTCTGTGAATTATTATAAATCAGTGTTCCATTCGCTTAGGAAGTACCATCTTTCAAGGAAAACTGCCGCCTCGAGAAACTGTACTTATCTTCCAATGAAATATCTTGTATACCAAATCTAGATGCTTGTCTATCGCTAAAAGTTTTATTCCTGCCAGGAAATAATATATGCGACTTGAAGGTATATCTCTCTTCATTCCCTGATAGCCAGATCTGCAGAATCTGACATCAGAACCGTAGTCGTCTGTGTCCGCAGATGGCTGCGTTCTGAGGTGCAAAGCCTGATGTCAGTGCCTGATGTCAGATCGGAAGCAGATCCGCAGCAGATTCTGCCGTCTGCTACGGTTCTGACGTCAGACTCTGCGCTCTCATGCCAGAGCCAGACCCTGCTACCAATCTGATGTCAGACTGGAGACAGATGGTTATCAGGGTTGTTTTTACTTACAAGGGAATACCGCGAACCCAGACTCACCGGTTGGAACGCAACTTTGTGGGCTCTAGAGTGATTCAAAACAAGAACAACGTTGTCTTTCATTTGGGCCCTATCGCCCTTTAAGGAAGTGAAAACTAACGTACAACAGACGGAAAAAAATGTTTCAAACAAAAGTTTAATGGTGCAATAAGCGCTACAAACTTTCGTTAACAAAAATTTGAAAAGAGTTTAAAAAAAATATATAACTGACGAAAAAAACTCTTTTCAAAATTTTGTTAACGTAAGTTTGTAGCGCTTATTGCACCATTAAACTTTTGTTTGAAACATTTTTTTCCGTCTGTTGTACTTTGAGAGTTATACGCGAAAAAGTGGAAGTGCCAATTTGACTTTGAGGTTAGTTTTCACCCCCTTAAAGGGCGATAGGGCCCAAATGAAAATACACCGTTGTTCTTGTTTTGAGTCACTATAAAATCCCACAAAGTTGCGTTCCAATCGGTGAGTCTGGGTTCGCGGTGTTCCCTTGTTAGATTTTAAATAATAATTTTCAACGATGCATGTCTATTCAACTAAAGTTTATTTCATTGCGATAATACTAACAAAGTTTCATCTGCATAGAATCTTCAGAAATTGATTTATTTGGAAGAACTTAATTTGGCTGATAATAAATTGGAAAGGATAAATAAGATTCCTTTGAAGAAATCAGAGTTACAGTATATAAACTTGGCAGGGAATCATTTACGCTTCATAAGGGTACGATAACAGTTTGGCGAACTGTATTTCCGTTTTATTTACTTTCTAAAATAATTTCCCTCTCAATCGCAAGGACATAAGGAACCTATCGCAATTCAGAAAATTAAAGTCATTGGTATTTGCGGATCTATTATACGGAGAGTGTCCCGTGGTGGCTCTCTGCAATTATCGTGCATATGTTATTTATCACCTTCCAGATATTGAAAAATTAGATCACTACTTTATATACAAAAAAGAAAGACATTGGATCAATCAATTTTTCAAGTATCTCTATCACTTTCTACCTACGTATAATACTTTTTATTGAAAGTTAAAGAGCAAATTTCTATTTTTAGGAAGCAAATAACTTATTATAATGTATTCCTTCATAAACAAATAAACGAGCATTTCAATTCATTGAAACGCAGCTACAAGGAATACGAAAACGAAATGCTTAATTCTAGAAATCAATTTTATGCGATTAAAATGAAAAAGGTATGGAATTCCTTGAAACTATAAGTTTTTGTGATACAATACACTGAAATTCGGCTCATTGTGTCTTGTTCATTGCGCAAAACAATCAGGATCCTTTAAAGAATACACCGCACGATGAACCACAGAATACAGTGTCAAGAATGGAATTGAATGCGAGCCAGTTTGCAGAAAAGAAACAATTAGCAATCGTGCAATCTAAAGTATAACGATTCTTCAAGCATTTACACAGTGGCGTGCAAAAGTATTCGGCCACCCTTTAAAATCGCATAACTTCTTTAAAATTAATCCAAACAACTTGAGTTTTTTTGAGAAGCTAGAAGGATTAGTTTGCTAAGTGAAGTGATTCGTCGTTTTGAAAAAAATGCACTTGGTCCGAATAGCAAAAAATATAGTAAAAGTCGTTTTTTTAACTTTTTTTTTATGAACCTGTAATGAAAATTCAAAAAACCCGTTTATAGATTTAAAGTTTAGAAAACGACTTTTACTATTTTTTTTGCTATTCTGACCGAGTGCATTTTTTTCCAAAACTACGAATCACGTCACTTAGCAAACTAATCCTTCTAGCTTCTGAAAAAAACTCAAGTTGTTTGGATTAATTTTAAAAAAAGTTATGCGATTTTAAAGGGTGGTCGAATACTTTGGCACGTCACTGTACGTCTGCCGTAGTATTATATAAAATAATTGTTATTTAATAATTATATATTAATAAAATATTGCTACCCATTTGTTTACTAGACTTCCCACCAGCAGGTGAAAATTAATGCAGATTATTGTGGAAATATTAAGTTCGTCGAATACGATGCGACTCCTGCAAATACAGTTATTCAACTGTGCAAACAATTCTTAGAAGAATCTCTATGTTTAATCGTAAAACAGTATGTGCAATGTGCTTTCAATTGGATCGCAAGGCAATGTTTATAATATAATTGTTAAAACTTCCTTTGCTTTACAGTAACACAGGCATAACTGGATTGAAATTATTCAAAGTAACGAAAGTCAGCAATAAAGAACTCGATCGATTTAACGTCGAAGAAGATGAGAATTTACAATCTGATTTAAACAATATGATTCTGAAAATTTTAATAACACCGGGCGTAACAGATATTCAAAAATGGCCCTTCAATTTCTTTAAAACAGATTTGTTTACAGGAGTATCTATATGATCTTTTGAGAGGTATCGTTTCATTACACGTGGATGTATATTGACAAACACCTTTTCGTTTGCAGAATGAGTTAATGGTAACTAATTGTTTGGCAGTGGCGGATGCAGAATGGTTAAATAAAATGTTTGATATGAAGAAGCATGAGCATACACGAAATCTGGCTAACATGTGCCAAAAGCGACGCGTTTGTGTGCTTCTACAAGCTCCAATTTTCAATTCCAGGGAAAAGTAATGATAATCTCGATTTTAAATCATGCTCGTATAAAAAATAAGGCGTTTTTGTGCAGAACAAGTAGTGCCAAAGACTATTTACATATGAAACATAAGAATTACCAGGAAGATTCGAGTCAGATTTGTGAAACGTTTAAGTTAACTACCAGAAACGTTAGAAATCCCATGTTTGTGGTTGAGTATGAATACGTACTCCATGAAGTAAGAAAAGTAATTTTTCTTATTGTGATTTAAATTTGAACTACAGTGGCGTGCAAAAGTATCCGGCCACCCTTTAAAATCGCATAACTTTTTTAAAATTAATCCAAACCACTTGAGTTTTTTTTTTTAGAAGCTAGAAGGATTAGTTTGCTAAGTGACGTGATTCGTCGTTTTGAAAAAAATGCATTTGGTCGGAATAGCAAAAAAAATAGAAAAGGTCGTTTTTTTAAAACTTTTTTTTATGAGCCTGTAACGAAAATTAAAAAAAAAAACCCGTTTGTAGATTTAAGTAAGTTATACACGTGCCTAAAATTTCATCAAAATCGGTTAACGTTGCTCTGAGCTATAAACGCTTAAATATCGCAGAATAAGGTCGAAAATCGCTGATTTCGGGAATTTCTATTTTTTTTTTCTATTCCGACCAAGTACATTCTTTTTCAAAACGATGAATTCCGTTACTTAGCAAACTAATCCTTCTAGCTTCCGAAAAAAACTCAAGTAGTTTGGATTAATTTTAAAAAAGTTATGCGATTTTAAAGGGTGGCCGAATACTTTTGCACGCCACTGCAGTTTCCCATGATACTGGAGATCTTATTTATAACAGAAACCTGTGAATCCATTTATAGGAGAAATACGAGATCCCTGTTGATACATGTACGTCAGAGAGCAGTGCGCACATTTCTTTATCTAACTTCTATGTTAGCCAACATATTAATATTCATAGAAGAGTAGAAATATATAATCTCGTAAAGATATGTATTTGCGGGCAAAATATAAATTCAATCGACACAGATTTGGATTTGCCTAACTTGAGGGATTTCGATATTTCTTTCAATCGGTTACAAGAACTTCCACGTTCAAGCTTCATGAAGAATATAGAAATCTTGAACATTAGTTTTAACAATATAAAGTGGATAAATGTTGAAGAAACCTTGCCAGCATTACAAGATCTAGATATATCATGGAACTGCTTAATAAACTGTCTCGCAGTTATCGAAACCTTTAAAACCTTTATACCTAACATGCATAAATTAAGCGTACATAATAATCCCTTCCAAGACGTTCTCGACCCAAAATTAGCAGAATATTTAACGTACGTTTGCATACCGAAATTGCAGTTTATTAACCATCACGCGTGTGAAACTCTCAATTTACACCAAAGTTATTTCCCATGCGCGTTCAGTATGTGCAGACTGAAGCAGCATAGTAAATTGCTCTATTTGAAACGGAATGCGATAACAAGCGGGAATCAGATGACAGTTGTAGAAAGGAGAAACATAGAGCACGCGAAATGTATTCACGTATCGCAAGATTTTCTCATAGCATCGGCCGTGCTGAAAAGAGCATCGAAAGTTCAAGAGCTCTGCGCAACGTGTTGCTTATTGACCACACTGTCCCTCACGAGACCTTTAAAACATCTGACCAAACTGAACCTCGGGAGTAACTTTATTTCAATCTCGAACGCTTTTACCAAAGAGAATTTCCCATCGTTGAAGTACCTAGATTTGACTAACAATTTAATAGCAAATTTAGAACCAATGAAATCATTTCGTACTCTGCAGGAATTTTATTGCGGCAATAATAATATAGGAAGCATAACGGAAATAGACAATGTTAAAACCTGGGAAATGTTGTATATTATAGACCTGTCCAGTAATCCAATATGTAATGCAGACGCATTGTACAAAAGCTTTATTATATTTCATTTGAGTAACGTCAAGGTAAGTAGAATCATGAATAAACTGCGAGTCCTCCCAAAGACAACTTCTGTAAATTGTACAAATGCTGTGTAGTGTATTTCCGGAGAATATGTGCAAAAATCAGACGTCTCCGAGGCGAGGCACATATTTGGCAATAAGTTAGACAAGCACGTGTTAAATACGATGTATTCAACGGATCAATTAATAAATATCACGCAACTGAGTCTAACTGACTGTTCCTTATCGAAAGTATGTTATTCGTTACTTCGAAATATTCGGAAAACGAGATAATTACTAAATCATTTCAGGTGGATCTCTCCGCTGAACTTCTGCCGCAATTAGAGAGTTTGGACTTGAGTAAGAACCAGATAACTTATTTATTGAGTCTGCATTCTTTCCAACATCTGCACACGCTATGCTTAAGTTACAATTGCCTTGAAACGTTTGGTCAAAGTGATGGCAAGGGGAATGTGTACACATTCCCAAAGCTGTGCACTTTGTTTCTGGACCACAATTGCATCCAGTCGTTAATGGATATTAATATGAAATTACCAGTGATAAAGCACCTATTTTTACATAATAATTATCTTCGGAATGTTAACGGTAATTATTCATGTGCAAAGGCAACATCAGACTTTTTAAGTACCACTTTTATCCTGGCACATTTATACGTAATATTTAGGAATAAATCGTTGCTCTACATTGGAATCTATAGTTTTGGATTATAACGAAATTCAAATTCTGGCCGTGGAAGATTTCCTTGGAAGTGATAACCTAAAGTATCTGTCGATCGAAAATAATAAACTAAAGTCCTTAGTGTTTGTAAAGGAGTTGCAGAAACTGGAGAAACTTTATGCTGCCAACAACTGTTTAACGGTAAGTACTCGCGAGGAGAGAATAAACACTGCGATGGATTTATCAATGAATATGATTTTCCAGGACAGTAATGATGTACAATATTTATCAGCACTGACAAATTTAGAAGAATTAACGCTGGAAGGGAACCCTTTGTATATAGAAATAGGCAAGGATAAAATGATCGCTGAGGATTTTGAAGTAAAGAATGCTGAGGTGGAAGAAGTTTAATTGAAAATAGGAAAGTTTATTATGTTAAATTCATTCATTGCGTTAAATAAATTTGTTTACAACTTAAACATAACGTTCACATGATTGCTAATTAATACACACCATTTGAATTGGTTTCTTTTATATGATGCTGTCATTTTTTAAATTAAATAAATAGATAAACGTACTGTGTACTCAGTAGAAAATAACTGCAAGTTTAGTAAGGCCCTGCACTATATGTATAACTTTCATACATGCGAATTTCATAAGGGATGTAGCGGCTAATCAACCAAGAGTAAGGAATTAAATCTAACAACTTAATTTGATTTTGGTATCATAAGTATCGCCACAAAAGTGCAAGGATCCCGTAGCGGCATAATCGAAGCTCCACCAGAGGGCCACGAAGCCCAAGGCTTTCTCGCAAGTCCTCGCTTGATATATACGAGTTCCGTCCCAGTCCTGATACCCAGCGTGTTTAACGACCGATTTCTTCACCTTCAGTAATATTAGGGCGGTATTCATAAACGTCTCTTAAGCAAATGCTTAAGCATTCGGCATCCTTTACTAGCTACTAGGTAGTTATAGTTAGCGACTGAGAATACCGCCTTCTGTAGCGCCTTATTGATGAGTACTCTGGCGGACCCGGGACAAAACGCTCTTTCGTTTTCCTATGGTGAAGCCTTTCTCTTCCGTTGCCATTGCAGACGGTTGTCAGCATAGACATATATAGGGTGCGTTCCACTTGCACCCATAGACGGAGCAGAAGCTGGGACTATCGGCGAGCGGAAGGTAGGCTTGGAGGAGAAAAGGCAGAGGTTCAAATACAGGCACGTCGGTTAGCTTTGGATGCATTCGACATGTATAACCACGCTCCCCTTACCGCGAACCTTGCTACCCCCCTCAGCTTACGTTCCTTCTATATATGTCTATCATTGTCAGATCGCTACAAAAGAGGTATATGTGGCGACACCTAGAAGAAAGCAGGATAATCAAATTTAAATTAGCAAGTTGTTCGCCGATAATTAGCCTACCCAGACTCGATCAAATTTCGATAATAATAATTATATGCGATAACGGCCAACAACAAATCCGCCCTTAACTACTTTCCCGGGTACTATTCATAATCTAATCATTAACACTTTTTAATGTTAATGCCATGCTTAGTAAATACTCAGATTTTTCAATGAATCATGGTGTATCTACAACTATTAACTAATTCGTATACTTTTACAGTAAAAGTACATTCTAATCGCGGAGAAACATTCCACAATATATATATATTTCCAAAAATAAGGCTCGCCTTTACCGAAGCGACAATTAAAATAAGGTATCTTACTAACGAATAGTTACGTTGTTTTACTAAATTAATATTCTACTCGATCAAATCACAGACAAAGAAACCGCAGTGTCTTTCATTGATCACTGCCACCTAGTAAGGTAGATAGTAAGGTAGATAGTAATCTCCAGAATTAAAAAGAAGAGAATATAGAGAAAAATAAGATGCTTCCTCCGTGTAACATTCTCTACTTTATTCCACAAATGAATTTACTTGAAAAAAAATACGTAAGAATTAAACAGGAGAAGAAGAAGCTTGAAGAAGTTTGAGGGAGTCAGCAGAATTGCGCAATAAAGAAACCAACGCGTTGCATGTTTTGCAAATTGATTTCGTCCTGTATTAAATATCGTTAACATTGTTCGGGTACAATGACTGACAAATTGACAGCGTGCACGGAACACGCGTGCACGTGGAACGACATCCCCTGCGCGGCAACCATTGCCACATAAAATACTCGCGCGCGCGCGGTCCAAATTCATTGAAGGTTCTAAAGTACAAAAAGCGGCGAAAACGGCATGTACGTATCTCGTCCATCGACGGCGAACCTCCGTGTGAATGGCGATCCCGAAACGAGTTGCTCGCATCCCGGGTAGATTTCACCCCCGAGAATATAAATGGGATCGCGTTTTAACACAGACATTCTCTCTCCTTTTGCATGCACCTTATAAGACACGCGAGCGAAGCCATCGCGGAGAAGAGAGTACGGACGAGTACAGAAAATGGTGAGAAGACAGTTGAAGCTCCGCGAAAATTTTCATTCACAGTTTCCCTGCGGCTCGGCGATAGCGGCTATTACTCTACTTTGCGTGTTCTGGGCGAAGCGCGTGTCTGCAACACGACAATCACGAAATGGCAATAACTACCGTGCATTGGTCATTGTTTACCAGAGTGTAATCTACGCGTCGTTCTACGTCCCCATACAGAACACCGTTGTTTCTCAATTTCTTAACACTCCGAGCGGCGAGTGAACATACGGGGGACACTCGGGCGTGAAAACACGCCCGCGCCGGTCGAAGTGTTAATCGTTCTGGATTAGAACGACGCACACAGTGTCCGTTCATCCTTACACGGGGCGTTTCACAGTTATGGGGGCAAACTCGCGCGGCTAACGTAGCTCACGGGAACAGGTAGAAAAGTATTAATAAATACGACCTTTGGATCCTTGTGTTATAATTTAAAATAATTGATATCTCGAGAATTTAGTGTTCTTCTTTCACAGAAATTCGAAGCATTCGTGAATTTATATTTACCGTTACTTTCTTGGCGCCACTTTTGGGCGAACTTTTGGCGTGACTTATAAATGGTAACATGCTTGTCTAAATGTACATAAATAGATTATGATACAGGAGACGAATATGCAAAGAGGAACGCGATTGTATCGCGAAGCTTTGAAAAAGCGTTTTCCAAAAGAATACCAGATTCCAAAGACCGATTATTTCATTGAGACTTCTCCGGGCTCCCTTTCATTCAGCTCCATTACCGAATGGAACCCGCACCCACAGCTCCAACACACCCCGTTAACAGCCAGTCTTAATCCTACGATCTCCGTGAGACGAAAGAACCAAGGCACTGAATTCCGTCTTGGAAAGCGAAAGCGAGTCGTACAAAATGTCGGTGACGCGACGGTTCCACGTCAGAACGGTGATCGAAAATAGTCAGAACGAATGGTACTCCGATGGCGAGCCCAATACGTAAAACGCACAGCTCTCTCAACGATCGAAATAGCTTTGAAGAATAATAAAGTCTCGAGGCAAGGTCGAGCATGTCCGGATCTCGTCGTTCAGACTCGCACGCACGATCTCCGCCAACCCCTTCGATCGACTAGATCATCCCTCGAATCTGACCGAAGGCATCGTCAAACAACTGCGTTTATGTTCTCGCTTCCCTCTAGAATTCTACTTTACAGCCATAGAATCTTAATCAATTTTGTACTGCCCCCGCGGCTTTTCGAATTCCTCGTGTCCCGTCCAGCCGGGAGCTTACTCCTCCTTCGTTTCGTAGTACCAAAAATAAGTCGATTTTACTCTTCTTTTTTTACTCGTCCTTCGATTGTATAACTGTTCCGCGAAATGCTCGTACAAATAAGCGACTCGACGATGGACGCAACGAGAAGAATTTCGATTGCTAAGCGTATGTACCGACCTTGACACCCTCCCACCTCCGCCCGTTCGCCCCCGCGCGGCCCTACTTGTCGCCCGTGAAAAAAAACAATTCGTCCATCGGCATCGCCGGGCCACGACCTTCCCGGTGTCAAGTTAAACATCCAATTAGCGCCCTAATCTCGCGCGGTGACGCACAGCGCGCGGCAGTGTCTCTCGCTAAACTCCGCTACAAAGACTAGCAAGCGTGCGATCACGATATTATCACACCTACGTGTCATTCTTGCCTCTTACTCTTAATTAGTAACCGTTTTTTGTACGTTTTATCTTGTTTCTTATTTTGTGCAGGCATGCACTAGGAACAGATCCGCAGCTTCCGCCTGGCTGGCGTCGGTCGACCTGACATCTTAAATTCCCGAAATTCTATAAGTCCACCGCTTTCTGTTCACTAACATTCATTTAAACGATTGCTTATTACTGTAAGCAATTATTAATGACGCTAATATAGTTTCGAAATTTGAAGATCTTAACGGTTTGTTCATTGAACAGCTGTGAAGAGAGATTGTCCTGGTGGTTATTTGAAGGGTAAGGGAGAAAAACAGGGAATGTCACGAAACAGCTTTATCGAGAAGAAGAAGCAAGCTTCGATGAATTTAATTTTCTTATATAATTTTCTTCTTAAATAATTTCTTGTTTTACCTTGACGACAGAAGCTTGAAGCTTATGCTTAGTCGAAGAGTGGGGACATTCCATATTTTGTTCCAATGCAGAGTGAACATTTCCTGTTTTTAACGAGTATCTATACCAAATATTTAACGTTATTTTACAAGGGTACTTGAACTTTACAACCCTTTGTGATTCGACAGTTCTGTAGTCCCAGTTGCCACCAACAAAATATGCTATAAATCGCAAAAATCACGATGAATGGACATCCCTCGATTTCTCCCTTAGCCTTCATTTGTGACCCCCATGGCAGTCAATGTCTAGAAATTTCAGAAGCTAAAATGCCTGATGCTCTGCGGTGGCCATGCTCAACAGTCACCAATAAGAATTTAATTGTAAAAAATACAATACTAATTGTAGAACGCAGATCGTTCGACGATCGCCAGGCCGGAGGCTCATTATCTTACAAATGGTTCTCTTTTCGCGGCAAATTGAACGAACGGTTGAGCCGCACGTTAGAATCGAAAGAAATACGCGAACGGTCCCTGTTCGTAGATTTACAGAAGAAAAGAACAAAAGGGATACGACGCTTAAGTATAATTTACATATCTATGCCCGTATGGCGTGTACGCAAGCTACTACAAAAAAAAACCGTCCCGCAGTTGTGTGGGTGTGTCAATTGTCGATGGAAAAGTTTCGTCGTCGTTCGTGCGCACGGCCGACGCAACGCGAATAAATAATAAGAGGGGAGGTGGGAAGGGCGCCTCTGTCCACGTCCTTGATACTCGTCCCAGCATCTTGCAAGGATCCCACGGGTGCTGGGGTCCACGATCCCGGTGGATACGGGTGCTCCGAGCCGCGTTGTGCCATTTACTTTGCTCGGTTAATCGCTCGAACGTATGACGATGCACGGCGGAGCTCATTAATGCCGCGCCTTGCTTGCTATCGCAATTCTAAATTTACGAGTTCCAATTGCTTTCGACGACAAGTGTTCTGGTTCAGACGCGGTGTGCAATTACAGTAATTAGAGACTCACGTTTAAGAATTCGTGTCACCATTTCCGCGTTCTTCGAGGACGTTGAAATTACTTTTAATGTCGAGGGGGGATGTCGAGTGGAGCCTCCATTATTCAAACTAATAGGTAAATACAGCTATTCATATTTTTTTAAACACTTTTCAATTATTCTCATTACTCTGGCGACTATTATATTACACGAAAATATCAAAGTGTGCTTAGGGCACTTAGTTGTCGAAGATGTGTATAATGGAGGTTCCAGGAAGTCGTACGGATATCGGAATACGTATACTCCGTCCGCTATATCTGGAATTTCCGAATTGCTTTGCTTCTGACTTTAATTCTGTGGTTTACGAGCGCCTGAAGTACTCTGGCTCCGGCGAACTCGACGCGCTGACGCCACTTCCGGTGGAATGCGCTCGCTCCGCGAGTAGTAAACGGCGCTCGGATAGGCGGCCCGAGCGGAGCAAGTGCGGCATTAATGATTCCTACCGTGCACATTGCGTACGGCGTTGTACGGCGCGACGTCAGCACCGACGACTCTGACGTAGATCGGCGAGGATCGATCGTGCCCTTTAACGCACGTGTCGTCGAGCCTGCGTTTGCCGCGACACGCGTATTTCGGTTACACGAGTCTGCAGGGGGAAACGAAGTGGTAAGGCGGAAGGAGTTCGTGCGCCGCGAGCTTCTGAATAAATTACGTCCCGCCTGTGTCGTACAGTAGTGGTCAAAAGGAAGCTCGAACCGCGAACAGTGACAGGGATTAGTTCAGTTAGACAGGATTGTATCTTAAAATTAATACCCCATGGATCAGGGGGTTGTAAAGTAGACAAATATTAGGCACCAGTATTAAGTTTCTTTCAGCCACCACTGTAAAGGTCACTATTGAGGAGAAAGCTACAAAAAAAACGCAGGAATAGAATGCAGAAGTGGTGGAGCGTACTTCGTGGTACAATGTAAAAAAGGGGTAGAAAAGGGTGAATCCTCGTGTGAAAGATAAGTCGAATTCCCGGAGCAATGTTTTTCTTTACAAAAAACCACGGATCTTCGGTTTTAAGTTTGCTTGAAAGGAGACCTTTTTGAGCCAGGGGCTGCAACGTCCGGCGAACCTGTGCGTATAAATCTGTTGCACTAGAGTTGTATCGCTGCGAATGCTCGCGAGCGGGGAAAGGCAAGTAGAAATATCGAATATTAAACAGGCGTGTATAACGTGCACGCGAAGCTTCACCCTTTCCTGTTACTTGCAAGAATTACGCTCTACACTGTACGTATACCCCGTTGCGGACAAAACTAACGTCCGCCATACAATTTTATTGTCAACGTTCAGTCTTATACGATGTCCCTTATTGTCCCCGGGTGTCCACGAATAATCCCGCGTACACGAACCCCTCTCGGCGGCTGCGCGCGTGAAGCTACTTTGTCTACGATTTAAAAAAAAGAAGAAGAAGAAGAAGAAGAGGATGAAGAAATCCAAGAGAATAGAAAACTGAAGGTCCTGCCACAAAAGGAGGCCAATCTACGTGACGTCTTCGTCGTCGTTACGGTCGCCGTACTACCGATGTGGAGAACAGAAGGAGCGAGACGAAGCTAGAAGTTCGGAGCTCGCGTGGCCGCGTAACTCGTCCCGGTTTGCTCTAGCGGCGGCGGCACCACCGTCCTAGCCGTCGTCGTCCTGGTGGTCCGACGAGCCCGCTCCCAGGGAGCGCGGAAGGTGTCGAACACGCCGGCATCTGTGGTACGCGCTGAGCGATTATTCCGTCGCACCGCAGCTCCTTCGAACCCGGCGCTTCATTTCATCGGCTCTAGGATCTCCTGGATGCTGACGTAGGTGCCGGTGAGGAAGCCCAGCACCCCGAACGAGATGATGGCCAGATTCTTCCAGAGCCTCCAGTAGCAGGCCCCCAGGCCGTTCTCCTGGTCCCACACGGTCACCAGCTCGATCACGGACGGGAACATCAGGCCCAGCGTGGACAGGCAGACGGCGCCTACCAGCGATATGAACGGGCCCAGGTTCGGTATAGCGATGGCCACGCCCACAGTGAACACCACCAGGCAGATGCGGATCGTGTACTCGGCGATCAGCTTCCTCGAGCCGAAGTACTGCTTGGCGTTCTTCCAGATGATCTCCATCGGCACGTAGAACTGCAGGCCGTAGGTCAGGAAGATCGCCACCGCGATCATCAGCTTCGCAGACTGGGCGAGGATCTCGCTCTGCGACGGGTTCAGCGTGATCGAGGCCTGCGTGTCCTCGCCGTAACGCCAGTAACCGAAGAAACCGACGGTGCTGTACAACAGCACCACGAAGAACATGCCGGTGTTCAGCACGCCCGGGCAGCCGGTGAAGTGGGTCGGCGTCTTCATGTTGTTCTCCAGGGGCATCACCTGCAAGCATTATTGTAAGTCAAGCCGTCGAGGGGTGGCACTGGATAGTTGAGCGACTTTAATAATTGACGCTTTGGGTGGTTGCTCCTTCTGTATCGACGTGCGTTACGAAAAGCAGCACGATTCTCTTCGTTATCAAGGAAACTAGCACGCTTCGGTTTTCGCTACGAAAACTAACACGTTTGAGTGATTTGTCACGAAAAGTAGCATGTAAGGTGAATGTCCCCATTTCTGATCATTTCGTAGTTTTCTTATTATTATATGCGTTATGTTTGTACTATAGTTGCAAGAAAATAATTCTAAATTATTTATACAGTTATGCGAGGGTTGCACGAGCTTGGGGGTAATACATACATCGCTATTTTTAATCGACTTCAAAAAAGGAGGAGGTTATAGATTCGACCCGTTTGTATGCTTTTTTTTTGTGTTTGTCCCATCGTAACTCCTCAGCATATGGACCGATTTTGATGATCTTTTTTTTTATTCGAAATTACGTACATACCTACCATTTATAGCGATGAAAAGAAGTTCGACATGACGTTATAGTTTTTGCAGTATAATCGAAAATGTTCTATTCTGAGTGGCGAACCAGTATAATGTGTTAGTCTTCGCCGCAAAATTCGAAATGTCCTATTCTTTGTGGCGCAAGAGTGGCGAAATATGCTAGTTTTCGCGGCGGAAGGTCAAACATGCTAATATATTCGTCAGAAACGTTGAACTGTGTTTCTTTACGTGGCAAACTGAAACATGCTGTTTTGCGTAAGAAAAATGAAACGTGCTACTTTTCGCAACGCGCGTCGATATATAGTAAGTAACTGGATATGTTTATTGCATCATCCCTAAATCTACGTCCTATGAAACGATCTTCATAATTACGAGATTGATAAAGTAGGGGTGAAATCACCCCTTCAGAAAAATTCAGAATTTTCTTTTTCGTGCAATACCTCGAGAACCATAAGAGGCATCGAAAAGAAGTTTAAACAAAAGTTGCACCTGTTTTTATATCCACAAAAGTGCGTAAAAATTATTGAAAAATCCATACTTTTCAAGTTACCCCCACCACTTTAATTCGAGAATTATTTTTAACCAGTTTTGTAGATATACAAAATGATGTAACTTTTGTTTAAACTTCTCTTTGATATCTCTCGCGGGTTCATGATAGGTATATTCCACGAAAGGAAAATTCTGCGTTTGTTTCGAGGTGTGATTTCACCCCATAAAAACAAATAATAGATTTGTGTTACGGATGAACTACTCTATTCACTTGCAAACGAAGTTGCACAATTCGCTGAATTTTCGGGTCGCCTAACTTCCCTTGTAAGGTATATATTAATATTAAAATTCTGTCAATTCATTTGTGCTAACGTACTAAATATGTTTACTTTAACGCTCCACCGATTTTACGACGACGATATGTCTCTTCCAGCTACTGTATCACCGCTACGATGCCTGCCTGAATTATGGCTGACCTCGCTACTAGACGTTGCGCGAGATTCGTGCTGTGCTTGAAACTGTATTCTTCGTAGCATCATAGGGCAAGGTTAAGGTTTTTTGTTGTTAACGAATGGTACTAAGGGTAGAGTATTAGGTCAGGGGTGGCGAACCTATGGCACGTGCGAAAAGTTTTGCTGCCACGTCAATGATTAAAAGGCAATATGAATATCTGTTTATTAATCTAAAATAATTATTATACGGTTAGATATACTAAAATATTTTTCACCAGATTTTACTATACGATAATGTGAATGTCAAGTTATGAAGTTACAAGTTAATTTTTAAACATGTCTCAAAAAATTCTGCTATGATTAATTTTCTATTAATTTTTTCCTGTATTAAAAACTACCCGGCTACGTCAGCAATTCGATGAAATACATTTTTTTATACATTTTTGGCAAGCGCAGATAAAAAGTTTCGCCACCCCTGTACTAGGTGGATGTTTGGGAGGAGTTGAATAAGAACGGGGGCGAACCCCAAGTACTGCGAAATCCAGCGAGTCACGAGGGGTGAATAACGAACTTCTGCAACTTTTATGATGATCGAAGTGATGGAACAGGTGTTGAAAGTACCGTGTAATTTTCTTTCAATTCAAGTCCACGTGAGTTTATGGGGTATTACGAAGTATTAGAAACGCACTTTTCGGTTTTTTATAGTGAAGTGCCAAGAGGGTGAAGCACCCCTTCAAATTTCGTCGATTCAAAGAACGTTTTCGTAATTGTAAATTGTGCTCTGAAGAACCAATTAAATGTGTTTGAGATAAAAATTGGCTAAGTTACTTGCAAATTCAAAACCCCCCCTTCCTCGCAGAGGTGCCGAGAAATTTGATTCTATTATCGTCATTAAATAAGATAATTTACAGGAAATTAAATGCTCGAGAGAAATATGCATAACGAGATTCAGACTGTAAGTCCTAATTATATGTATACTTTGTCGCTGTTACGGGTAATCGCGTTAGGACACGATATGCAAATCCAACAAGAGGATCGTCCACGGCCTCATAGTTTTAGTTTTTGTTACATGCGCTTACGAAACAGCTCGCACTTATGACATAACTTTTTTCTACGCGGTTATTATACGTGGACTATTACTCTCGCTGTTACGCGTCTCATCGATTTTAAAAGTAACGATAGTTCGGCATGTAAATTTGATAATTTCTCAGTGGTAAATACACCTTTAAAATTTATCCACTTTTAAACATTCATCGATGTGTATTCGCGCGTTGATTAATAACGTAATACGATTAGAGGAATAATCTGAATGCCTAGCCGACTAATTTCGATCAATATCAACATTGAAAATTAAAATATCATCTTGGAATCTTTTTCACTCCGCACACGGAACTTGGTGTATCTCAAGAAATTTTGGATTTCTACGAAAACGAATTTGCATCGACGCGTGAAAGCAAATTAGTCGAGCATAATTAAACAGAACTGATTAGCATCTCGCAGACAGCCTGCAAAAAAAAAATAGTTTCACTTTGAAGCAGTGGCGAATTGAAAAACGAAAAAGAAAGTACAATGTCTCAAGGCCTTTCGCAAACCGCGGAATATAAAAAATGCCGATTTCACCCGGCTCCTTGGTCGAAATTTTTGACCCGCCTAAACCGCCTCTCTCGTAACACCATGTATCGCATGATCGAAATACTAAACAGCCGATTAAACCGCTATGTCGTCTACGATCGAGCATCGAGCGGAATACGAATGGTATATTTGCATAACGACACGGAGGCGAGTGGGCAGTGCTGTGTCGCAAATGCAGCACGTGTACTAAGAACTGTAAAAGAAAACTTTATAACTCCTGTCATCAAGCCTATGTATTCCTCTTCACTTGTTCATTGGTTCAGTTGCTTCTTTCGAATCGCCAGCATACGTATATGCATTTTGTCAAAATTAGGCAACCCTCAACGTAGCGTTCTACAGTTTTTTTCCTTTTCCTTCTTTCTTTCTGTTACCCTGTCCAAAAGCATATCATCTTTTCGCAGAACGAAATCACGAAAAGAAGAGTAATAATAACAATAATAAAGAGAATAAAATAAAAGAAATAAACAAGTAAACATTAATATATTTAAATATATGACTTTGTCATTGCCATGTCATTAATAATATTAGATTATTACATGAGAAATTATGTTCTAAATTTTTTTTTTAAATTTAATCAAATAAAAAATTCGTTCTCATTTTTTTATTTTTTTTTATTCTCTTCTCTTCATTTTTTCCCCCTTTTCTGGGGCCTCGGCGCATTGCACCCGCTGCAACCCTCCTGTGGCCGGTCCTTCCCTTATCATTATTTTATAATTGAGGAGTAGAAATGGTAAATGACGTAAGTGCCATTAGTTAAAATTTTCTGTAAAAAGAAAAAATGCATGTCTGTTCGTTTTGTCAATTACGTCGTTTATCACTCGTTTATCTCGACTTGATCACTTATCGCTATCGACTTTCAGCGTATACCACTTTTACAGATGTAGAGGGAAACAAAAAGATTACGGCCGTGAAGATTTCTGGCACTTACATCGGTTTTCACCACAGCGAAGTTGGCACTTACGAGTTTAGCTCTATCTATCGCTATATTATCATAATATATATTATTCTAGCACTTCTAACTTTTGCCTCCGCATTCCGCGTGGAATTCACATCCTTTCCACTAAAAAAAAATATTTTTTTGACACTTGCATCGTTTACCGTTTCAACTCCTCGATCATCGTTATTATTTTTGTTACATTTGTTGCTTCTACCATTATTATTACAACTTCTCGGCTCCAACGTAGATGCAATAACGTAATTAACGTAATTATGTGTCGTGACGGGGTGACACCCGCAAATAAATAAAAATACTTACCACACCGATGCCTTCCAGAGCGAAGATGGCAGTGCCGAAGAACAAGGGTAACTGAGACCAGCTCGAGAAGTTCGGTACGTCCTTGATGCTGGGCAGGTCGCTGAAGATGTAGTAGAAGGTGATCCCCATTCCGGTGGCGATCAGGACGTTCGCGATCATAGAAAACGGCGCCAGATATTTCAGGTTCCTCACGAGGGAGAAAATGGCTAGCAGTGGCAATAGTGCCGCCATATAAAGCCGGACATCCTTGTCAGAGTCGGTGTAATAATCGGACACCTCCTTGACGTTGGTCGAGATGAAGACTATGTACACGCAGCAGCAGCCTATCAAGTCGATCACGAGGAACGAGTTGATCGTCGCTCTGAAACGGTGCAAGGAACGCTTGGTACCATCGCAACAGCCGGGAGAGAGCTCTGCTACTACTAAATTTTTTCACTTCAAAGTGGACTTTAAATTGAGCGTTTAAAATCACGAACACTTAATGAGAGGTTCCCCATTACTCTACAAAAATATTTGTACTAAGAGAGTATTTCTAAGTTCACTTATAAAATTCCAACGCGTAATCGATGGCTACTTAACGCTCGGTTGTCACACCTATTTTCTCGAACGCAGTTGTCAACTTCCAATCAGCTGCTGTTCAACAACTGTCTGTTAAATTAAGGGGTTACACCTAGTCAGGAGGTTGAAAAAGGTTAAGGTTTGTGAATTTTTTTTGGAAAAGCGGAGGCATATATTTTTACAGAACCTTTTGCATTTTAAAGAGCAACATTTAAGGAACATTTGGTAATTTTTTTGTGGAAAAATATTTGCGTTTATAATAAAATTAGAACCGACATCCAAGAAGCCTTTTTCGCGGTTCGCGCGAAACAATCAGGACTTCAACTTTAAACAGCCGCTATTTTGTTTTAAATTAATATTTCGAAAATTCCCTCCGTGAATCAGAGGATACATTAATATACTAACAAAATTTTTTTGTTTTTTAATTTCAGATAATCTGGGTCCGAATGGCAGTGCTCATCCCAAAACAACTTTTTAAAAAGGCTTCTTGGATGTCGGTTGTAATTTTATTATAAACGTAAATATTTTTCTACCAAAAAATTACCACATGTTCTTTGAATGTTGCTTTTTTAAGTGCAAAAGGTTCTGCAAATATATATGCTTCCGCTTTTTCAAAAAAAATTCACAAACATTCGCCTCTTCTCGGCCGCTAGACTAGGTATAACCCCTAAACATAGCTAATTACATCATGTAACAATATCGCAGGAGGAGAGTACACGCGAATCCAACGAATATCGCGGTGTTCGGGTTAACCATTTTTCAATGATGCCTCAAAGATACTTTACTTTACAGTCGAGTGATTTTGTCCCAGTGTAACAACCGAGAGTCAAAGTTAATTATCATTCTTCTACTGCTGCGTTAACCAAAACGAATTCCAGTTCATTCCAATCCCAGAGCAGTAAGGAAAGGTCAAGGAATTCCATTTCGTTCGCGCGTGCCGATCCTGCCGTGACCCCTGCGGCCACCCGTTTAATCGAAAGTGACCACAGTGGCCACCGAAATTGCGGCAATGCTCCCAGCCGCAGAGTGCCACTGGCTCCGCGGTGTACTACATCCCCGCCTCCGAAATTCCACCACCAGTTACCAAGCAAGCTCAGCTACTTACTTCGCAAGGCGAGCGTACTTCTGCACAGGCTCGGGACCGACGAGAAAGGCCGCCTCGGCGACGTCCGCGAAGCCGAGGCTCGGCGTCTGCGTCCGCCTGCAGAGGTCATGGGCGCACTTGACCAGTATGTGGACGCAGTAGGTGCAGACCGCCCCGATGAAGAAGGTGGCGAACAGGCCGAACAGCAGGCCGGCGTTGCGGAAGGCCATCGGCATCGCCAGAATGCCGGTGCCCAGGCTGCCCTTGAGCAGATGTATCAGGGTGTCGAGGTCCGACGTCGGGTGGGCGAGCTTCCTGTGCTCGAACGGATTGTAGAGGGCCGCCTCCTCGTCGTTCGGCCGCTCCACGAGCGGCAACGTCGAGCCGTTCGTGACGGTAATCGGTACCTCATTTTTCTCGCACTTGTATCTGGAAAACCAACGCCGTTAACGTCGCGTCCCCGTGGTCAGGGGGTCCGTTAGAACGGGGAGGGTGGATGGATTGTTTATCTATATCGTATGCACGCGTGCGTGCACGTATGTTCGTACGTTCGGGAGCACGCGAAGTACGCTTAGCGCGCGAGTACACTGATCGCGCGAGTAACGCCATGCGTGTCCCGCGTGGGATCTATCATTCCGTACGGCACCACGACGCGTCGTGTTTCGCGCTCGATCTCACACCGATGGATCATGTGCACCCCGATTTTACGCTGCATCGTCCATGGAGGGAAGAAGAGAGCGACACGGTGCAGGCTCTGGCGCTCGAGACTCTCGCGACGCATGCATGCCACGCGAGGAAGAACGGGCACAGCGGGGAACAGAGAGGATCGAAGTGTGCTCCACTATGTAGACACCAATGGGTGGCTGAAGCTCGCGAAGTGGCGTGGTCGGATCGTTTGCTTGTCCCTTTCTTAGGCTCTAACACTTTCAGTGGCGCACTCGGGAGTTCAGCAGCTCGGGGGGTGCCGAGTTGAACGGATAGAAATATTCTCAATGCAAATTCGATGGAATTCATTGGGTGATTATAAGGGTTTATTTAAATAATAACATTCGGCTTTCTTTGATTTTTACGAAGCTCTTGAATTACTTCAGTCGTGGTTGCTCTCCTTTTTCGTTGTTATTCGGAGGTGCGCCACTGAACATTTTGAGTGGCGCAAGATTTTGAAAAATGCCACTTCAAGTCGGTCAGGTCTTCACACCCGGTAATATTATTATGAAAGCATGCGAGAACCGTGCACGGGGTGGAAGCCCCTCGGCGTGGAAGCACGCCGGCGCCACTCCGAGTGTGAATTATTGCAATGGTTCTGATTAAGAGTCTCTGGTTTGCGTGCTATTGGAATGGTTCTATCGATCTGATGGGCAAAGTGGATTCTGACCGTAAGTTCGCCTCGACAGAGTAAATCCGGGACAATCGGTACGATATCGTACTACCCAGCTAAATTCAGTAAATAAGCATTCCAAGAGCAACAAGTACAGTACTATCACCCGCACAACGAAGCCACTTGTTAATACACTAAATCTCGATCTAAAATTAAACACCTCTGTCGAGCTAAAACATGCTTACACCTGCAGTCATGGGTATTTATAGCTGACAATCAGAGACGTATTTACTCGTCATGCAGAACCATCGCATGTCGTTTGTGGGGATTAAGAGCGGTGCCGAGGAGCCAGCTGCGGCTTAAAACTCAATTCATCAATCGAGCATGCATCGTCCGATCCGTCGATGCGGATTTCGCGCGACCCGCGGGAAAGCGATCCGACCGAGCCACCGTTTGTGAATGAGGCGTTGCGCTGAACGAGCTCGATGTACGATAAGAGCATGATTCGCAGCGCGATCCACGCGATCTGATCAGGCGAAAGCTCGACGCACTCGTAACAAGCGTTAATCTTAGAGCGGAGGAAATGAGGAGCTGCCAGCGATGAGTGAACTGCTCGATGACACTCGACTCTAAAGACCGGCGCACATGAGCGGCACGCGTCATTTTTTGCGATCGCGTCGATGCGGCAATGCTGACGCAAAATATGCGCCGCGTTTGAGTCTCTCTGTAGAAATATATCCACTGTTAGGACGCGACTGCAGAGTGACGCGGGCCGCGCGTGGGCGCCCGGCCTAATGCGAGACTCTCGCGGCTGAAGTGGATTCAGCCGGCGCGGGCTCTGTGCTCGAATGCTGCAGGGGACTGATAAGAATTGCGAGGATACCGGTAAGCAATGTCGTTTTTGAAACAGTAGATATTGTCCTCGCTTTGTCTTTCCCTGATTTATTATTATTTTTTAAATATAAATGGCAATGTAGAAAATTATTTTGTAACATGCTCCACCATGCAGCATTAATTGCAGAGACTTTAACTCAAAGAGGATGCTAGTTTCTTCAGAAAACCGATAAAGTGCTCGCTGTTTAGGGGACAGTGAATAGTATCAGCGAATAGGAGGGTTAAAAAGGACACTGTCATTAGTTCACTTTAATTTTAGGGTAGTAGTGTAACTGAGATTGATTGATATATCAAAGAGGACATTACTTTCCGGCTCCTGCAATATGAGCTCGATTTATGAACGAAGTTCGAACCATCAAGTTCGAAGAACCAAGATGGGGGTTTGTTTTTCGTTTTGTAAGTGCGTGTTCTCTTTATTAATTTCTCGATGGGCAAACGGTTCCTTCGATTCCCTCCCTGTCTCCCAGCCGAACTTCCGTCTCCGCGCACGTGCCAAGGGACCATCGAGGAAATCGATCAAAGAGTCGCGAAAGCTCGATCAATCTTTCATTTTCCCTGCATTTTCTCGTGCTCGTTACATCTGATCCTGACGATCGTGGTTGGTCCACGATCGTTCTACGCTTCGTACGCGGAAAAAGTGCATGGCGCAACAAAAGCGCCCATCCCGGAAGAGACCGGTTGCATTTTTGGCAAACGTCTGTTTAGACAAGAGCAGAATTAGAACTTCCGGCAACAATTTCTGGCAAAATTCTCCACAGACATTTTACGGGTCGCAATAATTCTAGCTGTTTGCGCGGCGATCGTCTGCTGCGGCGCGAAGCCTTGAGAAAATAATGCGAACTGCAGCTTTTATTATATTAATCAATTCTGAGGGACTGAATGAACCCTGCTCTTCTTTTTCTTTTCTTTGTAGGGATAACAGCAGCAAGCTTGTGCGACTGAAATTGGGTAATGATTCAAGTCTTGTAAGTCCTAAGTGTCAGTGCTTCTCAGAAAATCTAAGATCATTTCTTCTAGGTCCGTGGTTCGCTAATTCGGCACTGTGAGGATTGATTTACGCGGCGACTGTTGCGCACAAGATAATAAATTCAATGCTTAAATATTTCGAGTTTCAAGAAACGTTAGCAAATTTGTGCCAAGATATTTCCCTTGCATCGTCAGTACAGTGTCCGGCATTAACTAGCAATTACGCGTTATTAAAAGAATTTCTTCGAAAACATGTTTATAATACACGAGAGTGTTTCGGGCAGACGAATTCCGTTTCGCAGAGATAAGTGCATTGAAATTCGATATCTGGAATTTCAGCATCAACTAGACCGAATTCCCTGAGCGAAAAGATTCATTCAATCCCAATTCGATTCTCCCAGCTTTTTTCGCCAAAAGAGAAAAGATTACTCGCTATCTACAGCCTCGACATGTTCCCCAAAGAAAGGAGCCAAAAGTGGACGTTCTCGGAACCATGCACTTTCTCCCTTCTCCCCGCTCCTTCCACCAGAAACTAACAAAAAAAGATCGAACAGAATCCAGGAACCAATTTCGACGAGCATACACCGTACCATACCGATCACGATATATCCCGAAACAAAGCCGTATCAACGAACGGGCAATCGGACGTTCGACCGTTTCGCTTCGTGTCCCGATCCTTTCAGACGTTGCGCATTAAGCCACGACCGCACGCGCGCGAAACGCGGCACCGGGCGCGCTCTCGAAGCACTTGAAAAGTAACTACTCTTCGACAGCGAGCAGCGTCCTGCAAGCGTTTCAAGTGCATTCTACGCCGGGAACTGTAACCACAAGCAAAACTAGCTTCCTTCCTCCGTAACGTGTAATAACCCCAATGATCCTGCCATTCTTACACGAAAACAGGAATGTAGTAACCCGTTACCAAACCAGTTCCTAGATCGGGTTACAACATTGCGCTATTTCATTACTCCTAACGTATTGCGTGCAGGAAGATGTGCGCCAAATACCGTTTATATGTCCGTGCACGCGTATACATACACCGCGAGTGTTAACCTGCCCCGAGAGGTGTCATCCTACTTCGTAAACCCTTCGGGAATGTCGTTTCGTGTCTGCCGCGGGTTACGTTGGCGCCTGGCGCCGGCAACCCGCCTTTCGACTCGGTTGCGCAGTGGCTACAGTCCCCGCTCTGCGCAGCGCCGCGCGCACGTGCGATCGCGGCTTTACGGGGCACCTACGTGGCGGGGTGGGGGGGATGGGCAATGGCGTCGACGACGTGGCGCGACAATAGCGTAATAAAAGATCGTAAAAAAGGTAGGTGTGTAGGCATATAGGTACCCATTGAGGTGCGGTAGTATCTCTCCGTAGTCGTGCGAAGCTTTCTGTCGAGAAAGCTCCGGAATCGAGTCTGTGTGTGTCACGTGACACGTGACAAGAGTTCACGCGCCGCGATCAGGCTTAGAGGCAGCTGCAACCACCGCACTGCATCACCGCGACGCCCGCCGCCACGACGCAGTACGACGACTAACAAGCCTTCTTTGCTATCACACATTTTTGCGCCTCTCGCCGAGCGTCTTTTTTTTCGTGTTATTTTATTTTATTTTCGTTTTATACGCACGTCAATGCCAATTGTACTTTTCCGTTTCGTATCATCGAAATTTGTATATATTTTGTTTTTTTGCTCGATGTTCCTATGTATTTTTTGTTATTACTCGGGCAACGAGGTCTCACGACGTCCTAAAAAAAAAATCGGTCCCTCTCTCCCTCCTTGTCTCTGTTTCTTTTTTCGTATCCGACGTACTTATCCTTTTCTCTCTCGCCGGTCTTTTTTAGATCGTCCGTCGGGGTGCGTTAGCGTCGTCGCGGTCCGTCCCGGTCACACGATTTTATTACACTCTTTCCACGACTATTTTCTCCCCGCTGCTCGTCTCGGTCGAAGTTAACTTAACCGTCACAGAGAAACGTTTCTTTTTTCTTTTTTTTTTTCCCGCTCGAACCCGCGACCGTCCACCGGAGACCTTGCCGTTTCACTTTCTAAAATAGTACCGTTTTCTTTATGTTTACTTTTTTAGGTTTTATTGCTTTGTTTTTTTTTTCACTTTCACGTTATGCGCAGAGCACTTTGATAGAGCCCGAATTCTGTGCCCGCAGTTTATACGCAAGTCTGGAATCATATAAATGCACATATTACATGGTAAAGACAGATGTCATCTTTATATATCCTTTTGGAGGAACAATAGTTTGCTTGCACACCGCATGGCCTCAGTTACGACGCATCCTCAGCCAATGACGAAGAAACCGCTCGCGAGGATTCCCTCCTTTCTGCACCTTTCTTCCTTCCACTCACCCTCGGCCTCCTTAACCCGATTTCTCTCCCACCTGTTTATCTTTCTACCGCGAGTTACAGGGGAAAAAGGAGCGCAGGATTACGGATCGTGTCGGGCCAGATGCTAAGCTACACAATACTTCGAGTGGCGCAAGATTTACGAAACACACCATCGACTTAACTCTCCCCGAACGACGCGAAAACGTCCCTCGGCGTGGAAACACGCCAACGCCACTCGAAGCGCTACCTCGGCCTAATCCCTCGAGGAGAGTTCGTTCGATCTATAGAACTAGGAAGAACTTGCGCAGCTCCGCAGGGAAAAGAGATCGCAGTCGAACTGCGACGACTCCGAAGGCGTCTAAACAGAATTCTTTCAGCTCGCAGCTCTAAGTAGACTCGCCAGTTTCAATACCGCCTGCTCCTTCGTAGGGGACCGCGCTTAACCGTTGCCGCGAGCGACAATCGACCTTGCGGGCCAATTATTCCCAGCGCGATATTACCAGGACAATTACACGCGCCCGACGATCGAAACGGCGCGGCGTTATCGGCAACAGGTGTGCCCGGCGATTCCGCGTTTCCAATTAATCTCCAAGCAATTAAAGTTAGCGTAATGGCGCGTGAAAAAAAAAGAGATGCGAGGAATAGTTCCTTTGCGTTGCACAACGTGGAAAAACGTTTGCGCCAAGTGTTCCCGCGCCGATTTCTCGATCGATTATTCGCTGGCGAGCGCGCGCGAGAACCGAACGCGGATAGACACTTACGCAACCGGAACACTGTGCCGCGGGAGAGAAGGAAATACTGGCGCGGACAAGCGGCGGTGAAGTGGCGACGAACATCGACAGCGTGCGCTTTTGCGAGTCCTGCGGGAGGTTGGAGGATCGGTCGCGGCGGAGCGTATCGTTTCTGGCGGGAGAAGTCGCGGTAGGTGCAGCAAGGAGGAACTCCGTCTTTTGCGCGTAGGATCCAAAGATTTGGCCGCGTTGCCGCTAAATCGATGACCGAGGGAATCGCTCGTTTGTGCGGAAAAATCGGCTCCCGCGTGCATCATTCGCGTATATTACGTATCCTCTCATTTTTATCACTCGTTCTCCCTCCGTCGCTCTGTTAAAATCTACAGCTGTAAGGAGACAAGGGCAACTGTCTTTGGTTGTGTCAAGGAGGTCGGGTAAACAGACGAACCAGGCACGCTTCCATTTTAGAAAGCGTATCAAGCATTTTGTACGCTGCGAAGGAGATTTGAATACATAATTGGTCAAAGGTGGCCTCAATTAAAAGTACATAGCTTTTCGTAGTTCTATTGGCCAAATTCAATTGCACTCGAATTTGATTTAATTCAAGGAGTGTCAATTAATTTCCGCAGTAAAATCGTCAACGATATTTATGTTGTTAGAAAAGTAATCGTTCAATTCCCGTTTCACTCGACACCCTTGCACGATTTTTCCAAAAGCTCTAGAAATTCTTCCGCGACCTTTGCATTTATTTGGGAAGGGTGACGCTGGTTTCAAGATCGTGTGCGAGAACGATATTTTCATATCGAGATTCCTTAGTAATTCCTGGGTCTCCTTATATAAAACCGTACTTCTGTGATCAATCCGATGCGATACTATTCGTTTTAAGTGTTTCCTTCGTCGAGGTAGCGAAGCCACTAATGGAAGAACTACCGGCAGCGAAATGCGCACTCCAATTTTTCAATTACGGAAGCAGGTTAAAGTAGCTGTATCTCGGTAAAGTGCAATTTACGTTCAACTGTATTGTGCGCACTAGTTTCAGCATTTATCGAAGCATTTTTTCCCATCGTTACGAATGTACATTGTTCGTACCACTTTTACATACGCCGAGCAGAATTCCTCTGCGTAAATAATTACAAGCACGCGCTTCCCCCGCCTAGTAATACGTTCTATGTTACTACACGTCCTCGAATGATGTTAAATCGATATTTAAAAGCTGGTAGAAATTTTTTTAATCGACGGAATGTAAAAATGGCATTACTCAGAGAGAGAGCGACGTTCAAAATGCTGCGCGGCTTTAGAGGAAATCGTTCGAAATATTTGAGACGCACGGCACCCGTCGAGAAGAGCGAGAAATGTTATTAATTATCGTAAAACAGCGAATGGAAGAACTGTACACCTTGAACAAGTGTGAAACTCAACAATGCACAGTGGAACAACAGAACACACGCAGAGATAAAAATAATAAGAATTCGCTCTGACACCTTTGCTCGGCAAACATTCGTGAATACATTTTTCACTCCCCTCGGCAAATACCGACGAGCTCCAAAAATTCCGGACCCCCTTCCTCGCGAATCGACAAAACCATTCCGAGTGACAGCACGAGAAACCATATTTCTAAAATAGGACGCTTACACTGAACACGACACAGATATCGAAATGGACCGTGAATAAATAAGTATCGCTTTCACGAATGCACAAAATGAAAATCCTCGTTCGTGGGCGTAAATGGGTTAATAGAGAAAATAGAACAGGGGGGGTTCTAAAACGTACCAGCGTGAGTGCACGAAAAACACAAGTAAATTAATACTAAAAAAAAAGAGAGAGAGAGAGAGAGAAGGTAGGGGAGAAATGGGAAAACGGAAGCGCGTTTCTGCACAAACCAGCAATCTACCATCGTAGAATGTAGAATCGTCACGATTCAGCGGTCAATCGTCAAGCATCCCTGGTGCCAGCTACGCTACGAATTCTACGTCAGCGATCAGGCGGTATGCATGGATTTTGGTTTGTGATGCTGATGATCATAGAGTAATTTGTCTTTTGGAAGGTTTGGGGGTGGGATGGTACTTGTGTGTATGTACGTGTGTAAAAGAGCATAGAGAATGAGAGAATACACATATATACGATACAATGCACAGTATATGATCCTCGGGGGGTTTGTCACTCACGTTTGCTTGAGCACGGAGCGTTTGTGTTTGGCAAGAAAGCAATGGTGATGATTGGTCGTGGTAGCAGATAGTGAATTGGCTTGACTATCGTTGAACCGTTCGTTCGCGTCGGTTTCGTAAACCAAGTACATCGCACTTACTTGACAAGAACCATGTCTGAGAGTTCTGTTTTCACACCGTGCTTCTTTGGGTCGTATTCCGCTATCATCGGGCGCATTGGTGTTCTCTGGAACAGGCAGAAGATAAAGGCGCGCGTTAGTGGAACGTATTTCGTTGGTTGGTAATTAACATTTAACGTTGGATGCTGATTTCCGTCGGGAAGAAGCTGACGCACAGTGGCGCGTGCCATAGGGAACGCTGGCCAAGAGTAATATTTTTAAAAGTAAGATAAATTGTTGGAATGAATTGCAATACTGTGATTCTAAAATGATAATAATGTAGGTACTTTTTAAGGTTAATTATTGAATATAAAAATAATGTTAATTAACTGTAACTATAATTATTTAATATATGTGATGATATCACGAGGAGAAGAATATTATAGTTAAGAGTATAATAATTATAATTAATTAATAATGTATAGTAAATACGAAGTAGAATGCATTTTACATTTGTATACTTAGGTGCAGGTAATTAACATCATTTTCAAGAAGAGTATTGTAATTAATTAATTATAATTTTCTTCTTCTTCTTCTTCTTCATCAACACGATAACTGGAAACACGATATTCCGATCCTATGCCATAAATGTACCCTTCTATAAACAGTGCGGGCAGCAAAGAAATGACGATTACTCATAAGATCGCAATTTATCGTAGGAAAATACAACGGGCCTTTCGTCAAGAACTTTATTTTACAACTACACTACTGTAATTTTAAATGTGAGTCTTTTTGAAACTAAATGGATAAGAAGGGTTTTTGGCCCTGGCGCCACCCAAAGAAAAAGGAGATTGTAACCGCGAGTGAAGCAATTCAAGAGCTTTGTAAAAAGAAAAGATGGATTTTACTCTTTAAATAGATTTTTATAATTACCTAGGGATTTTATTGAATTTGTTACATTAAAAAATTTGTATCCATTCAACTCGGCTCCCTCAGAGATTAAATCCTGAGGGCGCTACTGGTTTTGGGGGTAAACTTTGCACCCATGATCAATCTTTTCAAAACTTGCGAATAGGATCGAAATGGTATTCACTATGAATGGTATAGTTTCGTCGGTGATAAAAATAAAATGGTTTTGAATTCTTAGGTTTATAGAAAGTAGTAGATCGAAATTACGAAATGACGCATTGAAGTGCTAAGTTTGTTCGGTGGGTTGAGAATCGTGGGACCATTGTGTCTTCTTTTCTTAAATTATTTTGTGTTTTAGTAAATAATTGCCAGCAAGCTGTCTTCTACCGGGAGACTGACGATCTGAATGGAAATTACCGTCACCTTTACGTAAACCGCGAGTTCGACTGCACGGCTCGTCCATGACAATGCGTCAGTTCCATTGCAATTACAGGATAATTACATTTCTGACGAAAAGCTACGAGGTTGTCCTCGCATTAAAGACTGTATATTTTTGTTGTACTTTTTCTATCAAGTTCATTTTCATAATAGTTTATTTTATAGAGATTATATCTCTTATTTCCTTTAATATTAATTTTCTATCTAAAAACATATTTATATTTCTAAAAGAAAATTTACTATCTAATGTTTTAATATTTAGAAATTTTGAAATTCTAAACCGTGATTTTAGGAAGAAGTACTCTCTGTTGTCTCAGTAATTTGTTGGAAACAACGAGGTTTTGCAGCAGCAACGAAGGCGTTTTAGATTCTCTTATTACGTGACTCACCCTGTATAGTTTATTCAAATGCATATACCGTATGTTTACTGGCGCCTAGGCTCGGCCAGACACCTATGCCTCGTGGTCTGTTCTTACAACCTGTTCGACCTGTCAATGGTGCTCTTTCGTAACCGATCTCGTGATCGAATGAAACTTTTGTTGATCGACTTTCGTCAGCTGTTCTACAGCACCCCAGCACGCGGCAAAACATTGCACGATTCCAATAAATAGCCTCACACGCGCCTCCGAAATGATTACAAAATTCTTCTAAAATTATTGCGAAAAATTTCCGAAACGCGGACAGCCACTCTCGCATTTACCAAAATTTAGGATTTTTTTTTAAAGAAAACTTTAACAGAGGGTAAAACGTATTTTTGGTATTGATTTATACATATTTTAAGATGATAACAAATTTATATTTTATTATTTTCATTCTCCGATGTAATCTTGAATAAATCGGTAAGTGGAACTCTTACGGTGATACGTACAAAAAATCGACGTACATAAATACAAAAGAACTATTTGACGGATTTAAAAAATTCTTTCGGGATTCTTCCCGTAAATGAACTCGCTATCGCATTACCAACTTGTTTTGGTTCACTCAATTTGATTTTATTCAGCATTTTTTAGCACCAAATTACCGGTTTCGGGGTACTTTTATTAAAACATGCACCAATCATCGAATTTTCATTATTTTTCAGTAACGATTGGTAATACGATAACCATACACATATATTTTAGAAAAACTTTCGACTTTTCATTTGAGATGAGCCCGCTGATCTTATTGCCCGCGCGGCTGTCCAGTTTCAGCTATTTATTCAAGATTACATCGCAGAAAAAACAATACAAAAAAATCTTATAATCTCAAAATACACTAGCGGACAAAAAAGTTACCACTTTTTCGAATTGTTCTATTTTTTTTTTTGCATATTCTGGTGAAGAATTTAAAGCTGTATAAAACCCAGTTAAAGTTGAATTTATTTGACTGAAAAACAAAAGTGTTATACGACATTGAACGGGGTATCACAAATTTTTGGGGCCGACAAAGAAGATACCACGTTCAGTAACTTTTTAGGTTGTCCTAAAAGCAAAAGGTGCCCCCACAAAATATTAGATTTTTTTATTAATGTTCAGAAGTGGTAACTTTTTGTTGGCTTTAAAACTGTGTTGCCTTGTTTAATGTTATGTAGGGATTTGTTTGTTAGTTAAATAAATTAAACTCTAGCTGGGTTTTATACAGCTTTTAATTCTCTTTCAGAATATGTATATTAGGCACACACTGCAGGTTGAGTTGATATTGAAAAGTAATAGAAGTAGGGGTGGTTCGAGAAAGTGGTAACTTTTTTGCCCGCTACTGTATATATAAATCAATACCAAAAGTCTGTTTCACCTATGTGTTACAGTTTTCTGTAAAAAAAATCCTAAAGTTTGAAGAGACTACACGAGAATGCACCCTTAAATCATTAACTATCCCCATCTTGAATTACGACCAACTGCCAGCAACTAATAATGGCATCATTGGCGCACCAGCAATATAAACAAAACTTAGAGGAATAGAAACTTTGTGCTATCATCTCCTCCAATCAGAGACCACTTTAACCCATCCAGAAACTGTGTCCCATCTCTCCCAACATGGCTGACGCATCCACTCGGTTCCTCGAGCCTTTCATTAATCCACCTCAATGACAAGGACACAACACCGAGTCTAGTCAATGATCGTATTCACCATGATATGAGGACGGTCGTTGCTCACCGCCGAGAGGGAGCTCATCTCCACGTCGTGGACGCTGTCCGTGTTCCCCATGTTCACCTGTCGCTCGATACGTCCACTGACATTCCCGCAAAGCCGCCTGTCCCGTTTCCCTTCCTGCTATTCGACGAGCACCAGCGTCGCCGTCACACCACGTGCTTTATTTATCATCCACCGGTGCCAAACGGTATTCACCCGCGCGGCGCGCCAAACAGCGGCCCCCGACGTCTGGGAGGGCTATCCGATTTGCCCCAGTTCGCTGGCAACGGCGAGTGTTATTCGTGTAAATAAGATCACGAGGGGAAAACCACTTGAACGGGCGCGCACCCTCGCGCACGTGGATCGGCACCGAAACACAGCCGGAGCGGAATATCGATCGCGCTACCTCCTCGCGACCTAGGCTCTTCCTAGTAGAATACCTTCTCCTCCTGGACGCGCGGAAGCGTCACGGGCAACCGCGAAACACTGATCCCTCTCTGTCCACTGCGAATCGAGTCGAACGGAGGTTCAAAGTGGACGCTAGCGAACGATGATCTATCTTGGGAGTCCCCGCTTCGAGCCCAAGTCCGAGGGAGCAGGCCCACTTCGAGCCCAAGTCCGAGGGAGCTGGCCCGCTGACGAATACGTTGGAAAGAACCCCGGCACCGCGGCGCTATCCCGTCGAACGCAGCTCCGACAACGGTTCCTCCGGGTACACTATGCTCCCGGTCGCCTTCTCTAGCGACTCTATCTACGGCACCGAGTGCCGCGACGCAGAAAACCGCGGATCGCTGCCAAATCTTTCGGCAATGTCTCCCGAGGACGGGGCTCTTTATATACCAAACGGCTACGAAAATAGGAAGAGCAAATAGACGTTGGCCGTCTCACGTGAGCATCCTGCTCTGTCTCCTCCGCTGGCTGCCCCGACCGCTAACCAAGCTTAATAGAATCTGTTTGAGCCGCGCGGCGACAGATGGACGCCGCGCGTCACCTGCCGCCCAGTTTGATCGCGGAATTAGAGGGCTCTAATTACGGACCGCGACTTCGCCCTCCCACGTAAACGAGACCCGCGTTATTCGCGTCGACGGCCGCTTCCGTCACGCTGCTGCTCGTGCACGGTCTTGCTCGACGGGGCACTGGAGGACGGTAGAATCGCCGCGTGTATGGGACCGGGGATAGTGGAAGAGGTTCCCGTCAATCAGCGAGGCAGAGGAAAGGGGTAATTATGATAATGGTTGTCGAGTGGCTTTTTTCAGACGATGCTAGGTGAATTGTTTATGATTAGTTCTGGGGAGGTAGTGGTTGAGGCGGAGGCAGGAGGAAGGGTGGACAGAGAAAATGAGGGAGTGCAGGAAATTTTCGTACTAAATTTGTGGCACGATAGATGATAAATAAAGAGAGAAAGGGTACGAGGTTTCTCGAATCGGAGGCTGGCTCTTTTTGGCAGCGCTGCACTAGGCGCCACTGGTGCTAGAAAATGCATCAGGACCGAAAACATGGAAGAAACAGTTTTTTTTGTAAACTAACGAGTGTATTAATCATAGCCAAAAATATTTTTTAGGATCTGTTATAACCCCTTCGTGTAAAAAATTCATAAAAATCATCTATTTCTCGAGTGTTTTGACAGGAGGGTCTCCTTAAGCCACGCCCCCGTGTGACGAACAATGCAAGAAAAGCGTCCGATTGTGTCAGGGATTCCTCGTAAAGCGCCGAGGCACGCGTGCATATTCTATATACAGTGATTTTTCGAATTCCAATCGCCTGATGCGAAGGAGAAAAAATATATTGGACGGCAACGGTCACGAACGATTATGCAACACCGTTTAAAAACGGACAAAAGGCATTTGTCGAGGAACGTGTCGATAGGTTTTCCAAGAATTTTTTAACGAACGTAGAAATTGGTTCCTGTTGTGCATGAGAAATTGGCATTGCTGTTGAAAGATATGGATAAGTGGCTGTACGAAGTAATAAAAACTGGCATTGAAGAACGTTGGTACTATATAAATAGAGTACGACACAAAGAATTCAATAAGAGCAGGAATTTTTTTTTTACATGGATCACTATTTCTATTGTTCTCTAGTTTCTTAAGTTTTGGATTCTGGGTGTTCCTGTAACTTTTGAAAAAGCATAAAAGAATGGCCCGGCGACTCTCGTCGAATGAGACGATGATGGCAAATATAATCCCGCGCACGATGTTCACCGCTTCGTTTGCTTAACGGTAAATGCCACCAATCTTCCTGTTCATTGCAAATGGAACAATTGCAAATAGCGCTCTGCAAATGGGCTTGATATCACCGGCGACTGCAAATAACACTGCCCATAGAGGCCCTTCCTCTTGTTCGTTCGAGCATAAGTGGTGCCAATGATAATGAATGACGACACCCCATCAACGATGCTCGCCCCTTTGTGATTCGAAATCGCTCATTTAGGGTAGTGATGATGCGATTGAATTGTACAATTGGCAGGGGAACAATAAATATATTAATTTCGTGCAGTAAATGTATATAATAAATTTCAGGAGAGATATTTCAAATTTTCTTTCCGCTAAATAATGTAACTTACATTCTATATACTCGAGGGCGGATTTGGGTACAGGCTAAGTAGGTTGCAACGTAGGGCGGAAAATTTTGGGGAGCGAAAAATTTGGGGAGTGACCAATTTTGGGGAGCGGCCGATTTTGGAGGGTGACAAATTTTGGGGCGCGACAAATTTTAGGGAACGAAAAATTTTGTAAAACAAAAAATTTTGGGGAGCGAAAAATTTTGTGGAGCGAAAAGTTTTGGGGAGCGAAAAGTTTTGGGGAGCGAAAAGTTTTGGGGAGCGAAAGATTTTGGGAGTGATCAATTTTGGGGAGCGGCAAATTTTGGGGAGCAAAAAATTTGGGAATTGACAAATTTGGGAATTGACAAATTTGGGAAATGACAAATTTGGGGGAGTGACAAATTTTCAGAAGCAGCAAATTTTCGGGGGCAGCAGATTTTCGGGAGCAACAAATTTTGAGTGAAAAAAATTAGAAAAGGTTTAAACACCGACAACTTTAAGAACAATTAACTTTTCTATCATATAGCGAATTAGGAATGACTCAGACGTGAGTTGCCACATTGAATTAATTTTGAAATTGTCTCGACTCCCTAAATTAAAATATTTGATGCCCTTTCGCGGAAAGCCCTGTATATACTGCTATAATATTACGCATAAAAGTACCTACTACTTCTTTCGAGGCCACCACCATAAAAATATTGAGGTCAAAGGACTTCCCGTTGTGCCATTTTCGTCGACAAACAATCCCCGAATAAAACAGTAGAAAATGGATTGAATTTCGATCACTAGAACGGAGATCCAGATCGAAAGGATTTATTTACCATGAGACGAGCCATAAACAATGGAAAGTGGCTGCTGTTTTCTATCTTTGCAACGGAAACCGATCGCGCATCGGCGTTCTATAAGATTATTTTCATCGAGCACGGGGAACGCCACGTTTTCGAGGTATTCCGAGAAGCTCGAACCGAGTCCATCCAGGAATAGAATTTTCACCGCGGTTTACATCCCGTTGGCGACGCTGTTACGCGTGGCTCGTTGTCGGCTCGCTTGAATCAGCGCCTATGGTACATCGTTCGAGGATAGAGTGCAGACTCGATAATCCGAATTCCACTTAATCCGAGCTCTGCTTAACCGTAGAATGACACTGTGAAACTTTTAAACCATATCTTACCCTGAAACAGTGGCGCACTCAGGATTTAATCTTAGGGAAGCCGAGTTAAACGGATAAAAATATTTATATTGCAAATGCAATAAAATTAATTAGGTGATTATAAAAATTTAGAACAAAATCCAGTTTTCTTTTCTTTCTACAAAACCCTTTATTTGAGGGGTGCCTACGCACCCCCTCTGGATGCGCCACTGCTCTTGGGTCCTAACCGCAATTGAAATTAGAATATTTTAAAATCCACTTAACGTTTCCGAAATTCTTCTTTGGTAGGTACTTCTCTTTAGGTGTCTTTAGAGAAGATAGGTAGTTACAGCATATGGTTTTCATTTGCAGTAAAAAAAATCGAAATTTCAGAACGAAAGCTTGATATTCTACCTTCTATTGACACATTTAAAAAGAACATTAAAATTCTCCAGGTGTCCACTTTATACCAGATCATATTCCAAATAAGTCGACGTGGTTCCTATCATATTATAAGTTTCTGCTCTTGAAACAACCTATAAATCGTAAATCAAAACGACATAAATCGAGGCGAAGGTGACGTTAGAAAGAGTTCGAATGGAATATCACAATCGACCTTCTCAGAGTGTTCCCAACTGCTTAGAAGCGACTACTTTAGAAGCGCAGCGTTAAAAACAGGCAGACAGCGTCACGCGGCAGAAAACCTGTTAACAGGTTTATTAAAAAATCCTCAATGCCCATTCGAGATACTTTTGCCGAGCATTCGCGTCACCGTGTGAATGGAATTGAACCAACTACATATTCATAAACCTAACCGTGTATACTAAACAATTTCCACTGTCTTTGCGCTTACATAAAAAACCGGTCTCCACTAGATTACAGTAAAGAGAGGATGCAGCATAAGAGGACCGTAACGTAATTAAGCATCAAGCATTGCCACTGTTTCAGAAATATCCATACCAGCTCTCCCAATTCTAACGCAGTCAAAGTAATTAAAAAATACAGTTATCTATTCCATTTTTCAGCCCCGCAGTGAAACCACTGGAAAAATACAAACTCCGAGTTAAAGATAGCGCCCGAGCGGTTTACTCGGCGAGTTAACGCTGCGATAATGGCAAGTCCCCACACATTTCTTGCCGGGCGCCGTCAGAACCTCCGACTATTTTGCGATTACGCGAGGAATTCTTTCGCCCTTTCCAGCGGGCTGCATCTTGTAAATATTTACCGATGCAACGACAATCGGTGTCAGTGGCTCTCACACCTCCGGCATCCGCAATTCTAATTACGCCCCGCCACGGGCTGGCGGATCGTTGGCACCTATTCCGCAGCTATTCCCGTCGCGGCGCCTCGGCGAAAGCGACGGCTCTGCTCGGCGAGCATTCGTCATTTCGGTAACGTCGTAACGCGCCCGTCGGGCCAGAAATTATATTTTCGGCTGCATTCTCGCGCGACACCTCCGCGAGCGGTTCTGTCACACCCTACGCGTCGCGCCGTGCTTGCATCTTGCGCGCACAGTGCTTCGCGGAGATACAGCGACTTCGTAAAAGCGGGGGTTCGGGTTCAGAGTGTTTCGATGTAACAGATGGCGCAAAAGTCACCGTCCGATGTTAATAGCTCCTAATTTTTGTAATTTCAGGTATATGTCAGTGACGTTTCGGTATTTCAATGGAGGCCTCTAGAAAGTCATTGTCCATGAAGGTGAATGAGTGTGACCTTCAAGAACGCGGAAAAATTTTGTCGATGTTTTTACGTAATAATTCGCCAGTGGTCTTACGGAACGTAAACTTAGACGAATGTTTAAAGACTTCTTTCTTTGGAGCTATTTGAAGGCATTGGTTTGCGCGAATGACCCACAGACTTTACAACAATTAAGGGGTTCCCTACAGGAATGAACTTTGGGAATTTTTTTAAACAAAACCATTAAATGTATTTACTTCCAGCTGTGTGGATTTATATGGCAATCTTTAGAGAGTATTAAATAAAAATTGTTTGCGAAAATAGTGGTTATAACCGGAGTTATAGTCAGGGCTTGAATAGGTTATAAATACAATTTGAGGGTTTCTCTTAAAAATCCAACACGAAATCGAAAATGTAACCCCACAAATTCTTCACAATACCATGGAGAATGCAATAAAAAGAACCTAAATTAATCAATTCGAATGGCAATTATTTGGTGGAAATTATCTTAGGAACTTGATGTCATAAAATTTATAAATCTGAATGAATTTAAATCATTTAAGACCAAAGTTATAGACTATGAAAATCGGGTGATGACTTTTAGACCACCTATTTGTATATTAACTGTTCGAGGTGCTAGAGATATCAAAGCAGAGACAAATGCGTCTCTTATCTTCTTAAACAGTTTTACATTATATAAAAAATAAAAAAGAAATCGAGATATGGATGTGTATCTGTTCAGTAGGTAAAAGAAAGTACATGAGACCAATTAAGTACAGCCCTGTAACAAGTCGCACAGGGCACATTTGGCGGCTTGTACGCTCAATGCTATCCATTGCACACCACTTGAGTCGATCTCGGTTTAGTCGCTATATCTCGGCGAGGCACTATGCGTTAATCCTTTATAACGCCGCGTGACTCTGAGGCGACATATCGCATTATGTTTTACTAGCTTTGCTACTCGGCTTCGCCGGAAATTTAGATTTTTTTTATTTACTGTAAATAGTCACATTCATCTCAATTAGTCAGGCATAATGAGCTGAGACACATTTCGCGATCCCAGAATTTATCGTTCAAAAGTTTTTAGGCGACAGACAAACACACAAACATATAGAAGCTTTCTGCTTTATATATTAAAATATTTCACTGTGTGTACACGTGACATGAGAATCACATCCCTTTATTTTATAGTAAGATTTTTGGTTATAGAGGGTTAAGTGGTATAAACCAGCGATTAAGTACTGCGGTAAGCGAGTCTGAATTGAGGAAAGTTCTCTGTATCGAACTCTGCGAATTGGAAGTTGTATTGTATCGAATAATACAGTTTCAGAACGCACAACGCACGCGGTGTGCGGGACTCGTTTAGTCGTATTACTTAACCACAGTTGTTCTACGCCCATAGGCGTTCCCCGCTTACGCTGCGTGCATGAAAAATCCAAACGGTTAATCAGTATTGTATTCGAGTCTAGCCGCGTCTATAATGAATTCAAAGTACTTAGATACTTTGAGCATTAATTTTCGAAGACAGAAACTATATTTCTATGCGTACATTTATGTTGCGTCCGCAAGTAAGTGTTGCAATATACAGGTTCACTGCACCATTGTTCTAGATATAAAAATACTCAGGCTACGCCGAAGTACACGTGACGAAGAATGGATATAAGTTCACTTGAACTTCATTTAACGGGTCGCCGCTATGCACGTGATTAAAGATAAGCACGGTGATCTTATGACCTCTTACGAAGATGAATGGTCCCTCATCATTACTGCCAGACACCGTTCCGACAATCAGAATCACACTTGATAAGAATGAGCAAGAATGAGACCGTCTCGCATTACACCCGAAACGATAATAATAAGAAATGGCGTTACTTAATAGCAACATATACTCAAAACTAATAATACTCACCACAGTAACGTTCAAACTCACGATACTGGAAGATAATCCTACCAGTAACAACTAACAAGGGAAGATCCCGAACGCGAAAATTCAAAAGAATCTGAAACTTTGCGAATATGTAGGGGATTTCCTCCTGATTGCAACGCAATTTTTGCTTGCTGCCCAAATTCACTCGAGGGGGGTGAAATTAACCCCTGGAAATTCGGCTACTTTCCGATTTTCTGTTATAACTCGTGAACTGTAAGAGAAAGAAAAATAGTTACAAGACAAAAGTTACTTCGTTTAATTAGACCTATCATTTGGTGGGGAAATTATTTTACAGTTCACGGTATTCCCTTGTTAGCTTCCAAGTGGATTCCCGGCTTTACTCCATTTGCGGTAATGGCACCAAAAAGTCGCGATGCTAAAGAATATTTAAACACAAACGCGCGTAACTATCGAAGCGTCGACCGCCTTTCGGATTTCATTGAAGAAAGTCCGACTAGCCATTAAAATGACTCGAAACCTGGAACCCAATATTATCAATACTGCCGGGCAGAGCATTAAGCTGACGGAAGAATACTCGACCCACTAAGATAACGTATTTCAATGACTTCCTGGGGAGTTCGGAAAGAAGCGCAGCTCGGGCTGCCAGATCATCGAGCGCGTTACGGCGTGCAGTAAGCAAGAGATCGTTCGGAATAGCCTAGTCCCGGCAGGAAGCATCGAAATGTTGATCCAGGAGGTTGTTGCTTGGTTAACGAGCGTCGAGAACGGGAGATATGCAGAACGGGGGTCCGATGCGACGGAGGCCTTGACAGCTAATCAGCCACGGTCGTTCTCTGCTGTTAATATTAGAACACAGTGCGGACAAACACGGAGGTAAAAGTTGGGATAATGTGGCGACCATCGCGTTGAACGATCACTTCGGTCAACCTCGGAAGTGCTTGCGGTCACTTCGGTATATGGCGAATAACGAACGCCCGAATGATCTGTGCTTCTCTGATACGCAGTTCCCTTCGTGGATCCTTCTTCTGCTCAAACGTGGATTTACCTACATGCGATTTTGAAGCACATGGGGGAGAGTATAACAGAAATTGGGGAAAGAGTGGAACAGAAATTGGGGAAAGAGTGGAACACAAATTGGGGAAAGAGTGGAACACAAATTGGGGAAGAGTGGAACACAAATTGGGGAAAGAGTGGAACACAAATTGGGGAAAGAGTGGAACACAAATTGGGGAAAGAGTGGAACACAAATTGGGGAAAGAGTGGAACGCAAATTGGGGAAAGAGTGGAACACAAATTGGGGAAAGAGTGGAACACGAATTGGGGAAAGAGTGGAACACAAATTGGGGAAACAAGTAGCAAGATATCAGAGTTAAGGGGTTATACCTAGTCAGGCGGCCGAAAAGAGGCGAATATTTGTGAATTTTTTTGGAAGAAGCGGAAGAGTATATTTTTACAAAACTTTCTGCGCTTAAAAGAGCAACATTTAAAGAACATTTGGTAATTTTCTCGTAGAAAAATATTTACGTTTATAATAAAGTAACAACTGACATCCAAGAAGCATTTTTAAAAATTTGGTTTTGCGGTGAAGCAAAAATCACGCGAAAAAAATCAGGATGCTTTAAATTAATATTTCGGAAAATTCCCTCCGCCAATCGGAAGATACATTAATATACTAACGAAATCTTTTTTGTTTCGTGATTTTAGATAATCGCAGTGCTCACCGCGACACCAAATTTTTAAAAAGGCTTCTTGGATGTGGGTTGTTACTTTATTATAAGCGTAAATATTTTTCTACGAAAAAATTACCAAATGCTCTTTAAAAGTTGCTCTGTTAACTGCAAAATGTTCTGTAACAATATATGCTTCCGCTTTTTCAAAAAAAAATCACAAACATTCGCCTCTTTTCGGCCACCTGACTAGGTATAACCCCTTAATCGGAATAGGTCGCAAACGGTCCCCATTGAACGTGACAATAACCTTTGATTGTGTTACAGAAATCTATTTAGACTGCAACATATGATAAGGTGCAATAGTGGTCAGGCATTGTAATCGACACTCCGCGGATATTCGTGGGCACGTTTACTAGGAAGGCTAGTATCAGTCTAGAAATCAAATACGACACATGAAACTGTGTTATCGATGCCCGTCTCGGCGTTCCTTTAACAATGCACGGCGTTAGACAAATCCACCGCGTATTAAGCGCACAACCAACCCAGTCTTTACAACGCGGCTCAAGTGCTCGCAGTGAAAGGGCTGCAGTTCTAAGGCTTGACTTACGCTAACGATCCAACGGCAACGGCGCAGTTACTAAGTATCCAGTCGTAATAGTCTGTTAACTTTATTGGACAGCGCGCAACGTGGACACGCTCCACAGGCACAGAATCGAACACACCTTACAAAGTAACAGAATACTATTCAGCCGTAATGTAATCAAAGTGTAATCAGATGGCAATTAGGCTATCGTAAAACCAAGCCTGCAACTAGCAATCTACTACCGTTCAACCGGGATTACAGGAAGAATCGAAATAACGAGCCTCGCGAAACCGCGACTAGGTATATTTCCTACTTAATTGCCCGTCACGAACGACGAAAATAAATCACATATCGCGATAGCCGCGCGAAACGATCGAGCGCTTCGATCATGTTGGTCGATCATTCGCACAATTAGAAAGGGAGTGGAGGGAAAGAACGCTCCACTTTTCCGCTGATAGAAAGGAGCCGGGATTGAAAATTGAAGCGTGGTTCGTTTCGTGATAACAGGTGCATGCACACCAGCTGTTAAAGGGCGAGAAGCGCGGCTACAGTGCTGGTCGAAAGAACATTTGAAACTCGTATTTTTATTATTATTTCTATTTAGAACTATCTTATATCTGTTAGCATTCATGGTCCGAACTTTCTTCTCACCACTACTGTATTATCAACAACTTCCTTACACTCTTCTAAAAGTCAGAAGAGTCAATGAAACGAAAACGACGGTGGGTCAAAGGAGACCCGAGGGTCATTAGCACCGTTAATTCTTTTTTCTATCCTCAACCAAGGAACCGAGCCAGACAATTTCCCCACACATTACATTTCACAAGAAAATTTCCCCTTAATTACAAAAGCGAAGAACAACGGTAAACTCCCTGTAAACTCACGCCGCCAAATGAACCATCCTCCTCCGTTTTTCTATTCGTTATAGAAAATTAAGCGAAGTCAGTGATGAAAGGTAGCCGCTTCTCGGCATTCTTTTGTCTCCCGAACGCGCTTGATTCGCGGCTCCGCGAAGAGGAATCCGCGTCCTGTCTCTCTCTCTTTTGGCGAGCACACGCGTGGCCCATTAATGCGGGGATCGACCGGTGCTGTCGGCGCAATAACAAATTAACAAATCTGAGAGCAACGTCACATCCTCATCTCGGGGCCCGAGGCTGGGCCGCGTGCACGTACACGCGTGCTGGCCACGCGTGGGACGACGGTGCGCGCGCCACTTTTGCCCCTGAATTAGCGGCTACATTACGCGGATACGCGATAAACCCCCGGTAACAGCATTGACCTTTTTAATTTGGTCGCGTGAGTTCGACGAGACCGCGGCTCACTGTCACGATCCACCGACGGAGCTTTGATTAGGGTAATTATCTGAGGGAGCACGAGTGGTCTCTAATACGAAACGCTGATGAGGGGAAACGGAGCGTGGATAATAGCTTTCCTCTGGGGCTTGTTCGGAATAATCGAGACGTACTTAAGTAAATCAATTCAGATTTCATGGCGGGCTTTCGAATGAGATGTATAATAATTGGTTGACTAGTAGAATCGTAGGTGACTCTTGGGTAGAAGATAGTGGTGAAGAAAGGGGGGGCCCTTTTTATGGAATTTATAACGACGGGAGTGGGAAGTTTGTATATGACTTCACTCGCAAATGTTGATGAAGCACTGTCACGTTCGTTTGGCCACATTATGCGGGTAATCTCATTTTTCGTGTTAATATCCTGGATGAAGTGATGCGAAACTGGGCATCAAGGAGCAGAGCAAGATAGTGGCTTTCAGA